>NW_026706812.1:5000000-6250000 GCF_024137745.1 Phymastichus coffea | reverse complement strand
GTACTCAATTTCCCGGAAGGCTTCACTCAAGGATAATGCTTCCTGAGGTTCCTTCCGGGTGCAGTATTTCTACGATCTGGGCTGGCGAATGTCCTTGACATGTCTGTCAAGGATATTCCCTCCCTGTTGACGAGTATCAGGGGATGGTCGCTGTTCTCATCTGCGCTGAAGTTTTCCAATTCGTCACAGACTGTATCGAGCCACGCTTGTCGGGTGCGCCTCCTGCGCCCCACCACCTCTTTACTGTGCGTGGTCTCTTTAAAATCTGTGACGATGCACTCTTCTAGCAACCATCTCCCAAGCCTAGCCGCCTGCTGGATGACACTTCCATCCTTGCGCAGCTCTAGATCCGCCAAGTAGCGTTCGCGCTTTGTGGAGGTCAGCTCTAATGCCTAATTGTCGATTTGAGCTAACAACAGAGCCATCTTGCCTCCACACGGGTGTAGGATACTGTCGAGGCTTAGAATTATTGACTTAATCGACCACTACCGCTTCCTATCACCCAAGGTATGAGCGGAGTATATACTATTTAGTGCAACTACTCTTAATACCTCCTTTTTATAAGGCCCAATCTCGCCAGATTAGGAGCGCGTGAAGTCTCCGCAAATTATCTATTAATATTATAAAAATATCCTACCTAAGGTCGGAGCCTGCTGTTTGCTTGCTCCACCTGGCTAATATTTCCTGGACTGCACGCTTGGATCGTGCTCTCTGCCTTTATCGTCGTTCAAGTGCTTCCAACCCCCCTTTATCCACCAAACTATGGCTCAAATGGGTTAACACCTGATTATTCCAAACGATCTGAAATCACTTCGACTTACTAATAATTATTGCTTTCGGCCCTTTTTACAATAAACTTAACAATTTATAAGCAAAGACATACGAAGTGATTTCGTTTTTTCCCCAGCAGAGGACGTAGCGCTCACGATCTCGCACTACCACCCGCTCAAACCTTCCTAAACGCTCGCGCAATCGTCTCTCTCTCTCTCTCTCTCGTGCGCCGATTACCTTCGACGCACAATCCTATTCGCACGAGACGGGTCTTAATACCAGTTGGGCGCCATGTAACGGTGGAGGTTATCTGAAAAAATGAGAAATTTATTGAAGCACAAACTCCGATGACGCAGAGCTAACCGCCGCTCAGTTAAACACGTATAGTTGTACGTGTATTCGCCTTTACGTTAGATGATTTCGTTTAAGTGTCTTCTTTCTGACGGTGTTGAACTTACCTTAAGTCACTTGACTTGTGACACTCGAAGGTGTGAATGGCTAGATACCTAATCCGCTTAATTTCCTAGATGAAATCGGATTAAAACCTAAGCCTTTACAAATCGCTTAAGCTAATAGGAAATTAAATGACGTAATCGGCGAATGAAATTAACTAACTTTAATTAGTAAAAAAACTACAGTCTTTTATGGGCCGAAAGACTAACGTACGTGAACTGGATTTACAATGAATTATTATTCGGTGAGCGAGAGAGAGAGAGAGAGAGAGAGAGATGATTCGAAAATTACCGCGAAACTAACGATCGGCGCGAATACAAAAAAATCGGTATCACGGTTGACAAAATACCGAATGTATTTTGTCACGCAATAATAACGGGAGGTGCACCTACCCTACGGTGCAATTATGGTGATCAATCGTAATTGTTGATGAGAAAAATCAACTACCGCTGCTCCTCCACTTAATCAGCTGCGCTGCCTCGCTCTGCCTCTAATCTGCTGCAATTTGCTGCTTCTGTGCCGCTGCTGCTTATTGCTGCGATAACTCCATTGCACTTACGCTTGAAAATCGTCTCAAAAAACTTATTAATCGGCGAAATACAGTGCAAAATAAAATCGGCGGTAATGTCGCGTAAACAGCTGAGGCGTAACTGCTTAATTCAAATGCTCGCGCGCCCCCCCTCTCTCTTATTTATTCGAACTAACGCGCGAGTTATAGAATCGCGAATGCATTGATTAATTGAATCGACTACCGTTGCAACTTTTATACATTTTCATTTTTTTTAATTAAAAATAAACAAATTTAATTTTACATTAATTAGTAAAAGCAAATTAACCATTCCAGAAAAAAATTTCTTTTTTCTTTCGATGAAAGCCCTAGCCGTCGCTCTCATCGTGTGAAGTACATCCATTAGAGGATCGTTTCTTGTAGTTCTATTGAAGCAGGTCAAGATCTGTTTCGATGGAAACACTAGTGACTCATTTACCTCTCTATAAAAGTTTTTTATTCTTATAATCAAGCAAATTTTATTGAAATATAATACATTTACATGAAGACGGAGAAAATGCGAACCTATCGCAACCATGATATTGTATAAAAAAAGCGTATCTTTATAATGCTTCAGTAAATGAAATATAAATAGATTGATGCTAATTCAATACTTTTCTGATTGGTTCGGGTAAATAAATTTGGAAATTACAATCTAGTTCGAAAAGAATTCGAAAATCTTCTCTTATCATGCCCGTTACAAGGTTATTCTGATTTAAGTCCATCTCAAAAATTCTTGATAGAAAGTGATTCGCTTGGTTCCAATGAAAGCTTATCAAGTATTTCAAAATCCATTTTTCGGCAAAGATTTTGTTTTAAGGTAACAGAAATAAAAGCTAATTCCACTAGTCGATTCTTTTAACAGATTGAGGAAATAGTTTGAGCGTTGTTCCTTTTAGTTCTACTATCTCCACTACTAAACATTTTTGAACTGTCTAAACAGCCTCCCTCTCTCTCAGCTTTATTTTTTCACTTTTGTATGCTAAATATCCATTTTTTCAACCATCCTTACATGTATGATATACTTATTCTCCAATAAAAGACCGAGCATCTAATACATCATTCAACACGTTTCTTGAACAAGGCCTTTGAAAGAGTACTACTTACAAGGAAACATTCCCAACCGTCCGCCTTCAATTTTGTTACAATTGAAATATATTATACTTTATAAAACATAAGAGACACGTATTTTTTTTATCGGCGGAAAAAGCTGTCTAGGAGGAGAAGACCACCCTCAAAAGTCATCCCTAAAAACAATTAAACAGCACTCACTTTGGTTGTAATGAATCTTTTTTGATGAAATAAAATGGAAAAAATTTCTTACTTAAAAAACAACAAAATCGAAGAGTTTTAGACTCGGGGAGTTGCAACCCCTACAATGTACAGGTGGAAATATATATTTTTGAGTGGATTTTTCGTGTATAGAACCACAAAATTATCATAAAAAAATTGAAAATAAATTTTTATATATGATATTTGAAAGTAGGCTAGACAATGACACTGTTAATTTGTAGGAAAATAAATGTAAGGACTGAAGACCAGCCTCAAAAACTACCCCTAAAACACTATTACAGCAATATTTTTCGACAACAAAAAATTTGAAAAATTCGTTGTAAAAAAATAAATATAACTATATAATTTTGTCTCTGGGGGGTTGTAACTCCTACGATGTAAAGGGGAAGAACAACCTTTTTGATTGGATTTTTCGCGTAAAAAATTATGAAATTACCATAAAAATTAAAAAATAAATTTTCATCTACAAAATGATAAAATAATATTGACCAGCTTCGGAGTTTTTTCGTTATTTAACATTTCGAGGGTGAACTACTCCTGTTACAGTAATATGTTTGGTATTTATGACTATTTTTCGACAAAAAAAATTTGAAAAAATCTATATAGAAGAGAAACGTAACCATACAGGTTTTGTCACTGGGGCTTGCAAGCCCTATATTGTACAGGAGTGAAACTGTATTTAGAGTGTATATTTTTACCGTTCGAATTAAAAAACGGAGCATAAAAAAATTAAATAAACGATCTATTTTGTGAAGAATAATACGAATAAACTTAAAGCGTTCCGGTATATCTCCTAAACACCCAGTGAGTAATTCCATACGCATACCCCCTAATCAACTTCCTGATTAACCTCCTGATTAGCCCCATTCGCATACCACCTGATCAACCTCATCTCCTGATTAACCCTACTCGCATACCCCCCGATTAACCCCACTCGCAACCTTACCCCCTTATCAACCCTACTTGAATTCCCCTTGAATAACTCCACTCGTCAAGTTAACCCTCATAAACGTAAGACCCCAGTTATCGGACAGACTTACCCCCAGGTCGGTCAAGCTTAAAAAATATTTCCGTAAACAGAGTCACCTGCAAAAAAATTCTCCCCTATACAAGTTGATTTGGGATATGTGATGAATATTTATTTATTTAATTAATACAATATTAATATGTGTGATGGTATCATCATATTCTTCTTGAAATTAAGCCAAATTTTTAATGTTAATGATTGTATTGTATATAAGATCCGTCTTCTTGTCACTGTTGACATTGTGAGCAATAATGATAATCTATAAACAAACGCCGCAGTCATAGTAGTGTCTTGCATCATGCACATTTCATAATTGCTATAGTTTCACAAATCTTGCAGATAGGATCTTATTCAATTGCAAAGCAATATTCTGCAGGATTATCGAATTTAGGAGGTTTTTCATCCACTCTTGTACCAAGCATATTTGAAAACGTTTTTGAATCTAGGTGAAGATAATTGATTACGTGTAATAGATTGTAATTTGTAACGAGGTGGTTACCTAACAAAATAGGAAATTTATTAACGCACAAGCTCCCACGATGCAGAATTAACCGCCACTCCGTTAAACACGTATAGTTATACGTGTATTCGACTTTACGTTTGATACTTTCGTTTCAGTATCTTCTTTCCAACCGACTTGAACTCACCTTAAGTCACTTGACTTGTGACACTCGATCTATCTTATGTGTGAATGACCTAATGCTTAATCCGACTAATCCCCTAGACGAAATCGGATTAAAACTTCATCCTTTATAGATCTGTCAAGCTATTACGAAACGAAATGACGTAAACGGTGAATAAAATTGTGACGGGCGAATCGACCGTTGAATTCGCTCGCCCTGTTCGCCTCTTTCTCTTCCGCGTGCCTTCCTCTGAGCCGCTGCCACATCGGTCTCGGTTGATTAAAACCGAGTATCGATGCACGATATGGCTTTGTTGCAGGTTTGATTCCTGATCAGCGGAGATGCCTGGCGTTAGAGGGATGGAGCGAGAGCAGGGAGCAGAGGAGGAGAGAGAGAAATAGTGTCGCCGGCATGAGTCGCACATGTGTGCGTAACCGGCGGCGCTCTGCCGATTGGGTAGCTATAGGGAGGGGCGCGTAAGACGTCGCGGAAAGCGCGATATCGCGGCGTTAGTATGGCTTTAACCAGCAACTATTTTCGAGCTAGTTAAGCCTCGCGACTAAGAAGTGCGTGAATAGTGAATTGATACCGAGTGAACAGCATCGTAGAGGAAAACCAGCAGAATCTAAATAGAGATCCACCTGTTGAAGACTACGTAGTTGGCCCAGCGGATGTGGACTTCCACAGTAGCGCTTCCTCCTAAGGTCAGGTACCCTTTTTCATTTCTCGGTGCGCGCCTCGATTTCTCTCTCTAAGCATCGGCCGGACGTTGACGATTGGCTGCGTGCGTGAATTCGCATCGCATTCGCGGGAACTCGCGGGACAGTTGTAAGGCGATGTTCTGTCTCCTGTGCGTTAATTCGTTCGGAATGGACTAGCCCGGATTTGACCGACGCACACGTTAAACGCCGCATGTAAATTGCTGTTTCAATAAAGTGTAAATAAATATCCGAAATGATGAGTTTCTTTGTGCAACCTGTCTCTCTCTTAACTAGGTAAATCGCGATTATCGACACTACCGGACGACCGAAGCTCTCGTTAATTTTCCTCGACGAAGCGAATACGCCTTCCGAGTCTTCCCGCTTAAAATAATTTGTGAAGCGACGTTGTTCGTGCTTATTCGCATGCAGAATTCAAAATTATCAACGTACATGTTACAAAATGAATAATGTTTAATTCATAAAAAAACTACAGTCTTTTACGGGCCGAAAGACTAACGCACGCAAATAAGATTTACAATTATTGATAATAATTGGGTGAAAGAGAGAGAGAGAGAGAGAGAATTCGAACTTTGCCGCGAAATCTAACGCTCGGCGTGAATACAAAAAATAACGCTTGCGAAAGACAAAATACTTCCAATAGTACTTTGTCGCGCAAATAAAGGGAGGTGCACCTCACCTACCCTGCGGTTCAGTTACGGTGATCAGCCCTAATCGTTTAATTAGCCAAATGAACTGTTTGGGCTCCTCGAGTAGATCAGCTGCGCTGCCTCGCTCACAAATCAGCTGCTGCTTTTGTTAATGTTGCTGTAAATGCTGCTGCTATGATGCTTCCTCGCTACAGTCGCACGTATCAAATAGTCCAGGAAAACTTTATAAGAAACGGTGAAACACCATGCAAAATAATTGGCAGTACTATCGCAAAAGCAGCTGAGGCTTAACTGACTACGAGGGTCGTTTGAAAAGTCCGTGCAAAGTCAGAGAGATGGCGCTACTAGTTTGTATCAAGGTTATTTTCAGTTAGTGGCATATCTTGGAACAGCACACACCAAGTTTCAGCCAGATCGGCCAATTACTTTGCGTTTTACATTCGTTTCAATCAAAGAAATCGAGTAGTTGTAAAAAAATGAACGAAAAAGAATTTCGTGTATTGATTAAACATTACTTTTTCAAAGGCAAAACGCCTCAGGAGATTAAACAGAAGCTTGATTAACATTATGGTGATTGTGCACTTTCGATTAGAATGGTTTATAAGTGGTTTCAAAATTTTCGGAGTGGCCATATGAGCATAAAAGACGCTGAACGATCTGGACGCCCTGTTGAGGTTACCACTTCAGAAATCATCGATAAAATCCATGATATGGTGATGGCTGACAGAAGAATGAAGGTGCGTGAGATTGATAGTAATGTAGTCATCTCGAGCGAATGGGTACATAATATTTTGCACCAACATTTGGACATCAAAAAGCTATCCACTAGATGGGTGCCGCGATTGCTCACGATTGACCAAAAACGAGATCGTTTGAAGTGTTGCAAGAATGGTTTGCAGCTGTTCCAGCAAAATCCGCAAGACTCTAAGCGTCGTTTCATCACTGTAGATGAAACACGGATACATCACTACACTCATGAGATCAAAGAACAGTCTAAACAATGGGTTACCAAGGGGGAATCTGCTCCGAAGAAGGCGAAGACAATTCCTTCGGCCGGGAAGGTTATGGCGACTGTCTGTTGGGATTCGCAAGGAATAATCTTCATCGACTATCTGGAAAAGGGTAAAACCATTACAGGCGAATATTATTCATCGTTATTGGATCGTTTGAAAACCGAGTTGTTAGAGAAACGTCCACGATTGGCCCACAAAAAAGTCCTCTTCCACCATGACAATGTGCCAGCTCACGCCTCAGCAGTTATGGCTGCAAAACTGATGGAGATAGGGTTCAAACTCGTTTCACATCCCCCCTATTCTCCAGACTTGGCTTCGCCGGACTACTTTTAGGTCCCTAATATGAAAAAATGTCTGGCGAAGAAAAGATTTTATTCAAACGAGGAGGTGATTGCAGAAACGAATGCCTATTTTACAGACTTGGACAAACCCTATTATTTGGAAGGGATTAACAAACTAGAGCAGCGTTGGATGAAGTGTATAAGCCTAAAAGGAGACTATCTTGAAAAATAAAAAAGATTTTAAAAAAATCAAGCAGTTTTTATTTTTGCACTGAGTTTTCAAACGACTCTCGTATTTTTAAACTCTCGCGCGCCCTCTCTCTCTCTCTCTCTCTCTCTTTCTCTCTCACTCTCTTAGTGTGATAGAAATCTTCGAAGTTGATAAAAGTAAAAAAATTATGATAATAATTATACAAAAATTATCTTATTAATGTTTTCTGTATAACATAGTATATTTTAAGGTATAAAATTGTTATAATATTGTACGAGGGTGGTCCGATAAGTACTTAGCCTACAAAAGAAAAACGGAAATTTTGGAAAAGTGGCCTTTTATTTTTCAACATAGTCTCCTTTTAGTTCGATACACTTGGCCCAGCGATGCTCCAACTTCTTTAACCTGTCTGAAAAATACGTTTCCTCGAGTTCTGAAAAGTAGGCTTCCGTAGCAGCGATTACCTCCTCATTCGACTCAATTTTCTGCCCGGCGAGTGACTTTTTCAAGTTTGGAAACAAAAAGAAGTCGCATGGGGCTAAATCTGGAGAATATGGTGGATGGGGCAGCAGTTCGTAGCCTCATTCGACCAATTTGGCCATGGCGATGGCGGAAGTGTGAGCCAGTGCGTTATGATGGTGGAAGAGCACTTTTTTCTTCGCCAAATGAGGCCGTTTTTCTGCAAGTCAACGTCGAATCGGCCCAATAATTCGGCATAGTATAGCCCTGTGACCGTTTTGCCCCTCTCCAGGTACGTAGTCGTTGTAGATCACACCTTGTGAATCCCAGAAAACGGTGGCCATCACCTTTCCGGCCGATGGGGCAGTCGTCGCATTCTTCAGAGCACTTTCGCCGGGTAAAGTCCACTGTTTCGACTGTTCCTTAGTCTCTGGTGTAAACCACTGGATCCATGTTTCGTCGACTGTCACGAAACGACGTAGAAACTCCTTTGGATTGCGCTTAAACAGCGTCAGACATTGCTCTGAAGTTGTCTCACGGTTGCGCTTGTTGTCCGGAGTGAGCAAACGCGGCACCCATTGCGCCGACAGCTTTCTCATACCCAAAATTTCATGCAGGACATGACCCACGCGGTCTTTTAAGATGCCTACGATCTTAGCTATCTCGCACACCTTCAATCGTCGATCTGCCAATACGAGATCGTGAATTTTTGTCACGTTATCCTCCGTGGTAGCCGTTTTCGGAGCACCTGGACGTGGCTCTTCAAAAATCGACGTGTGACCACGTTGAAACTCGTTAAACCAATTTTTGACAGTCGCCATCGAAAGAGAAGAGTCACCGTACATAGCATCCAAGCGCTTTTTGATTTTACTGCGCGATTTTCCTTCCAAAAACAAGAATCGAATCACCGACCGATACTGCTCTTTTTCCATTTTTCAAAAATCAACGGACACACTTGCTTTCACACGCTCTCAAAAATAAACTACAACTCTGATCCGGCTGAAATCTTGACAGTAACCATCGAGAAGGTTGTACTACGTGATAGAATATTTCTTTTGCGAGAGTGGCGCCATCGGGCGGTGAGGCTAAGTACTTATCGGACCACCTTCGTATCTTTTAATATATCTTTTCGTTGACAAATATAAAAAAATAATAATGGAAGTTATAGTTACAGTTATTATATTTATTTTTGTTTTTATTATTAATCTTCATCACTATCTTCATTGATCACAGACACTGTATTTTCAACATGAATCAAGTTGGTTAATACCTCTGCTGGTTTTAGTATTCGAGATAAGTAGCGTGCATATGACAAGTAATATATTACTGCTGCAATGTGTGAACAACATCCGATGGTTCGCAGTCTATTAGCACAATCACAAGTATGGCGTGTTATACTGCTGAATCCAATAGTTTGAGTTTTATATTCAACATAGCATACATACGTTTTTCTTTTAATGTGTCGAGACCTTACCTTCACTTTGATAATATTTGGTTTTGCTTTAACATATTTTAAATTCAACTTGTCGTTATTGTTTAATAATTCTGCTAAGTATGAAATCGACTGTGAATATTGATAGATGCCAGTGAAATAAATTTTGAGATCATTTTCAGTCATTTCAGGAAAGTCAAATAAATCATCAGATGTAAGCGATTGAACAGGTAATTTTTTTCTACTCCATCTCGCTGATTCTACTTCTTCAGCCAAAGTATTATCTTCATTTTTTTTTTATTTTATTCGAGCAATAATTTCAGCATGGTTATTTTGATCCGAATTCAAACGTTTTCCGAAAGTGTTATGTAAATAATTAGCAATTTTACAGTATTCCTTTGCTTTAGGAAGAAGCTGATTTACTATGTTTAAAAGCCGACATTTTTGACCAATCATGCCATGCACTACCTTAACTGGGCCAGCGCATTTTTGTAACATAACGAGACTCATTTGATTCTTTTGCAGTTAGCTGGGATCGCTTACCCTTTAAAACTGGCATTAAAACAATAAACGCTTGACCTTCTAAGCAATTCTTGACATTTCGAAACCCACGATCAAGGATGAAAATATCTCCTTTCTTAAGTATTTTGATGATCCCATCTGGATCAGACAGTACTTCTCGTAGAATCTGAGCATCGTTTAAGTTAGCTTCAAAGGACCCAGGTACATCGACTACATAGCCATTTGTTGTACATATAGTAAATAGTTTACATAATGGGACTTTTTTTTGTCCAGAAAACGAAACCCTTTGGTATACATTATTTTTACTCTTCTGGTGTCGTAATTACGTACTATTACATATTAATGCTAATTGATCATCTTCAATGTCCAATAGTTCCTTAGTAATGGGTGATGTATGATTTCTTATCAGATCTTCTCTTGACACAGCATCAACACCAAAATGCGTATGCAAAATATCGTTTTCAAAAGTATTAATGACTAAATTGGAGAAGTCTGATATCTGCTGAGCATTTCGCAGTCCTAATGTAGCTGATATTACTTCATTAGAAGATCCACTTCGTAGTTTAAATAAGAAAACAAAAATAGCTTGGATGGTTTTTCGATTACATGTATTTCGAAGTGATACTAGTAACTTATCTGAATAAACTATATTATTATATGTTAAACCAGTGAAAGTTTTTATTATTTCTTCAGATAGTTCTACAGAGCCAACTTCATCATGGATCTCTGAATTACTTTCAACTATCATTTGTTTCAGCAGCTCAGTTATTTCAGAAACTTTAAGGTTACATGTATTCGAATAAACTCGTATTTTTTCAACATCTTCAGCATAAAATCTATTGTTTGTTAAATGTTCAAGACACCAGCGATTTCCTTTGGCTATGTATAAACTTTTTAATTTAAATACCTGTATACGAGCGTGATTTGGTATAATTTTCAAATTTCTTTTCGGTTAATTGTACACACAATAGCATGCATGAGAATTACTGGTTCTTTGAATGGGAAATTCTATTAGTTCTTTTGGAGGTTGAGCTTCAGGAAATTTGGGAAATTCAACAACAGTACCCGATGACTGCGAGGCACCAATGGTACAAGAAGTTTGGCTATCCGTAGTCTGACTTTCAATAATTTTAGTGTTTTCAGCTCCGCTATCTATTTATTTATTGTGTATGTCTTTGTAAACTTTATTCACATATGACGTATACACTTTACCACCAACCTTAAAATTAACTTTTAAAACTTCTGAATACTCTATTGGATTTTCTTCTGAACCAACATTTTTTTAAATAGATTTTTTTCTTTTCTAAAGCTTTTTTTGCATTCACAACACCTTTGATTTCTTTCAACTTCCATGATGCTTTGAAAAATGAAAGAAATACATTATACTAGTCTATTTTTTCATTTACTTTAACTATAATTTTATTCTTTATTGTTATTTTTTATGTTTACTCATATATGCTTTTATAAATTATTAATGTTAAAAATAAGCAATAAGAAATCTATTGGCAATATATAGTTACTATTATCAATTAAAAAAATATGAATATTTATAATGAAATATTTAAGAGTAAGGATTTTTGAAAGTTAAGCAATTATTTTATTGGTGAAAATAATAGTAGAAATATGTAATAATATTAATGTTCATCAAGCTTATTTTAATTCTCGTAACACTGAGATACTAGTGAACTAATATGATTTCCTAAACTAGTTGTGAGTTTACGCGGTTCTACTCTTTATTTATTTATTTATTTATTTATTCATTCATTCAGAGTTCATGTTCTGGACTCGAAACATTTCTTATCTATAGTTAATTTTAATTTCATTAATGATCTTTTTTGATTCTATGAGTTTGAGAGTTTGTTTAATTAATCACAGAATATTGTTATTACAAGCTTGATCGAAAGTATCAAACCCTCCGAGCTTCTTAATATTTCTGTGATTAAACCCTATCTCTTTTTCAAGTTTTAATTCCCCATGTCATCATTCATGTATTTTGTCTCAGTATCAAACCTGAGAAACATGAAAATGAACACAAGTCATCATGAAATAAGATAGTATAAGGAATTCGTACATATATATTTTAAGTTACGATTATAGATAATTTGGTCCCAGTACCAACCCCGGGATTATTCTATCAAAACTCAGACTATATATTGTACTTAGGATTCGGATTGCTTGGTTTTGTGACGGCCAGCCGTAACTTAGTTTTTTTTTTTATTAATTTAATTATTAAATATGACGAACGGAGTGGGAACCTTCCTGATTTCCCACGATGAAAATGCATTCGAAATAAAATGTTTTATAACGGGGTTCCTGCTCAGCTTCGCTCGAGCGGGACACGCTATATAAAAGTAACCGCGGAAAAGTAGATGAATAGCTCTCCAGAGTAGATCGGCACTCCTGCACCGAACGTCCTGGGTCCAGCAGCTCAGTTGCCTCCTTTTCGGTCAGAAAGCTTGGCCCGCGGAGAGTGTCGTAAGCTACGCGTGAAAATGCGCGACGTCCAAAGAGAGAGATTCGCGCGTGTGCAGTCGCATACACAATTGGAATTCAAGGAGCAGGGAATCGGCGGACAATAAGCACTCGAATATAATTAAAAGTAGAGGCGTGTAAATTTTAATTGGTAACAAAGGAATACATAATATCGTAACGCGTCGATATAAACAAAGTTAATCGCAACGCAACAAACTCGCAATAGCTTGACAGTGAAGCGAACAGAACTACGCACGCGCTACGCGGTTAAGGTCGCGCAAGCACTCGCTCTGTTGTGAGCTGTGCACGATGGCGATAGCGAACTGGCGCGCACCGTTCGAACGAGGAAGCGATAGCGCTTAACCTCGTCGAACCATGTAACAGCGAATTCGCCTGTCAGGAGCCGGACGTTCGCGAACGGCAAACCGCACTTATTCGTTTCGGATATGACGAATGTATGAAAGTGACAGCACGTTCGCGGAGAGAGAGAGATTGCCGGTACCAACCGTGGCCACGGCGTAACGTGTACCAAAGAAAAGGCGGGCGTAAATGCGTGGTTCAGTTAGCGTGAAAAAGGAGAGAGCGGTGTAGAGAGAGGCCAGGTACTTGATCTAGTACTTACAGTAAAGCCGCTCGCACTCCTGTCCTAACCCACAAATCAAGGGCACGCGACAGCGGGCTCGCTTCTACCGCACACTCGCTTTGTTTTTGGTTGGCTGACTCGCAATGACACTTTTTTCTGGCGTAGCAGCGTACGCAGGCACGTGTGAGGCTGGATGACCGCAGTAGGCTTCGACTCGCGCGAGAAACGTTAGCCCGTCGATCGTCGAAAACGGACTGTATCAATTTTTGAAACTCTCTCTCTCTCCTCGCAAGGAAGCGTCTCTCCACGAGGTCCGCGCCGCGAGTCGATATCGATTATCGTACGCAAGTCGCGTCGTTTACCAGTTCGCTGACGTCCGTGATGCTGTAATTATTCAAGCAATATGGTAATTTATAATGAATATTAAATATATTAGTTGCTGGCTTCTTGGGGAGAGAGAGACATAACGAATATACAAACGATTCGTTAAATCCCCCCAGACGCTGGTTGCCAGTGGGTACCAGATCGAAACCTAGTCTCTCTCTCTGCATGCATATGAGTTTATTTACCTCATAGGGAAAATTTAAGACGCGAGCCATCATATTGGGGCGGAATAAGCGCAACCACAAAAGGACAGGAAGGGTAAGGTAGTTAGAGTAACTCTCTCCTTTACAAAACGGGCGTTTATTTGCTACAAATGCAGTGTAAGGATAAACAAATAAATACATTTTTTTTTGATTAGGGGCAAAGCCCTCGCTTAGCGTTACGCGCGCCGCGTAACAATCAAGTATGAGAAGAGAAAGAAAAGAACAAAACGTGGTAGCGAAACTCGCTTTTAGCGTGTACGCGAAGCGTAACGCTTACTTGCTGCCCTTATGGGCGCGCAGCTCATTCGCTGTATAGGCGTACTGCGCCTGCTGCTCTGACAACCACAGCGGGTGGAGCGAAAAGTTCGGGCAGTCAGTCGAGCGAGCGACGCCAGTCAGGCCGCACATGCGGCAGAACCTCACGCCTATGAGGTCGTCGCGCGGTCCGTCCCATTTTCCGCAGGGTTCCGTGCGGAACGCATTCTTGAGGGCCACGTGGCCGGGTGGCCGTTTAATGGTGCCCCGCGCGAAGCTCTGGGTCAGGCCTCCAGGCCTGGCCGGAGCCTGGGCGACGACCATTTCTGCGCACGGTCCCGCCTGGTCAGAGGTAGACTCCGTGTCCCAGGGCCTTCCGGCTTGGCAGATACGGAGCGCGTGGCGACGGGGATCCACCGCCAAGCGATCCAGCTGCCTCATCTGGGCACGAAGGTCGTCCACCTCCCGCAGCTTGGCCTCGACGGCCTCAGCGAGCGCTCGCTTCTCCTCCTCGGCCATGCGCTGCGCCAGCCAGTCAGTACGGACGTCAGCGACGTACGCTTTCCAGTCCAGCTCCTGCTGGATCTTCGCAGCGTATTCGCCAGCGACCCGCCTTGCCTCGGGGCCAACGACGCGGATGAAGTCCGCCGCTTCCGTAAAAACGGCAGTCTCTTCCAAATTGGCGGCAATCCGGGCAGCGCGGGCGCCTTTTACCCGCTGGAAGAGTTCTTCCCAGGCCTCTTCAAGGGCCCTTGGCCCATAGACGGGGAAGGGAGCGTCGTCGCTGGACTCGGTGTCGTCCTGGGCTGGTGACGAAGCGACGTCCGCGGCAACCTCTGAGTCTCCCTCAGTGCTCGCCTCTTCCTCGGGCGTCCTCACTCGCTCGTCGGGAGCTTCGGCCTCAGGGGCTAGTCGGAGGAGCTCAGGCGACGAAGCGGGCTCGGCTCCAACGTCGAGGGCCTCTTCCCCGGTCGCTTCAAGCGTTCCCCCGGGGACAGCAGCCTCGGCGCTCAGCGATTTCTCGCCTTCGTCGGTTACGACCTCGACGCATACCGCGGCTTCGGCGACCGCGTCTTCAGCGACAGCGCCTTCAGCCGGAGCGACGACTCGCTGGGGCTCTCCCTTGGAGCTCTGCTGCGTAGATTCCATCTGAAAAATCCCAAGGTAAAGTAGTATCTCTTGGAGCTATCAAGATGACCCAGCAGCAAAAGAAGATCAAGCATTAGAGAGCGATGGAGTAAAGCAGCAAAGCAGAAGTTGAAAAGGCAGTAGATCGAGTAAAAGCATAAGCAAAACAAAGCAAAGAAAAACAAAAATAAGGCGCAATTGGATCGCTTAATTTCGGTTGGAACGGAGTCGTCTCGGTGACGGCGGATTCGCACGCAACGCGAGTCTCTTCTTGCCTTTCGGTCGGCCACGTTTTCTCCGCGGTTCGGAGTTCATCTCGCAGTTTTCCGACCTATTCGGTTTAGACACGCTCTCGACGGGTACTGGGGAAAACAGATCGTTTAGATCAAACTCTTCTTCGAACTTAGGTTCCTCTTCTACTTCTTTGTCCGCGTCCGGACATTGATCCTCGTCGTGGCAAGGTCGTAAGTCGCAAACGGCAACTTTACCCACATCGTGGCCTTTTTCAGTACTCAATTGGTATGAGTTCATGCCTAGACGAGCAGTCACGACGAAAGGTCCCGCAAACTTCGGGCTCAGCTTAGCAGCTATTTTCATCGCTGCTGAAGAGAGTAGGCGGTTCTTAGCCCAGACTTTATCTCCAATGCAATACTCTACGTTTCTTCGTTTTAGGTTGTAATACTTCTGTTGACGATCTTGCGCAATCCGAGTGTTTTCCATAGCAACAGCGCGGAAATCATCTAGCTTTTCCATCCTCGTGTGCCAGTGTTCTATTGCAGCAGCTTCAAGGTTACGAACTCGGTCCCTGTCCTCTTTCCTTTTCTCGGAGTTAGGAAGTTCGGGGTGCCGTCCATAATTGAGGAAAGCTGGACTAGCGCGCGTCGCTTCATGTATCGCCGTATTGTAAGCGAAAGCGAATTCCGCAATATGAGCATCCCAGGTGGCGTGATTTTCTTGAATGAACGCACTAATCATAGTTTTGATAGTGCGATTCACTCTTTCGGTCGGGTTGCTCTTTGGTGAGTATGGCGCGCAGGTGCTATGCGTTACGCCAAACGAATCCAAGAATTCGTCCACCAGTTTGTTTTTAAACGGCGTACCGTTGTCCGATAAAAACTTATCAGGCACCCCGGATCGCAAAAAGATTCGTTCCTTCAACTCGCGGCGGATCGCTTTCCCATTAGCCTTGCGTAATGGAATACACTCTATCCAGCGAGTGAAGAGGTCGATGAAGATTAATAGGTGCTCATAGCCTTGCGCTGACTTAGGATAAGGGCCCATGGTGTCACCTGCCACAATCTCCCATGACCGAGTGACTATGTGCCGTCCCATCAGTCCTGCTGGAGCAACTTGCTCCACTTTAGTCTGTTGGCAAACGAGGCAGTTGCGAACGTAGTGGGCTACGTCCCTGTGTATGCCAGGCCAATAGTACTTAAGCGCGGCTCGCTTTTGCGTCTTATAGCGTCCTTGATGTCCCGCAGTAAGACTATCATGACACTCTGATAAGACTTGAGCTCTCTGTTCTCCAGGAAGCACAAGCTTCCAAGCATCTTCATCGGTACCCATTATATCGTCCACGATAATATCTGGTTTATAAATATATAACTTGTCTCCTATATACTTCCAATATGGGTGATCGGTAGGGCTTTCTTGAACTTTTTCCACCCATTTCAAGTACCATGGGTCCTTGACTTGCGGAGACGCTTTAAGCGAAGCCAGGCTAGCGATAGCCGTTTCTTCATCCTCTTCGTACATTCGCGATAAAGCGTCCGGGACTACGTTGTGTTTTCCTCTTCTATGCACGATGTCGAAGCTGTAGGACTGTAGAATCAGCGACCATCGTCCTAGCTTGCCATTTGGATGTTTAAGGTTTCGCAACCATTTTAAGCTATAATGATCGGTTATCACCGTAAAGTGATAGCCTTCTATATAGGGTCTGAACTTTTCAACTGCCCATATTACAGCGAGACACTCTCTTTCTGTGACCGAGAGCCTTCGCTCGGTAACACTGAGTGTTCGACTCGCGAAGCAGAGTACTCTGTCTTCGTCTCCGACGTGCTGCAAGAGTACACTGCCTAATCCTGTATCGCTGGCATCACATTCTACAATAAATGGAGCCGTAAAGTCTGGCCTAGCCAAGACGGGAGCAGTAGCGATCAGGCCTCTTATGCGCTCGAAGGCGTCTTGTTGCGCTTCAGTCCATTCGTACTTAGTGTCTTTTCGGGTTAGCAAGGTAAGCGGATCCGCTATGCTCGCAAAATCGGGCAAAAACTTCCGATACCATGACGCCATGCCGAGGAATCTGCGCAACTGCTTCAGATTCTTTGGCGACGGATAGTCCAAAATAGGACGAACCCTTTCAGGATCAGGACGAGTCCCATCCTTGTTGACTAAAACACCTAAGTAGCGAACTTCTGTCATACAAATGCGCGACTTCTTGTAGTTGATGGTTAGGCCCGCCTTTTTGATCCGATTAAGGATACACGAAAGCCATTTCAGATGTTCATCATAGGTCTCGGTGGCTATGATCAAATCATCTATATATGCGAAGGCGTAGGGCTCCATCTCAGGCGGTATCAGCATATCTGCCAGCATTTGGAAGGTAGCTGGTCCTCCAGCCACTCTATAGGGCATTCGCACAAACTCGAATAGCCCGAGGCCAGGAACAGTAAATGCTGTAATCGGCGTGGATCGCTCCGTAAGAGGGATCTGGTGAAAGGCCCCTGAGCAGTCAAGAGCGTTAATGAACTTAGCGTGCTGCAGTTTTCGCAGAATCACGTCCATGAAGGGAAGCGGATATGCGCTAACCTTGGACACTGCGTTGACCTTTCTAAAATCTACGCAAAAGCGATACGAACCGTCTGGTTTTTTAACCATAACGACAGGGCTCGACCATTCGCTTTTCGAACGCCGAATTATCTTCGCCTCAAGCATCTTATATACCTGCGCATGCATCTCCATTTCGATAACATGCGAAACAGGATAGTATTTCTGCTTGATTGGCCGGGCATCTCCAACGTCAATGTCATGGGAAATCCATGAAGTACATCCAATGTGGCCATTCTTTGGTTCCGGCAGTATCTCCTCAATTACTCGGTCGATCCCTTTTCGTTGCTCTGGAGTAATCTCTGCAATACCAAGTACGGACAGAGTGAGCGGACTATCAACGCTCAAAGACGAGAGGGTAAGTGACACGTGTTGATCACACCCTTTTACCCGTAAGGTATTCGTCTCGGGATCAAGACAAGCGGAAAACGCACGAATGAAGTCTCCTCCTAGAGTACATTCAGACTCGGCTTCGCTTAAAATAAGGGCATCTATCATATAAGACGCTCCTGCGACCGAAAATGGTAATTGAACACTGCCAATGATGGGCACGTAATGTCCATCGATAGCGCGCGCTCCTGGGCCGTCGTACAATGTGACCGGACGATCCAGAGCCGCAGCTATTTGAAGGCCAATAGGGCTTAAGACAGTCCGAGATGCACCGGTGTCATAAAGTGCTCTAAATGTGAAATGGCCTACTTGTACTGGTAGCCACCACCGAGGGTACGTTTCAACTAAAGCGCACGTCGCAGTACTTTGGTCTGGCAGAAGCGTAATCGCTTGATCGTTCCGTGCCGGCGAACGGACGACTTTCGCTGATTGCTGTGCCTGACGGTCTCCTGAGTCGGCGTTAGTTGATGAGGCCCTCGGAATCAGGGGAGCGATAGGGACCCCGTCTACTCGCTCCTGTCTGCGTTTTTTGCAGGCTCATTTTTCGAGCATTCAGGGCAAGTAGCCTTAGTATAACCGGGCCAACTACACTCCCAGCAGAGTAACTTATCTGCGTCTGGTCCAGGAGTTTTATCTTTATTCTTGTCTGAGCGTGGTGTGATAACTCTTGCTCGACCTCCAGGCAGTCGATCACCTCCTCGATTACCTCTAGCGTTCCATCGCCCTCCATTCCTGCCCCCTCTGCCACGAGAATCGGATCCTCTTCGTGGAGAAGTAGGTGACTGTCGTGCTGCAGCTTTCGTTGAAGTTGGAGTGGTATCCACACTAGCGATAGGCAGGCTTTTGGGAGAAGACACTGTAAGCTCCTGGTATTTCTTCAGTAGGTAATTGTGGAGAGATTTCTCTAACTCAGCATCTGATAAACTCGAAGTTTCCGCCATTGAAGCGATATTCGCCTTTGACTTCATCGTTGTCTTGGTCTTCGGCTTATATGCGGCCTCTGGGAGCAAACTCTGCTCTGGAGACGGCGGCGGCTTCCAAAGTTCATCGGATTCCGCGATTTCCACCTCTTGCGCTCGATGGAGGAGCTGAGCTAGCGATGCGATGGTGTGTTGCTGCTTCTTTAGCTCCTTCTTGAGTCTTGGAACCATGTTATCTATTGCCAAGTCCACTTGGTCAAGGACACTCCACGGTCGCTCAAATCGGCTGAAAATCGTATGTAGGGCTGACAGGTAATCTCTCACGGGTTCATCAGGTCCTTGCGTCCTTAAATGCGCTTCCACCGACAGGTTTCGGCTGTACCGTCGTGACTTGCTATAAGCGGTTAGCGCTGCATCTCGAAACTCTTGGTAGGTATTCCATGTTGGTCTCAAGAGGCGGTACCAGTGGAGCGCTTGACCTCTGAAAAGCGTAGATAGTGAATCCAGGATTTCATCCTCCGTGATACGGTCTAAACAGCAGTTTTCTTCTACACGCTCCAGGAATTCCTCGATACTGACACTCGAGTCGTTGGAGAACTGGATCTTCCAGTCTCTGACCGTTTTTCCCAGGTTTCTTGTTTGAATTCGTGTATTGTCGAAGCCGTTAGCGTTTGTTCTCCAATTTGGAAGTCCGTGACTAGTGGTCGCTTGCCGTGTTGCATTTGTTGGTTGCGATCCCGTAGCATGCGAGAGCGAAAACGCTTCGTCTCTTATGACCCCCCTTCCCCAGCTCGAAGCTGCGGGGGTAGAAGTCATTCCACAAGGCCGAAGGTCTTGCGTACTTGTCGCATTAGCTGTTTCAGTAGGTATTGCATTCCTTAGTATACTTGTTCTGTTGGTAGCTATTTGCGATCTTCTCGTTGACGAAAACAAAGCTGCATTCGGATTCAGTTTTGGCTTTTCAATTACTGTTAAATCGTACTCTGGATCTATAAGACTGTAGGTATCACGAAAATTCACATTTTTGTCCTGTCTTGTTGCTTTCCAGTTACTGATAGTTTCTGACATCGACTTTATCTGTTGTTGCTGAGATTCGATTTTGTGTTCGAGTCTAGCGTTCTCGCTTTGCATTCTTGATAAGTCGTTTTCCATGTTATCGACTTTTTCTTGAAGCATAGTCGCAGCAATTATGGCTTTTTTCAGCTCTTTAGCCGTAGATTCTGGTATGTGCTGCGTTTCCCCTGTTGGTAGCAAACACCATACCATTTTCTCCGGCGTCTGTGATATTTCGCTTGTTAATCTGTTCTCCCATGTCGATGTCCTCGGCCTTGTATTGACAAAACTTGTTGTTGTCATTGTCTGTGCCGTATGTGTGCTCCCCGCGATCGTATTGTTGATTAAAGTTTCCTTTGTTAAAATTTGTGCCGTGTTAGATGTTGGTGTTAACGACATGTCCTTGTGTACGTTGTCTTCTTCATCGTTGGTGTTATCCGTATTGTCAAGATCTTCTTCCTTATCCAATTCCGCAATAATTTTAAGATCGTCGCGTAAAGATTCCGGTATGACTTCTGATTGCATCAGCGTCACCCATAGTTTATCGCGTCTTTCTTTCGCTTTTAGCGTTAAATTGTCGATCGTTTCCATGAAGTCATCCGTTGAATAATCGCCTTGTAGTCGCCTGTAAAGTTTATTAGCGCGCTCATACATTGAACCGTTATTATCTATTTCAAGATCGTTTAAAATGTTATTTAACGTGTCGCTGGGTAAAGATTTTATCCAATCTTTAATTTTGTTATCAATTTCATCTTTAAATATCGTTAAATCGCTAATGTTATCCATCTTTAATTTAATTTAATTTGTTAATTATTTATACTTTATTTATTTATTATTAATTATTATATCTTGTTATGACTCTTGATTTGGTTCTTGTATTTCTTCTTAGATAATTTTGTATTATTTAATTTAGAATTTATTTGATTTATATGCGCGTTTTAAATAATTATGGATTATGTTATAATCGCTATAAATTATGACGATATATAATATAAATCAGGATTGACATGCATACACAGTAAAATTCAAAATAATCGCTTATATTTGCAGTAACTATATACGTAATATATAGCGCAAACGCTTAAATTGAAAATGTTCGGACAATACGCATTAACATAAATATACGCTTGGGTAGCGATTTTCGCTTCGAACGCTTTTCACGCCGAGTGTGTCTGTACGACGTCAACACTCTGAATTCCTCAACACTATTTATATCGCAAGCAGCTTTTGTAACTAGCTTGGTCAATTTGTTGTGTTTACGTTACTACACGTACGTCTCTCTAAATTTTCCGCGAAGGGTATCGCAGCAAAGTCACACGAAAATCGATGAACACGTTGGGCGCCAAAATATAACGGGGTTCCTGCTCAGCTTCGCTCGAGCGGGACACGCTATATAAAAGTAACCGCGGAAAAGTAGATGAATAGCTCTCCAGAGCAGATCGGCACTCCTGCACCGAACGTCCTGGGTCCAGCAGCTCAGTTGCCTCCTTTTCGGTCAGAAAGCTTGGCCCGCGGAGAGTGTCGTAAGCTACGCGTGAAAATGCGCGACGTCCAAAGAGAGAGATTCGCGCGTGTACAGTCGCATACACAATTGGAATTCAAGGAGCAGGGAGTCGGCGGACAATAAGCACTCGAATATAATTAAAAGTAGAGGCGTGTAAATTTTAATTGGCAACAAAGGAATACATAATATCAAAACGCGTCGATATAAACAAAGTTAATCGCAACGCAACAAACTCGCAATAGCTTGACAGTGAAGCGAACAGAACTGCACACGCGCTACGCGGTTAAGGTCGCGCAAGCACTCGCTCTGTTGTGAGCTGTGCACGATGGCGATAGCGAACTGGCGCGCACCGTTCGAACGAGGAAGCGACAGCGCTTAACCTCGTCGAACCATGTAACAGCGAATTCGCCTGTCAGGAGCCGGACGTTCGCGAACGGCAAACCGCACTTATTCGTTTCGGATATGACGAATGTATGAAAGTGACAGCACGTTCGCGGAGAGAGAGAGATTGCCGGTACCAACCGTGGCCACGGCGTAACGTGTACCAAAGAAAAGGCGGGCGTAAATGCGTGGTTCAGTTAGCGTGAAAAAGGAGAGAGCGGTGTAGAGAGAGGCCAGGTACTTGATCTAGTACTTACAGTAAAGCCGCTCGCACTCCTGTCCTAACCCACAAATCAAGGGCACGCGACAGCGGGCTCGCTTCTACCGCACACTCGCTTTGTTTTTGGTTGGCTGACTCGCAATGACACTTTTTTCTGGCGTAGCAGCGTACGCAGGCACGTGTGAGGCTGGATGACCGCAGTAGGCTTCGACTCGCGCGAGAAACGTTAGCCCGTCGATCGTCGAAAACGGACTGTATCAATTTTTGAAACTCTCTCTCTCTCCTCGCAAGGAAGCGTCTCTCCACGAGGTCCGCGCCGCGAGTCGATATCGATTATCGTACGCAAGTCGCGTCGTTTACCAGTTCGCTGACGTCCGTGATGCTGTAATTATTCAAGCAATATGGTAATTTATAATGAATATTAAATATATTAGTTGCTGGCTTCTTGGGGAGAGAGAGAAATAACGAATATACAAACGATTCGTTATAGTTTAAACTTTGATAGTGGCCCGAGCCTGCGTACTCGGCCTTACAATCAACGCTCTATCCTGCTTTGTCCCAAGCGCATGTGTTGACAGGAGCCTACGATCATCGCGTATACATCGTGAAGCGTTATCGCGCTGATAATGGAAGGGCCTCATAAAAAGCAATTTTTTTTTTTTCCCACCGAATTTTAAGAAAATATCCGTAATATTAAATAAATTTTCATCAATTTTTCAAGTTATTATAATGCGCATCTTTTAGTCACCAAATAACCAATAAATAATTTTATATTAGAACAATAATGTATTTTATAATAAATCGTAGAAGGTTTGGATTTTTCTGAATATTTATAATAATTGAGTTATTGTAATAATCACTATGTATCGTTATAATTAACTAAGTTTAGTACGATTTTGTATAAGTAATTATAAACTACTAGTAATTATATAATTATAAATACTCTTGCTCTTAAAAGTGGCACTCCGAGAGCCATCTCTGGAGAAAAGGGCCCAAGTTAAAAAGGGACCGCCCTTTCTCTCTCTGAAAATTCACGCCCACAGACCAATAAAGAAATCCTAGATATGATTAGAAAATTTCCCACCAATACAAAATTTGGCCGTTATCGCTTCATGGGCCTGAGGAAAGGGATTTTCACCCAACCACCCACTGTTTATAAAAAGCTCTGTACAAGAATGGAGGAGTGGAGTGAGTACCAGGAAGTGCATAACAAGAAGTGACTACCAGTGAGTGAGTGCTGGAGGAAACATAAAAGAAGAAAATATTGGACTATATTACCAAGAAATCGACAAAAATAAATTCAATCAAGAACCCACCCAACTACATTCAGAATATAGAGAGAATTAGAGAGAAAGAGGTCAAAGAGCAGAGAGAGCGCAGCCTTAATATTAAACAATAAAATAAAATAAAAGTAAATAAAACCTTATATCTGGCTATCCTTTTCTTTCTTTAAGCAATCCGTTTTTTTGGAAATTCATTAAGCGTGAGTCTGGTGAATTTTCATTAAAGTCCCTTAAGAACACATTAAGCGTGAGTCTGGTGTGTTCGTAATAACATTTGGTTATTACATTCCGCGCTAGCATACAGTTTTCTCAACGCAACAATATTGCTCGTCCCGTTCAGTATTTATTTTCTGATAGAGACATAGTATCTAACTAAGTTAACTGCTCCAAGGCATGAAATAGACGGTCTGATCTGCTGTTTTTGCAGCATTGTTATAAACTGAACGCGGACCTTGGAACAATCAACAATCGCATATATTACAATAATTACATAATTTTTTATAAAAATAATATAGTTTTCTTAAATCTAGTGATTTTACAAGTATTTTTTGATCCTTTTTTTATTTAATAATAGTATATTTTTGTAAAAATAAGACATTTAATTTTTGTTGTTGAAAGTGCTTAATAAATAAATATACAAATGTTTTTGAGTGACTTGAAGTGATGTGATATATTTTTTTGTAATAAAGTTTTTTATTTAAAGTGCAAAAATATGGAATTCAAGATATTTTTATCTTAAAATCTGTTCTTTATATGTGTAAGTAGAAGTGTGATTGTTAATAATAAATTTAATTCAAAAGTTAAAAATTTATGTGTTGTGTTATCTTATTTTGATGTACCTTTTCCTTTTTATAAGTTATTTCCCTCAAAATGGTTTGTTTTTTATCACTTGTTATTTTAAGCACGTGGTCTTATTGTAGGTTACACCTACAGGCACTCACCATGTATTTATACTAATTATTATGACTTAAAATAAAAATGACAACGTATAATTTTTAACATTCTTAATTCTATTTGACTTTTAGTTTAAATTCATCTGAGTTGTCACTTCTGAAACTAATTATTTATTATAATAACTTCTATTGTTTGGCCTATAAAATGTATATTTTAATTTTTATTTTTTTATTTCATTTTTTGTTTGTTAATTTTAATAATATAAAGATTACCTAGACCTAATTATCTTGTTTCATTCCATGGTGCTATTTTCTGTCAAAAAGTATTAGTTTTCATTTTTACAGTTTTGTTACGTCTCACGCAACGGTCGCCAGTTGACAAGAGTTACTCAAACGCGACTGTCTCTTTTCGGTCAACGCGTAAGCGCTTTACCGCGGGTGCGAGACTAAAACAAGAGCAGGCTGACAAGCTATCTAAAGCACCGAGTGGAAAAATAACAATTTAAATAATTTTACCTGTAGCTTGACTGGTCCAGAAACTCGTACGCCAGAAGCCAAAGATGTAACGTCGATACAAGAATTAGGTGTAACTCTCTAATAAATTATTATAGAAATAGAGTTTAAGTATTTATTGATAAAATTACAGAAGGTCCGTAGTCTTACAGAGTCGAATATAGAGTGTCTGTTGCAATCGCTTTGCGTCCTCTTTTATAGTACAAAATATATAAAAACTAATCTATAAAGGGTTAAAACCAGAAGGGGTAAGTGCGTCACTGAGAATAAAGTCAGCTATTAAATGACTATTACTTTAATTACGGGAACTCCCCTTTCATAAAAAAAATTCAAGTTTTACCACTATCAAATAGTCTGAGTCGTTCTCGACGTAACAATTTCATCGACTACGCTAGTTCCTAATTTTTTAAAGTTTTTACAATTAAAAGTTTATTTTAATTATTCACAAAATCTTGACTTAAATAGCTTCATAGGCTTAGTTTCTATTAAAAAAGATGTTTTGTTTCATCATTAATTTAAATCTTAATTTAAAGTTATAAACTATAAACTTAAAAATTCTAATGCTTAGTATATCTATATACATATGCTAAAGTTGGTTTTGTTGATTACTCTTTTATTTGTTTATCAATTTTGAAATTTCAAAGTTTCTATTTTTCTATTTTACTTCTAATTTCTAATGTTTACCTTTTTATTTAATAATTGAATTAATTTAAACTTATTTCAGTATAAACAGTATGCGCTCTTTTGACAAACTGATTTTTTTTAGAATAAACTGTATGCTTGGACTTTTTGAAATTATTTGATACATAATAATATATTTATTTCATTAGATACTTTGTAACGTTAAATGTCCGGTTTGCGCTACCGTCTCGATCGCGTGGCTGCCTGCGAGGGCAGCACCTACCGGCCGGGGAAAGTCAAAAACGAGAACTCGGTCCGAAATGGGAAGGAACGCGCGCGAAGAGAAAAGGACCAGAGGGAGAGCGCCTTTGACACCGGTAATAACGTGCAGGAGTCCAGGAGCAACGCTAGAATCAGCAACCGCGTGCGAGAGTCGAGAAACACCCCTGTCTTGGTCAACAGCGCGCAAAAATCGAGGAATAACTCGAGATCTAGTAGCGTGCGTGAGTGTGTACGTCGCAAAGAGTGCGATATTAGACTGCCGATAGTTTTTGTTGTTGCTGTTATCGTGTCAGACCAACGAACACGCCATCGTAGGCCGGCGGCGAATTCAACGAGATGATCCGACGAAAGCAGCAAGGCGATTAGAGGCCTTGTCTTCAATCTGGAAAAGTAGCAACCTGAGCCACGTGTTAAGAGATGACGTAGGACACGCCACCTGACAGGGCGACTAATCGGATAAGATGATCTGGCTAGCTTCGATAAACGACCGCGTGTAATATTTTAGCTCTCCCCTCGCGTAAAGAAATCGTCAGCGAGCATGCAAACGAGTAACATAAACGAACGATTGTAAACGAAATGGCGGTGCGTTAGAATGTCGCGCAAATCATATAAGCGTAAATGCGCGGGCCAAATGCGTTGTAGATTACATAATAAATAAACTAGTCTGTGCATGATTGAAACATTAATTTACTGTTGTCTTTTGCTATTAGTAAGTTGGTTGACTGATACCTGGCCTTCCCCACTCATCGGTTAATTAACAAAAATTGATTATTTCGATCTCGCTCCGCGCATTCCGGTACGACTGCGCATCGCGTTACAACGTATCATTGGATACTTTAAATTAAAAATAGAACATATTTATTTATGAAAATAAAAATATAGATGTTTGGGTTGATGGGTTTACCTATCTACATAAAATAAATCGTTTTATATGATTTTAGCGTTATTTTTATTTTAAATAGTAAAAAAAAAAATTGTATTTATTTATAAAAAAGTTTGTGACTAGGGTTATCACATAGTAGTCAAATCCTTTTTAGCCTTAAATTACTAAAATAATCTGCACTGGTTTGTTGGCTTCCAATGTACTGCAAAGGTAAGAAGCAGAAGTACATCAATTGAAATATTAAAATATACAATAAATACTTCAGCGCTAACTCAGATCTGATTTTATTTTAAAAAAATTATAATTTTATTTGTTAGATCTGCGGTTAGAAAATTCTAAAATTTTTAAAAATTTACTGCGACATTATTATTTCGAAACAATTTATTTGTTGCTGTTTACGGATTGATTATAATATAAAAAAACAAAAAATCATGTAATATCAAACATGCACTAAAATTCAAAATTTTGATTATTTTTTAAAGGCACATATAAGTTAAAATAAAGCAGATTCCTGTTTCTATTATTGAAACCAATTTTTACAGCAAGTTAGAGCCTGTTGTTAAATGTTTCATAAAATTTTATTTTGGAATCCCCATTTGATTATTTATTCTTTGCATGCCACTGTATTATCAAACCAGAGCTTTATCTGGACAAAATAGTTTGGAGCATGAATTGAATTTATTCTCTAGTTTGTTAATCCATTCCAAATAATAGGATTTGTCCAAGTCTGTAAAATAGGCATTCGTTTCTGCAACCACCTCCTCGTTTGAATAAAATCTTTTCCCCGCCAGACATTTTTTCATATTAGGGACCAAAAAGTAGTCCGGCGGAGCCAAGTCTGGAGAATAGGGGGGATGTGAAACGAGTTGGAACCCTATCTCCATCAGTTTTGCAGCCACAACTGCTGAGGCGTGAGCTGGCGCATTGTCGTGGTGGAAGAGGACTTTTTTGTGGACAATCGTGGACATTTCTCTCGCAACTCGGTTTTCAAAAGATCCAATAACGATGAATAATATTCGCCTGTAATTTTTTCCCCTTTTCCAGATAGTCGATGAAGATTATTCCTTGCGAATCCCAAAAGACAGTTGCCATAACCTTTCCGGCCGAAGGAATTGTCTTCGCTTTTTTCGGAGCAGATTCCCCCTGGGTAACCCATTGTTTAGACTGTTCTTTGGTCTCAGGAGTGTAGTTATGTATCCATGTTTCATCTACAGTGATGAAACGACGCTTAAAGTCTTGCGGATTTTGCTGGAACAGCTGCAAACCATTCTTGCAACACTTCAAACGATCTCGTTTTTGGTCAATCGTGAGCAATCGCGGCACCCATCTAGCGGATAGCTTTTTGATGTCCAAATGTTGGTGCAAAATATTATGTACCCGTTCGCTCGAGATGACTACATTACTATCAATCTCACGCACCTTCATTCTTCTGTCAGCCATCACCATATCATGGATTTCATCAATGATTTCCGAAGTGGTAACCTCAACAGGGCGTCCAGATCGTTCAGCGTCTTTTATGCTCATATGGCCACTCCGAAAATTTTGAAACCACTTATAAACCATTCTAATCGAAAGTGCACAATCACCATAATGTTAATCAAGCTTCTGTTTAATTTCCTGAGGCGTTTTGCCTTTGAAAAAGTAATGTTTAATCAATACACCAAACTTGGTGTGTGCTCTTCTAAGATATGCCACTAACTAAAAATAACCTTGATACACACCAGTAGCGCCATCTCTCTGACTTTGCACGGACTTTTCAAACGACCCTCGTATTTGCAACGTTTCAAATAAATAATTACATTTAAAATTTAAATATAATTAATAAATAAAATTAATAAATAATGTATGTCTAACTGTATTTCACTTATTGTATGGTTTTTTTATTTTAGTTTTATAATGTTTATTTGGTAAAAAAAATAATTATTTGTGGGTAAAATATTTTATAAACCCGTAAAAATTAATTAATTTACGATAATAAAAAGTTGCATTTGATAAAGATAACCTTACAATGTTTAACCATTAAACAATACAAATAGCAAAGATTAAAAATGTTTAGTATGATTAAAATACTTACCTTGAGTTAATTTTATTCAACCTGATGAAAACTTTAGTTAAAGTATTGCAACGGTAATCGATTCAATTAATCGATCCGTTCGCGATTCTGCTACTCGCGTGTTAGTTCGAACAATTAAGAGAGAGAGAGAGGGGGCGCGAGCGTTTGAAATAGGCAGTTACGTCTCAGCTATTTTCGTGACAATATCGCCAAATTATTTTGCACTGTGATCCGCCGTTTTGCTGGGCCGATTTTTTACGTGGGGGAGTGCAGCAGTAAAAGCAGCAATCAGCAGCAGTTTAGCAGCAGCAAATTGCAGCTGATTGAAGAGCGAGGCAGCGCAGCTAAATTATTGGAGGAGTATCGGCAGTTGATTTTTTCATCAACAATTACGGCTGATCACCGTAATTGCACCGCAGGGTAGGTGCACATCCCTTTATTATTGCGTCATAAAATATATTCGGAAGTATTTTGTCAACCGCGATATTGAATCTTTTTGTATTCACACCGAGCGTTAGTTTCGCGGTAATTTTCGAATCTTCTCTCTCTCTCTGTCTGTCTCTCTCTCTCACCGAATATTAATAATTCATTGTAAATCCTATTCGCGTGCGTTAGTTTATCGGCCCATAAAAGACTAGTTTTTATTAATTAAAGTTAGTTAATTTAATTCGCCGATTACGTCATTTATTTTCCTATTAGCTTAAGCGATTTAGAAAGGCTTAGGTTTTAATCCGATTTCATCAAGCGGATTAAGCGGATTAGGCATAAAGCCATTCACACCTAAGAGATATCGAAT
Organism: Phymastichus coffea; assembly: GCF_024137745.1. Classification (NCBI taxonomy): domain Eukaryota; kingdom Metazoa; phylum Arthropoda; class Insecta; order Hymenoptera; family Eulophidae; genus Phymastichus; species Phymastichus coffea. Next base: position 6,220,356 of record NW_026706812.1, on the reverse strand, counting down.
GTCACAAGTCAAGTGACTTAAGGTGAGTTCAACTCCGTCAGAAAGAAGACTGTTACGTGACGCCTTATTATGTTACAATTATATACTATCGAATAATATTTTGCTCTCGGGATTTCCGTTCGGACATAGTATAGCTAGCAGTATTCGTGTGCGCGACTCGGTGGGAATGAGCGGCAGAGGCTGATTCACGCTGCGTCAGCATGCTGGGACAGGATGCTGCAGTCAGCTTGCTTAGCTACGTAAGACGAGCCGCTACGAGAAGCGTAAACGTCTAAAGCATATGCGCGAGAGAGAGACGATATGCAAGGGACAAAGGCTATATAATAAACCGGCGAAAACAACGCGAGAGAGAATTAGTTAGTTAGGAGCGAGCGCTCAATTATGAAGGCCGCATTTTTTTTCTACTGAAGTTAAAACCATAATAAAAGTTTGAGAATAAAATTGTTTGAGTTGCGATTAAATATTAGAAGTGTCGAGTACGATTGTTTTAATAATTTTGCGTAAACGAAAATCACAGGAATTATCATTTTCTTGCGTGTTGCTACACTATTGGATAAAGAATATATTGGACAACTAAAATCGTAGGAATTATCATTGTCTTGCGTGTTGCTACAGTATTATATAAAAAATATATTGGACCAGTTGATCTGATCAGATTCAAAGAAAAAGTGATTGGCCACATCACGAAACGAATAATATTTTGGACCAATTTATATTTACAATAATAATACAAAGTGAGTAATACTTTTTATGTAACCAAAAAAATACTAGACACCGCGACGCGAAAATTACGCGTCTGGGAATATATATATATATATACCTCTATTCTGCTTAACTTATTTATGTTGTGAAAGAGACTAGAATAAATATTATAATTATAAACATCTATAAGTGTATCCATATGCTTCCCCACTATATTAAAGAAAATCCCTATTACATTTTTGCTTTTAATAAATAAGCGAAGAACGTTATAAACGTTCAATTATTTATTTTACAAAAACGATATCGAGTGTCGAATTATAATTAACAGAGATTTCATTATTGACACGCGAACGGGCCGGGGTGCCCGAAAGCCTGACTACCGCCTGAGTCTGAGGCCGCTCGGCTGTTAAAAGAGCCTTCGTACGGGACAAACTCGACTCGCGCGAGTTGTCACCTATCAATTGGTAGCAGAGCGTGGTTATCCGGCTTGGTTTTTTCGCTTTTCCCTCGCGTTGATAACATTTTCGATAGTTTATCGAATACCCATATAAATTTATTTATATATGTATTATAACGAATCGTTTGTATATTCGTTATGTCTCTCTCTCCCCAAGAAGCCAGTAACTAATATATTTAATAATCATTATAAATTACCATATTGTTTGAATAATTACAGCATTACGGACGTCAGCGAACTGGTAAGCGACGCGACTTGCGTACGATAATCGATATCGACTCGCGGCGCGGACATCGCGGAGAGACGCTTCCTTGCGAGGAGAGAGAGAGAGTTTTGAATATTGATACAGTCCGTTTTCGACGATCGACGGGTTAACGTCCCTCGCGCGAGTCGTCAGGAGTATCCTTCAATTTCCTTCTGGCGAGCCGAGGCCTACCGCGGACATCCAGTCTACGTACGCGGCCTACACAATAAGGGAGGCGTCGTTGCGAGTCAGCCGACCAGCGGAAGCGAGTGTGCGGCAGAAGCGAGCCCGCTATCGTGTGCCCTCGGTTTGCGGGTTAGAGTAGGCGTACAAGCGACCATACTGTAAGTACCAGACCTAGTACCTGGCTTCTCTCTCTATACCGCTCTCTCCCTTTTTTTTTACGTTAACTAAGCCGCGCGTTTACGCTCGCCTTTTCTTTTGTCGCTTCCACGTTCGAACGGTGCGCGCCGGTTCGCTGTCGCCATTGTGCACAGCTCACAACAGAGCGAGTGCTTGCGCGACCTTAACCGCGTAGCGCGTGCGCAGTTCCGTTCGCTTCACTGTTAAACTATTGCGAGTTCGTTGCGTTGCGATTAACATTGTTTATATCGACGCGTTCCGATACTATGTATTCCTTTGTTGCTAATTAAAATTTATACGCATCTACTTTTAATCATATTCGAGTGCTTATTGTCCGCCGACTCCCTGTTCCTTGAATTGTAATTGTGTATGCGACTGTACACGCGCGAATCTCTCTTTTTGGACGTCGCGCATCTTCACGCGTAGCCTACGACACTCTCCGCGGGCCAAGCTTTCTGACCGAAAAGGAGGCAACTGAGCTGCTGGACCCAGGACACCCGGTGCAGGAGCACCGCGCTACTCTAGAGAGCAACCTAATTTATTTCCCGCGACTTATAAATTATATAACTGTTCCTGTCCAGGCGAAGCTGAGCAGAAACCCCGTTATAGTATATTGGGTAGCACAAGTATTAATGTAATAAGTATTAATACACTATATTATTAGTATATATATATTATTGATTAGTGTGTAATATATGTTGATGCGTATTAATTAATATTAATACATATTAATTAATCCGCCGTCATTCTCATCATTATTAATATTATTTTTTTTTCTCTCATATCTCACACCTTAGTCTTGTGTAATATTTACGATTAGAAAAATATAATTTCCTTCCCGTGCTGTACGAAACGCGATACGGATGAATAGGACGCTCGTTTTTGAGCAGGCTAAAGCCACGCCGGAGACGTGGAAAAATTGTTTTTTCACACGATCGGGTGCTCAGGAATTCATCGGAGTTTCGTTTTTTTGGTCATGTAAGCGTAATCAGAGTCTTCGCGTCTGAAACCGGGTGCGTCCTTTTTCCGTTCCTACATTTCATGATTAGTTGATGGAATAGCATTGGCAACGTGATCCCTTGCTTACAAATATTTGAAAGTCGAAACGCGGCTTAGGAAAATTCCCTTGGGGTATTATTTATGAACAATCGTTTAAAATTTTGACGTGCGCGTTTGCGAAATATTTTATTTCTTTTTTTATTCTATTGTAATAGGGGACTGACACTTGGCATAATCCCGTACCATTCAGTTATTAAAATTTCCCTTAATTATTTTTACTTTTACTTTTACTACTAAAAGTATTTATTAATTTAAGAATAATATATTTATTAAGAATAATATTTTATTAATATAATTTATTTATTGATTAATGGAACAATATGAATTAATTATTAAAATAAAAACTTATAAATATATATATATAATAAATTGTTACTGATTGATAATAATAATTGGTATTTTGTTGATAATAATTATTTGAATAAATTATTATCTTGTTAGGAATTATTATCTTTGTATTATCGGCTTTATTCATTTATTATTATTATTAAAAAAAAATATAAGACCTAGGACCATAACGAAATGGAGTCGGCTACTCTACAGTTATTGACTAGTATGTCGGCGAGTTTTACCCTACAGAATATAGTACAAGGGATTACGGAGTTCGATGGGAAAAATGTGCCTCTCAAAGACTTCATCCAAGATATCCGCAATGGAAGAGTATTGATTACAAATTCACAGGAACAGAATTTTGTCCGGTTACTAATTGCTAAACTACGAGGACCCGCACGTGACTGTATTTATGGAAAATCCATTAAGGCAGTCGATGACTTAATCAGGATCTTAAAGGAACGGTTCGCACCTTGTAAAGACTTCGCATACTACGATTCCAAGATCCATAGTCTGCGTATGAAACAAGGGGATACTGCTGGAGATTTTTATGACAGGATAAACATTCTGTTGAACTGTGCACAGAATGCTTTGAAAGAAGAGCTCGGAGGAGATTACACCGAGACGATGATGACCCCAATGCGCAATTCGACTATAAAGATTTTCTTAGATGGATTGCCAAAAAAATTGGAGATTTAGTAGATATTAAACAGCCTAGAACCCTGGAAGATGCTTATAAGGAAGCATTACGTATAGAAACCAGAAACAAATCAAGGGCGAGGCATGGGGAGTGGAACCCTAATAAATGGACGAATTTATTGCGCAGCCTCAATGTTAACTTCGTTCAAGATCAACAAAACGACCAAGAGGAACAATTAGAGGATGAGTGGGATGAATTACCCGCAGAAATCCAACAATTATTTGTACAGAGAAATCAAGGACAGCAATCGTATATGAATAATCAAGGGCAGCAACAGAGTCGATTTCAAGGGCAGAAACCGAACCAAAATAGGAATTGGAAGCCTCGCTACAAAAATTCTCAGGACAGTGGATCACACGCAGAACGGCTATATAACCCAGATACAGACTCTTATCATCATCCGTCTGGAAAACGCTATGGAACAATAGCTTACGACCAGTAGCAAAGAGGCGAGCTTAGACATAATCCAAAGCATACCAGCAACATAATTATGCAAGTAATTTAAACTCAGATGGGGCTCGCCCAGCAGCGAATGGAACGGGCCCTGTCAGACGTATCGCCAGAATCAAGAGAAAGTTCAACCGAACGCGAAGACGATGTTGACCGAAATCCAGGAAGTATCGACGTCCGAAAAACCGGGAGTACCCCCAGCAAATGTAATGACAATACTAAAGAATCCACAATCGTTAACGAACCAGTCATCGCAGTTGCCTCAAATTGGGGACAAGAGCAATGAGCCAACAAGAGTAATGTTTCGTATACCAGAGACCTGTAAAAAGTGGACCGTGTTCATAGTTGATAATGGATCGGCCGTGAACTTAATTAAGTTTAATGCATTAAATTGGACTACGAGGTTTGATCCGAGGGAGGTCACTACCTTGAGCGGTCTTACGGCACACACCGTTCCGACCATAGGTACGGCGATATTAACGATTAATGGAAAATCCGCAAAATTCCACATAGTATGGAATAATTTTCCTATTGAAGAGGACGGGATGTTAGGTAGAGATTACTTGATCGATACCAATGCAGTGATTTCGTATTATCATAACAGCCTAATGGTAAATAGCGGCGTAATGAACCCGATATCGTTTTTACCGAATGATGTTCCCATTGACCGATTGCAAGATGATCTGATACAAGCTATGAGTATTAGAGCTCGTAAAGATGAGGTATCGGATATTGAAACTGCAGCGGACCTAGATCGAGGAATAAAACAACTGGGTTGTAAAGAAAACATGAATAATAAGATTACAAATGGCAAAGAGGGACTGCCGGTTGGCACGGTACGATATACATTAGCACCAAGGACTCGCCAAGTTATACAGATTAATTTGCTGAAGAGTACGCTCGCGGAAGGGTATTTACCCAGAATAAATGTGGCGGATGATAAAGTGTTTCTTGGGGAAGGCATAGTCATTAACGATCATGAGACCTGTAAGATTATGGCCATCAATACCCACGAGAGAGAAGTAACCATAGAAGTGGACCCAAAGGAAATTACAAGTCGGAATTCTCTAGTGACACTAATTCAGATCGGGAAGGTAGCCTTCAGGGATCGCGGACTATGGATCAACCCGAGAAACGACGTAATCAATTATTACAATTGATTAGAACAGGACACCTTAACTCGCACGAGCTCAAGAGTATTAAACGGCTATTGAAGAAATATCCGAATGTGTTTTTACTCCCTGGAGAACCTTTACCATGTACTAATTTAATAGAACATGAAATATAGTACACTTAGAAAACAGAGTACCAGTTAATACCAAACAGTATAGGCATCCTCCTGTGTACCGAGAATTTATATCGGAACAAATAAAAAAACGCTTAAGAGAAGGAATAATAATAACTCGCCGCTCTGGATTGTTCCTAAAAGCCCGGCAAGTGATGGCACACCAAGATGGAGGATGGTCATCGAATTTAGAGAATTAAATAAAAAGACTATTGGTGATGCCTACCCTTTACCCAATATTGCTGATATTCTAGATCAGTTGGGAGGTTCGATGTATTTTTCGACGTTTGACTTAATCAGTGGATTTCAACAAATTCCCTTAAGAGTTGAGGACAGGGAGAAGACGGCATTTTCAACTTTTGATGGACATTTTCATTATATTAGAATGCCGGAAGGACTAATGAACGCGCCAGCGACGTTTCAACGAATGATGAATGCGTTGCTGCGAGGACTGCTGAATGTAGAAATGTTAGTGTATTTGGATGACGTGATAGTTTAACCTAAGAATATGCACGAACATGAAGTTAAGGTAGGGAAGTTGTTTGAGAGACTTACCGACGCAGGATTAGTCTTACAACCGGACAAGGTAAATTTCCTACGTCAAGAAGTAAAATTCTTGGGACACATTGTTAGTGCGCAAGAAGTTCAGCCGGACCCTAAATTGATTGAAGCCGTAAAGAAATTTCCAACGCCCAATGGAGTGAAAAGTGTCAGATCTTTTCTTGGACTCTCCGGATATTACCGTCGATTTATCCATGACTACTCGAAGATAGCCAAGCCTCTCAGTGACTTAACAAAAAAAAAATCAAGCATATAACTGGGGACTGCCACAGGAAGAGGCTTTTGAAAGGCTGAAGCGGATGCTTTGTGAGGCCCCTATCCTAGCTTTTCCTGATTTTGAGAAGACTTTTACCTTAACCACAGATGCTTCGGATTACACGATAGGAGCGGTTTTATCACAAGAAGTGGATGGTCATGAAAGGCCTGTAGCATATCTTTCTAGGTTGTTAAATAAAGCAGAAAGAAACTATACTACCACGGAAAAGGAGTGTGTTGCAGTTTTATACGCAATGAATCAGTTTAGACCTTATCTCTTATGCAAGAAATTTACCCTGATTGCTGATCACGAACCTCTAAACTTTATGCATAATCGCAAGAACCCAGGACAAAAGCTTATGAGATGGATGTTTAAATTCACAGATTACCAATATACATTCAAGTATAAACCTGGAAAATTAAACTGCAATGCAGACAAGGAATCCGATTAACTTACAGGAGTATTTGGACGAGAAGGCTGGGAAAGAGAAAGAGCTGAATGAAAATATTCCGAAGATTCAGGTAATGATGCTAAAACGTAAGACCTGAGGAAAAGAAATTGACGAACAAGAGACAGGAGAGCCACGGGAATCGATTGGTAAACGTAAGAGGGCTTATACGATTTCAAATGAGCCAAGGACAAGAGGAAGACCTGTTGGAGCCAAGACGAATAAGGAAAAACCAAATTTAGATCATAGTACCATTGCTGAAAGAACCCGAAGCAAGAAGCCTGTGAAAACCACAGAAAAAACTCTCCGATTACTAAATGAGCCCAGACCCGGCACTTCTAAATTTAAATTGGGAGTTGAAAAAGGGACTAAATTAGACAGGGATAAACCCTTACCCAAGAGGCTAAAGGCGTTACGAAAAACTACATCGGATGCAGCAATAGATGATCCCGGATGGGAAACCGATGAATCGGACAAGGAAACCTCGCCTAAAGTTACAGAGCGGGAAGGAGTAACGTCGACTGATGAATCTGCCATCGAAGTTGCCGTGATGGAGATCGATAGCAGCGAGTTCGTTAAAGATTCATCTTTTGGACAATATCTGCCGAGTGGACAACACAAACGGGTACAGGATATTTTAGATCGACTGGAGAAGGAAAACATTAGTGCCAGTGTTTCAGACTCCGACAGCGAAATCGGAATGAAACAAACAAGCTCCTCTCAGGGACCCTTGTTATCCTCAACTAGGATGGAGGATAAAGGTCCGAAAAATGTCCAAGACAGTACGGATGACAGACCCCCGATAGAAGATCCGCGGCATAGTAGGCTGAGAAGAGAAACTGAAACGGAAGGGGACGACTCAAGCGATGAAGGTCAGAGTGATAAATCAGAATCCACTGAACGAATAGAGCTAGAAGTTAGTGGACCTCAAACCAGCAGGAACTCTGGAGAAGACGATGAATTATCAGAAAATGAAAGTTCTACTAAAAGATGTGAAGAACGGGCTTCGGCACAGAGGACTAGTTTGTCGGCGAACGAAGTGTGGGAATCGGATGAAAAATTCGAAGCCAGTTTGCAAAGACATAAAAGTTTAGATAATGAATCGTACTATTGGGACGATATGGGCCTTGCGCGAGACAACCGAACCATAGAAATGCCTTCTCATTTCTCAGATGGAGACGAGCCCCCCCAAGAACTACAAGAGACACTATGGAGGCTTGACCCATATGATGAAATAAATAATTCTGATGAGGTAATGGCGAATAGAATAACGAAGCTAGTGGAAGATTCGCAAAAATTAATGGAAACTCATCTAGAACATGACAGTGGCTCGGACACAGATCGCCCAGATCAAGGTGAAAATCGACGTCTCTCGGATAGGACTAAGGAAGAAAGTCCCGAGAGAATTGAGACAACTGAAGAAACCTTAAGGCAGCCACGATATCGAGAGATATTAGTAACCCCGACTATTAAGACAGGAATACCGGGAGCCAGAAGTACTCCTATGGTTAAAGGACCTCGACTCGTGGAAAGATTCGGAGGGCTTGAGGGTATACCCGAAGTGTCAGACCCTAGAAACAAGAGTCCTGTGGAATTACATTTCTCGAAAACACGCGTAGATGATGAATTATTCTTCCCGTTGCCGCCGACAGGACCAATTAACCAATATCGAAGACCGGAAGACTATAAGAATCCGAGTTTAAGCAGTGAAACCGGGAGCGGAAATTCTTCAATAGGACCTGCAAAATATATCTTACAAAATAATGTAAGCACGAGCCAACAATGTCTAACCTATCGACGAGATAACATTGTACATTTTATGTCACGAGACTGTAATAACCAAACTACTATCTCGAAATTATTAAGTGAAATTGGAGCCATAGACCTACGCAATATGAAAGCTTTGAAACCTAAGGTCGGACAAATATTAACGACCAAATATAAAAACCATAATATTTTCTCTGTAGTTATAAAAGACAGATATAATGACTCCATTACTATAGAGGCTATGAAAGTTGGACTTACAAATTTGAAGAAGGTACTGATTAAAAGAAATATAGTAAGTTTCCGGATTGCTAAATGAGGGGACTATATTGATGACCTTGGACCTGGATTACTAACGGAAATATTAATAAGAATTTTTGAAAAGAGTCCTATAAAAGTAATTGTTTGCTATGGGAGCATGGTTCTCTCACCGGCAAACCAGCGGATGGAAATAATTAAAACACTACATGACAGCCTAGTGGGTGGCCATAAAGGCATTAACCAGATATACCAAAAAATTCGAGCAAGATATTATTGACCAGGACTACGAAAGGACATATTAAATTATGTACGGAAATATCCAAGTTGTCTTGAGAAGAAAATTGATCGCCACAAGACTAAGGAACTGATGCTGATTACGGACACACCAATCGAGGCGTTCGACAAGGTATCAATAGACACCGTAGGAAAATTACGAACCACTCCTGGTGGAAACTCTCACCTGCTGACCATGCAATGCAATCTGACCAAATACTTAATTGTAGTGCCGATAAAGGACCTTAGAGCAACCACTATCGCTGATGCGTTAGCCAGACACTTAATATGCCCATTCGGTACCCCTAGAGCAATATTGTCGGATCGCGGGACAAGCTTTCTTTCAGAAATTGTAGAATCATTATTACACTTATTCAAAATCCATCATTTAACAACTTCCGGATATAGACCTCAGACCAATGGGTCTCTTGAAAGAAGCCATGCACCATTAATCGATTTCTTACGAATATACTCGGAACGTTTTGACGATTGGGATCGATTAACCCCCTTCGCGGTTTTTACGTATAATACAAGTATACATAATGGAACTGGTTACACCCCCTTTGAACTAGTTTATGGACGAATCGCTCATTTCCCCATTAAGATACCTAGGGAGGAAAAATTAGGGATCTATAACCAATACCTACGCGATCTAGTCTTACGTTTGACAAAACTAAAGATAGCGGCGGGTGATAATCAAATTCGTGAAAAGGAAAAATCTAAAGACCAGTATGATAAACACGCTAGACCCTTTAAAGGGAAAGTCGGTGATTACGCCTGGATACTAAACGAATCTCGGGTAGGAAAAGCCGATAGTTATTATAAAAAACCTCTAAAAATCGTTGAAATTTTGAATCATAAAAACGTTTTATTAGAATTACCCAATGGGAAAACGATACGGAAGCATATGGATAAACTTAAACTTCAGGGGTAGCTATATAAGTAAAATTACTCACTTATCTTATCTGTTCTATATTCTTCGTCTATACTATTTACTTTGTTCTGTTCTTTCAGGTACTATTTCTTTCAATATACTTTCTTTCATTTAGTATGTATCTAATCTTACTTTCCTTTCTCTCCGTATTTGCCCCGTCTATTATGGACCCCCAAGCTTATTCTATAGAGAAGTTAGACAACAACCCAGGAATCTACTACGAAAGAATAGATCCAATGAGAATAAAGAGGGCGGATTGGAAAATATACATATCTATCAACCTCAATTTGTTCTTAGCGAAGACCACTGCTATAATTGACCTACAGTCACTACTGCAAAATTGTACTGGGCATCTCAATGAGGAAACTTGCGGTAATATAATCGACATGGATCACGTTGATCTGAAGACAATCGCTTTTGAACAAATACGAATGAAGATTCAAGGAGCTATTGAAAATATGGGACATATTCAGCCACCCGATGTCCTCGGAAAAACTTCTTGAAATTATTAAGGACCTAAAAATATCAGGCCGAAAAGACTGGTACCTTTTGGAGGCATAGGAAGACTGAGTCATAGTTTATTTGAATTAGTGACCATTGACGAAACTGATAAAATAGAAGCCAACATAGATCAATTATATGCAGACCAAAAAGATATCATTAAACTCTTTAATGATAGGACCCATATAATTACCACAGGAATGGATAATCTATATAAAAGGATGGACGTCCACGGGGACAGAATTTATAAGTTAAACCTCCAAATGCGACAAAAATTCAGGAAATTAGAAAATGAAAATGCCCGACTGGAGTACATGTTTTCAATACATTCACTTGGAAGAATGCTAGAGGTGAAATTAGATCATTTTATCAAAAGCTCGGAAAAACTTCTTGAAATTGATCATGCGCTAAAAAGGGGCAAAATACATCCGGACCTTATAGATCCTAACACGTTGCACCAGATAGCAAATGATATAAAATTCATGGTAACGGACCTCAATTTCCCGATTCCAACGGAACACCTCCGAATTGAAGAAATTATTAAAATCTCCAGCGTTGACGCGATCCAGCGAGAAAGGAAGACATATATTGTCATTCATGTACCCTTAGTTGACAAGAATTACTATAATCTATACCATCTGCACTCAATATTGATACCGTAATCACCAAGCTCAACTGGAAAATCTGCATATATTAGACACGAATACCCGTATTTGGCATTAAGTTCGGATCAAAAACAGTATATACAGATGGACCACCATTCATTGCAAAGTTGTGCGCGAACACACTATACCTTTATATGTCCGGTAGGAAGACCTGTTTTAGATGCTAATCTAAATAGTAAATGCGAACTAGGACTGCTACTACAACCATCCAGGCATGAACTATACCATTGTGACATAGTTCTGAGAATACAACGAATTACCAGTTGGAATTATATATCAACGGATGGGTCATGGATATACTCAGCCAACCAACAAGATACAGTCCGAATTGTCTGCCCGAACCAAGTGGACCAAAAAACCGAAATACAAGGGGTAGGAATATTAAGAATTGCCCCGGGGTCCATCGGTTATACCAAGGATGCGACCTTGTTTACGGAAGTGAGGAAAGACAATACAAATGTTTACCTATATCAATCAAATTTAACCCTTAACCTAACGAATCTTTACCCAACACTAACCTACTTATCTGAAACGGATATTCAATTGAAAGAATGGACCCCACAAGCTGAAACCTGGATCAGCCAAGAAAAAACATTAAGCGACATCATGGAAAAGACGCAAATGATAAGAAATCATAAAAAAATCACAACAACGCAATCAGGACTGATTTATGGAGGATTCAATATTAATATCCTAATCATCATAATTATCAGTATAATTTATAAATGTTGCATTGTACGCACAAAAGCACTAAATAATACCATAGTACACGAATCACCTCACGTGCATACACCGCATCCTCGACACAGACCAATCCTTCATAGCCTCGGACTGACTACGAAAAAGCAAACGCCTGCCCGGATGCCTGAAGAACGAATCAAGAAACAAACTCAAATTGAAACCCTTCACATTCAACCCTCGAAGAAACCGAAACCCTCCGCGACTATATCTAATCCGTTGGCAAAATCTGAAAATTCTTCGGGTTTACAAATCCAGACAGTGGAGTCTGTATGAATTTTTTTAATCAATAAATTATTGATCATTTGTTTCAGTACCCAATATCGCCATGAGTAACATGTCCGACCACTTCACGATAGACCCGACCTGCATCAAGATACGGTACTTAAAGCATAAGGCGCTAAGCGAACTCCTGACACGATTAGAGAGTATCGGACCCATAGAGGAGTTTCATTCACTACAAAATCTCACAAATAACAGTACAAGAATTATTCTCTGCAAATTTACTAGAATCAAACATGCAGTTGAAGCAAGAAAAATAAAAAACTGGAACATAAGCGAGATAAGTCGTGCCTGTATTGGAAAACCGAAACCGTTACGAACAAATGATTCCAGGTCTACGGAAAAAACCCGACTATTTTGTCGACTTCCCTGGACAATTGAAGAGAGTTATAGAGAAGTCTCATTTTTCCAACACTTCGTACAGTTCGGACCCTTAGTGTATCATAAAGTGGTGCGAGATAACAAAGGAGCCCTTTCTATAGGCTACTCTCAGTATTACAAAGCTGGTGATGCCGCAACAGCCTTAAAAGTGTGCGACCCTATTTACGGCGCTAGATATGCTGATATAAGGAAAAGAAGATGGAACCATAGTAATAAAACTAGGCACCACTGGCTTTGCGACGAATGGATAGACGCATCAATCTATGAGGAACATGATACCACCTGCAAATGGCAGCACCAAAGTAAACTCAAGGAAGGAAAAATGAAAAAACAATACCCTAAATCAGAAGTGAGAAGAGTGTATAAAATAAACTCTACCGGAACAAGCCGACCTAATATAGAATTAGACAAAAATGGACCCTTTACAGATCTTGTTACGCTCACAGAAATTAAATCAATGGACCCTACTCCTAATCCACGGGCAACTTTACGAAAAGCCCGACGAATTGACCTAACGGAAGAAGACAGGATAACAGAAATCGACCCTGAAGATAGAATATACTTCGAATCAGCTGTATAAATTATAAGTCATAGGAAAATTTATTGACCCTTTCAATTGTATTATTATTATGTTATTTAATGGACCTATAACTTTTGATCTGTGACCTATCTCTTTACTCTTGTCTATGTCTAGTCTCGAATCTATGTACTTTTCTTTCTCTTGATTGCGCAGCTAACCGGACCATATTTTTACCTTAGGATGGAAGAAATTAACGGAATTCACTTCCGAGCTGTTGCACCGGTAGACGACTCCCCCACCGCAATTCGAGTCAAATTTGATGACCCGCAACAAGAAACTGCGGTCATCAAACTATTTAGTACCGTGGGGACCATACGATCTGCTACAACGGTAGCAGGCCCATCCTCCTCACATTATGGAGAAACCATTATTGAATTTCTTCATGAGCATGATTACGTTGCGGCAGTATTTCGATTCTTCCCGTGTACCGTTGGGGAATGGTCATCTCACATTTCAGATGAGCACTCTTCGGAAGACGAAGATGAAACAATGAACCCGATTGGGTTCGCGCCACGATCGACCGCACCGGCCGATGCGAGGGAGGATGATGACGATCGACGATTGCATTTCGTCATACCGCACCGAGATGAACAAAATGAACCATGGCCGGAACAACGGGTCCACGACGACTTCACGCGATTTGGACCGGTAGATTACATTAAAATATGGCAAGGCTCTTGTGGGCCTATGGGAGTAATCAAATACATATTCAGCTGGAGTGTCACTTCAGCATTAAGTAACCTAAATAAACGTTATAAGGCGAAACATTCGCCGCCTCGTCATCTCACGGCCAAACTCCGGAACAGGTCCATGTATGTTTATCATAGTGCCTGCGGACATTACGTTACTAAGACAGAATTGGAAGCACATGGGACCATTTTCCGATACCAAAACAGAAATGTGCTGAGAACGCATTGGTTCTGTGGAAGGCCAGTGTACCTTTCCGATTGGAACCAACATTTATAAGAGTGTAATTTAGGGACCTACGATTACAACGGATCCCTTTGACGATATAAACAAGCTGACCTTGTTCTTGCAAACTCCCTCAGCCAATCCAAAGGACCGAGATTTGTTACTCCAGGATCAAGCTTCCTGTCTACTAGATTTAGAGGGACTAGATTTAACAGCCGGACACGATAGCCGTCAACTTGCGTTGCGCAAGTAACAATTGGACCGAATTAACGAGCTTTTGCCTTCTTCCATTAATCATTTTGTTCATATATGAATAAAGAGGACCATTTATATTATCTTACTATTATTTATCATTATTGTGTATATTATTATTTTATTCTTGTACTATCCTAGTTGGACCCAAAACGTTACCGAGGATGGCAACGATTCTAAGGGGGGAGGGATGTTACATGACGCCTTATTATGTTACAATTATATACTATCGAATAATATTTTGCTCTCGGGATTTCCGTTCGGACATAGTATAGCTAGCAGTATTCGTGTGCGCGACTCGGTGGGAATGAGCGGCAGAGGCTGATTCACGCTGCGTCAGCATGCTGGGACAGCATGCTGCAGTCAGCTTGCTTAGCTAGGTAAGACGAGCCGCTACGAGAAGCGTAAACGTCTAAAGCATATGCGCGAGAGAGAGAGACGATATGCAAGGGACAAAGGCTATATAATAAACCGGCGAAAACAACGCGAGAGAGAATTAGTTAGTTAGGAGCGAGCGTTCAATTAAGAAGGCCGCATATTTTTTCTACTGAAGTTAAAACCATAATAAAAGTTTGAGAATAAAATTGTTTGAGTTGCGATTAAATATTAGAAGTGTCGAGTACGATTGTTTTAATAATTTTGCGTAAACGAAAATCACAGGAATTATCATTTTCTTGCGTGTTGCTACACTATTGGATAAAGAATATATTGGACAACTAAAATCATAGGAATTATCATTGTCTTGCGTGTTGCTACAGTATTGTATAAAAAATATATTGGACCAGTTGATCTGATCAGATTCAAAGAAAAAGTGATTGGCCACATCACGAAACGAATAATATTTTGGACCAATTTATATTTACAATAATAATACAAAGTGAGTAATACTTTTTATGTAACCAAAAAAATACTAGACATCGCGACGCGAAAATTACGCGTCTGGGAATATATATATATATACCTCTATTCTGCTTAACTTATTTATGTTGTGAAAGAGACTAGAATAAATATTATAATTATAAACACCTATAAGTGTATCCATATGCTTCCCCACTATATTAAAGAAAATCGCTATTACATTTTTGCTTTTAATAAATAAGCGAAGAACGTTATAAACGTTCAATTATTTATTTTACAAAAACGATATCGAGTGTCGAATTATAATTAACAGAGATTTCATTATTGACGCGCGAACGGGCCGGGGTGCCCGAAAGCCTGACTACCGCCCGAGTCTAAGGCCGCTCGGCTGTTAAAAGAGCCTTCGTACGGGACAAACTCGACTCGCGCGAGTTGTCACCTATCAAAGACACTTAAACGAAATCATCTGACGTAAAGGCGAATACACGTACAACTATACGTGTTGAACGGAGCGGCGGTTAGCTCTGCATTGTGGGAATTTCAATAAATTTCCCATTTTTTCAGATAACCTCCCCGTTACAATATGTATTAATTCATTTATTGTATTCGTATTAATCCATGAATTGTGTTATGAAATCCAAGCCATTCACATGCACTTGATTTCTACATTTCTTTATAACTTTTTCTACAACATATACATCAGGATATATAACTCTTTGTAGTTCATGTTTATAAAAACCTCTAGCAATGAGATTAACTTGATAATCTAGTACATGGTAGGTCGTCGGGTTTTTTTTTAACATGATAAATGTTAATAATTTCAAGAGACCAGTTAGAAGTATAATATTTTTCAAAAACGTGTTTGGACTTACTCATTCTCACTTGGTCATCTGCTTTGAATTTTGGTTTCTTTAACTGTCGATCATTATAAGAAAATCGCTCCAACACTTGTACCTTATTCTCCTCATTCACATCTTTAGGGTTCATACCTAGAATACAAAGTTCTCGGTTGTCTTTTCAACGTTTTATTAACTCTGAGAAATCCTTAGACGGGAAGAAGAAATAACTTAAAATGTAATTACATAACTTATAAAAACCCGAAACCATCTTTTTATTAACAATAATAATAAAATATATATAAAAAGAGAAGAAAAGTAATTACAAACAAATAAGCAAAAATAAAGAAACCCAATACAGATTCCCGTACAAATAAATGTTTGGGGCAAAGCGGTATTCCCGGAGAGGTGATCAACCGTTGCAATGCGGCAATCCTGCACGATAGGTAATGGTGAGCTTTTGCGGCAGACTCGGACAAACAAAAGTTACTCAGCGGTCGCAATCCTGCGTTCCGCGGAGCACGCGATTGTCACGAGTTCACAATATAACGACTATCATTCGCGCACTAGAGCTGATTTTTGAGCAGCGGAAAAAGAGAGAAAAGAGCTCACACTGTATCGGTGACCCTAGTTGCCACACCTTTCTTTCTAATGGGCTCGCGCGTTGGGGTGGTGGAGCAAACGCCGATGGTTATGCTGCAGAGGCCAGGGACGATCCGGCTCATCAAATCACCGGCCAACAAAACGACACGAAGATTTCTGCAGCAATCTGCGGCGCATTTTAAATTCATACCAAAGTCCTCTGTGCTGCTACCAGCGGTGATTTCCCGAGCCGAATTTTCACGTACAACTTTTCTCCGCTACCAACGGTGACATCTCGAATCGAATCTTCACGTATAATAATCATCGTTCCTCATCCTTCGCTCTCTTAAATATTCTCTTTCCTCTCCTCCCGATCGGCTCTTCGTCTCCACGGCCTGCCGGAAGCTGTGAAGCTCTAACTCTCCTGTGACGACGGATAATATTTAAATTTCTTATTCTTATATTAATCAATAAATTTCGCCTTATTTTTTCTGAATACCTATATATCCTCAAATGAATTTAGAGTTTTCTGAAAAGACCCATAAAAACAAAAACGTGTCCAGACTCAGCATCTAGAGCTTGTCACTTACTTAAAAAAAAAATATAATTGAGGTTGTAACGTCATGTCGACAAGGGATTTTGGTGAGCTGAAGGAAGCTATAACAATTTTATGACGTTCTATTTTCTATTTTTACGAAAATCTAGAAACCGTTATGCTACGCAAAGCTTATTTAGAATTATAATAGTTATTGCATATTCCTATATTTATTAATCTATTTTTTATATGTTAAATCGTATGAATAACCGGCAAAGTTAAATTAAGAGTACCATAGTTAAATAACTAAAAAGGGGCACAAAGTTATGAAAAATTCGTTGAAGAAATACAAAAATAGTTGCAATTCTGATAAATTACGATTAAAAATAACCTATTAATAGTAAAAATTCAAATCTATGTCTTTCTCGCTCTCTTAATGTATGAATATTTTATATTAGATATTGGTCGAAATTTGTGCTCCAAGTAAAAGTTTTCTTTAATTAATAATAGTTGATTAAGAATAATAGTTAATATTTAATGGTAAAATTAAAAGAAATAATAAGTTAATATTTTTACCATGAATACTTAATAAATTCTAAAAATATTCATTACAAATATAATTTTCGACTTTGTAACGGGGTTGCTTACCGTTTAATTATTATTTTTATTACGATGATCGCGTAAAAGCGCTTGCAATCACCTATACCAAATAAGAAAGTCGGAGAGCAAGAGGGAATGGATGTCAGTCAACCAACTATTTACGGGAGTGAAGAGAGAACGCTCTGAAAGTACTTGTTAATATCGTGTACGAAAACTCTTTATTATCTCGTAAAACGCTACATTAGATCGGCCCGCGTGTTTACGTTTACATCGGCGCTCGCTCGACAACAACATGCAGTGTCGGGACGCTCGCTGCTCTTTGTCCGTAGAGCTACTACATGCACGCTTCGAGCACGGAAAATTAATTGTTACGCATGCAATCGCGATCGCGAGATTAAGCTGGCCAGCTTACCTTTATTCGGCAGACGCACGAAGATCTCGGTGACAAGTCACACTGCGTGAAAGCGATCTGTTTGTTAGTTCGTGTCGCGGATCGCGAACTTGCGCGCACGTGGCTTCGCTCTCGATGGCGAAACCTCACACACACTGTTCGATGTCGCCGGTACAATGGCCTTCAGCTGGCTCAGGTCAGCACTCGGTGGTAGCGGTCGCTGGTGTTCGGCTCTAATTCGGACACTCCGATTGTATAGTTCGATGTCTGGCTCGCGTATCGGTAACCAGCGTCGTAATTGCGGGTGAGCGTGATGATGGTTAGTCCCTCACTGGTTCATTTTCAATCGCGCACGTTCCGTCTGCTCGCGTACCGAATTCCGTCGTTACATTTTTCGTCTCCCGGTAGGTGCTGCCCCCGGCAGGCAGTAATTAGGTTAGAAAATTAGCGCTAATTTGACGTTTACCGTCATAGCCTCAAAACGAAAATAAAGTTAAAATAAAATTTCTATTTCGTTTTTGTAGCATATAAAAAAATAATTTATCTGTTTTCTTCAATATTTGATTTTAGAATGTCGAGGGCTGCAGTAAATCATAAAAAAGAGTAACATAATTAAGTTTTTATATATTCTTCAAATTATTTAACTAAAAACATTAATAAATAATAAATAAATTAATAATTAATAAATAAATAATCATATAACAGTTTCATTACATATTTAGCCTTTGATATTGATAATTACTGATTATACAGAGAACATTATGGTGAAAAAAAAACATCGGACTTTACTCGACTTTACCACATTATTGCTCTTCATAAAGACAATATGTGTAACAATTATATTACTAAATCACTAAAAATTAGTCGTACTGTTGATTATAATGTTGAAAAATTTTGTGAAACAAATAGCATAAAAAACAGACGAGGTAAAACACAAAAGAAAATATCCGTGGCAGAAGATAAATTTATTGTAAATATTAGTTTGCGCATTAGAAAATTAACAGTACCTCAGATTACCTCGAAAATAAATAAATATTTGAGAAATCTGATAAATACAAGTCTACTTTTCGAAGAATATTAATAAACGTAGTTTTGTGTGGACGAGTTGCTATCAAAAAGCCACTGTCGAGGACGATAAATAAAATGAAAAGGCTAAAGAACATAAAAATTGGACAATTAGAGGCTGGAAAAAAGTTCTATAGCCGGATGGATCCAAATTTGAAATTTTTACTTTAAACAGAAAGGTGTTTATGAGAGAAGAGAAATTTGTATGGATATGAATTGATAATACAGAAGAAAGAGTATGGTGGCCCTGTTCAAAAAAGAATGTCACTCAACTGATAAACCGTAAGAAAATGATGAATTTTGTAATAATGGAAAGAAGGGAAATAGTGAGAAATGGAAATTCACTTAATTTCAATTATATTTAGCAACGTTTCGTCAGCACGTTTGCTGACCTCTTCAGGCTTTATTAACAGAAAAACAACAAATTATTAACACTAAAGTTGCAAATGTATTTTAATGGCATATTCAGTCGCGATGTCGCCGTCAAGCGGTGCGGAGGTGCAACCGCCTGACGCATCATCGCTACATAAGCATTTCAAGTGTCACCCAAATACAAAAGTAGGAGCAGTTGTGTGTCTAGTATGTGGAAATTTCTATCATACGAGTGAAATAGTAACAAAAATCAATGCAGGAAATGCAATTAAATTGATAAATAGTTCGTTCATAATATGCCAGGAACATCCAAATTTTGCACTAACTTCAAACTTACCATATGGTAACTTGAGTGAACAAGCAAGTGCTTTCATAGCACAGTTCAAACTTGTAAGCAGAGAGGAAATAAAACAAGAAATACTAAATGAACTCGTGCATGAGAAACAAATAATGAATGATAACGATGAACATATGGATTTAACACAAGTAAGTGAACTAGATGAAATACAACAACTAAAAGCTGAAAATAACTTATTAAAAGAACTCTACAAAGAAACAAAGGAAAAAAATGAATTACTAAATGAATTACTCATCAAAGAAAAGCAAAATAGGAATGAGTTATTAACAAAAGAAAAGAAAAACAAACCAAATAACATATTTAAAAATTCTTATGCTGAAACATTGAGTTTACCAAAGCCTAAGCCAAAAAAAGTACCAAGACTTATTATCAAACGAACTAATAAAAATGATACCACTAATTTAGAAAATACCGTAGCTCATTATCTGATCAAAGATAAAACAATACAAACAAAAAAAATTAAAATAGTAAATAATGATACTATCATAATTAACTGCATGAATGAAGAGAGTATTAACAATATAGAAAAAACATTACACAAAAAAATACACACGTTTGCTAAAATTGAAAAAGAGCAAATTAGGAAACCAACTGTTAAAATTACTGGCATCAGCAAATCTTTCACTCAAAATATGCGAGACATTGAGTCAGATATAAACCAAAGAAATTTCCACAATTATGATGACAAAGGTAAAGTAATACACTCATACACTAATGAGAAATTGCAAACTATGACAGTTATAATGGAGGTATCAGCTAATTTGTACAAACACATTAGAGAGAATAAAAGCAGACTTTTTGTTGGTTGCCAAAACTGCAAAGTCTATGACATTATAAATACAAGCCCTTGTTATAACTGTGCTAGGTTTGGACATAGTGGAAGCAGATGTAAAAATGAAGCCACGTGTTACAAATGCGGCGGTAATCACACTGGTAGTCAATGTAATAATAAAACACAAACATGTCCTAATTGCACATACCACAATACTAAATATAAAACTAAATTTGATACTCAACACAGTGCAATTGACAGCCAATCTTGTGAAATTTTAAAAACAAAAATAAACAAATAAATTGAAATGACAGACTATCCGATAATGCCAACGCACCAACGCTACTTCGGAAAAATAGAACACTCGGCTGCAGAAAAACCAACAATTAACGCGCGTCCTTCTCTATCAAGCGGCGCATCATTAGCGTCATTAGCCTCCATATCCTCGCTCAACTTATATGGTAACAACAATACGAAATACAAATAAAAATGCATCCCATCGATGAAAATATTAGCAACGAAATTATTATTAATAACACTGACGAATTAAATGAGCACATAATAGCAGAAAAGGAAATTATTATCTGTGTCAATATCAGAAGTTTGAATGCCAATTACACCAAACTTCTAACATTTATAAACAACCTACAAAAAAAACCAAGTGTTATAATATGTACTGAAACATGGAATTTACAACATTTCCTAGTCTTCAATATTGAAGGATACAGTATGTACTATAACAATAGTAGTATTAACAAGGCTGATGGCGTTGTGACCTACATCAGAGACGACATAATTGAATTAACAGAAATAATTCAAATACAAAATTTAAAAATTTTACAAACTACAATACAGTTAGAAAATGAAAAAACTATACTGTTAGCAGCTATATACAGATCACATGACCTACACAAACCACAATTCATACAATCAATCAAAACATACATAACTCAACACATAAAGAAAAAAAATTCAATACTAATAGGCGATTTCAACTGCGACATTTTAAGTCAAGACCCTTGGGATCAAGAATTCTTGCAAATGTTAATGGAAAAAGGACACCATCCAGGATTTAATACGATTACCAGACCTTCGCTGGACAACAACAACAGTGGAACATGCATAGATAATTTTTTTATAAAAATGGAAAATCACGCATACAAAACTTTCAACGTCAACACCCCGTTCAATGACCATTATCCTCTAATAATGGCGTTGCAGAACAAAACAAAAAGCATAAATCACTCACATAATAAAAAACAAATTAATTACCGAAAACTTCAACATATAGCTCAAACTTTAAACTGGAATGAAAATAGTGAAACTAATGATACAAATCAATCTATCAATAACTTAATCATGAAAATTCAATATTGCCTTAAACAGGCAGAAAAGAAAAATGTCACAAGCAAAACTATTAATAGCTTGAAGCCAAGAAAAAAATGGATCACCAAAGGCATAATAAACTCATGTAAAACTAAAGAAAACCTATATATTGAATGGAAAAATAATCCTCACGATACAATTAAAAAAAATAATTATAAAAATTTTATCAAAATTTTAGATAAGATAATTGCAATAGCAAAAGAAAACTACGATAAAAAAATCATAGAAATGGTGCAACATGATCCTAAGAAATTATGGTCAGTTGTCAACAACAAACTAGGGAGAAATACTCAGAATAACAAAACTATTGATTACATCACGGACAAAAATAATAGAATCACCAACCCAGAAGAAATTGCAAACAAAATGAACACATTTTTTTGTGAAATCGGAACGGAACTTAGCAATAATATAATACAACCGCGAAATGCAACGCTCAACCTTCCAAAAATAAACCCGAAAACAATATTTTTAAATTATACAAATGAACAAGAAGTAAAAAAAATAATTGGCAGATTAAAAAACAAAAAAGGAGGAGTTGATGGAATTAATTCATTATTATTAAAATCATTAATCCACTACGTATCTAAACCACTTGCACTTGCTATAAATAAGTGCATTATTAATGAAACTTGGCCTGATACTTTGAAAGAAGCGGATATTATACCAATCCACAAATCAAAAGAAAAACATTTAGTAAATAACTACAGGCCTATTTCTCTAATCTCCAACATAGCTAAAATCTTTGAAAAAATAATACATAGAAGAATTCAATCTTTCATTGACAACTGTAATTTGCTTTCCACAAATCAATTTGGCTTTCGAAAAAACAGAAGCACAAAACATGCACTAAATTATATTTCAAACAACATTTATGAACAATTAGATGCAAGTAAATCTATAACAATAACTTTTCTGGATTTTGCCAAAGCCTTCGACACGGTTGACCACAAGATACTGTTACAAAAATTATACAACTATGGTATTAGGGGTAGTACCTATAACCTTATCAAAAGCTACCTAACAAATAGAAAACAATGTGTGAAGGTAAATAATGCAAGTAGCGATAAACAAATAGTAAAAATGGGTGTTCCTCAAGGAACTATACTGGGTCCGCTACTCTTCCTGCTATACATAAATGATCTACTAACGATTCTACCAGAAAAATCCATACTATCTTTTGCAGATGATACAGCAATCATAGCTAAAGGTAAGAATTGGAAAGAAGCTGAAACTAATATGAACAGTTATCTAAAAAAAGTGGGAATTTGGCTTGCTCTTAATAAACTATCTTTGAATATAGACAAGACATCGTACATGGAATTTGGAAATTATCATGACAGTACGCTAAAAAATCTGAAAATTGAAATCTTAGGACATCCAATACACCGAGTCGAAAACATAAAATATCTTGGAGTTACTTTTGACAGTAATATGAAATGGGATTCACATCTACAAATCCTATACCAAAAAACAAAATATCTAACTTTTGTCCTATATAAGCTATCAAAAATAATGAATACTAGTACATTAAAAATGATCTATTACGCACTCTTTCACAGCATAATGACCTATGGAATTATAGCATGGGGAGGAGCGTACACAGGTCGAATTAAAGTAATACAAAACTTACAAAACAAATTACTAAAAATAATCTATAAAAACCAATTTGTGACACATGAATACCCACTTAACTTAGATCAATGCTTTTCGTTGGAATCTCTACTATTCCACTATGATACTTTTAAGGACAAATATATTGGAAAAGAAAGAAAAACAAGATTCGCCTCAATCCAACACCCAAAAAGAACACTAACTATCAGCATAAAAAACAGTTATGTAAGAGCAATTATGTTATACAATAAACTACCTAATGACTTAAAAACAATTAGCAACACGACAACAAGGAAAAACAAACTTAAAAAATGGATCAAAGGAAACCCAATATGGCAAATAGATTAAACTGCAACAATATAAAACAATTAATTGATCTCTATGGTACTCTGTATCCGACATCGGAAGTCCATGAGGATGCAGTAGACCATAACAAATTAATACTAGATATTAGAACATTTATTTGTGCAAATAACAATTGCAATTTATCTCATATAAGATCACACAAAAGAATCACTCAGTATAACTATGAAAAAATGCTGAAAGGATCAACACAAGACATCAACAGGATCACAAAGCTAGCTAACAGCCTCTTGAATAATATGAAAACAACGACAGCTACACAAATTAACAGAATAAAATTTACCAAGTCCACACTCGAAGAACATAACATAAACAGTAATAACAAAATGTCCATAGAAACAGTTTTCGATGCCATTGATGAGATGGCATATGAAAATAACTATAGAGCACTGTCAAGAAAACGAGATGCCAGCCCCTGGAAAACTGATAGAACAACCAAATTGTATCAGAATGACCTATGGAGACATAAACTATCTAGGCAACAATAAAGCCCTGTTAAACTTTGACAGAGGTATTCAAGGAACACAAATTTTCAGGAACTCAGCATCACCTCTAAAATATCAACCTCAATACCTAGACATTATAGTTGTCGATGACATAGTGTTCACCTCAACTTGCAAATGTGTCTCGATCAAACAACACAAAGAAATTTTTCCACACTATAGAGAAACTTGCGCAATAGGACTAACATGTCCAGCAAGATTAACAAGCACAGAACGTGTCATCTACAGAAGAACCAAGAATGCAACACCAGGATATTTCACTACAGCTAGACAGATGCTAAACAGAACATGGGATTAGAACAACAAATTAGGAATATCTTTACACAAATTATTAATTAGTTTTAAGTATTAGTTTTAGTTTATTAAACATGCCAGACCAGCGTACAGGAAGAAATTCCTCTGCTGGATTACATGTATGTAATGTATTTGTATATCATTAATTATTATTAATGTATATTTACTCTGGACATAAATAAATAAATAACTAAATTATATGTATATGTGTGTACCTGATTTCTCTCGTAGTCAAATTCTTATAGGCTAAAACGGATAGCTTGTAGCCAGTCACTTTACAATACAGTGAGAAATCCAGTATTTCAACATATATATATATATATATATATATATCCTTCATCTATCATCCCTTCCTCATCGATCTTAATAAAGGCTTATAAATATGACTAAAATATTGTATATCCTCTTATTTAAGCAAAGTGTTTTTATGTAAGCCGATGTGCAACGTTTTGGATATTCTGCGTTTGTAACAATTCTTTTCATAATCCAATATCTTAGCTTTGTCCCAGTCAAATTCATGTGAGAGAGTTCTTCTATGTGTAACTACTACTGTATCTCAGTCAATATTTTCTTTATGTACATTTAATCTAATTTTTAAGGATTGCTTACTTTCACCTCTGTAAACCGCTCAACATTGTTTGTAGTTAAAACTGCAGACAATACCAGTGTTGTCTAATAAATCAGATTTGTCTTTTCCTAAACGAATGAACTCTTGTAATGGTTTTTGTAATAAAGGGATTGGAGTAATGTCATGTTCTTTTAACACTGAAGAACATTTTTTAAAGATGTTGCAATTATTTGAAATAGCGACTGTAAGTAGTTTTTGATTCATTAATTTTAAGAATGGATTAGATAATGGCTATAAAGAAAACAGGACACCTAGTTTCTTTGAATTCATAAGATCGAATTTTGGACAACAAATTACAAGAACGCTTAAACAATGGAAGTTGACTAAGAAACAATGGTTTCCTTGTCCAAACGCTACTTTTTATTAAGATGCAGAAACAATGACATTCTACCGTCACACATTTTTCAACATATTGCAAAGGGGGAAGAAATGTTCTCAAAGAAACAGCCAAGTGCGCCACTACTGTGCCCCCTGCGATTTATTGAAGGATCCTATTCCGGTGAAGGAAGCCGGCGCTGACTTCCACGGGCGCGAATCTACCGCGATAACGGGAAAGGTGAATGGAAGAAATCGAGAGAAATACAGAAAGGCGATCCCTTTATCTACGCCATCGAAATTTACAACTACGGATTCTTACAAAATCACGATGGTGAGTGCGCTCGCTCAATCCACGAAACGCGACAGTAGGCGGCGAATAGGAGCGTAGTCGCTCATCTATCATACGCGACAAGTCTATAATATTTTAGGAGCGGATTCGCTCAACTATCACGCGCGACAATTCAATTCGCAGCGTTGCTGGCACGTGAAAGAGAGATCGTGGAACAATAGCAGAAATGAATCCACCGGGTAGCTCCTCCCGCGGCTCGCTCGTGGAGAGGCGGCGTCGGTGAAATCGCAATCCTGCTGGCAGCGGCGGTCACTGGACCACCGGCGGTGGCTAGTGGATGGCATTCAGCGAATCAGAGACCGAACCCGACGCGCTATGCTCACCTGACCCCTCCGCTATCGGAGACAGATTTTGAAATCCCCGCCGCAGCACCAGCAACTCTCATGTCGCATCCTGCCCTATATAGCTGCTCCGAGCTGCTAATGCGATTGTCAAGAACCCGGGTTCATAGTTCCCGAAGTCCGGCGTCTTCCTATTACGGCTTCGCTTTTTGGAGGTGCCATAGCGTTCTTCCTCTTGTTCCCTTCAGAGCTCCTGCAGGTATTCTGGTGGCGGCGCTCCACTCGAACCAGCGTGAGCCGCTGTGTTCGGTGGCCTCCGAGCCCACGGATCCGGGCGATCTGATGTGGACGGGTCCTCTGACACTCCGAACCGTAGTGGACGCTGCGGTAGCAAGTCCTGCGGCGTTATGAATTCGTCCACCACCAACCCAAATCATCCGCGCAGCTCAACTCGCCGTTCCCGAGTCGGGACTCCGCGCCCAATCTCTGCTAGTACCAGCGGGGAAATCGTCTCGCGACCCTCTCACACACTCGGCGAACTCGTCTCCGTGGTGAGTGGTCGCGTATCCACTGGTAGGATCTGGCCTTGCGGCTCCGCCATTGCGACTTTTTTATCAAATCCGCGTCTCACCGATGGCTTTAGCATATTAATGCGGGGATCCGGCGTACGCTCCGCGTTTCCCGCCCTTGCATCAGCGGCCGCAGCGGCAGCAGCGACAGCGGCACTTCAACCCGGTGGACAGACAACGCTGTCCGGTTTCGTCGGCCTCACCACGATTCGCGTATCCGCGACGACCTCTACCTCGGTCCCCACGCCGGGCGGGAGTTCGGCGACTTCGCCTTCACTCCGCCTCGACATGTCCTTGTTCGCGGCTTCCCTATCATCTACCGACACGATCTCTGGTCGAGCTGTCTCTCCTGATTCCTGCGCCACACGCTCTAGCGTATGCATCGCTGTATCGTCTGTAATAAAAATTCCATATAAAATTAGCAAATAATTCATTAATCGCGTAACTGTTATCTCGTGTCACCATGATGGTCGCGTCATCGATGGTCCTGTCTTCGGCTACTAATACATACGTACACAACAATCATACAACACAGTAACATCTACCTCTGGCTGCCTACACTCGCATTTCGCGGAGGTATGTACTTCTTAAGTTCAGACACGTGAGCCATTGGCACCTGCTTCTTATTATCCGTGGTTAAAATATAAACTCCTGGTGAAACTACACGCAAGATCTTATACGGGCCAATGAACCTCGGATCCAACTTGGCATTTCACCCGCGCTCGCGCTTGATAGGATATGCATCCATCTCAGAACCAAGTCCCCGACCGAAAATTCCGCTTCACGCCGTTTCTTGTCATAGTGTTTCTTTTACCGAGTCTGCGCTTCCTCAATATGCTTGATAATTAAATCGTGCAGTGCGTCAAGCCTCGTCATTCGCTCGCTCCAATCTTTAATTGACGAGCGGATGATCGGCGCTCGCGCTTTTACTTCCAGTCGCAGACTCTTCGCTTGCTGCGGCTCACGCCCGAAGTTTAAGAACGCCGGCGAGACTTTCGTACTCGCCTGAATCGTCGTATTCATTGCTTGTCTAAATTCGTGCAAATATTTATCTCAATTTCTGTGGTCCTGATCCACGAAAATCGCCACCATCAGCTTTAACGTCTTGATCGCTCATTCGGCGAAGTTCGCCTGCTGATGGTATGGCGGACAGAGTACCTGTTCGATTTTGTACTCGTCTAACGTCGCTCGAAATTCGTTTCCACAATAATTCTTTCCATTATCCGTGACTAACTAAGTAACTCGAGATCTCCCATCTAAATAAAATAAGTTCCTCCAGAGCTTGCGCAAGAGCTTTCCCTGTAGCCGACACGAGAGGCTTAAACTCTACATATTTCGTAAATAAATCCTAAAATACGACTAAGTATCTAAACCTATTCTTACTTCTTGGCAGCTCGATTACATCCGCCGCTACCACTAGCCATGGTCTTTCGACTACGCGTTTGCTCATCAGTCCCATCGGTAGCTTCTGTTCAATCTTGTATTTCTGGTATTCTTCACACGATCGTGCAAACTCGGTCATATCGTGATACATCCCATGCCAGGAGTACTTTCTCGCAACTCTATCATACGTTTTGTCCCTACCGAAATGTCTTGCCGATGGCTCGCAGTGCACATCTCGCATTACATGAGCCCTATTTTCTAACTGTACCACTAAGCGCCAACATTGTTCGCGATTTGTGACCGGATCGAGTAATCTATCGGACGAGAATCTATATAACATTCTGTCCTCCACTCGTCAATTCCGAAATTTATCCGGTCTCGCAAGCACCTCTTTAATACGCTGTAAGTAGTCTGGGTCCGTAATGGTTGCGAAAGACGCTATCTCCTCGTCGTCTTCATACGCGCGTGATAATGCGTCCGGCGTATGATGCAGGCAACCTTTCCTGTACACGATCTCAAAATCGTATTGCTGCAGCTCAAGAATCCATCTCGCGAGTGTACTTGCGGGCTCTTTCTTATTCCGCAGCCACGTGAGTGCTATGTGATCAGTAACCACCACGAAATGCGTCCCCCAACGTACGACCTGACTTTCTTAGTACCCATTATCACTGCCGCGCACTCCAGCTCTGATACCGAGTAATTTCGCTCATGCGTGTTGAGCATCCTGCTCGCGTAACAGATCGGGTGCTTGAAACCGTCCGCGTTCTTCTGCATCAAACACACTCCCAGCGCATATGACGACGCGTCGCAATGGGTATAGAACGTTTTCGCAAATTCGGGTCTCACCAGCACCAGCGCTTCCGTTAGCGCGTTCTTAAGCTTTTCAAATACCTCAGCCTGCTCCAGTCCCCAATGCCAACGCTAGCTTTTGCGCGTGAGCTTCGTTAGCGGCACCTTTATTTCGCTCTCATGCTCAATAAATTGTGCATACCATCCGCACATGCCGAGGAAGCGTCGCAGTTGCTTGACATTTCTGGGGTAAGGAAACTCAACTACCGGCTGGATCCGGTCTACGTCAGATCGCAGCCCCAGGCTATCCAGACGGTATCCCAAAAATATCACCTCCGAGCATTCGAATTTCCCTATGTTTACCTCGAGTTCCGCATTAACCAACCTTTTCAATGCCCGCTCAAGCCACACCAGATGATCGCTAAAAGTCTCAGTCACGACTATCACGTCATCGAGATACTTAAACACAAACGGCTCGAATTCCAGACCAAACAGCGCATCCATCAGACGCATGACGCATGATCAGATGAATGTTGCCGGCGCGTTTATCAAACCGAAGATTATATAAATGCATTCAAATAAGCCCATCCCTGGAATACCTTATACTTCTTACTTTCCTCGCTCAACGGTACCTGTAGATATCTGTTTTTCAAATCGATCTTCGAGATAAATCGCGCTCCACGCAAACGATCCAGAATCGCGTCAATAACTTGGCATCGGATATGCGCCTGCTTTTGTCGCCTTATTCACCGGTCTCATATCGATACACATTCGATTTGTGCCGTCCTGCTTCTTCACGGTCATCGGCGCGCTACTCCAATCGCTTGTCGATCTGCGAATTAACCCGGATTCCAACCATCTTTTCGTTTCGCAGCGCATAAATTCCATCATTTACGGTGAATATCGCCTCAAAGGGGTCTTCACCGGCCGCACACCCTGCACGTCTATTTGATGTCGAATCAAACTCGTACATGCCGGCGATTTCTCGGGCACTACCCGCCGCACCAATTGCTCTATCAACTCGCACTGCGAAGTTCGCAGTTCGGAAAGTCCAGCGACCTCAGCCCTGACGCGAACACGCATGAATCCCGAGTCGCTCGGAAATTCCACTCTCTCGTGTTTCAACTCGGCAAACGAGTGCCACGGACCATTCCTTATATGCCAACGCCCTTCCGCATGCTTCGTGCCGATACTGAATCCCTCGATGATGTCCATCCCGAATAGCATACCATACTGCATCGGCAGGTCCACGACTCGCGTTACTGCTTCACGCACTACCCCGTCAATTTCAACTCTAAGGCGAAGTCTCCCTACGATTTTCGCTTTTCCTCCAGCGAAACCGAACAATGCCACATCACACGGCTCAATGTGGTCCGCAAACTCTCGGCGTACGCGTGATCCTACAATTGTCAGCATCGCTCTCGAATCATAAAGCGCATTATATGGTTTCCCTGCGATGTGCACTACCAAAAGTGCGCGGTTCTCCACTGCGTCCGCCTTCGGTTCGCCTATACATAGGCGTACGCATAAACGTGAGACTTCCTCGCCAACTCCAATATGCGCGTTTCCCACTGATTCCTCACGCATCGGCTCGCGCCCTGGTCCACTTATCGCTCCTAGCAAAGACGCTCTCACCGCAACCTTACCGCTCAGCACCATGAAATCGCTCAACGAGGTAGCGGATTGCGACGACGTCTCGTCTACACCGCCAGAGTCGTCTACCTCTTGTCTCATGTCGTGCTGCCCCGGTCTCGCGGCTTGAGCCTGTTCTGGGGCCTGTAGTACGCACTTCGCACCTTCCCCCGAACTGCTCAAAGACCGCGTGGTTTCCACGGTTTCACCCGAGTCTCGAATACCGCTGTCTGGTACTGGCGCTCCCGTCGAATCCTTCCCGATCAACCCGCGCCTAGCCGCCGGACACCCTTGGATATTCCCTCGGGTTGCTTTTAGATAATTCCTGGATGCTGTCAGTCTTCTGTGACAATAGATGGAGATTTGCTGGTAATCCCAATGTACATACCACATTACAAGAATCCTTTGCCTCTTGTTGCACTGCCAAAGTTCTCCGGAAACAAATAATAAGAGGCTTAGAAAGGTATATTTGTGGCATTGGTACACGATTTGCCGTCCGATTCCACCACTCTAAAAACTAAACTACTTAGCTAACTAGCCACAAGGAGAAGCTATCCAGTTTACCATTTATAGGGAAAAAGTACAATGGAACTCGGAAAACTTTGCTCGATAAGTATGACAATACAGAATATTTATTATCCGTATATTTTAATACTCTCATCTTATGCTCTAGAATCAAGAAGCATATATTACAAGGCCTCAACCGAGATTTAGATACAATGCGTATCTCCAAGAGATCGACTATTTCATTAGAAATTCTTTCCGAGAAAATCGATGAATTATACCTCATACACCATATTTGTAGAACATAGAAGTTATATGTGAATTATTTGAGAGAAGGTTACCTTTCTTCAAAATTTGTAAATATACGTATACGTCGGTGTAAGCATCACACCTACCTGCATAGGGAAGCAACCAGTAACCATAGTTCATCTTCAAAGGAAGATTTGAAATCTACCATTGATAATGATGAGGAAGTTCTTTTGATATATGCGACACACCAAGTCTCGAACGAAGAAGCATAGCTTTAATTATGCTTGACAACTCGCATAACAATATATTTAAGGTGCATGTACTGATCGATCCGAGATCAGAGCAATCATTGGCATTGGAATGTGTTCTACTTCCATCACCTCAAAGTTTTACAAAGTCAAAGTTTTCGTTGCCAATATAGGCTCGGCTGTAACTTTCGTCGCACATGAAACGATTACGCTTTTGTTGCATTGAGATAGTGCAAGTTTAGTTTTCTACAACTTCTAACGCTTATGTACTTGTTCGACTCATGACAACTTTTCTTCATGAAAAGTTTTCATATTCGGAATGAAGCTACATCACAGGGATTATGCACGTAGATCCAACTTTCTACAGACCAGATAATATAGACTGTATTCTCAGAGATGACATCTACGCGAGTATCGTGATGCTCAGAGGGGTCCAAGGTATCGCTAAGAGTTCCTCTTGCTTAGAAGACAGCTTTCGACTGAATATTAACTGGCTGAGCTCAAGGTTCATGCTCCAGCTTTTACGCAACCATGATATATCTTGATACTACGTTTCATTTTCTACTTATTTATCAAGTTTTGAAAAATCAAGGACGTCTCACAAAATGCAAACGGTCGACTTATCGTACACTTAGCTTTTAAACGGCCATATATTCAATTCGAAGGATATGGCTATTTCACGTTGTCTGCGAACGGAAAAGCGACTGGTGAACAATCCCAGACTTGCTGAACTCTCAATAATTATTTTGAGAATTACATGAACTAGCAACACATGAAGGTAGTATGAGAGTCGCAGCTTGACAGAGAAAGCTACTATGTGCTATATCACACTATACGTTGCAATGATAAATGGGAAAAAATCCGAATAGTCTTGTACGCTTTACACGGTAATTTCAATAGTCTTTCTCAATAATGTCTTGTTTAACGTCCACCTAGACAACCTTGACTGACAAACAGTGATTTGGCAAAATGAGAAAATCGGAAGATTTCAAGTACGATGTCTTATCAACGCCCTTCCTTGCCCTTCGTGTACTGAAACAATTGGCTCAAAATAAAATAAGTAATTATTCAGAGATTCAATGGATTGAAATAAAAAATTATAATTAGGTTGTCAAATGTACATTGATGATGTCTTCGAAGGCTTAAATGATATGAAATGAGCTTTTCTAGAAAATGATTGATCTATTCTTAAATTTATTTAAAGCAGCAGATATGTTATTAGGTAAAAATGGACCTCTAATAATAATTGTCTCCTTGAAGAACACGGATCCTGTGCCAAACTGGTGGAGGTCATATTAGGAGCTGAAGACGACGTTTATATGGTAGGTATTACATGATTGCTTCATCAAGATACATTGACTCTACAATTCAACACGCTCGAGAAATCATATGGTATAACTAAACGCTCCATTCTCTAAACAATGGCTAAGCTCTGGACCACACTCGTAGTTATAGTTGCAAAAATAATAATGCAAGACTTCTGGCTGAGTAAATGTGACTGGAATCAACCAAAATGAATAGATTTACACCAATACTTATTGATCTCGACCAAATTAAAGTAACACATTGTATTGGTTTCGCCTAAAACGAGAAGTGTGTATTCTTAAAAATTACTATATCCCTATCGCCTTGATATACATATGTGTTTGTGGTAATATCTTGGCAGATGTATTAGATTAGTACCCTATTTCATCAGTAGCGGTCATAACAGTCGCT
The DNA here is from genome assembly GCF_024137745.1 of Phymastichus coffea. Taxonomy (NCBI): domain Eukaryota; kingdom Metazoa; phylum Arthropoda; class Insecta; order Hymenoptera; family Eulophidae; genus Phymastichus; species Phymastichus coffea. The sequence goes on along the minus strand of NW_026706812.1, from coordinate 6,186,763 downwards.
TGTAATATCGCTACAAGATACGTAACGTCGAATAAGTAGCTTGATATACATATAAGTATATAGTTTTTTATTGGTAGCAGCTTTCATAGTATAAGGCCACAATGCCATGGATAGTAGCTTGATCACTTATTGGCATATCACATGTTTTATTTTGAAACCACAATCACTACCTTTAATTAGAACTGTACACATTTTTTTTCGACTTACAAAAGTCGACATAGATACGAACAAAGTAGAAACAAACGTAATCAGAATTCACCGTTTAGATACTTGATATTTATGTCATTAAACTAAATTTATTACTCTGCTTCAGAACACCTAGATCCTTATCCAGAACTTGAATTGAAGGTCTTTCACCTTATCCAGAGCTTAAGTTGGAGGTTTTAGGCTGTGTAGATTTTATGAATTGATCGACCAAATCGTCTACAATGAAAGGTTTTCCTCTACAAGATTTCATGTATTTCTCAAACGAAGATTTTTCGGCTCGCAGATATTCTAAAAGCATTCATAAATAGGTCTAACTAAAGATAACATCTCCAACTTTTTATTGCAGTGACAAAAGAAGGCTTTTCCAGGATTTTTATACCATAAACTACGAATGGTATTTCTTGTTAAATTTTTTTCATATTTTGACCTATATTAAATGGATAGAAAGTTAATTATATATAAACCATGTTTTTAAAAATAGTACGGATTATATTTTTAAGTTATATCTATTGTTCATATACCTTAGCGCACGATAACATAGATACCTCTACAGATAAACCGATTTTAACAAATTTTCAAAATTTAAAGAATTCATATGTTTAGCAATACATCGATTACATTTCTATTACATTTTTGGCATTTGTTTTTTTAAATTCTATAAATACTTTGAGGATTATCCAATTTGGAATTAAGAAACACCCTATATAGCAAAATATTCAGCATTTCGTAATTTTAATTATTTCTATCTATTTTGTTACAATATATGAGATATATTATGAAGTATCTATTTTATAAAATGTATTATATATTCTACACTATAATTAATTTAGATCATCTTAATAACTATAGAAATATAAGAATATTTTGGAGATAAACAGTAATAATTTCCGGTGGGCTTTCTTTCAATGGCTTTATTTAAAAGAAGTAAACGTATCAAAATTAACATCATGTTACATTGGTGATAGATTTTACTATTTATTAAAGGGTAGATGCAGTACTCGGAGAGTGATAAAAGATTACTTTAGGTTTCGTTATATGACCAAGACACTCTAACAAGAAAAATAACATCAAAATCCTATTGAAAAAATTCAAAAATATTAGAGTAGTTCATCTCAAACAACTACCGTAGAAGTAAAAATATGACTTTTTTTTAAAGCAGTAAAATGGATCCTTCTCTGGAACAATTCTACATAGATGGTAGTAGTGCGTTTGAATCGGATAATTACACACCGCGATAAAATTTCTAAAAAAGTCAGTAAACCTACTAACGAAAAATAACCCCTGTTTTTTGGTTTTTGTCTTTATGATCGAATAAGTACGATTACAGACCAAACAATAGAAAACTAGAACGAAACTCATATTAGATTTAATTAATTAAATGAATATATTCCAAAATTAAATATGTGTGTATCTAATCAAATAAATAATTTCAGAATGATTACAGAAAGTTTTTTCACAAAAGCTGATCTTGAGAGATGGCTAATTCCAGATGTTAAAAAGGAACATTATTTTGATTTAATGCAAATACTCTGGGATTCATTAGTAGAAAAAAATTTGAGTTTTGTATTAAAGTCATCAGATAACATAATTTTATCAGTTTCTTTAAACTTCGATGCAAGAGATGAACCAGAAATTGTTATTGAATCTAAATTAAGTATTGTATTCGACTTCTTGGAGTATCTAGAAAAACCAATCAGGGAAACACGATTACCTCGAGGAAAAAATACAATTTTTCATACGTTTATGATGGCAACGAAGAACGATTTGGATGCTTCTGAAAATATTATATTGATGAGAATGATGGAGCAAAAATGTTTAGAAATAGCTAAATCGAAAAATTTTCTTGGAATATTAACAACAAATACGAGTCCTTTAACGCAGGTAAGTTTGAGAAAGTTTAAAGAGTTTTTTTAATAATATTTCATAAACATTTCTAAGAAACACATTGTATTAAACTAGTAAACACCACTTTTTTCCAAAATAACAAATTTTTAAAACACCGATAACTCCATATCTCTCTCTCCCTTTTTCCTCTTTTCCTTCTTTTTGTTCTATATTTCATAATTCGTGAGGCCAGTACTGGCCGGCACACTTATGAGTACCAACTCGACGGTAAGTAAAAGACAAAGAGAGAACGAATATTAAATTTGCTCTATGCAAATGTCCATTTACGCCTATCAAAAGATAAATTAAAGAGGAACAAACAATTTCGTTGACCGAGGTCTCCGCTATGACGTTAAGGAAAGCGACTATCAAAGAAGCTCGATAACGATACTCAAGCCGATTACGCTTATTGTCGACAGAACTATCCGTATCTTTCATGTAGCGCAGCTATACAACGCATGTGAAAAGACGATATGTAAGCATTGAAATCATAAAAACTTACAATTAAGGTGGCTGACATCATCGTGTGAATGGTATCGACACGCGCAGCGGCGAAAGTGAATTATATGTACGTGCGAGCTTAGTTTAACGAATGTCAGTGATTCTCTCTTTCTCCCTCACTCTCTCTTAGTCTCTCTCTCTAATGATCTGCGGTTACGATTTGTGTTTACTCCGACAAACTGAGAGTTGCACTTTGTTTCATTAAAGTTAACCTATCCACGCTCAAGAAAATAATGCTATAAGTTCGACAACCCGAGCCTATGGCAGGTGATAAGCGAGAAGAACAACCGACAAGACTAAAAAATACAATAAGTGCACGCACACTACTATGTAATGACACTGTCACAAAAAGAATAAAAACACCGATAAGAAGCGACTGCGAAGCCGACATGCGTTGACACGCGAAAAACTGGCAAGTTTCCTGCCCTGTAACCACTTGAACATGTAAAAAAGCTGAAAAACTCGAGGAAAAGCCGCGAGACTACATGCATACAATCTCCACCGGCAGTGCAGATTTCGCAGCTCTTAGGAGCGAAGCTGCAGTCTTCGTAGACGAGCAACCGGCAATCCACTGTTATTGACTGTTCGTAGACACCAACGGCATCCTGAGCGCAGTGCATATACGCGCACATAATATGGGTAAATCATGTCTTTCCCTAACAACAACATACACTGACATATGACGATGATCCAGCGCCTTAGAAGGCAAAAGCGAGACCGGCATCAAAAGCGACGCAAAACTATGCGAGCGATGGCGGCCATTTTGACGAGCCGCAACAATTTGTAGCAGACAACTTAGAGAAAGAAAAATTATATTGATAACAAGTTTGGCAGAGCAATCTCTTAAATTTGGTAATTAAAAACAAACACACCACATCAATTATCGATAACGTTTCGTCAGCATGGTCACTAAACATGGTAACTAAACTCACAAAAAACAATAATAACATGGTTAAAAATAAGAATAATATTGATTTATCAAGGATAGATTTTTCTATTTCATTACCGTTCCACAAAAAGTTTTTCTTTACTTGTAAATCTAAACTAAAGAAATTTAATATTTCTTGTATTCCATTGATGAATAGCAAATTAAATAGTACAATTACACTGGGAAAAGATAGGTTGGACAAGTGGGTATAAACTAATGTTATTTATAAGTTCTCTTGTGGTAATTGTGATTGTTCATATGTGGCGCAAACAAAAAGACAACTAAAAACTAGAATTTATGAACACAAAAGTACACCTTCTGATAAATTACTACCGATCTCGCTACACATTAAACAAAGTCCTTCACACAGTTTTGATTTTGATAATGTTATGATTTTACATAGAGAGAGTAACAAACAGAAAAGATTGATTGCTGAAATGATTTACATTAATATTAACAATAACACTATTAATAGACAAGAAGATACCAAATTTTTAAGTAAACAATATCAAAGATTATATGAATATATCAAAAATTAGGTATGCATTGTATAGAGACTCGTTAGTTGATGGCATTGATGTTTGACTAGCATATTCCTTGTTTACTATAGTGTTGCTCGTATGTACAGATAGACTACGCTTATTTTTTCTTGCGTTGTAAACACAGTCTAAGTTCATTTCAGTACAGTTTTATCTATTGATATGATCACTGATTTAACCAAAATGTTTTGACTACTATTTTTTTATATCATATTTTGACTTTAACAAATTTTTGTTACCCAGATTATGTGACTGATTGAAGATGTACTGAAGAGAAATGAAAATATTTATTTGGTAGGGAAATAAGCTTTTAATTGTTTGTGTATTGACCGTATTTATTTGTATTTTATTATTATATAATGTTTTTCAATAAAGATTTGAGGAGGTCAGTGACCATGCTGACGAAACGTTATCGATAATTGATGTGGTGTGTTTGTTTTTAATTACCAAATTTAAGGGATTGCTCTGCCAAACTTGTTATCGATATAATTTATATATAAAAATGGAGAGTACAAAAAATTCTTTAGAGAAAGAAAGAGTGAGTTAGACAGAGAAAGAATAACTAAAGGCGAGCACATACAGTACCAATAAGTAACGGAACACCCTAAAAGTGGCCTCTTAAACTAACATAAGTTAATCTTGATCATCTACGTTGACCCAAAATCTCAGTTAAATATTAAACGTAAAATTTCCGGCTCTCTCGATTGCCGTTATCAAAACTAGAGGCTTGGATCCTCATGACGCATGACCCTAAGACTTTATGAGTTAATGACCCAATAACCTGAGTAAATTTTAAACGTAAAATTTCTCACTCTCTCGATTGTCTTTCTCAAAACTAGAGGTTTAGATCCCCATGGTCCAATAACCCTATGAGTCATAACCTAAATACATTTTAAAATATAAAATTTCCCGCTCTTTTGATTGCCGCTGTCCAAAACAGGGATTCTGTTTAAAAAAACAATGTTGATTTTGAAATATCAATGAAGGACACGCTCAAGGTTAAATTCAAGCTCACCAATTGATTTTTCGTGAAAGATTATCCATAGAATGATCTTGACCTTGACAAAATAATAGTTTACTAGGCAAATTTTAGGGGTGTTTCGTTACTTTCTGAACACCCTGTATGTGCTCATATTTAGTTATTCTCTATTTCTTTCTTTAGAAATGACGTGTTTTCATTGAGTTTTCAAGTGTACAATTCATTTTACAATACAGAAATTAAAGAGAATTGTAGTATTGTATAGAGCACTGTATTATAAATGGTGCAACGATCTCCGAGAATCGTTTTGACTCGCGTGGGTTACGAAGCGGCTGAGCGTAGCAGCCGCGATCGGTTTGAGAGAGAGAGGGCGTGTAGGGGCAATGACAGGGAGGGGAGGGTTTGCTAGCCAGTATAACTGTGACATTCAGTCAGGCTACATCATAGCTATTGTGTTCGAGCTGCCAACGTACAGGATAATTTCGAGTGAGATCCAGAGAATTTTGGTGCGGTATTTGAGAGTGCCGAGGTGGAAGCGTGCATCGCGCGTCGGGTGTGTAGACTGTGGACGACAACAATTGATGGAGCGAGCTACGTGTCCGTGCCGTGCAAGTTGTGTGACACCGCTGCCGAGGACTGTCACAGAGTGCGGAGCGCAGAGTGCGAGCATCTCCTCACGAAGGCGACCTCAGCTCCAGCGTGATTAGCCTCTGCGAATCCTGCAGACACGCGACGACGACAGCAGAGCAACAGACGCGGAGGCAGCTCGTCAACAACAAATTAGACGGATACGGTTGACCACCGTATCCACATCAATCCCGCGGTAGGTATTTACCTCTAATTATTGTTAGCGTGCGATCCCGTACAGCGAGTGCGGCGATATTGTCAAAAGCGTGCGAGCGGTTAGTTCGCGGCAATCGCGATTTTCTCTCTCTCTCTCTCCCCGCGCGTATTGTCATCCGAATTTGCGTGCGCGAGTCTCTCGGCAAATCCCTCCCGTGCAAAAAATTCAAGTTAATAAAGTAATCAGAGATTTAAACGTAACGATCGTGTTGTTTTGTCTTTCCTTTGTCCGAGATCCGTGTTGATGTTTACGTTCAATTTGAACGCGCCGGTAAAATAGCACGGATCGCGTAGGTATCGTGAGAAGCGACTTGCCAACCGAGTTATCAGCAGCGGCCGACGGAGCGCTGCTAAGCAAGCACATCAGCGCCTCCAAGCGGAGAGTTCGAGAACCCAACTCCAATTGGTAAGGGAACTCTGCGCAGGCGCACTCCCGGACAAGGTGAGCTAATGTGCTTCTAGCACATAGATAACAAGGCGTCGTTTAACCAATCGAGTAGGTACGTTCAAGAGGAATTACAGGTTAAACGGCGGCCTGTTACATGGCGCCCAACAAGTTTTAGGACTCACACAGGGGGAGTCGATTTGCACGAAAAGAAAGAGTGACGCACGAGAGAGAGAGACGTTTGCGCGCGTGCGTATTAAGGTGCGAGCGGGTAAAAGAACACGTGGCTCGTTCGGCACGGGCTCTGCTGTGGGGAAAAGACGTCTCTCCGACCTAATAACACCTGCTTTTGTAAGCCGAGAGCACACTAACCCCAGGGGTCGAAGAGACGTCCGGAATCGCTCCAACGGAAATAAAGCAGGTGACAAATTGTTTTTTTTCTTTTCGAGTGGTTACCCACACCTTAGAGCATTTAGGTGGGGGTTGGTCACGGAGCGACAGTATCAGCAGAGCACGCAATTTGGGTGTGTGCGGGGTTATTTTTACTAACCCGGTGGGGCTAGCAAACAGTTAGTCCCCACCTATAGACAGGTAGTTGCGAGCGGAAGTTTTTACTTCCTTTGGATACGCGGCACCTGCACACACCCACGAACCTCGTGGGTTGTTGCCTTGAAATTTAAGGCGTAGTAGCACAGTTGCCGATAAAAATCGCAATACCCCGCTCGCGCCTTGGGTGATAGGAGGCGATAGTGGTCGAGTAGGCAAATTAACCTCAACCGTCACCTACGCCCCAGTATAGGCGGTATGGAGGATACCGCCGATGCGATAACCCGATGGGCATCGGAACTGCCTTCGACACAGCTTGATAGGTACCTGACGCAGCTGGAGTTGCGTACAGATGGTCCCAAGCTGATGCAAGCGGTTCGGCTAGCGTATTGGTTATTAGGCGAGTATATCGACCTGGATTTCCAAGGAGCAGCGTTGGATAGAGAGGCGAGACAACGCAGACGAAGAAGCCGAGAGAGGTGGCTTGAGACCAGGCGACAGGAGCTAGAAGCAGCTGATGCCGAGGATCTCATCGCCCACCCGCTCATGCTGCTATACAGAGATGAGGTAGTGGAGGCGAACCTGACGCGGACTCTCGCGGTCTTCGACAACCTTGAGGAGGATAGTCGGAGCGAGATGGGGGAGCGAGAGCCCGTAGAGGAATGGGGGACCGGCGAGGCCAATGGGACCTCGGAAGGGGTCAGTAGTGAACAGAAGGGTTCCACCGGATCGCCAGATAGGCGAAGAGCTCGTCGTTTCGAGAACGCGGAGCTACAACCTCAAGAAGAAGAGGAGGAACGGTGCGTGACCGAGCGATTGAAGGAAGAAATCGAGCGCAACCGTGTCGAGATCAACCGCATACTAGAGATGCTGGAGAGGCACGATCAGGTATGCGCACGGTGGTGCGACCAGGTGACCGCCCTGCAGGTGGAGGTCCAGCAGTTGAGGAACAGGGACCCCACAAATCGACGAACTGTCATACCGGAGCGGCCCAGAAGAACCGTGGACTTCCAGTCCACGTATACGTGCCACTACGACCCGAGGGTACCAGAAAGTACCCCAGAACCCCAAAGACCGACCCCTGGCGAACCTCGAGAGGCTCCTCAAAGCCAGGCGCCTCTGCGGACAGAGCAGTCGCCGCGAAGAGGATCAAGAGACGCCGACATGGGGGAAGAGCAGGCGACCCCGGAAGGACCCGCCTGGTATGATACCAATGCGGCGTCAGGATACTACACGACTCGGGATGCGGGTAGGATAGTCCGAGGATGGAAGCTGCGATACTCGGGGACGGCTTCAGAATGCGTGGACACCTTCTTGTCAAGACTGGAGGATCTGCGAGCGGGCTCAGGGCTAACCGACGGCGAAATCTTATGCTCGGTATCAGAACTCCTCGAAGGCGTGGCGAGGACATGGTACGAGCTCAATAAGTTCAAGTGGAGAAGTTTATGCCGACTTCTTAGCGGGTGCTAGACGTTGGTTTGGGTCAAGTGAATTGCAGCAACAAAGATTGCTGCAAGAGGCTCAAGCACGGTACCAGGAGAAAGGAGAGTTGGTACGAGAGTATGCCTGCCACCTCCTCTTCATGCTGGCCCAGCTACGCTCGCCGTTACCAGAGCAGCGACAATTAGATTTGTTATACGCAAATCTCCTGCCCGCCATCCGAATGCAGCTGCGGAGGAACGCGTCCTCCAACGTGGACGAATTCCACGCCCGGGCGACTGAAATCGAGACCGCCTTGCGGGACGACGAGCGCCCGAGGACCAGGCTGGAGCCCACGTCCACGTTATACCCCGAGCACATGGGTGTGTCAGCGAAGGCACCACCACCCCGGGCAGGGCCCCGAACGGCGGCCATGTCCAATAAACCTCGGGGTACAGAGCAGCTGGAACCCGAGTCACCGGTGAGGAACCAGGCCAGGAAACCCAAGAACCAGTCTTCAATCTCCGCGACGCAGGCAACAGACCGTTTCGAAGACTTATCGTCACAGGTAGCGACCCTGCGACGCGAGATAGACCGGTACTTCAAGGAGAGGAAGGCTAACTCTCCCAAGCGGCCAAGGGGTCGGCCGCAAGAGAGGGGGAGGAATAAAACCCCCCCTGGGTCTCCTGGCCAGCAACGAGAGGGTCAGAGGAGAAAAATAGATTTCTCCCAACCAATCAAGTGCTCGTCTTGCGGCAAGCTGGGCTTCACCAGGAGGTACTGCCCGGATTGCAACAAGGGAAATGGGCAGGGAAACGGAGGATGGAGGTCCCCTCCGCGTCCCCAATAAAGGTGACCTCTCATCGCGGGTCGCTAGAGCGTGGCAGTGGCCCGTCAGCGAACCCAGGGTTCAGGAAGGTCGCGGAAGAATCACTGGATCCTACGAGACCCAGCAGTGCGGTGGCGTATGAAGCGACAACGACCGTGCAGGTGCCTGATCTGGGTAACAGGGCATTCTGTATCCTCGAAGGGTATGGAGGTCGGATTCAAGTGGTGGAGCACGGGTACGAATGGGTCGGAGAGGAGACCGTCGGCCCCAAAAGCTCCAAGAGACCACTCGACGCTCCAGAGGATACGCCTGGGACCCAGAAATTAGCGGGTAAGAGCACGTCGACGCGAGTAGCGGCTGCCCAAGGCAACAAGAGCCGCGAAAGCCTCCGGGCCACAGAGAAGAGTGGGACGAAGATATCTCCCCGTAAGTATGCGCCCGAGGATGAGACTAGATGGTGGCTCCAGGTAGGCATAGGTGCCTATAAGTTGAGGGCACTCTACGATACCGGAGCCTCATCGACGGTAATGGGTCAGCTCGGGCTAAGGTTGGCATCGGACATGGGGCTGGGCTTAGATGTGACGCGCGCAGGAGAAGCTAAGCTCGCCGACGGTCGCCCGTGCCCCATCTTGGGTCATGTGATATTCCCCTTCACGGTAGGGGGAATCACGAAGGATGTAAGGGTCGCTATAACGCCACTGCTGTCTGATGACTGCTATGTAGGCGCGAATTTCGTAAGGGAATTTAGCGCCAACCTGAACCCTGATACGGACCAGCTGTACTTGGTGAAAGCCAAAGTGGCGGTACCGTTGGAAGTGGCAAGCGTCACTGGTACGTCGTGCCTCTTACCCGTAGGCTTGGTAGAAGCCACGGAAGCACAGCGCCAAGAAGTGGCTAGCCTCGTCGACGGATTAATTCCAGACGCAGGCGAGAGTTTAGGCTGTGCTGTGGGGGTCGAGCATGAGATAGACATCGGAGACGCTCGACCCTGTAAACAGAAATACTATCCGGTCTCCGACAGGGTGCGAGTCGCGATGCACGCGCTGGTCAAGGCCATGCTGGACAACGACGTCATTGAACCAGCAACCAGCGGGTGGTCAAGTCCAGTGGTGATGGTGAAGAAGGCAGATGGCAAATATCGGTTCTGCGTAAATTACCAGAGGGTAAACGCGGTAACCAAGCCTGACGCCTATCCATTGCCTTTCATGAGCGACATCCTGCGAAGGATCAGCGATGCCAAGTTCATCTCTACACTGGACTTGAGTAGCGCGTACCACCAGATTCCTCTTAGAAAGGAGTCGCGCCCCATTACGTCGTTCACAGTCCCCGGCCTGGGGCATTTTCAGTTCAAAAGAATGCCTTTCGGATTGTCCTATGCAGGCGCGACCTTCCAGAGGTTGATGAACAAAGTGATTGGCCCGGACTTAGATCCTTTCGCTTTTGCTTACCTCGACGACGTGATCATTATCTCGCCGTCCTTTGAGGAGCATAAGCGACACCTGGAATTGGTTTTACAACGAATTCTGGGTGCGGGCCTCACTGTAAATAAGACCAAGAGCCACTTCTGTAAATCGGAAGTCAAGTATCTAGGGATCCTTGTGAACCGTGAAGGGGTAAGGCCAGATCCGGAGAAGATCAATCCTATTATGGAGTACTCAGCACCACGGACCATCAAGCAGGTGAAGCGATTCATGGGGATGATGTCGTGGTATCGTCGCTTTATACCCGACTTCGCGACAATCGCTGAGCCGATAAACCGCCTGACGAAGAAGAGCATTCCGTTTGCTTGGCAGCAGGAACAGGAGCAGGCATTTGAAAGGTTACGAGACGCAATGGTCTCTGCACCAATCTTGCAGTCGCCAGATCCCAGCGCACAGTTTGTATTACAAATGGACGCGAGCGATAGCGGGATAGGCGCGGTATTGACGCAAGAAATCGATGGATAGGAGCGCGTCATTGAGTACGCTAGTCGCTCCCTAAACAGCGCGGACAGGAATTATACAGTCTCCGAACGAGAGTGCCTGGCTGTAGTGTGGGCTATCGGGAAGTTCCGGCCTTATGTTGAGGGGCACCACTTCAAAGTCATTACCGATCATAGTTGCATTAGGTGGCTCCACAGTATGAGGAATCCAACAGGAAGGCTAGTGCGTTGGGCGCTAGCACTGCAGGGACATGTCTTCGATATAGAGTATCGAAAGGGAGACCTCAACGTGGTGCCAGACGCTTTGTCTAGGGCCTACGAGGAGGGGGTGGTAGAAGTGGGTGCCATGACTCATCAGCCGGAGACTGCCGATGCCTGGTATCTGCAAAAATACCGAGAAGTATGCCAGGACCCGCATTCTCAACCTACATGGAAGGTAGTAGGTGGGAGACTGTATCACTACAATCCGACTGAGGAGAGCGAAGGGTCCATCGACAACGAGGAAGCCTGGAAGCTAGTAGTTCCTGCTGATAAAAGGCATCAGGTGCTCGAAGAGGTACACGATGCGCCAGCAGCGGGACATCACGGGAGAGAACGGACGTTCTCCCGGGCTAGGCACCTGTATTTCTGGCCAAAGATGTATGAGCAGGTCAGAAAGTACGTTAGGGATTGCCCGGTTTGCCAACAGTGCAAGGCGGAACAGAGGCCGCCTTGCGGACTAATGGGTCGCCGAGAGGTCTCGCGGCCCTGGCAGGAGGTGGCCAGTGATATTACTGGCCCATTCCCAAAGAGCTCGAGAGGGTTTGAATACATCTTGGTCTTTTTAGACCTGTTCACTCGATGGGTTGAGTGTGTACCCGTACGCAAGGCCAACGGAAGGACCATCGTGCGGGAACTGCATGAGAGGGTGGTAACTAGGTTCGGCGCGCCCGAGATATTTCTTTCGGACAACAGGACTGAATATAAGAATCAGGATGTCGATACCTACTTGTTGAGGAACGGCATCTGGCGCGCTCTCACTCCCGTTTACCACCAACAGGCCAACCCTACGGAGCGAGTGAACCAAACCCTCAAGGCCATGCTCATATCGTATGTGGAGCGGGACCATAAGAGCTGGGACGAGCACCTGTCAGAGTTCAACTTCGCGTTGAACTCGGCAACTCATAGCGCGACAGGCTATAGCCCGGCTATGCTCGTCTTCGGTCGACGGCCCACTCCCCCCTCGACCTATAGAAGGGCCCAAGATCAGTTGGCCCGAGAAGCTTCTGAGGGTCAAGAGCTGTCCGAATGGGGTGAGCACATGCGCCAGTTGCCCAACTTATGGGAACGCGCCGGCTCCAGTTCCAGGGAGGAGGCGGACCGTCAGGCGGTCTATTATAACAAAAAGAGACGTCAAGCCGACTTTAGGGTCGGGGACTGGGTGTGGAAACGGAACCGTATTTTATCTTCCGCAGCGCAGGGCGTATCGGCGAAGTTGGCACCGAAATATGCTGGCCCGTATATTATTGAGGAGGTATGTGGGACTAATAGCTACCGGCTCGGTAACCAACAGGAAGTATTGCCCGAGCTGGTCCACGCCAAGGATTTCAAGCCCTATTTCGGTCCATTCTCGGACCAAGACGACGAGGAACCGGTACAGGGAGGCTTAACACCGCTGGAGGATGAGGAGGGCGCAGGCAACCCGCCCGCGAAGGTCGAGGATCCCAGCGGGGATCCGATATGCGAGCGCACCGCGATTGCAGCCCCCACGAGCGAGTGTGAGGAGTCCGGAACAGCTCCAAAGACGCCGATTGAGGCGCCGGCCAAGCGAGGCCGGGGAAGACCGCGCAAGAACCCTGTGAGCGAGCTCCAGGTATCGGGTGGCAATGACCTGGCTGGTAATATGGCGAGGGGAAGAGGCAGGCCCCGTAAAACCATCCAGCACGTGCGAAAGGTTGTCCTGCCAGTTACCCCCACAAGTGGGCCACGTCCGCGAGGGAAGCGCAGGGGACCGGAACGTCCTCGTCAAGCGTAGCATCGAGCGTGATGTAACGACGGTTAGGTTAAGGGCTGAATCTGAGATATCCCTTGACCACACTCTTCTCTTTTGCAGATGGAGAGGAAGCTGGTGATCGACGAAGAAGCCTTCGAGGTGGCTACCCGGATGCTCCTCGATCTCAAGCTGGGTCCGGATGCCGATCGGCTGATCGGCGAGGTCCGCAGTTTTGTCCGGGCCCAGGTCGAGGTGGCTGCCCGGATGCATCGCCCTCGCCAGCAGGTGGACGACTTCCTCCGGGAAGGGTTGAGGCCGCCAGCAAGGAAGGCACCAACCCGGGAGGCGTCCACCCAGACCGACGGTCCGGTGGAAGAGGGCCGTCGGTCTGCGTCCACGACGGACCAGGGGGTGCAGACCCCAGAGCCGAGCAAGCCAGAGGTGGCCGATTGCTCGACTCAGTGCCCCAGGCCAAAGGAGGCCTGCGGGCAGGGTCAGTGGGTCTGCAACCACCCCCGGATCCCCCAGCAGCAAGGGCTCGAGAATTCCTGGAGGCACGTGAGATTGGGCCTCCAGGAGTTAGAAAATGCGTGGGAGTTTGTGGGGGAACTCCAACGACAGGTGCATGCGTACCTAGAGGAGTTCCTCGACTTCCGCGGAGCCCGAGAGATGCTGGGGGAGTGGGCTCCGGTTGTCCGGTGGTAGCGGGCATATGGAGAGGCCCTGCTGCGCGTCGCCCGGGGGCAGGAGCCCCCAGAGATTGCGGGCCCTCCGGCGGTGGTACCGCCAACAGCACCGGGTAGTAGGGCCCCGACGTGCCGTAAAAGTCGGTGCACTGGGGCTATCTACGGCACAAGGCGCCAGGAGGCTCCGGTAAATGAGGGAGGAGTGTGGTGGCCCGGGCGGGGCAAATAAAGGAATACTTTGTAAGGACGGAGTGTGATGATATCTCCCCTTCCCTTTCCGGTTCCTAGGGTCGCGAGTCAGCGAAATAGTTCGGCCCGGTGGTCCGAAGCTATGAGGGGGCTGCAACGATCTCCGAGAATCGTTTTGACTCGCGTAGGTTACGAAGCGGCTGAGCGTAGCAGCGGCGATCGGTTTGAAAGAGAGAGGGCGCGTAGGGGCAATAACCGGGAGGGGAGGGTTTGCTAGCCAGTATGACTGCGACATTCAGTCCGGCTACATCATAGCTATTGTGTTCGAGCTCCCAACGTATAGGATAATTTCGAGTGAGATCCAGAGAATTTTGGTGCGGTATTTGAGAGTGCCGAGGTGGAAGAGTGCATCGCGCGTCGGGTGCGTAGACTGTGGACGACAACAATTGGTGGATCGAGTTGCATGTCCGTGCCGTGCAAGGTGTGTGACACCGCTGCCGAGGACCGTCACGGAGTGCGGAGCGCAGAGTGCGAGCATCTCCTCACGAGGGCGACCTCAGCTCCAGCGTGATTAGCCTCTGCGAATCCTGCAGACACGCGACGACGACAGCGGAGCAACAGACGCGGAGGCAGCTCGTCAACAACAAATTAGACGGATACGGTTGACCACCGTATCCGCATCAAACCCGCGGTAGGTGTTTACCTCTAATTATTGTTAGCGTGCGATCCCGTACAGCGAGTGCGGCGATATTGTCAAAAGCGTGCGAGCGGTTAGTTCGCGGCAATCGCGATTTTCTCTCTCTCTCCCCCCGCGCGTATTGTCATCCGAATTTGCGTGCGCGAGTCTCTCGGCAAATCCCTCCCGTGTAAAAGATTCAAGTTAATAAAGTAATCAGAGATTTAAACGTAACGATCGTGTTGTTTTGTCTTTCCTTTGTCCGAGATCCGTGTTGATGTTTACGTTCAATTCGAACGCGCCGGTAAAATAGCACGGATCGCGTAGGTATCGTGAGAAGCGACTTGCCAACCGAGTTATCAGCAGCGGCCGACGGAGCGCTGCTAAGCAAGCACATCAGCGCCTCCAAGCGGAGAGTTCGAGAACCCAACTCCGATTGGTAAGGGAACTCTGCGTAGGCGCACTCCCGGACAAAGTGAGCTAATGTGCTTCTAGCACATAGATAACAAGGCGTCGTTTAACCAATCGAGTAGGTACATTCAAGAGGAATTACAGGTTAAACGGCGGTCTGTTACAATGGAAATATTATAATTGTTTATATTAATACATGTTTAATTTGTATAAATGAATAAAAAAAATGTTATTTCGTAAAAAAAATGGAAACTTAGGTGAAAAGCGAGTATCCATAATTTTTATTCGAGTAAATTTGCATACTTTTTATAAAAACAAATGAAACCGTCTTTTCACTTTTTGTTATCATTTTTGTTGAACTTTTTGGTCCTTGAACCCCCATGTGGACCGTTATAAATGAAAAGTGCTAAGATAAAATAAAATGAATATTCAACTAAATAAATAGAAAAATACCTATCAATAGTTAGCGCACTAAAAGAAAAATCATGTAATTTTATACGTACCAGCGTAAAGAAAATAAAAGATTTAAAATAATTTTATGAAATATGACGTGGTAAATAAAGCATAATGGAAGGATAGCAGTTATCATGCATGAAATAATTAAATAATAAAGTGTATTCGTACCTTGATTAATTACTATCCGATGATAAATAGTTGCTGATAATCAAAAGATTATCCAATCAATATTTGTGCGAATCACGAATTAATTGAAAAATAGAAGTCAAATGAAAAGGTAGCAAATATTTCAATTAAACTCTTCAATTAAAGTAAGAAATATAAAGTGTATCTTATACTTCAAGTAATTTCAAATTTTTGAACTGAGTGACAAAGAGACCCTTTATACGTAAGCTATCAAGAGTTCGGAATCGTAAGAGCAAGACAGCCAGAGGGAGAGAGAGAGAGGGAGATCCTGCATCGAAAAGCTGTTTTTATACCCTTTTCTATCGTAATAGCTAACTTAATTTGAATTCAGACGATCATTCACAAAAAATCATTAGACCAAATCGTAATTAGCTTATAAATTAAGATCGGTTATAGAGTCGATATACGTGGTGAATAATACAGTGGTAGATGACATTATAGTGTTCTTCAGTATCGATAGTGGATGTAATTAAAGAGTACAGTACTAATGACAAATAATAGTGAATATATCATATCCATTGAGAGATTTTTACAACCATTGGCAATAGTTAATTCACGGTACATATAATTTAATATTACGAATACACACACACACATACACACACACACACACATAATACCTCACGTATCGACGTGACAATGGCAATCAAACAAATCCTACTACATCCCAACATCATAAATCATATTTTTTATTTTTAAAGGTACCATTAGTCAAATCAGTTTCTTTAAAGATCAGTTTTTTAATAAGAGAACAAGCTTTACCTTAAGCAAAATTGGTTGGCTCTAAAATTGGTTTAAAAAAATTTTGCTTAACAAAATGGAGAGTGTCAAGAATAACAAGCTTTACCTTGTTTTATAGGCTAGGGCTTCGTATAGTTAATTGATTAGACTAACAATTCAGTCTTTTTTTTATTACTTCAAGTCTATTTACAATCTATCTCAGGTATAGAGACAATAAGCAATTTTTGTTGCTATTGGACATATGTATGCCTATATAATAAACAGCAGTATACTTTAGTAAATATACTATATTTTTTTACAGTATGATTATATATTATGTTAATTTATTTGCGCATTCATAAATTTATGATTTTTCAATCTGTTTTGGCAATGGATGTCTTGAAACATTTATTGACAAGTTTATTTGGGTAGTTTTGAAGTCTGAAATTCTATTTTGCGTAAAATTTTTTTATTTCTTCTTTGACTGCAGGTATCTGTAAATTATTTCAGATAATTGTATTCAGTACGAACCATGGGGCCCGTACTATATTGCGTAGGACTTTCAATTGAAATCTTTCTAGGATTTCAATAATCCAATATTCGTCTTAGAAGCAGTACCTCATAGTTGAATGCCATATGGCAAGACTGATTTAAGTACAGCTTTACATGGCAGAAGTTTCTTTTTAATTAAAAACTCTGATTTTTTTGCGATGAACAGTACATTTTCTTACATTTTAGATCTAACTGTTTACGTTTAATGAATATATGGGACGATCCATGTCAACCGGATCACTGCTGTGTCCAAAATTTGATGTGACCAAAAAAATCGTGCAACGACTCATTTTAAAGCTTAGGATATCTACTTTCTGCTGCTGTGTGCGCCTTTGCAAAATCCAACATGGCGGCTCCAATATGGCGGCTGCAAGAGACAAACTCGTAAACAAAAAATTTTATTTTTCAAATTTTTAGTAATAAATGTTAAAAAAATTAATATTTCATATTTTTTTATGAAAATCTGGCTCATTTCCTACAAAAAAGTGACAGAGATCATTTTCGCTAAAATGAAAAATAAAAAAGTTATAATTTTTTGAAAATTTATTTTTCATTTTAGCGAAAATGGTCTCTGTCACTTTTTTGTAGGAAATGAGCCAGATTTTCATAAAAAAATATGAAATATTAATTTTTTTAACATTTATTACTAAAAATTTGAAAAATAAAATTTTTTGTTTACGAGTTTGTCTCTTGTAGCCGCCATGTTGGATTTTGCAAAGGCGCACACAGCATCAGAAAGTAGATATTCTAAGCTTTAAAATGAGTCGTTGCACGATTTTTTTGGTCACATCAAATTTTGGACACAGCAGTGATCCGGTTGACATGGATCGTCCTATATGTTCTTTCCACATAAGTCTTCGATCTAGGTGAATACCTACAGATTTCACTTGATTGCTTTGCGGAATATATTTCTCGTTTAATCTAATAGGAGAACAGGTATATTTTCAACGTGTGAATATTGTATGTATCGATTTGCTTTCATTTAATATTATTCTTCAGGAGATAAACCAATTTGAAGGTAATTTTTTATGCAGTTTTGTAATGTTTTTGTTGCTTTTGTTGCCTCTGGGTGTCCTGTTAAAATTGCTGTATCATCTGCATATGTTGCTTTCAAGATATTAATTAACGTTGCACGTTATCCATTCCTCTATTTAAAGAGCATATTTTTTCCAGTTGATTTTAATGTTATTGTTTACTTTATTAAATACTTGATGGTGTAGAATAATTAGTACCGGTGAATGATCTGATAATAAATCTAAGTATGATGATACTTCAATATAATTTTTGTTTATACCTTTTACGATAGCAAAGACAATTAAATTTAGAAGCTTGCTTATATCTGTAGTCTAGTATGTTGGTTCTCTAGTGAATATTGGAATGTAGTTATTTTTTGTAGTACTTCATAGAGTATTCTACCTCTGTTGTTAAAGTTGATAATCCTCACCAATGATGTTTTGCATTATAATCGCCTCCCACTATATAGCGATTTCCAAGTATATTGAAAGAGTCAGTCCAGTTTCATTTTGTAATTGTTTTATTTGGAGGATAGAAACACCTGATTTGTTAACGTGTGCTTTATTAAACGAGTGATGGTTTTATGTACAGTGTTGTTAAGTACACTAAGGTAGTTTTTACTTGTAAAGTGTGTTTCTAATATCAACATGTCTATATTTTCATAGATTATAAATGCTTTTAATTCAATATGCCTCTGCATAAGACCGTTTGCCTTCCAGCGGATTTTAGACAGCTCATTATGCCATTTTGTTTACTAGTACAGTTAAAAGATTTAATATAGTATCCATTCATTGCATCAGCTGCTCCGTCATATGTTCAAGTTTATTGTTCGTGTTTACTTCGTTAATATTGTGATGCGGTACATCATCATTTTAATGGCCGCCGCACTTTCCTTCGCCACATGACAGCGCAAATAAATGAAACCGATAAATAACAAATCCGAAATAATTTGTTTCACGAAAATCAGCTCATCCGCGGCTCATAAATGACGTTGCAATTCTATAATGCAATCCGACGGCAGACGACCCATGACAAAAGTAGCCGACACAAGAAAAAAAATGAAGGAGCGCAAGCACACTACTTAAGACCGATACCGCCGCAAACGATGAACGAAGATATTTCGCGACCGCGAGAATGTTACGCATCGATAAGCCGAAAATCGATGAGTTTCCTCCCCGGGACCGACCACACGCACTGACAGGTCCGGAAAATCCGTAGGAAAGTGGATAACAAACTGCTAAAACGCGAGGTGACTGAGCACATATACACAATGAAAACATACTGACACACACGAAAAACAGTGGTAGAAATAATGAAAAATCGACCGGAAAAATTGACGCGCCGAACACTTACGTGGCACACACATTTTCTTTGGACGTCCAGGGTCGTCCAGCCATCGAAACTGCTGCTGTAGCCGATGGAGACGAGCAGCTAGTAATTAATAGTGAATTCGACAGTGACCGACAGATGAGAAATTCAAAACGTCGAGGAAGTCATCGCTGCCGATCACAATTGTAATCGTGACCCGGAGGCAGAAGTAGATATAGAGGCTATCTTGTGAATAATGGCGAGAACCGACCCGAGATCTTTTGAACACGGAAAGCTCGGACACGGACACAGAATACGAGAAAAAGCACTGCTCTCACAGAGCACAAAGTCAATGATTTTAATAAAGCTCGTCAAGATCGCCGCAACATTAAGTTGTTAGAAAGCCGCCAAATAAGATTGAACGCCATAGACGAGCCTGAGGGGTTCATTAGTCAAATTGAAAACCAAAAACGACAAATCAGAATGTCAAACAGTGACCTTTTACAAGCAATAACGGCCGTTTTCTTAAAGGAAGCTAACTAATGGTACTGAGGAATTTCGAAAGAAATCTATTCATGGTGAGACCTAACGAGAGCCCTACGAGATCATTACGGCCGGTGAATAATCGATGATGACATGGAAGAGGAGCTGAGGCGACAAACACAAAACAAAGGTAAAACCATCTCAGTCTGTTTGAATGCCTTCCGATTTATAGTTAATCGTTTTAAGCATCCTATATCATTATGAACGCGAATAAAAATTGCTAGACAAGGGCTCCTCCCAACATATCGTTGTTACGTCTCAAGACGTATCTTTACTCATTTACATTCTTTAAAAGTGCAATCCCGAATTTCGTAAAATCAAAACTATATACACGTCCCCCAGAAAACGATACAGCAGCAAAACACAAAGACCATACTCAGCATTACACAACACACAATGAACTCAAAAGAAAATTACTCAACTACACAAGAAACATCAGCGATTTATTAAGCACAAATTTATGTATATAAGACGAACCACCCGAAAGGTGAGCAGAAATTATCTTTACTCCGTACACACCGGTCCGACAATTGGTGATCATTTTTCTTAATAAACTCGCGACTGTTACAAGTAATATCGTGCAAGTATTATTCAAACCTATCCTATTCAATTCAACAAGCAGTTAGAGCCTGCTACATTTATTCAATTCAACAAGCAGTTAGAGCCTGCTACATTTATTCAATTCAACAAGCAGTTAGAGCCTGCTACATTTATTCAATTCAACAAACAGTTAGAGCCTGCTACATTTTATCGACAATTAAAGGACAAACAAATCATGTATTCAAAAATAACGTTATTCATTACATTTTTTCAAATTACTTATGCATACATTGGATATCACTGCGGCACCACAAACACAAACATCACAACATTCTCTCTACTGGACGCTGACGAATGCGACTTTAAAACCGAAACCATAAACTCAACAATAGCAAATATAGAACTTATCCAAGCAGCCGAATTTAGAAATATTCCAGTACATCAATGCAAAATTGAAATCCATCGGACAGTATACCAATGCGGACTATTCGGACGCCTCGAACCTGAACAAAACGGAGAACAGGAATACTTGTATGAATTGAGCCATGAACAATGCCAAACTATCCACGAAACGAGAATTTTTAAGTATGACAATTTTCATACGATTGCTGATTTAAAAATAAACGCCACAACAACCAAAGGCATAGACTTCGCTGGCGATGCAGGAAGCTGCAGCGGCGTAGCCTACGCAGACAGGTTCGGATCATGGAGTAAGGTACTTGTTCAAGGCACAATTAAAATCACATTAATACAAGCCTATGCGAAAATTTGTCTGAGTAATGATAAATTACATTTAAGCTCAGGAACAATATGTAAATTTTCAGACACAACTTGCGTAGACTCTGACGGGGATTATACATTTTGGGACACTTTACCTCAGGAAGAATGTTTTACTAACACTTACGATATTTTATATAAAGGTCCAGTAACAAAATACTTTAACACACACAATGGCGACATAATATACATGGTAAATACTAGCGACATGACCTTTGCTTTAACAGCCAAAGATAAAATATTGAAATGCTACAGAGAGTTCATAAGAACAGAACACCCAAAACTCTTTATCGCGGAAGAAAACAATAACTTCAACAAATACAAATTCAATAAAGACACTGTTACTAGCAAAAACAAGGTCAACATAGATTTATTCACATACGTAAATTCTAAATTTGTATATGTCGAAAAGCATTTGGGCAGACAACTGAACGATCTTTACAGAAAAATCATTACAGATAGGTGTGAAGTAGAGAGGAAAACAATACAAAACTCCCTATCTCTTGCAACCCTCTCCCCTGACGAATTCGTATACAACATCATGAAGAAACCTGGATACATTGCCAGGATCGCAGGAGAAGCAGTTCATGTCATAAAATGCACCCCTACTGTAGTGAAGGCACAGCACCTTAACGAATGCTACAATGAATTACCAGTAATTTCAGGCAACGAAACCTGGTTTCTTACTCCAAAAACTCATATCCTCAAAAGAAGAGGTACTCCAATGAACTGCAACTCCATAATACCTACATACTACAAAGTAAACAGCAAATGGATAAAACTAACACCCAAACCAATGGAAACAATACCACCACAAGCACTCAAACCTAACACAAACATAAAATGGAAATTTGAATCCATAGATTCATTAGCAACTAGCGGAATATACTCACAACAAGAATTAGACCAATTACAACAACAAATAATGTTCCCCATGGAAAAAGCATCTCTGTTAAATATTATAGCTAAAGAAATATCAGGAGAAGGAACAACAAAGGACATCTTTACAGAAAATACACTTACAAAATTGGCTGAAAGCACGTGGAATCACATATTCAACAAACTAATCACGTGCGGATCAATCTCATCAGTAATCATAATGATATTAATATTACTGCAAATAATAAAACTGACGATTGACACCATCATCAGAGGATATACGCTGCACATGGTTTATGGCTGGTCTATGAACCTACTATGGGCCTTCTTCAGTTCAATAACCCACCTGCTAATGATACTAGGACGACAAAACCACAACAGTATGACAAAAATTAATAAATAAAATGCAGAAATTGAACTAGACACAATACACACAAACCTGAACGACACAGACGTCAAGATACAAATCTACCCTGATACCCACTGTCCTATTCCTCAACAAAACTTACCTCTCGAATCAACAATAATCAAATACAAACATGACCTATTTTCAACAAAAATCTAATTGTCATGTCGTTCAGTACCCCAAATGCTTTACGTCATGGCCACATTTTAAGCGGGGAGGGAAGCGAGATATTCGCTTTAGGAATCTAAATTAAAAAAAAATTCCTTATCTAAAAAACAAAAGAAAAATATATTTTTACAAAATTACAATTATGTTTACATTTACACTTATATACAATTACAATTGTATCGATGATCTACACTAGGACCTATGATTACATTATAAAACTCACTAAACACCTCCACGCATACTCGACGAAAACCATTGCAATACACTAATAAATCATAAAAAAATAATTCGCGCAGATTCCAAGTGTCCTCGTCTGGACCATACTCTCCCAAGAAGAAAGCCGTCTGCGTCACTCGATCGCAATGCCTCAGACTACGCACCAACTGCCATCTTTGAAACTAACAAGCAAATAGGAAACAAATTAATCAGACATACTACTGTGGGCAAAAAGTAAGGTGAATTTTCAATTTAAACTTCGCGGGCTTAACATTTCGGGCTAGCTCTTTTTTTCTTGAGTTGGTAGGACTGCGAATGACATCTGGGACAAATTTCATGTCAATGTCATCATCAGTAATATATTTACGCTTGTGTTTACCAAACGACCAAGAGTGCATGTTTCGATTTTTACAATGTCTGATTTAATTGAGCAAAGAAGTGCCATCAAATTTTGTTTGCGGAATGAAATTTCGGCTGCGGAAACGTTGAGGATGTTGCGGAAGGCCTTTGGTGATTCTACCATGTCGCAGAAAAATGTTTATAAGTGGTACAAAGA
The DNA here is from genome assembly GCF_024137745.1 of Phymastichus coffea. Taxonomy (NCBI): domain Eukaryota; kingdom Metazoa; phylum Arthropoda; class Insecta; order Hymenoptera; family Eulophidae; genus Phymastichus; species Phymastichus coffea. The sequence continues at coordinate 6,163,527 of NW_026706812.1, read as the reverse complement.
CTTCAAAGAGGGTCGAGAACGTGTTGATGACTTGGAGCGCTCCGGACGACCATCGACGTCAACAGATGACCAACACGTCAATAAAGTGAAGGAATTAGTGCTCGAAAATCGTCGGTTGACTGTTAGAGACCTTACTGATATGATCGGAATATCAGAAGGATCTGTGAAAACAATTTTGAAAGACCATTTGGGCCTACGAAAAGTCAAATCTCGTTTGGTACCGAAAACGCTCAATTCGTTCACTCGTTCTTCGTGACCATTTCGCCAAAAATTCGACGCATATCGTTCCGCAACCACCGTATTCGCCTGATTTGGCTCCGTGTGACTTCTGGCTATTCCCAAAACTCTAGAGACCACTCCGGGGAACGCGTTTCGAGTCGATTGAGGAGATAAGAGCTGAATCGAAGAAGGCGCTGATGGCTATACCGGAAAGGGACTATTTGGCATGTTTCGAGGATTGGAAAAAACGTTGGCATAAGTGTATTTTATCGGAAGGGGATTACTTCGAAGGGGATGACATTGATATAGAAGAATAAATAAAGATTTTTCATTTTACAAACAAATTCACCTTACTTTTTGCCCACTAGTATCAATATACCAATATACATACATACATTGTAAAACACGTACATCTATTCTCACATATTTTCGGGTCCCAGGCTTAGGTGCGACCGGTAAAGGCAAGCCCTCCCGTCTGGCCTTCTTTACTGCACGAGAATGCTGCCAATCCGCAAACTAGAACAAAGAAATATAATGATAATAATAAAAATGAATAAGAAATCAAATTGTAAAATACTTACGCAAACCATCGAACGGCGTTTTCTCGAGAAACCATACATGTTGAATTCTGGTCACAAGCGCAGAGAACACTTTGTAAACTATCAAAGCGACGCAGCCTTTATATACCAAATAATTTGTACACCTTGCAGAAAAATGATTCCACCAACGCAATCAAATTCCAACACTTCCGAAACTCGGAAATGCACATAACGAAATAATCTTTTCACCGAAAACCAACCATTGCAATCAATACATATTAATTGCAATATCTTATGCCCCGAGGTGTTACGTCTCAAGATGTATCTTTACTCATTTACATTTTTTAAAAGTGCAATCCCGAATTTCGTAAAATCAAAACTATATACACGTCCACCAGAAAACGATACAGCAGCAAAACACAAAGACCATACTCAGCATTACACAACACACAATGAACTCAAAAAGAAAATTACTCAACTACACAAGAAACATCAGCGATTTATTAAGCACAAATTTATGTATATAAGACGAACCACCCAAAAGGTGAGCAGAAATTATCTTTACTCCGTACACACCGGTCCGACAATTGGTGATCATTTTTCTTAATAAACTCGCGACTGTTACAAGTAATATCGTGCAAGTATTATTCAAACCTATCCTATTCAATTCAACAAGCAGTTAGAGCCTGCTACATTTATTCAATTCAACAAGCAGTTAGAGCCTGCTACATTTATTCAATTCAACAAGCAGTTAGAGCCTGCTACATTTATTCAATTCAACAAACAGTTAGAGCCTGCTACATTTTATCAACAATTAAAGGTAGTACAATCATCAGACATACATTTCCACATATATTTATAAGTAAAAGATATCCGACTACTAGTCAACATATTGGAACGTCTCATTCATTAGCTATTCGTAGTTGATGCACGAGACGTAACATCGTTAATACATAGCAAACAAAAAGATATAAAGATTTAATAACCTCACATGTTACGGCCGAAAATGGGAAAACCTGGAAGAAAAAGAGAAACAATACCACCCACATTCTACCAAAACACATTTTCCAACAGCAGCACCAAAAACAATAAATAAAAGGACAGCAAAAGCGTCGGTCGTACAGAAAATTCAGATACTACCTGAAATCACACATGATAGTAGACAAAACAGTAACGAAAAAGAAAAGTCACGCAAAATAAAACAGAATAGTATACAACAATTGACCAAACAACAAAAAATGTACACCACTATGATGGCATAAATTGCACCAAAGACCGTATCAATACTAAAATTTTCCATCAGTAAGCCAAAATCAGAACTGAACGAATCAGAATAAAACACCAACAGATAATAACGTACAGACCAATAGCCAAGGTCAACATCAGGCTTAAGGTCAAACTCAGGATTAAACCCAAGATCATATACAAGGTCAATTAGAAGCACTATCAATTAGACTAGTAACAAGTTGGAATTTGTCCTCATTGATACCGTTTCAAAATAATCTGACAGAGCCAAGTAATCGAGCAAGTAATAATCAGACCAGTAGACAGAATAGAGAACCATGTAAATGCTGCCAAGAAAATTATAACTATCGGTAATATTCGCAGAATCTTTGTTTCTTTTGTTACCAGCCAGGCCATTATGCAGCAACCTGCTCAAAGAATGAAGTTTTATTTCCAAAAGCAGGACCGAAAATAAGACAGACGCACTGTTAAGTATATAAGAATATAGGAGTACCGTTTGACTTCTATAAAATCTGCTAACATATATGCTTAGAATTGTTGAAAAACGTGTTAGATGGAGAACTGATAAATCCGTGGCTTCCTCCCGATTTCCATTTATAAGCCAAAATAAGCAAGAAGGAGAGATAGCTGTAAAATTAGTATTTTGTATAGAAGACAGATGTCGCCACCTGAGATGATTGTTTGATTATTTTTTTACAACGGGTTGGCTCTAAAATTGGATTAAAGAATTTTTTGCTGAACATAAAACCTTTATTCAGTGATGCTTGTATCAATCAACAGGGACTGGAAAGTGAACCCAGACTTACCAGGTGCGCGTTCGTCGCTCTACCGACCAAGCCATTGCAGGCCCTGAATTATATTTCATTTTATTTGTTTTTAGTTTAGTCTGCTATATTTTCCTTAGCCTTCTTTTTTCTTTAATTTTGTCCGATACTGTTTAGGAATTGGTTAAATTTACGTTTAGGTTTGTTCTATATATAGGATTTTCATTTTTGATAGCTTTTTATATGCTTTTATCTAGATTTTCAATCGCTATATTAGTATCTTGTTTTATTTTTGTGGTATGTTATATGAAAGTTCTTTATCTATTATTTTCCTGTAAAGTTTCTAATTTTTTTTTATTATACAATGAAAAGATTTTAAATTTGTTTTAATTGTTTATTTAAATCAATAATGATTAGGGAATGATCTGATATCACTTCGAAGTATGACTTGGCTGTTAAATATTTAGAACATAATCTTTTTATAATTGTAAAATCAAATGAATCCAGTAATTTATTTATATTTAAAGGCCAGTAGATGGGTTCTCCTGCTGATATTGGTGTTAAATTTCCATTTTTCATTACTACATATACTCGTAGTATTGCTCCTTTTGAATTTGGAGTTAGCGATCTGTATCCCCACCATGAATGTTTAGCATTATAGTTTTTACCTGCAAGTGCCTTGGAGGGCATCATAATGCAAATAATACTATTTGACCACTATAATCTTATATTGCTCCGTTTGTTGCTTACAGATAATTGTATTTGAATGCTTCCACATCATGATGATTTATAGCGTTTTTAATTACTTTAGCCGTATTTCCGTGTGCCTTGCCATCAGGATGGTTAGTATTGTATAATGTATATATTGTGGAATTTAAAAAAAATTTTTATGCGTGAAATGTGTCTCAAATATTAACAAAATATCTGCATTATTGTCAATGAGAAACGGTTTTAATGTTATGCTTCTTTGCGCTATACCATTAGCGTTCCAAATTACGATTTTTATTGCTGTGTTCATTTAATTTTGTTCATGAACGTCGTGAGTAGATTTAGCATTGTGTCCATTCGGTTCATTAGCTGTCGTCATGTTTACTAGTTGACTGTTATTGTTGTTGTTATCTACTGGTTGAGATGACTGTGTTTGATTTGGTTCTCCTTTCGTTGTGTTCACATTATTACCGCGTGTGACTAGCACATATGAAACATTTGTTCTAATATTGTTTTCTGTGATTGTTATTTGCTTTGGTCTTACTGCTAGATATAATTTCTGTTATAGTAATTTTCCTGCGCTAGAAGTAATTCCAAAAAAGAACTGTTTAAATTAGTTAATGAAATTTGAATTATAATCAATTTTCGTAATTTTGCAAAAACGGTTAATTAAGATTAATAAATCATAACAATGTAGTTATTATGCATAAAATTAACGTTTTCGATTCATATACGATTATTTGTTTAAATAAATTATTAATTAATTATTTATTGATAACAGTAATATGTAACTAAGATGTTATCAATGAAACGAATTCTTACTCATGTTTCTCAGATAGTCATCTTGAGTTCAGAGTGTCCGCTTTATTATAATAATTAACATTTACGACGTTACAAACAAATTGAATTTGTACATTAAAATTTAATATGACTTAGTAGATAAAAGTAATTAAAAATATTATAATCTTAATCTATACCCTAAAATCTATACAGGGTGTCCATTTTAAAGGAACAACCTCGAAATTTTCTACAGTTGGCGTTCTACAAAAAAATTGTTCAGACAAAAGTTGTTTGGGACAATGAGGGACATCTTTCTCAGAAATCGAATTTGACCTTAATATTAATTTTCAAGGTCATTTGAAGGTCAAATTCATTTTTTGAATAGGAACCTATAATTTTGATCCTGGATTCGGAAAGAGCGAGAAATTCTACATTCAGATAAGGTATTATGTGAGGGTGCGGTTAATCCCCCCCTCCCCCCGCGTAAGGTCGTATAGGGGTCCAATTTATTATTATCTTCATCTATGCACAGGGATGATAGGGCAAGGGTAAGATTAATTGTAATAATCCAATAACTTGCTGGTAATATCTTGCCCCCCCCAACCCAATAACTAGACGGTAATATCTTGCTGCAGCACGATATCTGCCTTGACCGTCAAAATTATTACCATCAAAGGCATAGTATTAATTACCCAGCCAATTAAGACAAGGTGGAAATGCCCAGCTAATTAAGGTGAGGTATTGATTACCTAACCAATTAAGGCAAGGTGGGAATGCCCAGCCAATGAAGACAAGACAATAACTACAGATAGAGTTATGGTCAAGGTTGTCAAGGTTCAAAAATACCGCCGTTCAAATTTATGCAGTGTTGAATTCAACGTTCGAAGTTTTCAACTGTGAACAACAAAACGTGACACGGAATAGCTCTACAAGCTTGTATGATGCGTTACATTATATCTTGCCGTGTTGTTGGTTGCTGTGCATAAACAACACTATTCAAATAGCCCCACAAAAATAAATCTGAATTTATTAGATCTGATGATCTTGGACACCACTCAGTATTGTCACTACCAATGCCTATCCATCGTCTTCGGTATCGTTGGTTCAAGAAGTGATGAACTATTTGTGAGCGATGACACGGTGCACTATCCTGTTGAAGCCTGTAATCGTCGTCTTGTTTCCAAATTCACATCTTCCAATAATTCTGGTAATTCATTCTGCAGGAAATTAAGATATGCTGCGCCATTGACATTCCCATCGAAAAAATAAGGTCTTATCAGAAAACCATTAATTATATCGCGCCAAACTACGAGGCTCCATCTATGCTGATTATCAACATGATGTACCCAATGAGGGTTCAGGATAGACCAATAATGACTATTATGGCGATTGAGTTGCCCATTACTACGAATTGTAGCTTCGTCCGAAAACATTACGTATCTGAAAAATTCAGGATCTTCACAAATCCTTGCTTGTGCCCAATTACAGAATTCCAGTCTGTAGCGGAAATCATCTGACATCAATGCTTGAGTCAAAATTATGTGATACGGATGAAATCTATGAAACCGCAAAATTCTATCGGCTGTTGTTCTTGGGATTCCAGTACGTCTCTGATTTCCACGCAAAGAGATATGATGATCCAAATCAACCATTGCTAAAACAACGAAAATTCGTGGATCATCGTTGTTCTGTCTCATAATGCGACAACGTGGTCGATGTCTCCCTCTTCGTTTAATGATTCGGATTCTCACGTGGTTTGGGTATCGAAGCCTCCCTGGATAATTTTGACGACCAAGGGCGATATCGTGCTGGAGTAATATATTACCATCTAGTTATTGGGTTGAGGGAGCAAGATATTATCAGCAAGTTATTGGGTTATTACAATTAATCTTACCTGTTGCCCTATCACTCCTGTGCATAGATGAAGAAAATAAAAATTGGATCCCTACATGGCCTTACGAGGGGGGGGGGGGGTTTACCGCACCCCACACATAATACCTTATTTGAACGTATTCGCTCTTTCCGAATCCGGGATCAAAATTATAGGTTCCTATTCACACAATGACTTTGATCTTCAAATGACCTTGAAAATAAATATCAAGGTCAAATCCGATTTCTGGGGATAGTGTCCCTCATTGTCCCAAACAACTTATGTCTGAACAATTTTTTTGTAGAACGCCAACCGTAGACAATTTCAGGGTGGTGCCTTTAAAATGGGACACCCTGAATAAAAAATACTTTGTTATATTCAAATTACTCTGAATTAACTCATTCAATTGAATTATATTTAATAACTATATTTATCAACTATTAATTATATTTATTAACTCGTCAGGGTCGGCCCCCATGGAAAAATGGTAGAAACCAAAGTTGTAGGATATCGAGGGGGAAATCAGATGGTGACCTTCGATCTGACCTTGAACGCGATTTTCATGGTCATTTGAAGGTCAATTTGGAGTTTTCAAATAGGAACCTTACTTTTTTTATTGCAGGAATGAAAAGAGCGGAAAATTGTACGTTCAGAATGGTATGTCATGAATGGTATATATGGTAACGCATTTTCTTCGGACGTCCAGTATCGTCCAGTCATCGAAACCGCTGCTGCAATCAGCGGATACAAACAGCCAGCAATCAACTGTCTCCGGCTCCTAGAGATGGAGACTGTACTCTTAGCGTTACACTGCTACCTTGGGGGGAAAATACATGTCCCCAGCTGACACACACATGCACATACTGTAAACGCCACTGGAGCGAAGTTCGAGCGCTTCAGGAAGCGAAGACTTGAACCGGTACCTAATTGACCGATACAGTTCAAATTTAATTATAGGCGCATGCGAATTAATGCGAAAAATAGGTAATGTAACAGATAATGACGAGCGAACTAGAAATTACGGATAATAATTTAAACGCAAATTCAATTGTGAGGGCGTTTTGAAAGAGAAATCGACCAATGATGATTATGAAAATAGCAAAAATGAATAATGTATATTACAAAATTACACAGCGATTGTGTCAATGCAACTTATTATGTATAACTCAGATAGCAAAAGATGACAATAAATGTATTCAACCGCTAAAATTCTGTATGCGTACTTAAAAGCGACAAGTAACGAATTCAATAAAATGAAAATAGTTAATTGACGATATGTGAACTTCTGATGAAATTCGCTAGTGACGTCACGACCAATAGACAAATCAATAGAACATTTGATTTCCGTCCACATTGAAAATTAGACAAGAGTAGGGGTAGATCTCTCTCCTCAATCAATGCTGACCGAAGTAGTAGGCAATGAGAGAGGGTAAAACCGATGAAGTAGGAGATAAAATGAGGGAGCTGCTAATTTCCTAATTTACATATCGGCCAATGAATTGACTTTTTCTCGGAAGGAGGGGAGGGTAACGATCTTCTTTCACGGAAAGACGACCATTTACCACCGGATCCCCGACTGCACAGTTATGATAGTAAGAAACTTCTTTGTTGCTTGTGTTTGGTGAGGACGAAATAGCAGCAAAACAAGTCAGTAGGTGAAGTGTCGTTCGCTGTCTAGGATTAGGTGACCATGCGCGTATTTCGTCGTGTATTTGATTCGTCGGGACGCGTAGATTCGTCGCTGCCACGTATCGAATATCTAACCAAACCGCGATGATCATCCGCCATTCCGACCGCCAATGTATTCTGACTGAATAAAGAGAAAATGAAGAATAATTGTATTTTCGTTATTTTTTTTGCCTTATTCATCAAGTCCTCCTTCCATACTAACTTTATTTTCAGTCGTGGATAGGTTTGTAGCAATAATTCATCCGAATAGTTCCGTGCGACAGGAAGGCGCACGCACTGCATCTATTGAACACTCGACCTTAAACGAGGAATTACTTCCCCAGCTGCCGGCATTCCAAGAACGTTGAGAGGACAGAGATAGACCCATTGACTATCAGAGCGGCCTAGAAAGGAATCCACGGCACGCAACAATCGTTTGCTCACTCTGCGTAGTCGCATAGTGGGCGGACCGAGCTATGTGCCGATTTCTGACTCTTATTCCCGACGATCATTATATGCAGGAACGGCGATCTGACGCAGTTACAACCTAGTCGGGGAGACGAATCAATCAAGGCCTTGTGGTGGAGGTACTTTGTATGCATGGCCTAAACCCCTCGCAATCCGCCCCTTCCCACAGTATATTGTGACACTATTCTTTAAATTTAACGCGTCTTAGGGAAATATACTTTTTTTAATAATTCCCACGAGACATGCAAGGGCCCGTGCCCAAGCGCCGTGTCACAATGTAATAGTGTCAGCCATCCGTGGCCGGTAATTCCTTTCCACTCTCATCGAATTGTTTAAGGAGGAAGCAAGGGAGACGTTTCAGCGTTTCAGGGTAACCAGCTCGACAGTTGATGAACTTCGTGTGTGGGAGTTCGGGATTAGAGCGTGGCAGGGTACCCATCTCGAGAGTTGATGAACTTCGGGTGTAGGAGTTCGGGGTTAGAGCGTGGCAGTGTAACCAGCTCGAGGGTCGATCAAATTCGGGTGTCGGAGTTCGGAGTTAGAGCGTGTCAGGGTAACTAGCTCGAGAGTTGATGAACTTCGTGTGTAGGAATTCGGGGTTAGAGCGTGGCAGGGTAACCAGCACGAGGGTTGATGAACTTCGGGTGTAGGAGTTCGGGGTTAGAGCGTGGCAGGGGAACCAGCTCGAGGATTGATGAATTTTAGGTCTAGGACTTACGGGTTAGAGCGAGTCAGGGTAACCAGATCGAGGGTCGAAGCAATTCTAGTGTCGGAGTTCGGGGTTAGAGCGTGGCAGGGCAACCAGCTCGAAGGTTCATAAATTGGGGTTAAGAGTTTGCGGGTACAGCGTGGCGGGGTAACCAGCTCGAGGGTTAAGGAAATTGGGGTTAAGAGATTGCGGTTACAGCGTGGCAGGGTAACCAGCGCGAGGGTTGATGAACTTCGGGTGTAGGGGTTCGGGGTTAAGGCGTGGCAGGGTATCCAGCTCGAGGATCGATGAAATTCGGGTGTAGGAGTTCAGGGTTACAGCGTGGCAGGATAACCAGCTCGATGTTTAAGGAAATTGGTGTTAAGAGATTGCGGTTACAGCGTGGCAGGGTAACCAGTTTGAGGATTGATGATATTCGGGTGTAGGCGTTCCGGGTTAGAGCGTGGCAGAGTAACCAGCTCGAAGGTCGATGAAATTCGGGTGTAGGAGTTACAGGTTAGAGCGAGTCAGGTTAACCAGCTCGAGCGTCGATGCAATTCTAGTGTCGGAGTACGAAGTTAGAGCGTGGCAGGGTAATCAGCTCGAAGGTTCACAAAATTGGGGTTAAGAGTTTGCGGTTACAGCGTGGCAGGGTAACTAGCTCGAGAGTTGATGAACTTCGTGTATAGGAATTCGGGGTTAGAGCGTGGCAGGGTAAACATCTCGACGGTCGAAGCAATTCTAGTGTCGGTGTTCGGGGTTATAGCGTGGCAGGGCAACCAGCTCGAAGGTTCATAAAATTGGGGTTAAGAGTTTGCGGTTACAGCGTTTCAGGGTAACCAACTCGACAGTTGATGAACTTCGTGTGTGGGAGTTCGGGACTAGAGCGTGGCAGGGTAACCATCTCGAAGGTACATAAAATTGGGGTTAAGAGTTTGCGGTTACAGCGTTTCAGGGTAACCAGCTCGACAGCTGATGAACTTCGTGTGTAGGAGTTCGGGATTAGAGCGTGGCAGGGTACCCATCTCGAGAGTTGATGAACTTCGGGTGTAGGAGTTTGCGGTTACAGCGTGGCAGGGTAACCAGCTCGAGGGTTAAGAAAATTGGGGTTAAGAGATTGCGGTTACAGCGTGGCAAAGTAACCAGCGCGAGGGTTGATGAACTTCGGGTGTAGGAGTTCGGGGTTAAGGCGTGGCAGGGTAACCAGCACGAGGATTGATGAAATTCGGGTGTAGAAGTTCGGGGTTACAGCGTAACAGGATAACCAGCTCGATGTTTAAGGAAATTGGTGTTAAGAGATTGCGGTTACAGCGTGGCAGGGTAACCAGTTCGAGGATTGATGATATTCGGGTGTAGGAGTTCGGGGTTAGAGCGTGGCAGGGTAACCAGCTCGAAGGTCGATGAAATTCGGGTGTGGGAGTTCGGGGATACAGCGTGGCAGGGTAACCAGCTCGAGGGTTAAGGAAATTGGGGTTAAGAGATTGCGGTTACAACTTGGCAGGGTAACGAGCTCGAGAGTTGATGAAATTCGTGTGTAGGAATTCGGGGTTAGAGCGTGGCAGGGTAAACATCTTGAAGGTCGATGAAATTCGGGTGTAGGAGTTACAGGTTAGAGCGAGTCAGGGTAACCAGCTCGAGGGTCGAAGCAATTCGTCTGTGGGAGTTCGGGATTAGAGCGTTGCAGGGTAACCATCTCGATGGTTCATAAAATTGGGGTTAAGAGTTTGCGGTTACAGCGTGGCAGGGTAACCAGCTCGAGAGTTGATGAATTTTAGGTCTAGGACTTACGGGTTAGAGCGAGTCAGGGTAACCAGCTCGAGGGTCGAAGCAATTCTAGTGTCGGAGTTCGGGGTTAGAGCGTGGCAGGGTAAACATCTCGAAGGTTCATAAAATTGGGGTTAAGATTTTGCGGTTACAGCGTGGCAGGGTAACCAGCTCGAGGGTTGATGAACTTCGGGTGTAGGAGTTCGGGGTTAGAGCGTGGCAGGGGAACCAGCTCGAGGATCGATGAAATTCGGGTGTAGGAGTTCAGGGTTAGAGCGTGTCAGGCTAGCCAGCTCGAGGGTCAATGAAATTCGGGTGTCGGAGTTCGGGGTTAGAGAGTGGCAGGGTACCCAGCTCGAAGGTTCATAAAATTGGGGTTAAGAGTTTGCGGTTACAGCGTGGCAGGGTAACTAGCTCGAGAGTTGATGAAATTTAGGTCTAGGACTTACGGGTTAGAGCGAGTCAGGGTAACCAGATCGAGGGTCGAAGCAATTCTAGTGTCGGAGTTCGGGGTTAGAGCGTGGCAGGGCAACCAGCTCGAAGGTTCATAAATTGGGGTTAAGAGTTTGCGGTTACAGCGTGGCAGGGTAACCAGCTCGAGGGTTAAGGAAATTGGGGTTAAGAGATTGCGGTTACAGCGTGGCAGGGTAACCAGCGCGAGGGTTGATGAACTTCGGGTGTAGGAGTTCGGGGTTAAGGCGTGGCAGGGTAACCAGCTCGAGGATCGATGAAATTCGGGTGTAGGAGTTCAGGGTTACAGCGTGGCAGGATAACCAGCTCGATGTATAAGAAAATTGGTGTTAAGAGATTGCGGTTACAGCGTGGCAGGGTAACCAGTTCGAGGATTGATGATATTCGGGTGTAGGCGTTCCGGGTTAGAGCGTGGCAGGGTAACCAGCTCGAAGGTCGATGAAATTCGGGTGTAGGAGTTCGGGGTTCAAGCGTGGCAGGGTAACTAGCTCGAGAGTTGATGAACTTCGTGTATAGGAATTCGGGGTTAGAGCGTGGCAGGGTAAACATCTCGACGGTCGAAGCAATTCTAGTGTCGGTGTTCGGGGTTAGAGCGTGGCAGGGCAACCAGCTCGAAGGTTCATAAAATTGGGGTTAAGAGTTTGCGGTTACAGCGTTTCAGGGTAACCAACTCGACAGTTGATGAACTTCGTGTGTGGGAGTTCGGGATTAGAGCGTGGCAGGGTACCCATCTCGAGAGTTGATGAACTTCGGGTGTAGGAGTTTGCGGTTACAGCGTGGCAGGGTAACCAGCACGAGGATTGATGAAATTCGGGTGTAGAAGTTCGGGGTTACAGCGTAACAGGATAACCAGCTCGATGTTTAAGGAAATTGGTGTTAAGAGATTGCGGTTACAGCGTGGCAGGGTAACCAGTTCGAGGATTGATGATATTCGGGTGTAGGAGTTCGGGGTTAGAGCGTGGCAGGGTAACCAGCTCGAAGGTCGATGAAATTCGGGTGTGGGAGTTCGGGGATACAGCGTGGCAGGGTAACCAGCTCGAGGGTTAAGGAAATTGGGGTTAAGAGATTGCGGTTACAACTTGGCAGGGTAACGAGCTCGAGAGTTGATGAAATTCGTGTGTAGGAATTCGGGGTTAGAGCGTGGCAGGGTAAACATCTCGAAGGTCGATGAAATTCGGGTGTAGGAGTTACAGGTTAGAGCGAGTCAGGGTAACCAGCTCGAGGGTCGAAGCAATTCTAGTGTCGGAGTTCGGGGTTAGAGCGTGGCAGGGCAACAAGCTCGAAGGTTCATAAATTGGGGTTAAGAGTTTGCGGTTACAGCGTGGCAGGGTAACCAGCTCGAGGGTTAAGGAAATTGGGGTTAAGAGATTGCGGTTACAGCGTGGCAGGGTAACCAGCGCGAGGGTTGATGAACTTCGGGTGTAGGAGTTCGGGGTTAAGGCGTGGCAGGGTAACCAGCTCGAGGATCGATGAAATTCGGGTGTAGGAGTTCAGGGTTACAGCGTGGCAGGATAACCAGCTCGATGTATAAGAAAATTGATGTTAAGAGATTGCGGTTACAGCGTGGCAGGGTAACCAGTTCGAGGATTGATGATATTCGGGTGTAGGCGTTCCGGGTTAGAGCGTGGCAGGGTAACCAGCTCGAAGGTCGATGAAATTCGGGTGTAGGAGTTCGGGGTTCAAGCGTGGCAGGGTAACCAGCTCGAGGGTCGAAACAATTCTAGTGTCGGAGTTCGGGGTTACAGCGTGGCAGGGTAACCAGCTCGAGGGTTAAGGATTTTGGGGTTAAGAGATTGCGGTTATAGCGTGGCAGGGTAACGAGCTCGAGAGTTGATGAACTTCGTGTGTAGGAATTCGGCGTTAGAGCGTGGCAGGTTAAACATCTCGAAGGTCGATGAAATACGGGTGTAGGAGTTACAGGTTAGAGCGAGTCAGGGTAACCAGCTCGAGCGTCGATGCAATTCTAGTGTCGGAGTACGAAGTTAGAGCGTGGCAGGGTAATCAGCTCGAAGGTTCACAAAATTGGGGTTAAGAGTTTGCGGTTACAGCGTGGCAGGGTAACTAGCTCGAGAGTTGATGAACTTTGTGTATAGGAATTCGGGGTTAGAGCGTGGCAGGGTAAACATCTCGACGGTCGAAGCAATTCTAGTGTAGGTGTTCGGGGTTAGAGCGTGGCAGGGCAACCAGCTCGAAGGTTCATAAAATTGGGGTTAAGAGTTTGCGGTTACAGCGTTTCAGGGTAACCAACTCGACAGTTGATGAACTTCGTGTGTGGGAGTTCGGGACTAGAGCGTGGCAGGGTAACCATCTCAAAGATTCATAAAATTGGGGTTAAGAGTTTGAGGTTACAGCGTTTCAGGGTAAACAGCTCGACAGTTGATGAACTTCGTGTGTGGGAGTTCGGGATTAGAGCGTGGCAGGGTACCCATCTCGAGAGTTGATGAACTTCGGGTGTAGGAGTTCGGGGTTAGAGCGTGGCAGTGTAACCAGCTCGAGGGTCGATCAAATTCGGGTGTCGGAGTTCGGAGTTAGAGCGTGTCAGGGTAACTAGCTCGAGAGTTGATGAACTTCGTGTGTAGGAATTCGGGGTTAGAGCGTGGCAGGGTAACCAGCTCGAAGGTTCATAAATTGGGGTTAAGAGTTTGCGGTTACAGCGTGGCAGGGTAACCATCTCGAAGGTTCATAAAATTGGGGTTGAGAGTTTGCGGTTACAGCGTTTCAGGGTAACCAGCTCGACAGTTGATGAACTTCGTGTGTGGGAGTTCGGGATTAGAGCGTGGCAGGGTACCCATCTCGAGAGTTGATGAACTTCGGGTGTAGGAGTTTGCGGTTACAGCGTGGCAGGGTAACCAGCTCGAGGGTTAAGAAAATTGGGGTTAAGAGATTGCGGTTACAGCGTGGCAAAGTAACCAGCGCGAGGGTTGATGAACTTCGGGTGTAGGAGTTCGGGGTTAGAGCGTGGCAGGGTAACCAGCTCGAAGGTTCATAAAATTGGGGTTAAGAGTTTGCGGTTACAGCGTGGCAGGGTAACCAGCTCGAGAGTTGATGAATTTTAGGTCTAGGACTTACGGGTTAGAGCGAGTCAGGGTAACCAGCTCGAGGGTCGAAGCAATTCTAGTGTCGGAGTTCGGGGTTAGAGCGTGGCAGGGTAAACATCTCGAAGGTTCATAAAATTGGGGTTAAGATTTTGCGGTTACAGCGTGGCAGGGTAACCAGCTCGAGGGTTGATGAACTTCGGGTGTAGGAGTTCGGGGTTAGAGCGTGGCAGGGGAACCAGCTCGAGGATCGATGAAATTCGGGTGTAGGAGTTCAGGGTTAGAGCGTGTCAGGCTAGCCAGCTCGAGGGTCGAAGCAATTCTAGTGTCGGAGTTCGGGGTTAGAGCGTGGCAGGGCAACCAGCTCGAAGGTTCATAAATTGGGGTTAAGAGTTTGCGGTTACAGCGTGGCAGGGTAACCAGCTCGAGGGTTAAGGAAATTGGGGTTAAGAGATTGCGGTTACAGCGTGGCAGGGTAACCAGCGCGAGGGTTGATGAACTTCGGGTGTAGGAGTTCGGGGTTAAGGCGTGGCAGGGTAACCAGCTCGAGGATCGATGAAATTCGGGTGTAGGAGTTCAGGGTTACAGCGTGGCAGGATAACCAGCTCGATGTATAAGAAAATTGGTGTTAAGAGATTGCGGTTACAGCGTGGCAGGGTAACCAGTTCGAGGATTGATGATATTCGGGTGTAGGAGTTCGGGGTTAGTGCGTGGCAGGGTAACCAGCTCGAAGGTCGATGAAATTCGGGTGTGGGAGTTCGGGGATACAGCCTGGCAGGGTAACCAGCTCGAGGGTTAAGGAAATTGAGGTTAAGAGATTGCGGTTACAACTTGGCAGGGTAACAAGCTCGAGAGTTGATGAAATTCGTGTGTAGGAATTCGGGGTTAGAGCGTGGCAGGGTAAACATCTCGAAGGTCGATGAAATTCGGGTGTAGGAGTTACAGGTTAGAGCGAGTCAGGGTAACAAGCTCGAGGGTCGAAGCAATTCTAGTGTCGGAGTTCGGGGTTAGAGCGTGGCAGGGCAACCAGCTCGAAGGTTCATAAAATTGGGGTTAAGAGTTTGCGGTTACAGCGTTTCAGGGTAACCAGCTCGACAGTTGATGAACTTCGTCTGTGGGAGTTCGGGATTAGAGCGTTGCAGGGTAACCATCTCGAAGATTCATAAAATTGGGGTTAAGAGTTTGCGGTTACAGCGTGGCAGGGTAACCAGCTCGAGAGTTGATGAATTTTAGGTCTAGGACTTACGGGTTAGAGCGAGTCAGGGTAACCAGCTCGAGGGTCGAAGCAATTCTAGTGTCGGAGTTCGGGGTTAGAGCGTGGCAGGGTAAACATCTCGAAGGTTCATAAAATTGGGGTTAAGATTTTGCGGTTACAGCGTGGCAAGGTAACCAGCCCGAGGGTTGATGAACTTCGGGTGTAGGAGTTCGGGGTTAGAGCGTGGCAGGGGAACCAGCTCGAGGATCGATGAAATTCGGGTGTAGGAGTTCAGGGTTAGAGCGTGTTAGGCTAGCCAGCTCGAGGGTCAATGAAATTCGGGTGTCGGAGTTCGGGGTTAGAGAGTGGCAGGGTACCCAGCTCGAAGGTTCATAAAATTGGGGTTAAGAGTTTGTGGTTACAGCGTGGCAGGGTAACTAGCTCGAGAGTTGATAAACTTCGTGTGTAGGAATTCGGGGTTAGAGCTTGGCAGGGTAACCAGCTCGAGGATTGATGAAATTTAGGTCTAGGACTTACGGGTTAGAGCGAGTCAGGGTAACCAGATCGAGGGTCGAAGCAATTCTAGTGTCGGAGTTCGGGGTTAGAGCGTGGCAGGGCAACCAGCTCGAAGGTTCATAAATTGGGGTTAAGAGTTTGCGGTTACAGCGTGGCAGGGTAACCAGCTCGAGGGTTAAGGAAATTGGGGTTAAGAGATTGCGGTTACAGCGTGGCAGGGTAACCAGCGCGAGGGTTGATGAACTTCGGGTGTAGGAGTTCGGGGTTAAGGCGTGGCAGGGTAACCAGCTCGAGGATCGATGAAATTCGGGTGTAGGAGTTCAGGGTTACAGCGTGGCAGGATAACCAGCTCGATGTATAAGAAAATTGGTGTTAAGAGATTGCGGTTACAGCGTGGCAGGGTAACCAGTTCGAGGATTGATGATATTCGGGTGTAGGCGTTCCGGGTTAGAGCGTGGCAGGGTAACCAGCTCGAAGGTCGATGAAATTCGGGTGTAGGAGTTCGGGGTTCAAGCGTGGCAGGGTAACCAGCTCGAGGGTCGAAGCAATTCTAGTGTCGGAGTTCGGGGTTACAGCGTGGCAGGGTAACCAGCTCGAGGGTTAAGGATTTTGGGGTTAAGAGATTGCGGTTATAGCGTGGCAGGGTAACGAGCTCGAGAGTTGATGAACTTCGTGTGTAGGAATTCGGCGTTAGAGCGTGGCAGGGTAACCAGCTCGAGGGTTAAGGAAATTCGGGTTAAGAGATTGCGGTTACAGCGAGTCAGGGTAACCAGCTCGAGCGTCGAAGCAATTCTAGTGTCGGTGTTCGGGGTTAGAGCGTGGCAGGGCAACCAGCTCGAATGTTCATAAAATTGGGGTTAAGAGTTTGCGGTTACAGCGTTTCAGGGTAACCAACTCGACAGTTGATGAACTTCGTGTGTGGGAGTTCGGGACTAGAGCGTGGCAGGGTAACCATCTCGAAGATTCATAAAATTGGTGTTAAGAGTTTGCGGTTACAGCGTTGCAGGGTAAACAGCTCGACAGTTGATGAACTTCGTGTGTGGGAGTTCGGGATTAGAGCGTGGCAGGGTACCCATCTCGAGAGTTGATGAACTTCGGTTGTAGGAGTTCGGGGTTAGAGCGTGGCAGTGTAACCAGCTCGAGGGTCGATCAAATTCGGGTGTCGGAGTTCGGAGTTAGAGCGTGTCAGGGTAACTAGCTCGAGAGTTGATGAACTTCGTGTGTAGGAATTCGGGGTTAGAGCGTGGCAGGATAACCAGCTCGAAGGTTCATAAATTGGGGTTAAGAGTTTGCGGTTACAGCGTGGCAGGGTAACCAGCTCGAGGCTTAAGGAAATTGGTGTTAAGAGATTGCGGTTACAGCGTGGCAGGGTAACCAACTCGACAGTTGATGAACTTCGGGTGTAGGAGTTCAGGGTTACAGCGTGGCAGGATAACCAGCTCGATGTTTAAGGAAATTGGTGTTAAGAGTTTGCGGTTACAGCGTGGCAGGGTAACTAGCTCGAGAGTTGATAAACTTCGTGTGTAGGAATTCGGGGTTAGAGCTTGGCAGGGTAACCAGCTCGAGGATTGATGAAATTTAGGTCTAGGACTTACGTGTTAGAGCGAGTCAGGGTAACCAGATCGAGGGTCGAAGCAATTCTAGTGTCGGAGTTCGGGGTTAGAGCGTGGCAGGGCAACCAGCTCGAAGGTTCATAAATTGGGGTTAAGAGTTTGCGGTTACAGCGTGGCAGGGTAACCAGCTCGAGGGTTAAGGAAATTGGGGTTAAGAGATTGCGGTTACAGCGTGGCAGGGTAACCAGCGCGAGGGTTGATGAACTTCGGGTGTAGGAGTTCGGGGTTAAGGCGTGGCAGGGTAACCAGCTCGAGGATCGATGAAATTCGGGTGTAGGCGTTCCGGGTTAGAGCGTGGCAGGGTAACCAGCTCGAAGGTCGATGAAATTCGGGTGTAGGAGTTCGGGGTTCAAGCGTGGCAGGGTAACCAGCTCGAGGGTCGAAGCAATTCTAGTGTCGGAGTTCGGGGTTAGAGCGTGGCAGGGGAACCAGCTCGAAGATCGATGAAATTCGGGTGTAGGAGTTCAGGGTTAGAGCGTGTCAGGCTAGCCAGCTCGAGGGTCAATGAAATTCGGGTGTCGGAGTTCGGGGTTAGAGAGTGGCAGGGTACCCAGCTCGAAGGTTCATAAAATTGGGGTTAAGAGTTTGCGGTTACAGCGTGGCAGGGTAACTAGCTCGAGAGTTGATAAACTTCGTGTGTAGGAATTCGGGGTTAGAGCTTGGCAGGGTAACCAGCTCGAGGATTGATGAAATTTAGGTCTAGGACTTACGGGTTAGAGCGAGTCAGGGTAACCAGATCGAGGGTCGAAGGAATTCTAGTGTCGGAGTTCGGGGTTAGAGCGTGGCAGGGCAACCAGCTCGAAGGTTCATAAATTGGGGTTAAGAGTTTGCGGTTACAGCGTGGCAGGGTAACCAGCTCGAGGGTTAAGGAAATTGGGGTTGAGATATTGCGGTTACAGCGTGGCAGGGTAACCAGCGCGAGGGTTGATGAACTTCGGGTGTAGGAGTTCGGGGTTAAGGCGTGGCAGGGTAACCAGCTCGAGGATCGATGAAATTCGGGTGTAGGAGTTCAGGGTTACAGCGTGGCAGGATAACCAGCTCGATGTATAAGAAAATTGGTGTTAAGAGATTGCGGTTACAGCGTGGCAGGGTAACCAGTTCGAGGATTGATGATATTCGGGTGTAGGCGTTCCGGGTTAGAGCGTGGCAGGGTAACCAGCTCGAAGGTCGATGAAATTCGGGTGTAAGAGTTCGGGGTTAGACCGTGGCAGGGTCACCAGCTCGAGGGTCGAAACAATTCTAGTGTCGGTGTTCGGGTTTAGAGCGTGGCAGGGCAACCAGCCCGAAGGATCATAAAATTGGAGTTAAGAGTTTGCGGTTACAGCGTGGCAGGGTAAACAGCTCGAGGGTTAAGGAAATTCGGGTTAAGAGATTGCGGTTACAGCGTGGCAGTGTAACCAGCTCGAGGGTTGATGAACTTCGGGTGTAGGATTTCGGGGTTAGAGCGTGGCAGGATCACCAGCTCGAGGGTCGATGAAATTCGGGTATAGGAGTTCGGGGTTAGAGCGTGGCAGGGTAACCAGCTCGAGGGTCGATGAAATTCGGGTGTCGGAGTTCGGAGTTAGAGCGACTCAGTGTAACCATCTCGAGGGTCGATGCAATTCTAGTGTCGGAGTACGGGGTTAGAGCGTGGCAGGGTAACCAGCTCGAGGGTTAATGAACTTCGGGTGTAGGAGTTCGGGGTTAGAGCGTGGCAGTGTGACCAGTTCGAGAGTTGATGAACTTCGTGTGTAGGAGTTCGGGGTTAGACCGTGGCAGGGTCACCAGCTCGAGGGTTGATGAACTTCGGGTGTAGGAGTTCGGGGTTAGAGCGTGGCAGGGTAGCCAGCTCGAGGGTCGATGAAATTCGGCTGTACCATTTTAGGGTTAGAGCGTGGCAGGGTATCCAGCTCGAGGGTTAATGAACTTCTGGTGTAGGAGTTCGGGGTTAGAGCGTGGCAGTGTGACCAGTTCGAGAGTTGATGAACTTCGTGTGTAGGAGTACGGGGTTAGAGCGTGGCAGGGTAACCAGCTCGAGGGTCGATGAAATTCGGGTGTAGGAGTTTGGGGTTAGAGCGTGGCGGGGTAGCCAGCTCGAGGGCCGATGAAATTCGGGTGTAAAAGTACGGGGTTAGAGCGTGGCAGTGTAACCAGCTCGAGGGTTGATGAACTTTGGGTGTAGGAGTTCGGGGTTAGAGCGTGGCAGGGTAGCCAGCTCGAGGGTCGATGAAATTCGGCTGTACCATTTTAGGGTTAGAGCGTGGCAGGGTATCCAGCTCGAGGGTTAATGAACTTCGTGTGTAGGAGTACGGGGTTAGAGCGTGGCAGGGTAACCAGCTCGAGGGCCGATGAAATTCGGGTGTAAAAGTACGGGGTTAGAGCGTGACAGTGTGACCAGTTCGAGAGTTGATGAACTTCGTGTGTAGGAGTTCGGGGTTAGAGCGTGGCAGGGTAACCATCTCGAAGGTCGATGAAATTCGGGTGTAAAAGTACGGGGTTAGAGCGTGGCAGTGTAACCAGCTCGAGGGTTGATGAACTTTGGGTGTAGGAGTTCGGGGTTAGAGCGTGGCAGGGTAGCCAGCTCGAGGGCCGATGAAATTCGGGTGTAAAAGTACGGGGTTAGAGCGTGACAGTGTGACCAGTTCGAGAGTTGATGAACTTCGTGTGTAGGAGTTCGGGGTTAGAGCGTGGCAGGGTAACCATCTCGAAGGTCGATGCAGTTCTAGTGTCGGACTTCGGGGTTAGAGCGTGGCAGGGTAACCAGCTCGAGGGTCGAGGCAATTCTAGTGTCGGTGTTCGGGGTTAGAGCGTGGCAGGGCAACCAGCTCGAAGGTTCATAAAATTGGGGTTAAGAGTTTGCGGTTACAGCGTGGCAGGGTAACCAGCTCGAGAGTTGATGAACTTCTTGTGTAGGAGTTCGGGATTAGAGCGTGGCAGGGTAACCAGCTCGAGGGTCGATGAAATTCGGATGTCGGAGTTCGGAGTTAGAGCGAGTCAGTGTAACCATCTCGAAGGTCTATGCAATTCTCGTGCCGGAGTACGGGGTTTGAGCGTGGCAGGGTAACCAGCTTGAAGGTCGATGAAATTCGGGTGTAGGAAGTAGTAATTCAAGCGTGGCAGTGTTACCAGTTCGAGAGTTGATGGACTTCGTGTGTAGGAGTTCAGGATTAGAGAGTGGCAGGGTAACCAGCTCGAGGGTCGATGAAATTCGGGTGTAGGAGTTCGGGGTTAGAGCATGGCAGGGTAGCCAGCTCGAGGGTTAATGAACATCGGGTGTAGGAGTTGGGGTTAGAGCGAAGCAGGGTAACCAGCTAGAGGTTCAATGCAATTCTAGTGGCGGAGTTCGGGGTTAGAGCGTGGCAGGGAACCAGCTGGAGGGTCGATGAAATTCGGGTGTCGGAGTTCGGGGTTAGAGCGTGGCAGGGTAACCAGCTCGGGGGTCGATGAAATTCGGATGTAGGAGTTCGGGGTTAGAGCGTGTCAGGGTAACCAGCTCGATGATTGATGAATTTCAGCTATAGGAGTTACGGTTTAGAGCGTGGCAGGGTAACCAGCTAGAGGGTTAAGGAAATTCGGGTTAAGAGATTGCGGTTACAGCCTGGCAGTGTAACAATCTCGAAGGTCGATGCAATTCTAGTGTCGGACTTCGGGGTTAGAGCGTGGCAGGGTAACCAGCTCGAGGGTCGATGAAATTCGGTTGTAGGAGTTCAGGGTTAGAGCTTGGCAGGGTAACCAGCTCGAGGGTCGAGGCAATTCTAGTGTCGGTGTTCGGGGTTAGAGCGTGGCAGGGCAACCAGCTCGAAGGTTCATAAAATTGGGGTTAAGAGTTTGCGGTTACAGCGTGGCAGGGTAACCAGCTCGAAAGTAATGAACTTCGTGTGTAGGAGTTCGGGATTAGAGCGTGGCAGGTTAACCAGCTCGAGGGTCGATGAAATTAGGATGTACGATTTTGGGGTTAGACCGTGGCAGGGTATCCAGCTCGCCGGTTGACAAACCGCGGGTGGAGGAGTTCGGGGTTAGAGCATGGCAGGGTAACCAGCTCGAGGGTCGAGGCAATTCTAGTGTCGGTGTTCGGGGTTAGAGCGTGGCAGGGTAGCCAGCTCGAGGGTTAATGAACTTCGGGTGTAGGAGTTCGGGGTTAGAGCGTGGCAGGGTAACCAGCTCGAGGGTCGATGAAATTCGGGTGTAGGAGTTCGGGGTTAGAGCGTGTCAGGGTAACCAGCTCGATGATTGATGAATTTCAGCTATAGGAGTTACGGGTTAGAGCGAGGCAGGGTTACCAGCTGGAGGGTCGAGGCAATTCTAGTGTCGGTGTTCGGGGTTAGACCGTGGCAGGGTCACCAGCTCGAGGGTTCATAAAATTGGAGTTAAGAGTTTGCGGTTACAGCGTGGCAGGGTAACCAGCTCGAGGGTTAAGGAAATTCGGGTTAAGAGATTGCGGTTACAGCGTGGCAGTGTAAACAGCTCGAGGGTTGATGAACTTCGGGTGTAGGAGTTCGGGGTTAGAGCGTGGCAGGGTAGCCAGCTCGAGGGTTAATGAACTTCGGATGTAGGAGTTCGGGGTTAGAGCGTGGCAGGGTAACCAGCTCGAGGGTCGAGGCAGTTCTAGTGTCGGTGTTCGGGGTTAGAGCGTAGCAGGGCAACCAGATCGAAGGTTCATAAAATTGGGGTTAAGAGTTTGCGGTTACAGCGTGGCAGGGTAACCAGCTCGAAAGTAATGAACTTCGTGTGTAGGAGTTCAGGGTTAGAGCGTGACAGGGTAACCAGCTCGAGGGTCGAGGCAATTCTAGTGTCGGTGTTCGGGGTTAGAGCGTGGCAGGGTAACCAGCTCGAGGGTCGATGAAATTCGGGTGTAGGAGTTCGGGGTTAGAGCGTGGCAGGGTAGCCAGCTCGAGGGTCGATGCAATTCTAGTGACGGAGTACGGGGTGAGAGCGTGGCAGGGTAACCAGCTCAAGGGTCAATGAAATTCGGGTGTAGGTGTTCGGGGTTAGAGCGTGGCAGGGTAACCAGCTCGAGGGTCGATGAAATTCGGCTGTACGATTTTCGGGATAGCGCGTGACAGAATAACCACCTCGTGGGTTGATGAACTTCGGGTGAAGGAGTGCGGGGTTCAAGTGTGGCAGTGTAACCAGCTCGAGGGTCGATGAAATTCGGGGTTAAGAGTTCGCGGTGACAGCGTGGCAGGGTAACCAGCTCGACGGTTGATAAACTCCGGGTGTCGGAGTTCGGGGTTAGAGCGTGGCAGGGTAACCATCTCGAAGGTCGATGAAATTCGGGTGTCGGAGTTCGGGGTTAGAGCGTGGCAGGGTAACCAGCTCGGGGGTCGATGAAATTCGGATGTAGGAGTTCGGGGTTAGAGCGTGTCAGGGTAACCAGCTCGATGATTGATGAATTTCAGCTATAGGAGTTACGGGTTAGAGCGAGGCAGGGTAACCAGCTGGAGGGTCGAGGCAATTCTAGTGTCGGTGTTCGGGGTTAGACCGTGGCAGGGTCACCAGCTCGAGGGTTCATAAAATTGGAGTTAAGAGTTTGCGGTTACAGCGTGGCAGGGTAACGAGCTCGAAAGTAATGAACTTCGTGTGTAGGAGTTCGGGATTAGAGCGTGGCAGGTTAACCATCTCGAAGGTCGATGAAATTCTAGTGTCGGAGTTCGGGGTTAGAGCATGGCAGGGTAACCAGCTCGAGGGTCGAGGCAATTCTAGTGTCGGTGTTCGGGGTTAGAGCGTGGCAGGGTAGCCAGCTCGAGGGTTAATGAACTTCGGGTGTAGGAGTTCGGGGTTAGAGCGTGGCAGGGTAACCAGCTCGAGGGTCGATGAAATTCGGGTGTAGGAGTTCGGGGTTAGAGCGTGTCAGGGTAACCAGCTAGATGATTGATGAATTTCAGCTATAGGAATTACGGGTTAGAGCGAGGCAGGGTAACCAGCTGGAGGGTCGAGGCAATTCTAGTGTCGGTGTTCGGGGTTAGACCGTGGCAGGGTCACCAGCTCGAGGGTTCATAAAATTGGAGTTAAGAGTTTGCGGTTACAGCGTGGCAGGGTAACCAGCTCGAGGGTTAAGGAAATTCGGGTTAAGAGATTGCGGTTACAGCGTGGCAGTGTAAACAGCTCGACGGTTGATGAACTTCGGGTGTAGGAGTTCGGGGTTAGAGCGTGGCAGGGTAGCCAGCTCGAGGGTTAATGAACTTCGGATGTAGGAGTTCGGGGTTAGAGCGTGGCAGGGTAACCAGCTCGAGGGTCGAGGCAGTTCTAGTGTCGGTGTTCGGGGTTAGAGCGTAGCAGGGCAACCAGATCGAAGGTTCATAAAATTGGGGTTAAGAGTTTGCGGTTACAGCGTGGCAGGGTAACCAGCTCGAAAGTAATGAACTTCGTGTGTAGGAGTTCAGGGTTAGAGCGTGACAGGGTAACCAGCTCGAGGGTCGAGGCAATTCTAGTGTCGGTGTTCGGGGTTAGAGCGTGGCAGGGTAACCAGCTCGAGGGTCGATGAAATTCGGGTGTAGGAGTTCGGGGTTAGAGCGTGGCAGGGTAGCCAGCTCGAGGGTCGATGCAATTCTAGTGTCGGAGTACGGGGTGAGAGCGTGGCAGGGTAACCAGCTCAAGGGTCAATGAAATTCGGGTGTAGGTGTTCGGGGTTAGAGCGTGGCAGGGTATCCAGCTCGAGGGTTCAGAAAATTGGAGTTAAGAGTTTGCGGTTACAGCGTGGCAGGGTAACCAGCTCGAGGGTTAAGGAAATTCGGGTTAAGGTATTGCGGTTACAGCGTGGCAGTATAACCAGATCGAGGGTTGATGAACTTCGGGTGTAGGAGTTCGGGGTTAGAGCGTGGCAGGGTAGCCAGCTCGAGGGTTAATGAACTTCGGATGTAGGAGTTCGGAGTTAGAGCGTGGCAGGGTAACCAGCTCGAGGGTCGAGGCAGTTCTAGTGTCGGTGTTCGGGGTTAGAGCGTAGCAGGGCAACCAGCTCGAAGGTTCATAAAATTGGGGTTAAGAGTTTGCGGTTACAGCGTGGCAGGGTAACCAGCTCGAAAGTAATGAACTTCGTGTGTAGGAGTTCAGGGTTAGAGCGTTTGCAGGGTAACCAGCTCGAGGGTCGAGGCAATTCTAGTGTCGGTGTTCGGGGTTAGAGCGTGGTAGGGTAAACATTTCGAAGGTTAAGCAAATTGGGGATTAGGGTTTCGGGATACAGTGTGGCAGTGTTACCAGCACGAGGGTCGATGAACTTCGTGTGTGGGAGTTCGGGATTAGAGCGTGGCAGGGTAACCAGCTCGAGGGTCGATGAAATTCGGCTGTACGATTTTCGGGATAGCGCGTGACAGAATAACCACCTCGTGGGTTGATGAACTTCGGGTGAAGGAGTGCGGGGTTCAAGTGTGGCAGTGTAACCAGCTCGAGGGTCGATGAAATTCGGGGTTAAGAGTTCGCGGTGACAGCGTGGCAGGGTAACCAGCTCGACGGTTGATAAACTCCGGGTGTCGGAGTTCGGGGTTAGAGCGTGGCAGGGTAACCATCTCGAAGGTCGATGAAATTCGGGTGTCGGAGTTCGGGGTTAGAGCGTGGCAGGGTAACCAGCTCGGGGGTCGATGAAATTCGGATGTAGGAGTTCGGGGTTAGAGCGTGTCAGGGTAACCAGCTCGATGATTGATGAATTTCAGCTATAGGAGTTACGGGTTAGAGCGAGGCAGGGTAACCAGCTGGAGGGTCGAGGCAATTCTAGTGTCGGTGTTCGGGGTTAGACCGTGGCAGGGTCACCAGCTCGAGGGTTCATAAAATTGGAGTTAAGAGTTTGCGGTTACAGCGTGGCAGGGTAACGAGCTCGAAAGTAATGAACTTCGTGTGTAGGAGTTCGGGATTAGAGCGTGGCAGGTTAACCATCTCGAAGGTCGATGAAATTCTAGTGTCGGAGTTCGGGGTTAGAGCGTGGCAGGGTAACCAGCTCGAGAGTTGATGAACTTCTTGTGTAGGAGTTCGGGATTAGAGCGTGGCAGGGTTACCAGCTCGAGGGTCGATGAAATTCGGCTGTACGATTTTCGGGTTAGAGCGTGGCAGTATAACCAGCTAGAATGTTCATAAAATTGGGGTTAAGAGTTTGCGGTTACAGCGTGGCAGGGTAACCAGCTCGAGGGTTAAGGAAATTGGGGTTAAGAGATTGCGGTTACAGCGTGGCATGGTAACCAGCTCGAGGTTTGATGAAATTCTAGTGTCGGACTTCGGGGTTAGAGCGTGGCAGGGTAACCAGCTCGAGAGTTGATGAAATTCGGGTGTAGGAGTTCGGGGTTAGAGCGTGGCAGGGTAACCAGCTCGATGATTGATGAATTTCAGCTATAGGAGTAACGGGTTAGAGCGTGGCAGTGTTACCAGTTCGAGAGTTGATGGACTTCGTGTGTAGGAGTTCAGGATTAGAGAGTGGCAGGGTAACCAGCTCGAGGGTCGATGAAATTCGGGTGTAGGAGTTCGGGGTTAGAGCATGGCAGGGTAGCCAGCTCGAGGGTTAATGAACATCGGGTGTAGGAGTTGGGGTTAGAGCGAAGCAGGGTAACCAGCTAGAGGTTCAATGCAATTCTAGTGGCGGAGTTCGGGGTTAGAGCGTGGCAGGGTAACCAGCTGGAGGGTCGATGAAATTCGGGTGTCGGAGTTCGGGGTTAGAGCGTGGCAGGGTAACCATCTCGAAGGTCGATGAAATTCGGGTGTCGGAGTTCGGGGTTAGAGCGTGGCAGGGTAACCAGATCGGGGGTCGATGAAATTCGGATGTAGGAGTTCGGGGTTAGAGCGTGTCAGGGTAACCAGCTCGATGATTGATGAATTTCAGCTATAGGAGTTACGGTTTAGAGCGTGGCAGGGTAACCAGCTAGAGGGTTAAGGAAATTCGTGTTAAGAGATTGCGGTTACAGCCTGGCAGTGTAACCATCTCGAAGGTCGATGCAATTCTAGTGTCGGACTTCGGGGTTAGAGCGTGGCAGGGTAACCAGCTAGAGGTTCAATGCAATTCTAGTGGCGGAGTTCGGGGTTAGAGCGTGGCAGGGTAACCAGCTGGAGGGTCGATGAAATTCGGGTGTCGGAGTTCGGGGTTAGAGCGTGGCAGGGTAACCAGCTCGGGGGTCGATGAAATTCGGACGTAGGAGTTCGGGGTTAGAGCGTGTCAGGGTAACCAGCTCGATGATTGATGAATTTCAGCTATAGGAGTTACGGGTTAGAGCGAGGCAGGGTAACCAGCTGGAGGGTCGAGGCAATTCTAGTGTCGGTGTTCGGGGTTAGACCGTGGCAGGGTCACCAGCTCGAGGGTTCATAAAATTGGAGTTAAGAGTTTGCGGTTACAGCGTGGCAGGGTAACGAGCTCGAAAGTAATGAACTTCGTGTGTAGGAGTTCGGGATTAGAGCGTGGCAGGTTAACCATCTCGAAGGTCGATGAAATTCTAGTGTCGGAGTTCGGGGTTAGAGCGTGGCAGGGTAACCAGCTCGAAGGTTAATAAATTTGGGGTTAAGTGTTTGTGTTTACAGCGTGTCAGGGTAACCAGCTCGAGAGTTGATGAACTTCTTGTGTAGGAGTTCGGGATTAGAGCGTGGCAGGGTTACCAGCTCGAGGGTCGATGAAATTCGGCTGTACGATTTTCGGGTTAGAGCGTGGCAGTATAACCAGCTAGAATGTTCATAAAATTGGGGTTAAGAGTTTGCGGTTACAGCGTGGCAGGGTAACCAGCTCGAGGGTTAAGGAAATTGGGGTTAAGAGATTGCGGTTACAGCGTGGCATGGTAACCAGCTCGAGGTTTGATGAAATTCTAGTGTCGGACTTCGGGGTTAGAGCGTGGCAGGGTAACCAGCTCGAGAGTTGATGAAATTCGGGTGTAGGAGTTCGGGGTTAGAGGGTGGCAGGGTAACCAGCTTGATGATTGATGAATTTCAGCTATAGGAGTAACGGGTTAGAGCGTGGCAGTGTTACCAGTTCGAGAGTTGATGGACTTCGTGTGTAGGAGTTCAGGATTAGAGAGTGGCAGGGTAACCAGCTCGAGGGTCGATGAAATTCGGGTGTAGGAGTTCGGGGTTAGAGCATGGCAGGGTAGCCAGCTCGAGGGTTAATGAACATCGGGTGTAGGAGTTGGGGTTAGAGCGAAGCAGGGTAACCAGCTAGAGGTTCAATGCAATTCTAGTGGCGGAGTTCGGGGTTAGAGCGTGGCAGGGTAACCAGCTGGAGGGTCGATGAAATTCGGGTGTCGGAGTTCGGGGTTAGAGCGTGGCAGTGTAACCATCTCGAAGGTCGATGAAATTCGGGTGTCGGAGTTCGGGGTTAGAGCGTGGCAGGGTAACCAGATCGGGGGTCGATGAAATTCGGATGTAGGAGTTCGGGGTTAGAGCGTGTCAGGGTAACCAGCTCGATGATTGATGAATTTCAGCTATAGGAGTTACGGTTTAGAGCGTGGCAGGGTAACCAGCTAGAGGGTTAAGGAAATTCGTGTTAAGAGATTGCGGTTACAGCCTGGCAGTGTAACCATCTCGAAGGTCGATGCAATTCTAGTGTCGGACTTCGGGGTTAGAGCGTGGCAGGGTAACCAGCTAGAGGTTCAATGCAATTCTAGTGGCGGAGTTCGGGGTTAGAGCGTGGCAGGGTAACCAGCTGGAGGGTCGATGAAATTCGGGTGTCGGAGTTCGGGGTTAGAGCGAGGCAGGGTAACCAGCTCGGGGGTCGATGAAATTCGGATGTAGGAGTTCGGGGTTAGAGCGTGTCAGGGTAACCAGCTCGATGATTGATGAATTTCAGCTATAGGAGTTACGGGTTAGAGCGAGGCAGGGTAACCAGCTGGAGGGTCGAGGCAATTCTAGTGTCGGTGTTCGGGGTTAGACCGTGGCAGGGTCACCAGCTCGAGGGTTCATAAAATTGGAGTTAAGAGTTTGCGGTTACAGCGTGGCAGGGTAACGAGCTCGAAAGTAATGAACTTCGTGTGTAGGAGTTCGGGATTAGAGCGTGGCAGGTTAACCATCTCGAAGGTCGATGAAATTCTAGTGTCGGAGTTCGGGGTTAGAGCGTGGCAGGGTAACCAGCTCGAAGGTTAATAAATTTGGGGTTAAGTTTTTTTGTTTACAGCGTGTCAGGGTAACCAGCTCGAGAGTTGATGAACTTCTTGTGTAGGAGTTCGGGATTAGAGCGTGGCAGGGTTACCAGCTCGAGGGTCGATGAAATTCGGCTGTACGATTTTCGGGTTAGAGCGTGGCAGTATAACCAGCTAGAATGTTCATAAAATTGGGGTTAAGAGTTTGCGGTTACAGCGTGGCAGGGTAACCAGCTCGAGGGTTAAGGAAATTGGGGTTAAGAGATTGCGGTTACAGCGTGGCATGGTAACCAGCTCGAGGTTTGATGAAATTCTAGTGTCGGACTTCGGGGTTAGAGCGTGGCAGGGTAACCAACCCGAGAGTTGATGAAATTCGGGTGTAGGAGTTCGGGGTTAGAGCGTGGCAGGGTAACCAGCTCGATGATTGATGAATTTCAGCTATAGGAGTAACGGGTTAGAGCGTGGCAGTGTTACCAGTTCGAGAGTTGATGGACTTCGTGTGTAGGAGTTCAGGATTAGAGAGTGGCAGGGTAACCAGCTCGAGGGTCGATGAAATTCGGGTGTAGGAGTTCGGGGTTAGAGCATGGCAGGGTAGCCAGCTCGAGGGTTAATGAACATCGGGTGTAGGAGTTGGGGTTAGAGCGAAGCAGGGTAACCAGCTAGAGGTTCAATGCAATTCTAGTGGCGGAGTTCGGGGTTAGAGCGTGGCAGGGTAACCAGCTCGATGATTGATGAATTTCAGCTATAGGAGTAACGGGTTAGAGCGTGGCAGGGTAACCAGCTCGATGATTGATGAATTTCAGCTATAGGAGTTACGGTTTAGAGCGTGGCAGGGTAACCAGCTAGAGGGTTAAGGAAATTCGGGTTAAGAGATTGCGGTTACAGCCTGGCAGTGTAACAATCTCGAAGGTCGATGCAATTCTAGTGTCGGACTTCGGGGTTAGAGCGTGGCAGGGTAGCCAGCTCGAGGGTTAATGAACTTCGGATGTAGGAGTTCGGAGTTAGAGCGTGGCAGGGTAACCAGCTCGAGGGTCGAGGCAGTTCTAGTGTCGGTGTTCGGGGTTAGAGCGTAGCAGGGCAACCAGCTCGAAGGTTCATAAAATTGGGGTTAAGAGTTTGCGGTTACAGCGTGGCAGGGTAACCAGCTCGAAAGTAATGAACTTCGTGTGTAGGAGTTCGGGATTAGAGCGTGGCAGGTTAACCAGCTCGAGGGTCGATGAAATTAGGCTGTACGATTTTGGGGTTAGACCGTGGCAGGGTATCCAGCTCGCCGGTTGACAAACCGCGGGTGGAGGAGTTCGGGGTTAGAGCATGGCAGGGTAACCAGCTCGAGGGTCGAGGCAATTCTAGTGTCGGTGTTCGGGGTTAGAGCGTGGCAGGGTAGCCAGCTCGAGGGTTAATGAACTTCGGGTGTAGGAGTTCGGGGTTAGAGCGTGGCAGGGTAACCAGCTCGAGGGTCGATGAATTTCAGCTATAGGAGTTACGGGTTAGAGCGAGGCAGGGTAACCAGCTGGAGGGTCGAGGCAATTCTAGTGTCTGTGTTCGGGGTTAGACCGTCGCAGGGTCACCAGCTCGAGGGTTCATAAAATTGGGGTTAAGAGTTTGCGGTTACAGCGTGGCAGGGTAACCAGTTCGAGAGTTGATGGACTTCGTGTGTAGGAGTTCAGGATTAGAGAGTGGCAGGGTAACCAGCTCGAGGGTCGATGAAATTCGGGTGTAGGAGTTCGGGGTTAGAGCATGGCAGGGTAGCCAGCTCGAGGGTTAATGAACATCGGGTGTAGGAGTTGGGGTTAGAGCGAAGCAGGGTAACCAGCTAGAGGTTCAATGCAATTCTAGTGGCGGAGTTCGGGGTTAGAGCGTGGCAGGGTAACCAGCTGGAGGGTCGATGAAATTCGGGTGTCGGAGTTCGGGGTTAGAGCGTGGCAGTGTAACCATCTCGAAGGTCGATGAAATTCGGGTGTCGGAGTTCGGGGTTAGAGCGTGGCAGGGTAACCAGATCGGGGGTCGATGAAATTCGGATGTAGGAGTTCGGGGTTAGAGCGTGTCAGGGTAACCAGCTCGATGATTGATGAATTTCAGCTATAGGAGTTACGGTTTAGAGCGTGGCAGGGTAACCAGCTAGAGGGTTAAGGAAATTCGTGTTAAGAGATTGCGGTTACAGCCTGGCAGTGTAACCATCTCGAAGGTCGATGCAATTCTAGTGTCGGACTTCGGGGTTAGAGCGTGGCAGGGTAACCAGCTAGAGGTTCAATGCAATTCTAGTGGCGGAGTTCGGGGTTAGAGCGTGGCAGGGTAACCAGCTGGAGGGTCGATGAAATTCGGGTGTCGGAGTTCGGGGTTAGAGCGAGGCAGGGTAACCAGCTCGGGGGTCGATGAAATTCGGATGTAGGAGTTCGGGGTTAGAGCGTGTCAGGGTAACCAGCTCGATGATTGATGAATTTCAGCTATAGGAGTTACGGGTTAGAGCGAGGCAGGGTAACCAGCTGGAGGGTCGAGGCAATTCTAGTGTCGGTGTTCGGGGTTAGACCGTGGCAGGGTCACCAGCTCGAGGGTTCATAAAATTGGAGTTAAGAGTTTGCGGTTACAGCGTGGCAGGGTAACGAGCTCGAAAGTAATGAACTTCGTGTGTAGGAGTTCGGGATTAGAGCGTGGCAGGTTAACCATCTCGAAGGTCGATGAAATTCTAGTGTCGGAGTTCGGGGTTAGAGCGTGGCAGGGTAACCAGCTCGAAGGTTAATAAATTTGGGGTTAAGTTTTTTTGTTTACAGCGTGTCAGGGTAACCAGCTCGAGAGTTGATGAACTTCTTGTGTAGGAGTTCGGGATTAGAGCGTGGCAGGGTTACCAGCTCGAGGGTCGATGAAATTCGGCTGTACGATTTTCGGGTTAGAGCGTGGCAGTATAACCAGCTAGAATGTTCATAAAATTGGGGTTAAGAGTTTGCGGTTACAGCGTGGCAGGGTAACCAGCTCGAGGGTTAAGGAAATTGGGGTTAAGAGATTGCGGTTACAGCGTGGCATGGTAACCAGCTCGAGGTTTGATGAAATTCTAGTGTCGGACTTCGGGGTTAGAGCGTGGCAGGGTAACCAGCTCGAGAGTTGATGAAATTCGGGTGTAGGAGTTCGGGGTTAGAGCGTGGCAGGGTAACCAGCTCGATGATTGATGAATTTCAGCTATAGGAGTAACGGGTTAGAGCGTGGCAGTGTTACCAGTTCGAGAGTTGATGGACTTCGTGTGTAGGAGTTCAGGATTAGAG
Organism: Phymastichus coffea; assembly: GCF_024137745.1. Taxonomy (NCBI): domain Eukaryota; kingdom Metazoa; phylum Arthropoda; class Insecta; order Hymenoptera; family Eulophidae; genus Phymastichus; species Phymastichus coffea. The sequence goes on along the minus strand of NW_026706812.1, from coordinate 6,131,718 downwards.
AGTGGCAGGGTAACCAGCTCGAGGGTCGATGAAATTCGGGTGTAGGAGTTCGGGGTTAGAGCATGGCAGGGTAGCCAGCTCGAGGGTTAATGAACATCGGGTGTAGGAGTTGGGGTTAGAGCGAAGCAGGGTAACCAGCTAGAGGTTCAATGCAATTCTAGTGGCGGAGTTCGGGGTTAGAGCGTGGCAGGGTAACCAGCTGGAGGGTCGATGAAATTCGGGTGTCGGAGTTCGGGGTTAGAGCGTGGCAGGGTAACCAGCTCGGGGGTCGATGAAATTCGGATGTAGGAGTTCGGGGTTAGAGCGTGTCAGGGTAACCAGCTCGATGATTGATGAATTTCAGCTATAGGAGTTACGGTTTAGAGCGTGGCAGGGTAACCAGCTAGAGGGTTAAGGAAATTCGGGTTAAGAGATTGCGGTTACAGCCTGGCAGTGTAACAATCTCGAAGGTCGATGCAATTCTAGTGTCGGACTTCGGGGTTAGAGCGTGGCAGGGTAGCCAGCTCGAGGGTTAATGAACTTCGGATGTAGGAGTTCGGAGTTAGAGCGTGGCAGGGTAACCAGCTCGAGGGTCGAGGCAGTTCTAGTGTCGGTGTTCGGGGTTAGAGCGTAGCAGGGCAACCAGCTCGAAGGTTCATAAAATTGGGGTTAAGAGTTTGCGGTTACAGCGTGGCAGGGTAACCAGCTCGAAAGTAATGAACTTCGTGTGTAGGAGTTCGGGATTAGAGCGTGGCAGGTTAACCAGCTCGAGGGTCGATGAAATTAGGCTGTACGATTTTGGGGTTAGACCGTGGCAGGGTATCCAGCTCGCCGGTTGACAAACCGCGGGTGGAGGAGTTCGGGGTTAGAGCATGGCAGGGTAACCAGCTCGAGGGTCGAGGCAATTCTAGTGTCGGTGTTCGGGGTTAGAGCGTGGCAGGGTAGCCAGCTCGAGGGTTAATGAACTTCGGGTGTAGGAGTTCGGGGTTAGAGCGTGGCAGGGTAACCAGCTCGAGGGTCGATGAAATTCGGGTGTAGGAGTTCGGGGTTAGAGCGTGTCAGTGTAACCAGCTCGATGATTGATGAATTTCAGCTATAGGAGTTACGGGTTAGAGCGAGGCAGGGTAACCAGCTGGAGGGTCGAGGCAATTCTAGTGTCTGTGTTCGGGGTTAGACCGTCGCAGGGTCACCAGCTCGAGGGTTCATAAAATTGGGGTTAAGAGTTTGCGGTTACAGCGTGGCAGGGTAACCAGCTCGAAAGTAATGAACTTCGTGTGTAGGAGTTCAGGGTTAGAGCGTGGCAGGGTAACCAGCTCGAGGGTCGATGAAATTCGGGTGTAGGAGTTCGGGGTTAGAGCGTGGCAGGGTAGCCAGCTCGAGGGTCGATGCAATTCTAGTGTCGGAGTACGGGGTGAGAGCGTGGCAGGGTAACCAGCTCAAGGGTCAATGAAATTCGGGTGTAGGTGTTCGGGGTTAGAGCGTGGCAGGGTATCCAGCTCGAGGGTTAAGGAAATTCGGGTTAAGAGATTGCGGTTACAGCGTGGCAGTGTAACCAGATCGAGGGTTGATGAACTTCGGGTGTAGGAGTTCGGGGTTAGAGCGTGGCAGGGTAGCCAGCTCGAGGGTTAATGAACTTCGGATGTAGGAGTTCGGAGTTAGAGCGTGGCAGGGTAACCAGCTCGAGGGTCGAGGCAGTTCTAGTGTCGGTGTTCGGGGTTAGAGCGTCGCAGGGCAACCAGCTCGATGGTTCATAAAATTGGGGTTAAGAGTTTGCGGTTACAGCGTGGCAGGGTAACCAGCTCGAAAGTAATGAACTTCGTGTGTAGGAGTTCAGGGTTAGAGCGTGGCAGGGTAACCAGCTCGAGGGTCGATGAAATTCGGGTGTAGGAGTTCGGGGTTAGAGCGTGGCAGGGTAGCCAGCTCGAGGGTTAATGAACTTCGGATGTAGGAGTTCGGAGTTAGAGCGTGGCAGGGTAACCAGCTCGAGGGTCGAGGCAGTTCTAGTGTCGGTGTTCAGGGTTAGAGCGTGGCAGGGTAACCAGCTCGAGGGTCGAGGCAATTTTAGTGTCGGTGTTCGGGGTTAGAGCGTGGTAGGGTAAACATTTCGAAGGTTAAGGAAATTGGGGATAAGGGTTTGGGGATACAGTGTGGCAGTGTTACCAGCACGAGGGTCGATGAAATTCGGGTGTAGGAGTTCGCGGTTAGAGCGTGGCAGGGTAACCAGCTATAATGTTCATAAAATTGAGGTTAAGAGTTTGCGGTTACAGCGTGGCAGGGTAACCAGCTCGAGGGTTAAGGAAATTGGGGTTAAGAGATTGGGAATACAGCGTGGCAGTGTAACCAGATCGAGGGTTGATGAACTTCGGGTGTAGGAGTTCGGGGTTAGAGCGTGGCAGGGTAGCCAGCTCGAGGGTTAATGAACTTCGGATGTAGGAGTTCGGAGTTAGAGCGTGGCAGGGTAACCAGCTCGAGGGTCGAGGCAGTTCTAGTGTCGGTGTTCGGGGTTAGAGCGTCGCAGGGCAACCAGCTCGAAGGTTCATAAAATTGGGGTTAAGAGTTTGCGGTTACAGCGTGGCAGGGTAACCAGCTCGAAAGTAATGAACTTCGTGTGTAGGAGTTCAGGGTTAGAGCGTGGCAGGGTAACCAGCTCGAGGGTCGAGGCAATTTTAGTGTCGGTGTTCGGGGTTAGAGCGTGGTAGGGTAAACATTTCGAAGGTTAAGCAAATTGGGGATAAGGGTTTCGGGATACATTGTGGCAGTGTTACCAGCACGAGGGTCGATGAACTTCGTGTGTGGGAGTTCGGGATTAGAGCGTGGCAAGGTAACCAGCTCGAGGGTCGATGAAATTCGGCTGTACGATTTTCGTGTTAGAGCGTGGCTGTATAACCAGCTCGACGGTTAAAGAAATTGGGGTTCAGAGATTGTGGTTACTGCGTGGCAGGGTAACCAGCTCGAGGGTTGATGAACTTCGGGTGTAGGAGTTCGGGGTTAGAGCGTGGTAGGGTAAACATTTCGAAGGTTAAGGAAATTGGGGATAAGGGTTTGGGGATACAGTGTGGCAGTGTTACCAGCACGAGGGTCGATGAAATTCGGGTGTAGGAGTTCGCGGTTAGAGCGTGGCAGGGTAACCAGCTATAATGTTCATAAAATTGGGGTTAAGAGTTTGCGGTTACAGCGTGGCAGGGTAACCAGCTCGAGGGTTAAGGAAATTGGGGTTAAGAGATTGGGAATACAGCGTGGCATGGTAACCAGCTCGAGGTTTGATGAAATTCTAGTGTCGGACTTCGGGGTTAGAGCGTGGCAGGGTAACCAGCTCGAGAGTTGATGAAATTCGGGTGTAGGAGTTCGGGGTTAGAGCGGGTCAGGGTAACCAGCTCGATGATTGATGAATTTCAGCTATAGGAGTTACGGGTTAGAGCGAGGCAGGGTAACCAGCTAGAGGGTCAATGCAATTCTAGTGTCGGAGTTCGCGGTTAGTGCGTGGCAGTGTTACCAGTTCGAGAGTTGATGGACTTCGTGTGTAGGAGTTCGGGATTAGAGCGTGGCAGGGTAACCAGCTCGAGGGTCGATGAAATTCGACTGTACGATTTTCGGGTTAGAGCGTGGCAATATAACCAGCTCGACGGTTAAAGAAATTTGGGGTTCAGAGATTGCGGTTACTGCGTGGCAGGGTAACCAGCTCGAGGGTTGATGAAATTCGGGGTTAAGAGTTCGCGGTGACAGCGTGGCAGGGTAACCAGCTCGACGGTTGATAAACTCCGGGTGTCGGAGTTCGGGGTTAGAGCGTGGTAGGGTAAACATTTCGAAGGTTAAGGAAATTGGGGATAAGGGTTTGGGGATACAGTGTGGCAGTGTTACCAGCACGAGGGTCGATGAAATTCGGGTGTAGGAGATAGGGGTTGTAGTGTGGCAGGGTAACCAGCTCGAGGGTCGATGAAATTCGGGGTTAAGAGTTCGCGGTGACAGCGTGGCAGGGTAACCAGCTCGACGGTTGATAAACTCCGGGTGTCGGAGTTCGGGGTTAGAGCGTGGCAGGGTAACCATCTCGAAGGTCGATGAAATTCGGGTGTCGGAGTTCGGGGTTAGAGCGTGGCAGGGTAACCAGCTCGGGGGTCGATGAAATTCGGATGTAGGAGTTCGGGGTTAGAGCGTGTCAGGGTAACCAGCTCGATGATTGATGAATTTCAGCTATAGGAGTTACGGTTTAGAGCGTGGCAGGGTAACCAGCTAGAGGGTTAAGGAAATTCGTGTTAAGAGATTGCGGTTACAGCCTGGCAGTGTAACCATCTCGAGGGTTGATGAACTTCGGGTGTAGGAGTTCGGGGTTAGAGCGTGGTAGGGTAAACATTTCGAAGGTTAAGGAAATTGGGGATAAGGGTTTGGGGATACAGTGTGGCAGTGTTACCAGCACGAGGGTCGATGAAATTCGGGTGTAGGAGATAGGGATTCAAGCGTGGCAGGGCAACCAGCTCGAAGGTTCATAAAATTGGGGTTAAGAGTTTGCGGTTACAGCGTGGCAGGGTAACCAGCTCGAAAGTAATGAACTTCGTGTGTAGGAGTTCGGGATTAGAGCGTGGCAGGTTAACCAGCTCGAGGGTCGATGAAATTAGGCTGTACGATTTTGGGGTTAGACCGTGGCAGGGTATCCAGCTCGCCGGTTGACAAACCGCGGGTGGAGGAGTTCGGGGTTAGAGCATGGCAGGGTAACCAGCTCGAGGGTCGAGGCAATTCTAGTGTCGGTGTTCGGGGTTAGAGCGTGGCAGGGTAGCCAGCTCGAGGGTTAATGAACTTCGGGTGTAGGAGTTCGGGGTTAGAGCGTGGCAGGGTAACCAGCTCGAGGGTCGATGAAATTCGGGTGTAGGAGTTCGGGGTTAGAGCGTGTCAGGGTAACCAGCTCGATGATTGATGAATTTCAGCTATAGGAGTTACGGGTTAGAGCGAGGCAGGGTAACCAGCTGGAGGGTCGAGGCAATTCTAGTGTCGGTGTTCGGGGTTAGACCGTGGCAGGGTCACCAGCTCGAGGGTTCATAAAATTGGAGTTAAGAGTTTGCGGTTACAGCGTGGCAGGGTAACCAGCTCGAGGGTTAAGGAAATTCGGGTTAAGAGATTGCGGTTACAGCGTGGCAGTGTAACCAGCTCGAGGGTTGATGAACTTCGGGTGTAGGAGTTCGGGGTTAGAGCGTGGCAGGGTAGCCAGCTCGAGGGTTAATGAACTTCGGATGTAGGAGTTCGGGGTTAGAGCGTGGCAGGGTAACCAGCTCGAGGGTCGAGGCAGTTCTAGTGTCGGTGTTCGGGGTTAGAGCGTAGCAGGGCAACCAGCTCGAAGGTTCATAAAATTGGGGTTAAGAGTTTGCGGTTACAGCGTGGCAGGGTAACCAGCTCGAAAGTAATGAACTTCGTGTGTAGGAGTTCAGGGTTAGAGCGTGACAGGGTAACCAGCTCGAGGGTCGAGGCAATTCTAGTGTCGGTGTTCGGGGTTAGAGCGTGGCAGGGTAACCAGCTCGAGGGTCGATGAAATTCGGGTGTAGGAGTTCGGGGTTAGAGCGTGGCAAGGTAGCCAGCTCGAGGGTCGATGCAATTCTAGTGACGGAGTACGGGGTGAGAGCGTGGCAGGGTAACCAGCTCAAGGGTCAATGAAATTCGGGTGTAGGTGTTCGGGGTTAGAGCGTGGCAGGGTATCCAGCTCGAGGGTTCAGAAAATTGGAGTTAAGAGTTTGCGGTTACAGCGTGGCAGGGTAACCAGCTCGAGGGTTAAGGAAATTCGGGTTAAGAGATTGCGGTTACAGCGTGGCAGTGTAACCAGATCGAGGGTTGATGAACTTCGGGTGTAGGAGTTCGGAGTTAGAGCGTGGCAGGGTAACCAGCTCGAGGGTCGAGGCAGTTCTAGTGTCGGTGTTCGGGGTTAGAGCGTAGCAGGGCAACCAGCTCGAAGGTTCATAAAATTGGGGTTAAGAGTTTGCGGTTACAGCGTGGCAGGGTAACCAGCTCGAAAGTAATGAACTTCGTGTGTAGGAGTTCAGGGTTAGAGCGTTTGCAGGGTAACCAGCTCGAGGGTCGAGGCAATTCTAGTGTCGGTGTTCGGGGTTAGAGCGTGGTAGGGTAAACATTTCGAAGGTTAAGCAAATTGGGGATTAGGGTTTCGGGATACAGTGTGGCAGTGTTACCAGCACGAGGGTCGATGAACTTCGTGTGTGGGAGTTCGGGATTAGAGCGTGGCAGGGTAACCAGCTCGAGGGTCGATGAAATTCGGCTGTACGATTTTCGGGATAGCGCGTGACAGAATAACCACCTCGTGGGTTGATGAACTTCGGGTGAAGGAGTGCGGGGTTCAAGTGTGGCAGTGTAACCAGCTCGAGGGTCGATGAAATTCGGGGTTAAGAGTTCGCGGTGACAGCGTGGCAGGGTAACCAGCTCGACGGTTGATAAACTCCGGGTGTCGGAGTTCGGGGTTAGAGCGTGGCAGGGTAACCATCTCGAAGGTCGATGAAATTCGGGTGTCGGAGTTCGGGGTTAGAGCGTGGCAGGGTAACCAGCTCGGGGGTCGATGAAATTCGGATGTAGGAGTTCGGGGTTAGAGCGTGTCAGGGTAACCAGCTCGATGATTGATGAATTTCAGCTATAGGAGTTACGGGTTAGAGCGAGGCAGGGTAACCAGCTGGAGGGTCGAGGCAATTCTAGTGTCGGTGTTCGGGGTTAGACCGTGGCAGGGTCACCAGCTCGAGGGTTCATAAAATTGGAGTTAAGAGTTTGCGGTTACAGCGTGGCAGGGTAACGAGCTCGAAAGTAATGAACTTCGTGTGTAGGAGTTCGGGATTAGAGCGTGGCAGGTTAACCATCTCGAAGGTCGATGAAATTCTAGTGTCGGAGTTCGGGGTTAGAGCGTGGCAGGGTAACCAGCTCGAGAGTTGATGAACTTCTTGTGTAGGAGTTCGGGATTAGAGCGTGGCAGGGTTACCAGCTCGAGGGTCGATGAAATTCGGCTGTACGATTTTCGGGTTAGAGCGTGGCAGTATAACCAGCTAGAATGTTCATAAAATTGGGGTTAAGAGTTTGCGGTTACAGCGTGGCAGGGTAACCAGCTCGAGGTTTAAGGAAATTGGGGTTAAGAGATTGCGGTTACAGCGTGGCATGGTAACCAGCTCGAGGTTTGATGAAATTCGGGTGTCGGAGTTCGGGGTTAGAGCGTGGCAGGGTAACCAGCTCGGGGGTCGATGAAATTCGGATGTAGGAGTTCGGGGTTAGAGCGTGTCAGGGTAACCAGCTCGATGATTGATGAATTTCAGCTATAGGAGTTACGGGTTAGAGCGAAGCAGGGTAACCAGCTAGAGGTTCAATGCAATTCTAGTGGCGGAGTTCGGGGTTAGAGCGTGGCAGGGTAACCAGCTGGAGGGTCGATGAAATTCGGGTGTCGGAGTTCGGGGTTAGAGCGTGGCAGTGTAACCATCTCGAAGGTCGATGAAATTCGGGTGTCGGAGTTCGGGGTTAGAGCGTGGCAGGGTAACCAGATCGGGGGTCGATGAAATTCGGATGTAGGAGTTCGGGGTTAGAGCGTGTCAGGGTAACCAGCTCGATGATTGATGAATTTCAGCTATAGGAGTTACGGTTTAGAGCGTGGCAGGGTAACCAGCTAGAGGGTTAAGGAAATTCGTGTTAAGAGATTGCGGTTACAGCCTGGCAGTGTAACCATCTCGAAGGTCGATGCAATTCTAGTGTCGGACTTCGGGGTTAGAGCGTGGCAGGGTAACCAGCTAGAGGTTCAATGCAATTCTAGTGGCGGAGTTCGGGGTTAGAGCGTGGCAGGGTAACCAGCTGGAGGGTCGATGAAATTCGGGTGTCGGAGTTCGGGGTTAGAGCGAGGCAGGGTAACCAGCTCGGGGGTCGATGAAATTCGGATGTAGGAGTTCGGGGTTAGAGCGTGTCAGGGTAACCAGCTCGATGATTGATGAATTTCAGCTATAGGAGTTACGGGTTAGAGCGAGGCAGGGTAACCAGCTGGAGGGTCGAGGCAATTCTAGTGTCGGTGTTCGGGGTTAGACCGTGGCAGGGTCACCAGCTCGAGGGTTCATAAAATTGGAGTTAAGAGTTTGCGGTTACAGCGTGGCAGGGTAACGAGCTCGAAAGTAATGAACTTCGTGTGTAGGAGTTCGGGATTAGAGCGTGGCAGGTTAACCATCTCGAAGGTCGATGAAATTCTAGTGTCGGAGTTCGGGGTTAGAGCGTGGCAGGGTAACCAGCTCGAAGGTTAATAAATTTGGGGTTAAGTTTTTTTGTTTACAGCGTGTCAGGGTAACCAGCTCGAGAGTTGATGAACTTCTTGTGTAGGAGTTCGGGATTAGAGCGTGGCAGGGTTACCAGCTCGAGGGTCGATGAAATTCGGCTGTACGATTTTCGGGTTAGAGCGTGGCAGTATAACCAGCTAGAATGTTCATAAAATTGGGGTTAAGAGTTTGCGGTTACAGCGTGGCAGGGTAACCAGCTCGAGGGTTAAGGAAATTGGGGTTAAGAGATTGCGGTTACAGCGTGGCATGGTAACCAGCTCGAGGTTTGATGAAATTCTAGTGTCGGACTTCGGGGTTAGAGCGTGGCAGGGTAACCAGCTCGAGAGTTGATGAAATTCGGGTGTAGGAGTTCGGGGTTAGAGCGTGGCAGGGTAACCAGCTCGATGATTGATGAATTTCAGCTATAGGAGTAACGGGTTAGAGCGTGGCAGTGTTACCAGTTCGAGAGTTGATGGACTTCGTGTGTAGGAGTTCAGGATTAGAGAGTGGCAGGGTAACCAGCTCGAGGGTCGATGAAATTCGGGTGTAGGAGTTCGGGGTTAGAGCATGGCAGGGTAGCCAGCTCGAGGGTTAATGAACATCGGGTGTAGGAGTTGGGGTTAGAGCGAAGCAGGGTAACCAGCTAGAGGTTCAATGCAATTCTAGTGGCGGAGTTCGGGGTTAGAGCGTGGCAGGGTAACCAGCTGGAGGGTCGATGAAATTCGGGTGTCGGAGTTCGGGGTTAGAGCGTGGCAGGGTAACCAGCTCGGGGGTCGATGAAATTCGGATGTAGGAGTTCGGGGTCAGAGCGTGTCAGGGTAACCAGCTCGATGATTGATGAATTTCAGCTATAGGAGTTACGGTTTAGAGCGTGGCAGGGTAACCAGCTAGAGGGTTAAGGAAATTCGGGTTAAGAGATTGCGGTTACAGCCTGGCAGTGTAACAATCTCGAAGGTCGATGCAATTCTAGTGTCGGACTTCGGGGTTAGAGCGTGGCAGGGTAGCCAGCTCGAGGGTTAATGAACTTCGGATGTAGGAGTTCGGAGTTAGAGCGTGGCAGGGTAACCAGCTCGAGGGTCGAGGCAGTTCTAGTGTCGGTGTTCGGGGTTAGAGCGTAGCAGGGCAACCAGCTCGAAGGTTCATAAAATTGGGGTTAAGAGTTTGCGGTTACAGCGTGGCAGGGTAACCAGCTCGAAAGTAATGAACTTCGTGTGTAGGAGTTCGGGATTAGAGCGTGGCAGGTTAACCAGCTCGAGGGTCGATGAAATTAGGCTGTACGATTTTGGGGTTAGACCGTGGCAGGGTATCCAGCTCGCCGGTTGACAAACCGCGGGTGGAGGAGTTCGGGGTTAGAGCATGGCAGGGTAACCAGCTCGAGGGTCGAGGCAATTCTAGTGTCGGTGTTCGGGGTTAGAGCGTGGCAGGGTAGCCAGCTCGAGGGTTAATGAACTTCGGGTGTAGGAGTTCGGGGTTAGAGCGTGGCAGGGTAACCAGCTCGAGGGTCGATGAAATTCGGGTGTAGGAGTTCGGGGTTAGAGCGTGTCAGTGTAACCAGCTCGATGATTGATGAATTTCAGCTATAGGAGTTACGGGTTAGAGCGAGGCAGGGTAACCAGCTGGAGGGTCGAGGCAATTCTAGTGTCTGTGTTCGGGGTTAGACCGTCGCAGGGTCACCAGCTCGAGGGTTCATAAAATTGGGGTTAAGAGTTTGCGGTTACAGCGTGGCAGGGTAACCAGTTCGAGAGTTGATGGACTTCGTGTGTAGGAGTTCAGGATTAGAGAGTGGCAGGGTAACCAGCTCGAGGGTCGATGAAATTCGGGTGTTGGAGTTCGGGGTTAGAGCATGGCAGGGTAGCCAGCTCGAGGGTTAATGAACATCGGGTGTAGGAGTTGGGGTTAGAGCGAAGCAGGGTAACCAGCTAGAGGTTCAATGCAATTCTAGTGGCGGAGTTCGGGGTTAGAGCGTGGCAGGGTAACCAGCTGGAGGGTCGATGAAATTCGGGTGTCGGAGTTCGGGGTTAGAGCGTGGCAGTGTAACCATCTCGAAGGTCGATGAAATTCGGGTGTCGGAGTTCGGGGTTAGAGCGTGGCAGGGTAACCAGATCGGGGGTCGATGAAATTCGGATGTAGGAGTTCGGGGTTAGAGCGTGTCAGGGTAACCAGCTCGATGATTGATGAATTTCAGCTATAGGAGTTACGGTTTAGAGCGTGGCAGGGTAACCAGCTAGAGGGTTAAGGAAATTCGTGTTAAGAGATTGCGGTTACAGCCTGGCAGTGTAACCATCTCGAAGGTCGATGCAATTCTAGTGTCGGACTTCGGGGTTAGAGCGTGGCAGGGTAACCAGCTAGAGGTTCAATGCAATTCTAGTGGCGGAGTTCGGGGTTAGAGCGTGGCAGGGTAACCAGCTGGAGGGTCGATGAAATTCGGGTGTCGGAGTTCGGGGTTAGAGCGAGGCAGGGTAACCAGCTCGGGGGTCGATGAAATTCGGATGTAGGAGTTCGGGGTTAGAGCGTGTCAGGGTAACCAGCTCGATGATTGATGAATTTCAGCTATAGGAGTTACGGGTTAGAGCGAGGCAGGGTAACCAGCTGGAGGGTCGAGGCAATTCTAGTGTCGGTGTTCGGGGTTAGACCGTGGCAGGGTCACCAGCTCGAGGGTTCATAAAATTGGAGTTAAGAGTTTGCGGTTACAGCGTGGCAGGGTAACGAGCTCGAAAGTAATGAACTTCGTGTGTAGGAGTTCGGGATTAGAGCGTGGCAGGTTAACCATCTCGAAGGTCGATGAAATTCTAGTGTCGGAGTTCGGGGTTAGAGCGTGGCAGGGTAACCAGCTCGAAGGTTAATAAATTTGGGGTTAAGTTTTTTTGTTTACAGCGTGTCAGGGTAACCAGCTCGAGAGTTGATGAACTTCTTGTGTAGGAGTTCGGGATTAGAGCGTGGCAGGGTTACCAGCTCGAGGGTCGATGAAATTCGGCTGTACGATTTTCGGGTTAGAGCGTGGCAGTATAACCAGCTAGAATGTTCATAAAATTGGGGTTAAGAGTTTGCGGTTACAGCGTGGCAGGGTAACCAGCTCGAGGGTTAAGGAAATTGGGGTTAAGAGATTGCGGTTACAGCGTGGCATGGTAACCAGCTCGAGGTTTGATGAAATTCTAGTGTCGGACTTCGGGGTTAGAGCGTGGCAGGGTAACCAGCTCGAGAGTTGATGAAATTCGGGTGTAGGAGTTCGGGGTTAGAGCGTGGCAGGGTAACCAGCTCGATGATTGATGAATTTCAGCTATAGGAGTAACGGGTTAGAGCGTGGCAGTGTTACCAGTTCGAGAGTTGATGGACTTCGTGTGTAGGAGTTCAGGATTAGAGAGTGGCAGGGTAACCAGCTCGAGGGTCGATGAAATTCGGGTGTAGGAGTTCGGGGTTAGAGCATGGCAGGGTAGCCAGCTCGAGGGTTAATGAACATCGGGTGTAGGAGTTGGGGTTAGAGCGAAGCAGGGTAACCAGCTAGAGGTTCAATGCAATTCTAGTGGCGGAGTTCGGGGTTAGAGCGTGGCAGGGTAACCAGCTGGAGGGTCGATGAAATTCGGGTGTCGGAGTTCGGGGTTAGAGCGTGGCAGGGTAACCAGCTCGGGGGTCGATGAAATTCGGATGTAGGAGTTCGGGGTTAGAGCGTGTCAGGGTAACCAGCTCGATGATTGATGAATTTCAGCTATAGGAGTTACGGTTTAGAGCGTGGCAGGGTAACCAGCTAGAGGGTTAAGGAAATTCGGGTTAAGAGATTGCGGTTACAGCCTGGCAGTGTAACAATCTCGAAGGTCGATGCAATTCTAGTGTCGGACTTCGGGGTTAGAGCGTGGCAGGGTAGCCAGCTCGAGGGTTAATGAACTTCGGATGTAGGAGTTCGGAGTTAGAGCGTGGCAGGGTAACCAGCTCGAGGGTCGAGGCAGTTCTAGTGTCGGTGTTCGGGGTTAGAGCGTAGCAGGGCAACCAGCTCGAAGGTTCATAAAATTGGGGTTAAGAGTTTGCGGTTACAGCGTGGCAGGGTAACCAGCTCGAAAGTAATGAACTTCGTGTGTAGGAGTTCGGGATTAGAGCGTGGCAGGTTAACCAGCTCGAGGGTCGATGAAATTAGGCTGTACGATTTTGGGGTTAGACCGTGGCAGGGTATCCAGCTCGCCGGTTGACAAACCGCGGGTGGAGGAGTTCGGGGTTAGAGCATGGCAGGGTAACCAGCTCGAGGGTCGAGGCAATTCTAGTGTCGGTGTTCGGGGTTAGAGCGTGGCAGGGTAACCAGCTCGAAAGTAATGAACTTCGTGTGTAGGAGTTCAGGGTTAGAGCGTGGCAGGGTAACCAGCTCGAGGGTCGATGAAATTCGGGTGTAGGAGTTCGGGGTTAGAGCGTGGCAGGGTAGCCAGCTCGAGGGTCGATGCAATTCTAGTGTCGGAGTACGGGGTGAGAGCGTGGCAGGGTAACCAGCTCAAGGGTCAATGAAATTCGGGTGTAGGTGTTCGGGGTTAGAGCGTGGCAGGGTATCCAGCTCGAGGGTTAAGGAAATTCGGGTTAAGAGATTGCGGTTACAGCGTGGCAGTGTAACCAGATCGAGGGTTGATGAACTTCGGGTGTAGGAGTTCGGGGTTAGAGCGTGGCAGGGTAGCCAGCTCGAGGGTTAATGAACTTCGGATGTAGGAGTTCGGAGTTAGAGCGTGGCAGGGTAACCAGCTCGAAAGTAATGAACTTCGTGTGTAGGAGTTCAGGGTTAGAGCGTGGCAGGGTAACCAGCTCGAGGGTCGATGAAATTCGGGTGTAGGAGTTCGGGGTTAGAGCGTGGCAGGGTAGCCAGCTCGAGGGTCGATGCAATTCTAGTGTCGGAGTACGGGGTGAGAGCGTGGCAGGGTAACCAGCTCAAGGGTCAATGAAATTCGGGTGTAGGTGTTCGGGGTTAGAGCGTGGCAGGGTATCCAGCTCGAGGGTTAAGGAAATTCGGGTTAAGAGATTGCGGTTACAGCGTGGCAGTGTAACCAGATCGAGGGTTGATGAACTTCGGGTGTAGGAGTTCGGGGTTAGAGCGTGGCAGGGTAGCCAGCTCGAGGGTTAATGAACTTCGGATGTAGGAGTTCGGAGTTAGAGCGTGGCAGGGTAACCAGCTCGAGGGTCGAGGCAGTTCTAGTGTCGGTGTTCAGGGTTAGAGCGTGGCAGGGTAACCAGCTCGAGGGTCGAGGCAATTTTAGTGTCGGTGTTCGGGGTTAGAGCGTGGTAGGGTAAACATTTCGAAGGTTAAGGAAATTGGGGATAAGGGTTTGGGGATACAGTGTGGCAGTGTTACCAGCACGAGGGTCGATGAAATTCGGGTGTAGGAGTTCGCGGTTAGAGCGTGGCAGGGTAACCAGCTATAATGTTCATAAAATTGGGGTTAAGAGTTTGCGGTTACAGCGTGGCAGGGTAATCAGCTCGAGGGTTAAGGAAATTGGGGTTAAGAGATTGGGAATACAGCGTGGCAGTGTAACCAGATCGAGGGTTGATGAACTTCGGGTGTAGGAGTTCGGGGTTAGAGCGTGGCAGGGTAGCCAGCTCGAGGGTTAATGAACTTCGGATGTAGGAGTTCGGAGTTAGAGCGTGGCAGGGTAACCAGCTCGAGGGTCGAGGCAGTTCTAGTGTCGGTGTTCGGGGTTAGAGCGTCGCAGGGCAACCAGCTCGAAGGTTCATAAAATTGGGGTTAAGAGTTTGCGGTTACAGCGTGGCAGGGTAACCAGCTCGAAAGTAATGAACTTCGTGTGTAGGAGTTCAGGGTTAGAGCGTGGCAGGGTAACCAGCTCGAGGGTCGAGGCAATTTTAGTGTCGGTGTTCGGGGTTAGAGCGTGGTAGGGTAAACATTTCGAAGGTTAAGCAAATTGGGGATAAGGGTTTCGGGATACATTGTGGCAGTGTTACCAGCACGAGGGTCGATGAACTTCGTGTGTGGGAGTTCGGGATTAGAGCGTGGCAAGGTAACCAGCTCGAGGGTCGATGAAATTCGGCTGTACGATTTTCGTGTTAGAGCGTGGCTGTATAACCAGCTCGACGGTTAAAGAAATTGGGGTTCAGAGATTGTGGTTACTGCGTGGCAGGGTAACCAGCTCGAGGGTTGATGAACTTCGGGTGTAGGAGTTCGGGGTTAGAGCGTGGTAGGGTAAACATTTCGAAGGTTAAGGAAATTGGGGATAAGGGTTTGGGGATACAGTGTGGCAGTGTTACCAGCACGAGGGTCGATGAAATTCGGGTGTAGGAGTTCGCGGTTAGAGCGTGGCAGGGTAACCAGCTATAATGTTCATAAAATTGGGGTTAAGAGTTTGCGGTTACAGCGTGGCAGGGTAACCAGCTCGAGGGTTAAGGAAATTGGGGTTAAGAGATTGGGAATACAGCGTGGCATGGTAACCAGCTCGAGGTTTGATGAAATTCTAGTGTCGGACTTCGGGGTTAGAGCGTGGCAGGGTAACCAGCTCGAGAGTTGATGAAATTCGGGTGTAGGAGTTCGGGGTTAGAGCGGGTCAGGGTAACCAGCTCGATGATTGATGAATTTCAGCTATAGGAGTTACGGGTTAGAGCGAGGCAGGGTAACCAGCTAGAGGGTCAATGCAATTCTAGTGTCGGAGTTCGCGGTTAGTGCGTGGCAGTGTTACCAGTTCGAGAGTTGATGGACTTCGTGTGTAGGAGTTCGGGATTAGAGCGTGGCAGGGTAACCAGCTCGAGGGTCGATGAAATTCGACTGTACGATTTTCGGGTTAGAGCGTGGCAATATAACCAGCTCGACGGTTAAAGAAATTTGGGGTTCAGAGATTGCGGTTACTGCGTGGCAGGGTAACCAGCTCGAGGGTTGATGAAATTCGGGGTTAAGAGTTCGCGGTGACAGCGTGGCAGGGTAACCAGCTCGACGGTTGATAAACTCCGGGTGTCGGAGTTCGGGGTTAGAGCGTGGTAGGGTAAACATTTCGAAGGTTAAGGAAATTGGGGATAAGGGTTTGGGGATACAGTGTGGCAGTGTTACCAGCACGAGGGTCGATGAAATTCGGGTGTAGGAGATAGGGGTTGTAGTGTGGCAGGGTAACCAGCTCGAGGGTCGATGAAATTCGGGGTTAAGAGTTCGCGGTGACAGCGTGGCAGGGTAACCAGCTCGACGGTTGATAAACTCCGGGTGTCGGAGTTCGGGGTTAGAGCGTGGCAGGGTAACCATCTCGAAGGTCGATGAAATTCGGGTGTCGGAGTTCGGGGTTAGAGCGTGGCAGGGTAACCAGCTCGGGGGTCGATGAAATTCGGATGTAGGAGTTCGGGGTTAGAGCGTGTCAGGGTAACCAGCTCTATGATTGATGAATTTCAGCTATAGGAGTTACGGTTTAGAGCGTGGCAGGGTAACCAGCTAGAGGGTTAAGGAAATTCGTATTAAGAGATTGCGGTTACAGCCTGGCAGTGTAACCATCTCGAGGGTTGATGAACTTCGGGTGTAGGAGTTCGGGGTTAGAGCGTGGTAGGGTAAACATTTCGAAGGTTAAGGAAATTGGGGATAAGGGTTTGGGGATACAGTGTGGCAGTGTTACCAGCACGAGGGTCGATGAAATTCGGGTGTAGGAGATAGGGATTCAAGCGTGGCAGGGCAACCAGCTCGAAGGTTCATAAAATTGGGGTTAAGAGTTTGCGGTTACAGCGTGGCAGGGTAACCAGCTCGAAAGTAATGAACTTCGTGTGTAGGAGTTCGGGATTAGAGCGTGGCAGGTTAACCAGCTCGAGGGTCGATGAAATTAGGCTGTACGATTTTGGGGTTAGACCGTGGCAGGGTATCCAGCTCGCCGGTTGACAAACCGCGGGTGGAGGAGTTCGGGGTTAGAGCATGGCAGGGTAACCAGCTCGAGGGTCGAGGCAATTCTAGTGTCGGTGTTCGGGGTTAGAGCGTGGCAGGGTAGCCAGCTCGAGGGTTAATGAACTTCGGGTGTAGGAGTTCGGGGTTAGAGCGTGGCAGGGTAACCAGCTCGAGGGTCGATGAAATTCGGGTGTAGGAGTTCGGGGTTAGAGCGTGTCAGGGTAACCAGCTCGATGATTGATGAATTTCAGCTATAGGAGTTACGGGTTAGAGCGAGGCAGGGTAACCAGCTGGAGGGTCGAGGCAATTCTAGTGTCGGTGTTCGGGGTTAGACCGTGGCAGGGTCACCAGCTCGAGGGTTCATAAAATTGGAGTTAAGAGTTTGCGGTTACAGCGTGGCAGGGTAACCAGCTCGAGGGTTAAGGAAATTCGGGTTAAGAGATTGCGGTTACAGCGTGGCAGTGTAACCAGCTCGAGGGTTGATGAACTTCGGGTGTAGGAGTTCGGGGTTAGAGCGTGGCAGGGTAGCCAGCTCGAGGGTTAATGAACTTCGGATGTAGGAGTTCGGGGTTAGAGCGTGGCAGGGTAACCAGCTCGAGGGTCGAGGCAGTTCTAGTGTCGGTGTTCGGGGTTAGAGCGTAGCAGGGCAACCAGCTCGAAGGTTCATAAAATTGGGGTTAAGAGTTTGCGGTTACAGCGTGGCAGGGTAACCAGCTCGAAAGTAATGAACTTCGTGTGTAGGAGTTCAGGGTTAGAGCGTGACAGGGTAACCAGCTCGAGGGTCGAGGCAATTCTAGTGTCGGTGTTCGGGGTTAGAGCGTGGCAGGGTAACCAGCTCGAGGGTCGATGAAATTCGGGTGTAGGAGTTCGGGGTTAGAGCGTGGCAAGGTAGCCAGCTCGAGGGTCGATGCAATTCTAGTGACGGAGTACGGGGTGAGAGCGTGGCAGGGTAACCAGCTCAAGGGTCAATGAAATTCGGGTGTAGGTGTTCGGGGTTAGAGCGTGGCAGGGTATCCAGCTCGAGGGTTCAGAAAATTGGAGTTAAGAGTTTGCGGTTACAGCGTGGCAGGGTAACCAGCTCGAGGGTTAAGGAAATTCGGGTTAAGAGATTGCGGTTACAGCGTGGCAGTGTAACCAGATCGAGGGTTGATGAAATTCGGGTGTAGGAGTTCGGGGTTAGAGCGTGGCAGGGTAGCCAGCTCGAGGGTTAATGAACTTCGGATGTAGGAGTTCGGAGTTAGAGCGTGGCAGGGTAACCAGCTCGAGGGTCGAGGCAGTTCTAGTGTCAGTGTTCGGGGTTAGAGCGTAGCAGGGTAACCAGCTCGAGGGTCGAGGCAATTCTAGTGTCGGTGTTCAGGGTTAGAGCGTGGTAGGGTAAACATTTCGAAGGTTAAGCAAATTGGGGATAAGGGTTTCGGGATACAGTGTGGCAGTGTTACCAGCACGAGGGTCGATGAACTTCGTGTGTGGGAGTTCGGGATTAGAGCGTGGCAGGGTAACCAGCTCGAGGGTCGATGAAATTCGGCTGTACGATTTTCGTGTTAGAGCGTGGCTGTATAACCAGCTCGACGGTTAAAGAAATTGGGGTTCAGAGATTGCGGTTACTGCGTGGCAGGGTAACCAGCTCGAGGGTTGATGAACTTCGGGTGTAGGAGTTCGGGGTTAGAGCGTGGTAGGGTAAACATTTCGAAGGTTAAGGAAATTGGGGATAAGGGTTTGGGGATACAGTGTGGCAGTGTTACCAGCACGAGGGTCGATGAAATTCGGGTGTAGGAGATAGGGATTCAAGCGTGGCAGGGTCACTAGCTCGTTGGTTGATGAACTTCGGGTGAAGGAGTGCGGGATTCGAGTGTGGCAGGGTAACCAGCTCGAGGGTCGATGAAATTCGGGTGTAGGAGTTCGCGGTTAGAGCGTGGCAGGGTAACCAGCTATAATGTTCATAAAATTGGGGTTAAGAGTTTGCGGTTACAGCGTGGCAGGGTAACCAGCTCGAGGGTTAAGGAAATTGGGGTTAAGAGATTGGGAATACAGCGTGGCATGGTAACCAGCTCGAGGTTTGATGAAATTCTAGTGTCGGACTTCGGGGTTAGAGCGTGGCAGGGTAACCAGCTCGAGAGTTGATGAAATTCGGGTGTAGGAGTTCAGGGTTAGAGCGGGTCAGGGTAACCAGCTCGATGATTGATGAATTTCAGCTATAGGAGTTACGGGTTAGAGCGAGGCAGGGTAACCAGCTAGAGGGTCAATGCAATTCTAGTGTCGGAGTTCGCGGTTAGAGCGTGGCAGTGTTACCAGTTCGAGAGTTGATGGACTTCGTGTGTAGGAGTTCGGGATTAGAGCGTAGCAGGGTAACCAGCTCGAGGGTCGATGAAATTCGACTGTACGATTTTCGGGTTAGAGCGTGGCAATATAACCAGCTCGACGGTTAAAGAAATTTGGGGTTTAGAGATTGCGGTTACTGCGTGGCAGGGTAACCAGCTCGAGGGTTGATGAACTTCGGGTGTAGGAGTTCGGGGTTAGAGCGTGGTAGGGTAAACATTTCGAAGGTTAAGGAAATTGGGGATAAGGGTTTGGGGATACAGTGTGGCAGTGTTACCAGCACGAGGGTCGATGAAATTCGGGTGTAGGAGATAGGGATTCAAGCGTGGCAGGGTGACCAGCTCGTGGGTTAAGGAAATTGGGGTTAATAGATTGCGGTTACAGCGTGGCAGGGTAACCAGCTCGAGGTTTGATGAAATTCGGGTGTAGGAGTTCTGGGATAGCGCGTGACAGAATAACCACCTCGTTGGTTGATGAACTTCGGGTGAAGGAGTGCGGGGTTCAAGTGTGGCAGGGTAACCAGCTCGAGGGTCGAGGCAGTTCTAGTGTCGGTGTTCGGGGTTAGAGCGTAGCAGGGCAACCAGCTCGAAGGTTCATAAAATTGGGGTTAAGAGTTTGCGGTTACAGCGTGGCAGGGTAACCAGCTCGAAAGTAATGAACTTCGTGTGTAGGAGTTCAGGGTTAGAGCGTGGCAGGGTAACCAGCTCGAGGGTCGAGGCAATTCTAGTGTCGGTGTTCGGGGTTAGAGCGTGGTAGGGTAAACATTTCGAAGGTTAAGCAAATTGGGGATAAGGGTTTCGGGATACAGTGTGGCAGTGTTACCAGCACGAGGGTCGATGAACTTCGTGTGTGGGAGTTCGGGATTAGAGCGTGGCAGGGAAACCAGCTCGAGGGTCGATGAAATTCGGCTGTACGATTTTCGTGTTAGAGCGTGGCTGTATAACCAGCTCGACGGTTAAAGAAATTGGGGTTCAGAGATTGTGGTTACTGCGTGGCAGGGTAACCAGCTCGATGGTTGATGAACTTCGGGTGTAGGAGTTCGGGGTTAGAGCGTGGTAGGGTAAACATTTCGAAGGTTAAGGAAATTGGGGATAAGGGTTTGGGGATACAGTGTGGCAGTGTTACCAGCACGAGGGTCGATGAAATTCGGGTGTAGGAGATAGGGATTCAAGCGTGGCAGGGTCACTAGCTCGTTGGTTGATGAACTTCGGGTGAAGGAGTGCGGGATTCGAGTGTGGCAGGGTAACCAGCTCGAGGGTCGATGAAATTCGACTGTACGATTTTTGGGTTAGAGCGTGGCAATATAACCAGCTCGACGGTTAAAGAAATTTGGGGTTTAGAGATTGCGGTTACTGCGTGGCAGGGTAACCAGCTCGAGGGTTGATGAACTTCGGGTGTAGGAGTTCGGGGTTAGAGCGTGGTAGGGTAAACATTTCGAAGGTTAAGGAAATTGGGGATAAGGGTTTGGGGATACAGTGTGGCAGTGTTACCAGCACGAGGGTCGATGAAATTCGGGTGTAGGAGATAGGGATTCAAGCGTGGCAGGGTGACCAGCTCGTGGGTTAAGGAAATTGGGGTTAATAGATTGCGGTTACAGCGTGGCAGGGTAACCAGCTCGAGGTTTGGTGAAATTCGGGTGTAGGAGTTCTGGGATAGCGCGTGACAGAATAACCACCTCGTGGGTTGATGAACTTCGGGTGAAGGAGTGCGGGGTTCAAGTGTGGCAGGGTAACCAGCTCGAGGGTCGATGAAATTCGGGGTTAAGAGTTCGCGGTGACAGCGTGGCAGGGTAACCAGCTCGACGGTTGATAAACTCCGGGTGTCGGAGTTCGGGGTTAGAGCGTGGCAGGGTAACCATCTCGAAGGTCGATGAAATTCGGGTGTCGGAGTTCGGGGTTAGAGCGTGGCAGGGTAACCAGCTCGGGGGTCGATGAAATTCGGATGTAGGAGTTCGGGGTTAGAGCGTGTCAGGGTAACCAGCTCGATAATTGATGAATTTCAGCTATAGGAGTTACGGTTTAGAGCGTGGCAGGGTAACCAGCTAGAGGGTTAAGGAAATTCGTGTTAAGAGATTGCGGTTACAGCCTGGCAGTGTAACCATCTCGAAGGTCGATGCAATTCTAGTGTCGGACTTCGGGGTTAGAGCGTGGCAGGGTAACCAGCTCGAGGGTAGATGAAATTCGGTTGTAGGAGTTCAGGGTTAGAGCGTGGCAGAGTAACCAGCTCGAGGGTCGAGGCAATTCTAGTGTCGGTGTTCGGGGTTAGAGCGTGGCAGGGCAACCAGCTCGAAGGTTCATAAAATTGGGGTTAAGAGTTTGCGGTTACAGCGTGGGCTGGTAACAAGCTCGAAAGTAATGAACTTCGTGTGTAGGAGTTCGGGATTAGAGCGTGGCAGGTTAACCAGCTCGAGGGTCGATGAAATTAAGCTGTACGATTTTGGGGTTATACCGTGGCAGGGTATCCAGCTCGCCGGTTGACAAACTCCGGGTGTCGAAGTTCGGGGTTAGAGCATGGCAGGGTAACCAGCTCGAGGGTCGAGGCAATTCTAGTGTCGGTGTTCGGGGTTAGAGCGTGGCAGGGTAGCCAGCTCGAGGGTTAATGAACTTCGGGTGTAGGAGTTCGGGGTTAGAGCGTGGTAGGGTAAACATTTCGAAGGTTAAGGAAATTGGGGATAAGGGTATGGGGATACAGTGTGGCAGTGTTTCCAGCACGAGGGTCGATGAAATTCGGGTGTAGGAGATAGGGATTCAAGCGTGGCAGGTCACTAGCTCGTTGGTTGATGAACTTCGGGTGAAGGAGTGCGGGATTCGAGTGTGGCAGGGTAACAAGCTCGAGGGTCGATGAAATTCGGGTGTAGGAGTTCGCGGTTAGAGCGTGGCAGGGTAACCAGCTATAATGTTCATAAAATTGGGGTTAAGAGTTTGCGGTTACAGCGTGGCAGGGTAACCAGCTCGAGGGTTAAGGAAATTGGGGTTAAGAGATTGGGAATACAGCGTGGCATGGTAACCAGCTCGAGGTTTGATGAAATTCTAGTGTCGGACTTCGGGGTTAGAGCGTGGCAGGGTAACCAGCTCGAGAGTTGATGAAATTTGGGTGTAGGAGTTCAGGGTTAGAGCGGGTCAGGGTAACCAGCTCGATGATTGATGAATTTCAGCTATAGGACTTACGGGTTAGAGCGAGGCAGGGTAACCAGCTAGAGGGTCAATGCAATTCTAGTGTCGGAGTTCGGGGTTAGAGCGTGGCAGTGTTACCAGTTCGAGAGTTGATGGACTTCGTGTGTAGGAGTTCGGGATTAGAGCGTGGCAGGGTAACCAGCTCGAGGGTCGATGAAATTCGACTGTACGATTTTCGGGTGAGAGCGTGGCAGTATAACCAGCTCGACGGTTAAAGAAATTTGGGGTTCAGAGATTGCGGTTACAGCGTGGCAGGGTAACCAGCTCGAGGGTTAAGGAAATTGGGGTTAAGAGATTGGGGTTACAGCGTGGCATGGTAACCAGCTCGAGGTTTGATGAAATTCTAGTGTCGGACTTCGGGGTTAGAGCGTGGCAGGGTAACAAGCTCGAGAGTTGATGAAATTTGGGTGTAGGAGTTCGGGGTTAGAGCGGGTCAGGGTAACCAGCTCGATGATTGATGAATTTCAGCTATAGGACTTACGGGTTAGAGCGTGGCAGGGTAACCAGCTCGAGAGTTGATGAAATTTGGGTGTAGGAGTTCGGGGTTAGAGCGGGTCAGGGTAACCAGCTCGATGATTGATGAATTTCAGCTATAGGACTTACGGGTTAGAGCGAGGCAGGGTAACCAGCTAGAGGGTCAATGCAATTCTAGTGTCGGAGTTCGGGGTTAGAGCGTGGCAGTGTTACCAGTTCGAGAGTTGATGGACTTCGTGTGTAGGAGTTCGGGATTAGAGCGTGGCAGGGTAACCAGCTCGAGGGTCGATGAAATTCGACTGTACGATTTTCGGGTGAGAGCGTGGCAGTATAACCAGCTCGACGGTTAAAGAAATTTGGGGTTCAGAGATTGCGGTTACTGCGTGGCAGGGTAACCAGCTCGAGGGTTGATGAACTTCGGGTGTAGGAGTTCGGGGTTAGAGCGTGGTAGGGTAAACATTTCGAAGGTTAAGGAAATTGGAGATAAGGGTTTGGGGATACAGTGTGGCAGTGTTACCAGCACGAGGGTCGATGAAATTCGGGTGTAGGAGATAGGAATTCAAGCCTGGCAGGGTGACCAGCTCGTGGGTTAAGGAAATTGGGGTTAATAGATAGCGGTTACAGCGTGGCAGGGTAACCAGCTCGAGGTTTGATGAAATTCGGGTGTAGGAGTTCTGGGATAGCGCGTGACAGAATAACCACCTCGTGGGTTGATGAACTTCGGGTGAAGGAGTGCGGGGTTCAAGTGTGGCAGGGTAACCAGCTCGAGGGTCGATGAAATTCGGGGTTAAGAGTTCGCGGTGACAGCGTGGCAGGGTAACCAGCTCGACGGTTGATAAACTCCGGTTGTCGGAGTTCGGGGTTAGAGCGTGGCAGGGTAACCATCTCGAAGGTCGATGCAATTCTAGTGTCGGAGTTCGGGGTTAGAGCGTGGCAGGGTAACCAGCTCGAAGGTTAATAAATTTGGGGTTAAGAGTTTGTGGTTACAGCGGGTCAGGGTAACCAGCTCGAGAGTTGATGAACTTCGTGTGTAGGAGTTCGGGATTAGAGCGTGGCAGGGTAACCACCTTGACGGTTAAAGAAATTGGGGTCCAGAGATTGCGGTTACTGTGTGGCAGGTAACCAGCTCGAGGGTTGATGAACTTCGAGTGTAGGAGTTCAGGGTTAGAGCGTGGTAGGGTAAACATTTTGAAGGTTAAGGAAATTGGGGATAAGGGTTTCGGGATACAGTGTGGCAGGGTCACCAGCTCGAGGGTCGATGAAATTCGGGTGTAGGAGTTCGGGGTTAGAGCGTGGCAGGGTAGCCATCTCGACGGTCGATGAAATTCGACTGTACGATTTCCTGGTTAGAGCGTGGCAGGATAACCAGCTCGACGGTTAAAGAAATTGGGGTTCAGAGATTGCGGTTACTGCGTGGCAGGGTAACCAGCTGTAGGTTTGATGAACTTTGGGTTTAGGAGTTCGGGGTCAGAGCGTGGTAGGGTAAACAATTTGAAGGTTAAGGAAATTGGGGATAAGGGTTTGGGGATACAGTGTGGCAGGGTCACCAGCTCGAGGGTCGATGAAATTCGGGTGTAGAAATTCGGGGTTAGAGCGTGGCAGGGTAACCAGCATGAGAGTCGAAGCAATTCTAGTGTCGGATTTCGGGATTAGAGCGTGGCAGGGTAACCAGCTCGAAGGTTCATAAAATTGGGGTTAAGAGTTAGCGGTTACAGCGTCGCAGGGTGACCAGCTCGAGGTTTGATGAAATTCTAGTGTCGGACTTCGGGGTTAGAGCGTGGCAGGATAACCAGCTCGAGAGTTGATGAAATTTGGGTGTAGGAGTTCGGGGTTAGAGCGTGTCAGGGTAACCAGCTCGAGAGTTGATGGACTTCGTGTGTAGGAGTTCGGGATTAGAGCGTGGCAGGGTAACCAGCTCGAGGGTCGATGAAATTCGGGTGTAGGAGTTCGGGGTTAGAGCGTGGCAGGGTAGCCAGCTCGAGGGTTAATGAACTTCGGGTGTAGGAGTTGGGGTTAGAGCGTGGCAGGGTAACCAGCTCGATGATTGATGAATTTCAGCTATAGGAGTTACGGGTTAGAGCGAGGCAGGGTAACCAGCTGGAGGGTCGATGAAATTCGGGTGTCGGAGTTCGGGGTTAGTGCGTGGCAGGGTAACCAGCTCGAGGGTCGATGAAATTCGGGTGTAGGAGTTCGGGGTTAGAGCGTGGCAGGGTATCCAGCTCGAGGGTTCAGAAAATTGGAGTTAAGAGTTTGCGGTTACAGCGTGGCAGGGTAACCAGCTCGAGGGTTAAGGAAATTCGGGTTAAGAGATTGCGGTTACAGCGTGGCAGTGTAACCAGATCGAGGGTTGATGAACTTCGGGTGTAGGAGTTCGGGGTTAGAGCGTGGCAGGGTAGCCAGCTCGAGGGTTAATGAACTTCGGATGTAGGAGTTCGGGGTTAGAGCGTGGCAGGGTAACCAGCTCGAGGGTCGAGGCAGTTCTAGTGTCGGTGTTCGGGGTTAGAGCGTAGCAGGGCAACCAGCTCGAAGGTTCATAAAATTGGGGTTAAGAGTTTGCGGTTACAGCGTGGCAGGGTAACCAGCTCGAAAGTAATGAACTTCGTGTGTAGGAGTTCAGGGTTAGAGCGTGGTAGGATAACCAGCTCGAGGGTCGAGGCAATTCTAGTGTCGGTGTTCGGGGTTAGAGCGTGGTAGGGTAAACATTTCGAAGGTTAAGGAAATTGGGGATAAGGGTTTGGGGATACAGTGTGGCAGTGTTACCAGCACGAGGGTCGATGAAATTCGGGTTTAGGAGATAGGGATTCAAGCGTGGCAGGGTCACTAGCTCGTTGGTTGATGAACTTCGGGTGAAGGAGTGCGGGATTCGAGTTTGGCAGGGTAACCAGCTCGAGGGTCGATGAAATTCGGGTGTAGGAGTTCGCGGTTAGAGCGTGGCAGGGTAACCAGCTAGAATGTTCATAAAATTGGGGTTAAGAGTTTGCGGTTACAGCGTGGCAGGGTAACCAGCTCGAGGGTTAAGGAAATTGGGGTTAAGAGATTGGGGTTACAGCGTGGCATGGTAACCAGCTCGAGGTTTGATGAAATTCTAGTGTCGGACTTCGGGGTTAGAGCGTGGCAGGGTAACCAGCTCGAGAGTTGATGAAATTTGGGTGTAGGAGTTCGGGGTTAGAGCGGGTCAGGGTAACCAGCTCGATGATTGATGAATTTCAGCTATAGGAGTTACGGGTTAGAGCGTGGCAGGGTAACCAGCTCGACGGTTGATAAACTCCGGGTGTCGGAGTTCGGGGTTAGAGCGTGGCAGGGTAACCATCTCGAAGGTCGATGCAATTCTAGTGTCGGAGTTCGGGGTTAGAGCGTGGCAGGGTAACCACCTCGACGGTTAAAGAAATTGGGGTCCAGAGATTGCGGTTACTGCGTGGCAGGGTAACCAGCTCGAGGGTTGATGAACTTCGGGTGTAGGAGTTCGGGGTTAGAGCGTGGTAGGGTAAACATTTTGAAGGTTAAGGAAATTGGGGATAAGGGTTTGGGGATACAGTGTGGCAGGGTCACCAGCTCGAGGGTCGATGAAATTCGGGTGTAGGAGTTCGGGGTTAGAGCGTGGCAGGGTAGCCTTCTCGACGGTCGATGAAATTCGGCTGTACGATTTCCTGGTTAGAGCGTGGCAGGATAACCAGCTCGAGGTTTGATGAAATTCTAGTGTCGGACTTCGGGGTTAGAGCGTGGCAGGGTAACCAGCTCGAGAGTTGATGAAATTCGGGTGTAGGAGTTCGGGGTTAGAGCGTGGCAGGGTAGCCAGCTCGAGGGTTAATGAACTTCGGGTGTAGGAGTTGGGGTTAGAGCGTGGCAGGGTAACCAGCTCGATGATTGATGAATTTCAGCTATAGGAGTTACGGGTTAGAGCGAGGCAGGGTAACCAGCTAGAGGGTCAATGCAATTCTTGTGTCGGAGTTCGGGGTTAGAGCGTGGCAGGGTAACCAGCTCGAGAGTTGATGAAATTTGGGTGTAGGATTTCGGGGTTAGAGCGTGTCAGGGTAACCAGCTCGAGAGTTGATGAATTTCAGCTATAGGAGTTACGGGTTAGAGCGTGGCAGGGTAACCAGCTAGAGGCTTAAGGAATTTCGGGTTAAGAGATTGCGGTTACAGCCTGGCAGTGTAACCAGCTCGAGGGTTGATGAACTTCAGCTATAGGAGTTACGGGTTAGAGCGAGGCAGGGTAACCAGCTAGAGGGTCAATGCAATTCTTGTGTCGGAGTTCGGGGTTAGAGCGTGGCAGGGTAACCAGCTGGAGGGTCGATGAAATTCGGGTGTCGGAGTTCGGGGTTAGTGCGTGGCAGGGTAACCAGCTCGAGGGTCGATGAAATTCGGGTGTAGGAGTTCGGGGTTAGAGCGTGTCAGGGTAACCAGCTCGACGATTGATGAATTTCAGCTATAGGAGTTACGGGTTAGAGCGTGGCAGGGTAACCAGCTAGAGGCTTAAGGAATTTCGGGTTAAGAGATTGCGGTTACAGCCTGGCAGTGTAACCAGCTCGAGGGTTGATGAACTTCGGGTGTAGGAGTTCGGGGTTAGAGCGTGGCAGGGTAACCAGCTCGAGGGTCGATAAAATTCGGGTGTAGGAGTTCGGGGTTAGAGCGTGTCAGGGTAACCAGCTCGATGATTGATGAATTTCAGCTATAGGAGTTACGGGTTAGAGCGAGGCAGGGTAACCAGCTCGAGGATCGAGGCATCCTAGTGTCGGTGTTCGGGGTTAGAGCGTGGCAGGGTAACCAGCTCGAGGGTCGATGAAATTCGGGTGTAGGATTTCGGGGTTAGAGCGTGGCAGGGTAGCCAGCTCGAGGGTCGATGAAATTCTAGTGTCGGAGTACGGGGTGAGAGCGTGGCAGGGTAACCAGCTCAAGGGTCAATGAAATTCGGGTGTAGGTGTTCGGGGTTAGAGCGTGGCAGGGTATCCAGCTCGAGGGTTCAGAAAATTGGAGTTAAGAGTTTGCGGTTACAGCGTGGCAGGGTAACCAGCTCGAGGGTTAAGGAAATTCGGGTTAAGAGATTGCGGTTACAGCGTGGCAGTGTAACCAGATCGAGGGTTGATGAACTTCGGGTGTAGGAGTTCGGGGTTAGAGCGTGGCAGGGTAGCCAGCTCGAGGGTAAATGAACTTCGGATGTAGGAGTTCGGGGTTAGAGCGTGTCAGGGTAACCAGCTCGATGATTGATGAATTTCAGCTATAGGAGTTACGGGTTAGAGCGAGGCAGGGTAACCAGCTAGAGGGTCAATGCAATTCTTGTGTCGGAGTTCGGGGTTAGAGCGTGGCAGGGTAGCCAGCTCGAGGGTTAATGAACTTCGGATGTAGGAGTTGGGGTTAGAGCGTGGCAGGGTAACCAGCTCGATGATTGATGAATTTCAGCTATAGGAGTTACGGGTTAGAGCGAGGCAGGGTAACCAGCTGGAGGGTCGATGAAATTCGGGTGTCGGAGTTCGGGGTTAGTGCGTGGCAGGGTAACCAGCTCGAGGGTCGATGAAATTCGGGTGTAGGAGTTCGGGGTTAGAGCGTGGCAGGGTATCCAGCTCGAGGGTTCAGAAAATTGGAGTTAAGAGTTTGCGGTTACAGCGTGGCAGGGTAACCAGCTCGAGGGTTAAGGAAATTCGGGTTAAGAGATTGCGGTTACAGCGTGGCAGTGTAACCAGATCGAGGGTTGATGAACTTCGGGTGTAGGAGTTCGGGGTTAGAGCGTGGCAGGGTAGCCAGCTCGAGGGTTAATGAACTTCGGATGTAGGAGTTCGGGGTTAGAGCGTGGCAGGGTAACCAGCTCGAGGGTCGAGGCAGTTCTAGTGTCGGTGTTCGGGGTTAGAGCGTAGCAGGGCAACCAGCTCGAAGGTTCATAAAATTGGGGTTAAGAGTTTGCGGTTACAGCGTGGCAGGGTAACCAGCTCGAAAGTAATGAACTTCGTGTGTAGGAGTTCAGGGTTAGAGCGTGGTAGGATAACCAGCTCGAGGGTCGAGGCAATTCTAGTGTCGGTGTTCGGGGTTAGAGCGTGGTAGGGTAAACATTTCGAAGGTTAAGGAAATTGGGGATAAGGGTTTGGGGATACAGTGTGGCAGTGTTACCAGCACGAGGGTCGATGAAATTCGGGTTTAGGAGATAGGGATTCAAGCGTGGCAGGGTCACTAGCTCGTTGGTTGATGAACTTCGGGTGAAGGAGTGCGGGATTCGAGTTTGGCAGGGTAACCAGCTCGAGGGTCGATGAAATTCGGGTGTAGGAGTTCGCGGTTAGAGCGTGGCAGGGTAACCAGCTAGAATGTTCATAAAATTGGGGTTAAGAGTTTGCGGTTACAGCGTGGCAGGGTAACCAGCTCGAGGGTTAAGGAAATTGGGGTTAAGAGATTGGGGTTACAGCGTGGCATGGTAACCAGCTCGAGGTTTGATGAAATTCTAGTGTCGGACTTCGGGGTTAGAGCGTGGCAGGGTAACCAGCTCGAGAGTTGATGAAATTTGGGTGTAGGAGTTCGGGGTTAGAGCGGGTCAGGGTAACCAGCTCGATGATTGATGAATTTCAGCTATAGGAGTTACGGGTTAGAGCGTGGCAGGGTAACCAGCTCGACGGTTGATAAACTCCGGGTGTCGGAGTTCGGGGTTAGAGCGTGGCAGGGTAACCATCTCGAAGGTCGATGCAATTCTAGTGTCGGAGTTCGGGGTTAGAGCGTGGCAGGGTAACCACCTCGACGGTTAAAGAAATTGGGGTCCAGAGATTGCGGTTACTGCGTGGCAGGGTAACCAGCTCGAGGGTTGATGAACTTCGGGTGTAGGAGTTCGGGGTTAGAGCGTGGTAGGGTAAACATTTTGAAGGTTAAGGAAATTGGGGATAAGGGTTTGGGGATACAGTGTGGCAGGGTCACCAGCTCGAGGGTCGATGAAATTCGGGTGTAGGAGTTCGGGGTTAGAGCGTGGCAGGGTAGCCTTCTCGACGGTCGATGAAATTCGGCTGTACGATTTCCTGGTTAGAGCGTGGCAGGATAACCAGCTCGAGGTTTGATGAAATTCTAGTGTCGGACTTCGGGGTTAGAGCGTGGCAGGGTAACCAGCTCGAGAGTTGATGAAATTCGGGTGTAGGAGTTCGGGGTTAGAGCGTGGCAGGGTAGCCAGCTCGAGGGTTAATGAACTTCGGGTGTAGGAGTTGGGGTTAGAGCGTGGCAGGGTAACCAGCTCGATGATTGATGAATTTCAGCTATAGGAGTTACGGGTTAGAGCGAGGCAGGGTAACCAGCTAGAGGGTCAATGCAATTCTTGTGTCGGAGTTCGGGGTTAGAGCGTGGCAGGGTAACCAGCTCGAGAGTTGATGAAATTTGGGTGTAGGATTTCGGGGTTAGAGCGTGTCAGGGTAACCAGCTCGAGAGTTGATGAATTTCAGCTATAGGAGTTACGGGTTAGAGCGTGGCAGGGTAACCAGCTAGAGGCTTAAGGAATTTCGGGTTAAGAGATTGCGGTTACAGCCTGGCAGTGTAACCAGCTCGAGGGTTGATGAACTTCAGCTATAGGAGTTACGGGTTAGAGCGAGGCAGGGTAACCAGCTAGAGGGTCAATGCAATTCTTGTGTCGGAGTTCGGGGTTAGAGCGTGGCAGGGTAACCAGCTGGAGGGTCGATGAAATTCGGGTGTCGGAGTTCGGGGTTAGTGCGTGGCAGGGTAACCAGCTCGAGGGTCGATGAAATTCGGGTGTAGGAGTTCGGGGTTAGAGCGTGTCAGGGTAACCAGCTCGACGATTGATGAATTTCAGCTATAGGAGTTACGGGTTAGAGCGTGGCAGGGTAACCAGCTAGAGGCTTAAGGAATTTCGGGTTAAGAGATTGCGGTTACAGCCTGGCAGTGTAACCAGCTCGAGGGTTGATGAACTTCGGGTGTAGGAGTTCGGGGTTAGAGCGTGGCAGGGTAACCAGCTCGAGGGTCGATAAAATTCGGGTGTAGGAGTTCGGGGTTAGAGCGTGTCAGGGTAACCAGCTCGATGATTGATGAATTTCAGCTATAGGAGTTACGGGTTAGAGCGAGGCAGGGTAACCAGCTCGAGGATCGAGGCAATTCTAGTGTCGGTGTTCGGGGTTAGAGCGTGGCAGGGTAACCAGCTCGAGGGTCGATGAAATTCGGGTGTAGGATTTCGGGGTTAGAGCGTGGCAGGGTAGCCAGCTCGAGGGTCGATGAAATTCTAGTGTCGGAGTACGGGGTGAGAGCGTGGCAGGGTAACCAGCTCAAGGGTCAATGAAATTCGGGTGTAGGTGTTCGGGGTTAGAGCGTGGCAGGGTATCCAGCTCGAGGGTTCAGAAAATTGGAGTTAAGAGTTTGCGGTTACAGCGTGGCAGGGTAACCAGCTCGAGGGTTAAGGAAATTCGGGTTAAGAGATTGCGGTTACAGCGTGGCAGTGTAACCAGATCGAGGGTTGATGAACTTCGGGTGTAGGAGTTCGGGGTTAGAGCGTGGCAGGGTAGCCAGCTCGAGGGTAAATGAACTTCGGATGTAGGAGTTCGGGGTTAGAGCGTGTCAGGGTAACCAGCTCGATGATTGATGAATTTCAGCTATAGGAGTTACGGGTTAGAGCGAGGCAGGGTAACCAGCTAGAGGGTCAATGCAATTCTTGTGTCGGAGTTCGGGGTTAGAGCGTGGCAGGGTAGCCAGCTCGAGGGTTAATGAACTTCGGATGTAGGAGTTCGGGGTTAGAGCGTGTCAGGGTAACCAGCTCGATGATTGATGAATTTCAGCTATAGGAGTTACGGGTTAGAGCGTGGTAGGATAACCAGCTCGAGGGTCGAGGCAATTCTAGTGTCGGTGTTCGGGGTTAGAGCGTGGTAGGGTAAACATTTCGAAGGTTAAGGAAATTGGGGATAAGGGTTTGGGGATACAGTGTGGCAGTGTTACCAGCACGAGGGTCGATGAAATTCGGGTTTAGGAGATAGGGATTCAAGCGTGGCAGGGTCACTAGCTCGTTGGTTGATGAACTTCGGGTGAAGGAGTGCGGGATTCGAGTTTGGCAGGGTAACCAGCTCGAGGGTCGATGAAATTCGGGTGTAGGAGTTCGCGGTTAGAGCGTGGCAGGGTAACCAGCTAGAATGTTCATAAAATTGGGGTTAAGAGTTTGCGGTTACAGCGTGGCAGGGTAACCAGCTCGAGGGTTAAGGAAATTGGGGTTAAGAGATTGGGGTTACAGCGTGGCATGGTAACCAGCTCGAGGTTTGATGAAATTCTAGTGTCGGACTTCGGGGTTAGAGCGTGGCAGGGTAACCAGCTCGAGAGTTGATGAAATTTGGGTGTAGGAGTTCGGGGTTAGAGCGGGTCAGGGTAACCAGCTCGATGATTGATGAATTTCAGCTATAGGAGTTACGGGTTAGAGCGTGGCAGGGTAACCAGCTCGACGGTTGATAAACTCCGGGTGTCGGAGTTCGGGGTTAGAGCGTGGCAGGGTAACCATCTCGAAGGTCGATGCAATTCTAGTGTCGGAGTTCGGGGTTAGAGCGTGGCAGGGTAACCACCTCGACGGTTAAAGAAATTGGGGTCCAGAGATTGCGGTTACTGCGTGGCAGGGTAACCAGCTCGAGGGTTGATGAACTTCGGGTGTAGGAGTTCGGGGTTAGAGCGTGGTAGGGTAAACATTTTGAAGGTTAAGGAAATTGGGGATAAGGGTTTGGGGATACAGTGTGGCAGGGTCACCAGCTCGAGGGTCGATGAAATTCGGGTGTAGGAGTTCGGGGTTAGAGCGTGGCAGGGTAGCCTTCTCGACGGTCGATGAAATTCGGCTGTACGATTTCCTGGTTAGAGCGTGGCAGGATAACCAGCTCGAGGTTTGATGAAATTCTAGTGTCGGACTTCGGGGTTAGAGCGTGGCAGGGTAACCAGCTCGAGAGTTGATGAAATTCGGGTGTAGGAGTTCGGGGTTAGAGCGTGGCAGGGTAGCCAGCTCGAGGGTTAATGAACTTCGGGTGTAGGAGTTGGGGTTAGAGCGTGGCAGGGTAACCAGCTCGATGATTGATGAATTTCAGCTATAGGAGTTACGGGTTAGAGCGAGGCAGGGTAACCAGCTAGAGGGTCAATGCAATTCTTGTGTCGGAGTTCGGGGTTAGAGCGTGGCAGGGTAACCAGCTCGAGAGTTGATGAAATTTGGGTGTAGGATTTCGGGGTTAGAGCGTGTCAGGGTAACCAGCTCGAGAGTTGATGAATTTCAGCTATAGGAGTTACGGGTTAGAGCGTGGCAGGGTAACCAGCTAGAGGCTTAAGGAATTTCGGGTTAAGAGATTGCGGTTACAGCCTGGCAGTGTAACCAGCTCGAGGGTTGATGAACTTCAGCTATAGGAGTTACGGGTTAGAGCGAGGCAGGGTAACCAGCTAGAGGGTCAATGCAATTCTTGTGTCGGAGTTCGGGGTTAGAGCGTGGCAGGGTAACCAGCTGGAGGGTCGATGAAATTCGGGTGTCGGAGTTCGGGGTTAGTGCGTGGCAGGGTAACCAGCTCGAGGGTCGATGAAATTCGGGTGTAGGAGTTCGGGGTTAGAGCGTGTCAGGGTAACCAGCTCGACGATTGATGAATTTCAGCTATAGGAGTTACGGGTTAGAGCGTGGCAGGGTAACCAGCTAGAGGCTTAAGGAAATTCGGGTTAAGAGATTGCGGTTACAGCGTGGCAGTGTAACCAGATCGAGGGTTGATGAACTTCGGGTGTAGGAGTTCGGGGTTAGAGCGTGGCAGGGTAGCCAGCTCGAGGGTTAATGAACTTCGGATGTAGGAGTTCGGGGTTAGAGCGTGTCAGGGTAACCAGCTCGATGATTGATGAATTTCAGCTATAGGAGTTACGGGTTAGAGCGAGGCAGGGTAACCAGCTAGAGGGTCAATGCAATTCTTGTGTCGGAGTTCGGGGTTAGAGCGTGGCAGGGTAACCAGCTGGAGGGTCGATGAAATTCGGGTGTCGGAGTTCGGGGTTACAGCCTGGCAGTGTAACCAGCTCGAGGGTCGATGAAATTCGGGTGTAGGAGTTCGCGGTTAGATCGTGGCAGGGTATCCAGCTGGAGGGTTAAGAAATTTGGGGTTAAGAGTTCGCGGTGACAGCGTGGCAGGGTAACCAGCTCGACGGTTGATAAACTCCGGGTGTCGGAGTTCGGGGTTAGAGCGTGGCAGGTTAACCAGCTCGAGGGTTAAGTAAATTGGGGTTAAGAGTTTGGGGTTACAGCGTGGCAGGGTAACCAGCTCGAGGGTTAAGGAAATTGGGGTTAAGAGTTTGGGGTTACAGCGTGGCAGGGTAACCAGCGCGAGGGTCGATGAAATTCGGGTGTAGGAGTTCGCGGTTAGAGCGTGCCACGGTAACCAGCTCGAATGTTCATAAAATTGGGGTTAAGAGTTTGGGGTTACAGCGTGGCAGGGTAACCAGCTCGAGGGTTAGAGAAATTGGGGTTAAGAGATTGCGGTTACAGCGTGGCAGGGTAACCAGGTCGAGGTTTGATGAAATTCGGGTGTAGGAGTTCGGGGATAGCGCGTGACAGAATAACCACCTCGTGGGTTGATGAACTTCGGGTGAAGGAGTGCGGGGTTCAAGTGTGGCAGGGTAACCAGCTCGAGGGTCGATGAAATTCGGGTGTCGGAGTTCGGGGTTAGAGCGTGGCAGGTTAACCAGCTCGAGGGTTAAGGAAATTGGGGTTAAGAGTTTGGGGTTACAGCGTGGCAGGGTATCCAGCTCGAGGGTTAATAAAATTTTGGTTAAGAGTTCGCGGTGAGAGCGTGGCAGGGTAACCAGCTCGAGGGTTGATATACTCCGGGTTTCGGAGTTCGGGGTTAACGCGTGGCAGAGTAACTAGCTCGAGGGTTAAGGAAATTGGGGTTAAGAGATTGCGGTTACAGCGTGGCAGGGTAACCAGCTCGAGGATTGATGAAATTTGGGTGTAGGAGTTCGGGATTAGAGCGTGGCAGGGTAACTAGCTCGAGGGTTGATAAAATTGAGGTATAAGTGTTACGGGTTACAGCGTGTCAGGGTAACCCTCTCGTGGGTTGATGAACTTCGGGTGAAGGAGTGCGGGATTCGAGTGTGGCAGGGTAACCAGCTCGAAGGTCGATGAAATTCGGGTGTAGGAGTTCGCGATTAGATCGTGGCAGGGTATCCAGCTGGAGGGTTAAGAAAATTGGGGTTAAGAGTTCGCGGTGACAGCGTGGCAGGGTAACCAGCTCGACGGCTGATAAACTCCGGGTGTCGGAGTTCGGGGTTAGAGCGTGGAAGGTTAACCAGCTCGAGGGTTAAGGAAATTGGGGTTAAGAGTTTGGGGTTACAGCGTGGCTGGGTAACCGGCTTGAGGTTTGATGAAATTCGTGTGTAGGAGTTCGGGATTTGAGCGTGGCAGGGTAACCAGCTCGAGGATTGATGAAATTCGTGTGTAGGAGTTCGGGGTTAGAGCGTGGCAGGGTAACCAGCTCGAGGGTCGATGAAATTCGGCTGTACGATTTTCGGGTTAAAGCGTGGCAGGTTAACCAGCTCGAGGGTTAAGGAAATTGGGGTTAAGAGTTTGGGGTTACAGCGTGGCAGGGTAACCAGCTCGAGGGTCGATGAAATTCGGGTGTAGGAGTTCGCGGTGAGAGCGTGGCAGGGTAACCATCTCGAGGGTTGATATACTCCGGGTTTCGGAGTTCGGGG
This sequence comes from Phymastichus coffea, assembly GCF_024137745.1. Classification (NCBI taxonomy): domain Eukaryota; kingdom Metazoa; phylum Arthropoda; class Insecta; order Hymenoptera; family Eulophidae; genus Phymastichus; species Phymastichus coffea. The sequence continues at coordinate 6,097,057 of NW_026706812.1, read as the reverse complement.
TTAGCGCGTGGCAGAGTAACCAGCTCGAGGGTTAAGGAAATTGGGGTTAAGAGATTGCGGTTACAGCGTGGCAGGGTAACCAGCTCGAGGATTGATGAAATTTGGGTGTAGGAGTTCGGGATTAGAGCGTGGCAGGGTAATTAGCTCGAGGGTTGATAAAATTGAGGTATAAGAGTTACGGGTTACAGCGTGTCAGGGTAACCCTCTCGTGGGTTGATGAACTTCGGGTGTAGGAGTTCGGGGTTAGATCGTGGCAGGGTAACCAGCTCGAGGGTTAAGAAAATTGGGGTTAAGAGTTCGCGGTGACAGCGTGGCAGGGTAACCAGCTCGACGGCTGATAAACTCCGGGTGTAGGAGTTCGGGGTTAGAGCGTGGTAGGGTAAGCATTTCGAAGGTTAAGGAAATTGGGGATAAAGGTTTGGGGATACAGTGTGGCATTGTTACCAGCACGAGGGTCGATGAAATTCGGGTGTAGGAGGTAGGGATTCAAGCGTGGCAGGGTCACCAGCTCGAATGTTCATAAAATTGGGGTTAAGAGTTTGGGGTTACAGCGTGGCAGGGTAACCAGCTCGAGGGTCGATGAAATTCGGGTGTCGGAGTTCGGGGTTAGAGCGTGGCAGGTTAACCAGCTCGAGGGTTAAAGAATTGGGGTTAAGAGTTTGGGGTTACAGCGTGGCAGGGTATCCAGCTCGAGGGTTAATAAAATTGTGGTTAAGAGTTCGCGGTGAGAGCGTGGCAGGGTAACCAGCTCGAGGGTTGATATACTCCGGGTTTCGGAGTTCGGGGTTAACGCGTGGCAGAGTAACTAGCTCGAGGGTTAAGGAAATTGGGGTTAAGAGATTGCGGTTACAGCGTGGCAGGGTAACCAGCTCGAGGATTGATGAAATTTGGGTGTAGGAGTTCGGGATTAGAGCGTGGCAGGGTAACTAGCTCGAGGGTTGATAAAATTGAGGTATAAGTGTTACGGGTTACAGCGTGTCAGGGTAACCCTCTCGTGGGTTGATGAACTTCGGGTGAAGGAGTGCGGGATTCGAGTGTGGCAGGGTAACCAGCTCGAAGGTCGATGAAATTCGGGTGTAGGAGTTCGCGGTTAGATCGTGGCAGGGTATCCAGCTGGAGGGTTAAGAAAATTGGGGTTAAGAGTTCGCGGTGACAGCGTGGCAGGGTAACCAGCTCGACGGCTGATAAACTCCGGGTGTCGGAGTTCGGGGTTAGAGCGTGGAAGGTTAACCAACTCGAGGGTTAAGGAAATTGGGGTTAAGAGTTTGGGGTTACAGCGTGGCTGGGTAACCGGCTTGAGGTTTGATGAAATTCGTGTGTAGGAGTTCGGGATTTGAGCGTGGCAGGGTAACCAGCTCGAGGATTGATGAAATTCGTGTGTAGGAGTTCGGGGTTAGAGCGTGGCAGGGTAACCAGCTCGAGGGTCGATGAAATTCGGCTGTACGATTTTCGGGTTAAAGCGTGGCAGGTTAACCAGCTCGAGGGTTAAGGAAATTGGGGTTAAGAGTTTGGGGTTACAGCGTGGCTGGGTAACCAGCTCGAGGGTCGATGAAATTCGGGTGTAGGAGTTCGGGGTTAGAGCATGGCAGGGTAACCAGCTCGAACGTTAAGGATATTGGGGATAAGAGTTTGGGGGTACAGCGTCGCAGGGTGACCAGCTCGCGGGTTAAGGAAATTGGGGTTAAGAGATTGCGGTTACAGCGTGGCAGGGTAACCAGCTCGAGGATTGATGAAATTTGGGTGTAGGAGTTCGGGATTAGAGCGTGGCAGGGTAACCAGCGCGAGGATTGATGAAATTCGTGTGTAGGAGTTCGGGGTTAGAGCGTGGTAGGGTAACCAGCTCGAGGGTCGATAAAATTCGGGTTTAAGAGTTCGGGGATAGCGAGTGACAGAGTAACCAGATCGAGGATTGATGAAATTCGGGTGTAGGAGTTCGGGGTTAGAGCGTGGCAGGGTAACCAGCTCGAGGGTCGATGAAATTCGGCTGTACGATTTTCGGGTTAGAGCGTGGCAGGGTAACCAGCTCGAACGTTAAGGATATTGGGGATAAGAGTTTGGGGTTACAGCGTGGTAGGGTAACCAGCTCGAGGGTCGATAAAATTCGGGTTTAAGAGTTCGGGGATAGCGAGTGACAGAGTAACCAGATCGAGGATTGATGAAATTCGGGTGTAGGAGTTCGGGGTTAGAGCGTGGCAGGGTAAGTAGCTCGAGGGTTGATAAAATTGAGGTATAAGAGTTACGGGTTACAGCGTGTCGGGGTAACCGTCTCGAGGGTTGATGAACTTCGGGTAAAGGAGTGCGGGTTTCAAGTGTGGCAGGGTAACCAGCTCGAGGGTTGATGAATTTCGAGTCTAGGAGTTCGCGGTTAGAGCGTGGCAGGGTAACCAGCTCGAACGTTAAGGATATTGGGGATAAGAGTTTGGGGTTACAGCGTGGTAGGGTAACCAGCTCGAGGGTCGATAAAATTCGGGTTTAAGAGTTCGGGGATAGCGAGTGACAGAGTAACCAGATCGAGGATTGATGAAATTCGGGTGTAGGAGTTCGGGGTTATAGCGTGGCAGGGTAAGTAGCTCGAGGGTTGATAAAATTGAGGTATAAGAGTTACGGGTTACAGCGTGTCAGGGTGAACGTCTCGAGGGTTGATGAACTTCGGGTGAAGCAGTGCGGGGTTCAAGTGTGGCAGGGTAACCAGCTCGAGGGTCGATGAAATTCGGGTGTAGGAGTTCGCGGTGAGAGCGTGGCAGGGTAACCATCTCGAGGGTTGATATACTCCGGGTTTCGGAGTTCGGGGTTAGCGCGTGGCAGAGTAACCAGCTCGAGGGTTAAGGAAATTGGGGTTAAGAGATTGCGGTTACAGCGTGGCAGGGTAACCAGCTCGAGGATTGATGAAATTTGGGTGTAGGAGTTCGGGATTAGAGCGTGGCAGGGTAATTAGCTCGAGGGTTGATAAAATTGAGGTATAAGAGTTACGGGTTACAGCGTGTCAGGGTAACCCTCTCGTGGGTTGATGAACTTCGGGTGTAGGAGTTCGGGGTTAGATCGTGGCAGGGTAACCAGCTCGAGGGTTAAGAAAATTGGGGTTAAGAGTTCGCGGTGACAGCGTGGCAGGGTAACCAGCTCGACGGCTGATAAACTCCGGGTGTAGGAGTTCGGGGTTAGAGCGTGGTAGGGTAAGCATTTCGAAGGTTAAGGAAATTGGGGATAAAGGTTTGGGGATACAGTGTGGCATTGTTACCAGCACGAGGGTCGATGAAATTCGGGTGTAGGAGGTAGGGATTCAAGCGTGGCAGGGTCACCAGCTCGAATGTTCATAAAATTGGGGTTAAGAGTTTGGGGTTACAGCGTGGCAGGGTAACCAGCTCGAGGGTTAGCGAAATTGGGGTTAAGAGATTGCGGTTACAGCGTGGCAGGGTAACCAGGTCGAGGTTTGATGAAATTCGGGTGTAGGAGTTCGGGGATAGCGCGTGACAGAATAACCACCTCGTGGGTTGATGAACTTCGGGTGAAGGAGTGCGGGTTTCAAGATTGGCAGAGTAACCAGATCGAGGATTGATGAAATTCATGTGTAGGAGTTCGGGGTTACAGCGTGGCAGGGTAACTAGCTCGAGGGTTGATAAAATTGAGGTATAAGAGTTACGGGTTCCAGCGTGTCAGGGTAACCCTCTCGTGGGTTTATGAACTTCGGGTGAAGGCGTGCGGGATTCGAGTGTGGCACGGTAACTAGCTCGACGGTCGATGAAATTCGGGTCTAGGAGTTTGCGGTTTGAGCGTGCCAGGGTAACCATCTCGAATATTCATAAAATTGGTGTTAAGAGATTGCGGTTACAGCGTGGCAGGGTAACCAGCTCGAGGGTTAAGGAAATTGGGGTTAAGAGATTGCGGTTACAGCGTGGCAGGGTAACCAGCTCGAGGTTTGATGAACTTCGGGTGAAGGAGTGCGGGGTTCAAGTGTGGCAGGGTAACCAGCTCGAGGGTCGATGAAATTCGGGTGTAGGAGTTCACGGTTTGATCGTGGCAGGGTATCCAGCTGGAGGGTTAAGAAAATTGGGGTTAAGAGTTCGCGGTGACAGCGTGGCAGGGTAACCAGCTCGACGGCTGATAAACTCCGGGTGTCGGAGTTCGGGGTTAGAGTGTGGCAGGGTAACCAGCTCGAGGGTCGATGAAATTCGGGTGTAGGAGTTCACGGTTTGATCGTGGCAGGGTATCCAGCTGGAGGGTTAAGGAAATTGGGGTTAAGAGTTTGGGGTTACAGCGTGGCTGGGTAACCGGCTTGAGGTTTGATGAAATTCGTGTGTAGGAGTTCGGGATTAGAGCGTGGCAGGGTAACCAGCTCGAGGATTGATGAAATTCGTGTGTAGGAGTTCGGGGTTAGAGCGTGGCAGGGTAACCAGCTCAAGGGTCGATGAAATTCGGCTGTACGATTTTCGGGTTAAAGCTTGGCAGGGCAACCAGCTCGAAGGTTAAGGATATTGGGGATAAGAGTTTGGGGTTACAGCGTGGCAGGGTAACCAGCTCGAGGGTCGATAAAATTCGGGTTTAAGAGTATGGGGATAGCGAGTGACAGAGTAACCAGATCGAGGATTGATGAAATTCGGGTGTAGGAGTTCGGGGTTAGAGCGTGGCAGGGTAACCAGCTCGAGGGTCGATGAAATTCGGCTGTACGATTTTCGGGTTAAAGCGTGGCAGGTTAACCAGCTCGAGGGTTAAGGAAATTGGGGTTAAGAGTTTGGGGTTACAGCGTGGCTGGGTAACCAGCTCGAGGGTCGATGAAATTCGGGTGTAGGAGTTCGGGGTTAGAGCGTGGCAGGGTAACCAGCTTGAGGGTCGAAGCAATTCTAGTGTCGGAGTTCGGGGTTAGAGCGTAGCAGGGTAACCAGCTCGAACGTTCATAAAATTGGGGTTAAGAGTTTGCGGTTACAGCGTCGCAGGGTGACCAGCTCGAGGATTGATGAAATTTGGGTGTAGGAGTTCGGGATTAGAGCGTGGCAGGGTAACCAGCTGGAGAGTTAAAGCAAAACACGCCAATCACGAAAGAAATGTAGAAAAATCAAAAAACCATCAGTTACATTGAATAAAATTATTAAGGCAGCCTCGAAAAGTAGTGTGCCTAACAATCGTGCTCTTGTAGTTATTCGTTCGGCTATAAAAGGAGCCAAAGAAGCTGTGAAAAAGGCTGACGGTAGAAGTAAAATAAATATATCACGTATTTTACCTTTTCCCAGTAAAGTTGAAGGAGCGCTTCCTTTTTTAATGCCATTATTTGCTGCTTTATGCGCCACTGGAGCTCTAGCTGGAGGAGCTGCTTCAATAGCGAAAGTTGTGAACAGCGCTAAAGCTTCTCAAAATGAATTGAAATAGGCTCAAAGACATAACAAAACTATGGAGGCAATTGCTTTAGGTAAAGGTCTTTATCTGAAGCTTTATAATAAAGGTTATGGTCTGCATCTCAAACCACATGTTAGCGGTTTCAGAAAAAAAAAAACTTTGAAATATTTCTGCCCAAATGCGATCTGACTGATTTGGATATAAAAAAATATCTTAAAATTTGTAAATTTTCGAGGTGTTTTCGTGCGTAACGATTTACCATCTGACGAACCTCACTATCAAGAATCAGCTGTTATCTAGTTAGATGATAAAAATGGACTAGGTATGCACTGGATAGCATATAAAAAGAAAGGTGATAAAGTTATATACTTTGATAGTTTTGGTGATTTCAACCTAATATAGATTTATTACTCTATCTCAAAGTCAAAAGACAAAAAGAAAAAAAATATAACTATATGAGATATCAAGATTTCAATACCTATAACTGCGAACATAATTGCCTAAAATTTCTTTCGAATAAACTATAAATAGATGTAATGAATGATAAAACAGTCATTTAATGAAAAAATCTCATGGGGAACACACTAACCTTGAGTCTGTCAGGAAATTCATCAGTTCTTGAAGCAAATTATTTTCCAGCCATAGAGCTATCGCTTAATACAAAATATATACTAGGCTTAGTGGAGCTATTAACATTTAATTCAATACCAAATATTAACCTTGGTAATAATAAATTTTACGTTGGTGAACACGAAATCGTTTTACCGACAAGTAGTAAACTACTGTTCTCCATTTCTTCTCCAAGCTAAGTATAGCTACATGCAAACTCTATAGGGCTCTACACTGTATGCTACGTACTATATACATCGCACGTGTTCTCGCAAAAGTAAATTAACGCATTATTTATTTTTTTTTTGGCTTATTTTATTAGTTTTTTTTTATAAATTTTACAATTTTTTTTTCGTTTTTAATATTATTCTTTTAATTTTTTTAATCCGACGACCTCTGAGGGGCCAGTAGATTTCCTGACTGTTGGTTGGCCCGGAATTAATATAACTTTTCGTCGAATATACTCGACATTCTTCACCATCGGAATATTTCTCTGTAAAAAAAAAATTTAATTATAATTTTTAATTTATATTTATTAATCATTTACTTATTTCTATAATTTAAGTACTTATAATAGCAGTCAAATCGAATGGCACATCCACGTGTTCTTCTTCTCTTTGACAGCATGTTGATGTTGCTCTTGATGATGACGATGACGTTGCTGGTGATGATGATATTGACGTTACTGATGATGACAACGATGACAATAATGTTACCGACGCTGATAATGAAGTTGACGTCATCGAAGATGGTTCATCATGATCCATCATAATGGGGGTTAATGATGGTCCGGCTGATGTATTTATGCTGGAAAGCCTTTGCTTAACTTTCGCAGCAAGTTCATCTTGCTCTGTCATGGCTATGTCTGCTTTGCGTTTCCGCTCCAATCGAGCGTATTCTTACGGTGTCCTCATCGCATCCGCACGTTTACGTTGATATAACTGCGTTTTCACGCGATCGTTGACAATCTTATCAATTTGATACGCGACTTGCTACGCTAATATTTCGGCTGCTATGAATTCCTTAATCCACTGAAAAAAATGAAAAATGAGAATTAAATAATAATAAAAATATAAATTGACATAATTTTATAAAAATCAATAATTAAAATACTTTCTTGTTGAACAATCACCTTTATTTGTTGTATTTGTAAAGCCTAAGGACTGCTGTCTACAAATCTTTGTAACTGAAAAATAAATGAAAATAAATAAACACACACACACAAACATATTTATATATATTTATATAATGAGAAAAATATTTACAATTAATAGCCAATATAACGGCTCTCTTGCTACGGTCTGGACGGTGAGATTAGTAAGCTGAAATATGTATATGATATATATATGATTAAATAACATTATTATTGAAAAAAAATTCTAAATTTTATTTAAATTATTTTGAAAATTATTTAAAAATTGTACTTACATTTTCCAAAAATTGACACGCTCTAATAACGTTTTCCATTTTTTTCTTATGAAATAAATTTATAAAAAATATATCAAAACTTTATAAAAATTTTTAAATAATAAAAAGAACACCACTCTACTGTTAACAGCTTAAAGTTTCCCTTAAGACGGACCATCGAAAATCCTACCGAACGCTCGCATTATTATCAGGTACGATTTTTTCTATAATATGCGTAACGCTACAGACAAACACAGACATTATTTGAGTGAGATAGGATGTTTGCATTTCCTGTAAAACTACATACATTACAGTAAAATAAATAATGTAGAAAGTAATAGAAGTTCTATCCATTGTAAATAAGATAAGCTACGCACGTCCTAGGTTATAGCTACCCCTAAAAGTAGTAATGTAGCTTGATCATCCTTAAACCGTCAATGATCTGCATTTGTGATAGACATAGACAACATAAGATAAGAGAGTAGGTAGTAAGCATAGATGCTCTCTCTTTCTCTCTTCCTGAAAGTAGTGGAGAAGCTTGATCACCCTCAAACCAGCTGTAATCTACATTTGCGATAGACATAGTTGACTTTAGATAAGAGGGTAGGTAGTAAGCATAGCTGCTCTCTTTTCTTTCTCTCTCTTTAAATAGATTTAAGTGAAAATGACTTGGATACCTGGCAAGAATTAGCGAGGATTCAAGCAAATATAGCTCTCCTCCATGGAGAGAACTAAAATATCTCATCTATGAGAGAATGGTCCCAAGCCACGCTGAGCTAGAGCGTGGGAGAGAGAGAAAATGAGAGTCAAAGCATACATTTACTACAATAGCAGCGCATCTCATGCTAGAACTATAGACAGCATACGCTCCCCTCCCCGCGCTGTGGTCCACGCTGAGCCAGAGCTAGAGAGAGGGAGAGAGAGAGCATGCATTTACTACTATAGCATCACATCCTCAAGTTAGAAGTATAGACAGCATGCGCTCCCCTCCTCCGCACGCTCGGACCCTATACCAAATGTATGCGCGTGTAGCTAATATACACAATAAGCATCCTCTAAGGTACATGTGGCATTGGCTTTAGTGGTAGAGCGTTAGCCTGCCAACCCAGAGAACGCCGGTTTAATTCTCCGATCTGTCTCTTCATTTTTTTTCAATCGTCGCTTTCTATGCATTTCATTTCACTTCATTCATTTTCAATGTAGCAAGTAGATTATCAATAATATTTATAACTTTTTTAAAATACATTTATTTAAATTAGACAGAAAGCAATAGGTAGGGTTCCTAGGGACTAGGAGCCCTAGGAACCTTCCTCAAAAATTATAAATAATTATTATTAACATTAATAATGATTAACATGGAAGAGTTAAGCCAGGGAACCAAAGGGTTAAACCAACCCCCCCACAAATATTGTTAATAATAATTATTAACAATAATAATAATTATTATTAACATGCCTGGGGACCAAAGGGTTACGGACCCCCGCAGGTGAGCTGAAACATACAGTGCTATATAGTCGAACCTACGGCACTGCACGCTTTCGGGAGTAGCCGACCCAAGGCACTGCACGCTGGCGGTAGCTAATCACAGCGCTGCGCCAGGTACGGACATATGTACTAAAAGAGCCCCAAAAAATTTTTCGCGCAATTGTTCGTAGTTGTTTAATTAAACAGGATAATTTTTTTATTTCATAGAGCAGTATTGGATTTTGTCGACATTAAAATAATTCAATTAAAATTACTTTTTTTAATTTTAATAAAAAATTTGAAAAGTTGAATGAAAAAAACCATTTTAAATACAAAAATATAGGAGTTTTTCTCTGACAAATAATTATTTTTAAATTTTCCCATACAAAATAATTAATTAACTTTTGTGAATAACTTTAGAGTGCATAATAAATAACTTCATAATAGGTTAATTTAATCTTTCATATTTTTCGAACCATTACAAAGATCTTTAAAAAATATAAATACACAATACTATATACATTTAATAAAATTTCACATATCTACAATCAATGTAAAACATATTGTCACAAAATTGAATACCAATGTTTCTTGTAAAAATTCAAAATTATTATATCGTAATTCAATTTAATTTTTAACACTTTTAAACAGAGTATCTATATGATGCAGTCTCATAAGATGTAGTCGGAATCATATTTATAAAAAAATATAAATAAATGTTTCAAAGTTTTCTAAATTAAAAACCATTAATAAAAAAAATTTTTTTAAATCATCCTAAATAAAACAATTTAAAAAGAAATCATCCTTATATAAAAAAAGAAATTAAAAAAGCTAAATATAAGAAACTAAAAAAGTAATCATTATAAATAAAAATATTTTGAAAATCATTCTAAATGAAAAATTATACTGCACTATTGTAAATATCCATTGTAATATCCATGAGTTCTTGAATATTGTTCAGATGGGTTGAAGTTGATTCAAATCTCCTTTCAAACCACGCTCTAAATTTCATCAGACCATTAAAAGCTTCTTCAGTAGAAGAGACTCACTTGATTCTTCATCTTCATGAATAGAATTTTCTTCGCTTAAATCTTCGGCTTCAACTTGATTTGACGATGTAAATCTGAAACGAAAAAATTTAATTTTATTAAATAATTACAAAATGTCAAGTATAGATTCACAGGTTTTTTAATTTATACCTTTCGTAAATTTCTTGGACATCTAAAATTTTCCATCCATTCACTTGATAGTCCTCGACGATCCAATTTTTTGCAACTTCAAAAGTGCAGTCAGCATATTCAGGAACACTTTGGAGTAATTGAACCAATTGATTGACGTCTTCACTCGATACTTGATTTTTCTGTTCAGAAGTAGCCCGGCCGAAAATCCTATTCCACGAATTGCGAAGGTCCTGCTCAGTCACCAAGTCCCAAGAGCTCGCAATTCGGTAGCAGCAATCTTCAACTGTCTGCTTTTTAGCCAACTCGATGATACTTTCTCCTTCCTGCTGCAGAATCAGCTCTCGTAGCAGCTTCTTTCTGAACACTCTCTTCATCTTTTCAATAACCCCCTGATCCATAGGTTGAATCAGGGCTGTCACGTTTGCAGGCAAGAATAACACCTGTACTTTATCATCGATTGCGTTCAACTCAGCAGCAGGCGGATGCGACGGAGCGTTGTCAAGCAGTAATAAAATCTTTCGGCCTTCTGGATGTTTCTCGTGTACGTCCTTTATGAAAACGTCCTTGAACCAATCCATGAATAGTTTCCTATCCATCCAAGCTGACGGGGAGTTCATATATGTTACCGGCAACTTCTCTTTCTCGAACTTCGCAAAACATCTCAGATTTTTTGATTTGCCGATAATCAAAGGAGTGATTTTGTGTGTGCCCGATGCATTGGCGCAATACATCACTGTCATACGCTCTTTCAGCTCCTTAAATCCCGATGCCTGTTTTTCAGTGCCAGCTGCTAATGTTTTCTTTGACAATGATTTGTAATGCGCACCAGTTTCATCAGCATTGTAAACTTGATCTTCTTCGTAGCCATTTTCTCGAAGATGATTTTGGAGCCATATCTTGAATTCGTCTGCCGCAGTGGTGTTAGACGAGTTTTTCACCTTGCATCGATAATTGACGGATGCCGTACGTTTCCTTGAAGTGATCCAGCCAACCGTTGCTTGCCTTGAAGTCGCTTGGTCCTCCGATGATTTTATTGACCTCCAAAGCCTTGAGTTTGAGAAGATCACCCGTTACTGGAACTCCAGCGGCGCGCAGCTGCTTGAACCACTCGAACAAAATCTTTTCTCGCAAATTTTCTTCGACACGAATTCTTTTGCTGCTCAAAACTTGCTGGCTATCATCCAATTCTTGAGCACTCTTCAGTATTGCCGATCTGCTCGTCTTGATTCTCCGGATAGTCGAGGGATCAACACTGTACTCCACGGCTAAATCCTGCGTTTTTTCTCCTTTGTCAATTTTTGTCAGAATATCTCTCTTCTGCTGCACTGTCAAGTTAATCTGCTGCTTCCTAACTCCTGTGGATTGCTGGTTCGGCGGTGTGTTTTCATCAAAACTAAATCGCTTGATCGTTTTCGGCGACACATAGTACTCTTTGGCAACGTTAACCATCTTCTTCTTTTTAAGTAGCACCTTCCGTTGTATACCAGAAATTTGAGATGAAGTCAAACTCTTCGCCATAATAATCTGAAGAATAGTAAAAAAAGAAGTTCAATAAGTATTCATAAACTTAATAATGAATAAAGGAAAAAATTTAGTATTTGAAATTTCAAAATTAAATAAATAAAAAATATATGTATGCTACTTACATCTTCAAAATGAATATTCACTTTAAAACACTCAAATTTTGTATATAAAATACAGATGCGATTTTTACAATAAGTAAAATAAGTACATATTTATATTTATACACTGTAACAGGCTGCCGTCTAATCAATAAATCCTTAGATATACTTAAAAGTGACCAGACGACGCCTAGTTATCTATGCGCTCGATGCGCATTAACCTACCTTGTCTCGGAGTGCGCCTGCGCAGAGTTTCCTCACGATTCCGAGTTGGGTTCCCCCAACTCACCGCGTGGCGGCGCTGTCGCTCCTTGCTAGTAGCGCTCGTGCGGTCGCCGCCGGAACCTAAGTCGTCGACTCGCGTCTATCGATAATCGCACGATTCGTGCTACGCAACCGGCGAATTCGAATCCCCTGAAAATAAACACTGGCGCGACCTCCGGACTAAGGAAAGACACAATAACGACTCTTTGATTCGGTGGTAACGATAAATATGCACTTTATTGATGCAATTAACTACACGGGAGTTTTGCCGAGAGACTTTCGCACGCTCGCGTGAATGACAACACACGCAAATTGAGAGAGAGAGAAAAACCGCGATTACCGCGAACTACCTGCTCGCACGCAATAGATAAATTCTTCGCGCTCGCTGCGCGGATTCGCACGCAAATTATAATAATAATTGAAAAGGGAAGAAGGTGCACCTACCGCGATATCGATAAGGATACGGTGGCCAACCGTATCCGACTAACACGCTGTTGATCGACTGTTCCGCTGCTTGCTGCGCCTCTTCGATTGCTATTGCTGCTGCTGTTGTTGTTGCCACTGATGTTGCTGCTGTTGATGCTGCTGCTGTTGCTGCTACCGCAGTTGCTGCTACTGCTGCTGCTGCTATTAGCACACCCACGCACTCAAGTCCTCAACGTCAATGGCAAAACACAAAACTCGGATGGCTCGGAAAAAACGGAGGTTAGATCGGCATGAACTGACTGAGTGGCACAGTCATACTGCCGGTCGGAGCCTCCCCTCCCGGTCATTGCCCCTACGCGTTCTCTCTCTCGTGCTCTCGCTCTCGCTCGCTCTTAATCCAGTACGCGGATCTAAACGATTTTCGGTAATCGTTGCAGCCCCCTCCTAGCTTCGGACCACCGGGCCGAACTACTAACCGGATCCGCGTATTCAAGAACTAGGGAAAGGTCAGTGGAAATAACTATACCTTCTCACACTAAAATTCTTTATTCGCCCACCTGGGCACCTACATCCGTAGCCGGGTCACCTACCGCCGCCCCCCGGCGCCTTATGCCGGGGGGTACCTCCAATGCTCCGCCTTTTTGGGACACTTGGAGGTCGTGGTGATCCCAGGATGCCCACAGATGTAGCATCCCTTCCGCGGTGGCCTGGAATCTCCTGGGGTGGACCTGTGTCTGCAGTTCCCCGACGAAGCTCCATGCATTTTCGACCTCCTGGAGGCCCAACCTTACGTGCCTCCAGGTGTCTTCAAGGTCCTCCTGCTCGGGGATGCGGGGATGGTTGCAGACCCAATGCTGCTGGCCGCAGGCCTCCCTTGGCCTGGGGTACTGGATCGAGCTCTCCACGGTTACCGCGCTCGACCCTTGGGTCTGCACCCCTTGGTCCTGCGTGGAATTAGACCGACGGTCCTCTTCGTACGTACCGTCGGTCTGGGAGGACGCTTCCCTTGTCTCCGGTCTCCTGGGCTGGGGCGCCAGTTCTTCCCGGAGGAAGTCGTCCACCCGCTGGCGTGAGCGACCCTCGCGAGCGGCCACCTCGACCTGGGCCCGGACGAATCTACGGAGATCACCGATCAGCCGATCGGCGCCCGGACCCGGTCTCAGGTCGAGCAGCAGTTGGGTGGCCGTCTCGAGGGTCTCTTCACTTATGACCAGCTTCCTCTCCATCTTACGCTTTCCGTGGGCGCCCCGGTCCCTTGCGCTCCATACGCACGCTAGGATCATTCGCTCGAGGAATTGACCGGACCGTCTTCTGCACGTTTTGAATCGTCTTACGGGGTCTGCCTCTCCCTCGCCGATTCCCTCCATCTTGATCGCCGCTAACGGATGGTTGGGGTTCGCTCACGGGATTTTTGCGTGGCCTACTTCTGCCTCGCTTGGCCAGCGTTTCATTCGGCGTCTTCGGTTCCGCTACGCCATCGTCTCCTATACCCGTGGGGGGCTGCAATCGCGACGCGCTCGCACGATGGATCCCCGCTGGGACCCTCGCCCTCCGCGGGCGGGTCGCCTGCGCCCCTCTTCTCGTCCCGCGGTGTCGAGTCCTCGAGTACTGGCTCCTCTTCGTCCTGGTCCGAGAAGGGACCGAAATAGGGCTTGAGGTCCTTGGCGTGGACTAGATCGGGCAATACCTCTTGCTGGTTACCGAGGAAGTAGGTATTGGACCCACAGACCTCCTCGATAATATACGAGCCAGCGTATTTCGGCGCCAACTTCGCCGACACGCCCTGAGCTGCGGAAGACAAGATTCGATTACGCTTCCACACCCACTCCCCAACCCTAAAATCGGCCTGACGTCGCTTCCTATTATAATAGACCGCCTGACGGTCTGCTTCCTCCCTGGACTTAGTGCAAGCGCGCTCCCACAAGTTCGGCAAAAGGCTCATGTGCTCTCCCCATTCGGTCAGCTCTTGGCCCTCGGAGGCTTCCCGGGCCAGCTGATCCTGAGTCCTTCTAAAGGTCGAGGGAGGAGTCGGCTGCCGCCCAAAGACTAACATAGCCGGACTATAGCCTGTCGCGCTATGAGTTGCCGAGTTCAACGCAAAGTTGAACTCTGGCAGGTGCTCATCCCAGCTCTTATGATCACGCTCGACGTACGACATGAGCATGGTCTTGAGGGTTTTATTCACTCGTTCCGTGGGGTTGGCCTGTGGGTGGTACACTGGAGTGAGGGCCCGCCGGATGCCATTCCTCGTCAGGTAGGCATCGACCTCCTGGTTCTTAAATTCGGTCCCATTGTCCGATAAGAATATCTCGGGCGTGCCGAACCTTGTTACCACCCTCTCGTGCAGTTCGCGCACAATGGTCCTTCCATTGGCCTTGCGAATGGGCACACACTCAACCCAGCGAGTGAATAGATCCAAGAATACCAGGATATATTCGAACCCTCTCGAGCTCTTTGGGAACGGGCCAGTAATATCGCTGGCCACCACCTGCCAGGGTCGCGAGATCTCTCGACGACCCATCAGCCCGCAAGGCGGCCTTTGCTCCGCCTTGCATTGCTGACAGACAGGGCAACTCTTCACGTACTCTCTGACCTGCTCGTACATCTTCGGCCAGAAGTACAGGCGCCTCGCCCTGGAGAACGTCCGTTCTCTTCCTTGATGTCCCGCTGCGGGAGCATCATGGACCTCTTCGAGCACTTGAGACCTTTTCTCAGCAGGGACTGCAAGCTTTCAGGCTTCTTCGTTGTCGATAGATCCGTCGCTGTCTTCTGTCGGATGGTAGTGGTACAGTCTCCCTCCCACTACCTTCCAGGTAGGATGAGAATGTGGATCCTGGCATACCGCACGGTACCTCTGCAGATACCAGGCATCGGCAGTTTCCGGCTGATGGGTCATGGCACCCACTTCTACCACTCCCTCCTCATAGGCCCTAGATAAAGCATCTGGCACCACATTGAGGTCTCCCTTTCGATACTCAATATCGAAAACTTGCCCTTGCAGTGCTAACGCCCATCGCGCTAGCCTGGCCGTAGGATTCCTCATACTGCGGAGCCATTTAAGGCAACTATGATCGGTGATGACTTTGAAGTGGTGCCCCTCAATGTACGGCCGGAATTTTCCGATAGCCCAAACCACTGCCAGGCATTCTCGTTCGG
The DNA here is from genome assembly GCF_024137745.1 of Phymastichus coffea. Classification (NCBI taxonomy): domain Eukaryota; kingdom Metazoa; phylum Arthropoda; class Insecta; order Hymenoptera; family Eulophidae; genus Phymastichus; species Phymastichus coffea. The sequence continues at coordinate 6,081,603 of NW_026706812.1, read as the reverse complement.
AGACTGAGTAATTCCTCTCCACACTATTCAACGAGCGACTAGCGTACTCAATGACGCGCTCCTGTCCATCGATCTCCTGCGTCAGCACTGCGCCGATCCCACTATCCCTCGCGTCAGTTTGTAAAACAAACTGCCTCCTGGGATCTGGCGACTGCAGGATTGGGGCAGTAATCATTGCTCCCCGTAGCCTCTCAAAAGCCTGCTCCTGTTCCTGCTGCCAAACGAAAGGAACACTCTTCCTTGTTAGGCGGTTTATCGGCTCAGCGATTGTCGCGAAATCGGGTATAAAGCGACGATACCACGAAATCATCCCCATAAATCGCTTCGCCTGCCTAATTGTCCATGGTGTGAGATATTCCATGAGAGGCTTGATCTTTTCGGGATCTGGCCTCACTCCCTCACTGTTAACGAGGACTCCTAAGTACTTGACTTCCGATTTACAGAAGTGGCTCTTGTTCTTATTGATGGTGAGGCCCGCACCTAGGATTCGTTGTAAAACCAATCCCAGGTGTCGCTTGTGCTCCTCAAACGACGACGAGACGATGATCACGTCGTCAAGGTATGCAAAAGCGAAAGGATCTAAGTCCGGGCCAATCACCTTGTCCATCAATCTCTGAAAGGTCGCGCCGGCGTATGACAATCCGAAAGGCATCCTCTTGAACTGAAAATGCCCCAGGCCTGGGACTGTAAACGCCGTGATAGGGCGCGACTCTTTCTTAAGAGGGATCTGGTGGTACGCGCTACTTAAGTCCAGCGTTGAGATGAACTTGGCATCTCGAATCCTTCGTAAGATGTCGTTCATGAAGGGTAATGGGTAAGCGTCAGGCTTGGTTACCGCGTTCACCTTCTGGTAATTCACGCAGAACCGGTACTTGCCATCCGCCTTCTTCACCATTACCACTGGACTCGACCACCCGCTGGTTGCTGGCTCAATGACGTCATTGTCCAGCATGGCCTTAACCAGCGCGTGCATCTGTTCTCGCACCTTATCGGAGACCGGGTAGTACTTTTGTTTACAGGGTCGGGCATCTCCGATGTCTATCTCATGCTCGACCCCGACAGCACAGCCTAAACTCTCGCCCTCGTCTGGAATTAATCCATCGACGAGGCTAGCCACTTCTTGCCGCTGTGCTTCTGTGGCTTCTACCAGGCCTACGGGTGCGAGGCACGACGTACCACTGACACTTGCCACTTCTAACGGCACTGCAACTTTGGCTTTTGCCAAGTACAATTGGTCCGTGTCAGGGTTCAGGTTGGCGCTGAATTCCCTCACGAAATTCGCGCCCACGTAGCAGTCATCTGAAAGCAGTGATGTTATGGCGACTCTCACATCCTTTGTGATTCCTCCTACCGTGAAGGGAAAAATCACGTGACCCAGTATGGGGCATGGACGACCATCCGCGAGCTTAGCCTCACCTGCTCGCGTCACGTCCAGGGCTAGCCCCATGTCCGATGCCAACCTTAGCCCGAGTTGACCCATTACCGTCGATGAGGCTCCGGTATCATAGAGTGCCCTTAACTTGTAGGCGCCTATGTCTACCTGGAGCCACCATCTGGTCTCATCCTCGGGCGCATAACGACGGGGTGTAACTTTCGTCCCTTTCTCCCTAGTGGTCCGGAGGCTTTCGCGGCTCTTCCTGCCCTGGGCAGCCGCTACTCGCATCGACGAGTGTTTCCCCGCTCGTCCTGGGGTTCCAAGCGTATCCTCTAGAGTGTCGGGTGGTTTCCTGGAGTTCCTGGGGTCACTGGTCTCTTCCTCGACCGACTCGTACCCTTCCTCCACCACTTGAACTCGACCGACCTGCGGCGAGAGGTCACCTTTACTGGGGACGCGGAGGGGACCTCCTCCCTCCGCTTCCCTGCTCGTTTCCCTTGTTGCAATCCGGGCAGTACCTCCTCGTAAAGCCTAGTTTGCCACAGGCCGAGCATTTGATCGGTTGGGAGAAATCGATCTTTCTCCTCTGACCCTCTCGCCGCTGGCCAGGAGACCCTGGGGGGTCTTATTCCTCCCCTTGCCTTGGACTCGACCTCTTGACCGCTTGGGAGAGTTAGCTTTTCTCTCCCTGAAATATCGGTCCAGGTCGCGTCGCAATGTCGCCACCTGGGACGACAGATCCTCGAAGCGGTCCTTCGTCTGCATCGCGGAGGTCGCAGGTCTGTCCTCGGATTTCCTGGCCGGGCTCTTCACGGGTAACTCGTCCTGCAGCTGCTCCTTACCCCGGCGCTCGTTCGACATCGCCGCCGTTCGGGCTCCTGCCCTGGGCGGTGGCGCCTTTGTGAATCCTCCCATGTGCTCGGGGTACAACGTGGACGTGGGCTCTAGCCTGGCCCTCGGGCGCTCATCGTCCCGCATCGCGGTCTCGATCTCCGTCGCCCGGGCGTGAAACTCGTCCACGTTGGAGAACGAATTTCTCCGCAGCTGCATCCGGATGGCGGGCAGGAGATTTGCGTATAGCAAATCTAGCTGACGCTGCTCGGGTACTGGCGGGCGCAGCTGGGCGAGCATGAAGAGGAGGTGGCAAGCGTATTCCCTTACCAGCTCTCCCTTCTCTTGATAACGGGCTTGGGCCTCTTGCAGCAGCCTCTGCTGCTGCAACTCGCTCGACCCGAACCAACGGCGAGCGCCGGCTATGAAGTCGGCGTAGCTCCTCCATTTGAGCTTATTGAGCTCGTACCAGGTCCTCGCTACTCCTTCGAGGATCTCTGATACTGAGCATAATATCTCGCCGTCCGTCAGCCCTGAGCCCGCCCGTAGATCTTCCAACCTCGAGAGGAAGGTATCCACACACTCCGAGGCGGTTCCCGAGTACCGCAGCTTCCAGCCCGCGTCACGGGTCGTGAAGAACCCTGACGCTGCGTTGGTGTCTCCCCAAGTCGATCCGTCCGGGATCGCTTGCCCATAACCAGCGCTGGCGTCGGGCCCTCTCCGTGGCGGCTGTTCAGCTCGCTGAGGTGCCTGTCTTTGGGGAGCCTCCCTATGCTCCCTTGGTGCTGATCTTGGGGGCTCCGGGGTACTTCCCGGTACCCCTGGGTCATGGTGGCACGTGTACGTGGACTGAAAGTCCACGGTTCTCCTGGGCTGCTCCCTCACGATACTTTGGCGGTTGGTAGGATCCGCGCTCCTTAGCTGCTGGATCTCCACCTGTAGGGCGGCCACCTGGTCACCCCACCGCGTGCATACTCTGTCGTGCTTCTCAAGCATCTCTAGTATGCGGTCAATCCCGATGCGGTTGCGCTCTATCTCTTCTTTCAACCGCTCGGTGACGCATCGTTCCTCCTCTTCCTCCTGAGGAGGGAGCACTTCACCCTCAAAGCGACGGGCTCGTCGCCTATTGGGTGATCCCGTGGAGCCCTCACGTCCACCATTGACCCCTTCCGGGCGTTCGCCTTCCTCGCGAACCCCTATTTCCTCGGCGGGCTCTCTCTCTTCAACGTCGCTCCGACTGTCCCCGTCGAGGTTGTCAAAGACGGCGAGAGTTCGCGTCAGGTTCGCCTCGACTGTCTCGTCGCTGTTCAACAGCATGAGCGGGTGAGTGACGAAATCCTCTACGCCAGTTGCCTCCAGCTCCTGGCGTCGCACCTCAAGCCATCTCTCCCGGCTCCTTCTTCTTCGATGCACTTCGTCCCTATCTAACGCCGCTCCTTGAAAATCCTGGTCAACGTACTCGCCCAGGAGCCAATATGCAAGCCGCATTGCTTGCATAAGCTTCGGGCCATCTGTACGCAACCCCAGTTGCGACAGGTATCTGTCGAGTTGTGTGGAAGGCAGCTCCGATGCCCACCGGGTTATCGCTTCGGCGGTGTCCTCCATGTCGCTTATGCTGGGGCGTAGGTGACGGTTGAGGTTAATTTCCCTATTCGACCACTACCGCCTCCTATCGCCCAAGGCGCGAGCGGGGTGTTGCGATTTTTATCGCCGACTACCCAATTACGCCTTTATTCACAAGGCAACAATACGCGTGGCTTGTGGGTGTGTGCAGGTATCGCGTACTCTAAGGAAGTACGGACTTCCGCTTCGCAACTACCTGCCTATAGGTGGAGGCTAACTGTTTGTTAGCTCCACCGGGTTAGTTCATCTAACCCTACACACACCCCAATTGCGCGCTCTGCTGGTACTGTCGCTCAGTGACTAACCCCCACTTAATTACTTTAATGTGTAATAAAACACTTAAAAAGCAAAAAGTTAACCCAAATACAATTAGTCACCTTTTATATTCGCGTTAGAGCGACTACGGACGTCTCTTCGACCCCTGGGGTTAGTGTGCTCTCGGCTCACAAAAGCAGTTGTTATTGGGTCGGAGAGGCGTCTTTCCCCTACCGCAGAGCACGTACCGAACGAGCCACGCGTTACTTTACCCGCTCGCACCTTATTACGCACGCGCGCAAACGTCTCTCTCTCGCGCGCGTTGCTCTCTCTTTTCGTGCAATTTCCCTCGTGTGTGAGTCCTAATTTAGTTGGACGCCATGTAACAGGCTGCCGTCTAATCAATAAATCCTTAGATATACTTAAAAGTGACCAGACGACGCCTAGTTATCTATGCGCTCGATGCGCATTAACCTACCTTGTCTCGGAGTGCGCCTGCGCAGAGTTTCCTCACGATTCCGAGTTGGGTTCCCCCAACTCACCGCGTGGCGGCGCTGTCGCTCCTTGCTAGTAGCGCTCGTGCGGTCGCCGCCGGAACCTAAGTCGTCGACTCGCGTCTATCGATAATCGCACGATTCGTGCTACGCAACCGGCGAATTCGAATCCCCTGAAAATAAACACTGGCGCGACCTCCGGACTAAGGAAAGACACAATAACGACTCTTTGATTCGGTGGCAACGATAAATATGCACTTTATTGATGCAATTAACTACACGGGAGTTTTGCCGAGAGACTTTCGCACGCTCGCGTGAATGACAACACACGCAAATTGAGAGAGAGAGAAAAACCGCGATTACCGCGAACTACCTGCTCGCACGCAATAGATAAATTCTTCGCGCTCGCTGCGCGGATTCGCACGCAAATTATAATAATAATTGAAAAGGGAAGAAGGTGCACCTACCGCGATATCGATAAGGATACGGTGGCCAACCGTATCCGACTAACACGCTGTTGATCGACTGTTCCGCTGCTTGCTGCGCCTCTTCGATTGCTATTGCTGCTGCTGTTGTTGTTGCCACTGATGTTGCTGCTGTTGATGCTGCTGCTGTTGCTGCTACCGCAGTTGCTGCTACTGCTGCTGCTGCTATTAGCACACCCACGCACTCAAGTCCTCAACGTCAATGGCAAAACACAAAACTCGGATGGCTCGGAAAAAACGGAGGTTAGATCGGCACGAACTGACTGAGTGGCACAGTCATACTGCCGGTCGGAGCCTCCCCTCCCGGTCATTGCCCCTACGCGCTCTCTCTCTCGTGCTCTCGCTCTCGCTCGCTCTTAATCCAGTACGCGGATCTAAACGATTTTCGGTAATCGTTGCAACACAAATATATGTATGTGTGTATATAACTATATGTATATATTTATGTACGATTTACATGTACATATACTAAAACTCCGTTGAATATTATACGAAATATAATGTTTACGTAGAGCGAAAACTAAAATGTGTAACTTGCCACTGCGAGAGTTAAACATAGACTGAACACAGAAATCTTACTAATAGAAGCTAGAAGCAAGAGAAGTAGAGATAAGAAGAGAGCGAAGTCATAAACTTTAAATCGTTTTGTTATCCGCGCCTGCTCAGAGAGACATCACCTGCTCGGTAAAGAGGGCCCCCCGGTGAGTGGGCTACTAATGACGGTACTGCGCAGCGTGTAGTTTCTAGGCTATAGAGGCGCGTAGTGACTCGGGCAATGCAGTGCCGAAGGGTGCAGTGCCGTAGGTTCGACTGTACTACTGCGTAGTAGACTGTACCAATACGTGCGTGCTACCAACGAGCTGTTCATCAAACACCTACGAATTGTCCCTTAGATGACACGTTCTACTCTGAGATACATACATAAGGCATGTGTGTGCCATATGAAACGACGTGCTGTTTCCTTCAGTCATCCCCACACCAATTTATATCGGGATCTTACGAACTCGACACTTTTACAATTGGCGCCTGAACTGGGACCCGATTTTTTGAAATTGGTAGATTACTTTAAACTTTTATCTCTAAGTAACGAAAATTGTTAATTAATTTATCTATATTTATTAGCGTTATGTGGTGAAATTCTGCGTAGATATGGTGATGGAATTATTGAAAGTTTGAATACAAGAGGAATACGTAAAACGAAAGTGTAAACGTAATCGAATCTCAATTTTATAATTTAGAGTCAATGATCTTCCGCGTTAAAATCAAAATAAATTACATCAATGTTCTAAAGACAATTATAATACTAGTCAAGAATATCAAACCATTGAGATTATCGATACAAATAAAGATTTTGTATAATTTATTGTTGTATTCCAAGTGCGGCAAATTAATTCTATTAAAAGAAATTGTAGAGTATCATTTGCGAGTATCATTTGAATATTGTGAGTCATAGCAAATAAAAGAAGTTTATTGACTATCATGTTGGAAATGATTAGTATCGATAAAGATGTTGTGACGAGAGCAAGCGTTGCGTTTGTTCTCGTCGGAATTTTCCCAAGTTCCCCTTTCTCTAGGCAAGGCACGGTGACCAGCGTTGGGCGCATTTAAGAATGCGTCTAATGCATGGTCTCTGTTTCAGCTAACAGAGATTGCCGAGCGGGACCGAGCAGGCCCAAAGCTGCTATGCTGGCGACAGAGAGTATAGAGATGTTAGTGAGAGAAATAGTCGTTGGCGTGCGTGCCCTCCAAAAGATTAGGCAGGCGCGCGTTTAGAACCAATTAGCGCATTGGTCGCGCGCCGCCTAATAAGTAGGTCAAGTGGGGAAAGAAAAGAACGACGGAAGAACTTGTAGATCGCGAGGAAAAACGAGCGACACAGAGAGTAGATAGAAAGTCGAGGGCAGACTCAGAAGGTTTTCCGAGTCGATCGGAGCAAGACGGTGGACGGCCAGCGGTAACAGAAGTTCAGCCGAGGACAAAGGGCTGAGGAGAAACCGAGAGAAGACGACTTGGTTCTGCAACTACTCGGGACGCTACCTAGGAAGCCGGCAGGAGTAGCCCAGCGACGACCTGCTACACCATGCGCAGGGCGCAACCAGGACTCCCGCTCTAGAACTAAAGGTCAAGTTTTCAAATTAATCTCTCTCTCTTTCTCTCTCTCTCTTTCTTCATCGACGGCTCTATGCGTAATTTTTAATATTAGGTGGGTAGCAAGGCGTGCACACGCCGGCTACCTGCCCTAATGACGGTCGGGTAATAAATCGCGCAAAGAGAAATCGTCCAGGCGATCCCTCACCGGGCGACTTTCTCTTTCTAGCTAAATAGCTTAAGTCAGTTCGACGTCAAGGCGGTCATCTGCCGGGCGACGCGCGTTGTGTTTTCGATAGATTTGTAGGCGCGATTAGTTAGTTAATTTGTTCTCCTTTTTAATAGTTGTTAAGAACGTCGTTGTGTTTATTAGGTTAAGAGTATGTGTGATACAGCTTATCATTATGCGGTTTGTTAATGTGCGGTAATTGCGAAATTGAAGTTTAATGTGACCTTGAATTGGTTGAAATTATATTTGTTTAAATGTGAATGTGTTATGTGCGTTTAATTTATTAACCATTTCATTTCTTTGCCTCTTCCCCCTTCCCGCCTCTATTGCTATGAGCGAGTGCGCCTCACTTACCCACCTCTAAATAATAGTTAACGAACGAGCTTTTGTTACAATGTTGATACTACATAATATAAAAGCAAACAGCAAGATTGTATAGTCAGTAACCGAAGAATTAAATTCATTATATAAAGCGTAAAAAGATACCATTAATATCTTTAAAAAAATTTCAAAAATCAAAATACCAATATCAATATTTAAAGGGACAGATAGCAACGCTATATTGAGTTCTTAAACGACTTAGAAAAACATCTGTCGTTAGAGAAAATTTCATTTGCCGAAAGCATCGATCTGATATCGTAAGCAGTAGAAACCGAAGCAAAAAAATAGTGGTACATAAACGAATCAGACATAACAAGTTATGAAAAAATTCAAACAAATAGCGCAGCCATATGAAGGCAGACTCATCGTAAGGTGGAATTTACAGTATTCCTCAAATGGGAAACTAAACCGTCTTAATTATACTACAACTTCATTTGGTTACGCAAAAGAGTTAGAACTACGTTTTTCTGAAGAAAAATTAACTGTGTAACAGATTTAACCCGCTGCTATCTATTTTAAAAGGGAAGGCAAGAGAAGCACTTTCGCTCTAAATACAATCGGAAAGTAGGCGAGTAAATAAACCACATACGTTAGTTTAAAATGACAAAACCTTTTTATTATACTACAATCAAACGCACGCTTAAACTAATCAAAACTAAACTTTTTAATTGAATACCTATTACATTATGTACGCTAATTAAACAACAAACGCGACTTATTCTAACATAAAAATCTGCACGAAATAGCCGGCGAGTGAACGCCTAGCTACTTAACCTTACAGTAAAACACGCGATACAAATAACGATGAAAGGATCAAACAAAAGTAGCCAGCGAGTGATCGTCAGGCTACCTATAAGTTCGTGCGGCTTCACATCACTGTGAGAGAGAAAGGAAAACCAGAAGAGAGAGATGACCTAACCTTATATTTTCTCCTTGATGATCTCCGTGAGGCGAAGGTGACAACGGCAGAACAGACCGATCGCCGGGCTTCTTGCTGTTGATGCCAGAGCGTGGGCCCACGCAGGATGGAATACAGCCGAACCTTTTGTCGCAGAAAAACCATCGAGATAACCGAGAGTGTGAGTTAATTTTCTTAGTCGACTTATCTAGATTACTGGCTAATGCTAAGTGACGCAACGAAGCACTCTTGCGTGGCCAATGACCGCGCGAGCGCGGACTATCCTTACTTACCCCAGTTTTAGATGGCGTACGACAAAACGCTAATTAGTCACGCGTCGCTCGCCTGCTTATACCCGCATAGTGCGTGCTCACGCGCGCACTTTGTCTTTCTCTCTCTCACTCTCTCTCTCTCTCTCCTTCTTCTTCAATTGCAGCATCTTTCTTGCTTTCCTTGGGCTATCTCGGCTGGGCCTAGCAATTTATAGTGGCTGAAAAAGAGATACTATAATAGACGCACAGAAAAAGTGCGCTCATTATTGACCACTGAGTCTGTCCGAGGACAAAGGGGAGAAGGAGAAGAACTAACGAGAAGCAGGCTACTGCCTGCTCTTATCACAGCTGAAAAACTATGCAATCATTATGAAAAAAAAATTCGTTACGTATTTGCGTGAAATTCGTTACGTATTTGCGTGAGATAACTTAGGTGTTGATCCAAGTTTATTCAAACTCATGCGCTCACTTTGCAAGGCTAGAAGTGAATGAATCTAACCTGTGCAAAGGTGGGCCTATTTATACACAGATTTTCCCGCTTATTATTGCAGGAGAGATTTCATCGAAAATTCGAGAGACATTCGCGAATTTTGAGAAATTATTTTTCTTCATTTACAAGTAAATAACCATTAATATTAAGTTTTTAATACATGTAAATTTTACAGAACTAGTTATTTGTTGATTTTATACAATATACAATTATCGCCAATAGTGTCGTCAAAAGTTATTAACTAATAAAGTTAATTAACGTGATATTACATTATTTACAATAGAAGATTGTTAAAATTTCATATAACCTTAAAGTTGATTAATTTTGGAAGTATTTTCCAAAATTAATTATTTAAATTAATTAATAACATTTGAATTATGACTATTTTTTCATATTTGTAACGGTTTTATTCTAATTTTAACATGCGGTTATTTGATTAATTATCTAAGATTTCTAAATCATAAAATTGTCATTATCAAGTATTAACTTAGTATTTTCGTTCTATATATAGCTTATTGTTTAAATAAATTATTAATTGTTTATTTATTAATAACAGTTGTTATTTAGCTGTTATTAATGAAACCAATTCTTACTCATGTTCTATGCTTATTCATTTTACATATAAATTATTTATATTTTTCTAATATTTCCTATGTTAATAAATAAATTAACTTTACATATCGATATTCATTATTAATTTATAATTGAATAAGATATTGTGAATCTGTATGTTAAAATCTATATAATTGATACTTTGTTATATTCAAATTATCTATAATTAACATATTTTTCTAAATATTATGGTTCATTATATCTATGTCTATTATTTGTGACGTCACGCTATTTGTTTTGACTCGACTCTTATTTGTGTACAGTCGCGTAAACATTGAGGTAGCGCCGCTTAATGTATTGTTTTGACTAACAGATAAATACGTTAGACTAGTTGCAGTCATTTAATAAACAGCTCATAAATAGGACCGTTACATGTGTTATGGCAATTCAGTGAAAACAAGACCATATAAGGAGCGTGACGTCACGAGCGTGGGAAAATTATTGTTTACAATGCAAAATCGACAATTGCAAAGTTTTTTCAAATGAATATACAACGTAGCTTATTAAGACAGAGAAGCAAGAGTTTGACACTTTGATAACTAATCTTTAACTGAGTTATCAATAAATAAAAAATTTATAATTTACTTAAACAATTAAAATTGCGTTGCTAGATAGCGATTCGACTGTATATATCTGTTACGTCTCACGTAACGGTCGCGAATTGACAAGAGTTACTCAAAAGCGACTGTCTCTTTTCGGTCAACGCGTAAGCGCTTTACCACGGGTGCGAGACTAAGACGAAAGCAGGCCGGGAACGTATCTAAAGTACCAAGTCAAAAATTAATAATTAAATAATTTTACCTGTAGTTTAACTGGTTCAGAAACTCGTACCTTAGAAGCCAGAGATGTAACGTAGATAAGAATTAGATATAACTCTTAAATAAGTTATTATAGAAATAGATTTAAAATATTTATTGATTAAATTACAGAAGGTGCGTAGTGTTACAGAGTCGAATACAAAGTGTCTATTACAATTGTTTTGCGTCCTCTTTTATAGTACAAAATACAGAAAAACTAATCAATAAAGGGTTAATCCCAGAAGGGGTAAGTGCGTCACTAAGAATAAAGTCAGCTATTAAATGACTATTACTTTTAATTACGGGAACTCTCCTTTCATAAAAACATTCAAATTTTACCGCTATAAAATAGTCTAACTCGTCCTCGACGTAACACGCCCGCCCCTGAAGACTAGCGACGCGGCGCGCTCGCAAGTTGCACCTACCTATTTGAAATTTCGTACATGAAATTATTATACTTATACCTTGCACATAACGAAGTTATACCAAGTACTACGTACTTATTAAGAGAAAGTAATTTTCTGTTAATAGCGATATACAATTAACATAATTAGAGAGCTTATAATTAAACATAAAATTGCAATGCTGATACAAATAAAGTTCCAAGTTGACAAGTCCACTATTTTTGATTCTACTTTTGTTGTTAGAGTACTGATCGGTTTTATATCAATTTTAGTTGTATGATTTTAATAAGTTTATGGCTCTTTTTCCAAATTTATGAGTTGATTCGTTATTTCTTTGGGCCATACATATTAATTTTGTCTTTATTCATATTAGGTTTACTAATACTTTGATTTTTTCTGAATCATTCATGATGACAAATCTAATTTTAATATCAATTTTTTATTTATTCGTCCCTACCTGAACGAGCCCGTTTTTTCCTTGGAGGAATCGATCGAATGCAAGGCTTACGCATAGTTACCGAAATAATGCCTGCGCTTACCGAACTAAAACTCATAAATCTTCCCTATAATTTCGACCATATGGATTCGGCTAATTTCTCTAGCGCTTGTTCATCAAGCATATAATAAAATGATAATTCTGCTCTGGGATGTCCGTACAATGATACACTTTTTGCTACTTTATTAAAAATCGTGGCTTGTTCGTTTGGAAACATGATATAGCTTTTTAATTTTTTAATATTTGACAAACTATAAATTCCGCTGTTAGCTATGTCAATGGGTGCTAGATATTTCCATGTTTGTTTTGTCTGAGGCTTTAAAACTCTTGGTCCGTCGCTAAAATAGGTCGGTCGTGGTAACATCTTAAACCATCCACTTTCCACCTTAAACATTACTGGTACGGTCTCATCACAGGCTGTTTCTGTACCGTAAAATTTCAATATGTGCGTGCAAGGTGTCATAAACATAGGTCTTCCGTCGCGCTCTACCGGTAGTTCTAGATAGCACTCTGAAGAGTTTCTTGTCCGCACGTCTACTGGTAAGCACTTAATTATGTGAATGACCTCGCCTGCGAGTAGGCTGATGTAGCCTGGACCGCTCATCAAATAATAGGCTAAGAAATCCGGACTAATTGTCGCGATATTTAGTGCATTCATTATAACTTTCTTTTCTAACTCGCACTGTTGAAATAACACCTCATAATATAACTTTTATAAGCTTTTTTTACGTGTTTTTCAAAGAAAGGTATCTTTGCATTAAAATATGCAAATATGTCGATGTTTTTAATATTTTTATCTTTTATTGCCGGAAAGGTATGTTTATTTTCATCGTATAGGATAAAAATTCTCGGATGTTCTGTTCTGGTTAAGACAAACCCGCATTTAGGTAACGCTCCTAGATCTCTAAATGCAAAGGACACTCCTTGTGTATCTAACACGTTTAGTGATCGTCTTTTGCTACCCTGTTCCATAACTTTTTCTACGTATCCGGTGTAAAGTTCTGTGAACTTATTTTCTTGGCATTCGTGCATGGGAATTGGGTCCCAGAAAGCGTAACCGAGAACGTTATTTCCGCATTTATCGTAACTGAATTTACAAACCGTTGATAATGTGATTTTAGTATTACGAGGGTCGTTTGAAAAGTCCGTGCAAAAATGAAAACTGGTTGATTTTTTTTAATAAATCTTTTTTATTTTTGAACATAGTCTCCTTTTAGGCTTACACACTTCATCCAACGCTGCTCTAGTTTGTTAATCCCTTCCAAATAATAGGATTTGTCCAAGTCTGTAAAATAGGCATTCGTTTCTGCAATCACCTCCTCGTTTGAATAAAATCTTTTCCCGGCCAGCCACTTTTTCATATTAGGGAACAAATAGTAGTCCGATGGAGCCAAGTGTGGAGAATAGGAGGGATGTGAAACGAGTTTGAACCCTATCTCCATCAGTTTTGCGGCCACAACTGCTGAGGCGTGAGCTGGCGCATTGTCGTGGGGGAAGAGGACTTTTTTGTGGGCCAATCGTGGACGTTTCTCTAGCAACTCGGTTTTCAAACGATCCAATAACGATGAATAATATTCGCCTGTAATTTTTTACCCTTTTCCAGATAGTCGATGAAGATTATTCCTTGCGAATCCCAAAAGACAGTTGCCATATCCTTTCCGGCCGAAGGAATTGTCTTCGCTTTTTTCGGAGCAGATTCCCCCTTGGTAACCCATTGTTTAGACTGTTCTTTGGTCTCAGGAGTGTAGTGATGTATCCATGTTTCATCTACAGTGATGAAACGACGCTTAAAGTCTTGCGGATTTTGCTGGAACAGCTGCAAACCATTCTTGCAACACTTCAAACGATCTCGTTTTTGGTCAATCGTGAGCAATCGCGGCACCCATCTAGCGGATAGCTTTTTGATGTCCAAATGTTGGTGCAAAATATTATGTACCCGTTCGCTCGAGATGACTACATTACTATCAATCTCACGCACCTTCATTCTTCTGTCAGCCATCACCATATCATGGATTTCATCAATGATTTCTGAAGTGGTAACCTCAAGAGGGCGTCCAGAACGTTCAGCGTCTTTTGTACTCATATGGCCACTCCGAAAATTTTGAAACTACTTATAAACTATTCTAATCGAAGGTGCATAATCACCATAATGTTTATCAAGCTTCTGTTTAATCTCCTGAGGCGTTTTGCCTTTGAAAAAGTAATGTTTAATCAATACACGAAATTCTTTTTCGTCCATTTTTTTACAACCACTCGATTTCTTTGATTAAAACGAATGTAAAACGCAAAGTAATTTGCCGATCTGGCTGAAACTTGGTATGTGCTCTTCCAAGATATGCCACTAACTGAAAATAACCTTGATGCGCACTAGTAGCGCCATCTCTCTGACTTTGCACGGACTTTTCAAACGACCCTCGTACCTAGCTATACTGTTTCCCAGTGTTCTTGCAACGAAATTTTAACATAACCTGTTACAAAAACGTCTTGAAATTCGCCATATGGGTCATTATAGTAGCCTGCGTTACTGCATCCATCCGCGCTAACTGATCGTCTAAATTCGGCACTGGAAAATTGTAATCGGAAATCAGTGTATTTACTGCGCGGAAGTCTATTACTGGTTATTTCTTGATTACGCCTTTAGCATTCCTTTTCTAATCCACGTAAAATATTGGAGACGAGTAAGGACTAAAAGCCCTTTCAATCATACCTTGGGCGAGCATATTTGAAACATGAGCAGTAATTTCTTTTCTTACCTCCGGGGGTTTTCTGAAAGGTTTTACGTGAATTGGTACTTTCGACGTTAATGGAATTTCGTGTTGGAGTAAATTAGTATATCCTAATTTATCTCCAGATAAGTGATATCTATCGTTGAATTTATTTATTATATCAACTATATGTTCCTTTTCATTTAACTTCAAATGATCAAGTTGTGACATGCCGATTATTCGTGATGCTCTATCTTCCGTATTCTGATTCATACTTATTTTGGCTATCTGCACGTGTTCGTTGATAGTAGAAGACATTCATGTCTTTTCCTTCAATAAAATCTTTACGCCGAGAAGAAGAAGGACAGTGAGGCGCGACCTCTCGAGTAATTAGGGCCTAGAGAGGACCGTTCTGGACAGGGTTCCTACTGCAGAGGAACCATTGCCATTAGAGCTACAGTTATATCTGCCAGGGAGGAGAAGCTATCTTGGAAGCAGAGCCAGTTCCCGCTACGACCATTCGTCGACCACGGAGTAAAGGCCGTGCTCCAGCCCTTCCTACAGCCACCTCCATCGTCGCCAGGGCGCCGTTGCCAACGGGTCTCCGCTTTTACCGGCATCGCTTGTCTCCCGACGGACCGTCGGCACACGGTGAGTCTAACGCCAGTTTGTTCTATCTCGCGCCAGCTCTCGCTCGTTTGCAGATTCCAGTTTGTCAAGCGTAATTTCATTTCGCACGCTAAGCGATCTCGTTCGCGTGATCCCGCGTACTCTGGTCGCGAAAGGCTGAGCGAGCGCGCTCGCCACGGTAAATTAAATTTGTAACGAACGTTTGTGAAAATGGCATTAATAAATGATATCGCTATATGTAATATTAGTTAATTAAAGTGTCCGATTATTTGAATCATCCTCCCCAACCAGAGTGAACGTCGGCCTGTGAAAGTCAGCGACGGCTTTCTTTACCGAGAAAGAACCGAGTAAAAATTAGCCGAGACCAGCCCAAGGCGCGCCGTGGATGACGCCTCTTTCATGGCATCCCTTGTTTAATCTCGGCGGGTTTCGTTGTTCGCATCGCTTTGTCCTGGCTGGAAAGAGGTAATCGCGAGAATTCCCTTTGTGATAAGTTTTGAACAGTGCGGTGTCTCGGCCGATCAGTGCTTTTCGGCGAATTCGCGGAGTAGCGAGCGAGAGCCGTAGAAATAATTGGGAAAAGAGAAATTTTAGTTGCATGTAACATTTTAATTTTTCGTCATTATTGTGTCGTCAACACATTTGGCTCGAGTTACGCAGAAGCCCGGAGCTAGTGAAACGGGCTGAGGCGAGTATCACGGTGTTGTGATTAAGCGATTACGCGGTAAATTTATCTGTGCTGTTATTGCGCAAATTGTGATTGCTCGAGCCGGGTATTTTGACTATTTGAAATTTGCACGTTTGGACTTTGTGTTTGTGAATTTGAAGGTTGCAAAAATCGCATCGATCATTCTCGGCTATTTTGATTGTTGTTAAGCGAGAGCTCAAGGTAAGGCGTGTTTAGAGGCTGAGTAAGATCTTTGTGTTACGTACTCGCATCATATGCATTTCGGCTTGTGTACGCTGAGCTGTTCTCGAAAACAAAGAGGACAAACGCGCTTAGGCCTGTTGAAGGTGAAATAAGCCGGGGAAAGCTTGGGTCTGGTTTGGTGCCTGGTTGTTTAACGCGCGGGGTCGCGTGAAATACGATGCCGATGACGAGATCGCCCAAGCATCGGAAGGCTACGGAATTGCGGCCGCGGCCAGAAGCGTTTAAAAGGAGAGTTATGAAAATTCCCGTAGTGAAGTCAATATGGGAGCGCATTCAGGCAATGCAAATTCAGGAATTGCTGATATGGATGACGTCGAGCGGATTAGTTACGGACGGTACGACCGCGATCGTGCAAGATAGGGCATTTCGCGCATTACTATTTAGCGTGCGACATGAATCAGCGCCGCTTGTGTGAGAGCTGATGATTTTTTGTTGGGTGAAATACCGACCACCGTTGATGCGAGAATCGTATCATCGGCGCGGGTCGGATCGCTGCTGGAAATTTTCGAGGCGGAGGTAAATGCAGCGGTAAGCGCTCGACGAGCGCCAAGTGACAGCACGCGGCGAATATGTGCGCCGCCATCGGAGGCGCGAGTTCACGCCACGGATGGTACGACTGCATGTGAGGAGGTGCGCGGAAGGGCTCAAAGAGCGGGTTTGTATCGTTCTGTGCCGACGGACTTTGCGCCGGCTCTGGATATTGCGAATACTCAAACAGAGATTGTGTGAACGCGCGCGGATTGGCGACCGGCCAATTTTCACGGTCAGGAGCTATCGATGGGACAGCGCGCGGTGAGAACGTTTCGACCACATGGTTAACCTCAGCGGCATATAAGGCGAATGATGCCGAGAGCCGGGGCGAATGCGAGGGCATATCGCGGGTACATTACAGGAGTTTAAAGATGAGTTCCGGCGTCAGTTTTGTCCGCGGCGATCGTGCGAGGACGTTTAGGATGTGCCGTGCCGCCGAACTCAAGGCGAAGATGATCCATTAGGAGAATTTCTCACGGCTTTCCTGTATATTTCGAGTAGGTTAAAACCAAAGCTTCCGAAACACAGGCAGCTTGAGCTGATTAAAAATAATTTATACCCAAAATTACGCAATTATATCAGGGCGAAAAAGGTTCAAACGCTTAAAGGCCTTCGGATTTACGGGGAGAGATTTGAGCGCAGACGCGACATTGAGAATCGCTATCGCCCGCCGCCAGCGCCGCCAGCGCCGCAGGAGTCGTTGATGCCAGAGGTTACTTACCGCGGAGATTCGTCAAAAGGAATCGCGGGGACTGGCAGTCGCGCGAATTTCGCGGTTGGCGAACGGGTCTATGCGGACGGGAATGAGAATAGAAAGAACCGTCAAGAAAATAAAAATAAATCGGCATGCAGGAGCCGCAATTCCAATAGTGAATGTGTAGCTCAACGAGGGGCCGCGGACTCATCGAGAGAGTTGTCGATAGATAGGGTAGCCATGTTATCCCAGCTAGCTCAATCTCAGAAGGGCACGCCGAGGGGAAACGCGAGTAATGCTGCAAGGAACGTTGCAGGTCGCGTAACCTTTCAGGGCATATGTCATAAATGCGGGGGGAACGTGTCCGCAATGCCAGGTGGAGCTCAAGGCTCTGGAAAACTTAAAAGCGGGATCCAGTTGCCCGACGGATCCCGCGTAGTCGCGTGTAATAGGGCGTCCAATGGAGCGAAAGTCGCGTTCATGAGGCTGTTCTATAGCAAGTTCACAGAGTTTCAACAGCAGGTTGAGCGAAATGAAGCTAACTTAGGCACGAATAACGCGGAAACAGAGGCCTCTATGCAGCACGAGTACGCGAAAAATAGAATCAAGGAAAGTTCGAGGAAAGAGTTCGACTCGATCGAATTCAACGAACGATGGGCAAGAACGCGTGAAGCTGGTCCCGAGCGCGAGCGAGGATGGCGAGTGTTGGAGTCAGGGAAAACGCTGGATGCGCGCGAACCGGAGCGAGACCGAGGAGATGTCCAAGGGAGTCCGACGCTCGGGCGTGGGTCGAAAGATGAATCGACGAGAAGGCGCCGGGTGGATCAGCCAGATGGGAACTTGATGGAAATTGCACAGACCGCGTAGTCTTCGAGAGGTTCAGAGGAGGGTGCGGCGCGTGCGCGGCCGGTTCCGAAACAGACTCGAACTACGAGATCGCTTCACCAGGCTGAAAACTTAAAAACTGACGACTTTGACGGTGTAGACGAAACGTCGTCGCGATCCGTTACCTCGTCCGGGGAGTTCATGGTGCTGAGCGGTGAGGTAGTAGTTAGGGCGATACCGATCGCATCGGTTTTGGGAGCTTCGGATGGCGGAGGATGCGAGTCGCCGCGAAAAGATTTGGCGGATAGCCTGGTGAGTGAGAAGCGAGTCGAGTCATCGGAGACCGGCGCAGGTTTCCCGCGTTTTTGTGCTCGTGTTTACGTGGGTGAACCAAAGGTGGACGCGTTGGAGAATCACGAGTTGTTGGTAGTTCATATTGCGGGAAAGCCATATAGTGCGCTGTACGATTCAGGAACGATGGTGACAATCGTGGGCCCGCGTATACGCTGCGACTTTGCGGACAGAATTGAGCCGTGTGACTTCGCGTTGTTCGGGTTTTCGGGAATGAGAACCGGGATCGTGGGAAAACTTCGGCTCAGGGTTGAGATCGACGGAGTATCGCGAATAATAGTGGTGCGAATCGTAGATGTGCCGATACAATACGACATGATAATCGGGATGGATTTCATCCAGGAGTTCGGTATCGGCACAGATCACGCGAATAAGCGATAGTACATAGAGAATGGCCGTGGCACTGGTTCGCAGAGCTGAAGCGCGAAAGAGTGGAGTTCCCGAGCGACCCTGGGGCCGCGCGTGTTCGCGTTAGAGCCGAGGTCGTGGGGCTCTCTGAACTGCGATTATCGCAGCGCGAATTAGTCGAACGCCTTGTGCGGCGGGTGGTCCCTGAGAAGTTGCCTGCGCGTACGCATTTAATTGAGCATGAGATTGATGTGCAAGGCGCGCGTCCGGTAAAAACTCCCTTAAGGCGATATTCGCCACAGGTGATGGAGTTCATGCGAAGCAAGACAAAGAAATAGCTAGAATCGGGGCTAATCCGGAAATCGACAAGCGATTGGAGTAGTGGGCCGGTTATAGTTAGGAAACAGGACGGCACGAATCGAATGTGTATAGATTTGAGGTCGGTTACTAAAGCGACGAAAACAGATGCATATCCGATACCGAGTATTGACTTAGATCTCGATCCACTGCGTGGGGCGCGTTATATTTCTAAGATCGACCTGAAGAACGTGTACTTGCAAGTACCGTTAAGCCAGAAGAGCAAGAAATTTAAAGCATTCGCGGTCCCGGGATTAGGGTTATTCGAATGTAATTATATGATTTTCGGATTGATAAATGCTCCAGCGACGTTCATGCGTCTGATGGACACGCTTTTCGGACCGGAATTCGAGCCATATGTTTTTAAATATTTAGACGATGTAATAGTGGTAACCGAGACTTTCGATGAGCATTTGGTTTGGCTTGAGCGAGCTCTGCAGAAGCTAGTAGATGCGGGACTCGAAGTAAACGTGAACAAATGCGAATTCGGTTGCTCCGAGGTGACGTCTTTGGGATATCGATTGAATAGTCAAGGTCTGCGACCTGACGCAGACCGTATCAAGCAGTTGGTTGGTTTTCCTCAACCCAGAAATGTTAAACAGTTGCGACGTTTCCTCGGTATGTGCGACTGGTATGCGCGATTTACTGAGCACGAGAGCGAGATGAAAGTACCGCTCACGAAGTTCACGCGCAAGAGCGAACGCTGGCACTGGGGGCAGGAGCAATTCGAAGCTTTCGAGAAGTTAAAGAAAGCGCTGACGGAGGCGCCGGTTTGGGTGAGACTCGATTTTGCGAAGACTTTCTTTATCCATTGCGACGCATCGTCATATGCGTTAGGTGCATGTCTAATTCAGAGGGACGCGGATGGGTTTGAGCATCCTATATGCTACGCTAATAGAATGTTAAATATACACGAGCGCAATTATACTGTGTTGGAATTGGAATGCGCGACTGTAATAATGGGGATTAAACAGTTCCTACTTTATACTGAGGGAGTGCATTTCGTGGTGGTCACGGATCATACGGTACTTACTTGGCTACGCAATAAGAAGGAGCCTATAGCTCGGTTGGCGCGTTGGGTTCTAGAACAACAACAGTATGATTTTGAAATCGTATACAGGAAAGGTCGCCTGCATCATATGCTGGACGCGTTATCACACGCGTATGAAGACGGCAAAGAGGTAGCGGCATTCGCGACTATCAAGGATCCCGACTACTTACAGCGCATGAAGAACGTACTTACGAGACCGGATAAATTTCGGAATTGGCGAGTAGAGGACGGAATGTTATATAGATTCTCGTCTGATAGGTTACTTGATCTGGTTACAAATCGTGAGCAGTGCTGGTGCTTAGTGGTACCGTTAGAACACCAAGCTAGAGTGATGCGAGACGCACACTGCGAGCCGTCGGCGGGACATTTCGGAAGAGATAAGACCTATGATAGAGTCGCCAGGGAGTATTCATGGCCTGGAATGTACTATGACATCACGGAATTCGTGCAATCGTGCGAGAAATGCCAACGGTATAAAATCGAACAACAATTACCGATGGGCCTCATGAGCAAGCGGGTAGTCGAGCAACCATGGTTGATAGTAGCGGCAGACGTGATTGAGCTCCCGAGGAGTAAGAATAGGTTTAAATACTTAATCGTGTTTCAGGACTTGTTCACGAAATATGTGGAGTTTAAACCGCTCGTGTCAGCTACGGGGAATGCTCTCTCGCAAGCTCTTGAAGAGCTTATCTTGTATCGATAGGAGATACCGGGGTATATTGTCACGGAGAACGGTAAAAATTTCTCTGGGAACAAGTTTCGAGCGACGTTAGACGAGTACAAGATTGAGCACGTACTTTGTCCGCCATACCATCAGCAGGCGAATTTCGCCGAGCGAGCGTTAAGACGCTGAAGCTGATGGTGGCGATTTTCGTCGATTAGGATCACAGGAATTGGGATAAGTATTTGCATGAATTCAGGCAGGCGCTGAATACGACGATACAGGAGAGCACGACGGTCTCCCCGGCGTTCTTAAATTTTGGTCGCGAACCGCAGCAGGCTCAAAGTCTGCGTCGCGAGGTAGAAACGCGAACGCCGATTATTCGCTCGACAATTGAGAATTACCATCAGAAGAAATACTACGATAAAAAGTGACGAGACGTAGAGTTTTCGGTTGGTGATCTAGTCTTGAGGCGAGCACTCACTTTGTCAAGCGTAAGCGCGGGGAAAAATGCAGAACTGGATCCGCAACATACCGGTCCGTATAAGATTTTGCGAGTAGTTTCTCCGGGAATTTACATGTTGATCACGAGTAACAACAAGCAGATACCAATGGCTGATGTATCGGAACTTAAAGGATACGTGCTTCCTCGTACGAGAAAAGGCAATAGCCGAGAGTGATGTGTCTGTTGTGTGGTGTCTGTGTGAGTGTGATGTTCGTATTGTCTATTTTATTTCTTTTATTTTTACGGATTAGTCAGGAGAGAACAGAACCATGATCATCTGGTTATCGGACTGGACGTCGGATGAAGTAGCAATGCTAATACATGCATGGTTTATTACAGGAGAGGTAGTGGTGATGGATGAAATGCCAGGTATCTCGGGCGAGTGCGCCGAGAAGCTAGGTGTGGTGGAGGCAGGCCAGCAGGGACAATCGGCGGAATCGCGGAGAGGATTTTGGATGTAACAGAAGCGAGACCATGTAAGAGGCGCACGGAGCGTGGTACGCTCCGTGTCGCTACTCTCCCATCCGGTTGGAGCGCGGTTGCTGCCGCTGCTGCTGCGACCGCTGCAGCGAGGACAGGGACCACCGAATCGTCACGCGATTTGCCGGTGGGCGCAGTAAAACCATCACCGAGATGAGGATTCGAGAATCAGGTGGCGATGTCTGAGCCTACTGGGAGTTGGCCGCCGGTGGATGTACAACCATCCACTTCGTGGGCAAGTTTGTCAAACGAATGGGATAATAGCAGGGCTGTTTCGCCTCTATTGATAGCTGAACTTCGTCGGGATATGCTAACTCCGGAGGGACGACAGGAGTTGATCCAAAGGTTCGGTCCGATTGTGAACGAACTGATTAGGCCAGAGGACCTGCTGCCGGAGTGTCCTTTACGCTTTAGCACACCGGATCCATCGTCTGTATCGGAAGCGCTCGCGACCTCGTATATTGCCGCCGGTAAGCGCGACGTGGTCCGCAAGCACGGATGGAGTCCCACCGGAGACTTTTACGGGAACTTTGGGAGGTGGAAGATGCGGCTAGGTATGGAACGTCGAGAAGACGCCGTAATAACCAGAAAATGCCTAACTTCAACGACTATGAGCCGTCGTTCACGGGTGTTGCTCCGTTAGCACAGGAAAACGTAGTGGTTCAAGTCGAACGTGAGGTGGTCGAGAGGAGCAGCAGCGAGAAACGCAGCTTGTTGCGCCTGTCGCAGAGTCACTGAACATGGCGAGTTCGCTGAACTCGGTACCTGCGAGACAGGAGGCGCCGGTGGCTATGGACGTTGAAGCGGAAGGCGTGGATGTACGGGTAGCCGTTTCCGCCGAGGCTAACGAGCCGTAACCGATGCGATAGTTAGGTGAAAACGGGGCTGATGCGACGTCATCGCATTAAGCTGCTGAAAGACCGGCTAAACCATACAACATAGGTCGTCGAAAGGACAAGTACCGCGTGTTCCCCGATGGGACACGCATACCGGCACCAAGAACGGGTGCGAAAGTTTGTCGCCGTAGGGAAAACCAGCAGGCGAGAGCTGCGGAGGCCGATATAGCGAGATCGCAGCCACAGCCTCAAAACGCGGACCAGAGTCAGATTGAGATAACGTATCCGCAGCGACGGATTGTAACGGGGGAAGGTGCGAGTCGCGATCCGGTAGCGGCAATATTGGTAGAGTTAGCACGTTTGATGCCAGAGCAACTGGAACTAGGATCCAACGCCAGGCATGCGAGCTCGCTGCCAGGGTGATTGGCAAGGGCGCAGCTCCGGATAAGGCACGAAAAGGCTGAGGTACCAAATCTGTTCACTTTGAAAGGGTTTTATCTTGTTTTATTTTACTTTCTTTCTTGTTTTATGTATGTCATGTTTATTTATGTTTGTTTATTTTTTTATTGATTTTGATGATATTGGCGAGTGAATTATTAAAGTTTTTATAATTTTGATTCTGTACTATAATTTTAAGTTGTTTTCTAGCTGATCCTGTGTTCAGGCGAGGAGTGTTGTGATGAGTAAGCCATGGGTGCCTGTGGCTTCCGCGGTTTAGCGCGGGGGCTGTGACAGGGCTATAGCGATGCTCATTTGCCCTATGTGCGGCACTCTCCTCGCGTGAACGCAGCGACCAAGTATACGCTATATAGCGACTACATACTTGTGCCGTTGCATGATCTGGAGAGAGGAGCGCGACGATCAGCGAAGTGTCGCCGTGCGTGCGAGTGAGAGCGAGAAGAGCGAGAGAGTGAGAGAGCGATTTCGACTGATTTTTGACGGCGAGAGAAGTGGGAGCGCGGCGGCGTGAGCTTTAGAAATTAAGAGAGAAGAAGGGCAGTTAGGCGCGACCTCTCGAGTAATTAGGGCCTAGAGAGGACCGTCCTGGACAGGGTTCCTACTGCAGAGGAACCATTGCCATTAGAACGACAGTTATATCTGCCAGGGAGGAGAAGCTATCTTGGAAGCAGAGCCAGTTCCCGCTGCGACCATTCGTCGACCACGGAGTAAAGGCCTTACTGCGGTCCTTCCTACAGCCACCTCCATCGTCGCCAGGGCGCCGTTGCCAACGGGTCTCCGCTTTCACCGGCGTCGCTTGTCTACCGACGGACCGTCGGCACACGGTGGGTCTAACGCCAGTTTGTTCTATCTCGCGCCAGCTCTCGCTCGTTTGCAGATTCTAGTTTGTCAAGCGTAATTGTATTGCGCACGCTGAGCGATCTCGTTCGCCTGATTCCGCGTACTCTGGTCACGAAAGGCTGAGCGAGCGCGCTCGCCACGGTGAATTAAATTTGTAACGAACGTTTGTGAAAAGGGCGTCAATAAATGAGATCGCCATATGTAATATTAGTTAATTAAAGTGTCCGATTATTTGAATCATCCTCCCCAACCAGAGCGAACGTCGGCCTATGAAAGTCTGCGCCGGCTTTCTTTACCGAGAAAGAACCCAGTAAATATTAGCAGAGGCTAGCCTAAGGTGCACGGTGGCTAACCCCTCTTGCAGCTTTCTTTATTAATGGAAACTCTTTTCACAAATATCTCTAAATTGTTACGAATTTTTACTTGATTTATCTGACTATTCCAGCGTATGTTTTGCGGTTTGTTATTGATTTTGAATAAATATTATTATTATCTTGCGATATTAAATATTGATTATTAGCAGTTGTATTGCTTGTAAATAAAGAAAATACTTTATCAGCGATTTTTAAATTATTGTTTTTATAATTTATTTTAGCGTTGAATTTACGCAAACATTCACTGCCGATTAGTCCGTCTTCTTGAATATGTAAGTCATCGCGTACTATGTGAAATTCGAATTCTAGATCTTTTATTGTAATATTTATTTTTCCTAATGTTACTACATTGTTATATGTAATACCTCGCAACTCTAAAATATTCAATTTATTCAGATAAGCTTCGTTTGGTTTCTTAGACAATTTCAGTAAAGATGGTCCAGCACCAGTATGTAGCATGATAGAAAGGCTGATATTTTGATTTTTATCTTCTAAAATGAACGTTGGTGACTTACTATTCAAGTTTAACAATACCAGTCTTTTCGTTACTTCTAATTTCTTTGTATTTTTACTTAAGCACGGCGCTCCGTCTGGCTGGTTGTTTCCCCGGTTGCGTCTTTCACCTGCAAACCACCGGCGTTTCCCTGATGTTGTTTCTTTAGTTCGTTAAAAATTCTTTTGTTACATCTTATTTTCCAGTGACCTTTAATACCGCAATAATTACAAATAGTCGGATCTCTGTTTGGATTTCCTGGTCCGCGATCATTAGAATCAAAATTTTCCTGGTATTTTTGATGCAGAGTTATTGGTTTGGGGCGGAGCTACTTGCTGGTTCATTCTTTCTCTATTGGTTGTATTTTCATTATTCATTTGCTTTTGGCCTTCGTTACTATTGAATCTTTATTTCTAAATTTCGTTCTGCCATTGTTACGGTAAAAACAAGTATCTGCTAAATGATTTGACAACTTAAAAATTTGACATACTTGCGAGTTATCTGTTTTTACTATTTTTACACTTTTGATGCTTGCTAATTCTTTTTTTACTTCTGCAAGTACTTTTACTGTCTGATTGAGATCGTTGTGTTCTTATGTTGCGAAATCGCGTTCAATCGCTACCGCTTTTGCTGTTGCTTCTTCGAAATTTTTTGTCTGTCCCATTCGCGCTTTAATCACCCAGTGTAAGCCGCGGATGAAAAACTTGACGTTATCCTTTTCTAATTGATTTAAGAATCCGACATTATATCTTTTTTCACGCACTGCTGCGCTTACTAATTCTCGCGCTACCGTTTTAATTCTGTTTGAGAATTTTACTACATTTTCTGAGGCTTTTTGCTTGAGCATAGCCAGCTCACCAGATAATTGATTGAAAGTATTGTCTGATCCGAAAAGGTGAACTAAATACATTTCAATCTCGCTAATTGTCTCAAAATGTTTTCCACGCATACTTTTTAATGCATCCCCATATAATCTCATTTTAACTAATCTTGCTAGATCCGCTTCATTTCCTGGTGGAATAACATTATAAGCTTCCCAATAACCGTCTTGAAAATCATATAGTGGAATGCAGTATCTATCGTATTTAGGAATGAAATCTACGATATCTTTCAAACCTACATTTCTCAAAGGGCTAATTCTGGAATTTTGTACTGAACGGGTGACTTCTTGTGGAGTTGAATGATAAATCGGTCTTGTGCTGGCAAATGACCTGCATGTTGACGTTGGTGTAAAGTATTCTGAATTGCTACTTTTCTCGTTTTGACTTTTTTCAGTAATTTTTCGTATTAAAAATTTAACGTTTTTATTATTTATAATAGGAATTTCGTTTCTTGTTTTACTTATTTCGTCTTCGTTATCATTGTCAATTGTCTAATATGTCAGAGCTTGGAAATATTCCCTTGACTCGTCTTCCGTTATTTCCGCGTTTGATTCAATTATTGGTTCAAATTTATTTTCAAAATGTACTACTTTGTCAGTACGATTTACTCCTTCTAAAATTTCTTTCGGACTTATATTACATTTTGTTAATTCTTCAACAATGAGTAGTAAAAGTGGATCTTGGCATGAATTCCTTATTATTTCTCCATTTAGAAAATGTTCTAAAATTTTTATTAATTTTTCTAGTTGTTGTTTTTTGCCCTCTATTTAGAAAACTAAATTCCGACGAGCGTGCAGAAATTTTATACATTCTAGTAATGTTGGTTCTCTACTACTTATAAAATTCGGATCTATTTTTACGCAGTTTCTTAAAACTAATAGTGCTTCCTCATTTCACTTACCTCTTAAATGGGCTCCCGTAGTCATGTTTGTATAAAAAAATTTACTTTTGCCTAGTTCTGCTTTTCGTTAAAAAAATATACCCGGAGGGGTCCCCAATTGTTACGTCTCAGGTAACGGTCTTACCAAGGCAGTGTCATCTGATCCCAAGACCGCCGTTTAAGCGAGGTGGCAGAGAGTGAGAGAAAGAAAGCGTGCTTTGCTCGCAGCAGCAAAGGAAAGAAAAGGGACAGTCAATTCCTCAGGAAAACTCGAACCTTGAGGGCGAGCTCTCGATTCAATTGTCTGACTCTCGACCTCAAAAAATCACGCTCTGGCCGATGTCTATTGTGCTTGTACTTGTGGCAAGATCAAGTATCATTCTTCATTAGAAGCCAGCGGCGGGAGGAGCTAAGTCCAGGTGTTACCTACCTAGCTGAGGATACGTCGTGTCCTCTGGAACGGCTGCCTCTCAGCGGCATCGGGCCCCTTCCTTCAAGGGACCGCAACCTGCGTCGTGCTGAGCTTAGGGACACTCTTCCTGCCTGGGTGAAGCTTTCCACCCGTGTGTGTGTCGAGCTGATAGGACTTCCGTGATTGGCCATTCACTCGCGTTGTATAGGTTAAGCGAAGCTCCATAAGAGTTACCCGTTTTAATTAATTCTTTTGTTTGAGTAAAATTTGTTAATTGTCAAGTTCCCTTGAGTCATTATAATACTGAGTTTTTTATGTCGGCTGAACTACAGGGACTTAATTTAAATTATTCATTATTAAGTTATCTTTGTCATTGTGATTACAGAGATAAGTTTGTTCTTTTTTTGTTAAACTTTTGTGTTCACATTTAATCACTCACACCTGCACTTAAACCGCCCATCCTGTCAAATAAAAAGATACCTAGATAGTCCCTTTCTTAATTTAATATGCTTATATTAAACAGTTGTACTAGCCTATTTGGATAGAGATAAACTTTTTATATTAACGATGGACGCTAGTAACTACACTAATAGTGGCTATATTGTCTCAACTAAACGACTAAAATGAAGAACAGATAATTTGGTAAGTCGCACCTAAATTCCTTTTTTTGAATCCAGATCTCCGTAAAGTAGACAATGGATTCTAACTTAGTTGCAATTTAGAAAAAGAGTGAAATCTCTTGTTTTTTATACGTAACATGATTAACATGTTAAGAATTGAGACAAGAATTCTAACAATCAGCTACTATTACTGTTTATTGCCTATTCTTTCAATAGACTGACTTTAGTCTTAGCTTTTCGACGTTTATTTTACAATCTAATCCTACGTCTAAACTTTTTTTTCATGCCACCGCAACTACCCCTCTCTCTTTCTATTTACTTAAGTTCTTTATATACCTACTATAGACTTTTATAGAATAAATAGCGGGAGCCTTAACCAACGCTACTGTCAGTGAGGTACTATCTTCATTAATCATGGAACCTTTCTATGGAATCGAAATTCCCTAGAAAGATCCCATCACTGACTACTTTTACTTCTTCTTCATAAGGATAGTTGATAAGGGAAATAGTTAAATAGATAAATAAGGATTAAATAATTAAAAACAATATTTGTTTAAGGTTAATATATTTCTATTGCTCTTATAGTGTTTAAGGTTAATATATTTCTATTAGCTTATATTACTAATATAAAAAAAATTTCTTTTCATTTCTTCATTACTAGAGTTCTTAAATTCAAAATTTTATTCTTCATAATATAGAAGGAATAGTTCTTTTTTCTCACATGTTCCATAGAGTTTCTTCTATATATTGCTATCCTTTTCAAGAGCCAATCTTACTCTTTTTCGTTAAAATAATCTAAAATTCTTCATACTCAATCCAGTGGTCTCAGTGTCGACATAAATGATTTTATACTCAATTGACGCGTCGGGTTTATTATTGCTCAATACTGATTTAGGCAGAGGAAAATTGTTCGTTGACGTAGGAATGTCAAGGTCTAGCACGCCACTCAATCCAACGTTACTTTCATAAGTTATTCCTTCTTTTCTTTGGACTTTACTAGACTTTGAGGTTCTCAGTATTTTTAACGCTTTTTTGCGCATCTTCGCAGCGCGCCCTATCAAAAAAATCCAGTTGGAATTCCACAATGGATTTCCAGCCGGAAATCCGGCTGGATTCCAATGTAGATTTTTATGGATTCTATATGGATACTTGTAGATTTCCAGGATAGATTTCCTGATGTATATTATGGATAATCCAGGTATATTTTCTAAAATCCCAGGTGGATTTTTTATGATATTCCAGATGGATTTTTTAAGAAATCCCAGATGGATTTTTTACGTAATCCAGGTGGATTTCTTAAGAAATCCAGATGCATATTCGTAGAATTCCAGGTGGATTTTTTAAGAAATCCAGATGCATATTCGTAAAATTCCAGATGGATTTCTTATGAAATCCAGATGCATATCCGTAGAATTCCAGGTGGATTTCTTATGAAATCCAGATGTATATCCGTAGAATTCCAAGTGGATTTGTTAAGAAATCCAGATGCTTATCCGTAGAATTCTACGTGGATTACTTAAGAAATCCCAGATGGATTTTTTACGTAATCCTTGTGGATTTCTTAAGAAATCCAGATGCATATTTGTAGAATTCCAGGTGGATTTGTTAAGAAATCCAGATGCATATTGGTAAAATTCCAGGTGGATTTCTTAAGAAATCCAGATGCATATCCGTAAAATTCCAGGTGGATTTCTTAAGAAATCCAGATGCATATTTGTAGAATTCCAGGTGGATTTCTTATTAAATCCAGATGCATATCCGTAGAATTCCAGGAGGATTTCTTATGAAATCCAGATGCATATCCGTAGAATTCCAAGTGGATTTCTTAAGAAATCCAGATGCATATTCGTAAAATTCCAGGTGGATTTCTTAAGAAATCTAGATGCATATTCGTAGAATTCTAGGTGGATTTCTTAAGAAATCCAGATGCATATTCGTAAAATTCCAGGTGGATTTCTTAAGAAATCTAGATGTATATTCGTAGAATTCCAGGTGGATTTCTCAAGAAATCTAGATGCATATCCGTAGAATTCCAGGTGGATTTCTTATGAAATCCAGATGCATATCCGTAGAATTCCAGGTGGATTTTTTAAAGAAATTCAGATGAACATTTTCCTAATTCCAGATGGAATTTGAAAAAATTCAGATGCATTTATATAAAATCCCAGGTGGAATTTTTGGAATATGCAGGTAGTTTTCATGAATAATTCTAAGTGGATTCCTTATAAATTCTAGATGAATTGTATATTTCGTTAAAATGAATTCGAGATGGGTACTTTTGGTAAATGCAATATGTATAAATTAAGTATTATGAATAATTCATGTACAATTCGCATATAAAATACATTTCATGTATAAAATTAAATTATAAATTTATTTTGTATAAAGTTGACTATAATAAATCCTTAATGCTATTGTAATATAAAATCATTTCCAATACATATTCGGCACACTTGAAACATAATTGTTACATCCTACATCTCAAATAAACACATGCTTTATGAATGTCTTTAGTGTTTGTTATTTCAATATCAGAATTAATTTTATAACTTGCTTTGTGCAAAGCAATTCATCATTTATCAGATGACCATCATCGATTACTCTAACCTTCTTGTACGTAATATATTCTTTTTCGTTCTCCATATTCACGAGAAATTGTTGAATCTCTTCGTAGTCTCCATTTTTCAAAGTTGCAAATGAATTATCCGATCTATACAGTACCTTTTCACATGACTTAAATAGACATCCGTCCTTGACAATTTTTTTATACGCTCTTACTTTATCTGTTGGAAGTTCGAAGTTTCTTATAACATCTTCATTAGTTTCCGATCTACCGAAATATCTGTATGTAAATTTCACACTTTTTTCTGTGACAATGTTGTCTAAACATCTGATGTAATCTACGAGGTGTGATCAAAAAGTAAGGTGAATTTTGAAATTTAGCGGGCTACGTCCGTTCGATCTTCGACTTTTTATGTTGGTACACTCGTCTAGAACATGCGTTCCAAATTTCAGCTTTGTAGTATGTGTGAGAGGCATCAAGGTTAGAAGTGTTTTGCGTGCTCCACGATTTGCTGCTGTCTAAAAACATGGATCAAAGAGTTTGCATTAAATTTTGAGTGAAAAATGGAATCAAATGTTCCAAAACACTTGAAATGCTGAAAGTGGCATATGGTGAGTCTACTTTAAGCCAAAAAAATGTTTACAAGTGGTATAAACTCTTCCAAGAAGGCCGAGAAGACACCGACGACGAACCTCGTTCTGGACGCCCCAGCACATCAACAACTGATGAGAATGTTGAAGAAGTGAAGAAAATAGTGCTGGGAAATCGTCGAATTACCATTAGAGAAATTGCTGATGATATTGGCATCTCATTTGGTTCGTGCCAATCAATTTTGACGAGTGTTTTAGACATGAGACGTGTGTCAGCGAAGTTTGTTCCGAAATTGCTCAATTTCGACCAAAAGAAACGTCGCATCAGCATCGCCCAAGAGCTACTGAATGACGTCAACGATGATCCAGATTTACTCAACAGGGTTATAACAGGTGACGAAACATGGGTATACGGTTATGACGTCGAGACTAAGACTCAATCTTCCCAGTGGAGTCATTCTGGATCACCAAGACCAAAAAAAGCACGCCAAGTTCGATCAAATGTAAAGGTTTTGCTTACAGTTTTCTTTGACTGCAGGGGCGTGGTCCATCATGAGTTCTTGCCACAGGGTAGAACAGTAAATAAGGAATATTACCTGCAAGTTATGCGCAATTTGCGCGAAGCAATCCGCCAGAAACGTCCGAATTTGTGGAAAAATAAAAATTGGCTTTTGCACCATGATAACGCCCCTGCTCACACATCGTTGCTTGTGCGCGAATTTTTGGCTAAAACCAACACAGTAACGATGCCACAGGCACCGTATTCCCCAGATATGGCCCCGTGTGACTTCTTCTTGTTCCCAAAACTGAAGAGGCCCATGAAAGGACGGCGTTTTGCCACGATTGAGGAGATAAAGACGGCATCGAAGGATGAACTAAACAAGATCACAAAAAATGATTTTTTGAAATGCTTTGAGGATTGGAAAAAGCGTTGGCACAAGTGCATTATATCCGAGGGGGATTACTTTGAAGGAGATAAAGTAAAAATTGATGAATAAATAAATATTTTTTGAGAAAAATAAAAATTCACCTTACTTTTTGATCACATCTCGTATACACTGTGAATTTTCTTTCATTTCCACGTGTTTTTGTAATTGTCTTGTGCTTTCTTCATAAGACAAATAGCGACATACTTGGCTCAAAACACCATTGGCTGCATAAATAGTTTTTTTTATTTTTCCATTACCTGCTTCAAATACGTAGCCGCTATGTGCATACAACGGGCCCCAGTCTGCAACACTCTGTGCTAAGTGCAGCAGTTGATGAATATTGTACGTCATCGCATCTGCTGTATACAACAATTCAACACCGGAAACGAACTTTTTCAAAAGGATGGCAGCTCTTCGTAATTCCGGTACAGTTATTTCAGTTTGCAGAAGAATATAATATGCTTCTACCAATAACGTCCAGTGATTGAAATATTGTTCAAATTGTGGTATTTCTTCAGATATTAAGATTAATATTGGCACACTATAAAAGAGAATCGAATTTGACCACTCAATTACTTTCCAATACGCACGGTCATTGATGGAACGTGACAATCGTGTTAATTGAGTAGGTACTTTTATGTTTTTCATATATTGATCAACGGTAACTTTAATATTCTTTGGAAGCGAATAGGGCTCATTTGATGAACCAAACCAGTAGTTACAAAATTGTTTACCTATGCCTAGATCGACGCAGTGCATGGGGCATGGGACAAGTCCATCAATTATATCGAAATTATTCAAAAGCAACAAAGGTGTCACGTTCTTTA
The DNA here is from genome assembly GCF_024137745.1 of Phymastichus coffea. Lineage (NCBI taxonomy): Eukaryota > Metazoa > Arthropoda > Insecta > Hymenoptera > Eulophidae > Phymastichus > Phymastichus coffea. Next base: position 6,049,100 of record NW_026706812.1, on the reverse strand, counting down.
TACCCAAAATCGGAACAGTAGACTCTACTGAATTCTGCATTATACGATATGTAGCTTCGGCCGTACGTCTTTCAGGATGTTAATCGAGTAAAGGATATTTTATAGAATAGCCAGTATTGTGACGAACTCTTACCCCTGGATGTAAGCACCAGTTACAACCATAATAACCGTTAAATTGAACAGTACCCTGCATCGGCGCACATGCAACAGAATCAACGCAACAACACAATGCGTACAAATGTAATGTTCTCGATGTATTTTGCAGTTGACATTGTATGCCATTTTTGGAAAGTTCGTTCATACGATCAACAAAAGCTCGCAAAAAATATGTCATGTTTGGCTTATTTCGCCCAAACCATAATGCACAAGTAATTGTTTTTTCAGACCGACTATCTCGCGGAATTTCATTGATGACAAATTGTATAGGCCATATTGAATATTTTGAACTTTTAAAAGTTGGGCTTCCATCACTATTGAAAGTAACAGTAAAATAAGATTCTTTACGATTTTCCGGTAATGAAGCAACAAACCGCTGATATCGTTGACCATCGTAAATATCACGAAAAGATAAATTAGGTACTTTATTTCTTCGAGAAACAACATCAACATAGTAATCCGCATTTGCTTCGATAATGTTTTGTATTTCGCTGACTACATCGATTATGATTAAATAATCTGTATATGAAGGATCTTTCAAGTTTACATATCCATCGCATTGAGCACAAAATATTATTCGCTGTCCCTTACCAAACATATCAAGGTAGGCTTTACATTCGGGGCATACTGCATGGTACTCTTTACCGCCTTCAGGATTAAATAACTTGTCAACGTGATAAGAATTTTCAGGAAAAATTTTCTGATTAAGAAACATGTTCTGCATTTTAAACATATCTACTATTGCTGCGTTTGGCATGTGATATTTTTTGGAAAACTTCATCATAGCTAAAAGCATTTCTATTTTACTAACCGCTATCTTTGCATCGAGACATTCATTATATTCTTCATTTTCAATGATTTCAAGCCACGTGATGATGTAGCTGCTTCGCTGTGTCGTCCGATAATTTGCGGGAACGCATGTTAATAAATCAATATTTTCAAGCACAAATAATGCCTGAAACTTTTCGAAAAAAATTTACGTGTTAATTGAACATTCGATAAGAATTTCAACATAAGATACGCTAAAAAATATACAATAGAAGGGCGGTAATGCGCTGTTTGAAATAAAATCATAATTCGGCTGTCAAGTATGATAGGAACAAATTTTCATTCTCAACATGTAGGTCTCGAAAAATCCTAAAAATGCCGTTTTTCGCGATGAAAAAAAGTTGACCGTAAGTGATTTTTGGCATTTTGCAACTAAGCGATTTTACATTTTGCATTACAGCGCCACCGCAAATGACAATAAAAATATGAAAAGGAGAGAAATATCTTGCCATTGCTTTTGAGGTTCCACTTTTTTTTTTTGAAATTCTAATTCAGTCTTTTAAAGTTCGCGGTCGAAATTACCACTTCTTTATTTGTTTATAAGCAGATTATTGACTAACTAAAAACACTATCGATACTGCGTTTACGGCATTTCGTTGAAGACAAATTGGCTTTCAATGTAGTATTGTCGAATAATAATTATCTGGAAACATATCAAAATGCTAAACTAATTTCACACTTTTCCATTTTTCCAATTGTTTATGCAAAAATGCCTAACCAATGAAGAAAATTTAAGATTTTTAATCAGCCTATCCTTTTGTAAAATTTCCCACAGAATTGGCGTTGTTATTTGTAGGGTTTCATAAATAGTTTTCAAATTATAAGCAAAAAACTAAAAGAAATTTTTATTTGGCAATAAATTGCAAATTGCAATACGTTTCGGTGCGTCTGGGAAGCCAAGATTTTTTTTGCCATTATATTGACACGTTAATAAACCTCAATCCGCAAAACATTACTATTACAAAGACTATTCTCAAACCGTAAATTCTGCTCCTCATCTGACCGGACTAGTCGGGCTAAAGTGCAAGAGGTTGTAAGTTCAAACCCCGCTAAAGGAATTTCTTTTTTTTTTTTTTTTTTTAATATTGATATTTTCCGGAGCAGGAGATATTTAAGACAATAATTCAACTGGAGAGAAGTTTTTGTTTTTGTACATTTATAATATAAGACTCAAACCCACCTGGGTTTTTTGAGAAATCTATGTGAAATCCACATAAATCCACATGAATCCACATAGATATCCAGGCTAATATCCATGTGGAAATCAAGCCTGGATTTCTAGCTGGATTTTTTTAATAGGGGCAAAGTGCCTTACTCAAAACTTTGTTTTATGTAAGAGGTTAGAATTAGAATATAAAAACACAATTTATCTTTTTCATTTACAGACTAACTAATAATAATAATGTAATGAATTGGAATCTTGAATATATGTGATTACGCATACCATTACAATTATAATTCCTTTTTTAAATAATTCGATTTCAAATCACATTTACCCCAACAAATAATTCAAATTTGGAATAACATATATTCATGTACTTTGACAAGTGTTCACTCAAATGTATATTTAATGAATAAAATACTTTTCTTATAATGGGTGGTAATAAATATATACTTGAACATTAACTCACAATATCCACAGCAATGCTTTCATTTTCATCAATCTCAAAGTCACCTAAAATTAAATGAAATAATAATGTTTACTAATAATTATCGACAATCTTTGTATTGACTTGTGTTGAAAAACAATTTAAGCAGTACCGTTATCTGGGTTTGGTTGATCATTCTCATAACCACCTAATGAACGACTTGAAGTGAAGGTATATCAAAGCAATCTGGACTCGACTCTTCCATCGAACGTGTTGCTAAAAATATAAATACAATTTTGTAAATATAAGCTTTTGTTTATATTGATGTATGAGAATTATATTTTTTTACCGTGTACATTTTCATCTTCTGTTTCATTGGAGTCTTCATTATGTGAAAACGTCTGACGTAATCTCCTGAAGATACTGTCAGTTCCACTTTCAGAATTAGAATTTAATAAATAATCACTTTCGGTTGTCAAAATTGAGTTAAATCTCTGCATATCAGATGCTATGCTTTCATTGTTGCTATTATTCATTTCATCTGTCATGCTTGCAATTGTAAATGTGTGCCTACTAATGTTAAAATTATATTGATGCAGTTTTGTAATTTACCAAATATTTAATAACTTACAAGGGCAAGATTATAATTGAATGTGTGATCCAGAACTTCTATCGATTGATTTTTTTGTATTAAATATTCAGCATGATTTATTTATACATCAATAAAATGATGTATTATACAAATTCAATTATTTAATCATTTCGTAAGTTAGTTATTCAGTATTCACTCAAATAAATAACAATTTTACTACACAAAAAAACTGCTGGAAAAGTTTGTAATAGATATATTTTCTGCTTCAGTGTCGGGCCGTTTTTGCAGCTACTGAGATTGACAAGGATTAACAAATACTTTTTGAAATTCATAATAGCTGATAGTTAAAAAAATTGTTCTTTTAATGTTCATCATAAAAATGAGTAAATTTTTTTTGTCGATAATTATAATTATCCATAATTGCCTTAATTAATTATTACGACAGATGATTTGAAGTTTACCGGTAGAATGACGCATGGCATACACTGACACACACATTCATTGTGAATGAGCATGTATGTGAATGTGACGTGAATGTGACCGGGTTATTTCGATGTAACCACGCCAAACTCGTTTATCTTCAACTAGACAAAAGAAATCAGTCATTGTCTTTATCAAATTTTCGGCCATTATCGCCTGGCATTATGACATTTTACGCTAAAATCAAATACATAGAAGATAGAACCCAACAAATAATTCCGGTAACAGATATTTTGGAATTCAAAGATAATCCAGATGAAGCCAGTAGCATTTTTGATAAAAATAATGTATATACAGTAATGTGGGCAGATGATAAAGGCAGAGATTCACTTCCACTGCCCATTCAAATATCTTCCATAAAATGTGAGTATAAATATGTAAATATTTTAAAAAATTTATGTAAAAAATCTGTTACCAGTATTTTTCAAATTGAATTTTTGAATTCATAATTATACGTATTTTTTATTTACAGGGTTCAAAAATAAAGAGGAATTAGAGCAATTCACTAAAAAAGAGGAGTTTTCACAGTTCTTCACGATTCTGTGATTGAAAGTTATTTCAATTCTTAAAGTGACGATGAAAATGAAGAGTGAGCAGAAAAAAACAATGACAAAAAATGCTCCCAATGTACCTATTAAAAAATATACAAAGAAAGACAGAACTACTAATACAAATGTAAGTCATAAGTCATTTATTGCTATTAAATATATTTATATATATATATATATATATATGTTGATAGAACTTAATTAGCTGATAAATGCTTCCATGAACTGGCATAGTTTCTAAAAAGTCAAATTTGCCCTATTTTAACTTGTTTTATTATTCAGAATATCAATAACTCTATTAGACTGTTTGAAATGTTTGACAATCTCCAATGCGGTTTCTTTATTATTGTTTGAAACATTTAAGTTGTCTCCTTTATATACCAAAAACTTCACTACTTTATGATGAATGGTCTTTTTGGCAACTGTTTTGTAGTCATTTTAAGATACTCTGATTTTATGTGTTTTGTTTTATTTTGCTTTCGAATAGTATCCCGATAAAGAATTGCTATTTGTTGAAAGCTTAGGTTTTGTTTTGTGAAATTTCATCAGGAATTCAATTGAACAGTCACGATTAAAAAAAAATTATATTGTATACTGTCAAATCCTTGATTATTTATCATTTCTGGGGATACGATAGACATGATATATATTTACAGAAATTTTTATGCATACTTTGATGAAAAAGGAACAACTTTTTCCTCCATGTTCCTATGAGCTAACGTATATGTAAAAGAAACTCTAAAAATTGAGATTTTGTCAAAATCTGAAAAAATCCAAAATGTTCTAGGGAGGATGAGAAATATTTTCATTCCAAACAAAAAATGATGTCATAATTGATATACATAGAAATATCCATGATGCCCTGTTTTTCCTGATTAAAGATTCTGATGGATTTCCACGTGGATATCCACTTGGCTTTGTGGTATCAAATCAATGTGGAAATCCATGTGTACTCGATATGGATTTCAATGTGGAACTACTAAAATTGCACTATTAGAAATTATTTAAGTTTATAAAGGGGACAGGAGGGTGTTAAAGCTGAAATTCAGAAAATCAGTATTGAATATTGAAATCTTTGAAATTTTATAATAAAAGGCTAATTTGTGAGAGTTATTTGACCAAAAGTTACCGCAGACTTGAAGCAAAACTTTTTGGGTTTGAATGGATCTGGTGAAGGGCTTTTACTCTTCTTTTGTCTTATTACAGCCTAAGTAGAGGACAATTCTGATAAAAAATTTCTTACCTCTGAACAAATTCAATTTTATGATTATTTCTAAATTTTATCAATTTTTTCAATGGTGATAAGTAAACTAAAAGCTTCTACTTCCATTTTTTTGAAATCTGGTCCACTCATTCTATTCCAGAAATGTTGTGCAATATTTAGCTAAAATCCCAAACCGATACCTACAAAACTCTGCTCTGGATCATGTGGTTACAATGTTAATTTTCTGAAAAATGAACAACGGATTACATTGAGATTAAAGTTTTGTAACACAAATATTCATTTTACTTTTCTAAAACAAATTTATATCAATACATACCTCTTTATTGTTAGTAAACTTTCAAAATCATGATTTTAGAAATCTGATCGCGATATTCAGAAGGAACTTCTTGCAAAAAAAAACTGAAAAATTGATGGCAGCAAATACATTGTCGCTCGTCAACGAACAACCTTATGATTCAAGTGAAAGCAGTCCGATATGTAACAAAATATCGACAATGACCGTTACCAAACAGATGGACAACAAGCTTAAAGCTGAAACAAGCATGCAAAAAAAAATTGATGACATTAGACCATGAAAATTTCATTTTACGACACAAAAACAGAAAATTAGAAAATTATAATGAAGTTTTACAACAAAGATTAGAGACATACAAAATCCTTAATGAACGTTTGCAAATTCGATTGTTAATTTTCGAGAAAAATAGTGACGAATTCACTGATGAAGTTGAAAAAGGCAATGACGATGATGTGGAGGTGAGTAAATTTAATTTGCTGTATTAATATGTTTTGTAACGGGGTGAAAATTTACGGGAAAGAGCCGCGCGCGACTGCGAGTGTATGCCCGTTGGGCAGGACTCTCCCATGCAATGTCGCGAGTAAACGAAGGGGGAGGGAAATAGTTCTCCTTGCCGCGGTTCCTCGTTGACTACTGCATTGTGCTGCCCTCATTAATGCGATGCTCGTGGAATTGCCGAGGATCTGCTGTTTACAACGCAAAGTTGAAATAGGCTCGCGCAAAGTATCGAGCGCGGGTGATGATCGTGAATAATTAGCGCTTGCAGCACCGCGCTTCCTATGTCGCATGTGAGGCTTCAATTTGGCGAGGAATTCGGATCTGGATCTGAGCTTTAAAATATTGCCCCTCGCAAGATTTATACACGGGTAGACTTTAGTAGAAAAAACTGCATGAATCAATTGGCAAATATCGCATCACAGCGAGCTAAACAGAATATCCATAGCAGTATACGGAATACGCATAAGCTAGTACGCCTTTTGCATTACTAGGGCCTATGCGGTAAACGCTCATGCTGATGCAAATTCTGGGCTAAGCCGAGCGTTTTAGTGGAGTGGGGATGGGGTAGTAGAGGGGGCTGCATGAGCAGACTGAATAATTTTTTTGAGGCGTCAAACTCTCACACGCACGAACGATATTCAGATGATTATTATACCTAAATAGTTATGATTGATAAAATATTTTATAAATAATGAATTGTTATAAAAAATTTCTCAAATATCAAAGACGTAACTCATATATAGACGTAACTCATATCATATGTACACACTATATATAACACAGACGCGCACGGCTTGAGTTCACGCTACGCGCATGCGCTCGGAATCTTAAATGTATGTGTGACTATAAATGCAAGAGTTAGCCCAGAATCTGCATTAGAGCCAAATCAGTTAACGTAAACCATAGGGTACTGTGATTATTGCATGAGTGGTACGACTTTTGTATAGAACGCTCTCCAAAATATGTACGGGGAAGTGTTATGCAGTTTTTCCTACTAAAGTCTACCCATGTAGTCAGGCACCGAAGCAGTTTTATTGTCCGTTACAAATGTGGATGGTCTCTTGTTAATATGCACCGACATTATGCTAATTTTAATTCAGTATAAACCGACGCTTATCGCACCTCACACCAACTTGACTCACCGGACAATTTAACGCAAACACTTGCCGTCGCGATATGTAAGGACTTACCTTCGCTTACATACCATGCACACCGCTTTTACAAGGAAAATTTCTGCGAATGTTAAAGCAACGGAAAAAAAAATTCGAATTGACGGTCCTATATCCGGAACGTGCCCTCAATGTGCGGAATCCTAGAAAGGTTGTTAGGATTTTGGGATTAATTGGTTCAGACGTCTAGAATAAAACACACCCGTTACTATTCGAACTCGAGACTTACTTAATGGATGTGTTTTTCTTAACTCAACTAAAAATAGTTTATTCATCTTCACATGGAAATCCATGTCAAATCCACGTGGATTTTCACATGGATTTCCATGGCAAATAATCAATTTCATCTTTATGTAACTTATCAGAAAGTTCTGTATTATTTTTCATAATAAAATTATTATTATAACCTATAGAAAACGAACATAAACATATTCATTGTTTTTTTTAAGAATCAAATGGAACTCATGTTTCGGACTTCTACACCCACGAATTCAATTGACAAAAGAATCGTTGATGATGACGACCAAGTATCAAATGAACTTTCACCTTTGCATTCTCCTACGAAGTCTTTTTCTCCTGAACTTTTCCATGACAAAGATCAGATCTATAGTTTAGAAAACAATAGTAGACAAGAATCAAATATGAAGAGTAAGCGAATACGTAATATACTTAGTCATGTATACAAGTCGGGATACTTTGGTGTCTGAATTTTTTTTGTTTAGAAAGTTGTTGAAACAACATGAACGGTTTTTACTTAATTTAAAATGACTCTCCTTAACCCCGGAGCTCTGTAAAATATTTGTAAGTGACGGGATCCTACCGTAAGATATTTGTGGTTGAAGAGACGGAGGTTATATGGTCGCAGGTTGCCGGATTTTCGGGTTTAAAAAATTTTGGGCGTAAGGATTTGGGATTGTTGAATCGCTGTTTGAGGGCTCGAGGTCTAAAAATTTGGGCTTCAAGGGTCGGCGGATATAAGTCACGTAAGTCACATGTCCCAGGAGTTCAAATAACAGGGTTAAGGGGTTGAGATGTTTAGCATTTAAGGAACAGGAGTTGTATGGCCGCAGATCAAAATAATCGGTTGTGAGAAAAATCAGGGTATGTGAGTTTGAGGTTATATGGTCGCAGGTTATTGGGTTCAGGGGTTCAGAAAATTGAGGTGTGAGGATTTGGGTTTGTGTTGTCGCTGATTACAGGGCACAGGGGTTTTTATTTTGTTTTTTGTTTTCTTTTGTTTTTTTTTAGTAGGAAAAAACAGGTAAATCTTTTGTTAAGACCATAGAAGCCTCCTATGCATCCAAGTGGGATGTGCGATGTGCATGACAACCGGAGGCACGTCTGTAGATTGTATGTCAGGTTAGCACAAGCCCAAGCTGTCGAGTGACTAAACCTTTCCTCCCCCGATCTAGGCTTCGCAAGCGAATGCCTCGATCAAGGTCGGGACCCACTTTCACCTACCCCGCACCGCGGAACTACGTTAGCATTACATTACCGTTGCGAGATCTAAACTCGTCAAGTTCGTATATCGTCACCTCTGTCTTCCAATTGTCCATAATTTACTAAATCTTATCTCCGAACTCTGCCTACGTTTGCTCCTATTCCTAGTTACGCCGCGGTTCTAGACAATCTTCTGCCTTTTTTCGTCTGAGGATACCTTCTCCGAAGCTCCTACCTATCCACGCCCCCAGGTCGGGAATTACTCGTCTCGTCTAGGCTCCCTTACCATCCGCCGCCCAGCGCTCCTGCCACGCGACAAAAGTCCTGCCCTTTCTTGTCTAATAACCTCCAACCTATTCTCGTTTCTACATCTTTCGTATATCGTTTCACGCTCCCTAGCTAGGATATCCACGGGGATCACGCCCGCGACCACCAGAATAGCCTCCTTCGAGACCGTTCGGTAAGCACTTGCTACCCGCAGGGCTCCTTGTCTTTGATCGTCCATTAATCTATTTCTATATTTCTTCACCTTCATCGCATCGGCCCAAATCTCTGCCCCATATAACAGAATGGATTTGGTAGTCGCCATCAGGAGTCTACCTTGTTCCCTGTCTCGGCCCGAACGTGTTCGTCATAAGCCTACTAAGATCGGTCACCTTGATCGCGGCCTTGTCCGTTTCCCCCTGTATTATAGTCAACTTGGTGTCACACATGACTCCAAGCTGTTTTATTTCCTCTTTCGTCTGTATCTGAGCTCCTGCTACCTTAATTGGAATTATGGTCTCTATCATCCGCGTTGTTAAAATTATCACCTCTGTCTTTTGTAACGCTAGTTCTAACCGTGCTCTCCCATCCAGTCCCCTATGATCACCATAAAGGTGTCCAGTGTCTGATGTGCTAAGCTTACATAATCTGCTATTATCACAATAGGCACGTTATCTGCATACGCTATTAGCGAAACTCCACCCGGCAACAACAGTCTTGGCAGACTGTTGTAAATTAGATTCCAGAGAAGCGGACCCAGATAGAACCCTGTGCCACTCCTGCTGTGATATCTTTTATGACCCGACCCTCAACCGTCTCGTACATGACCTTTCTGTCTCTCGAATAATCTCTCAGCACCCTCACCAAGTAGTCGGGCACTTCGTGAGCCTGCAGATCTCTCAGAATGTCCGTCCACTTGACCGAGTTTAAGGCGTTCTTTATGTCCAATTTTGCAGTCAGTACGAATGTTCTATCTCCGCTCCGTTTTCGCCGCCTCGTCTCACGTACTGTGCTCGTGATTTCTCGTAATGCACCTATTGTGGAATGACCCTAGCAAAATCCGTGCTAATTTTTGCATAGACCGCCCCCCTCGTCAATTGCTGCCGTAAGTCTCGCCATCAATAATAACTCATACAGTTTCCCTGCCATGTCTAAACAATTAAAGGGTCGGTTTGCCGATGGCTCGTCTGGGTCACCCTTTCCCTTGTACGAGTACTAGTCGTGTCATTTTCCATCTCTTCTCAAACATTCCTCCCTTTAGACTACCGTTGTACATGAATATATGACTAATCATAGAGAGTTGTCGCTGTAGCAAAACTGCATGTCCAATACAAGCTCATACGGGTGAACACGACTAGCCGACTATATGCTGAATACGCCGAGCACGTGTGCGGCGTTGCCAAACTTACAACTAGTACTATGCGAGTCAAACGCAGGATGGACAAATCTCTCAATTGTCTAGCTCCTTACCAAGGAAACTCCCTTAAAATAAATCTCGATATTGAACAATACAACATAGAATTGCTAGAAATAGAACGTGAATGTCGGAAATAGTTATGAAACCGATGGAAACACGATCCGTCTTGCAAATATGGTTTTTATGAATGTATAGGTTAGATTGCATTATCCTCTTATCTATAGAAGAGATCTGTATAATTTCGTTTTTGACCAACTGAAGGTCATTTGTAAAGTAATTATTTACGTAAAATTGATATCCGAAGTCACAATCTATTTATGATGTTAGGTTTTTTTATATACCCTAACCTAAAGATGAAAAAGTTTTTTTTACTGAAAACAACGATAACCATGTAAAAGATCAACTCCATTTATAAGATTTGAGATATACAGTATCGAAACATGCAACGGGGGCAGCGACTTATTCGGCACTGACGTCACTAATTTATTAAGGGGAGAGTAAGAGAGGCACTTTCGCTCTTTAACAATCGGGGAACGAGAGGATAGGTCGAACGAATAAATAATTTTCTTTACTTGGAACATACAACTTAAATCTATTCAGACAAACAAATACAAAATCAGTTACAATAACGTTTACATCACGCGCGCATATACAGAACAACTTAAACTAACGGGGGAGGACGAATGGCCCGGCGACTAAATCGCCTTGGCCATTTACCTCCTTACAAAGGAAAGAATACGTCAAAACTTCTCTACCGCATTACGATGAGCGTAGCCGGCAAGTGATTGCCTGGCTACCTATCGTTCCTACGCGGCCGCGCATCACCATGAGAGAGAGAAATACCGGGAGAGAGAGATAACCTGACCTTTGTCCTTGGCGATGAGCCGGCAACGGGAAGTTGACCTGGCCGCTAGCTGGACGTCTTCCTCGGCGTAGCCCGTGGTGAACCCACTGGAAGTCATGCCGTGCATGACGGCGAGGGCGACACTGAATGCCCTGCTGCAGGTGTTGCCTCCACACGTTGCCTCGGCTCGCCCTGGTCTGGTCACTGCTGCACGTGTACTTCTTCTTGTCTCATTGCGCTGCTACTTCCAACTTCTCTCCTCAACTTTCTTCCGGGAACTGCCTCACGCGACTTGACGCATGGTCAGCATTCGCGCTCTCGCCGGGCTCTCCCACCAAGCCTACTCATTAGGCGGCGTGCGACAAAAGCGCTAATTGGTCGCGCGTCACACGCCGGCCTAAACCTGCATAGTGCGTGCATAGACGCGTACTCTAGCATGCTCGCTAACTTTCTCTCTCTCTCTCGCTCTCTCTCTCTCTCTGTCTCTCTCTACCTCTCTCTGTCTCTCTCTACCTCATAGTCGCTGCGCTCTTGCTTCTTCGGGCGCTCTCAATCTTGCTCGGCAATCTTCGGCGGCTGGAAAAACATAAAGGCCAGTGGTTAGGCGCAATAAATATATGCGCCGAACGCTGACCACGTCGCCATGCCGAGTGATAAGAGGGAGAGAGAGAAGAAGGGCAGACGAGGAGCAAGCGTACTGCTTGCTCTCGTCACAAACAGATAACTTCCTGGACAGACACATTACACGATAAAATACTTGATTTTAATCAACGTTTATCTTACTTTTTTCAGATTACATACATATGGTTGAACAAAGATACAAAAATACTATACGATGACTGGAAAAATATATTGAAAGCAGCAGATGCAAGAAAATTCATAAAATATGTTTTAAGGACACTACATAAAGATAAGAACGGTAAATATGTGAAAAACGTCAGTAGCAGGTGCGTTTCAACTGAAAGAGCATCATACTCACCGGGTGGCGTTAATAAAAGAAGACCGTTAAATTGGATTGAACATACCACTATTGAAAGTATGTATTTTTATAATCAAAGAAGATAATTTTCATTATATTTTATACGTTTAATTTCAGAGTGCTTGAAGTATTACTGCAAGAAAAAAGATATGACGAAATCAGTTATAGATTCATATGTAAGCAAAAAGAATAGTATTTTAACCGAGGAAATCAATGCTTGTTTGAAATCGCAGGAGTTATTATTGGGAAAGAAAGATTGAATATTTATGCACGAAGAATAACTTTCAATGATTATTATTTTATTTATTGCTTAATTTATTAGATTTGATGCTCCAATTAACATTAATTACACATGCCGACAAATTTTCCACCCAGAAACGGGACCTTAAGAGCCTGAAAGATTTTGGTGCGCTGAATCAGAATTAGCCCTCAGAATTAACCCTATACGTCAGGTTTTCGAGACAATCTAACCTAAAGGTGTCATCAACACTATTTTCTGCTATATTCTGGGTTTTGTGACATCACGTATAATTATTTTGTCAAAAACGCGTAAAACTATGGAGGAGCACTTTTAACCTTCGCAATACATCTTTCAGATTTGAGATAGAATATCAAGAAAACCTGACGTATGGGGTTAATTCTGAGGGCGGATTCGGATTCAGCGCACCAAAATCCTTTGGGCTTATAAGTTCCCGTTTGTGGGTGAAGATTTGTCTTAAATTTTGTCGGTTTGTGTTATCATTCACTGTATTTATTACTTTTTTAATGCCTATATACAAAAATGACAAGAAATGGTTCATTTTCTAACTAGAGTTTACCTTTGATTTGATACCACATTTTATTTCATATTGCGTTAGCCTTAAGATTATTGTCAACTTGGTACGAAATAAAATCTATTTTTAGATGCAGATTGTACGTGAGTTATTCATAATACATAATATCATCCATATTACATTTACCAAAAGTAACTATCTGGAATCCGTTATGACGAAATATATAATTCATCTAGAATTTATAAGGAATCCACTTAGAATTATTCATGAAAACTACCTGCATATTCCAAAAATTCCACCTGGGATTTAATATTCATGCATCTAGATTTTTTCAAATTCCATCTGGAATTAGGAAAATGTGCATCTGAATTTCTTTAAAAAATCCACCTGGAATTTTACGAATATGCATCTGGATTTCTACGGATATGCATCTGGATTTCTTAAGAAATTCACCTGGAATTCTACGAATATGCATCTGGATTTCTTAAGAAATCCACCTGGAATTTTACGAATATACATCTGGATTTCTTAAGAAATCCACCTGGAATTCTACGAATATGCATCTGGATTTCTGACAAATCCACCTGGAATTTTACGAATATCCATCTGGAATTTTAGAAATTTACATCTGGATTACGTAAAAAATCCATCTGGGATTTCTTAAAAAATCCACCTGGAATTTCATAAAAAATCCATCTGGAATTTCAAAAACGTACATCTGGATTTCTCTAGAAATCTACATGGAATTTTGAAAATATGCATCTGGATTTCTTTAAAAATCCACCTGGAATATCGATAATATCCATCAGGAAATCTATCCTGGAAATCTACAAGTATCCATATAGAATCCATAAAAATCTACATGGGAATCCAGCCGGATTTCCAGCTGGAAATCCATTGTGGAATTCCAACTGGATTTTTTTGATAGGGCGAGTACTTGAAAAAATTTTTTTCTTTATCTTCTTAGCTTCTTTTATTATTCTGAATCGTAGGCCTCCTTTGACTGGACTGAATACTAATCTTTCAAATACTACATTTATCCAATTATGACCTGTATTCTTCGGGCAAACTGCCGCTGTTACACGAAAATCAAATGATTCAGATCCGCTAAAATGTTTAGATTTTGGACACTTTGAAGCGACTGAATGATTAAATGACTCATTCGCTTGTGTTGAAGCGGCAGATGCAAGTTTTTCAGCGCCATCAATGTAACGATTCATAAGTTCGTCCAAAGCCGTTCGTAGGTCATTATTTGCTAAAGCTTTTTCACCTGGTAATCGTTTATATTCGTAATTTTCATTTGCTTCGTGAAATGTACATAAACTATGATCTCCGAAGGCATGAGGTACTATTGCCTTCAGTTTGTTTTTGAGAACATCTGGCTGACCTTTGCATTCAGCAATAACTCCACTCAAAGTTTCTGTAAAATAATCGACAAGAGGCCCCCCCACCGACATTGCATGAAGAGCATTAGACAAAATCTTTACCGAATGATTTTTATCAGCCCACAATTTAATACTGTGCTTTGCTTTTTGACGTAATGCTGTAATAGTAGTAGAGTCGTTATCCATAATCAACCGAGCGCCAAATATGTTCAATTCTTCAAATAAGGGATTGTCAGTATACATCTCCAAAGCCATATCTGCTTCCATCCCTTTCGCCGAACCATCATAATTGAGTCTACAATCGTGCGGTTTCCCAAAAACACACATACGACAAACTTTCACTCGTACAGCATAAGAGCCAATTTTTTGTGTATATAAACATATTAGTGCACCGTGCCCTGTATAAAAATCACAATTCCTCAACAAATTTCATGGACCCATGCATTTCTTCCGACTCACACATTTATTAAAAAAAAAAACACGATTTTATTGATACGTGAATTCAAAAAAAATAAATCAGTACTTGCTGAGCATATTTCATTATTACCTGACAAACTATTGTAAGCTCTTCCACTTCCTCGTTTTTGCCAACCTGCATCAAAACCAAAAGATAATCCACTTTTACCTTCTACATCCCTGCAAATGAAATAAAAGAATCGAAATGAATAATAAATTACAAAGACAGGTTTTCATTCATGGAATTTTATTAATGCCAATAAACGGTTAATGACAATAAAAAATGTTTTATTCAATAGCGTAGCGAACATTCTAAAAATTACATATCATTTTCACAATTCCATGATTATTTTATGTATTGACTATTCATGTAATGAGATGATCCAATGCAGTAAAAAGAAATAAGACAAAAATTTTTGATTGCACGAGTTTTGTAAATATTTTATAATAAAAAAATTGTATAAAGACTTAGAACTTGATGATTCAAGTGTATGCACAATTGTGAAGTTGATAATGTACAATTTATCATTAACAAATGTAAAAAATAGAAAAAAAAATTGTATCTATACATTATAATTGTAAACTAAACTGAAGCTCATAAAAGAAATTATAAATAAATCCATAATCATCCTCATAGTAATGAAAACAATGTGTTAAAAATCATGATTTCTATATCAGTTATCAAGTTCATAAATAGAAATGATTATTTGAGATAAAACACTACTTGTCTAAAACTACATCATTGAGCTTTTGGGCCATGGCTTTTTCGTCTCTCAAAGCTGCAAGACATGCTTCTCTCGCAAGGGCTTCAATTGCAGGACTAACTATCCTTTCATACCGCTTGAGTAAGGTATCCGATACTGTCTTTATATTGAGTGCTGATAATAACAAATTGAACTGAGTTTCTGCGATGCCACAATATATGATACCTATTGATCATATATGATGTTAATAATAGTTAACAAATTTTCAGACAAATATTTATCAAAATAATTTTGAATAATTACCCAGCGCTGCCTTTGCATTCATTTCAAACATGAGGTTATTTCCTTTTCTGAAGAATTTTCCAGTTCTTATGGTTTTTACATTAGAACATTTGCAACACTCAATGTCATAAATGTACCCCAGTCCTTGTTGCACTTTTTGTTTGGTAAATTGAAATGATTAAGGGATTTTGCAACTGGAACACAACATCTCTTTTGCGAAAACACCAGGTTCTATGATTTCTCGTCCATTCAAAAAGTTATTGTCAGCAATACTTTGGATTTTCTCATTAGTACTTTCCTATAAATGGTATAAATAATTCGGATTTACTTGTAAATTCACATAAATAATACCATGTAAACATGACTGTATATGTGTATACATACCTCACGTAACCTCTTTATATGCTCATTGTCTGTTATCTTTACTTTTTGCTCTTATTACAGTTTTTTTTTGAATTGGCCTTTGCGACGACCGACTGTTATTCTTTCAGTATTTTGCCATTTGCTTTTTTGAGCCGGAGAATCTTTGTCATCCATTTCACAAAAAATGTTTAATAACAATCTCGATAACAACTAAATGAAAAACACATTGCGCGTGGGTTGTCAACTGCGCTTGCGGACCCCCTTACCCTAGCCTGCAAAGTATAATGGACAGTGAAAAAAAAAATACCATTCGAAACATCTCTAATTGAACCCTCCAAAAATGCTCAATATTTTAATTGAACCCCTTCAGTTGTCCCAAAAAAAATTAAAAACTATGATGATTTTTTCGTTTTTTGCAACTGCGATATCTTTAGTAATACTTAATATTTTTGCAAAAGAAACAAGGCAAAAAATTGAACCTTTGCTCGTTTTAATTGCACCCCTCTCACTTTTTCAAAATTATTAATATATATGTCAAAAACAACAATCTAACTTTATTGTATGTTCTTTCCAAATAACCCAATAACCCAATAATCTATTTGAAAAGAACATACAATAAAGTTAGATTGTTGTTTTTGACATATATATTAATAATTTTGAAAAAGTGAGAGGGGTGCAATTAAAACGAACAAAGGTTCAATTTTTTGCCTTGTTTCTTTTGCAAAAATATTAAGTATTACTAAAGATATCGCAGTTGCAAAAAACGAAAAAATCATCATAGTTTTTAATTTTTTTTGGGACAACTGAAGGGGTTCAATTAAAATATTGAGCATTTTTGGAGGGTTCAATTAGAGATGTTTCGAATGGTATTTTTTATTTTTACTGTCCATTACACTTTGCAGGCTGGGGTAAGGGAGGTCGCTTGCGGTCGCGTGCAAGTTAGGTTACCTATGCATGTATAGTGTATACATATGGTAGACATACGGAATATACGATCAAGCAAAACTGCGAGCTCATTGGCTCGTTGGAAAAAAAGATCGAGTTAGTGACTATTTATTCTGTTTATAAATAAAATATTATCAAAACTTGCAAGACTTCATTGTCAGATTGCTTTAAAAATAATTTTATGATTTTTAAGTATAAATATAGGTTTCATAATGAAAGTTGAATTTTTAACGGAGTTTGATCTCGGCGGTGGTCGCTGGAGTCCCCTTAATTAAACTGACAAATTTCTTGATGCTAATACTTTTTGGTCTTCTTGGGAAAGTTGTAAAATTCCCAAGAAATTATTTATATTTTTCATTGAAATAATATTTTAAATAATGTTTTATATTTTTAAATCCGTAAAAGAAAAGACTCATTTGCATGTTATGATCGCTTAAACTATGCACAGCACATGCAAAAGTAAATTATTAATTGAAAACTTAAATACTCACGGGATATGTATATCATACGATCAAGTTTTGAAATCTAAAACTAATTTAGCAGAGTACGTTATTAAAAATTGCTGGAGCAGCTTCACTTCCTAGTCATTTTCTGAAAATGAAGTTTACAAAAGATATATTTGATACATTTAATTCAATTTTCAAAAGTCTAGAAAAAATATAACAAGGAAACGTAATTAAGTATTAATTTACAAAATTATAAACAGTGTAACAGGCTGCCGCCTAGTCGATAATCCCTTGAAAGTGCCTTTATTACGACTAGACGAAGCCTTGTTATCTCTGTGCTCAAAGCACAGCAACCTACCTTGCCTCGGAGTGCGCCTGCGCAGAGTCTCCTTACTATTCCGAGTTGGATTCCCCCAACTCACCGCTTGGCGGCGCTGTCGCCCCTTGCTAGTAGCGCTCGTGCGGCCGCCGCTGGAACCTAAGTTGTCGATTCGCGACTATCGGTATTCGCACGATTCGTGCTACGCAACCGGCGAATTCGAATCCACTGTAAATAAACACTGACGCGACCTCCGGACAAAGGAAAGACACAATAACCGAAACTCGTTTAAATAAAAATAATGATTGATTTATTCAATTAAATCAATGACACGGGGAATCTGCCGAGAGTCTTGCGCACGCTCGCGTGAATGACAATACACGCTAAAAAATGAGAGAGAGAGAAAACCACGGATGCCGCGAACTAACCGCTCGCGCGCAACAAACAAATTCTTCGCGCTCGCTGCGCGGGATCGCACGCAAATTATAATGACAAAAGGGGGAAAAGGTGCACCTACCGCAAGAACGGTGAGGATACGGTGGCCAACCGTATCCAACTAACACGCTGTTAATAAACTGATCTGCAGCTTGCTGCACCGCCTCGATTGCTGTTGCTGCTGTTGTTGTTGCTGCTATCGCTGCTACTACTGCTGTTACTGTTTCTCCTGCTGCTGTTGCTGCTACTTCGGCTGCTATTGCTGCTGCTACTGCACCCACGCACTCAAGTTCGCAAAGTCACCAGAAAAAAACGAGAAACTCACGAAAATGGAGGTTAGCGCGACGCTGACAGACTGAGTAACACAGTCATACTGCCGGTCGGAGCCTCCCCTCCCGGTCATTGCCCCTACGCGCTCTCTCCCTCTCGCGAACCGAACGCGGCTCCTCTCGCTTAGCCGCTCGTTCACCTCGCGCGAGTCTAACGATTTTCGGTAATCGTTGCAACAGAGACATAATTTTATTATACTGTCTATTAATCCATTAAGTGGCAAACGTCCATGGCTGCAATGCTTCGATTTGACATTATGCCATTCGTACAATTCTCCATAGATTTGGATGAAATTTGGTTTCCTTATGTTTTAGTGTATATTCTTTCGAAAAATCACCAAGTTTTTTTGAAAATCTTGACAGAAAAAAAAATATGGCCGATTTTTTCGATAAAATTCCAAATTTTTTTCAATTTTTCTCCAAATTTCGCTCTGCTAAAAAGAAATGGACCGTAAAATAGGCTCCCTAAATAATTTTTTTCGTGACATGGGACAATTATCTTTCAAGCGCATTCGACTTTATTAAAAAATGTTGATTAGAAAAAAAAATATGGCGGTTTTTGTATCGTAGTGTAATTTAGAAATTCATGATTTTTTTACTCAAAAAATGTCAACTTCTGGAAAATTGTTGTAGAACAAAAAGTGCTTAGAATTGGTCGAGAAACACGTGTGAATTTTTACTAAATAATTTGGAAAAATTTGGAAAATTGAAAATTTGAATTTCCCGAAAATCCAAAAATATTTATACTTTTTTTTGGAAGTGCTTATTTTTGCCAATTTTAAGTAAGTGTATGTGTTATAACATTTTTTAATAAGTATTTTCCATTATTTTGAGCAGAAGAGTTCTATAATAGTTCATTTTTAGAAATATTTGTTTACTTCAAATTACTAATTTTACATATGTTATGAATAAAGGCCTTGGCCGTAACACATTACTAAGCAAGTTTTAAAAAATAATAATAATAAACTTCAGTTTTAATTTATAAAAATCAATTACAAAAATATCATAATCTTATATCTATTGTCGATATTTTTTTGTAGCATTTGCTATTTTGAAAAATGTAATTCGAGTTACCCCTGCAATTTTACTACAGCGATATTTTGAAAGCCTTTTAGAAGGGATTTATTTCAAACAAAATTTCTTTTTGTGTGAAAGTATATTTTCAAAAAATTTAGGATTTTATTATTGTCGCATGCCGTGTAGTTTATCAACTCAACATTTTTAGTTTGAGGTGGTGTGATATCCAACCATTTCATTCAAATATTTTGTAAACCTTAAAAGGCTTAATTACTTGTAATTAAGTTTTTTCTTTTTAATTTTGGTTTTCTCAAATAATTGCTGGTATTATGTCTGGAAAAAAACGCATTTTACCTCAAAGAAGGTGTAATAAAAATAAAAAACAAATTGCATTTTCAAGTGAATCTTGTGAAGTGTCTGAAAATGATGACACGGTAGATGTTGTTATGCTACCACATCCTGAGAGTTCAGATTCAGAATCTGAAAACGAATCTAACAATTCTGAAGATGTTAGTGATGAAGATAATGATGACGAAAATGAAGATAATGCTGATGAAAATGACGACGCTGATGATGAAAACGATGTTCAAGAAATTGTTGAAAAATTGTTATCGTACCATGAAGTTAAAAAAAGTTACTCTAACACTCAGAAACGTTTGCAAGAAGATCATGTATACGATTGGACAGATGGAGAGAAAAAGTATGATGAAATTCCATCTAATATATATTTGTTAAAAGATAGAGATCGTAAAATGATTGCTAAAAGTACCCCTGTTGAATTATTTGAAATGTTCTTTTGTAAAAATATAAAAGAATATATCATTGAAGCTTCAAAATTTAACGGTTTAGATATAACAATAGAAGAACTAAATAAATTTGTTGCCATTATTATTCTTTCTGCGTTCAACAAAAGAACATCTGAAAAAGATTATTGGTCCAAAAATGAGTTACTCGAGTCCCCAGTAGTTAGATCATTGATGTCGTTGAAAAAGTTTTTGAAAATCAAATCAAAAATCAAATGCTCCAAACCTACAGATAAAAATAAAAAAGATCGTGCTTGGAGAGTTAAAGCTATATTAGAAATTTTTAGGAAAAATATAAAACAGTTTGGTTTTTTTCAGACAGGATTATCCATAGACGAAATGATAATTAAATTTTTTGGTAGACTGTTGATCAAACAATTTATAAAAAATAAACCAACTCGATGGGGAATAAAAGAGTTTGGAATTTGTGGTGCTGATGGATACCTCTTTGACTGTGACATATACTGTGGCAAAGGCACTCATAATGATGAATTGTCAAGTATTGCTCTAGGAAGCCAAGCTGTTTTATCTATGAGCGAAGCTTTACTTTCATCAATTCCTAGAAAGAAAATTGAAGAATACCATCTTTGGTTTGATAATTACTACACAAATCCAGACTTACTTGTGCATTTAAAAAAGCTTGGCTTACGAGCTACTGGTGTAATTAGGAAAGATCGTATACCAGTAAAAAATAAAATTAATAAAAAAGCTCCTCGTGGAACTTTTAAAGTTTAATATGAAAAAAATAGCGGAATGAACTTCGTAACCGTGGTAGATTCTAAACAAGTTTCGATTATTTTAACTACAGCTGGTGTTACACCAACAAAAGAAGTGAAACGCTACTCCAAAGAAAAAAAAAATGAGAACTGACATTTCTATGACACTTGTGTTTTCACTTTACAACTTATTTATGGGAGGTGTTGACCTACACGATCAGTAATGTAGTGCTTTATTACCTATTATTAGAAGTAAGAGATGGACTTGGCCAATATTGATGAGAATTATCCAGTCTTCTATTGCAAATGCAGTAATACTCTATAATGCTTGTTCAGGCAAAAAAAAAGTAAGCGCAAAGAAATTCGCTTTGAGTATTGTAGATAGTTATGTCAAAAACGCTAAATTAGGTGATTTGAAAAACCATAATTTGAACCTAACTATCAGAAGAAGAGCTTGCAATGGACAAGGATATGCTACTCGTACGTTTTACATGTGCAAAGAGTGTAAAAAGTATTATTGTAGTCAATGCTTTGCTAATTTACACAAGTAAATAACTGGTAACAAATGATTGTCAAAAAGAAATATTTCTAAAAACAAAAATTGAATACAAAAAAATACAAAAAAACAAAAATTACAAAATACAATAATACAAACAAAAATACAAACAAAAAAACTATTAAAGTGGAGATTTTTTAATTTAAAAAATTTTATTTAGCTGCGTAAATTTGCAAAACTTGGATTGTATTTCCGTTACATTTTCGGTTGAATTCAAATACATACCAGCCATAAAATCACTAAGAATTGTCAAAAAAACATGTTTAGAGAGAAACTTAATTATTATAAAATTTTTCAAAAATTTTCAATTTTTTATTTTTAAAAAAATTTTCACATTTCAAAAATTCTCACATGTTTCTTGACCACTTCTAAGCACTTTTTATTCTATAATATTTTTTTCAAAAGTTGATATTTTTCGAGTAAAAAAATCATGAATTTCTAAATTACACTACGATACAAAAACCGCCATATTTTTTTTTTTAATTAACATTTTTTAATAAAGTCGAATGCGCTTGAAAGATAATTGTCCCATGTCGCGAAAAAAATTATTTAGGGAGCCTATTTTATGGTATATTTCTTTTCAGCAGAGCGAAATTTGGAGAAAAATTGAAAAAAATTTGGAATTTTTTCGAAAAAATCGGCCATATTTTTTTTTCTGTCAAGATTTTCAAAAAAACTTGGTGATTTTTCGAAAGAGCATACACTAAAACATAAGGAAACCAAATTTCATCCAAATCTATGGAGAATTGTACGAATGGCATAATGTCAAATCGAAGCATTGCAGCCATGGACGTTTGCCACTTAATGGGTTAATGCATTCCTCATCGCGTTAAATTTATATTTTGACGAATATTGTTCACAATATTGATGAGATCAACCGTTCTCTCGATTATGACTTTCATATTTTCGTAATATAAATTTTGTATTCAAAACCCTGGTGTCATGTATGAAACGATAATTTTGTTCTTTGATTTATTGCTTAAGCATCAATCGATGAATAGTTTGACAAAATTATTTTCGAAACGCACATGCGCAAAATTATGTATGAGAATTGTTGTTCTCTTATTAGTGCAATAAGACTTGTCCTGTTGTGACCCGGGATTGTAAAAGAGATACAATTACTTTTTAGGTTTCGGTGATACTTCCGCCATTGACTAAGCTTTTATAAATGCGAGCTCTCGTTAACATGTATGATCGACTGCATATAACATTGATCATGTAAATGGTATTGCGTTTTACCACGATTATACAAATTCACATCGCAAACGTCCCTTTCGATATTATAATTTAGATTGATAACACTAATAGTGTCGTTCTTGTTGAGTCGCATCTAGGGATTAAAATTTTCGTCGATACCAATCAAATTTTATTTTCGGTGTCAGTTTTTACGATTAGTTTTATTCATCCAAAAAATTAAAAAATCTATGAATCTCAAAATATCCACATTCTCTATCGGAAACGACTACACGTGTGGATGAAATTCATGACCTTCAGTACGTTTAGTGCCGGAGTACTTGTTATCATATTAATTATTCAAACCATAAAAAAAATAATCGATGTCCTTATCAATGAAATAACTCTACATAGCATTTATAGATGGTCTTTTCATCTAATTGGAGCCATATGGAATAGTCCAACCACCTTATTGGTTCATTTAGCACCAAAACTTACAGAAATGAAAGAAGACGTAGAATCACCAGTGAATACTGCCACCATTTCTAAACAAGATTGCAAAGGGGAATTCTATCCAATTTTACATACAATAGAAAATGAAGCAGCACAATACAATCAGAATAACTCTACTCTATCATCACAATCTTAAGCTCTCAAGCAATCACTTGGGTTTCTTCCATGTTAAAGTTAGGACATTCAAAGTTTTGTAAAAGTGAACATTTTAATTACAGCGTGGTACGACAAGATCCTTATAAATAGGATTAAAATCCGATTGCCCTTCCTCGCTGCACTCCTCTAGCAATCGTTTAAGTGTGGGAGTGGGACAGCAGGTCGTAATTTAGTTTTTTTTTAATCTTAATTAATTAATAGAAATCAAAATTAAGAACAAAATGAGAACCTTAGGCTATCTGCACCTACCCTAAGTTGTGGTTATGGTGATCAGCCGTAACCATGCGTGCCAATGCGTCACCTTGACGTTCCTGTCCAATGCGGATGTTGGTGCTACATCTGTTGCCATACACTAATTGCTGGACACTAATACCGTATTGTCTCGAAGTAACTTGCACTATCCTCGCTATTTTATCGCAAAACTCCTTACTCGCACTTACAACTACACTCGTCTCACTTGCCAGTTCTATCAATACTGCTACTACTTTCCACGCACGCTTCCTCGCTCTCCAAATCGCTAGCTCGCGCGCCTCGAGTGCTACCGAATCGCAAACGAAACGATACTTTTAATTGATTACCGTTGCAAGTTTTAAAAATTCGACTAGAATCTTTTTTAAATTCATTATGACAATGAATAAATGTATATAGAATTACTAATTAATCCACATGGCACATCATATATTTCTAATGATTCCACATCGAAAATGAATATATTCATCTGGAATTTCTAAAAATGGCATCTGGATTTACTAACAAATTGAGATGGAAAATGAATAAAATTTATCTGGATTTACTAATAAATCCACCTGGATAACGGAAAAAAATGCATATGGAATTTTTAAAAATCCATCTGGTATTTCTCACAAATTACATCTGGATTTTATAAAAATATCCATCTGGAGTTCATCACAATCCACCTTGATCTTTTTTAAATAT
The DNA here is from genome assembly GCF_024137745.1 of Phymastichus coffea. Lineage (NCBI taxonomy): Eukaryota > Metazoa > Arthropoda > Insecta > Hymenoptera > Eulophidae > Phymastichus > Phymastichus coffea. The sequence goes on along the minus strand of NW_026706812.1, from coordinate 6,024,469 downwards.
CTAGGTGGATTACGCATAATATCTATCAAGAAAAACTTCGTAGAATTCCATAGAAATCTATAAAGAATCCATAAAAATCTACATAGAAATCCAGTTGAATATCCATGTGGAAATCCAGCGTGAATTTCCAGCTGGATTTTTTAGATAGGGTAATGTTGATTAACGAATGGGGAGGATTTATCTTCGAATTTTAGCGCAGTAATTAAGATATAAACTAGTGTAATAAGTAGCTAAAGTAAATGTCATAATCACCATGAACAAAAAGAAAAGGAAGTAGTCAATAATAGTAATAAATTATGCAAATTTTACTTATTTAATTTCATTAAAATTTTATATAAATTTTATATACATAGAAAATATCGAATTTTTAGCTTGATTAATATTATTTCACTTGTAATTTGGTAATTTTTGAAAGAGAGAGAGAGAGAGAGATAAAGGTCAAAGAGTAGAGAATATGCAGCCTTAGTATCAAGCAATCAAATAAAATAAAAAGTAAGTGAATTTTATATGTGGCCATATTTTCTTTTCTTCCGTTCCTTTTCATTTCTTTCTCTCTAGTTCCCCTTTCTTTCTAGAAATTCGTTAAGCGTGAGTTTGGTGAATTTCTCTTAGAGTCACTTAAAAACACATTAAGTGAGAGTCTGGTGTATTCAATAATAACACTCAGTTATTATTTCCTGGTTATTGTTGTAATTATTTTGAGCGTGGCTCAAAATCGAACATGCAGTACTCGATCTTCGGCAAATAGTCTGATGAGGTCAGTGAAATTGATGACAAAACATCGTTAACAAACAATATAGTGATAAATTTCATTTACTGACCTACTTTTCCCTCATTGATCAACATATCTACTAAATCTGTATACTAATTTATTATAATACTTCTATTACTCGGATAGTATAAAACGATTAATTTAGTTTATTACTTTATTTTTGTTATAGCAACTGGGCACTGATATATTTAATTACGAAGTGATGTTAGACTATCAAGTTAATCAATACGTGGCTCCTGATGGAACAAAACCTTTTCAGAAAGCGCCAAACGATCAAAGAGCTGTAGTTTCATGGATAAAAATAAATTATCATTGAACTAATTTCTAAAATAAAAAAAAACAATTTGTTTTATTATATAATGCTAAATATATAAAAAGCGAATAAAGATCTATTGGTTGAAATATAATATTTTATAGCTAATTTTATTTTATACTGCAATTTATTGATTTTATATTTTGTAATCATAAAAGATATTTATTTTATGGAAGTACATTAATCGAGCTTTTCTGTATCATTCATTAGTGAAAAAAAAACACTACGCACCGGAAATAGTACAGTAATTTCATTAAATGGAAATATCTTAACTTAAATATAAAGCTTTTAATTTTTATTGTTGTTGATTTTGATAAATGTCTATTATTTTTATTTTATTCTACTACACTCCAGTCATTATTTCAAGTTAAACCAAAAATCATAAAATAGAATAGAATGATGTTATATTCCTGGTTTCTCTTCTTCTGATGATGGGGCACACTCCTCTGACTTCTTCTTAATCTTGTAGATTGAATGCAATACGTGCTTGAAGCACTACTCACACCATACAAGTCGAGCGGCGCCGTGTTTAAGCATTCAAATTAATTTCACTAGAAACCATTTCAGAAAATGAAATTTATTCACATCGATTTTTTTTCACTCTGTCTACCTTTTTCTTCGTCGTCTGCACAAAGGGGAAACTTCCTGAGTAGGAAAACTACAAAAGCCACAGATCGGGGAAGCCTCAGATCAATGCGGGTCTCAGATCAATGATCTAAAGTGCATGAGCTATCAGATGAGCACTGTTAGATCACGCGTGAAAGCCCCCACCCCTCCCAGCACCGACCCAATCTAAAAATGCGTTTTAAATCTAAAAATTTATTTATGTGTAATTGAATTAAATTTATTTATGTAATTTATTTATATAATTTATTTATGTGTACAGTCGAACCTACGGCACTGCACCCTTCGGCACTGCATTGCCCGAGTCACTGCGCGCCTCTATACCCTAGAAACTGCACGCTGCGCAGTACCGTCACTAGTAGCCCACTCACCGGGGGGGCCCTCTTAACTTTTTTATTAAAATTAAAAAAAGTAATTTTAATTGAATTATTTTAATGCCGACAAAATCCAATATTGTTCTATTAAATAAAAAAATTATCCTGCTTAATTAAACAACTACGACCAATTGCGCGAAAATTTTTTTGGGCCTCTTTTAGTGCTACATATGCCCGTACCTGGCGCAGCGCTGTGATTGGCTACCGCCAGGGTGCAGTACCTTGGGCCGGCTACTCCCGAAAGCGTGCAGTGCCGTAGGTTCGACTGTATATATAATGTAATGCAGATTTATGAGGGTCGTTTGAAAAGTCCGTGCAAAAATAAAAAATGCTTGATTTTTTTTAATAAATCTTTTTTTTTTTCAACATAGTCTCCTTTTAGGCTTATACACTTCATCCAACGCTGCTCTAGTTTGTCTCTTCCAAATAATAGGATTTGTCCAAGTCTGTAAAATAGGCATTCGTTTCTGCAATCACCTCCTCGTTTGAATAAAATCTTTTCCACGCCAGCCATTTTTTCATATTAAAGAACAAATAGTAGTCCGACAGAGCCAAGTCTGGAGAATAGGGGGGATATGAAACGAGTTGGAACCCTATCTCCATCAGTTTTGCGGCCACAATAGCTGAGGCGTGAGCTGGCGCATTGTCGTGGTGGAAGAGGACTTTTTTGTGGACCAATCGTGGACGTTTCTGTATCAACTCGGTTTTCAAACGATCCAATAACGATGAATAATATTCGCCTGTAATAGTTTTACCCTTTTCCAGATAGTCGATGAAGATTATTCCTTGCGAATCCCAAAAGACAGTCGCCATAACCTTCCCGGCCGAAGGAATTGTCTTCGCCTTTTTCGGAGCAGATTCCCCCTTGGTAACCCATTGTTTAGACTGTTCTTTGGTCTTAGGAGTGTAGTGATGTATCCATGTTTCATCTACAGTGATGAAACGACGCTTACAGTCTTGCGGATTTTGTTGGAACAGCTGCAAACCATTCTTGCAACACTTCACACGATCTCGTTCTTAGTCAATAGTGAGTAATCGCGGCACCTATCTAGCGGATAGCTTTTTCATGTCCAAATGTTGGTGCAAAATATTATGTACCCGTTCGCTCGAGATGCCTACAGTACTAGCAATCTCACGCACCTTCACTCTTCTGTCAGCCATCACCATATCATGGATTTTAACAATAATTGCTGAAGTAGTAACCTCAAGAGGGCGTCCAGAACGTTCAGCATCTTTTGTGCTCATATGGCTACTCCGAAAATTTTGAAACTACTTATAAACCATTCTAATCGAAGGTGCACAATCACCATAATGTTTATCAAGCTTTTGTTTAATCTCCTGAGGCGTTTTGCCTTTGAAAAAGTAATGTTTAATCAATACACGAAATTCTTTTTTGTCCATTTTTTTACAACCACTCGATTTCTTTGATTGAAACGAATGTAAAACGCAAAGTAATTGGCCGATCTGGCTGAAACTTGGTGTGTGCTCTTCCAAGATATGCCACTAACTGAAAATAACCTTGATACGCACTAGTAGCGCCATCTCGCTGACTTTGCACGGACTTTTCAAACAACCCTCGTACTTATAGCGAAACGTGTAAACATGCACTGAAATGTTAAACAGTAACCATTATTTAGTTTGGTCGTTGGCATCGATCCCACAATGTCCATTGATGTTTTGAAAAATGGTACTGGCGGAGAATCTGTGACTACCATCTTCTGTTTAGTTTTTTCACGTTTTGTTTGACAATCAACACATCGTTGTATGAAACTAAGTATATCTTCTTTAAGATATTCCCTGTTTGATTTGTGTTGAATACGATTAAATGTTTTATTAACACCCGCGTGTCCCCCGACTGCTGAACAATGTGCTTCTTGTATAATCTCCGCCCTCTTTTTAAGTAGGGGATGTTTTACCTGTCCGGTGCATACTATGACCTTGACATCTAGTTTTCGAAGTTTATCTCGTATACAGTTAATAATTTTACTGAACAACACGTTCTCTATGTTTTCACTTTTGGCTAAGCTAAAAGTGACTATCTTGTTTTCATCAATGATGTTTCTTAAATTCATGAGTAATGTTTTTAGGATAATAATTATATCCTCGGTGCTTTCTCTTCTAATGTAAGTAATTCTATTGGGTTACGAGACAAAACATCTGCGTTTATATTTGTAGCTCCGGCTTTTTATTTAATTTCATATTGAAAATCTGCCACTTTCAGTCTCATTCTAGTTACTCGTGAGTTAGAATCTTTGTGCGATCTTAATCTAATTAGAGGTTTATGATCAGTAATTGACGGTAAATTTTTTTGCGTATAAGTACGGTCGAAATTTAAGAATTCCGAACACAATGTTAACATTTCTTTCTCGAAAGTGATGTAGCGTTTTTCTGCGTCATTTAACGCTCGTGATGCATAAGCTACTGGTTTATCAAAGTCGTCCTCATCCCGTTTTTGAGATAAAAAGTATCCTACGCAGCGTCTGTTGTTAATCGCTTTTCTTAAACGTTCCATTAATTCAATAACACCCTCACAATGTTCCTCGATAGTCTTACTATGTACGCAAATATCATCGAAGAAGGTTACTACTCCTTTTATTCCTGTCGTTAAAAAGCGAATTAATGATAGAAAGTCCGGCGCACTTGTTTTCAATCCGAAAGGCGACCTTGTAAACTGGAAAAGGCCTTGGTGGCATTGAAATGCTGTCACCTGCCTGTCCTCCTTTTTAACTAGTCAATGATGATATCTTTAATAAAGGTCAAAGACCGAGTATATTGTAGATCCTTCTAGTCTACATTCGGCACTGGAAAATTGTAATCCGAAATCAGTGTATTTACTGCACGGAAGTCTATTACTGGTCTTTTCTTGATTACGCCTTTAGCATTCCTTTTCTTATCTACGAAAAATATTGGAGACGAGTGCTGACTAAAAGACCATTCAATCATACCTTGGTCGAGCATATTTAAAACTTGATCATCAATTTCTTTTCTTAACTCCGGGGATTGTCTGAAAGGTTTTATACGAATTGGTACTTTCGACGTTAATGGAATTTCGTGTTGGAGTAGATTAGTATATCCTAATTTATCTCCAGGTAAGTGATATCTGTCGTTGAATTTTTTTATTATATCAACTGTATGTTCCTTTTCATTTAAATTCAAATGATCTAGTTGTGACATGCCGATTATTCTTGATGCTCTATCTTCCGTATTCTGATTCCTACTTAATTTGGCTTTCCGCACGTGTTCATTGTTAGTAGGAGGCATTCGTGTCTTCCCCTTCAATAAAAATTTTACGGTGACCAAAAGTTGTAAAACCATTCGTTGTTTATTGGACCTTTGAAGGTGGCTTTTAGTTTTATATTTTTCGGCTATTTGTGCCACTCCCTCGAATAATTCTTTAATGTTTTCTTTATCTCTGATTTCGTCCAATGTTTCGACCAGGGCGATTGCAAAATTAATTACTGATAAAAAGTTGCTCACGGAATATGGTTTATTACTTGTATATGAATTCGTATTATTTAATACGTTAATACCTTTATTAACCCTTTCCCATAGGGTTGTTTCGTCAGTATTATCGTAATAATCTACACTTTTGCGATCGTTGCGACTACTTTCTCTAATTTTCGACTGATAATATGGTCGTACACTCAATTTATTTTCTGTTATTGAGAGTTTCGTGGGATCAATTTTATCATCTACAAAATTTTTATGGAGGGTGCTTTCATTTGGCTTTGCTCAGCCCTACTTATTATATTGTTCTGAATAAATAATGAATTAGTTTTCGCGGAACTTGGGCGTGTACTCCCGCATTCTTTGTTGACAAATGCTAAATTACAATCTGAGTACGTACTTTGGTTTTTCTAATTTCTGATTTTTTACAATTTTCAACATTCGAATTTCTAATTTCAGATGTACAGATTTCAGGTTCACTAATTTTAACTTCGCTAGCTTTTTCCAGTCCAATTTCGAAATTACAAATCTCAGATTTCTTGTGTGGCAATTTACAAACTTACAATTTTTGCAATTTTACTCCAATTTTATTTGAACGATTGTCTTCGTAACCGCTCTGTCTAATTTTCTTGACATAGTTTTTATCTGGCTCAAGATCTATCTTTGATTCTTCATCGCTTTCTTTATTAATGGGAACTCTTCTCGCAAATCTGTCTAAATTGTTACAAATTTTTACTTGATTTCTGACTATTCCAGCGTATGTTTTGCGGCTTGTTATTGATTTTGAATAACTATTGTTATATTGCGATGTTAAATATTGATTATTAGCAGTTGTATTGTTTGTAAATAAAGAAAATACTTTATCAGCGATTTTTAAATTATTGTTTTTATAATTTATTTTAGCGTTGAATTTACGCAAACATTCACTGCCGATTAGTTCGTCTTCTTGAATAGGTAAGTCATCGGGTACTATGTGAAATTCGAATTCTAGATCTTTTATTGTAATATTTATTTTTCCTAATGTTACTACATTGTTATGTGTAATACCTCGCAACTCTAAAATATTCAATTTATTCAGATAAGCTTCGTTTGGTTTCTTAGACAATTTCAGTAAAGATGGTCCAGCACCAGTATGTAGCATGATAGAAAGGCTGATATTTTAATTTTTATCTTCTAAAATGAAAGTTGGTGACTTACTATTCAAGTTTAACAATACCAGTCTTTTCGTTACTTCTGTGGCAGGGAATTTCGGAGGTGTTGACCGCGCTCCGAGTTTCTTCCGCCACAAGGCCTGTGAGGCTCTACCCCCGATTATTTAGGGTGCCAGACCGTCGGCTGATTACGGCGATCGTCGGGGGTAAGGCCAGTATGGTTGTCGCGTATCCCGGTCTGCTTAATAGCGACTGCGCAGAGTGGGCAAACGGGGGATACGCGTTGTATCCTCACTTCAGGCCTTGGTGTCCAACTCTCCTTCTCTTTCTACGTCTCCTTGACTAGGGTATGCCGGCAGCTCAGGTGATGGCTCCTTGATTCAGGTCGTGAATACGTTCGAAATCGCGCGTATGTTACCTATCGTGTGACCCGAAAATACAGCGAATCAGTGATACCCGATTATGACCGCTCGCGGCTGAAAATCACTAGCATACAGTCGAGGTGGGATATCAAAGTAAATTATATATACATAGATAATTAATCACTTTATTGATATATTAATAATTTACAGTAAGAGGTCGGAGTGAATAGGGTCGGTAAAAAAAAATCTGAATAACCATAAATCCGTAAGGATGCAATTTAATCGGAACGTTAATGATTTTCCGGTCGGTCTTCGATTAACAAAGAGAGAGGGTCAGCGCAAATAACTCAGTCGCGAATTTCCTTTGTCTGATCTTACCGCTCTCACTTGGTTTACGAAATGGCGGAAAGATCAGCACAAAATCGAATAAGCACGGTATTTTTATTCGGCTAAATCTACCTTCGTAAAGAACTATTAACAAAAAGGTCAGCGCGAATAACTCAACTACTGCTTCGAATTCGTATGAACCTAATACTCTCTTTAAATCTAGGAAATGGCGGAAAGGTCAGCGCGAATCCTAAATCACAATTTTCCTTGGTTGATCTTAACGTTCACGTTCAATTTGTGGAATAGCGGGAAGATCAACAACTATATAAGCACGACAATTTTATTCGATTAAACCTATGTTCGCAATAAATAATTAGCGAAAGGTCAGCGCGAATATCCTAGATCTCAATTTTCATGGGTTAATCCTAACGCTCACATTCGGTTTACGAAATGGCGGGAAGGTCAACACAAATAACTAATCAAGACAAATTTTATTCGGTTAAACCTACGTTCGTAATAAATAATTAACGAAAGGTCAGCGCGAATCCTAAATCGCAATTTTCTTTCGTAAAACCCAACACTCACTTTATATCTACGGAATGGCGGACAGGTCAGTACGATCCGATAGGCACCGGCGTCGACGGATCCACGCGTCGCGACGACCTACGGCACTAAACGATTTATTCCCGCACTCCGCGATTAAATAAAAGTGAGTGACACTTTGCCTACTTACGATCTTTTCCTTGCGGTTTTAGCAACAAAATTGGCAAAAGAGTATGGAAGGCGTCTAGCGCTAATAATTCTGCAGCAAAATTATCTGACAGAGGCTCCTTCTATCGAGAGATCCAGTGACAAAATGGATGAGAATCGGCTTCTCGCGGTCAAAGATCGCTTTTCTTCTCCTCTTTCCGAGAAGAAATGTTATTATTGGTCGGTATGCTAATTCGGATATCGGTAGCGCCCTCCGAATATTTTATTATTGGTCCGTATGTAAATTAGAAGGATACAGAGCCCTCCTTAACTCTCCTACTTTCGTCGTTATTTACCCTCTCTCACCCCCCACTAAGGTAGCTATCGTTAGTTGTTGGAAAAGATCTACCCCTACTCTTATCTATTTGACTATCCGGACGGAAATCACATTTTATTCTAATTTGCTCATTGGTCGTGACGTCACTAGCGAATTTTGTCAGAGGTTCAAATTCGGTCAGTTAAATTATTATTTAAACCTAAAGGGGGTAGTTGTCGCTCGCTATCATAATAGGGGTGTCGGTCGCGTGCGAATTTTACAATTCGATATTCGTTCCATGTTCATTCTTTTCCAATTTATAATTTTAATTTTATTGTGTCATAAATACGTATATAATATACGCCGTTTCATTTGTAGCGCGCTCATCTTCGCATTTGCATATTATTCTATCTATTATTTTGTATCGTCTGTCTCGCTCACTCTTGTTTCGTCTGCTTCGCTCGCTCTGTCTCGCTCGCTCTGTCTCAGTCTGTCTCGCTCGCTCGCTCTCAGTCTATATCGGCGCTTCAAGATGGCCGCTCTAGCGCGTTTCTAGCGTTTCTAGCGTTTCTAGCGTTTCTAGCGTTTCTAGCGCGTACGCCTCGTGTCCTTGTGCCGGTTGTTCGAGCGCCTCCTGGGGCGCTCTCGTGTCGGTTATGTGATGTTCTCCCGGGTGTTTGTGTGTGTGGTTGCTGGTATTCGTGTGTGTGGCGCTCAGGATGTCGCCGATGGTGTTTGGCAGCCCGACACAGCTGATTGCCGGCTGCCACTTCATCGGCGATTTTCTGCTCGACCCAGGAGTGTCAGTGCCTCGGGAGTGTTAGTGTTGGTGTCTGGGAGTGTAACGGATCTGCATGTGTCATCAACATGCATTACCGTTGCATTTCCCAGTCAAGTTTTGCATTTTTCTTTTGCCGGTCGGCAACACGTGGTCAGGAGTGTATGTGAGTGAGTGTGTGCGTGCGCTCTCTTTTTCTGTGGTGCGCTCCTTTTTTTTCTGTCTGCTCTTTGAGCATCCGTCGGATCGCGTTTGACAAGTTTGTTTCATCCATATCTCCGGCGTGGTTGTTCGGACATAAAAAAGAGTAATAGTTCTGAATAGGGCGCGCTTATCTTTATTTTATGCAACCGGTTACGGGGCGGCAAGAGACGGGGATGGCCTTTCTGAGGTGTTGCAAATAATGCAGCACTCAGGAAAGGCCTTGTAATGTACCGCATTACACTTCTAATTTCTTTGTATTTTTACTTAAGCTCGGCGCTCCGTCTGGCTGGTTGTTTCCCCGGTCGCGTCTTTTACCTGCAAACCACCGGCGTTTCCCTGATGTTGTTTCTTTAGTTCGTTAAAAATTCTTTTGTTACATCTTATTTTCCAGTGACCTTTAATACCGCAATAATTACAAATAGTCGGATCTCTGTTTGGATTTCCTGGTCCGCGATCATTAGAATCAAAATTTCCCTGGTATTGATTTTTTTATTCAGAGTTATTTGCTTGGGGCGGAGCTACTTGCTGGCTCATTCTTTCTCTATTGGTTGTATTTTCATTATTCATTTGCTTTTGGCCTTCGTTACTATTGAATCTTTATTTCTAAATTTCGTTCTGCCATTGTTACGGTAAAAACAAGTATCTGCTAAATGATTTGACAACTTAAAAATTTGACATACTTGCGAGTTATCTGTTTTTACTATTTTTACACTTTTGATGCTTGCTAATTCTTTTTTTGCTTCTGCAAGTACTTTTACTGTCTGATTGAGATCGTTGTGTTCTTATGTTGCGAAATCGCGTTCAATCGCTACCGCTTTTGCTGTTGCTTCTTTGAAATTTTTTGTCTGTCCCATTCGCGCTTTAATCACCCAGTGTAAGCCGCGGATGAAAAACTTGACGTTATCCTTTTCTAATTGATTTAAGAATCCGACATTATATCTTTTTTCACGCACTGCTGCGCTTTCTAATTCTCGCGCTACCGTTTTAATTCTGTTTGAGAATTTTTCTACATTTTCTGAGACTTTTTGCTTGAGCATAGCCAGCTCACCAGATAATTGGTTGAAAGTTTTGTCTGATCTGAAAAGGTGATCTAAATACATTTCAATCTCGCTAATTGTCTCAAAATGTTTTCCACGCATACTTTTTAATGCATCCCCGTATAATCTCATTTTAACTAATCTTGCTATATCCGCTTCATTTCCTGGTGGAATAACATTATAAGCTTCCCAATAACCGTCTCAAAAATCATGTAGTGGAATGCAGTATCTATCGTATTTAGGAATGAAAGCTACGATATCTTTCAAACCTACATTTCTCAAAGGGCTAATTGTGGAATTTTGTACTGAACGGGTGACTTCTTGTGGAGTTGAATGATAAATCAGTCTTGTGCTGGCAAATGACCTGCATGTTGACGTTGGTGTAAAGTATTCTGAATTGCTACTTTTCTCGTTTTGACTTTTTTCAGTAATTTTTCGTATTAAAAATTTAACGTTTTTATTATTTATAATAGGAATTTCGTTTCTTGTTTTACTTATTTCGTCTTCGTTATCATTGTCAATTGTCGAATATGTCAAAGCTTGGAAATATTCCCTTGACTCGTCTTCCGTTATTTCTGCGTTTGATTCAATTATTGGTTCAAATTTATTTTCAAATTGTACTACTTTGTCAGTACGATTTACTCCTTCTAAAATTTTTTTCGGACTTATATTACATTTTGTTAATTCTTCAACAATGAGTAGTAAGAGTGGATCTTGGCATGAATTCCTTATTATTTCTCCATTTAGAAAATGTTCTAAAATTTTTATTAATTTTTCTAGTTGTTGTTTTTTGCTCTATTTCGAAAACTAAATCCTGACGAGCGTGCAGAAATTTTATACATTCTAGTAATGTTGGTTCTCTACTACTTATAAAATTCGGATCGATTTTTCCTATGCAGTTTCTTAAAACTAATAGTGCTTCCTCATTTCACTTACCTCTTAAATGGGCTCCCGTAGTCATGTTTGTATAAAAAAATTTACTTTTGCCTAGTTCTGCTTTTCGTTAAAAAAATATACCCGGTGGTGTCCCCAATTGTTACGTCTCACGTGTTACGTCGAGGACGAGTCAGACTATTTTATGGCGGTAAAATTTGAATTTTTTATGGAAGAGGAGTTCCCGTAAATATAAGTAATAGTCATTTAATAGCTGACTTTAATCTCATTGACGCACTTACCCTGTCTGGAATTAACCCTTTATCGATTAGTTTTTAGGTATTTTGTGCTATAAAAGAGAGCGCAAAACAACTGTAACAGAGACTCTGTATTCTACTCTGTGACACTACGCACCTTCTGTAATTCGATCAATATATATTATAAATCTATTTCTATAATAACTTATTTAAGAGTTATGCTTAATCCACTTTAATCTCTGGGTTCTGAGGTACGAGTTTCTGGACCAGTTACACTGCAGGTAAATTATTTAATTATTACTTATTAACTTGGTATTTCAGATACGTTACCGTCCTGCTTTCGTTTGAGTCTTGTACCCGTGGTAAAGCGCTTACGCGTTGACCGAAAAGAGACAGTCGCGTTTGAGTGATTCTTGTCAATTCGCGGCCGTTACGTGAGACGTAACACACCAACAGTCTTTTGGCGATAATACTCATTCCACTAGCGTTAGATTCCAAAACGTTTACAATTACCCGAAATCTCTCAATCAACTAAAATATAAGTAACTGGAAGAGATGCTATACGCTATAGACGGAGTAAAGTATTTTCCCTTGAAATAGTGTGAGTCAATGATTGATTTTGAGCATGCATTACCCAATTCGATAACGATATTATTACAACCATCCACTCTCCCGCTTTACACTCTCCCACTTGCCTTAATTATATTTATTTGTAAGAAGTAAATAATATAATTATTAGCAATTATTTATTTACTTTTTGAATTATGCATGGAGTAGAGAACACTCTATCGATAATTTTTATTCTATTCAGATGACATAGCTATTTCAAAATATGTGGATGAATTCTTATAAAAATTATAATCATCTTCAAATGAATCGATTATGTTGATTCCTTGTGGTTCAGCTTGTTTTTATCTCTTCTTAATCCAAGTATATAATTTATATAATTTTTGTAAATTTGTAGCATCACAAACGAAATCAGTATCTTTTTTACAATGAAATACGTATGACGTTCTTAATGGATTTGATAATTCTGCTAACGAAGGACATCCCATATCAATTTCAAGATTTTAAATTTTTCTATAAATAAAAACTTAATTAAAAATTATCTACAAAGACTAAATATTCAAACTAAAACTTTCATTACTAAAACTTACTTTTTATGCAGTATATTTTGAAGCTATTGTTTTTTTCTTTCCCTTTTACATATTTTTAGAATTTGACAAATGATTTTGTAAAAATTCTAATAACAGTTGATATGGTATTATACCTGATCTCCATAATATTCTATGATGATATAATTTATTCCATCTATTTACATTTTAATATTTCTTAGGAAGGTTTATCCAGTGATATGGAGGTTTAAAGAATAAAACATTTAGATTAGAATGACTATTTAACGCTGAATAAGCTAGTTTTTTACAAACAAAACGATTTTTCGGACACTAAAAACCTTGAGAATCTAATATATACTCCATTTTGATCACTTATCCTCGTAGATATATTCAAACAACACGATCGCTAGCCTAGAATAAGAATGTAAGAATGTTGGCGCTCAATATATACTCTATTTAGTTAGATAACTCTGCAGTCGCCTCCCCACTTTTCAGTATAAGCTACCCCTTCCATAGGTCATAGCGCTGCGTACACTAGTTCAGTATCACTACAATCGTCTCTCCACTTTTTCAGCAGAAGTTATTCCTTCCATAGCTCACAGCGTCACCGCCTGGCTTTAAAAGTCAGTCCATTGCAAGAAAGAGCACAGTTTGTTAAGACCGTCTGTAGCCATAGTTAGTAGTCAACAGTAGTCTATAGAGACTATTAGTACTTAGAAAAAGTAGCATAGATACATTGTATAATTCGTAAAGTAGCTTAAAGACAACTATTAATTTGCAAAGTAATTTATCGAGTATCTCAATAAAAATGTTTTCAATTTCATACTTTGTACAAACTGTAAAAGATCTGTGGTCAGTCTGTTATAAAATCTCTTGACAAAAGAGTCAACGTAGATAATTTTATTAGATGGAAAAATTTAGCAAATTTTACTTTCATTGCTCTTCTTAGATATTTGAAGCTGAGTAATTTATCTCGAGTAATACTACAAAGAGGTCAAACTTATGCTACGCATTTGATTGCCCTAGAAACACATTTCAATAGTTTCATAAAAGGCGGTGGAACTATTCAGACATCACAGTTGAATATAGATGAAATTTAAGGAGATGGTGTTGTTTGGAGACCAATTCATTCTGCTTTTGAAAATCGTATTGATACTATAGTTATAGCAAATCAACATCATGTGGATATAAAGTCGTTTTTAAATGAAGGAAACAAACTTTTAAAAAAGCAAATATTGAAGTTTCTAGCTATTTACAATACATTGAAGATAAATATGGAATTTTTAGCTCAGTTTCTTATCAAAAAGAATAATGAAAAGGATATTTAAATTAAATACTTTAACCCTTTGTTGCACATATTTTTCTGTTCAGTGGGTTTACTTAAAAATTCCTACTCGGGGGGTTTTGGTGTCGCTGATCACGAATCTGAAGTCATAATTTCGAAATTTTTAATTCAAGATGGCGAATTCAAAATGGCGGTACCAAAATTTCCAAAAAATAGATGTATCTACTTAAAAATCGTTACTAAGGGGTTTTCGGGGTCGCTGATCATGAATATGAAGTCAGAATGCAGAAATTATTGATTCAAAATGACGGATTCAAGATGGTGGCTCGGGAATTTTCGATAAATTAGATGTACAAGCTTAAAAATCACTATCGAAGGATTTTTGCGGTTGCTCATTACGAATCTGTTAATTTTTTTTATAGTTCATCATTGTAGATATAATATGACGAATACTACGACATAAACAGTGGTTAAAATATTGGGGACTTTCGAAAATTTACTCTTTTTTTGCGTAACCCAGAGCTAACGACGAGGACGTAAAAGAGTACTAGCTCCATTTTTTTTTATTTTTTTTGTTTTTTTTTTGTTTTTTTTTTTTTGTTTTTTTATTCTTTTTTTAGTATTTTAGTAGTAATTTAGTAAATCTTTTAGTATTTTATTCAGTTTTTATAATTATTTAAACTATTTTTTATGTATTTTCTTTCGATTTTGTCCATGAAGTTATGAAAAAGTAAGCGTTATTCTTTACCTAAGTGTGGTAATTTTGGAAACAATTTCTATCTTGTAAAAGACACAATGGTACATCGCTAGTCATACATTTCCATTTCGTTCTCTTTTGATCCTTTCTTGTACTACAATGAACACACCATTGTGCGCTTTGAATAGAAACAGGCATATGGGCTGCTTGATTGCGTCTTTTCTCTAAAGAAACTTGTGGTTTCTGGTAACGAAAATCTTCCGAATGGTCAGATTTGCGCTTTCAACCTTTGGCAGTTGGAATTTTGTGTCCTACCATTTGTTCTACTAAATTTAATCGAAATTTTTTCAAATTTAACGTTGATTTTATATGTTTTTCTCTGTACAAAATATATGCATTACTTATTGTTAGATCGAGAAAATGCCAAAATATTCTAAACCACCATTTTTTAATTTTACGATCAATTTTATAAACTGAAATAAGTCGATCAGCATAATCTACATAACCCATGTGCTAATTATAATCTGAAGAAACAACAGGACAATTGACATATTTTAGAGAGCCATCTTTTTGTCTACGATTTACGGTAGTAACTTCAAATGCATCGTGAAAGTTGCAAAGAAAATAAACTGGTTTCTTATTCATCCACTTGATCCAGGTAAGACCTGTCTTGGTAGTCATAAATTCATATTCTCCTATGTCCATTTTTTTTTAAAATTTTTTATCATTGATATTCGTTGGTAGACCAGAACGATTCTGCCGAACCGTGCCACATGCGTTTATTTTATCTTCTTTCAGTGATGAAAGAAGTTCCACCCCAGTAAAAAAATTATCGAAATATACGTGATGATTGCTATCAACAAGTTCTCGTGTAAGGTCTTTTACAACTCTTGTTCCCAATTGTTTTTCAATGTTGTCTGCTTTTCCAGTATAGATTTGAAACTGGCATACGTAACCAGACTCATCTGCGCGAGTCCAGCACTTATATCCGCGCTTTATAGGTTTAGCTGGCATGTATTGTTTCATAGTACTTCTTCCCTTGAATTTTATCATAGACTCATCTACAGATTGGTGCTTACCAGGATTGAAACTTTCTTTGAAGGTTCGAGAAAGCTCGTCTAAAAGTGGTCTTACCTTATACAGTTTATCGTAATTTGGATCACCTTTTTTTGGTTCTTTAGAGTTGTCGTTGACATGCATATGAGACAGAAAAAAACTAAAACGATTAACAGTTATGAGAGATGATATGTAAGAATCACGTAGCTGAGGGTTTTCACTCCAATAATCTCGGTAAGATAGCAGTTTTTTTATAACCATCAGAATGTTAATGCCTAAAAATATTTTTAATTCTTCTTTTGTGATGGTATCTTGCTTACCCTTTTTTGAGAAATGTACAGATTAGTTTGATGTACAATATGATCCAATAGATCAGAAGAAAATAAACAAGAGAATATGTCTAATGGTGATTTCGCTGTATCTGGAATGTTTGGACCAAAGCTTTTAGAAAACATAAAATCCCATCTTGGCCGACTAACAGACTCCCAAATATCAGATTGATTTGAATTATCAATGTCTTCTGCGTCCATTGATTCTTCTTCGTCATTGTTATTATTTACAGTAGAAACATTTTCATCTAAAAAAGATCTTGAGTTCACAACGTCTTGTTCGTTGTCAGAATCTTGAAGCCCATCAACCGATTCAGAATCGCTAGGAATTTCGGTTGTAACAACATTTTTTTTCTCCCCATATTTATAACTTTTTGTAACTTTGAATACTTTCAATGTGCAAAAAGTAACTTTTACAAAAAAAATATAAGCTCACGAAGTCATGTAAAAATATAAAATTAGTATTAGTTTTGATCAATAGCATTTGCAATGAAAAGTCAGAATTTTTGAAAATATTTCAGGATTGTAAAAAAAAGTTATGTTTATTTACTATTCATAATAAAAAAGAGTTGTGATAAAAACAAAAAATTACCTCGAAAGATATCACCTCATGTACGATTTGAACGATTTAGATGTAAAATTAAACTACATATAATTTTTATCTCGATTTTTCCACAAATTCGGACGTTTCTGGTGGATTGCTTCGCGCAAATTGCGCATAACTTGCAGGTAATATTCCTTATTTACTGTTCTACCCTGTGGCAAGAACTCATGATGCACCACGCCCCTGCAGTCAAAGAAAACTGTAAGCAAAACCTTTACATTTGATCGAACTTGGCGTGCTTTTTTTGACATATACCCATGTTTCGTCACCTGTTATAACCCTGTTGAGTAAATCTGGATCATCGTTGACGTCATTCAGTAGCTCTTGGGCAATGCTCATGCGACGTTTCTTTTTGTCGGAATTGAGCAATTTCGGAACAAACTTCGCTGACACACGTCTCATGTCAAAAACACTCGTCAAAATTGATTGGCACGAACCAAATGAGATGCCAATATCATCAGCAATTTCTCTAATGGTAATTCGACGATTTCCCAACACTATTTTCTTCACTTCTTCAACATTCTCATCAGTTGTTGATGTGCTGGGGCGTCCAGAACGAGGTTCGTCGTCGGTGTCTTCTCGGCCTTCTTGGAAGAGTTTATACCACTTGTAAACATTTTTTTGGCTTAAATTAGACTCACCGTATGCCACTTTCAGCATTTCAAGTGTTTTGGAACATTTGATTCCATTTTTCACACAAAATTTAATGTAAACTCTTTGATCCATGTTTTTAGACAGCAGCAAATCGTGGAGCACGCAAAACACTTCTAACCTTGATGCCTCTCACAAACAAACCAAACATACTACAAAGCTGAAATTTGGAACGTATGTTCTAGACGAGTGTACCGACATAACCAAATAAAAAAGTCGAAGATCGAACGGACGTAGCCCGCTAAATTTCAAAATTCTCCTCACTTTTTGATCACACCTCGTATTTACCTAAGCTATAGATATTATAAGAAGAGAATTTGAGAAAGATAATTTTACTGCAAAACAAATTGATATACTGAAAATAAAAGGTGTTTTTTAATACGAATACGTTAACAGATTAAATAGTCTGACAGAAAATCAATTACCTTCTATCGAAGGATTTCATAGTCAATAAACAAATAGTGTTATATCCATGGCAGATTACTTCCATGCGCAAAACGTTTGGAATACTTTCCAAATTAAAGATTTATGTCAGTATTTTGATCTTTATCAAAAAAACAGACGTTTTACTATTAGCTAATATTTTCGAAAATTTTCGTACAATCTGTAGGAATGCGTATGAACTTGACCCAGCACATTATTTCACAACTCCAGGATTGAAATGAGATGCAGTATTATGGAATGAATGTTAAAGTTTACAAATATTGAATTCGAACTGTTAAGTGGTATTAATATGGTCTTATTTATTTAGAAAGGCATTCGTGAAGGTATTAGCCAATGTTCTAACAGTTATTCCAAAGCAAATAATAAATATATAGGTGTAGAGCTCGATGAGAATAAACAAAACAAGATTTTGATATATTTTGATGTAATAGTCTATACGGATAGGCAATGACACAACTTTTACCATATAGGCAATTTGAGTGGATTTCAAATGTTAGCGATTTAAGATTTTTCAATATTGATGGTGATAGTGAGATAAGATATATATTAGAAATAGATCTAGAGTATCCGAAAGAGTTACATGACAATAAGGATCTTCCTCTTTGTCCTGAGTATTGTCAACCATCTGGTTCGACTCAGAAAAAACTTTTGATTAAGCTTTATGAAAAAGAGTGATATGTTATTCATTATAGAACGTTAAAACAGACTATAAAGTTTAGACTAAAACTCAAAAAGATTCATAAAGCGCTCAAATTTAATCAAAACTTTTGGCTTAAACATTATGTGGATTTGAATACAGAAAAAAGGAAGCAAGCTACAAATGAGTTTTAAAAATTATTTTATAAGCTGATGGTTAACGTTGTTTATGGAAAGACGATGGATGACGAGAGAAAATGAAATTAATATCTCTATCTTTCACGAAAATTTAGTTGCAATACAACTATCTTGGACGACTATTCATATTGAAACCCCCATTTACGTACATTGGTCTTTGTGCTGGACCTTTCAAAAACATGTGTCTATGAGTTTTATTATGGATACACAAAGCATAGAATCACTGAAAAATGAAAATTACTTTATACTGATACTGACAGTCTTATATACAGTACCCGGCACGTACTTTTGCCCACCCTGAGGCGAAATTTGTCAAACTTAAAGTTTTATATGTCAGCGAAAAAGAGTCGTACAAAAAAAAAACGTGACGCCATTTGAAAGGTAATAGTAAAAGCTTCAAGTTACGTAAAGATAATATTGTTCGTACTAGAATTAAGTTTTTTATGCTTAAAAAATGAACATAAAAAATTTGCCCACATACAATTTTATTCAGGTGCTACGAAAATCAGCGGATCAATCAAAATCCAAACAAAATTAAAAAGTGGAATGTTCCTCTTGAAAATAAGAGCGACAGAACTTATTTCTGATTTTTTTTATATAGAGATATGCTTTTTTTCTAAAAAAAATCGTTTTTTTCATCAGCTTATATCTCGATTGCTATGCATTAAATAAAAAAACTTTAAAGACAAAAGTTGTTTCTTTTTTGGTAAAGAATACAAAAATAAAGTGAAAACTAAGATCTGGAACAAATTTTTTTTTTCATTTTTTCAAGCTAGTCATTTATGTTATAAAAAATTATATTTTCGTTATATTGAAAGTATTATATTATTTTTGTAAAACGTTGCTTTATTACAAAAAAAGTTCAATTATATTTACTGCAACAGTAGTCGATTCGATCAATCAATAAGTTCGCGATTCAGTAGCACTCGCGATGCTAGAGCGAACGTCTAATTGTAATAAGTTTCTTACCTTGCGTGGACCAGTCTTAAAGGAGATTTTATGAAAGAGTCTCGGGTGTTTGCACTTGATTATATATTTATTGTTTGAAAAGACAAGTTTATAATGCTTAGCAGAGTACAATTCCCGTTCTGAGTGTCCGAGTAGCGAAGCTTGGAAATAATACAATAATAGTACTATACTACTGAATTACTGAACTACTACTGCTCTGCCTTGCGGATCCTGATCCAGCCTTTTTATACCATAGGCTGACGTGCCCCTTTCCTTGCTTTTTGCCAATTTAATATGCGGTGCGTAATATTCGCGGAATTCATATGGAGAACGGGCGTCACATGCGTTCTTTTTAGTATCGACGTGACAATATATCGGTCTTGTATTGGCAAATGATCTGAATGTCGACTTGGGTTTAAAATATTCTATATTACTACTTTTCTCGTTTTGATTAATTACTCGATCGCTTTTTTCGTTAAGATTTGGTATTGAAAATTTTACGTTTTTCTGATTCGTACCAGGTATTTCGTTTCGTGTTTTATTTATTTAATCGTCGTTATCGTCATCAATTGTCAAGTTTGCCAGAGATTAGAACAATTCTCTTAACTCGATGTATGTTATTTCCGCGGTTGACACAACTATTGGTTCAAACTTATTTTTAAATTGTAATACTTTGTCAGTGCGATTCACTGCTTCTAAAATTTCTTTCGTTTATACATACTTATATTGCGTATAGGCTTATATTGCGTTTCGTTAACTCTTCTGTAATAAGCAGTAAAAGTGGATCTTGACATGTATTTCTTATTAACTCTCCATCTATATAATGTTCTAAAATTTTTATTAATTTATTTAGTTGTTGTTGTTTGTTGCCTTCTATCTCAAAACCTACATCCTGACGAGCGTGCAGAAATTTTATGCATTCCAATAATGTTAGTTCTCTACCAGTTATGAAATTTGCATCTACTTTTTCTATGCAGTTTTTTAAAACTATTAGTGCTTCCGCGTTTTGTTTGCCTCTCGTATCAGCAACCGTAGCCATATCGATTTTGGAAAGAAAGAAAAAATTTTACCTAACTCTGCTTTTGTTAATTATAAAAACCCAAAGGAGTCCCCACAACGTCTCACACAACAGCCGCGGATTGACAATAATTACTCAACCGCGACTGTCCCTTTTCGGTCAACACGTAAGCGCTTTACCACGGGTATGAGACTACACAAGAGCAAGCTGGCAACAAAACTAAGACGACGAATATAAAGAAGTAACGATTAATATAAATAGATTTACCTGTAGGTTGCTTCGTTGTACAACTCATACTGCAAAATCCAGGGATGGATTGTAACTGCCTTAAGTAGGCGCAAGACCTTTTCTAATTCAGAATAAATGACAAGTGGTATTTTACTTTTAATATTTATTAATCAGCACAAATGATACAGAGACTTTCGGGATCTTCCAGAGTGTTCCGTCGTCACACGTTTAATTCGTTAGTTTGTAAGTATGTGTGTTAGAGAGTGATTAGGGCGCCTCATGATGGCAGCACATGCCGGACGCGGCTAATTGCTTGCTCGCCACGCGATTGCCAGTCAGTGTCTACTAAGACTGTTCCGGCTGCCAGTCGTGAGCACGTGCTTAGTGTCGCATTTTTATAAAATTACGTTTCATTTTATTAGCTTTCGCGCCTCAAATTTTAAGTGAAGATGCAAGCAACGTATTGCGCACACTTATGCGATTATCAATTGAGTCAAGAAAATCAAAGGTAAATAATTAGTGAAATTCAAGATATTGCACCACGTGGTGCAATGCACTCACTTGCCGTCCGGCGTTTGAGAAGCCCTTTGTTCACGGCATTCATTGCCACTCATTTCTTAAAGTTTCTTTTTATCAGAGGTGTTGAGTACGCCTTCGTTTCAAAAAAAACTTGTATGTCTGAGATTTCTCTCGACCACATCATTCTTTTTATTAGTGTGCAGTGCCGTGTGTATGTGTGTGTACACGTGCAAGCGACATCATTCTGTTCTTCGTTTCATTTCTTTGTCAAATTTAACTTTGTATTAAGTCATCGTGTTGCGCGTTAGAGTTAATTCAGTGTAATTTTTTTTAAGTAATAAATTCATGGGTTTTTTTGCCAGTCAAGGCTTTTTCCCATTACTTAAGTCTAATTAATTCAACACCTTCCATCAACATTAATAATTAGCATTTACATTCAAAAAAAAAAAGAGAAATAAGGACATCATGCCGCCTGAGGCATGAGGGCTCAATGGTTCAAGATAAAATACAGAGTGTAGTACTAATTGTAAGTAATTTTTAACAGGCACTCTCTCACCTCTTTTATTGGACAAAATACATAAAATTAACATATAAAGGGTTACACCCATATAGAAAGCGCGCATCAACAAGAACAAGGTCAGGCTTTAATTATGCATTACTCTGATTGAAGGAATTATCTCTCCATAAAAATTAAAATTTCCCGCTTTTATATCGCCTTACTTGTTCTCGACGTTACAGTATTATGCATGACTTTACGTATGAACAATATTACTGGAAAATTTTTCATTCCTCGGAATTTATTATTTTTTAATGCATAACTAGAAGCTATTTACATCTACACTTTTTTGTATTGAAATTGTAACGGAGAATTTCGTCCGTCTGCTTCTCGCAAATATCCGTGCGTCGCGCCAAGCTGAGAGTACGTGCGTGTGGTACGCACACTCATGTTTGGTTTTTCTTTACGAGGTGCTGTACACGGGCTGAGCTGACGGCTGGAGCGATGAAGATGGCGTAGAAGAAAGGGGAGAGAGAGAGAGAGAGAGAGAGAGAGAGAGAGAGGGAGAGAGAGAGAGAGAGAGAGAGCGCTCGAATTGCGGATCATCGCGGAAAATTCGAGAGAGTCTCTGCTAGGCTATAAGCAGAGAAAGCCGCGCACGCGGATTAAACCGAAAGTTAACGATTTTCCGAAGTTGGCCCCGCGACCTCGTCGATGTTATTTTCGTTTTGCGGAGACACGCCTAGTGCGCGGACGAGTATTTGAGTGTGAGGCTGGGTCGCGCCCAGCCGTATTCTGAAGGATACCCGGCACCGATGCGTGTGGGTAACCAACGAGGTGCGCAAGTGCGTGCGCGAGCATTTTCGACGTTGCTGCAGTACCGAGCAACTGAGAGGCAACGGAAAAAACGACAACAGCAATCATCGAGCGGAACAACGGATTGAGGCAGCAGTATTGTGGAGCGAACGAGAGGGCGAGCAAGAAGATAAACAGCTACGACAACAAACACCAGTGAGACGGTCAGCGAGAAGAAGCGCATCAGTGCAGACGTCACACTGCAAAGCGTTCCAGCCGTCGGAGAGGCTGAAGGTTGAGGTCGATGCCGTGTTTTCTCTTGTATCTCTCTCTCTTGCATGTTTGGGCGCCAGCTTATGGGTGATAGCACGGCAGACCTGTTGGCTACCCCGTTGATGAATTAACGGCGGAAAGTGTTCGACGGGCTTTATTGTAATAATCTGTTTTAAAAAGGGAATCGGCAGGCTGATCAGCCACCGATTCACCTTCGCGTTCGGGTTATTATTGTGCCGCTCGTAGTGTATAGGCGTAAGATCGCCGTTTTGTAATCTATTGTTGACGATTAAAGGATTTGTGTCAATCCGCTGTTGTGCTTATTCGCCGCTGTATCACTCCTCATCTCGAATTCGAATCTGTGCGTTTAACGTGTTTATGCTCGACGCGTTATGCAGTCGTGGGAACGTCTTTTGCTTCCCGAATTCCTGAATAAATATTTTATGTGGACGGCCGCGAGCAACTCAGACGGGAACGGTCGCATATGCTCCGTTACAAAATTAAAATTAAATAAATTTAATAAAATCTTAAGTTCTTTAAGATGAAACCAATAATTTTCAATTTATTCATCTTTCAAATCAAACACGGTTAAACAGCTTCATATGACTAATCATATAAAGTGAGAGTGAAGGGGAAAGAGGAGCGAGATAATATGAGAGTTAGGGTAGGGAGATAATAACGTTGAGTAAGGGAGGGATTTGAAAGAGGAGGGTAGGAAAGGGAAAGGGGGAAGGAACAATTCGATATTTTTTATTTGTTACTTTCGAGTTCAACAGTGTCACGCTTAAGTTAACATGTTTCAAATAAATACTGTCAGAGCAACTGCTTCGTTAAAGAACTTGAAAAAATTACTATCCATCTTTTTAAAATTTTGCTCTTGAATTAACCCTCCGAAGGAAGCAAAAATAAACCTTTGAATATTATTTCGTTCTGAATGAATAATTTTCCGCTTTTTCCATATCCGGTGTGAGAAATAGGGGTTTCTATTAAAAAAGTAAGGTTAAACATGAAATGACTTTTAGGGTGTAGTGAGGGTCATTCGGACCCTATAAATATCCTATCATCTGAACTTGCAATTTCCCGTAGAATTCAAATCTGCGATGAAAAATAATGGATCCCATTTAAAAAGTAAGGTAAACTTGAAAAGACTTTGGGGGTGGGGTTGGGTCATTTGGACCCCACACATATTTGATTATAGAATTTAACGCAGAATCCGAATTCGAGATAAAAAGCAAGGGTTGCTATTTAAAAAAACATTGACCTTGAAATGACCTTGACCCATCATGTTCAAGGTCAAATTTAAGGTCACCAAAATATAGCCCCCTTAGTATTGAAGAGCAACTTTCGTCTGAACTATTTTTCTGTACTATGCATAGAATTTGAGATACGGGGGTTCATAGATTAAAATGACTCACCCTGCAGACAGCAAAATTAAAGTAATATAGGTATCGTCACAAAAAAATTTAGTAGATATTTTCATAAAGCCTCTTCCTTTCCATGCATTAAAAGCATTTAGAGATATAATATTTAATATATAAAACTGTCTGTATGTCATGTCTGAATAATTACATAAACAGGAGCCATCTGGTCTAAGATCTGGGCCCGCGGGACGTACATACGCTCAAAAGGGAGGGAGTGTTGAAAATGCTTGTGTGCGTGTGCATACGCACTAGCGCACCGTTATCACTAGCGTCACCGTTGTCGCCCTCTTCCGTGCGCTGTAGCGAGCACGCAATTTTCAACGAGCAGCAGCAACAACGACAACTACTGTGTCTTTTTTTATCTGCAGCATTACTTGCTTTCTTTAGTATTAGATAAATAAAATAGATTATTAGAGCGATTGTAAAATAGTATAGCAAAACCTCATTTATTTGAGGTTATCCTGTGTCATTTATTTAATCATCAGTCGTACAATAAAAATATTATCATATTATCATCAGTCGAACAATAAAAAATAATTACAAATATTTTAAACATATGCTACTGAAAGAAGTTCAGTTTTATTTATTTTACCGCTCAGCTGCTCAAACCAGCACCGCCAACTGAAAGTTTGCGCGTGCGCACTGGATTAAGCTGTTAGCCTATATTATATATTAGACAAATATTGATTAATTATGTATTAGGCTTCCGGAAGGGATATTGAAAAAAATATTATAGCAATCGAAAGACAAAATTACAAGCATTCGATTAGCGTGACCAAAATTGAAATAACTAATTATTTAGCTTAGATATTAATAAAAAACGTATGGGCAGTACTAATCGCGTTATTAATTAATGTATAGGTAACTAATTAAAGAGAAAAATTTTTATAGTAATATTTGTAAAGAGCATTGAAAACTCTTCTAGGTAATATATTTTTTATTAATTTTTATATTTCGGTGCCAAGTTAGCGGACCCACTATGAACGACTTATTTTTCCTGAACGCTGAACTTAGCGTTATAATTCCTCGAAGCCCAACACTGGTGCCTGTATTTAAAAGTTATTGAATCACTCATTTTTTAATTAATACGATATTTTTCAGCAAACGAATTGCAATAGATATTTTCGATTATACAGTCTATTATCTATTCGCTGATATATTTAGATTAGATACAAAATTATTAATATAATTTTCAAATTTAAAAAATTAAATGCTGTGTTTTGGCTTTAATGAGTTTTGACGACGCCGAGGCGGCAAATTTTAGTAGCAGTAAAAATTATCATGAAAATTTATAAGAACTGAATAAACGCAAAGGGAACGTTCTTAAACGAGAATATATGGACATTACATTCAGAAATATTGGAGTACCATTTTCTAAAATAATGTTTACTTCTAGTATACGTTCTGAATGTTGCCAAGATAAAACATTGTTCATGATTTTGATTAAATTTGATGTTGCATATCTGAAGTTGTAAATGATTGCAATTTGCAAATATTCATTTATCAAATATAAATATTGTGCATTTTTATTTTGAATATAAAATAAAATGATTAATTCGTCGGATGCCGTGGTATGTTTTGTTGGAAATTGTATATAATTGTAATATTCTTGAACATTTTTTTATATCTTTACATATAAAAAGTTAATTCAGTTTTGATAATAACTTTAATAAAAAAGTTTATATATTATGGAATTAATAATTATCTACACAGTATAATATTTAATTATTCAACTGTATAGAAAACTTGTCTTTTAAATTAGGTTATTATAATTATTTCAAAATTAAAATACTTCTTCATTTACACCTGTAATGTTATAAAACAGCCATTACTATCAATAACATAGTTGATAGCTTTAAAATTTATGGACAGTGCTTGAGTGTTTGATAGGAATAGAATAGAGGTATTAGAGTAGTAGTATTAAAATTTTATTTATGTGTGTGTGTGTGTGTGTGTGTGAGTATGTTTGTAATATTTTATAAATAATTGCATGTAAGTTAATTTTGTTAATATGAGACTTATAACAAAATTAAAAAAATACACACACAGACATATATACATATATAGAATAGGAACACTAGTCAGACACTCAAGACTAATTTCTACTTTACATCAATAAAATATATAGTTTTAATTAATTCAGAAATATAAGTAACTAAAAACTTATAAGAATTGTACTTTATCTATAAAACATTTTATGTTTTACTTTACCTAGTATAAAAGAACAGTAAAAGATGTTCAGAAAGAAATTTAAATTGTGCCAGTAGTCAATCATGTATTTCACTTGTTGGCCAGGCTTTGATGTAGTAATCAAACATTAATATTTTAAACTAAAGTTACCTAATATCTCATGTTTGTTGAATACTTTATATTTATAAATATATAAACTACATATAAACTACATATCTTTACCTTGTTAAATGAAAATATTTATTAATTTAACCATTACTTATTTGATGTAATTGGTTTATTTTCATTACTTATTTGATTTTATAAATAAGGTATTTAGTTTTCAAATACAGGGTATTTGAATACAAGGTATTCTCCTTCTCTAAATCATGTATTAAATTTGCATTTTTTTATATTTGATTATGTATACTTATGGGTATAATTCTGAATATCTCTTTGAGCCATAACTTGTTAAAATTAATCAATTATCAATAATTAAGAAAGTATCAATTATTTCTTTATCTGCTGAACAGAAAACTTATGAAATTACTTGATAATTCGAAAAAACCATTCTTAAGTCATTGATAATCGCATTTTACTTAGGACATAATCAATTTTACTTTCTATGAATAAATTACTAATATATAAAAGTATTCAATTCCATCAATTGCTATTCTTTTATAACTGAAAATTTTTATTTGATAGTGCTTGATTGAGAGGGGAAATTCAAATTTTTTACACAAATATAATTTCTAAAATATAAAATTTAGAATATTTTTATTGGTTGAAGGTTCATTTAAATACTGAGTAGACTTTAAATCATAGATATAGCATTCATTTATATGTAAAAAGAAACATAAAATCTTTTAATTATAAATAGGGATGAAAATGGAATATTTAATAGTCTTTGACAAATATACTTATAAAATTTTCAAGCTAAAAGCATATAACAGCGCTTTTCCATGAATTTCACATTACATTAAGATTAGGAGCTCCATAAGAGCATAATGTTGTCTAAGGTAATTTAACAGTTTCTCAAATAAATGATTCCGTAATGAATAATAATTTTTATATTTTCTTTTTATTACCAATTTATTTGTAAGCTTAATGACTAAGGGTTCATAAAATAATTTCATTTTAAGAATTTATAATGTTAGTATTTGTAAAAATAAAAAGTGGTGAACAACTAGTAGCTGTGTAACTATTAGCACCTCTGTGCTATGTTGAAATATGGAAGAAGATTAATATTGTTCAAATATCATTTAGTTTTAAAGCTTTATGAAATTCAAATGAATAATTTGTATCAGGTTATTTAGACAAGGCATTATGATAACCATCAGGAAGAGTACATTAATATTGGAAATGCTATTTTACAATCTACAGGAAAAATCAAAATCAATGTGGAAAATTCCAAATTTATCATGTAAACCTTCCCACTACAAGTTTGGTTCTGCTATTCCTTCCTCCTGAAGTGAATTTTAAGTTAAAAATAGAAAATTTTCAGTTGTGACATTACCAAGTAATATGGTGTATAATTAGGGACAAAATTTGAATTTTAACATTTGTTAGAATTTATTAATAAAAATATTAGAATATTTTCCTTGCAAAATTAAATTTTGTAATTTCTTTAATTTATTACCTGTCAAAATCTAATTATTGTTATGCATAGAAAACTGTAATTATCACTCAATTTCTATTTATAAGAGGGTGTCTATTAGCGTACAAAAGAAATTAATTTTTATTTTTAAAACAATCAAATTACTGCTCATGAAAAAATATTTTATGAATTAGATTCACTTTGATACATAATGTTCTTATAAACCTTGATTTTTTCTCTTACTGATTATTGTTAAAATATTTAATAAGCTTCAATCTGTTAAGTTATGACTTAGTTTAAAATATATGATAGGCTAGTTGTTTTTACTATAAATATTTGAATATAAATGCTTAAGTAAACTAAAAATAATTGGTTAGGGTGACCCATTTACTTTATTTACTAAAAAAAGAATAAGTGCAATGTTGATTTAAAAAGCCTTCCTATGATTCAGTTAATAGACATATCAAAATACTTTGCTTAGAAATATAGTTATTTTACGGGTAAAAATGTGAAAGCTTTGAAAAGATTACAATCTTATAAGTATGTGAAATCTGATTGATTTTATCAAGAGTATCTGCTACTTAGAAAGAAGTAAAATTTTTAACGTCATTGCTAAAATATTCAATACAAACGTAACTTGTAATAATTACTCGCTTAACCATTTATTTAAATCAAAAAAACAATAAAAAATATATATATATATATGTGTATATATATGTGTATATATATGTATATATATATATAATATATGTAACGATACGATAAAAGACAGGGATAAACAGGAGTAGGGAGAAAGAAACGTAAGAGAAGTTAAGTCACTGTGTAAGATAGAAAAATGATTAAAGTTTCCACCACTCCCTCTGCCGATTTTGAGGAGCCATCAGTCACGGCCACGAGAGCGGCGCTACAGGAAATAAATGTAAGGGAACGGGCGGATCTGGTTTGAGTCCGCTGCATTTCTCTGCACTCGCTACGTAGAACCAGGTTGGAATTCGCGAGAAGAGAAGGCACAAGGAAAACTATGTTTCAGCAGACTAGGTTTTATTTCTTAGGCACTAATTTACACGGAGACAGGGAAGCCACGGGTGTGGGGCACAGGAGCCTGACTGGTCGCACAAACTATACGTCGCGGTGCTCGCAGTTAGGCACTGTGCTCCGGCTTGTGCTCCGGCGCTCGGCTCCGAGTTGACTCTCTGACTAACTACTCCGCTCGCGGCACGAGCAACTGCTTCCGCGGCCGTCGTGGCTGCTGGGGAGTGCTGCCAGCTGGCGGAGCAGGTTGGCTAGCCGGTACAGGCGCTATATATATTACTCTGGCCCACACCTATAGAACAAACTCGCAGACTCGTGCATATGTACGAGTGAGCAAACGCGTTGCTCCTCACGCTTCTTTCTCTTTGTAAATTTCGAGTATTTTTTACAGGTTTTTCATATTTCTCGATTCTATTATTCGGATTCGATTATGATTCAGTATTATATCGAATCCATTAATGTACTTGCTGTATTAAATAAAAATACTTATTAGATCTTGCGTAAATAAAAAGTTTTTTTTAATTATTCTGTTATATTGTGTGCATTAGTACTGCTTAGGCTGTATTTTGCTTTTTTTTTTAATTGCGGGGATGTTTTTCTCTTTCTTTTGGTTTTCTTTTTTTTTATTAAGAGTGGTTCGAGCCAGCATTTTTCTTTTGTCAATTCTTGTTGTCAAAGATGAAGAGAGAGTGACGTCACTGTTTTGAAAACGTTAAATATAAATGTTTTTTTCGTCATCCCCTTTCTGACATTGTATTTTATGAACAAGTCGAATCTTGCAGTTGGTTAACTCACAACACGATTGTTTGTGATATTTGTTATCTATTTATTGAAATAAGTCTCTACGAGCCACTGACGTCACACAATCCCCCTAAGATGCTAGAAATAGTCGAATGGGGGCGACACTTTTCGAGCCAATTTCACCTCCTTCCAATGAGACTGAAGGGCGGACCAGAGAGTGCTCTTTTTCTTCAGCCTTCTGTATAAATGTAGGTCCATCGACGTCATTCTTCTAATTCTCATTCTAACAGTGGCTTAGAGTAGACGGATCTCTCCAGACCATCCAGTCAAGGCATCATCCAGACTAAGCTCAACCGGACATCCATCATCAGACATTCATCGAGAGGACTGAGCGACACATCATCTAGGGTTTTCTTCGGGGGAGAAGAACATCGAAGAGATTGTTCCTGGCCTACTCGTCTGCTTCTACCAACTTCACTGCTATTCTATCTTCAATTATTTTAATTTTCACCGTGACTTAATCCCTTTAGAATTTTTTTAACGGAAAGGCACGTTTGTGAACAAGTACAAATTGTTATATCAATTTGTTAAACCTAAGCACCGAATAACTTAAGCAGAATAAGCAAATCTAATGACTTAAAATCAAGCTTCCAAGCTTACGAGTTTATCAGATACTTCCAATCATATTCTAACGTGCAAGCATGGTAACCGAAGCGATAGTTTTTGGCCTACAGATTTTGCGTCGTGGATTAAAATCCCGGCGCTGAATTTTTTTTCAATAATTGATTGTAATTACATGATTTATAATTCCTTTATTTTCATGTTTTACTGAATAAATTATTGATAACTTAGTCATAAACAACAATGAATGAAAGATTGATATCATGCGATCATAACCTCACAATCTTCAATTTAAATTTTCATATCCTAATTATAATAACGATATTACTTTTATGTAACAGTATCCGTTCATAGTTTAATTTATTTAAACATTATAACGTAGCTCATCTATAAGTTTGTATCCTCAGCTCTTAAGCATACGACTTTTCAACCACTGCCTACCGTATAAGCACGGTGGTTAAGGCGATAGCCTCTCGGCCTACGGATTTTGCATCGCAGGTTCAAATTCCGTTGCCGATTTTTTTTGTTATTTTCATAGAAAACTAATATCTGTTTTATGTTTACGAAAAATTATTGTTATTTGATGAATAGCGCATTTATTCAAGAGGCAAAGGAAAAATCAATCTGTTAATCGGACGCATTTTTAATGTGATGTTCGTATCACTTATTATTTATATTATTGCTCGTACTCTCGTGGTCTGTCGCGATAATGAGTAAGAATTTGTTTTGTTTTTCAAAATACTTCTAATTATTACTTTGAAATAAAATAATAAATATTATATGATTATATGTGTAAGATTTCAAGGAAAGATAGACTTTACCTTAGTTTCTTATGGTGCGAAGTGTCTCATAAGCAGCGTTTAAGTCTTTCTTATAAAAGGATGTGATTCAGCCCAAGTTTCTCCGCGAAGAGTTCTATGAGTCGAGCATAAATTACAATAGGAAAAGAGAGGATTTGCTCAGTTAATCACTTGATAGAAAGAACTTAGGTATTAGTCAAGTTTATCCAATCTCATGCGCTCACTTTGCAAAGCTATGTTTAGAAGATTTGAATCTAATATCATCAAAACCAATTTCTTTTTTAGCTTGTAAGGCCCATCGAATTATATTTTCATCATGGATTGAAATTGAACCACTGTCGAGAGCTGCTTTAAAATTATTCAGGGTATACTAACAAATTTGTGCTACTTTTTCTCTATAAGTGCCACCTTTATTAATTGAATGAGCCCAACGACGTAGCTGACTAATAAATGATACTTTTTTGAATCTGTTTTGCACTGTTTTGAGACTTAAATTTTGCTTCGTTTTGCTACTTCTCCAAAAATCTACAGCTCTTTTTTTGTATTCAAAATCTAGTTCTTCATTATCTGCTGTACATTGATTGTTGGTGCTATATCCGGATCAGGAAAATGATGTTGCACTTTATCTTCAATTATTTCCGCATTATGGTCTTTATACTCTTCTTAAAAATCCAAAGAGTCATCAGTAATCATTTCTACATCATTGAAATCATGTATTGCATCTATTAAAATTTCTTTTATGTTATCGGCCAACTCTGTTTCATGATAATTCGCGACACTATCTGGTATGTTTAACGCTTGAAAGTATGCTAATAATAAGTTTAGAACGTTTAACGGATTAATTTTCATTTTTCAATCTGAAATAAACACAAGCGGTAAAATTTATACAAGCTGTGTTTTGAATAAAATATCGGTAATATGTCTATACCCGTGTCTACGGTAAAGTATAGGCTTTCGGCCTGTCTGGAGGTTAGGGGTTTGGAGTCGTTTGGTTAAAAACCACAATCATTTAGCCTATTTGTTGTTTAGGGGTTTAGGGTTTAAGGCTCTTTAGTTCATATGTACAGGATGATAAAGATCACACATTTGTAAACAAGTTTTTATGAAAGTTAAAATTTTTTTTCGATATTTTCGTCCACCACATTAGTTCCGCCATTTTAAATTTTCAAAATTTGATGTCAGATTTGTAAAGAGCGATCTCGAAAATCCCTACATACAAACCTTCTACAAAATTAGGAGTAATATTTATTAAAACACTGGAAGACGTCAACTAAATTTTGTTATTATGGATGTTCAAACATTTTTTCCAATTCTTTTTAGTCGGTTTAAACTTTTTTATTATAAATTTATGCTAAAAAATACATATTTTAAACTCCTAAAAAATAGGGGATGCTATCCTTACTCTTCAAATCACCATGAAATACTTGCTCCTTTTGTAAGAAATAACCTCCAATTTGTTTCACTGAAAAATATTAATTTTAAGCCGAGATATTAAAAAAAAACGCTTTTTGGGGGTTAACTTTAGGGGAGGTTTTTACCCCAAAAAGTGAAAATTAGCCGATCAAAAAAGATACGTGTCTCTTATTTTTTTATATTCTACAATATGTATCAAAATCATCGAAATCGGTGAGTTCGGGTTGGGTACCTTTCCTTGTCAGTTGTTATTAATTATATACGAGGTGTGTTCAAAAAGTAAGATGACTTTGTAATTTTAAGAAAAAATATTAATTTCTTTATCAATATTTATGTTGTCCCCTCCAAAGTAATCCCCCTCAGATACAATACACTTATGCCAACGGTTTTTCCAATCCTCAAAGCACTTCTCATAAGCACTTTTCGGTATAGCCTTGAGCTCTTCCAGCGATGCAGTCTTTATTTCTTCAATCGTTGCAAATCTCCGTCTTTTCATAGGTCTCTTTAGTTTTGGGAACAAGAACAAGTCACATGGGGCCAAATCCGGTGAATATGGTGGCTGAGGCATGATTATGGTGTTGTTTTTGGCCAAAAAATCTCTCACAAGCAAAGATGAGTGAGCAGGGGCATTATCGTGATGCAAAAGCCATGAATTGTTTTTCCACAATTCTGGGCGTTTTCTTCGTATTAGTTCTCGCAAACGGCGCATAACTTCAAGACAATACTGTTTATTGACCGTACGTCCCTATGGTAAGAACTCCTGATGCACCACTCCATGGTAATCGAAGAAAACAGTGAGCAAAACTTTGACATTTGATCGAACTTGGCGTGCTTTTTTCGGTCTTGGCTCATCTGGGCTCTTCCATTGGGACGATTGGACTTTGGTTTCGATATCATAACCATATACCCATGATTCGTCACCAGTTATGACCCTTTTGAGTAAATCTGGGTCGTCGTTGACGTCATTCAACAGTTCTTGAGCGATGCTCATGCGACGGTTCTTTTGGTCAAAATTTAGCAATTTCGGAACAAACTTCGTGACACACGTCTCATGCCCAAAACGTTAGAAAAAATTTCATGACACGAGCCAAGCGATATACCAACATCCTCAGCAACTTCTCTGATAGTGATTCAACGATTTTCCAGAACAATTTTCTTCACTGCTTGAACGTTTTCATCAGTTGTTGACGTGCTAGGGCGTCCAGAGCGAGGCTCGTCATTGGCATCTTCCCGGCCATCTTGGAAGAGTTTGTACCACTTGTAGACATTTTTTTTACTCAGAACAGTTTCACCGTATGCCACCGTCAACATTTCAAGTGTTTCAGAGTACTTTATTTTATTTTTTACACAAAATTTGATGCAAATCCTTTGATCCATAGTTTTTGATAGCAAGTAATCGCCGAGCACGCAAAACACTTATAACCTTTACGCCTCTCACAACCACACAAAAAATGCTATACACTTGAAACTTGGTACAGATGTTCGGAAAGAGTGTACCAACATAACAAAACAAAAAAATCGATAATTGAAAGTACGTTGCCCGTGAAATTTGAAAAGTCACCTTACTTTTTGAACACACCTCGTATCTATGATCAAAATTTTCCTTATTTCTTAAATTTTGTATGTAGTTATCCTTTTGTTGTAATAAATCCAGATTTTTGAAATGTTTAATTAATTCACAAAAAGGATCTTTCATCAACGTAGCGACTTGAATTTCATCAGTGTAGTTGTTGCTGCAGTCCGTTATGTATCTTGATAGGAAATCAGCGGCTTTATTTTTATTACCTGGTAAATACTCGTATGTAATGTTGTAGTCTTGAAGAAACAATCACCACCTCACTAATCTCGCATTCGTAAATTTATAAGTAGTTAAAAATTTCAATGCTTCATGATCTGTACGTATAGTTATTTCTTTCGCACCTCTTAGATATGTTTCCAATTTCAGACACGACCAAGCTACAGCTAAAAGTTCTTTTTCCGTTGTAAAATAATTCAATTCCGCGCCTTTTTGAGTTCTAGATATAAATGTTACAACTTCTTTATCGCTTTCACTATTTAATTGTGACAAAGCAGCGGCTATAGTATGATAACTAGCATCAGTCGTTAATATGTAAGGTTTACTAGAATCAGGAAAATTTAAAGTAATAGTATCAATAAAAATCTTTTTTAAATTTTCAAAAGTTGCTTCATGCTCAGGTAATCATTGATGATAGCCTTTGCTTTGTTGCAATAAGTTCATTAAAGGTCTACATATTTCAGCATAATTTTTAGCAAACTTTGTATAAAAATTTCCAAATCCAAGAAAGGTTTGTAAGCTTTTTAAGTTTTTCGGAGCTTTATAATTTTGACTTATTTCTAATTTACTTTTTTGAGCTTTTATACCGTATGGAGTGATAACATGTACTAAAAATTCAATTTCTTCTTGAACTAATTTAGATTTCGCAAATTTCAATGTATAATTATC
Organism: Phymastichus coffea; assembly: GCF_024137745.1. Classification (NCBI taxonomy): domain Eukaryota; kingdom Metazoa; phylum Arthropoda; class Insecta; order Hymenoptera; family Eulophidae; genus Phymastichus; species Phymastichus coffea. The sequence goes on along the minus strand of NW_026706812.1, from coordinate 5,989,394 downwards.
TCTATGACAGCATGTAAACAGTGTACGTAAATGATGTATATGTTCATTGAATGTTTTAGAAATATATAATATATCATCCACAAACGGAATTATAAATTGTTTAAAATCGCCAATTGATAAATTTAAAGCTCTTATTAATGCTGCTGTATTGGTGAATGTACCAAAAGATACTACATTAAATTCGTAGGTATTACCTTCTATTATAAATGCCGTATATTTCTTACTTTCTTCTTCGAGCGGCATTTGCCAAAAACTACTTGTCAAATCAAAACTAGATATAAATTTTACTCCGAAACAATTTTGAAAAATATCATTCATATGTAGTGGGGCTTCATAATTTTTTACTAATTTTTTGTTTAATTTTCAAGCATCTAGACAAAATCGTACTGATCCATCTTTTTTGATACTTATAACAATTGGATTAATATAATTATTAATTGATCGACGAATAACGCCATCTTTTAGCATTGCTTTGATTGCGATTCAAACATTTTTTCGATAATTCAACGGTATAGAATAATGTTTTGAAAAATAAGGCTCTTTATTTTTTAGAATTAATGTATAAGTATGAACTTTTAATAAGTTAATATGTTTTTTACGAAATACATCTCTAAATTCGTACATAAGCGAAGCTATCTCATTTTTTTGAGCATCGGTTAGGATAGAGTTTTCATCTATTTTCTCATTAAGTTCTCCTCGAGTTAGATTCACAGAATCATTTTTTGCGATCCCTGCCTCTATTTCATTACGAATTACATCAATGAGTGATGGTAGATCATTATCAAATTCCGAGACAGTATCATACTGAATAGTTAAGCTTTGAAAAGTACTTTCATCAATAAATGTATCGTTCTATTTCAAGTTTTCTAAAGTATTATTAATTTCAAAATAAATTTGTTCATTATATGTATCAAGTTTGAGTTTTACATTTTTCATTGTATCATAACCGATAATATAATCTTTTATTAATTTAGGAATGATTATGAAGATAATATTAATATATTGATTACCCCATTTTACATTTAAATAAATGTGTTTCTTCAATCTCACCGATTTTTGGCCTGTAGCTACTTTAATAACATGTCCACTTATCGGAAGAGTAGGTCTATCTTTTAAAATATTTAAGTTTTGATTATTAAACTCCAATGAAATGGCAGAAATTTTACTACCCGAATCAAGTAGAACTTTTATTGGAATACTATCTAATAAAAGAAGTATTTCAGAACAAATTCTGCTCCCTATATTACTTTCATTATTCAATATGTGATGGGGCCCTGGCTAGAATAGCCGGCCCTGTCTGGCTCTCTCTCTCTCTCTCTCTCGGAGCTCGCTCCTTCGGTGTTGTCCTATGGAGCGTGGTGGAAATTACGAACGGACCGATGCTCACACCGCTTTATTTCAGGGCCAATACCTGAGCAGGGCATCGTCATTGGGAGCCAATTAGGAGCGAGAGCGGCTGCGGCAAGAAAAAGAGAAAGAGATTGACGCGTCGCGCGTAGCGAGTAAGCGAGCACGAGCAACCCGCGGTGATCCGTTCGCGAGAGCGAAGCCGCTGGCGTTGCTCGAGCCGACGCGCTAACGGTTGGGGGGAGAGTTCGAGCCGAGATCTTGAGAGAGAAGGATCAATTGTGATGGCCGAGCGTGCACACGCTAGAAACCCGAATAGCCAAACAGAGACAAAGAAGCAAAACGACGCTGAATAGATTGCCGCCAGGAAAGAAATCCCAGCGACGCTCAAGGCATAGTGGACTTTACTTGGACCTGCCGCTAACCTGTCTGCAGCACCAGCAGCATTTCCTGTCTGCAGCACTAGAAACATTTCCTGCCAGCAGCCTTCGCTAGGTCAGGTCGTCTCCCTCTCTCTCTTTCTCTTTCTCTCTATTTACGAGTGCGTGACGCGTCGGCGAGGTGCTCACGATCATGCGCGAGCACAGCGACAACGACGAACAAGGCGATTCCTTCCTTTGAACTCCTCTTAATTATTGTAACGTGCCTCCGTGCGTCTGTCCGCACGAGCGAAGGCACGCGGCCGCAGAGGACGACGCGTAAATCTGCGTCACCTTTCTTTTGATTGTTAAACGTTTGAGAACAAATATTGTTAAAGAATATCAGGAGTGATCATTGTATGCGCCCGTCATTCCCTTCCTCTCGATTCAACGCCTAAAATGCCAACTTCATGACGAGGCCCATCGTCATCGTTCAGAGAAGCGAAAGAGTCTCCCTTACCTTCCCCTTGAAATAATTTGTGACACGGTACTTGAGCACGGACTCTTGCATGACTCGTGGGAGTCATCAAAAAGTATGATTCCTCAAAACTCGCTTAATTTAATCATTAGTGTCACATGGCATCCCTTGTGGGGCAAGCTGAAAAATTGGCAAATTTTGGATCGAGAGGAACAGTGTTTGGATTGAAACGCACTTATTATATTTTGAATTCGAGGAATTTGAGAGGACAAAGGCTAGGTAGAAAGTGCGCGTTCAAAACCACGCGAAAGTCGAATAGCGTTAGTTAGCGCTTGTTGAGAGTCGCGAGCGGTCGAATTGCGCCGGTTGGTAACCCGAGCGGTTTGTTTACATGCGCGCAGGTTTGCTGTATCTTCGAAACGAAGTAAGCTAAGAGTCGCGCGGACCGTCGAAATATCGAGTTTGAATGTGAGAGATTGTTATCTTTTATTTTATATAATAGCAAACATCACCGTTTACTGTCATCGCTGCGCTTGGGCCTGGACGGGTGTGCTTTCGGACTAGTGTTCCGAAGGTCACCAATTGTCGTTAGTTGTTTTGATTGTGAGTATCTGTACCGAGAGGTTGTTTCGAGTTATTGCAGGTGTAGGTCACGGATCTTGCCGGTGACTCGTGTCAGGGATGGATCATTTGCGCCGAGAGGTTTCGTAGACCAGTGACGTCACGATACCGACCCCGCGACCGATTAATGCCATGATGCGCGAGATCTTGAAGGATCGAGGCATACGAGCGATTAAGCGGCGCATTACCGCAACCCCACCGGTTGAGCTTATGGCTCTGTTATTGAGAAGCCAGTTAAGCGTGAATGACACGTATGAGAACTTACAGGAGCGCATGCTTCGCGTTGGGCTTCGTTCCAGGACCGCCAGATAGTATTCTCCATGAGGAATCGCGGGAAATCGCGATGACCGAAATGCCGAATGATGAGGGGGCAGAAGATAGGCGAATGGAAAGCCCGGTCGAGCCCGCGGTGAGCCGTGGCCGACCGCGCGCGGTGTCGCGACGCGTAGAATCGCGTTGCGCAGCGGAGCGTAGCCGAGGGGCCGGACGTAGTGCAAGGGACATACGGGCGAGAGCGACGATTTGACGCCCGCGGATGGAGCGTTAGCGACAAGCACCGTAGAGGAGCCGGCTCAAAATCCCGGTGTTCGGTATTATGGACAGCAGGGTGAGCCTGGCGTCCTAGATCAGGTGTGGGTCGCGTTTGCGCAGCTGCCACATTTAGTGGTGTGTCGAGAAGTCCAGAGGCCCTGTCCGGTAGCGCGAATAACCTATATCGCGTGGAGCAGGCCGCGAGAGGAGTACAGGCCGATGAGAGATCGCGACGGGCATCCGATGTGCCGATGGCTGTTCGAACCCCGGAAACGCGACCGCCGGGTAAAACGCCATCCCCCTGTACTGTTGGCGAGGCAGAGTCGGAAAGAGAAGATGAGAGAAGATGAGAAGATGAGCAGGAATTCTTCTCGGATGAAGAAGTGAGTGAGGCCGTAGTAAAAGTACCGATAAACGCCGGGCGAGAGTCGAGCACGCCGATTATGGCGTACAGTGCTTAAAATTAGACAAAAATCGCTGCAGGTCGTATTTATTATCCGATTTAAGTCTTTCAGGTTTCAAACAAAATTTATTCCTTTTTGAAATAATGTAGGGCTGCCACGGTAGTGATATAGAATTCCTGAAAAACCCGGCGTATCACAAACCTGACACAATACCGAAGCCCCTAAACACGCGTTAGCATAATGCCATAGCTGCTTACACCTAAAACATCGCAGTACGCTTTCGCCGCCTCCGCGACTTCCACCAATGCTCCGACCCAGATACTACGTGCTTCTATGTCCACTAGAGTGACCGTTATTTCTCAAAATGCTTAAATAACGGCTTCCGGCATGAAAATCGCTTATTTATATCTTAAAACTAAGAACCAAATCATAAAATCCAGCAAAAGAAAAAATTTTACGGTTTCACTTTTAAAAAAACGTTTTTTTTTTATTTTTTTCAAAATTTTCGCAGTTCTAAGCTCCGCATCTTGTATATAAATATTTTAAGGACCCCCAGTATATTAGTCCATTTATGTGGTTAAAAACAAAACTTCTAGTAATTATTTTGAATACAAATAATATTTTTGCGCTAAGATATAGCTGTTCAAAGTAGTGAAAACATTCAAGAAAACGTACTTTTCTATTAATTTTTCGTGTTAACCGATATGTTACAGTTATTTCAGGCCCAAATAAGTTTTACCAAAATAAACTAGAGTTAAAAAGCTTTGATTTGGTATCCCGCAGAAGTTTCTAGGTGCTTTCGTTGCCGTGATATGATCATTCCAAGTTGGTGAAAAAATCGAAAATGAAATCTGTGAACCTGGTATCCTCGTTTTTAATTTTTCTTCAAATTCTACGCTTCGTATTTTATACATAAATATTTTAGTGACATCCAGTATATTTAGTCTATCTATGTGGATGAAAACTAAACTTTCAGTAATTATTTTGAATCTTTCAATCTTTCTACCCTTTAAATATAAAAGTCTGCGATTGAATTTTTTTAATTACGCTGTTTAGAAAATTGAATTTAAAGTTAGTTGAAATCATAGTAAAAGGTTTTTATTAATTATTACACATTAACAAAATTTTCAACATAAACCGACAATATATTTAGAAAAAAATTGTACAAAAAAATGTGAAAATATTTTCCTTCACTTTCATTACTTTAACACTACGTTTTCAATTTTTTCATCAACTGTTTTTTATTTGTACTGTTTAATAATTTTCTTCTGCTTTCATCCACAAACTGAAGTAAATATTGCTTTTGTTCTTCGTCGCGAGATCGGGTATTTACATATTCTTGAACGAGATGAATCGCTCTTTCGTCACAATCATTTGCAACAGTAAGATTTTTCAATTTTTCGCGGCACTCTATGTATGAAGGATTTTTATCCCATGAATTACAATCGTATTTCAAAAACGTGTCATACAAATTCAACCGTTTGAAAAATTTCAGAACGCGAGGGTCGTTTGAAAAGTCCATGTAAAGTCAGAGAGATGGCGCTACTAGTGCGTATCAAGGTTATTTTCAGTTAGTGGCATATCTTGGAAGAGCACACACCAAGTTTCAGCCAGATCGGCCAATCACTTTGCGTTTTACATTCGTTTCAATCAAAGAAATCGAGTGGTTGTAAAAAAATGGACGAAAAAGAATTTCGTGTATTGATTAAACATTACTTTTTCAAAGGCAAAACGCCTCAGGAGATTAAATAGAAGCTTGATAAACATTATGGTGATTGTGCACCTTCGATTAGAATAGTTTATAAGTAGTTTCAAAATTTTCGGAGTGGTCATATGAGCACAAAAGACGCTGAACGTTCTGGACGCCCTCTTGAGGTTACCACTTCAGATATCAATGATAAAATCCATGATATGGTGATGGCTGACAGAAGAGTGAAGGTGCGTGAGATTGCTAGTACTGTAGGCATCTCAAGCGAACGGGTACATAATATTTTGCACCAACATTTGGTCATGAAAAAGCTATCCGCTAGATGGGTGCCGCGATTGCTTACGATTGACCAAAAACGAGATCGTGTGAAGTGTTGCAAGAATGGTTTGCAGCTGTTCCAGCAAAATCCGCAAGAATTTATGCGACGTTTCATCACTGTAGATGAAACATGGATACATCACTACACTCCTGAGACCAAAGAACAGTCTAAACAATGGGTTACTAAGGGGGAATCTGCTCCGAAAAAGGCGAAGACAATTCCTTCGGTCGAGAAGGTTATGGCGACTGTTTTTTGGGATTCGCAGGGAATAATCTTCATCGACTATCTGGAAAAGGGAAAAACCATTACAGGCGAATATTATTCATCGTTACTGGATCGTTTAAAAACCGAGTTGATACAGAAACGTCCACGATTGGTCCACAAAAAAGTCCTCTTCCACCACAACAATGCGCCAGCTCACGCCTCAGCTGTTGTGGCCGCAAAACTGATCGAGATAGGGTTCCAACTCGTTTCACATCCCCCCTATTCTCCAGATTTGGCTCTGTCGGACTACTATTTGTTCCCTAATATGAAAAAATGGCTGGCGGGGAAAAGATTTTATTCAAACGAGGAGATGATTGCAGAAACGAATGCCTATTTTATAGACTTGGACAAATCCTATTATTTGGAAGGGATTAACAAACTAGAGCAGCGTTGGATGAAGTGTATAAGCCTGAAAGAAGACTTTGTCTCTTTATTGGAAATCTATTGAAGGAGACTTTATTTGAAAAATAAAAAAGATTTATTAAAAAAAATCAAGTAGTTGTTATTTTTGCATGGACTTTTCAAACGACCCTCGTATGTTTGTTTGTGAAATAGTCGAGTGTTTTATCATGAAGTGCCCTGATACCTTCATCAGATGGATCAAATTTTTTTATATTATCATCATCGTCTAATGTATCGATTCGCAGTGATTTTATCATTTTTCTTTAACCCATTAACGTCCAAAATGTCAAAATTTCTTGCACGTTTTCAAAGTGATTTTTTCCTATATAATTGGCGTTGAAAAAGTTCTTGAACCACATATTCTGATGTAAAATTGCATGCTCTTTCAGAATCCGTTGCCAGAATCATGATAAAACTCACAGGAAAAGAGATATGCTCGATTGAAACATAAATAACACCTAAATTTTCGAAAAAAAAAATTTTTAGGATTTTTTTTCGAAGTGTTACAGTGAAGATATCACCTTGCGACTGTAATCAAAGGTGATCATGGGATTTGAAGTTTAACAGGGAATTTTTTTGTTTACCTTGAACCATCGCTTCTTTACAAAATGGCGGAAAAAACGAATTTTTTTTTTTTCAATCTTCATCAACTTTTTTCTCAAAATCTATGGACTTTAGAAAAAAATTCATAAGAACAAAAATGTCTTAGAAAGACTCGAGAAACATCCTAAAATTTTTTCAGAATTTTTGGAGACATTTTTGAAAATTCCATCTCCCAAGTTTCCCGGAAAATCAAAAATTGTCTCAAAAAATTCTGAAAAAATTTGAGAATGTTCCTCAAGCGATTCTAAGGCATTTTTGTTTTTATGAATTTTTTTCTAAAGACCATAGATTTTGAGAAAAAAGTTGATGAAGATTGAAAAAAAAAATTCGTTTTTTCCGCCATTTTGTAAAGTAGCGATGGTTCAAGGTAAACAAAAAAATTTCCTGTTAAACTTCAAATCCCATGATCACCTTTGATCACGGTCGCAAGGTGATATCTTCACCGTAAGACTTCGAAAAAAAATCCTAAAAATTTTTTTTTTCGAAAATTTAGGTGTTTTTTATGTTTCAATCGAGCATATCTCTTTTCCTGTGAGTTTTATCATGATTTTGGCAACGGATGCTGAAAGAACATGCAATTTTACATCAGAATATGTGGTTCAAGAATTTTTTCAACGCCAATTACATAGGAAAAAATCACTTTGAAAACGTGCAAGAAATTTTGACATTTTGGACGTTAATGGGTTAATACTATTGTTAACATTATTGTCAAAAAGTGCAAGGATAGTTAATTCTGGCAACAAGTACCATAAATGGTTACTAAACTTTTTCAAAGTATCATCTGATATTTCTCTATCTATGGCTCTAAAATCGACTAATGATTTTATCAAATTTAAATCGTTATTTGGAGTAAAAATAGCTGAAGGAGCAGTGTACCATGAAGGCAGATATGTAAATATAATGAATTTATATACAGCATGTAATTTTCTTGTATCTTCCTTACTCATTTTGAAAGATTTCCTAAATAAATACATTTTTATCAAGTAAATAGCTTTAGCCATCCAGCGAGCATGGTGAATTGCTCCTGGCTTTTTAAATGTTATTTCTTCTCCAACACCCAAGAAAATCAGAGGCAACTCTAATAATTCTTTGTAATCATTTCTGGGCTGGTGTTCTTTTAAGAACTTTCCTATTTTTTCGGTTAAACGTGGAATTTCATTTTTCAGAGATGTCTCTAATCCAGCTAATCCATTTTGAAAAGATTTCAAATTGAAAGTAGACCATTCATCTCGAAACTTTTTAAATATCGGTACATCTGGACCACTAGTACCAAGAAATTTTATTTCGTATGCTGCCCTTAATAGAAGCTCAAAAACATGACGATGGCAAGCTAAATAAAGCAAATCTTTTTCCATTAACTGTCCTAAGATCATTGCTGCACCACCTTTGGATCCTAAATTAACATTTGTAGTATCGCAGCACAGAATGTTTATCAAGTCAATTAATCCCCAATATTTCAATGACTCATAGACTGCTGAAGCTACTGTTTTTGCTTTTTGGTCATGCAATGCTGGTACATTAAGGAGTTTCGTGAATTTATCGCTAGATACTAAAACTGGTAATATGTCGATCTTCTTGCAAGATATATTATCCGGAATAAGTTTTCCATCCTAGTGAACAGCTATGAAAGTTACAGGAGTACCTTGAATCACCTGCTTCATTTTTTCATATTCACGCTTCCTTACTTCACTACGACTGAGGATCAAAGTCTGAAGATTAATATCCAATGCTGATGCGATAACGCTGGTTATTAAAACAGCATTCCTGTGAGAAACTTTAGCTTCGTCAAAAGCTGCTACAACTTCTGGACTCATCACATTGATCGTACCTCTTTCATTTTTGCTGTCATAATTCCTCCCGGACCCTACTGTAACGGCGGCTCAAAAAAAAAAAAAGAGAAAAAAAAATAAGACAAAAAAATACCGACCACACACTTAGCTCGTAAATCAAGATAAAAAACTACGTACAGCTGAATAAAGACAATTTTTCCTATGAACGGCAGTTTTCGGCTCGCGCATCTGGCAATTTTTGGATGCTGGAGACAATCAGAGCGCTTTTACGATCGCGTCATCCGGAGTAGCCAGATTGCGCGCATGTTTAGAAAGTAGAGATCTGCAGCGCACATGTGCATCCTGCCAACAGTACTATTATTATATTTTAAATAATTTATTCTTATTATTGCTAATTTCTTTTAAATTATAGGAAGCGCATTTGCTTGCAAGTCTCTTGAAGAATTGCGAAATTTATCTTCCCGTATTTATTGGTTTATTTTCTTTGCGAGTTTTGTATGTATAATTGTTGGATGCGCTCAACTTTGCATTAGACAATTTAAGAATGGCTTGAACGAAAGTTATTAATTATATTTATTGTAATTAACTCTGATTTTTTCAGCATTTCTCAAAGCTTTTTAATAATTAATTAATAATTAAAACTATTAATATCCTGATTGTTTTTAGATAAATTGCAACGATTACCGAAAATCGTTCGACTCGCGCGAGGTTAATGAGCGGCTGAACGAGAGAAGCCGCGATCGGTTCGCGAGAGAGAGAGGGCGCGTAGGGGCAATGACCGGGAGGGGAGCGTTCAACAGGCAGTATGACTGTGTCACTCAGTCCGCCTGTATCGTGTAGCTAACCTGTTTCCGAGCCGTTTACGTTTTCCGTTGGTGGTGCGAGGTCAGAGGTGCGAACTTGAGTGCGGGGTGCTGAGTGCGGAGCAGCAGCAATAGCAGCAACAGCAATAACAGCGACAGCAACAACAGCAACAGCAACAACCGTAGCGACAGCAACAACAACAACAGTAACCGCGGCGGTGCAGCGAGCAGCGAAGCAGCTTATTAGCAGTTCGTCGATCGGATACGGTTGGCCACCGTATCCTCATCGTTCTCGCAGTAGGTGCACCTTCCCCTATTATTGTTAATAGCGTGCGATCCCGTGCAGCGTGCGCGAAGAGATTAATTGTTGCGTGCGAGCGGTTAGTTCGCGGCGAACGGGTTTTCTCTCTCTCTCTCTCATACTGCGTATATTGTCATTCGCGCTAGCGTGCGCAAGACTCTCGGCAAATCCCCCGTGTACCCGAATTGCATGAATAAAGTGAACGTTAGTCTTTACTAAATCTAGTCATCGTTATTTAGTCTTTCCTTTGTCCGGAGGTCGCGTCTATCTTTGTTTACAATTGATTCGAATTAGCCGGTAGCGTAGCACGGATCACGCGGATACCGGTAGACGGGAATCGTCAACAGAGTTTCCCGCAGTGGCCGCGCGAGCGCCACTAAGCAAGGGAGACAGCGCCGCCAAGCGGCGAGTTGGGGGAACCCAACTCGGAGTATCGAGGAGACTCTGCGCAGGCGCACTCCAAGACAAGGTAGGTTGATGTGCTTCGAGCACATAGATAACTAGGCGTCGTTTGGTCATTATATAGGTACGTTCAAGAGATATTTTAGACTAAACGGCAGCCTGTTACAAAATGTAATTCTTAACTTTTGTTCTGTCCTTTAGTTTTATTATAGATTAAGAAATATTTTTGTAAAATTAGAGTACCACACACACAATTAATTTTAAATAGAATTAGTTTAAATAATTAAAGGCCAGAATAGCACATAGAGGGCCCAAAGCACTAAAATGAGGCCACACCCGCAGACTCCGCCCCCGGCCAATTAGGGTTCGAATTTCGGTTACGCTTGAGACACTCTCCAAATTTTCCAATCAATTAAGTTGAGAAACTTTGAGTTCTTCATGCCCAAAAATGACAAAGATTTTCGAGTGGGAGTCTCCCGCGAAAAAGTATAAAGAGAGCTTTTCAAGAAAATTAGGGAGTGTTATTTTCTAAATTTAGTTCGTGTAACCATTCCAAATTAGTTTTGCTGTTTTTCAAAGTTCGTCCAGTTCGAAAGTTCTAGTTATTTTTTCCAGTGTGTGTGTGGGAAATTAAGGCAGAAGTAAGTAAAGAAAATCAAAATAAATTTTTTTACTCTAATTTCTTTCTATATCCTTTTTTCTCCTGATTTTTTCCTATTTTAGTTTCGCGAACGGTCTGCCTTTTAGATAGTTACACTCGATTGCCAAGCGTGTGGTCGAGTGCATATTAGATAGGTTATTTACGTTATTTTATCGCCTAGAGTGTGGTAAAATAACGCGAAGCATTGCTACATTGTCAAGTGTGTGGTTTAATAAAGCTTCGATCCTCCGTCGCCGAAAAAAGGAATTTCCCGCGATAGTGGTAACGCACGTCCCGGTTATTGTCCGCAAGGATAGACCAAAAAGTGCGCCTGAGAATTGTTTCGTCAACCGACGTTACACTACATAAACTGCACCAGAACTTTGTGAGCTTGCAATCGTTTCTTCACTGGATGGTTGTGTTGGCAATAAGTAAGCTTTCGATCCTAAAACAAGTATAATTCAATCATCAACTAGAGCGGATAGAGATATTAACGAGTGAAGATATTTGTCTGAACTCAAAAGTCTAAGCTTGGATGTTATATATTAAAACAAAAAAATATGTACTTGTTATAATTTCTGTTGCTTAGACGATATTTGCATCTTCAGTAGATTCGGTTTCGCTAAAAGATACATTTTGACTGAATTTTTGACTGAGTTTTGCATCAACTTCAGTTTGTTCTGCAGACAACGATTGACCAGATTCTTCAACGTTTATTTTAGAACTCTCTTCATCTGGAATAAAATAGAATTATGAAAAACCCCCCCAAAAAAAAAATATCATATTATTACATATTATTATTGCATTATTTACCAGAAATATTTTCAGATTCTGTAACAGATAATTCAGATTTTATAATATGAACTGGTTTAGACAGAAATGCCTTTTTTCCACCTGATTCATTGAATCAAGTAACGCTAATGAACCTTTTTTAGTAATGTCAAATACATTATTTATTTCAGAAAGGAAATCATTGACTTTTTTGCTCGACCTTCCGTGAAAGTTTCTTGCTGCTGCATAGTCGTGATACAGTTTCTGTAATTTTTCACTGCAATGATCAATTCTTTTGATTGTTATTGATGAACTTTCCCATATATTTATAACTTTCATTATCACAGTCTTAATAGCGTTGGTTAATTTTTGGAATTGCATATTCTGTGTTTCGTACAGCAGTCTTTTGAGAACATTTATGAGCTTGAGATATTTGTAGCTTATAGCTTGAGATACTTGGTAAGTATCTCTTATCAAATTCGGAAATCAAGTTATTTGATATATCGCATAATTGTAAGTTTTGTTGAGCAGAAGCCAATCTAATGTAAACCGGTAAGATTCTCTGTCTTTCAAATTATTTGAAAACACAGTAGAATAAATATCCTGCAAAAAAATGATTACATAATTAAAAGACTCAAATCTCACAGAACAGAATTTCATTAAAAATGTTCTGTGTTATTATAGGGTTTCCAATTAATGTTTGTTTTTAAAAAATACGTAAGTGCTTACAAATTTAATGAATTTCTTTAGATTTGATTAAAAAATAGTTTTGGAGATTTTCTTGATTGAAAGATTTACCATTTGAAAATAAATTTTTTCAACTTTATAGCTTTCTTACATTGAATTCAAATGCTCAAATTTTTGAGATTCCATTTAATGTTCAATTTTGTAATTGAATCTTGTGGCTCTATACATATTGATTAAAGTTGCTTTCTACCTCAAAAATGACTCCAAAATCTATTTTTGGGTTATTGCAGATACATAATCTATAAATCCCATAGAATGAGACAAATTAATCACCGATACGAAAAAAAAATTTTTAGCTCGAAATCGATAGATAAACTAACAAAGGGTTATAAATAACAATCTTAGTTTTTTCCTTTAAATGCGCTTTTCTCAGCTTTTAGTTTTCAAGAATTCAAACTGAGCTTTTCGTCAAGGATTTATTTTTTTTAAGTACCGGGTGGGCTTCCTAGTTTCTTTAGCACCTGCCGAACAATTGTTACCTATGGAAAAAATGAGATATTAATTTTCATATTCATAATGTTCAATGAAAAATCAGGAAATTTAGACTTTTTCAGAGAAAATTAATTTGATTTTGAACTTTTTCTGTTGTAATTTGAATAGAATTGTTTTTCAAATTTTTATATTAGATAACCTTTATTCGGTGTGGCTTCCCCAACCAAATGAGCCCCCGTAGAGTTATTTTTCATGAAAAATTGTAATACCAAGCTCATTTTGAACATGTATAAAAAAATGATAAAATATTACCTAAACATCCTTATAACTTATGTTTAAAAAATTGTAAAAATATGGGGTTTGTTGGAAAGAGCTTCTTTTTCCACATAAAATATATGGTAAAAATTTCAAGTATTTAACTTTCATATTAAGGAAAATAGAAAATATGGTAGAAAGCTACCTGAAGCAAATTATTGACTTTAATACACGAATGAAATGAACAATAGACCACTATAAAATCATAAAAACACACCAAGTAATAATTATTAGAGTTAATAATAGTTTTCAAAGATACTTCAAAGATTTATTTAATATTTTATCTATCTTTCATTTGTCTAAATGTTTGTGTGCAAAGATACATTGAAAACTAATCAAAATTTCGATGCCAATCAATCTACTGCATTGAAATTGGTAATTGCATTATAGAATCTTAGTATAAATTAAACAAAGAGATCTATATAAACTGAACATTCACGATAAATAACAAAACCTTGCAGTCTAATGAATTCAACAAACCAAAGCTATTATTATAACACTTAACAAGAAATCGTATTAAGCAAGTTATCTTTTAAAAATTTCTATTAATACTGCAATGAAATTTGATAAAGACTAATAAAATAACTTTTTTCCTATGAAAATATCTGTAAGCCATCTCAATATTGAACCATGCAGACGATTGACATGGAGTTAATAGAACAGATTTTGTCCAATCAGAATATTACAGGATAATACTATTCAATTCCGATATATGTTATTAGATTATCTTCTAAAATAATCACTTCTTCATTTTTCAATATTTTGGTGAGATAGCAACAACTCTTCATAGATTATAATAGAATTTACTGTTCACATGATGTTTTTACACACAAGCTTTATAGATTAGCTTCCATAACATCTACAGCATAGTAATTAATTTACTTTCCTTAAATTTTCAACATTGAGAGTAAGCTGATAGTTGACAATATGTTTAAATGTTTATACCTTAGTGGATTTTTATACAGTTAAACCGTATACTTATGTTATTGCACTACTAGCAGGATGTTATAGGAAGAGCATATCTAAACCACGATAATAAACACACAGGTAGATTGGCAACTCTGTTAGTAGAATGAACGCTAGACTTTTGAAAGTGTCCGCTTGAGCAGCGCTGCAGTCGCGCGTAGATATGATTTTTTTCCGATTCATGTAGATTTCATTCTTCGTTTTTTCTATCAAGATTGGATGACTGTAACTCGACAGAGACAGTATTTAGGAAGTTCCGCGGGCTATAAAATTAAAGGTTTTCAACTCTATTTTCTCTTGGAGAAATTTATTTGGGCCTGCAATAATGATGACACATCCGTAAACTCGAAATATCGAAAAATACGATTTTTAATGAATTTTTCTCTTTTTCAAAAAGCTATGTTTCGGCGAAAAAATATTCTTTTGATTCCAAATAATTACTAGAAGTTTTGTTTTCAACCACATAAATGGATTAAATATACTGGGGGTCCTTAAAATATTTATATACAAGATGCGGAGCTTGGAACTGCGAAAATTTTGAAAAAAATAAAAAAAAAACGTTTTTTTAAAAGTGAAACCGTAAAATTTTTTCTTTTGCTGGATTTTATGATTTGGTTCTTAGATTTAAGATATAAATAAACGATTTTCATGCCGGGAGCCGGTATTTAAGCGTTTTGAGAAATAACGGTCACTCTAGTGGACATAGAAGCGCGTAGTATCTGGGTCGGAGCATTGGTGGAAGTCGCGGAGGCGGCGAAAGCGCACCGCGATGTTTTAGGTGTAAGCAGCTATGGCATTATGCTAACGCGTGTTTAGGGGCTTCGGTATTGTGTCAGGTTTGTGATACGCCGGGTTTTGTATTCAAGGATTGTCCTATGTGTGCAGGTAATTTGAGAGCACAGGGAAACTCGTAGGCGTGGGCCGGTATTCGCTCACCGGCTCCTGCGTAAATTTCGCTCGAGTGAGCATGGCTGGCGTTACAGGAACATCGGGAACGGATGGCGTGCAGAGCGCAAGCTTTGGCGAGCGTAACTAGGAGAGAGTGGCTCGAGACAGGCGAGGCGGTTTTCACATCCGCCAAGAACCCGCCGGGCTTGAGCACAGGCGATAGGGCAATGGAAGGAAGGAAAAGAGAGTTAGATCGTATACTCGTAGTCGGGGACGCGTGTAGTGAGCAGACCGGCTTCAGAGCGATCTTCTGGGAGAATCTGTTGAATAGATGCGAACGATTGAGAGTAGCTGACTTCATCAGTGAAAAGTTTTTGCAATCGGTTTTTGTTCGCGCTCGTACTAGCGATAGAGGGGCAGAGGTCACACAGAGGCGATGCGTTAAGCGAGGTGTGTCTTTACCCGCCTCCAGTCAGGACACGTGGCACAGGAGAAACCGCGAGGCTTAACGGGATCGGAAAAGGTGATGACAGGAGAGCCTGAACGAACGGGGAAAGAAAGCGTAGGTTCGGGGCCGCACCGTTGAGGGCGAAAACCCAAGCAGGACAAGCGAAGCGCTGAACAGGAGTCAAGTCGAGCGGACCGCGGAAATGCCGTTCATACGCTCCTTGAGTCCTTCAGCGGGTTTTGAGGTCAGGAAGCGGGGTGATGAACAAGTCGAGTGAGCAGCGACGGAGGCGCTGCGATGCTCCTTGAGGTCGCCCACGCTGGTCGATTTAGCAACGAATGGGTCGGCGAAGGATACAGTAGGATACAGAAGGAATACAGTAGGGTCGTTGCCGAAGACGTGAGTTTACCGGAAAAGGTGGCAGAAGCACCTTTTGTTTTAGTGGAGGGGAAGGCCGAAGCAAGCTCGAGAAGCTCTGCTGCAGAGAAAACAATTCATAGGGATGTAGCGCATATAGTCTAGAACAGATTTTTCGTCACGATCAATATTAACGATACGAATTACTCGGCTTTCCTTGATTTGGGTGCGCAAGTGACCGTCGTAGGCCCAGGGTTAGCGAATAAGTTTAAGTCGCGACTGAAAGCTCCGACTATAATAGTGAAGGTAGTCTCGGGCGAAGAACCAGGTGCGCTCGGAGATCTGCAGTTGCACCTGGAGATCGGTGGAAACTGCGGAGTCTTGACTGCATGTGCGGTGGTGAGGAGCGTGCACGATCTGATACTCGGTGTTGATTTTTGGAACGAGTGGATGGAAGAATTGAGTATAGAAAGACGTGAATGGAGGTTGAAAGGCTCAAGAACGTGGATCCCGCTTGCAAGTAACGAAAATAGATTGGCGTATATATATGTACGGAATGCGCGGGATTGACTAGATATCGTGAAACACAACTAGAGCAAGTATTGGCACTCGTGCACAGTATTGTGCCGAAGCCCGGAGCCGCGTCGGCCGTGACGAACTTGATAAAGCATATCATAGACGTCGGTGACGCGCGGCCTATCAAAACGCCTCTGAGGCGAATGTCGCCTCCGATTTTGAGCTTTGCGCAGGAGGAAACGATGCGGATATGGCGCGGGAATTATAAGACCGTCGGATAGTCAGTGGAGTAGCGCGCCGGTGATCGTCAAGAAGGCAGACGGAACGTATCGATTTTGCCTGGTCATTCATCCGGTTAATAAAGTAACTAAAATTGATGCATATCTGATGCCTAACTTCGATTCGATTTTAGACTGGCTGCGCGGCGCGGTTTTTCTCGAAAATCGATTTACGGTCAGCATTTTGGTAGATCCTGTTAGAGGAAAGCAGCAAACAGTATACTACATTCACGGTACCGGGACCAGGACTATGGAAATTCGAGACGATGCCGTTCGGTCTGGTGAATGCCCCCGCAATGTTTGTGCGATTTATGGATACTTTGTTTGGCCCGAAGTACTCGCCGAACGTATTCTGGTATATGGATATTTTAGTGCAAGTTTCGAGGATCATATAGCTTGGTTAGATCGAGTGTTGTGTAGGTTAATGAAGGTAGGTCTAGAGATAAACTTAGAAAAGTCGAACTTCTTATTACATATTTTGGCTATCGATTAGACTGCGAGGACCTGCGCCCCGGTCCGGAAAGAATTCAGCCGATCCTGGATAACCTGGCGCCAAAGAACATAGAGCAATTGCGTCGATTTTTGGGTATGGTTGAGTGGTTTATGCGCGATTCATCGAGAATGAAAGCGATACCAAAGTACCGCTTACGAAAGTGATCAAAAAGTATCAATCGTGGGTGTGGGGCGACGAGCAGCAGGAGGCGTTTGAGCAGTTAAAACGAACGCTTACGGAGGCTCCTGTGCTCGCACGGCCGGATTTTAAGCGAACGTTTTATCTGCACTGCAATGGTTCTTTGTACGCGGTACGGACGTTCTTGGTGTAGATATTTGAGGACAGAATCCGCGTCGCCGCTCTTTTGATTGTTAAGCATTTGAGAATATGCTTAAATATGATTATTAACAAATATGGTTAAAGAATATCGAGAGTGATCATTGTGTGCGCCCGTTATTCCCTTCCTCTCCATTAAATATCCAAAATGCCAACTTCATGACGAGGCCCATCGTCACCGTTCAGAGGAGCGAAAGAGTCTCCCTTACTTTCCCCTTTTTAATAATTTGTGACACGGCGCTTAGGCATGGGCTCTTGCATGGCTTGTGGGAGTTATTAAAAAGTATAATTACCCAAAAGGCGCTAGTAAAGCCTAAAATAAAAAAAATAAATAAATTAATTTAATCATTAGTGTCACAAATAATTCACCATTAATTTCACGTCTAGTATCTTCAAAAATAGCGAATAATTCTTTTGATATTCAAGTGTTACTTGATTTTACTGTTGCAACTCGTTGCAAGTTTTTGTGTTCCGAGTTCCGAGAAGCAACATTTACGCGTTTCCCGAAGAAGTATTTGGTACATCTTGTGAAATCGGTTTTGTATTATTATTATTTTTATTCCTATTTACTTAACTATTTTTATAACTTGACTTATTATTTTCAATAGTTATACTGTTAATTTGTTGTTCTATGCCACTATCTTTTTGAGTATGTCGTGAACTAATATAATCATCATTATCTAGAGAAGATGAGATTTTAATAATGTCTGAAATCTTTTTGTCTGTTTTGAACTAATAACCGTACATCTCTATCAAAATGTCGAGATAGTTCATCTATTAATTCTTCCTCATCTAAATTTTCATTTATATTAAATGCTAAGTTTAGTTTACGTATTGCAGAATTATAACGTGTGAATTACCACCAAAATATTTACTGAATTCTATTTCACAAGTAATATTTCTACGTATTTCCGTGTTCCAAAATTTATCTTTGAATAATATTTTTGAATCTTCTAAGTTTTTTATCTCACGCTGTACTAAATCGTATTACGAAGAATTTACTCCTATCATAGATTGAGATAGCGAACATAATAGCTAAGCAGTATTATAATTATTTGCTTGCAAATAACGTTTGAGATCATTTAAATATTTTACTGGACGATATTTATAACTATCATCAAAAACTGGACATGTTAAAGCAGGTTGCTTAATCGTTTCAATAATAGTTTCATTTACAATATATCTATCATTATTTTTAATTTTATTGTGACAGTGTTATAGCGATGTTTGCTAGCCCTCTGTGCGGTACTTTCCTCGCATGAATGCAGCGACCAAGTGTACGCTATATAGCGACTACATACTTGTGTCGTTGCAGGATCGGGAGAGAGGAGCGCGACGGTCAGCGAAGTGCCGCCGTGAGTGCGAGTGAGAGCGAGAAGAGCGAGAGAGAGAGAGAGAGAGCGATATCGGCCGATTTTTGACGGTAAGAGAGGTGGGAGCGCGGCGGCAAGTGGCTTAGAAAATTAAGTATGAACAGGGCCAGTTGCGCGTGAGCTCTCGAGCAATTAGGGCCGCCTAGAGAAGGACAGGATGGGACAAAGATTCCTGCAGGAGAACTGCTGCCACTAGTGCGATTGCCACGTTTGCCAGAAGGAAGAATTCGTTCGAAGCCAAGCCAGTTCAAGCAGCGACCATTCGCCGTCCACGAGGCAAAGGCCGTGCGGCGGCCCTTCCTGCAGCAACACCGATCATCGCCAGGACGCCATTTCCTGCTGGATTACGCTTTCGCCGTCTCTCCACCGACGGACCGTCGGTGCCCGGTGGGTCCATAATTAGTTTTATCTCTTTCGCGCCATCTCTCGCTTATTACGGGTGTTCGGAAATTAAGATTAAATTGAAATTAAATTAAGCGATCTCGCTCGCGTGATCCCGCGAATTCTGGTCGCGGAAAAGGCTGAGCGAGCGCGCTCGCCACAGCGAAGAGAATCTTGTAGCGTTTATTTGTAAAGGGCGTCAATAAATGAGATCGTCAAGTGTATTATATTTTAATTAACGAGTCATTCATTTGAATCATCCACCCCAACTAGAGAGAACTTCGGCCCGTGAAAGACAGCGCCGGCTTTCTTTACCGCGATTGAACCCGATAAAAATTAGCAGAGCTCAGCCCAAGGCGCACGGTGGCTGTACCCTCTCGTATAATCAATATTTTCGCGAAGTACTGAAAATGTTTCATTCATTTCCATAGTAATATTATTTCTTACGCGTATAATATCATTGAAATTATCCTCGCATCTTTCTTTTAAAATAGCAATAATTTTATTCGATTTTTCTAAATTTGATTCTAAGTTTTTAATTATTTCATTTTGTTCAATAATTTTTTTTGTCAATCTATCGACTTTATTACGCAAATTATTTATTTTTTCCGAAATTGTTCTAAAATCATTTTGCTATTTAAATTGATCAGTATGAAATGTTTTTAACTCATCTACTACGGCCCTTTCCCATTCGTGCGTTCTTTCTTGTTGCACAGACAATTCCTGACCAATTAGTGATTCACTAAGTTCGTTTAGAATTGTTTTGGTCCAGTAACTCTGTAGAGTTATAGATTGAACGTTTGTCGTTTGACATTTTAATAATGAAATCAAAGAAATGCAAAAGATAAAAATAATCCAAAAACTACTTATTGAAACTTAATGAATGATATTTTTCTTTAAATCAATTAATTTTAATGATAGAAAATTTTTAACAAATGATTATATAAACAAATTAACTATTTTTCAAAATTATTGTTAATAAAAAATTAAAAAAACTATATACTTCATAATATTAAAAATATATTTAAACAATTAATCCAATAAATAACAAATATAAATTAAGCACCGGGAGCTGGTCTTGATGCCATTATATGTTCCACAGTGTGTGCTAAAAAATCGAAATCCGATATCATATTTCTCAAACTAGTATCAATTAATCACATGTTATATTTCTAATTGTCACCTAGATTAACAAATGCATTTACAAGTTCCGTATATAAATCACGTAATTCACTTAATTCTTTTTCTAATGATGCATTTTTATAAATCATCGCACGCATTTGCTTATTTCTTTTCGGTATATTTAATTAGAAACTAATGAATAACAAACAAATTAACGCAAACTAATGTTACAAGAGTCCTGTCACGGTCGCCCAATGTGATGTTCGTATCACTTATTATTTATATTATTGTTCATCATCTCGTGGTCTGTCACGTTAATGAGTAAGAATTTGTTTCGTTTTTCAAAATGCTTCTAATTATTACTTTGAAATAAAATAATAAATATTATATGATTATATGTGTGAGATTTCAAGGAAAGATAGACTTTACCTTAGTTTCTTATGGTGCGAAGTGACTCATAAGCAGAGTTTAAGTCTTTCTTATAAAAGGATGTGATTCAGCCCAAGTTTCTCATAGCGCGAAGTGTTCTATGAGTCGAGCATAAATTACAATAGGAAAAGAGAGGATTTGCCCAGTTAATCACTTGATAGAAAGAACTTAGATATTAGTCAAGTTTATCCAATCTCATGCGCTCACTTTGCAAGGCTAGGCCTATTTTTGCAGGACAGCTTTCTGCGAGTCGTTTACGCAATTGTGCGAAATCATTTTCCAAATTTACAAGAGAACAAACAGCAATAATGAAATTTTAAAACATGTAAACTTTACAAAAGTAAATATTGATCATTTTAGTATAATATAGAATTATCGCAATGAGTGTCGTCGAAAGTTATTAACTAATAAAGTTAATTAATGTGATAGCACAATATTTTCAATAAAACAATAATAAAATTTTACACAGATTAATAGTTTATCACTAGTAGAAGTAATTTATAAAATGAAATGCTTAAATTAGTTAATAACATTTGAATTATAATAAATTTTTGTATTTGTAACGGTTTTTTGTAAAATCTTATAATGCAAATCCTAAATTAGTTACATAAGATTAATAAATTATAAAGTTATCATTATTATGTACAAATTTAATGCTTTCGATCTACAATTTATAACGGGGTCGGTGCTCCGTCTTTTTATTTATGCGCGCGATGAGTGCGCGGAATTGTCGAAACGTTCAAACTCGCCAACCGGAGAGCAGGAGGGAACGGGAGTCGGTCAATCAACCTTCTACCGGCGAGAAATAATAACATCAATATTACAATCAATATCACATGCGAGATCGTTTATTTTCTCTTTTCTCCACAATATATTCGGCCCGCGTGTTTATGTTTACAAAGCGCGCGCGCGTCAATAACATGCAGTGTCGGAGCGTTCGCGGCTTTTTGTTCGTCGAGTTAATGCATGCACGCTTTTTACTGAGCACGAGAGATTAGTTATTAGCAATCTTACAAGAAATCACGATACTAAACTGGCCAGCTTACCTTTGTATTGAGCGTACTACTCGCAACGAGAAAGAAGGCAAATTCGTTAGCGCCCGTCCTTCATGAGCACAGTCCGCTCTCGGTTTTCGCCCTCGATGGCGAAAACACCCACTCACGCTCACTCACACGCACTCAGTTGTCGCGAGCGCGGAAATATCACACCTATTGTTCGTAAGATCGGCGGGCTCACTGCTTATTTCCTTTGGAGATTTTTCTTTTGGCGGAGAACTCTGACTTGCTGTTAAACGGCTGAAAGATCGTATAGCTAATCCTCGACTGATTCATTTATCTTCGCGCGCGTTCCGTCCCGTCTCGTGCCGAATTCCCTCGTTACACACATTTTCCCCAACCGATAGGTGCTGCCCTCGCAGGCAGCCGCATGGTTGGGCTGCTAGCGCTAATAGGACGTTTACCGTCACAAATTATATATTTAAATAAATTATTAATTGTTTATTGATAAAAGTAATAATTAGACTGTTATCAACGAAACCAATTCTTACTCATGTTTCTAAGATATTTATCGTGAATTTAGAGTATCTGCATTATTCTGATAATTAATATTTACAATGTAATAAACAAATTAATTTTGCATGTTAAAATTCAATATAATTTAGTAATTAAACGCAATTAAAATTATTATAATCTAAATTTATGTCCTAAAGTCTATATAAAATGCTTTGTTTCATCAAAATTACTTTTAATTAACATATTTTAATAAAATAGAAAAAACTATTATATCTATATCTATAAGTAGGTGACGTCACGCTCGTTATATGGTCATGAAATTTGACTCTGCTACTAAGACAATCACATAATATATGAGGTGGCGCCATTTAATATGCAAATTGATGTAAACAGATTGATGAGTTTAGCGGGTTGCAGTGATTCAGCGAAATACGAAAATAGCTCATAGATAGGACCGTTACATTAACGATGTCAATACTACTGTACTATAATTGAAAATACTAGTCGTATGTTTATTATTTGTTTGAAATGAATTTTTAATATTGTGACGGAGAATCTCGGCTAGGCCGATCTCGTCCGTTTAGCTCTCGCAAATGTCCGTGCGCCGTGCCAGGCTGAGAGTGTGTACGTTTGGCACACACACTCATGCTTGGACTTTTTGTTTGCGAGGTGCTGAACACGGGCTGAGCTGACGACTGGAGCGACGCAGATGGCGCAGAAGAAGAGAGAAAGAGAAAGAGAGAGAGAGAGAGAGAGCGCTCGAATTGCGGATCGCCGCGGAAAATTCGGGAGTCTCTGCTAAGCAATGAGCAGAGAAAGTCGCGCGCGCGGATAAACCGAAAGGTCACGGTTTTTCGAGTTGGCCTCGAGACCTCGTCAACGTTTTGTTCGTTTTTGGAGACACGCCTGGTGCGCGGACGAGTATCGGAGAGTGAGGCTGGGTCGCGCCCAGCCGTGTCCCGAAGTATACCCGGCACCGGTGCGCGGGTGCGTGCGCGAGCAGTCAGGACGGGCTGTCGTCCAGGACAATAAAAGGGCGGCGAAGACAGCAGCCACAACGATCAACGAGCGGGTTGCGGTTGAGGCGGCAATATTGTGGAGCGAGAAAACAAATAGTGGCGACAACAAGTATCAGCGAGACGGTCAGCGAGGAGCACACCAGTGACGTCACACTGAAGAGCGCTCTAGCCGTCAGAGAGGCTGAAGGTCGAGGTCGGTGCCGTATTTTTCTCTTGATTCTCTTTCTCTCTTGCATGTTTGGGCGTCAGTCTATGGTTGGTAGCACAGCTGACCTGCTGGCTACCCGTTAATAGCCTATCAGCGAAAAGTGTTTGTCGGGCATTTGTATAATATCTAGTTTTTATAAGGGAATCGGCAGGCTGACCAGCCACCGATTCACGTTCGCGTTCGCGTTTGTTATTGTACCGCTCGTAGTGTGTAAGTCCGAGGTTGCCGTATTGTAATCGTTTGTTGACAATGAAAGACTAGCGTATTAATCCGCTGTGGTGTTTATTCGCCGCTGTATCACTCCTCATCCCGACTCCGAATCTGTGCGTTTAACGTGTTTATGCTCGACGCGTTATTCAGTCGTGGGAACGTCTTTTGCTTCCCAAATCCCCGAATAAATAATTTGTGCGGACGGTCGCGAGCAGCCCAGACGGGTACGGCCGGAATTCTCCGTTACAATATTCATGTTAAATTAATTAACCATTTAAGCAAAATCAAATGAAGTGTACTGTTTCTTTAACGCTTCAACACTCGCCGGATCGGTAGTTTTTTATTTATCGTTATTTATTGGTTATTTTTTAGAGCAACTTTTGTACTTATATTTTTAGGATTTTATTTATTTCAAACTTTTATTTGAGAACAGAATAAGCGGTAGTTTTTGAAAAAAAGCATGTTTGAATAAAAAATATTTTTTTAGTGACTTATTGAAAATTATAATTCGACACTCAACAAACGACAATATGTGAACATCGTATAAAACGTATATGGTGAAAAATTAATAAGATACATCGAAATAAATTATTGCACTAAACAATTATGATTCAAGCACTGTCGTATTTTGCTTTCTTCTTTATATCTTGACTACTTTTAATGCTATCTCTAATCCCACTTATTACCTCATTTGAACGTAGAATTTCCCGCTCTTTTCATATTCCGTATCCGGAGTTAAAAATAGGGGGTTCGATTTAAAAAAACAGAGTTGACCTTCAAATGACCTTGAAAATTATCTCCAAGTTTGAAGTCAAGGTCACCACCACATGTAATTATCTTGAAAACTACGTCCAAGATCAAATTTATTCGAAAAAACTGAACATTTTCCGTCATTGATTGTTTATAAATAATTGAATAAATAAATTTTCAAATTTGTAATCAAAGTATTACGAAGCCTAAATACTAATGATAGTATATAAATTTATTCGAGAGGGATTGAGCTAAGAACGGTCGTGGTATGGATAAAAAACTGAAAAAATTTAGATGTATCAAACATGATACGCTGCCCCTGCAAGGGTGAAAATGGTCCACCCTGTATAATATGAAAAATAGAACGAATTGTGATTTGATTATAATTCGGTTACTAATCTTGTATTGATATAAAATTTACACTTATTTTCAACACTCGGCCTAGTTAAAAAAACATTTTCGGAATTTCAAAAGATTTTGTTTTAAAAATAAAGAAGATCATGCTTTCTAACGTCTTTTTAAAAGACTCTTTTCATGCAGAAAAAAACACATTTTACGTATTTTCTCATTAAGAAAATAATAAGTATCGATTTCCATGAAAAGAACTGAAACCACTTTGATTTAACCTTAAAAATCAACCTGAAGGTCGAACTCAAGATTACTATTGTTTGACCCTGCTATTATCTTCAACTTTTGACTAGCAATTTTCTGTGCACCACTACCTTTTAGTTTCTTTTGGGTTATGAGGATGCCCTGTTGAAAAGCAACAGGTAACTTTATAAGGACCAAAAAATATAAAGACGGTTGAAGCACGTGACTCTTACTTGCCGGATAGTCTACTGCCGGTTCGTCCTGTTTTGTCCCTCTCTCCTCGTACCTATCCTCGCCTATAGCAAACTAGCTGGCTTGCTCCTTGTCGACTCTCTCTCTTTCTCTCTCTAATGTCACTGTCTTGCTTACTTTTATGCCCCCAAAGCAGCGCTTAACGAATGCAATCTTTATAGCAAGAATTGATTACACTTTGAGAATTTAAATGAATGCAACGAATAATTTGTTTTGTCAACGAGATTTGATTGCATAAATCACTTAAATTATACTTCTTTTCAGGAGTTCACACCTATTGGCCGAAATAGAATTCTGAATCATCCTGAAAATCGTATGAAAAGAGATGCGAAAATTGATAAAAATATCCACATTCAAGCAGTGTCAAATGAATTTCTGGATATCGATATCGAAAAATCTGTAAGTTTATTAATTTTTCATTCTAGTATTCTTATATTCCTGAAATTTTCTGAAGTACTATCTAATTGAATATTACTAATTTATTTTTGTGTTTAACACCTACGTTTAATTAAATTTTTATCATAATGTTACGTCTACTATTTGTGAGGTGGGAATTTCTAATCCTTTTCGGGCTGTGATTTTTCACTTTACCCGGGTAAGGAAAGATTGATGTTGGCTAAAATACAGAAAATTTTATCTGCACGGCGCAGGTTCTTTTCTAATCCCTGAATCTAAATCGATTATTCTAGCGTCAATATTTTCAGAAGGCACAGAGAATTATCAATTATAGATTCCACTCAATACTATGAAGATCTTATTGATCCAAGTTCTGAGTGTTAACCAAAGTATCAATTGTATCCAACTTGTTTTGCAACAAGAGGACCGAGCGATACGGAATGGGGGAAATTTGATTTGAAGACAGGTTACTAAAAGGAAGTTATGTGATCTATAAATTTAATTTAAACTTACTTTTATTGAAGATTTAAATCCTTGCTCACAATTTGAAAACTTTGAAAATTGAGCCTTGCACGCCCACAACAGAAAAGGATGAAATTATGTTTGACTCTAAACTAGTCTTTGCCACTGAGAGAGAGAAGGTCTGGAAAGCGTGGCAGTCCTAACTGTGGATGGCGTAGCAGTGGCAAACAGTTCGCACACTACTGAACTCATTCCCCCGGGATGCGCTCTTTTTCAAAATAAAACCGCAAGAGACTCTGAAAGATTTGGGAATGTAAACTCCAAAAGTGATTGGTGGAAATTTTCTCTCAAGAGTGAAAGACACCGTAGACTGCACTTTTTTCTCGAGTTTTCCAACAAAGTTGGAGTTACTCATGCCAAATCGTGCACAAAATACGCTATTGTTTAAACTTATAACGTGCAAGGACTTAACAAAATTTTTATTACTTAACTATTATTTATTTTTTTGTCTAATGTATAAATAACAACTTGAGAGTTATTTTTAACTTTCAAATGTTATTTATTTATAATTTAACTTAAAATTGATTTGTTTTCGTCTTCAATTTTGCTTAATTTTAGTAACAGAAGTGAATATATAAAATCAAAATGCTATTGCTTAATGGAAATCGATTCTTAAATAGAAAGTAACTTGAAACTTAAAATTATACAACTTAATTTTGTCTATTTACGCGTAACTATACATTGGATAAAAATGATTTTTCTAAATTTATTATTACGACTAATTTTACCTATAGAATTAATTCATCTAAATAAACAAATTCATATTTTGTTATTGTAAATTTTTATATGATCCTAAACGGAAAAGTGAAACTCTAAGAGAAACGCGTGAGAAGAGTTTTATATCTTTTTTTTCTCTCTGCGCTCCATATGGGGTTTAGGCATTGGCACCCCATGCCATAAGTGCAAGGACATATAGAAGCACGCAATGAAGTACTAGATTTTTATCGTATAGCCTTTTTTAAATTCCAGGCTAGTAGGTCAGCTTGTATTTTCTAGAAATCTGAAAGAACCTTGAAAAGAGAAATTTTTCAACGTATTTTCACTTTCCAATTGTGTTCCAAATTTTGTACAATTTGATGCGCTTTAGTCGTAATAGAAGTAAAAAATAAAATTCAGAATTAATATCATTTATCCGACGTTACAATAAAATAAATGATTGCAATGGAAAAGTTTATTCAAAGATCATAATATTTATTATTTCTCGTAGACAATCTAAGCAACTCTTTTCTAACAAGTAGTCTTAAATCACTTTCCTCAAAATTACTAAATATCTATGCGTTATTAAAAAGATTAAAAGTGAACTGAAAACTTAGAAATTTATTTAAATTTTAATTTTACTGTCTTTGATATTTCCCTGTCTAATATGTCTAATTGTCTTCTATCAAACGGAGTTGAACTCACCTTAAGTCACGTGTCTTGTGACACTCGATGAGTCTTAAGTGTGAGCGACTTTACTCCTAATCTTCTTAATCCCCTAGATGTAAATGGATTAAAACCTAAGCCTTTTTCAATTACTTAAGCTACTAGGAAAATTAAATTACGAAAACGGCGAATATATTTAACAGACTTTAATTAATAAAAATTACTACAGTCTTTGTAGGGCCGAAAGACTACGCACGCGAATAGGATTTTACAATTAACTATGTTCGGTAAGAAAGAGAGAGAGAGAGAGAAGATTCGAATTCTACCGCGAACTAACGCTCGACGCGAATACAAAATATAATGCTAACACGATTAGATAAAATATCGAATGTATTTTGTATCGCATATAATGACGGAGGGTGCACCTACCATGCGGTGCAATTACGGTGATCAGCCGTAATTGTTGATGGAAAATATCAACTGTCGCTGCCCCTCGATTAATCAGCTGCGCTACTTCGATCTGCCTTTATCTGCTGCAATCTGCTGCTTCTGCACCGCTGCTTGCTGCTGCAATACTGTCGTTGCACACACGCACATAATTCTCCCAAGGAAACTTTATTTTGGCCAAACTAAGTGCGAAACACAAATCGGCGGTAAACTCGCGTGAGCAGCTTAGGCGTAACTGCTTATTCAAAAGATCGCGCGCGTCCTCTCTCTCTTAATTGTTATAACTAACGCGCGAGAAGCAGAATCGCGAACGGTTCGATTAATTAAATCGACTACCGTTACAGACCCCTCCAAGTCCTGACTACCTGGGCAGGACGAATACCCGCGATTCGCCGCCATCAGGAACCTGAAAAAATAAAGAAGGAAAGGGACCAAATAACAAACTCCCTTCTTTATTTTGGCTAATTTTATTGCCCTCCAGGGCCTACATCATCGTTTGGCTACACCTGGCGCTCGATGTTTCGAGTAGTGCCAGTATGTAGCCTTCTTCGGGCACCGCTGGGAGTTGGTCACCCCAGGCTCCCCACAGATGAAGCAGCCTCTCAGCTGCGATCGAGATTGAGCAGCCTCCCGATCTTGTGTAGGCTGCTCAGCAGTCAAAGGGGGCTGCTGGACGTTGCCTCCTTGGGAGGCGGTAATAGTGACGTCCCCACCGTGGCGGTCGCACGACCATCTTGTGACCTGACCACGATTGTGATATCTGGAGCCATACGCTCGTCCACATGGACCGTGAGCATTAGTCCAGTGCCAGTAGCTCCCAGGGCTCTCTGCTCCTGTCCCTTGTCCACCCGCAGCAGGGCCTCTCCGTATGCCCTCTGACGCTGAGCCATCTCTGCCCACTCCCCGAGCAGTTCTTCTGCGCCCTGGCGGCTCATGAAGCGTCTCAGGTGCAGGAGCACCTGACTGAAGCTCTTGGGCGAACCGCGCCAGGCAATCTCCACCTCGTTAATCCCCAGACGTACGTGTCTGAAGTCGAGGAGGAGAGTAGGCTGCTCCGGAATGCGGGGGTGGTTGTAGGCCCAGTGCGATGCCCCACAGGTTTCCCTGGGTCCTCGGCACTGGCTCGCACTGTCCGACGTCTGGGGTACGCCGGACTTGGGGGTCTGCACCCCCTGGACCACTGTGGACTTGGGACGCTCGACACTGTCCTGGTCCTCCGTCTGTGACGAAGCGTCCCAGGAAGCCTTCTTCGAGGCGACCCACGATGAATCCCGGAAAACGTCTGCCACCGAAGCATTGTGGTGCTCCCTTCGGGTGGTCCCCTCCAACTGGACCTTGGCGAAGTTCCGCAGATCTTCAATTAACTGATTCGCATCAAGGCCCACTTGCAGATCTAATAGCATCTGCGTGACCACCTCGAAGGTCTCCTCTTCGACGACGACTCTCCTGTCCATCTGTAACATTCAAAACAAAAAATCTCGGATGAAACTCCCTGCGCGAAGAAAAACCCTAATATAGGCCGCATCCCACCGAGTTATACGTTCCCTCGCGATTCTTTGCGGGAACGTCATGGCCCTCATCGTTTACCATTCGGGTTTATCGGCCCAACCGTCCTTAGCACGACGGGCACGGTCTTTGGAGGCCTACCACTCCCGCTTGTTTCCTTCATGGCAGAGTTGTTTCCTCTTACTGAACCGGTGACCATCTCTGGGACCTTTCGAGGTCGATCTCGACCTCTCTTGGTTGGGGTAGATATCGGTAAATCCGACGTATCGGTGGGATTATTATCTACGACCGTGGAGGCTGCTAATTCGATCCGCTCGCTTGGTAAATCGCGTCCCGGATCTTCGCACGCATTCGCGGAATCGTTCGCCTCTTCCGACGCACATTGTAGTCAATAGGTTCAAAACCACCTAGAGGCATGAAATCTGGTTCAAACTTTATAATTTTTGGTGAGGATCTTTTTTTCTACTACATGGAAGACAGCTACAAAGCCCATTCTCCAAACTCACAAACCCAAAACCCCAAACCCACAAACACCAAACCCCAATCTCCCAAACCCAACAAACCCACAAACCCCAAACACCAAACCCACAAACCCAATACTTCAAACCCACAAACCCAAAACCCCAAATCCAATACTCCAAACCCACAAACCCAATACTCCAAACCCACAAACCAAAACCCCAAACCCCAAACCCCCAAACCCACAAACCCAATACTCCAAACCCACAAACCCAAAACCCCAAACCCTAAACTGCCAAACCCACAAACCTCAAGCCCAGAAATCCAATACTCTAAACCCACAAACCCAAAACTCCAAACCCCCAAACCCACAAACCCAATACTCCAAACCCACAAACCCAAAACCCCAAACCCTAAACTGCCAAACCCACA
Source organism: Phymastichus coffea (assembly GCF_024137745.1). Taxonomy (NCBI): domain Eukaryota; kingdom Metazoa; phylum Arthropoda; class Insecta; order Hymenoptera; family Eulophidae; genus Phymastichus; species Phymastichus coffea. Next base: position 5,958,905 of record NW_026706812.1, on the reverse strand, counting down.
AACCTCAAGCCCAGAAATCCAATACTCTAAACCCACAAACCCATTACTCCAAACCCACAAACCCCAAACCCACAAACCCAATACTCCAAACCCACAAACCTCTCTCTCTCGTAGAATTCATTTAACACATTGCACTTCATTATGTCTTTTTATCCTGACTTCATCATTTTTTTTTTAAATAACAGATTTCAATATGTAAGCTCTGTGTCAATTATAAATTTAAATTTCTTAATCGTGTAATTTCAAATACTTATACAGTAAATTGTAATCGCAATTTATTCTACATCATTGAAAGATTATAATGGTAAAAGTTTGAAAGTTACTGTTTTATGTTTATGGTGAAATCTAAAACAACTATGTATGGCTGTCTATTTTCCTTTATATAGTATGCAACTTATTATAATGTATTGCGAGTAGATCGATTTACAAACCTAAATCAGTTATATTACAAGAAAAAACTATAGATAAAATAATATTTTTATAATTAGAACAAGCAAAATTGAATATGTCAAATTGAAGTAACTCAAATTGTAAATGAAATGGAATAACAGTAGTCGTTATCAATAAGAATAAGATGTATAAAAAATTTAACCACATATAACGTTTAAGTTAAAATTTGCTAAATAATTTCCTTTAATATTAGTAATATTCATTAATAATACTTATAAGTCATATTTGTATTGTATTATCTATAATCATTCACATCACATTCATTCATCACAATCATTCGAGAGCCCATTTTTTTAATTTTGGTGTATTTTAAAAAAATTAAGACTTGTGCATACTTGCAGTATTATTAGTATTCTTACATCACACTTACATCACACTTAATATTTTAAAATGGAATCTCTTACTCTACCCCACTTAAACTTATGTGACGTATTGTTCAAAGTCGACAAAAATGAACAAAATGTTGATTGCTTAATCAGTTATGTTAATACGATTTATCCTGACTTACACGAAGAACAGTTATCGCGCGTAAAAAAAAAAACTTAGTCTTAGTTTTCTGCGCATCTTCAAAATGAAATTATCTTCTGCATTTTACAAAGAAAATGTATTTAGAAATAAAAATTGCCAGTGGTTATCAGAAAATGTTATTATTGATCTTAACGAGGATGTCCCAAGTGGTGGCAGACCATCATTAGATAATTACGAAGGTAGTTATAAATCTACTAAGCGCAGAAAAATACTACTTCTGTCTGAAAGTTATTCAGAAGAAGAAATAAAACAGGCTTTTTATAAAAACTTAAGAGATTCTGGAAAGAAACATTTGATACATGTTATTGAATGCCTTTTAAATAATGAAGAATGCAACTTACTTTCATTTACCGAAACTGAATCATTAGCTCTTATTGAGGATACAAAGTTATCTCGGTGGCAGTATGATACGATTCGAAAACGATCTAAAGAAAAGAATGCAGATATTTTTATACCTTATAAAAAGCTTGCAGAAGCAAAAGCAGAATGCTATCCTGTACCTTCAAGTATATTAATAACTGAGAAACATGTTTCTATTGATTTGCAAGCTTTATTAGATTATACATGTAAGCAATTACTACAAATACCTACTGTTATTTCTCTCATACCTAAAAATGTAACTGAAGTATCTCTTATAATGATTTGTAAATGGGGATGTGATGGTGCTTCTGATCAGAGTGAATATAAACAAAAATTCAATGATGGCACTACATCAGACAGTAGTATATTTATGATCTCTATGGTACCGCTTACATTAGAAGAAAATATACCAAATTTAAGAAAAAAAATTTAGTCTAATCCACAATCTCGCTCGACTAGATATTGCCGAGTTATCAGTTTCGAATATATCAAAGAAACACCAGAGAACACTCGTGATAAAGTAGCTCGAATAAAATCTGAAATCAACGCTTTATCACCAACGTCACTAGAGATTGCTGGTATAAAAATTCATGTAAAGCACTCGCTGCATCTAACTATGATACATGGAAAAGTCGTACAGACATTAACAGATACACCTTCATCCGCATCTTGTGTAATATGTAAAGCAACACCATCACAAATGAATAATCTGAATGAGTTATCGAAAAAAACTGAGATACTTGATAATTTTAACTTTGGCTTATCAAGTTTACATGCATGGATACGATTTATGGAATGTATTCTTCATATAGCATATATATTAGATTTCTGCAAGTGGGCTGCAAAATCGATTGAAGAAAAAGAACAAATGAAATTAGCTAATACTAGGATCCAAAAAATGTTCAAAGATAAAACAGGTTTACTTATAGATTACCCAAAACAAGGGATAGGATCTTCCAATGACTGTAATACTGCAAGAAGATTTTTTCGTGATCCTGACTTGGCATCCCAAATAACAGGTGTCGACAAACAATTAATCGTCAGATTTGGAATCATATACAAACTATTGCATGTGGTATAAAAATTGACACCATGAAATTCAAGTTGTATGCAAAATAAACTTTACAATTATATATAAATTTATATAATTGGTACTATATGCCAGTATCTGTACCTAAGATACTTTATCATGGAGTGTAACAGGCTACCGCTTAGTCGCAAATCCCGGGCAATTGTATTTATCAATACGGCCAAACGGTGCTCTGTTAGCTGTATGCTTCAAGCACACTTACTCACCTCGCTCCGGTGTACGCATGCGCCGTGTCCTCTCGGAGATCCAACTTGGGTGTGCGAACTCTCCGCAAGGGGCGCTGATGCGCTTGCTTGCCAGCGCTCCGTCGGCCACTGCAGACAACTCGGTCGACGAATAGCTCCTTCTATGACTTTCGCGATCCGTGTTGGATTACCGGCGCGTTCGAATCAAATATAAACAATAACACCGACACCGGACAAGGTGAGACGAAATAATAAGATCGTCTCTTATTGATGTTCAATCACTTTATTTGACGAAATTACCCTGTACAAGGGACGATTGGCCGAGAGTCTGGCGCACGCAGTAACGACATAATAATTTGAACGGGGAGAGAGAGAGTAGATTTCGCGGACGTCGTGGACTAGTCGCACCCACGCTACCTAAAGCTCACCGCGCACGCTGCGCGGGATCGCACGCAAAACAAATTTCAAAGTGCAGCGCACTTACCGTTGAATCGATGAGGATACGGTGGCCAACCGTATCCGATTATACTAAGATAACGAACTGCCTCTGCAACTGCCCTTCGCTGATGTTGTTGCGTTGCCCGTGGGTGCAACTGAGGTTGTAGTCACTGCTGCCGACGCCGCACACGTTAAACAGTGTGCGCACTCGTCACTCCACTCTCCAATTATCCCCTCAATCTCCTTGTCTATCACTCGGAAGTAAAAACACATTGTCGCTTCAAACGTAAAAAGCTGCGATGTCGCCGGACTGAAGGACACAGTCATAATGGCTCGCTACCTCTCCCCTCCCGGTCATTACGCCTAACGTACCCTCTCTCTCTCTCTACCCTAAGCCGATCACGGCTATAACACTTAGCCACGCTCGACAGTCTACGCGAGTCCTAACGATTATCGGCAATCGTTGCAGGAGATAAAATCATTAACCATTTTGCACTAATTCCAATAGGTTTATTATCTGAAGAATCTCAGGAATCTCGAAACAAGAACGTGAAGCATTACCGAAAGTTCAATACAAGAAAGTGTAGTAGAATCGCTACTAATACCGATTTGATTCATAAATTACTTATTTCATCTAATCCATACATCTCTAGTTTGATATACAAAATGAAAAACACTAAGCTTGAAATAGATAAGGCTGAAAAAAATATGTTAATATTGGAATAATGGTAAATTATAATTACAAGAAGAACCTTTTTAGTTTTAATCAAGCACCCCAAACAGTGAAAGGCAAGGGGACTCACTTTAATCAAGGACCCCAAGAAACAGTCCTTACTACGTCCACGTCGTTGTTTCTGGGTAGCGCTAAAAGTAAGATTAGCTCATTTAAAGCAACAGCTTCTGAGCACTTGTGAAAAATGAAATTTTAAAGTACAATTTCAAAATACAATTTGAATCGCTTCACCTGTTTGACAGTCCGCGGTGTTGGATATTCCAATATCGGTCGTATTTTCTCTGGATCTGGTCTTACTCCGTGCTGGTTCACAAGAACTCCCAAATACCTGACTTCCGTCTTGCAGAAGTGAATTTTGGCTTTGTTGATGGTTAGGCCCGCACCTAGAATTACCCTTCATACCATTTCTAGGTGCCGCTTATGCTCCTCAAAGGACGGCCAAACCACAATTACGTCGTCAAGGTAAGCAAAAGCGAATGGATCCATATCCGGGCTTATCATCTTGTTCATCAACCTCTGGAATGTCGCTCATGCGTAAGACAGTCCGAAGGGCATTCTCTTGAATTGAAAGTGCCCTAATCCAGGTACTGTAAACGCTGATATCGGACGCCATTCTTCCTTTAGGGGAATTTGATGGTACGCACTACTCAAGTCCAGAGTAGATATGAACTTTGCATCCGTTATCCGTCTTTGGATGTCGTTGATATGGTAAAGGGAAGGCACCAGGTTTGGTAATCGCATTTACCTTTTGGTAATTCACGCAAAACCGATACTTTCCATCAGACTTCTTTACCATCACCACTGGATTTGCCCACCCGCTGGTCGCTGGTTGGATTATATCTTTTTCCAGCAGATCCCTGACCAGAGCGCGTGCATTTTCTCTCGCACCCTGTCAGAGACTGGGTAGTATTTCTGTTTGATAGGTGGAGCATTTCCAACATCTATTTCGTGCTCAACCCCCACGGCACAGCCTAAAGCCTGACCTCCGTTAGGAATCAATCAATTAAGGAGGTCTTCTATTTCCTCCAGCTGTGTATCTGTGGCCTCCCACAGTCCTACCGGTGTGAGAAATGCCGTACCATCAATTCCAGCCACTTACATTGGTACTTTCACCTGGGCGTCCTCAAGCCATAATTCATCCTTGTCGGGATCCAAAACTGCGCGGAACTCTCTTATAACGTTCGCACCTACGTAGCAGTCATCCGTGAGCAGTGGCGTAATGGCGACTCTGATTTCCTTCGTGATTCCTCCTACTTTAAAGGGGAATATCACGTGACCAATCTTAGCCCTAATTGACCCATGACCGTGGATGAGGCGCCGATATCATAGAGTGCTCTAATTTTAAAGTCACCTATGTCTACCCGCAACCTCCACCTGGTCTCATCCTCAGAGTCATATCCACGAGTCGCATCTTTGCCTCCCTTCGTCGTGCTTTTCAGCGGCTTTTTCCCTTCCGCTGCTGCAACTACAGTGGGCTTGCTTCTACTCGTGGATCCCATCGGCAGAGGAGCTTTTTGTGTGGAGAGGCTCTCCCTGGAGTCTTCCCTCTCCTCCACAATTTGTATGTGGCCATCTGACCCTTCCAGAATGACCACTCCTCTATTCTGCCGAGGGCTGGCATCAGGTTTGATCGCCTTCTGCTCCAACATACCGCTAGGCCCCGGGCTCTCTTGATGCCCTTCCAGGACCTGTTTGGATCCCTGGGTTGTCGACATCTTGCTGTTTCCCATCGGCGACCCGCAGCGAGAGGTCGAATCTACTGGAGGCGCGAAGATGACCTCTTCTCTTCGCTCTCCTTGCCGTTTCCCTTGTTGCAATCTGGGCAGAATTTACGACTACATCCCAGTTTGCCACAAGTGGAACACTGAAGAGGCTTGGTGAAGTCGATCTTCCACCTCTGTCCTTCTCGCCGCTCGCCAGGAGACCTGGGAGAAGGAGAATTTTTCCTTCTCCCACGCCATCGGCTCTTACACTGTTCTGGAGGGCTGTCTTGCTTCTCATTGGCCAATTTGCGCAACATCCGCTTGATGCCGTCCAGACGCTCTTCCATCTTCTTATCAGAAGTGGAAGCTTACGTAGCCGATACCGATGCTTGTTCGGTAGGCCTCCTGGCAGTGTTCTCTACGCCCTGTCCTCGCTGTGGATCTCCTTACTTCGCACGCGCCTTCCCTTCGCTAGCCATTGCAGCGGTTTGGGATTTATTACCAGCCGTTCTTTTTTCCGGCTGGTAGGCGTGCTGAGGGAAGATCGTTGAATTGTGATCGGCGAATACACCTGGACGACAACCGTTAGATAATGTGTTCTGTACCTCGGTCGCTCTCCTGTTAAACTCGCGTATCCACGTCAACTCGCTCCGACGCAGCTGAAGAAGATTTGCATAGAGAATGTCTAATAACCACTCCAATGGCATTGGTGGTTCCAATCTATTTACGAGAGCCACTAGGTTGGACACGTAGTCTCGCACTAGTTCGTCCTCACCCTGGAACCGGTTCTGGGCTTCCTGCAACAGCTTTTGTTGCTGTTGCGTACTAGTGCCGAACCAATCCCTGGCGTCAGCGACGAACTCTGCATAACCTCCTAAGGTCCTCGCGTTACCTTCGAGGATCTCTGATACGGAACAAAGCACTTCTTCATCAGTTAGCCCTGCGCCCACGCGCAGATCTTCCAACCTTGAAAAAAAGTATCTATGCTCTTTGCCCTACTACCCCCAAACCTCAATTTCCATCCGCGGACAATTTTCTCAACATCTCGGGTTGTGGAGAGCCCTGAGGATAGTTGAGGACCGGTGCCAAATGATCGGCTTCGATTCCTCTGTCGAACAGGTGCGGATCTCCCATACTCTTCCGGATCCTCTTCTCCTTTTCTTTAGAGGGCTTCTGGTGGGGTGACGTCCCTTCTCCTGGGTAGTGGTCTTAGAGGAGCCGGTGTGCTTCCCGGAATCCCAGAATCGTAGTGACAGGTGAATGTGTCCTGAAAGTCCATATTACGTCTGGAGCGCGGTGGAACCGAATCGCGCTGAGAAGAACGGCTAGCATTGACCATCTCAAGCATTACGTCTCGTATTCGTAGGCGCATGTCCTGTGCCTCGTGCTCCGCACACACCTTGTATTCCTTGCAGAGTCTGAAGGGTTTCTAGGATTCGACCTACCAGCTTGAGGTTGCGGTCGACTCCCTCCTTCAGGTACTCTATTTTCCGGAAAGCTTCACACAAGAATAATTCTTCCTGAGGTTCCTTCCCGGTGCAGGATTCCTACGACCTGAGATCCGGATTGCTCCGTTGCCTCTCCCCCTCCTCCTGCTCCTGGGTGCGAGCTCATCCTCTTCTTGGCGGCTGGCTTCACCCTCAGAGTCCTCATTCGGGCAGGCGAATGTCCCTGACATAACTGTCAAGGATATTCCCCCCCTATTGATGATTCTCAGGGGATGGTCGCTGTTCTCGTCTGCGCTGTGGTTTTCCAACTCGTCACAGACCGTGTCGAGCCACGCTTGTCGGGTGCGCCTCCTGCGCCCCGCCACCTCTTTACTGCGTGTGGTCTCTTTGAAATCTGTGACGGTGTACTCTCCTAGCAACCATCTCCCAAGCCTAGCCGCCTGCTGGATGACACTTCCATCCTTGGCCAGCTCTAAATCCGCCAAGTCGCGTTCGCGCTGTGCGGAGGTCAGCTCTCATGCCTAATTGTCGATTTGAGCTGACAACAGAGCCATCTTGCCTCCGCACGGATGTAGGATGCGGTCGAGGTTTCAAATTATCGACCTAATCGACCACTACCGCCTCCTACCACCCAAGGTATGAGCGGGGTATACACTATTTAGTGTAACTACCCTTAATGCCTCCTTTTTATAAGGCACAAACTTGCGAGATTATGAGCGCGTGCAGTCTCCGTAAACTATCTATTAATATTATAAAAATATCCTACCTAAGGTCGGAGCCTGCTGTTTGCTTGCTCCGCCTAGCTAATATTTTCTGGACTGCACGCTTGGATCGCGCTCTCTGCCTTTATCGTCGTTTAGGTGCTTCCAACTCCCCTTTATCCAGCATACTATGGCTGAAATGGGTTAACACCTGATTATTCCGAACTACCTGAAATCACTTCGACCTACTAATAATGATCGCTTTCGGCCCTTTTTACAATCAATTTTAAGCCAAAACTTCGAAGTGATTTCGTTTTTTCCCCAGCAGAGGGCGTACCGCTCACGATCTCGCACTACCACCCGCTCAAACCTTCCTAAGCGCTCGCGTAATCGTCTCTCTCTCTCTCTCTCGTGCGGCAATTACCTTCGACGCACAATCCTATTCGCATTCAACGGATCTTAATACCAGTTGGGCGCCATGTAACGGGGGAGGTTATCTGAAAAATGGGAAATTTATTTAAGAACAAACTTCCACGATGCAGAGCAAACCGCCGCTCCGTTAAAAACGTATGATAGTACGTGTATTCGCCTTAACGTCAGATGATTTATCCTAGTTGTCTTCTATCGAACGGAGTTGAACTCACCTTAAGTCACGTGTTTTGTTACACTTGATGAGTTTTAAGTGTGAGCGACTTTACTCCTAATCTTCTTAATCCCCTAGATGTAATTGGATTAAAACCTAAGCCTTTTTCAATTACTTAAGCTACTAGGAAAATTAAATTACGAAAACGGCGAATAAATTTAACAGACTTTAATTAATAAAAATTACTACAGTCTTTGTAGGGCCTAAAGACTACGCACGCGAATAGGATTTTACAATTAACTATGTTCGGTAAGAAAGAGAGAGAGAGAGAAGATTCGAATTCTACCGCGAACTAACGCTCGACGCGAATACAAAAAATAATGCTAACACGATTAGACAATATATCGAATGTATTTTGTATCGGATATATAATGACGGAGGGTGCACCTACCATGCGGTGCAATTACGGTGATCAGCCGTAATTGTTGATGGAAAATATCAACTGTTGCTGTCTCTCGATTAATCAGCTGCGCTACCTCGATCTGCCTTTATCTGCTGCAATCTGCTGCTTCTGCACCGCTGCTTGCTGCTACAATACTATCGTTGCACACACGCACTTAATTGTCCCAAGGAAACTTTATTTTGGCCAAACTAAGTGCCAAACACAAATCGGCGGTAAACTCGCGTGAGCAGCTTAGGCGTAACTGCTTATTCAAAAGATCGCGCGCCCCCTCTCACTCTTAATTATTTGAACTAACGCGCGAGAAGTAGAATCGCGAACGGTTCGATTAATTAAATCGACTACCGCTGCAATTGTTATGAATTTAATATTAAAGAGATTAAAAAATATCTATCTAAATAAAGATTTTTTATTTTGGTTCTGAAGTGTTTCTCTACATACATAAATTTACTGTTAGAATATGTAAATAGGTCGAATCAAGTATTTCTTCCTTTGTATATCCTTGGTTAACCTTTAGAGGATGGGGATTTAGAATTTTTAACTGCTCAATATTTTCTATAGAAAATGAATAATATATGTGTTTATTATCGGAGAATACTCATAGGTGAAGTGGTGATCAATGGTTGAGCCACTATAGTGGCTTTGTTTTATTTATTATTATTATTATTTTTATTATTTTATTATTATTATATTATTTTATATTATTATTTTATTATAATTACTATTTTATTTATTATTATTTAATTGTTTTATTTGGCGCAGGGAGTTAGTATCTGGTTTTGTTATGGTTCTTTCGTAAATTTGACTTTCGATTTCGATTCAGCGTTGGAAAATACCTCTGAAAACTATATTCACACTCCCTCACTATAGAATGTTTTTTTACGCAACAAAAAGAATAGTTTACCCTTATTTTAGGGTTGGATTGATTTATGGTTTTTTTCGTAATTTTTGACTTATAACATCAAATTCGTAATCAGTATGCACAAAAACGCCAGAATTAACCTATTTTATATACTAACTTGAGAAATTATTTTGAGTCATATAGTGGTTTTCCTGCCCTTTAAAGGTTAATAAGTTACAACTTGACCATCAACTACGAATAGCTAATGAACGGAAAGTTCCAATTTGTTGTTAGCGGATTTAGCTCAAATAAATCTCTAATAAAGTTGTTAGGTAAAAGAATGTAATTTAAAGTACCGTGTTGTTGAATTGATTTGTTTCGTAATTGTAAAATTTTTGTCAACCTCGAGCTGCTTTGTTGCTTGACATTGTGATGAGAGCAAGCGTTGCGCTTGTTCTCGTCGGAATTTTCCCCAATGTCCCTCTCTCTCGGCAAGGCATGCTGACCAACGTTAGGCGCATTGAAGAATGCGCCTAATGCATGGTCTTTGTTTCAGCCGACGGAGAGGCCGAGACGGCCGGAAGCTATTACACTGACGATAGTATAGAGGTGTTAGAAAGAGAGAAAGAGAGAGTCGGGGGCGTGCGTGCCCTACGCAAGATTAGGCAGGCGCGCGTCGCGAACCAATTAGCGCATTGGTCGCGCGCCGCCTAACAAGTAAGTTAAGTGGGTAGAGAAAAAGAAAAACGAAAGACAGACGGTAGTAAGTCGAACGGCCAGTGAGAAGGTTTTCCAGCCGATCGGAAGACAGATCACAGTGAGTCGGGCAATGAGTAAAACGGTAGACGGCCAGCGGTAAAAAGTCGAAGTGCAGCTGATGTCAAAGAGGCCAGCCGAACGCACATACCGCCAAGGACCGAAGAGAATCAAGAGTACAGAGGACGACTGCCTTGTTTGAGCATCTACTCGGGACGCTACTCGGAGAAGCCGGCAGGAGTTGTCCATGCGACGACCAGCAACATCGTGCGCAGGGCGCAGCCAGGCCTCCCGTTCCAGTATCAAAGGTCAAGTCTTGCAAGTTAATTTCTCTCTCTGTCTCTCTCTCTCTCTTCAACGATAGCACAGAGCGTAATTGTAAATGTTAGGTAGGTAGCAAGGCGTGCACACGCCGGATACCTGCCCTAATTATGGTCGGCGTCATAAGTCGCTCAAATGGAAATCGTCCAGGCGATCCCTCGCCGGGCGACTTTCTCTTTTAGTTAAGTAGCCTAAGTCGGTTTGTCGTCAATACGGTCATCTGCCGGGCGAGGCGCTTGGTATTTCATATAGATTTGTAAGCGCGATTAGTTAATTAACTTGTTCTTTGTTCTCTTGTGTAATAGGTGCTAAGAACATCGTTGTGTTCATTAGGCTAAGATTTGTAAAACTGGATGTTAAGAGTTCGTATCATTATGCGGTTTGTTAATGTGCAGTATTTGCGAAATTTCAGTGTAATGTGACTTTGAATTGATTGGAATTAGATTTGTTTAAATCCGAATTTGTGTTTTGTATATAATTCCCTAACCACTTTCATTTCTTTGCCTTCTCCCCCTTACCGCCTCAATTGGTATAAGCGAGTGCGCCTCACTTGCCCACCTTAAAAAAATGGTTAACGAACGAGCTTTCGTTACAACATATTTGGCGTTTATGATAATAATGATAGTATCAAGGTACGTTCATTAAATGAAACACAGCAGAATTTCACCAGTGAACAAGTGGCAGATTTACTGTAAATAGTTAAATGTTCAACATACAAAAGTATAATAAAGAGATATGTAAACCTAAGCGTGTCAAGTAGGAGAATATAGAACAAGTATCACGATGTATATTTAAACTCAATCAATTATTGTGCCAATTGTCGATCCGGCAGTGTACGGAGATCGCGTACGGACTGACTGGTTATGCTTTTCATCATTACGCGAAACATCATATTTCGCGCTAAGTACTTACGCTGCATTATGTTGTTACCTATTCGTGATCGAATTCTACTTATTTTAATGTTAATTTTAAACAACAAGTAACGCCTTAAGATATACCAAAGTAATTCAATTGAATTTATACATATATAAAGAATTTTAGGTGCTCTGTTTTAGTTAAGATTCTGTTGTATAAACTTACCTTTCTTTTTGTGGACAAAACGAACGATACTTTATTTTTGCTCTTACTAAATATTGTTAATAATAAATAATTTTCTTAAGGTAGCGATGACCAAAATATTTAACCTCCCTCCATATCGATAAAGTATTCATCCAAAAATTTAATTTAATTCCTGGAGGCTAAAGGTGGTGAAGGGTAACTCACCACGACATGTTTTTTATTTTCGAGATTTAAAAAAGAAAATGAATATTTGTAAATGTCGGACGTAGCAAATAATAATTTTTAATTTTTATCAATTTTTAACTATATGCTTATAACAACCGGATATATTTTTTCAGATATTCAAACGAACAAATTTATATATAGTGTGACGTCGTGGCAACGACACATCTCAGGTGCATCTGAGACTTGGCGCATTCTCAGGGTTCCGCTGTCGCTAAAAGTGCGATTTCTCAACTAAACTAGCGGGATCACCAATCGAAAATTATTTTAACTGAGGAGAATAGTGCCACTGAACCTATACTTCTGCCCTTGGATTCCAATCAAATGTTGTGATCCGAGAGCGAGAAGTATCCTGGTTTCTATCAATAATAGTACCCGATTTTCCTGTTATAATCTTGCCTAGAGCCTATCAAAAGTAGTCTCCAGATACGGAGAAAAGAGAAGAATTTTGAGTCACGAGCTGTTTCTAAGATAGAGAAGAGATAGTTAAATCAGACATTTTTTTGTTTGTTCGCTTACTTTTATTAAATGTTTTACGTTTTCTGGACAAGCGCGCTCCGTTCCGTACTGGCTGCTTGGCTGCTTGGCTGCTTGGCTTTTCTTGGATATTTGGCTGCTTGCGACATATTGCTGAAGTTAAAATATTCAAATTCGGAAAAATTATATTATCAATTCCAATGCCTAATTTCCAGCTTGAAAGAGAAAAATTCGTTAGTCATGTTGAGAACAGGATGCAGTCACGGTTTTATGGCCCTTTCCTCTTATCGACATGTCGGCGCTCTCCGATCACATGTTCGGAGGCTGATGCAGTTTGTATGCAAGAGCGAGGGTGCGAGGGGCGGAAGAACGCAATAAAAAAAAAGAAACGCACGCTTACATGAATGTGGAGTACAGATTTTATTGCCGTTTGGAGACTGTCAAGGAAAATTTTCTTGCGATACTCGACTCGGTTCCCGCCGCTCATCGACAACGGTTCTCACTCTGTCCTCGGTTTTAATACTAAGAAAAAAAATTATTCCCTATTTTTGGAATTATACGGTCTGCCGTCACAATAGCATCGAATAAAAATAAAACATTGATCAAAAAAGATTTAATATAATTTTAAGTGCAAACTTTTCAGAGCTAACAAATTAAATATGTTATAACGAGTTTGACGTTAACTCGTTATGTCTCTCTCTCTATACTCTATATATCTCTCTCTAATGTTAAGAATATCATATATATAAATGTTATATTACTTGAATTATATTTCTCCTTAGCAGTAGCATACGACGACGGCGGAGAAGGTACGAGAGAGCGCCGACAGAGAGAGACTGCGTGCGCGTGTAGGCTTAGCGACACGTATGACGAACCACGAACTCTCGCTCTGAGACGGACGTATCACTCCTTTCTGATACCAGTCCTGAATCTCCCGGCGAATAAACTCCGTGACCTGCGGAGAGTACCTGCGCATCGGCCTGGCACCTTACACATCAATGACGTGCTCGATAAGGTCCGTTTGTGCAGGAGACCTCTCCGGCACCACTCGCCGCACCAACGTCTCAACCTGGAGTCGTTGGGGCTCCTGCAGTGCTGAAAGTCCTCCTACCTCCGCGGTCAATTGGAGCTTTCCTGGTTGGTCGGGAAAGTACACCCGGCCATCTTGCCATTGGGCAAAATCATGCCAACTCTCCCGACCTGCGACACTCCATGCATTGTGTTCGGCATCCATACGGAAACCAAACGCACGGATGAAGTCCTGTCCAAGGAGCATATCGTACTGCAATCCCTGCTCGCACGCATACGCCTCAATGGACCGGACCACAGTGTCGATCTCGATCACCAGCCTCAGTTTTCCTACCATACTGACTGATGTACCCGAGAAACCATTTACTGCTCCCGGAGTTTTCCTCACCTGAGCCTGGAAGTCTTGCGTGACTCGGCAGCCTACCACTGACACTTGCGCTCCGGTGTCAAACAGCGCACTGTAAGGCTCGCCATTGATGAGCAGTATGAGCAGAGGACGGTTCTCCGTTACCATGTCAACTGCGGGATCTCCGTTGTCAGAGGCGCCCGGGCAACCCGTTGTGCCACTCAAAACGCCCACCCCCGCCGGAACCGACGAAGCTTTCAGCTCTCTCGTCGCGTTTCTCACGCACGAGGAAGCCTCTGTACCCGGCACCTCGCGTCCACGCAGTTGACTTGTCCGCTCTAAGAACCCCTGCAAGGTCTGACAACCGGGGGCAACTTGCTGCGATTGCTCGCTCGCAAGTCGCCTCACACACAGTTGCGACCTTGGGCTCCCCTGCTCACCTCGCACTTCCTGGGACTCGCTTCCGTCAGCCACCTGCCAACGACTCTCGAGTCGCCGGCTCAGTTGTCGCCAGTATTCATACGTCTCAGGCCCCGAATCTTCTTGGGGTCTTATTCGTATGTCCCATCCGCTGTGCTCCACGCCGGCTGCCCTCTGCGAGTTATGGCGGAGAGCGTAGGGCCACCGTTCCTCGCTGGCCTGTTTTCCGCCATCCGACGAATCGGCTCGCAGTTGATGCACGTGCGAAACGTGCAGTTGGGCGCCTGGCAGTTTTGGCACGACTCGGCCGGGGCTCCAAAGGGGCAGCTGGGGGCATAATGGCCCACCCGGTTGCATCGGTAGCACACAGGTGCTCCGCGAGCCTGGTCGTTCTGGCGGCCAGTATTGTACGGGCACTGTGACCGTCTATGTCCCTCCCCGTTGCAACCAAAACAACGACCTCGAAACGGGGATGGACCCTGGCCGCCTCCAGAACTTGCGCCACCTGGTCCCTTCTGCAGGACTACAGCTCGCGCTGGAGCCTGCAGGGACAGCGCTGGAGCCTGCAGGGACAGCGCTGCTCGCGGGTTCGTGCCCCCACCGGCAACCTTCCCTTGGGCCTGGGCGTTGGGATAACGCCCGGGTGCTGGGTGCATCACTGCACTCGCCATGCACCCCTCAGCCCCCGAACCGCCACACGACGAACGCCCCGAAATCTGTGCTCCCGAGGACTTGGCACCCTTGCCCTTCTTCTTCTTCTTCTGCTTCGGCTTGCTGGTCGGCTGCTCCTTGGAGGCTTGGGAGACCTCGACGGCAATCTCTGCAACATGGGTCTTCCTCGCCTTCCCTCGGTACGCAGCATCCTCCACCAGCAAGTTATCCTTGGCAGAAGGTGGGTGCCATCTCCTCTCATGATCCTGGTGCCTCTCCAATCTATCTCCATAATAACGGAGATCGCGAAGATCGTGTACGGGTCTATCTCGGAGGTAGCGCCCATACTCCGGGTTCAACCCGGCCATCGCCAACCGCACTTGCCGTCTGTCGGACGGAGGAGGCCGCATCCGCCGCACGATACTCTGGAATGCGGTGAGGTAGTCAGCGATCGACTCGTCCTCACCCTGCATCCGGCGGCTCAGCTCACAGTAGAGCTCTTCACGGTCCAACGTCCGGCAGTACTGGTGACAGAAATCAACAGCAAAATCATGGAAGGTGCGCCACCCTCCGAGGTTGTTCGCCAACCAAACCTCCGCGCGATCGGAGAAGATCGCATCCAGGGCCGGGAGCACCTCACGATCGGGGAGGTTATATAACCTCACGCAGCGCTTCAACTTCTCCAGGAAGCGTTCTGCACCCGATCCCGCGGCGCCGTTGAACCGCTCGTTCCAGGCCCTAAACGCCGAAATCGCATCGGCGGGCCTGCCATTCAAACGGCCGCGCGACCTCTCCCTGCGCGCGCCTCGATGGCCCAAACGTGCGCGCCTCCGACGACACCGGTGATGGCGCCGCCGGTGGCACGCGCTCACGTCATCGCTGGAAGAACTTCCAGCGATGGAGGGCTCGGATTCGGAGGAGCTCGTGGCTTCCCGGCTGTGCCGCCCTCTGCGCGGCCGTCTCTTGGGCCTCAAATGCGCCTTGCTCGCCTCACTAGACGAGTCTGACGTTGAGGACAGCAGCAGCGGGGGCCTCGTCAGGACAGGTCGTCGCTCCTCCTCGAATCCACTCGAGGCGGCGAAGTGCTGTCGCCACTCGCGTGCGAGCTTGCGAGGGCACCTGCGTTTGGGAGAGTCCAAACCCGTTAACCGCTCCCCTCGCTGGGGGTCAGCTGCGGGGCCGCCCGGGCCTATCGGGGGCCGGGGCCGCAGCGGGGAGGGCTGTACCGTCGGTATCCCGGCCACCAGCGGGGCCGTACCAACAGGCCCATAACCCAAGACCTGTAATGCCGCCAGCACCTGCTGCAAAAATAGCGGGTCAAGAGGCGGCACCGGCACCGCTGGAACCGGGGTAGGTCCGGCAGCCACGTCCCCCGGGCTCTCGGCCTGCTCCGGGTGGGCCCCCCGTGGCAACGCCGCAGCTACCGCAGCCCCTCTCGCGGTATCGCCGGAGTCGGACTCTGTCGAAGCGCTCCGGACCTCCTCCTCGAGCAGGGTACGGTTGACCCGGTCCTCGCTCAAGACCGGCCCAACTCCAGGAGGGGAGTGCTTCACTTTCCCCTGGACCGTTGAGCTGAGCAAGGACACGTCACCCGCTCCCGTGCGAGCGAAAAGGGGATCTCGGGCCAGAGTATCCTCAAACCGTGCGCGCAAACTCTGGTCCGGCTACGTCGCGCGCTTCGCTAGAGGAGGGATCGGGGATGCGCCCCGACATGAAGTCAGAGGGGAAAAGGGGCACCTCAATTCCGGATCGCGTATTCGCCAAGAACACGCGGAAAACGCGGTCCTGGAGTACCAGGAGCCCACCCTCTGTGGTCAGCTCCTGAGTCTGCATATACCTCACCAGTTCCTCACGCGGAACCCTGGTGATGCTGGCCCTCAGGTGCTGTAACTCCGGCTGCCTAGATAACCGGCGCATGTATAAATTCGCGTTAGCTGCGGGGGGCGGCATCTTAACGGGACCGAGCGACAGACGCGACGCGATCGCTGCCCGGCGATCCTAAAAAAAAACGAAACGAAAAAAAAACAACAACAATCGCGACAACGACCTCGGCAACCAAAAGGGGGACAAGAAAAGGGGGGGGGGGAAACAGTGCTTGTCCTACGGGTGCAACGATTGTCGGTCTCGCTGCCGATCCTCCTTCCCCCTAAGCCGCGTCGTTAAGCACTTGTCACCGCTACCGATTCGCGATCATCCTACTCGCGCACGCGTCGCGCCCTCCCCACAAGGGATGCCATGTAACGGAATTATTTAAGCCGACTATTCAAGGGAATATTTTGCTCGCGGCCGTCCGCACAGTATTTATCAAAAGGAGGGCTCGGGAGGCACGAATGCTCCCACGACTGAATGGCACACCGAGCGTGTGTGCCAATCGCGCACGAATTAAAGGAAAGTCGGAAAACGAACGGGTTGACGCAATAACATATGACTCATATATGTATAACAAAATTTATTAATACGACACAATAAAAGAAAGTAAAAGAAAAGAAACACAAATTAATAAGTAGACGGAGCACGCACGCTCCGTCTCACAAATCGGCAAAATTCGCTAATCCGCTTAATCCGCTCAATCGGATTATCGGCAATCACTGCCCGATAATTCGACTAAGCCTATTCGCTCGCGAATGCACCCGCGACCTCAAAACCCGGCAACGGGGGCCGGCATCACTGCCCGACCTGCACCGTTGCACCCGCGAACACCCCCGGACATGCAAGAGAGCGAGGGAAGGAGAGAGAGAGAGAGAAAAACCGGCACCGACCTCGCCGACGGAGACTGCAACAAAGCTGGCCGCGCCCGGCCACCGGCTACCGCTCGCTACTGCTGCTACCGCTGCTACTCGCTGTTGTTGCTGTTGTTGACAACCGGCCGCTGTCACCCCTGGTTGCTGCCGCCGTCGACCGCTGTTGCCAACCGGCCGCTGCCACTCGCTGCTGCCGCTGCCGTCGGCTGTTCCCCAACCGCTCGCCGAACGCGCGCGCGCCGGCGGTACGGGCTTCGCCGTTACCCGCGCACACCGGTGCTGGGCGGCAAGGCTTGGCTGGACGCGACCCAGCCACTCACTCCACGCACGAGAAAAATTACCACCGATGCGCGCCCACACACCGGATGCGCATCCACAAACAAAACGACGACGAAGCACCGCACCGCTTCCAAAACCAACGGAAAATCAACCAAAATCGGCGACAAACGAAAACAACGCGCGCACGCGATCGGCGAGTGTATACAAATACAACCTCAGCCCGGGCGCAACGAACAGACGAGAGAGAGACAAAGGAGAAGCCGGCAAGCCGAAATTCTCCGTCACAAATGATGGATTTGCGTTAGTATTGAAGATGATGAAGTGCTTGGAGTTCACCATCAGACCGTCGGCGATTAATTATTCAAAGAACAAAGACGAAGATAGAGTAAATCGACAGAACCACCGCTCTGAAAGCTGTACGAAGGAAGCTTGTTAGGCAAAAAATATGAATGTAACTAAAGAAAACGAGGGAGAAGAATTGTTATATGATCCAGGGATTGTTGATTAGCAAAAAAATTGGAGCTGTAGGTGGTGAGTTAAGAATAAAATCAATTTTTTTCAACGGGAAACTTTAAACGCTGTTTTCTCGAAATGAGATTTTTTCGATTTTTCAAATTTATGTAAGAGATTGCTCAACGAGTTTTCAAGTTATCGGAAAAAAAGCATTTTAAAGGGAATTGAATTTTGTAGTCGATGAACCTATTGGTTTTTATGAAAAATTATTTTTTAGTTACTTTTATGCAATAACAATAAAAAATTGTTTGAAAGATTTTTTTCAAAAGTGTGCTATTTTGTCAAAAAATTTTTTAAATTTTGTAGATTAGGTTCATCGACGACATTTTATTATAATAATGATAAAAACAATCGATTTTTATGTTTCAGAACGACGTAGCAGCCGTGAGCCTTTACATAAATTAGGGTAAAAAAAACAAAAGGTTCCCAAGTGGATGACGTCAATACGTGAAAGTTATTAAGTTGTTGATAGAAAAAACAATTTTTTTGTATTTTCAAACCAAAAATAAATTACTGTCAAAATTTCAGATCAAAATATCCATTATTTTCCTGAAAAAAAATTCTAAACGTTTCCTTACATTTTTAGCCATCTACACGAGGATATCCCCTTAATTTGGTTTGAATAATGTTCCGCTTATCACGAGTGATATTTCTATGTAAAAATTTTCCATAAATTTATTGTAAATTACGTGTTATTCACTTATCTAACTTTAATCACTTATAATTTTAAGAGGCGATTTTTCCTTGAAAAGCGATTTATACTAAAAAATTCGTTATCTTTGACTTGATTTTTTAAGTCACTAATTTTTAATTTCGAGCGAAAATTTATGCGAATATCAAAAATCGCATCGTACGGGCTACCAAGCGTAAAAAGGAGCCATTTTCGCAAGTATAAATTCACTCGTCGTTGCGGCAAGAGGACTTACAATCCTACCTTGCCTAGCAGCTCGAGCACTGTTTAAAATAAAGATTCAGCTATTTCTTGAGATCGCATTTCATTATTCAGTGGTTAGCCTGCTATTCCTTTCCTATATGATAATCTGAGCACTCAACTCATGAAACTCTCTCTCTCTCTCTTATGAGAAAAAACCACTCTTAAACTATCTCCGCTTTCAAAATTAATATTGCCTAGAAATTGATGAATTTTGTTGTGACACTGATGATTAAAAATCTATCGCGTCATGGGGAATGGTAATTCCCACGAGCCATGCAAGAGCCCGTGCCCAAATGTTGTATCACAAATTATTTTTAAACGGGAAGGTAAGGAAGACTCTTTCGCTCCTCTGAATGATGACGATGGGCCTCGTCATTAAGTTAGCGTTTTGGGCTTCGGCTTTAGAGGTAAGGCGCACACAATAATTACTCGCGATAATCGTTAACAATATTTATTCTCGACTTTTAACAATAAAGAGAGACGACACGAATTCACGCGATGTTCTCAACGCCGCGTGCCTGCGCTCGTGCGGACAATCGCACGGGGGCACCTTACAATGATTTGAGAAAATACAAAGGAGGGACTCGTTACAATTATGGAATTCACTGTGTTCATGGAAGATCGCGCTTACTTCGCCGACGCGTCGCGCACTCGCAGATGTAGAGAGAAAGAGATAGGGAGAGAGAGAGAGAGATGATCTGACCTGGGGAAGCTGGCAGTAATCGCCGCTGATGCTGCTGCAGGAACTTTTGCTGGTAGTTGCTGTCAAGAACTGTTGCTGGTAATTCCGCTGCAGGCAGAAAATACTGCTGGACTACAGGCAGGCTCGTGGCAGGCTCAGAGGTGGATTGCTCGATGCTATCGTCGTTGGAAGTCCTCTCTCCTTGCTGCTAACTGCTAATCGTCCTCTGATTCTTTGTCTGAGTTGTTCTCTTTCACGTGCACACGCTCAGCCGTCAAACGATCCATCTAACTCTGAATCTCTGCTCGAACTCTCTCCTTTAATCGTTCGCGCATCGGCTCGAGCAATGCCGGCGGCTTCGCTTTCGCGAGCGGATCGCCGCGGGTCACTCGCGCTCACTTACTCTCTACTCGCGACGCGTCATTCTCTTTCTTTTCTTCTTGCCGCAGCCGCTCTCACTCCCAATTAGCTCCAAATGACGATGCCCGGCTTAGGTATTGGTTCTGAAATAAAGCGGTGCGAGCATCAGTATCGGTTCGTAATTTCAAACGCTCGCCAGGGTAACAGCGAAGGAGCGTGGCTGCGAGAGCGAGAGAGAGAAAGAAAGAGACACAGGGCCGGCTATGCTAGCCAGGGCTCCGTCACATTGTAATAATGGAAAGAAGGTAAATAGTGAAAGATGGAAATTCACTTAATTTTAATTATATTTAGTAACGTTTCGTCAGCACATTTGCTGACCTCTTCAGGCTTTATTAAAAGAAAAACAACAATATATTAACAATAAAGTTGCAAATGTAATTTTAATGGCATATAATTATATGAATATGTGTGTACCTGATTTCTCTCGTAGTGAAATTATTATTGGCTAAAACGAATAGCTCGTAGCCAGTCACGTTACAATACAGTAAGAAATCAAGTATTTCAACACATATTTATATATTCTTCTTCTATCATCCCTTCCTTATCGATCTTAATAAAGAGTTATAAATATGACTAAGATATTGTATATCATCTTTTCTATTTAAAGTGTTTTTATGTAAGCCGATGTGCAACGTTTGGGATATTCTGCGTTTCTTATAATTCTATTCATAATCCAATATCAAAGCTTTGTCCCAGTTAAATTCGTGTGAGAGAGTTGTTCTATGTGTAGCTACTACTGTATCTGAGTCAATAATTATTTATTGTGTTCATTTAATCTAATTTTTATGGATCGCTTACTTTCACCTATGTAGACCGCTAATCATTGTTTGCAGTTGAAACTGTAGAAAATACCAGTATTAAGTAAAATTAATTCCAATTTTGGAAGGAGGAACTTTTTTAAATTTCTCAAAATTGGAATTAATTTTACTTAATAAATGGAGAGTGCTACATATAATAAATACCAGTATTGTCTAATAAATCAGATTTGCCTTTTTCCAAACGAATGAACGCTTGTAATGGTTTCTGTAATAAAGGGATTGAAGTAATATCATGTTTTTTTAACACAGAAGAACATTTTTTAAAGATGTTGCAATTATTTGGAATAGCGACTGTAGGTAGTTTTTGATTTATTAAATTCTCAAAATTATTCTTCCCTTTCTTATATTTGTTGATCCGTTTGTGTATGTGTTTTTTGATAAATTCAGAATGATAAATATTCTTTTTCAGGATATTAGTAACTATTGTTAAATTACGTGAAAGAAATTTTTTGTCAGCAAGTAAATACGCCCGGTCAACTAAATTTGAAACTATATTAACTTTTTGATGAATTGTATGTCTTCTGAGTTAAAATTCCAAATTCTGTCAGTTTTTGTTGTTTTTCTAAACCAGTCAAATTCCAATTTATTATTATTTTTGATCAATTTTTAGTAATGATAGATGCAGAATATGTGTGTGTGCGTTGAAATACTTGATTTCTTATTGTATTGTAACGTGACAGGCTACGAGCTATTCGTTTTAGCCAATAATAATTTGACTACGAGAGAAATCAGGTACACATATATACATATAATTATATGCCATTAAAACTACATTTGCGACTTTATTGTTAATATATTATTGTTTTCTGTTAATAAAGCCTGAAGAGGTTAGCAAATGTGCTGACGAAACGTTGCTGAATATAATTAAAATTAAGTGAATTTCCATCTCTCGCTATTTCCCTTCTTTCAATCATTACAAAATTTATTAAACCTGATATATCTTTGCATATAATATGAAAACCGAACGTTTTCTCGCTAATTTTTCACGCGCACCGTTATCAGGGATAAATGTTGATAGGGCGGGACTCAGCCACAAGATATACACAGGTACCACAGACAACTCGTGTACGTCCGTACGCCAGTCGTGTACCCGTGAAATATAAAAGTTTTCGGCGAGGTTACATACAAATCAAACAAATCTGCCGGGAAAATCAGAAGAATAACGGGTGTATATGGTCCATGAAGCACCGACCTGTTTCAATTGCCGTTTTTTCATTAATCTTCTGCATGCGAAGTTAGCGCCTTTCTCTATCTCTCTCCTTTTCTCTCCTTTTACTCTTCGCTTTTTGCCGTTCCTTGTTTTCACTCTTCTTCGCTCTCTTTTGCTCTGTCGTCCCTCTCGACTTCGCCAATCGCTTTCCACTGTAGCTTAAAAAATAAGAACGGCATGAGAGTACACGTGCGCACAAACACATATTCATACATACACACACATTCTATCTCAGCTTGGCACGGTGTGCGGACAGCGATAAGATCCCAACGGAGAATACCGACTGAGCATGATTCTCTGCTACAACTTATATTTAAATATTGTAATTTCATTGTAATGGGCTTCTCGTTTAATAAATTAATAAATAAAATAAAAATAATAATTATGCTATTGAATAATAAAAGTCTCTAATTCCAATATATCTATAATTTTTACCGTTGACACAGTGATAAAATTGTATTCAAAAAATAAATTGTTGCATAAATGATAACTTTTCAGAATATTTAATTGAGATCTATACATATAATATATCACATGTTTAACTTTTAAATAATCCTATGTTTTTCAGAACGATTTTTGGAGCCTTCGTGTTAATAAAGAAAATCAGGAAGAAGAATTATATTGTTACCATAACTTAGCTATTTACAGTAAAGGAAAACAAGATGGAATTAGTTCGCAAACTTCTTTTTGTTGCGAGTCTAAAATAACGCATGCTTTATGGTGTACATTTTACGTGGAAGATAAATATAAATCATCGAAAACAATTTCAAATAATCTGGAAAAGATTGACACAACTTCAGTTGATTGTATTTGTTTATTTGATACGTATACTATGAACGTTCATACCGAAAACGGGGAAAATTACGTATCTAGTCTACCATTTAAGGTAATTTACTTATTGATTACTATTAATTTAACAGGAGAACTTAATTATTTCATATGCCATATAACAGTCTTGAACCTAAAAAAACAGTCAATGCTTTTATAGGTTTAATTGTCGATAAAATAGAAACGGATCGTCCAATGAGATACTATAGTATATCTAATAATATACTACAGTATGTATAATAATATACTACAGTATGTATAATAACATACTACAGTATGTACAATAATATAGTGTAACGGTCCAGTCTGATTTGTCTTTTCTCCCACTGCAAAATAGCAACCTGTCGTGCACGAGAAAACTAAAGAAAAACGGTACTTGAGCGAAGGCGCTGTTCTCATATACATGTAAATGTGTTAGGGCAATTCGACGAAAACAAAACTATATAAGGAGTGTGACGTCACGAGCATGGGAAAATTAATGTTTACAATGCAAAATCGACTATTGCAAAGTTTTTTTTAATGAACAAAAGCATTTTTTAGTCAATTTTGATGCACTGATCTCCAATCTCAAGTTATTATCATTATTAAATATGTATTTGTTAGTTTAATTTAATTTACAAGTAAATAGTGTTAGTAATTTTTCAATAAATAAGTATATTGCAAATTCGAATATACAACTACGATCGTAGCTTATTAAGACAGAGAAGCAAGAATTTGACACTTTGATAACTGCTTTTTTGACTGAGTTATCAAGAAATGAAAAATTTATAATTTATTTAAACAATTAAAATTGCGTTGATAGATAGCGATTCGACTGTATATATCTATAAAATTAATGATAACGATTGTTACCAATTTGCTGATTTTATAATGGCTAAAAGAGAAATTTACAAAGTCGTTTTTTAATTATTATTTAAAATTGGATTGTTAAGTTAATCGTTTTTATTTTGAATAATGTTTCACTCATCATAAGCGATTTTTTTATGTGAAAGTTTTCCATAAATTTATTGTAAATTTTGTGTTATTTAAATATCTAACTTATATCATTTATAATTTTAAAAGGCGTTTTTTCCTTGAGAAACGATTTATATTAAAAACTTTGTTATTCCATACTTGATTTTTTAAATTATTAAATTTCAATTTCGATTGAGCCATTTTGCGACAAAACCTGTAGAAAGTATATGCTAATATCAAAACTAGCGTTGTAGGGGCTACCAAGCGTAAAAATGAGCCAATTTCGCAAGTATAAATTCGCTCGTCACTGCGGCAAGAGGATTCACTATCTTACCTTGCTTAGCAGCGCGAGAATTGAATCGAAATAAAGACTCAGCTATTTCCTGAGACTGATTTCATTATTCAATGGTTAGCCTGCTATTTCTTTCCTATATGATAATCTAAGCGCTCAACTCATAAGACTCTCTTTCTCTCTCTCTCTCTCTCTTTCTCTCTCTCTCTCTCTCTCTCTCTCTCTCTCTCTCTCTTCTCTCTTCTCTCTCTCTCTCTCTCTCTCTTCTCTCTCTCTCTCTCTCTCTCTTTCTCTCTCTCTCTGGCGGGGGGAGTGTAACATGGGACAAGATCAGGCAGCGGTAGGCTAATTGACCGCTGCTGACTCTCTCATGCGCAATGAGTAATATTGGCTCTCGCGACGTATTTGACAAAGTACAGGTCACACGATATTTTCATATTTTGTATTTATTTCATGTTTCCCTGAGTCAAGGCCATATGACGTCACACCACACTTACAACACACTTACCAAGTACACACAAACAATTACCAAGCCCACTCTCGGAAGCTAAGTACAACGAGATGAGGGGCAATGCTAGCAAAGACGGAGAAGAAAAGGAATTCGGCAGAGAGTTCTAGGCTGCGGTCAACGCCGGATGTTCTAAACCCGCGTTCATCATACTGCGCCGAGATAACGCTTTCTCCGGCATTCGAAATTGTATTGCAAATTCATTCTTTGAATGGCTAAAGTGTGCCTCATTCAATCATAAGTGATTACAATTCATTGTTTGCCGTTATTTTGCCTAAATAATCACCTACCGTCAAAGGTCTTGTTCTGTGTTAATCAGCGAGCATGTATCAGTAAGTGAATTATCATAGCTCTGTAAGCAATTAAGATAACAGTCATTTCATGCTTATTAAATTGCTTCAATCATTCATGTGTGTGACTCAAATCTTGCTCTAAATGGAAATTTGACTATCGGCGAATCAACTACATCATTAGCGATTGTAAGTGACCTCGCGTTATTAGACTCTTTTTGTTTTCCTCTATGCCTGGCTTGACTATCGTACGGTCAAGCCGAAGAGAGCCAAAGTCCTGAAATTATAACTTTGAAATCTTTTGTTTAATTAGCCGTCGAATTAACCGAGTAAGTCGAAGCTCATTATCATGTTATTATTTGTTCAAATACCATCACGATTAATTGCCTAGTTTAATTAACGAGTATTTGTTTGTTCAATCTATAATAAATCTCACATTTATCTTTTACTTTAATTTTTATTATAAACATCTATTTGTATGCAATCTCCAGTTCCTTATCCCATTTTCTCTAGGTAAATTCACAGGAACCTGCTCCCGCTCTTCCATATTAGAGCTAGCCCTATCTAAAGGAGAGGCACTGCTCCCTCACTTCCCCTCAGTGCCTGGCGCCCTTGCGCTAATCGCGTGAATCGTCGTACATTTCTTGCCTTACCGTAACCACGCTGTTACAATTGGCAATCACAACAGCTCCGCCTCGCTGATACCCGCCAAAATTTGAATCACTCGAGCAACATGAGCAAATTCAAGTGTGTTGTCTGCGGGGAAACGTCGAACCGGAGGCTGAAAAATTGCACGGTGTGCCAGAAGCCACGGCACAGCAAGTGTTCTGGCAACAGAAAAGATGGCCCCTGTGACAACTGCCGAACTGACCCATCGAAGCCAGCAACAACAACAGCAACGTCGAGCATCGCAGTGCACAAATCGGCTACTCGAAAATCAGCGGATGGAAACATGAGTGCCGCGCCAATCCCATCGTCAGCGAAAAATCAGGTGAGCAAGCTACGTGCAAACACCAACATGAGCGTACCAGCCCATCGTCGCTCGTGCGCTCTATCTATGCCCTCACCTACCATGGGGCGTGGCCTATCGCCGAAACGAACTCCTCGCCCGCCGAGTCGGCCGGCCGGCGATAAGCAGACGACAGTTCGGCTGGTTGCAGGTGAGAAGGCGCCTACCGAACTTCAAGGTGTGTCAGAACCGGTTGCCGCTATACAGGCGTCTGGATTTGACCAGAGTGTTAACGCGGAAGTGACAAACAAGAACGATGCGCACAAAAGTGTAGATGAGCACTTCCTAGGGACGCCGGAGCTGCCAAGTATTAATAATATACTGATTCCGGTAAGCACCCTGGAATTATTATTCCAGCGTTTCGATACCATCGAGCGACAAGTCGATGAAGTAAAGGCCCTTGTGAAGCGGCATCCGGAACTGGAAAATGCTTCTATGGTCACCACATTACCTGTGACTGAAGGAGAAATTACCGGTGAAGGGCGCATTGCAACACTAGAGGGCATGATCCGAGATCAGTCCTCGATGGTCAAAGACCTGCAAAAATTATGCGGTACTCTTCTGGAGAGCAACCGCTCTCTAGAAGAAAGATTAATACAAGCATGTACCAGGTCTGGTGATGTCCGGTGTGCTTGCCGGGTCACCAACATAAAATGCAGCCCAAAGAACGTTAATCATGACAAGGCCAAAGCCAGCATTGACAAAGGGGTTATCAATGTAACACCCGCTTCAAGCTCCAGAGGTGCCGCTTTGAACCTGGAAGGGGACGCAGTGCGGTCTGGTGTGCTAGAGGGGGTTTCGTTACCACAAAGTGGAGGCGCTGAAGGCCATGAGGTCATAATACATGGCCTTCTGGACGAAGCGTCCAACGTTTCCCCTGATGACTTGCGTGGGCTGGCTCTTGCGGCCCTGAAGGTCGTTCTGCCTTCGGTGACGCCAGAGGGCGTGACGGGGGTTAGGGTCTCGCGGCCTCGTCGACGGCCAGCTGAGGGCGCTGTAGGTGCGGGGGCGGTGAGTCAGGAGGGACAACGGAGAGCAGGGTCATCCCAGCCCTCCTGCATTGTAGGGGTCAGAGACGAGGGACTTTTGCGCGATATAATGAAGGCGAAGCGTGGCATGCCCCGTGCTTGCATTACGACTGAGGATCTAGACAAGGACCTTCTCGGGCCGGAGTTGTCTGCCAAGGTGCCACGGAGGAAATTATTTATTAATGAACTCCTGCCCCAAGCTCAATTCAAAACATTCCTTACCCTGAAGCCGGTAGCAAAGGGGCTTGGCTTCAGGTATGTGTGGCACAGTGGTGGGAGATTTCTGGTCCGACGAAGGACAGGAGAGAGGGCGTACGCGATCGAGACGGCAGCGGGTCTGCAGGCGATTAGGTCGGCGTGGGAGTCGACTGACGGGTCGCGGTCGTCAGCGGAGTTGAGCACTGACTCGGGGAGCGCTACGCCATCGGGAGGAGAGAGCATGCGGCGGATCAGGGAGGGCACTGATGCCAACTCGCAATTGGCATGACTCGGGACGGTGAGCACCAAAGATGTTGCATGTCGCGGTGGTTTCCTCAGGGCTGGGTTTCTCAACATTAACTCGCTTAGAGCGCGTGTTGAGAGGCTTCGTCTGTTCCTGGCTGGGGATGCCATCTATCATGTTTTTGGGGTTGCTGAGACCTGGCTGGGACCTGTGGTTGATGATCACATCATACGGGTTCCGGGGTACTCGGTGATAAGAAGCGATCGCAACATTAATGGGGGCGGTGTTGCCCTCTTCATACGCGAGGAATTTAAAATTACAAGGCTGGCTTCATCTGCCACTCAAGGGCCTGGGAAACCGGGAATACCAGAGTACCTGTTTTGCAGTATTGAGATGGGCAATTCTCCTCCGGTGCTTATCGGCGTCATCTATCGCCCGCCTAGGGTGCCTCTGCAGCAGGGCTCGGATCTTTTTGAGGTGTTGAGGGATCTCTGTGGTGATTTCAGTCATAAGATCATCATGGGTGATCTCAATGCCGATATGAGTTCGGGCTCGGATGATGCTCTCTCCATCTCGCGTTTGGGTGGGGAGTTGTCGCTGAGTTTGGTTCGGCATGGCCCGACTCATCACGTGGGTGATTCCCACACATGGATTGATGTCATGCTGACCGACGCATGCGACACGATCATGGACCAGAAGAACGAATTGCTCCCCGAATTTGGTAAGCACGCGGTTATAGAGGTCATGATTGACATCCGTGTGCCTTCTCCTTCGGCGGGTAGCTTTACCTGTCGCAGCTTTCGTGGCATTCACCCGGATATGCTTTTAGACTTCTTGACACGCTGCGATTGGGCATCTGTTGGCGCTGCTGAGTCGGATTTGGAGGGAGCGCTGGAATGCCTCAACCATAATTTAACTGAGGCCATAAATAAATTTGCACCTGAGAAGACAATATGCCTTAGGAAAAAGTATGCTCCTTGGTTTGGTCCAGAGCTGAGGAGGCTCGTCGACAGACGTGATGCCTCGCGGAGACGCTATAAGCGTACTGGGCGGGCGGATGTCTTAGAGGAGTCTCTTAGGCTTAGTAGGGAGGTCGAGGTTCGTTTGGAACAGGAGCGCGTTAATTTCCTTCAAAATCATCTGTCTAGCGCTCTTGATGAAGGTAAAAATATTTGGAAGGAAATGCGGAACCTCGGCCTCTTGCCAGGGGCGGGTGGGGATGGCCTTCATGGGTTTACCTTGGACGTGCTGAATGACCACTTCGCTGGGGTTTCGGCCTCGCCGCTTGAGGATATAGATAGTGGGATGATTGGAGTTGATGTCGTGGATGAGCGAGGCTTTGCCTTCAAACCTGTTGGCATTAATGACGTCATCCTAGCTGTCTCCCATTTTACATCACAAGCGAGCGGCGTGGACGGGATTCCCCGTGGGGTGGTGGTGAAGGCTCTTCCAGTCATAGGTGAGCACCTGAGGTCAATATTTAATTCCTTATTTGCTAAGGGGGAGTTCCCGGGAGCCTGGAAGCGGGCACAGCTGATTGCCCTGAGGAAGAACAACACCCCTTCCTCGGCCTCGGACTTTCGTCCGATAGCTTTGCTTTGCTTTCTTTCAAAGGTTCTCGAGAAGCTTGCCCATGACCAGATCACGGAGTATCTGAATAGAGAAAATCTTTTTGATCCTCTCCAGGCCGGCTTTAGGCGGGGCCACAGTACTCAGACAGCGTTATTAAAGTTGACGGATGACATCCGAATGGGAGTTGACAAAAGGATGGTGATGCTCTTGCTGTTATTCGATTTCAGCAAGGCGTTTGACACTATATCACCCTCGAGACTTTTGCGCAAGCTCCGTGTTCTTGGTTTCTCTGGTTCTGCTCTCCAATGGCTGAGGTCCTACCTCGGTGGTCGTTCGCAAAGGGTTACTGCTGGGGGTGGGAGCTCGGAGTGGCGGGAGACGAATCTGGGGGTTCCACAGGGCTCGGTGCTGGGACCGCTCTTGTTCTGCCTGTATGTCGGCGATCTGAAAGATGTGCTCCGCGGACATGAGGTTTCATACCTCTTCTATGCGGATGACTTGCAGATTTATCTGCATATACATAAAAATGAATTGACGAAGGGCATCCGAATGCTGACGGAGGCTGCGAGATTGGTGGCGAACTGGGCCCGGGATTCGGATCTGCGCCTGAACGCGGGCAAGACCAAAGCTATCATGTTTGGAACTAACACACATGTCAATGACATTTACGCTGAGGTCTTGCCTGGAGTTGAGGTGCAAGAGGGAGTATTTGTTCCCTTTAGTAATGAAGTGACCAGTCTCGGGGTCGTTCTCGATAGCAAGCTGTCGTGGAGATCGCACATTGACCGGGTCGCGGCGAAGGTTTGGAGAGCTCTGTACGGTCTGCGTTTTGTTAGGCCGTGTACTACGGAGCTGCTCCGGCGCAGACTGGTGGAGTCGATGGTCCAGCCTCACCTGGACTACTGCACCGTGGTGTGTCTGGGGGCCTCGGCGGAGCAGAGGGAGCGGCTGCAGAGACTAGCAACGCGTGCGTAAGATACATCTATGGTATCCCGCGTGATGTCTCGGTCTCTCCATATAGGTCGCGGTTGGGTTGGCTTCGCGTGGACGTGCGCAGGGAATATTTTATGTCCCTGCTAATGTACAGGTGCTTGACCATGCGTGAGCCTGGCTACCTGGCTGAGCTCTTCGTAGGGCACAAGTCTAGGTATCCGGGTAGGGCGGGGCAGGCTGAGCTTAGAGTTGCTAAGGTTAGAACGGAGACGGCTCGCAGGTCTTTCCAGGTGATGGGTGCCCATCTCTGGAACACTCTTCCATCTGACCTGCGGCACGCGCCGTCGCTTAGCAGCTTTAAGAGGGGGGCGCGCGGATACTTTGCGTCATTGAGGGCGTAGGGTGGTACCACTGGAGTATTTTTATTTTTATTAGTTACTGTATAAATGTTTGTACTGTTATTTATTTACGTGTTTGTAGTGAATTATATTTATTTATTTATTTTTTGTGCTGTTTTGTGTCTGTATGACGAAAACTAGCCTAAACTTTTGACTGCATTACTAGTTTTAAGATAAGCAAGCTTGACTGTAGTGATAAGAATTATTGTTTCCTCTGGAATATTGAACTGTGAACTAGTCAAATCCTAGTCTATCTATTTTAACGTAATAACTACAATCATAATTTTATTTATTGACTGAGGAACTACAATTGTAATCGAACTGTGATGAAATGTGATGCCGGTACGGCATAATGTAAACTTACTGAAAGCTGTGACAATTACTGTATATATTTATATATTATTGTATTTTATGTTTTGCCATCACGGTGAATAAATTCTTATCTATCTATCTATCTATCTCTCTCTTTTCTCTCTCTCTCTCTCTTTTGAGAAAAAGTAGCCTTTGAATATCGCCTCTCTAAAACTTTTAATTGCCTAGAAATAAAATTTAATATTCGTTGCGGCACTGTCGGGCTTTTCTCCGATAGATGCAACAATACTCAATTGTGTTTTAAACGGTTCATAGAAACAGTGAATATTGTGTTTGCTATTCAGTGATTATTGAAATTTCAATTCTTATAGAGTATTTCCACTTCTTGCTTACTCTCGAAAATGCGATTACAAATAAATCAATAAGAGTCCGAACTATTTACTTGACTAACGTGAGATAGAATCAAACGTTACAATAGTATAGTATATTATTAAAAGTACAAAATAATAATTGCCTAACAAATAAAATCATTTATTCGTAATACGATTAGTTGGAAAGTTGTCACGTAGGTTACTGCTATGATGTAAGTACAGCAACACAGCTGATAAGTTCATCAAATGAGTAAGATTAATTAAGTGTTGTAATGTTCAATTTTCAACGCAATAAATATAAATGGAGCATATACGAGTATTTAACGGATGCTAATTATTTCACTTAACATCATACCGAGCCTGCTCGAACTCGTCCGTTTTATAACTACTATGGATTTTAAGAAAAGAAAAACTGAAGGTAAAATAGGGAAGAAAAAAATAAAATTCTAGTGATTCATGGATAATACACTATTATATTTTAATCATGCATGTAGCTTTCCTGGATGGTTTTCTTTGTCATGAGATCAAGTGAAAATTCAATTAATGATCTGATGGATTGAACTAGCGATAAAGTCGAATGATACACAACACTGTTTTATTTAATAATTCATTTTATTGGCCTCGATCACTGAGCCGAATTTGCATAAACAGGGGACAAAATTCTGAGATGTAGGATCGATCTCTTGTCGCTTCATACTTCAATGCTGAATCCAAACTTGATTTGATTCGTTGGAGTCTGACTTATCCAACAACGTCCATAGTCCAGTATCCAACAATGGTCTAGTAATTAGATGATGACATAGAGTAGCAATTCGGTGTAAGTGTGTAGATCCAGGAACTTGTATCTTGTAGGGGCCGAAGGGATGACTTGCTAGTCGCAAGAGAATCAGAGGTTTCTCCGTTGGAACAGCTCGAACTGAATTAAAAGGACTGATGCATCAATTTTTATAATTCGTTTGACTCATTGTAAGCGCCCCCTCCCCTTTATTGTGAATAATAACTTCTCCATTCCTGGATGATGTAATTAACAAACAGAAAAGTATTCAGTAACAAACTACAATAAGATCACAGCCAAGCCCAAGAGAGTTTTGGATTTGAACTATTCTTGTTACCGTAACGAAAATCGGAATTTTTGTCAACAAAAACAAGCCAAATAAATATCCATTTCACTATAGGGGATTGACAGACGTCAGATCATATCTTTTTGAAACAAACAGAAACTATATACATAAAAAATTAATCTTCACAATCTTTGCTTACATAACTCGCCTTTGATGGTCATTAAATTCAACACTCGTAAGATCATGGTCCAGCACGTTTTTCGACATAGACAAGGGTGGATGGAGTGAAAGCTTGGCATATTACAACCAATACCAAATAAAAGAAAACCAAGTATTTTCCTCACAGTATCGTAATCGGTGCAGCTGTATTGAAGGGAAAAGCTGTAAACTAACAGTTCAGAAATATCGGGTAGTATGGCTTGTAACGGTCCTATCTATGAGCTGTTTATTAAATGACTGCAACTAGTCTAACGTATTTATCTGTTAGTCAAAACAATACATTAAGCGGCGCTACCTCACTGTTTACGCGACTGTATACAAATAAGAGTCGAGTCAAAACAAATAGCGTGACGTCACAAATAATAGACATAGATATAATGAATCATAATATTGAGAAAAATATGTTAATTATAGATAATTTGAATATAACAAAGTATCAATTATATAGATTTTAACATACAGATTCACAATATCTTATTCAATCATAAATTTATAACGAATATCGATATGTAAAGTTAATTTATTTATTAACATATGAAATATTAGAAAAATATAAATAATTTATATGTAAAATGAACAAGCATAGAACATGAGTAAGAATTGGTTTCATTAATAACAGCTAAATAACAACTGTTATTAATAAATAAACAACTAATAATTTATTTAAACAATAAGCGATATATAGAACGAAAATATTAAGTTAATACTTGATAATGACAATTTTATGATTTAGAAATCTTAGATAATTAACCTAATAATCGCATATTAAGATTAAAAGAAAACCGTTACAAATATGAAAAATTAGTCATAATTCAAATGTTATTAATTAATTTAAATAATTAATTTTGGAAAATACTTCCAAAATTAATTAACTATAAAGTTATATGAAATTTTAATAATTTTCTATTGTAAATAATGTAATATCACGTTAATTAACTTTATTAGTTAATAACTTTTGACGACACTATTGGCGATAATTATATATTGTATAAAATCAACAAATAACTAGTTCTGTAAAATTTACATGTGTTAAAAACTGCAACGATTGCCGAAAATCGTGTGACTCGCGCGAGGTTAACGAGCGGCTAAATGTAAGTAGCCGCGCTCGGTTCGCGAGAGAGAGAGAGCGCGTAAGGGGCATTGACCGGGAGGGGAGGTAGCAACCGGCAGTATGACTGTGCTACTCAGTCAGTCCGTGCGCCTAACCTGTTACCGTGCCTTCCGAACTTTCGTTGTTGCCGGTGATATTGCGGTACTGAGTGCGTGGGTGCGTTGGTAGCAGCAACTGCAGCAGCAGCAGCATCAACAGTAGCAATAGCAACAACAGCAGCAACAGCAGTAGCGACAACAACAACAACAGCGATCGAGGCGGTGCAGCGACAAACGAAGCGGCGTTTCAGCCACTTGTCATTTGGATACGGTTGGCCACCGTATCCTCAGCGGTATCGCGGTAGGTGCACCTTCCCCTTTCTAACTGTTGTAACGTTTTGGCGTGCGAATCCGCGCAGCGAGCGCGAAGAATTTGTTGTTGCGAGCGAGTAGGTAGTTCGCGATAATCGCGGTTTTCTTTTCTCTCTCTCTCGATTGGCGTGTTGTCATTCACGCGTGCGTGCGTGAGACTCTCGGCATACCCTCCGTGTAATTGATTGCATTAAATAAATCATTCGTGGTTTTGTATTCAGACGAGTTTTCCGTTATTGTGTTTAATCCTTTGTCCGGAGGTCGCGCCCAGCCTTGTTTACATTTCGTTCGAATTCGCCGGTAGCGTAGCACGGAGCTCGCTAATATAGGTAGAGGCGAACCGACGACTTGAGTTCCAGCGGCGGCCGCACGAGCGCTACTAGCAAGAGCGACAGCGCCGCCAAGTGGCGAGTTGGGGGAACCCAACTCGGAACTTTGAAGAGACTCTGCGCAGGCGCACTCCGAGGTAAGGTAGGATAATGCGCATCAAGCGCATAGATAACAAGGCTTCGTATAGTTGAAATACGGGTACTTTTAGGAGATTATCGACTAAACGACAGCCTGTTACATGGCGCCCAACTAATTTAGGACTCACACACGAGGGAAAGTGCACAAATAAAGAGAGCAACGCGCGCGAGAGAGAGACGTTTGCGCGCGCGCGTAATAAGGTGCGAGCGGGTAAAATAGCGCGTGGCTCGTTCGGTACGTGCTCTGCGGTAGGGGAAAGACGCCTCTCCGACCCAATAATACCTGCTTTTGTGAGCCGAGAGCACACTAACCCCAAGGGTCGAAGAGACGTCCGTAGTCGCTCTAACGAGAAAATAAAAGGTGACTAAGGGTATATAGGTTAACTTTTTACTTTTTTAAGTGTTTTAATTACACATTAAGGTAATTAAGTGGGGGTGAGTCACCGAGCGACAGTACCAGCAGAGCGCAGAATAGGGGTGTGTGTAGGGTTAGATTAACTAACCCGGTGGAGCTAACAAACAGTTAGCCTCCACCTATAGGCAGGTAGTTGCGAAGCGGAAGTTCGAACTTCCTTAGAGTGCGCGATACCTGCACACACCCACAAGCCACGCGTATTGTTGCCTTGTGAATAAAGGCGTAATTGGGTGGTTGGCGATAATAATCGCAACACCCCGCTCGCGCCTTGGGCGATAGGAGGCGGTAGTGGTCGACTAGGGTAAATTAACCTCAACCGTCACCTACACCCCAGCATAAGCGTCATGGAGGATACCGCCGACGCGATAACCCGGTGGGCTTCGGAACTGCCTTCGACACAGCTGGACAGATACCTGACGCAACTGGAGTTGCGCACAGATGGTCCTAGGCTGATGCAGGCAGTCCGATTAGCATATTGGTTGCTAGGCGAGTACATCGACCTAGACTTCCAAGGAGCGGCGTTGGATAGGGAGGCCACACAACGCAGGCGACGGAGCCGCGAGAGGTGGCTGGAGACCAAGCGACGCGAGTTGGAAGCAGCCGACGCCGAGGATCTTGTCGCCCACCCACTCATGCTACTATATAGAGATGAGGCGGTGGAGGCGAACCTAACGCGGACTCTCGCCGTCTACGAGAACCTCGAAGAGGAGAGCCAGAGCGAGATGGGGGAGCGAGAGCCCGCAGAGGAAGGGGGGACCGGCGAGGTTAAGGGGCCCACGGAGGGGGTCGAAGGTGAGCACAAGGGCTCCACCGGATCGCCAGATAGGCGAAGAGCCCGACGCTTCGAGAATGAGGAGTTACAGCCTCAAGAAGAAGAAGAGGAACGGTGCGTAACTGAACGATTGAAAGAGGAAATCGAGCGCAACCGTGTCGGGATCAACCGCATACTTGAGATGCTGGAAAGGCACGACCAAGTATGCGCACGGTGGAGTGACCAGGTCACCGCTCTGCAGGTGGAGGTCCAGCAGTTGAGAAACAGGGACCCCACCGGTCGACGAACGGTCGTACCAGAGCGGCCCAGGAGAACCGTGGATTTCCAATCCACGTATACGTGCCACTACGACCCAAGGGTACCAGGTAGTACCCCGGAACCCCAGCGACCGACCCCTGGCGAACCTCGAGAGGCTCCCCAAAGGCAGGTGCCTTCAAGGATGGAGCAGCCACCGAGAAGAGGACCAAGAGACGCCGACATGGATGAAGGGCAAGCAACCCCCGAAGGATCCGCCTGGTACGACGCTAATGCGGCGTCAGGGTACTACGCGACTCGGGACGCGGGTAGGATTGTGAGAGGGTGGAAGCTGCGATACTCTGGCACGGCCTCAGAGTGCGTAGACACCTTCTTGTCGAGGCTAGAAGATCTACGCGCAGGTTCTGGGCTAACAGATGGCGAAATCTTGTGCTCGGTATCAGAGCTCCTCGAAGGCGTAGCGAGGACCTGGTACGAGCTTAACAAGCTTAAATGGAGAAGTTACGCCGACTTCGTGGCAGGCGCTCGACGTTGGTTTGGGTCGAGCGAGCTTCAGCAACAAAGGTTGCTGCAAGAGGCCCAAGCTCGGTACCAGGAGAAAGGAGAGCTGGTACGAGAATATGCCTGCCACCTTCTCTTCATGTTAGCCCAGCTGCGTCCGCCGTTACCAGAGCAGAGGCAGTTGGATTTGCTATATGCAAATCTCCTACCCGCCATCCGGATGCAGCTGCGGAGGAATGCATTCTCCAGCGTGGACGAATTCCATGCCCGGGCGACCGAAATTGAGACCGCTTTGCGGGACGACGAGCGCCCGAGGACCAGGTTGGAGCCAACGTCCACGTTGTACCCCGAGCACATGGGGGTGCCAGCTAAGGCACCACCGCCCCGGGCAGGACCCCGTACGGCGGCCATGACCAGCAAGCCTCGGGGTAGGGAGCAGCGGCAACCCGAGTCACCGGTTAAAACCCCGGCCAAGAGACCCGAGGACCGGCCCACAATCGCTGCGACGCAGGCAACAGACCCCATTGAGGATCTGTCGTCGCAGATTGCGACCCTGCGGCGCGATATGGACCGGTACTTTAAGGAGAGGAAGGCTAACTCTCCCAGGCGGCCGAGGGGTCGGCCGCAAGAAAAGGGGAGGAATAAAACCCCCCCCAGGGTCTCCTGGCCAGCGACGAGAGGGTCAGCGGAGGAAAATAGATTACTCCCAACCCATCAAGTGCTCGTCTTGTGGCAAACTGGGCTTTACCAGAAGGTACTGCCCGGATTGCAACAAGGGAAACGGGCAGGGAAGCGGAGGACGGAGGTCCCCTCCGCGTCCCCAGTAAAGGTGGCCTCTCGTCGCAGGTCGTTTGAGCGTGGCAGAGGCCCGTCAACGACCTCAGGGTTCAGGGAGGTCTCGACAGGGGTATCGGACCCCACGAGACCCAGCAGGACAGCGGCATTAGAAGCGACAGCGACCGAACAGATGCCTGATCTGGGTGACCGGGCATTTTGTATCCTCGAAGGATACGGAGGCCGGATTCAGGTGGTGGAGCAGGGGTTTGAGTGGGCCGGAGAGGAGACCACCGGACCCAAAAGCTCCAGGAGACCACCTGACGCTCCGGAGGATACGCCGGCGACCCAGACACCGGCGGGAAAGAGCACATCGACGCGAGTAGCGGCTGCCCAAGGCAAGAAGAGCCGTGGAAGCCCCCCGTCCACAGAGGGGAGAGGGACGGCGAAAGCTCCCCGCAGGTACAGACCCGAGGATGAGACCAGGTGGTGGCTTCAGGTGGGAATAGGTGCCTATAAATTAAGGGCACTCTACGACACCGGGGCCTCATCAACGGTGATGGGTCAACTCGGGCTAAGGTTGGCATCTGATATGGGACTGGGCCTGGACGTCACTCGAGCGGGAGATGCGAAGCTCGCTGACGGCCGTCCGTGTCCCATCCTGGGTCATGTGATTTTCCCCTTCACGGTAGGGGGAATCACAAAAGATGTAAGGGTCGCTATAACGCCACTGCTGTCTGATGACTGCTACGTCGGCGCGAATTTCGTAAGGGAATTCAGCGCCAACCTGAACCCTGACACGGACCAGCTGTACTTGGCAAAAGCCAAAGTGGCGGTACCGTTAGAAGTGGCAAGCGTCACTGGTACGTCGTGCCTCGCACCCGTAGGCCTGGTAGAAGCCACGGAAGCACAGCGCCAAGAAGTGGCTAGCCTCGTCGACGGATTAATTCCCGACGGAGGCGAATGTTTAGGCTGTGCTGTGGGGGTCGAGCATGAGATTGACATCGGAGACGCTCGACCCTGTAAACAGAAATACTACCCGGTCTCCGACAGGGTGCGAGACGAAATGCACGCGCTGGTCAAGGCCATGCTGGACAACGACGTCATTGAACCAGCAACCAGCGGGTGGTCAAGTCCAGTGGTGATGGTTAAGAAGGCAGACGGCAAATACCGGTTCTGCGTAAATTACCAGAAGGTAAACGCAGTAACCAAGCCGGACCATTACCCTTCATGAGCGACATCCTGCGAAGGATCAGGGATGCTAAATTCATCTCAACGCTGGACTTGAGTAGCGCGTACCACCAGATACCTCTCAAAAAGGAGTCGCGCCCAATTACGGCGTTTACAGTCCCCGGCCTGGGGCATTTTCAGTTCAAGAGAATGCCCTTTGGATTGTCCTACGCCGGCGCGACTTTCCAGAGGTTGATGGACAGAGTGATTGGCCCGGATTTAGATCCTTTCGCCTTTGCGTACCTCGACGACGTGATTATTATCTCGCCGTCTTTTGAGGAGCATAAGCGACACCTGGGATTGGTTTTACAACGAATCCTGGGTG
This sequence comes from Phymastichus coffea, assembly GCF_024137745.1. Taxonomy (NCBI): domain Eukaryota; kingdom Metazoa; phylum Arthropoda; class Insecta; order Hymenoptera; family Eulophidae; genus Phymastichus; species Phymastichus coffea. Next base: position 5,920,090 of record NW_026706812.1, on the reverse strand, counting down.
CGGGCCTCACTGTGAATAAGACCAAAAGCCACTTCTGTAAGTCGGAAGTCAAGTACCTGGGGGTCCTAGTGAACCGTGAAGGGGTAAGGCCAGATCCAGAGAAGATCAAGCCCATAATGGAGTACCCAGTACCACGGACGATCAGACAGGTGAAGCGATTCATGGGGATGATGTCGTGGTATCGTCGCTTCATACCCGACTTCGCAACCATCGCTGAACCGATAAACCGCCTGACGAAGAAGAGCGTCCCGTTTGCTTGGCAGCAGGAACAGGAGCAGGCTTTCGAACGGTTGCGAGACGCAATGGTCTCGGCACCGATCTTGCAGTCGCCAGATCCCAACGCGCAGTTCGTGTTACAAACTGACGCGAGCGATAGTGGGATAGGCGCGGTATTGACGCAAGAAGTCGATGGACAGGAGCGCGTAATAGAGTACGCCAGTCGCTCCTTAAACAGCGCGGAAAGGAACTATACAGTCTCCGAAAGAGAATGCTTGGCAGTAGTATGGGCTATCGGAAAGTTCCGGCCATATGTCGAGGGGCACCACTTCAAAGTCATCACCGATCATAGTTGCCTTAAGTGGCTCCACAGTATGAGGAATCCTACAGGAAGGCTAGCGCGTTGGGCGCTAGCGCTGCAAGGACAGGTTTTCGATATCGAGTATCGAAAAGGAGACCTCAACGTGGTGCCAGACGCTTTATCTAGGGCCTATGAGGAGGGGGTGGTAGAAGTGGGTGCCATGACGCATCAGCCGGAAACCGCCGATGCCTGGTACCTTCAAAGGTACAGAGAGGTATGCCAGGACCCACATTCTCAGCCTACCTGGAAGGTAGTGGGTGGGAGACTGTACCATTACCATCCGGCTGAGGAGAGCGAAGGATCCATCGACAACGAGGAAGCCTGGAAGCTTGTGGTTCCTGCCGAGAAGAGGCATCAAGTACTTGAGGAGGTACATGATGCGCCGGCAGCGGGACACCAGGGGAGAGAACGAACGTTCTCCCGGGCTAGGCACCTGTATTTCTGGCCGAAGATGTACGATCAGGTCAGAGAGTACGTGCGGAGTTGCCCGGTATGTCAGCAATGCAAGGCGGAACAACGGCCACCTTGCGGGCTGATGGGTCGTCGAGAGGTCTCGCGACCCTGGCAGGTGGTGGCCAGTGACATTACTGGCCCTTTCCCAAAGAGCTCGAGAGGGTTTGAATATATCTTGGTATTCATAGACCTGTTCACTCGGTGGGTGGAATGTGTACCCGTACGCAAGGCCAACGGAAGGACCATCGTACGGGAATTGCACGAGAGGGTGGTAACCAGGTTCGGCGCGCCCGAGATTTTTCTTTCGGACAACGGGACCGAATTTAAAAATCAAGAGGTCGATGCCTATTTGATGAAAAATGGCATCCGACGCGCCCTGACCCCAGTTTACCACCCGCAGGCGAACCCAACCGAGCGAGTGAACAGAACCCTCAAGGTCATGCTCATATCGTACGTGGAGCGTGACCATAAGAGCTGGGATGAGCACCTGCCAGAGTTCAACTTCGCGTTGAACTCGGCAACTCACAGCGCGACAGGATACAGCCCGGCCATGCTGGTCTTCGGTAGACAGCCCACTCCCCCCTCGACCTTCAAGAGGGCCCAGGATCAGTTGGCTCGGGAAGCTTCCGAGGGCCAAGAACAGATCGAATGGGGTGAGCACATGCGCCGGTTGCCCAACTTATGGGAACGCGCTGGCTCTAAGTCTAGGGAGGAGGCGGATCGTCAGGCGGTCTATTACAACCGGAAGAGACGTCAGGCCGACTTTAGGGTTGGGGACTGGGTGTGGAAGCGGAACCGCATCCTGTCTTCCGCAGCTCAGGGCGTTTCGGCGAAGTTGGCGCCGAAGTATGCTGGTCCCTATGTAATTCAGGAGGTATGTGGCACGAATACCTACCGCCTAGGTAACCAGCAGGAAGAGTTGCCCGAGCTAATCCACGCCAAGGACCTCAAGCCCTATCTCGGTCCCTTTTCGGATGAGGACAACGAGGAGCCAGGAGGCGGGGACTCAGCACCGTTGGACGAAGAGGAGGGCGTAGGCGACCCGCCAGCGAAGATCGAGGAATCCAGCGAGGATCCGATATGCGAGCGCGTCGCGAATGCAGCCCCCTCGAACGAGCGTGAGAAGCCCGCGGAGGCTCCTGAAGTACCGATCGAGGCGCCGGTTAAGCGGGGCCGAGGAAGGCCGCGCAAAAACCCCGCGGGCGAACCTCGAGAACCAGGTGGAGACGACCTGGATGGCAATGCGGTAAGGAGAAGGGGCAGACCACGTAGAACCGCTCAGCACGTGCGGAAGGTGGTGCTGCCAGCTACCCCCGCAAACGGGCCATGTTCACGAGGAAAGCGCCGGGGACCGGGACGTCCTCGTAAAGAATAGCGTCGAGCGTTACACGGCGACGGGTAGGTTAAGGGCTGAGCCTGAGAAATCCCTTGACCCCACTTCTTCTCTTTTGCAGATGGAGAGGAAGCTGGTCATCAGTGAGGAGGCCCTCGAGACGGCCACCCAGCTGCTGCTCGACCTGGGATTGGGTCCGGGCGCCGATCGCCTGATCGGCGATTTAAGAAGATTTGTCCGGGCCCAGGTCGAGACGGCCGCTCGCGAGGGCCGCTCGCGCCAGCGGGTGGATGACTTCCTCCGGGAGGGTCTGAGGGCCCAAACCTCCAGACCCTCGACCCGGGAAGCATCCACCCAGACCGACGGTCCATCCGAAGAGGGCCGTCGGTCGCAGTCCACGCGGGACCAAGGTGTGCAGACCCCAGGGTCGAGCGCAACCACGGTAGAGAGCTCGACCCAGTGCCCCGGACCAAGGGAGGCCTGCGGCCAGCAGCACTGGGTCTGCACACACCCACGAGTCCCCCAGCAGGTGGGTCTCGAGAATACCTGGAGGCACGTGAGGTTAGGCCTCCAGGAACTCGAGAACGCCTGGGAGTTTGTCGGGGAACTCCAGCGCCAGGTGCACGCCCACCTGGAGGAGTTCCTCGATTTCCGAGGCGCCCAGGAAATGCTGGGGGAGTGGGCCCCTGTAATCCGGCGGCAGAGGGCCTATGGAGAGGCCCTCATGCGCATCGACCGGGGGCTGGAGTCCCCTGAGGCCGCGGGCCCGCCGGCAGTGTTGCCACCGGCGGCCCCATCGAACAGGGATGCGGCCAGGACTTCAGCCAAGCCCCCGACCAAGACCCAACCCAAGAGGGTCTCGGGGGCCCCCGGAGCCGGGCAGGAATTTGTGGTCCGCGTGGACGGGTCGGTTTCCGACCCGACCGTGGTGGTGCGAACCGTAGGGGGACGCACATCCGCCACGGTGGGCGGCGTTACCTTCATCGCCGCCCCGGCGTCAGCAGCCACGCCGCCCCAACAACCGTCCGGAAGCCAGGGCCACGGGGCGGAGCCCAGCCTCGCCAGGAGACCGGGCCGGGGCTGCTACCTTTGCGGCCACCCCGGCATCACCACAACATCAAAGTGCCCCAACAAGGCGGAGCACTGGCGCTACCCCAGGCATAAGGCGCCAGGGGGCTCCGGCAAGTGACGGGGGGGCATCGGTGGTCCGGGATGGCCCAATAAAGCATATTTTTTTGAGAATAGGATGTGTTGGTTTCTCTCCTTTCCCCATCCTATCCTTGGGTCGCGAGTCAATAGGGTAGTTCGATCCGGTAGTTCGAAGCTAGGAGGGGGCTGCAACGATTGCCGAAAATCGTGTGACTCGCGCGAGGTTAACGAGCGGCTAAATGTAAGTAGCCGCGCTCGGTTCGCGAGAGAGAGAGCGCGTAAGGGGCATTGACCGGGAGGGGAGGTAGCAACCGGCAGTATGACTGTGCTACTCAGTCAGTCCGTGCGCCTAACCTGTTACCGTGCCTTCCGAACTTTCGTTGTTGCCGGTGATATTGCGGTACTGAGTGCGTGGGTGCGTTGGTAGCAGCAACTGCAGCAGCAGCAGCATCAACAGTAGCAATAGCAACAACAGCAGCAACAGCAGTAGCGACAACAACAACAACAGCGATCGAGGCGGTGCAGCGACAAACGAAGCGGCGTTTCAGCCACTTGTCATTTGGATACGGTTGGCCACCGTATCCTCAGCGGTATCGCGGTAGGTGCACCTTCCCCTTTCTAACTGTTGTAACGTTTTGGCGTGCGAATCCGCGCAGCGAGCGCGAAGAATTTGTTGTTGCGAGCGAGTAGGTAGTTCGCGATAATCGCGGTTTTCTTTTCTCTCTCTCTCTCGATTGGCGTGTTGTCATTCACGCGTGCGTGCGTGAGACTCTCGGCATACCCTCCGTGTAATTGATTGCATTAAATAAATCATTCGTGGTTTTGTATTCAGACGAGTTTTCCGTTATTGTGTTTAATCCTTTGTCCGGAGGTCGCGCCCAGCCTTGTTTACATTTCGTTCGAATTCGCCGGTAGCGTAGCACGGAGCTCGCTAATATAGGTAGAGGCGAACCGACGACTTGAGTTCCAGCGGCGGCCGCACGAGCGCTACTAGCAAGAGCGACAGCGCCGCCAAGTGGCGAGTTGGGGGAACCCAACTCGGAACTTTGAAGAGACTCTGCGCAGGCGCACTCCGAGGTAAGGTAGGATAATGCGCATCAAGCGCATAGATAACAAGGCTTCGTATAGTTGAAATACGGGTACTTTTAGGAGATTATCGACTAAACGACAGCCTGTTACAAAACTTAATATTAATGGTTATTTACTTATAAATGAAGAAAAATCATTTCTCAAAATTCGCGAATGTCTCTCGAATTTTCGATGAAATCTCTCCTACAATAATAAGCGGGAAAATCTGTGTATAAATAGGCCCACCTTTGCACAGGCTAGATTCATTCACTTCTAGCCTTGCAAAGTGAGCGCATGAGTTTGAATAAACTTGGATCAACACCTAAGTTCTTTCTCTCATTGTGATTTACTAAGCAAGACTAACCTTTCCTTATAATTTGAGCTCAACTTATAGAACATCTCGCGCTATAAGAAACTTGGGCCGAATTATATCCTATCCAAGAAAGACTTTAGCTCTGCTTATGGGACAACTCGCACCATAAGAAACTAGGGCATTGTCTGACTTTCCTCGATATTTTATAATTACTTATATATATTTGATTTACTTAATTATTGTATTGGTTTCACTTAGCTATTTTCTTGAAATTAGAGTAAAATCATCGGAAACAAATTCTTACTCATTAGCTAAATTACGAGAGTTCGAATTAAATTTATTTATAAGTGATACGAACATCACAGGCTACATTATCGTGCAAACGGCCCGAGAAAGCTACAGTGGTTTGATTAACTTGAAGGCAGTCAATGTCATTTCTCAAGGTTTGTTGATCATTGCAATAACTTTGCATGCCTGGAAGTAAGCTGAAGCAGTGGACATGGTGGTTTGAGTATTTTTGAGTAGACGGTAGTGAGGTACTTGTATCAATATTCAAAAGGTAATGTTGTTTATTAATTGTACTTTTCAGAGGGCATAAAAAAGCTTGAGCACGGCTATAATAATGTATAAATTTGAAAGGGAATCATGTTGAAAAATTTAAAATTTAAATTGAAAAAAAATAGTTGAAACTATTTAAAAAATAGTTTTCTATTTAAATTCACGGGTTTATTCAGCTATTAAACGGCCCTCGTATATCGTTTCTGTTCCACGTTAAATATGTTTCTAAGACTTTGTAGGTTATAAATACGCTTAAATATATCATTCTTTCTCTATACATTGTAGGAGTGGCAACCCCCGGGACCAAAATTTACGTGGTTCTGTTACTTTTTTTTTAAGAAGTTTGTGCCTTTTAGTTGCATTGAAAAATATTTATTATAACTAAAGATATTGCTATAATACTGTTTTTAGGATGACTTTTGGGGTTGAGTATGATCCCCTAAATAACCATTTTCCGCTTATAAAAAAATACGGATCTTTTATTTTTTTATGAACTATAACATCTCAATTGCCGAAAAATCAGAGGCTAAGGGTTGACAACGTTCCCTTATCAGTCAATTTATAGTTTGTTATGCACAGAAATATTGTAAAATATAAGATATATAGAAGAAATATAAAATAGGGGGATTATAACAGTGCGGGGAATATGCCACTTTGCGATATTTCTTATATTTATAAGTAGATATGGATATGAGCAAGATTGAAGTGTTTATTATGAACAATTGACCTTACCGCGTTAATACTACAGTATACGGACGTAGTTTTCAGTTAAATGATAAATTTTGTAATAATGGAAAGAAGGGATATAGCGAGAGATGGAAATTCACTTAATTTTAATTATATTCAGCAACGTTTCGTCAGCACATTTGCTGACCTCTTCAGGCTTTATTAACAGAAAAACAACAATATATTAACAATAAAGTTGCAAATGTAATTTTAATGGCATATAATTATATGTATATGTGTGTACCTGATTTCTCTCGTAGTCAAATTATTATTGGCTAAAACGAATAGCTCGTAGCCAGTCACGTTACAATTCAGTAAGAAATCAAGTATTTCAACACATATTTATATATTCTTCTTCTATCATCCCTTCCTTATCGATCTTAATAAAGAGTTATAAATATGACTAAGATATTGTATATCATCTTTTCTATTTAAAGTGTTTTTATGTAAGCCGATGTGCAACATTTGGGATATTCTGCGTTTCTTATAATTCTATTCATAATCCAATATCTTAGCTTTGTCCTAGTCAAATTCGTGTGAGAGAGTTGTTCTATGTGTAGCTGCTACTGTATCTGAGTTAATAATTATTTTTTGTGTTCATTTAATTTAATTTTTATGGATCGCTTACTTTCACCTATGTAGACAGCTAATCATTATTTGCAGTTAAAACTGTAGAAAATACCAGTATTGTCTAATAAATCAGATTTGCCTTTTTCCAAACGAATGAACTCTTGTAATGGTTTCTGTAATAAAGGGATTGAAGTAATATCATGTTTTTTTAACACAGAAGAACATTTTTTAAAGATGTTGCAATTATTTGGAATAGCGACTGTAGGTAGTTTTTGATTTATTAATTTCTTAAAATTATTCTTCCCTTTCTTATATTTGTTGATCCGTTTGTGTATGTGTTTTTTGATAAATTCAGATGGATAATTACTATTTTTCAGGATATTAGTAACTATTGTTAAATTACGTGAACGAAATTTTTTGTCAGCAAGTAAAAACGCCTGATCAACTAAATTTGAAACTATATTAACTTTTTGATGAATTGTATGTGTTCTGAGTTAAAATTCCAAATTCTGTCAGTTTTTGTTGTTTTTCTAAACCAGTCAAATTCTAATTTATTATTATTTCTGATCAATTTTAAGTAATGATAGATGCAGAATATATGTGTGTGTGTGTGTGTGTGTGTGCGTTGAAATACTTGATTTCTTACTGTATTGTAACGTGACTGGCTACGAGCTATTCGTTTTAGCCAATAATAATTTGACTACGAGAGAAATCAGGGGTACACATATACATATAATTATATGCCATTAAAATTACATTTGCAACTTTATTGTTAATATATTGTTGTTTGTCTGTTAATAAAGCCTGAAGAGGTCAGCAAATGTGCTGACGAAACGTTGCTGAATATAATTAAAATTAAGTGAATTTCCATCTCTCGCTATATCCCTTCTTTCCATTATTACAAAATTTATCATTCAAGAAAACTATAAGGGAATCAAGACAGTATGTTACGTATTTTTCAGTTGCTTTTTAAATATAGTTTAATAAACTTTATGAAAATCTAAAATTTTCTTCTACTTTAAAGTTTATTTTCTTTCATAGTTATACGTTTTTCTTAATACGAGTTTTTGTATATTGTGTAAAATATAAAAATTTCATAACGGCACAGGTTTAAAAATTTTTTTTTTTATTTGAACAATTTGAACCATACAGGGTTATTATGCTATATGATAGTTGAATGTGTAGCTGTATAAAATATTACAAAAGGTAGGTTTTCATGTTTAGGTTACATAAATTGATTACAGTGATTATCACCGCAGTTACAGTTTTATATTGCAGTCTGTCAGAAACGAGTAGAGCGTTTTACAAATTTTGGCACGCGGATTTAAAAATAGGACGCTTGAAGTAGGTGGTGGATAAAGATTCATACATCGTAAGTCAATTAGAAACTGGGTTCTAGGTTTGTTGTATAAAGGGCAGTTCCACAGGACGTGATCGAGATCTTCTGTGTCGTGGCCGCACTTACAGTTAACTGGTCTTGTGTTTAACTTATGGAGGGAGGCATTGAGATTATAGTGGCCAGAACGGCATCTATTCATGATGGTGGTGATTTCCCTGGATAAATTTAAGCCAGTGAACCATGGTTTGGAATGGGGGTTGTAGAAGTTAGTAAAGTAATCTTTTTCTTTTGGTGTTCGAGATACAATGCTTGTTGTGGATTTCTTGGAAGTCAATGCACGGGATTTTATAAATATTTTCGGGTTCTAGGAAAGTTACTTCCTTGGCTAGTTCGTCGACTTTTTCGTTGCCTTGAATATCCATATAAAGTTAATGCTGTTTAAACTGAGTCTGGTAAATTCAAGGGTTTTCCGTTTTATTTCGTATATATATTGTTTGAGCAGACTTTTTGGCGTTTTTTAGTGCAGTCAGAGCGCTCAGAAAGTCAGAGAGAATAGAATAGTTGTGAGTTGGCTCACTTAGGACAACATTTATAGCTATAAGAATAGCAATGCATTCGGCAGTGAAAATGGAGGCATTGATATCTAGACTTGTGGTCGCGGATCTGTTGAAGGACGGGCAGAAGCAAACGCTGCCTACTGAGGCAGAGTCGGGAGATTTACTGCCATCAGTTGCTTTCTGTAATTAAGTTGTCAGTTTGAAATTCTGGCTTATCGGATTTTTTAATTAGGGAGCCTGAGTCTGTGTTAATGTTCATGTTGCAGATGGTTGTGTTGTAATCTTGAGTGTACATACTGTAGTTGGAGTTTGGCGGTTGCAATCACGAGGCTCTCAGAAAGCTCGATTATAATTCGCTTAGCAAAAACATAGATGATGCACATGGTGCACCATATGGCAAGCCGCGAGGCTGGCCAGGTCACTTTGTGCAAAAATCTTTTTGTTAAAGCGGCGGATTATGATTGTCTTCCTCAACAGAGAATGGAGACTTCTCAAACAAACAATTCGTTGTTTTGGGAGAGAATGTCATAAACTTCTCTTTTCTGTACGGGCATATACACATACAAATGCTGATGTACAAAATGCGTCACCGATTGCCCTCGACAAGCAACAAATGCTAGTCGACCCAAAATGAATGCAATGTATATTTGAAAGAAGACTTGCAATCACAAGTGCGGATGTGTGCTTTCACGTGGTGGGGCTGAAAACGCTGTCTTTGTAAAGAGACAGTAGGCAAAACTCACAACGCTTCCCCCTAGGGCAATAAGGCAATTTGCCAAACAAATCATTAACAACACGGACCATGACAACATGTGGTGAGGTGCGGCCGAAAATTCAACGCGGAGTCTACCACATCCCAAGAGCTCAACTCGAGCCCAGACAAGCCAAAATCCGGGAGTTACTTGAGGGGAAATCTCTCGGGATTGTGGTACCGCGCGCCCTCTTAGAGGACGGGAGACCGCTCCGGGAGCTAGTTGCAGAGGACCAATGGTACCGGTAATCCGAATTTAATTCGGGTAGATAACAAATTATTCCCTATCGACTAGCAATCGGTAGGTGCCATTACTGTGGGTAAAGAGTCGCAGCCGTGGTCATAGCAGCCACCCAAAGTTCTTTGCCTCGAGCTCCTAGAGTAAGACCCGACACCATTGTGCGAAAGAACATAGTCTATTGGGCCGAGTAACTCTCGATGATTAGAACGCACTACGGATGCCAAAACCCTCAGGAAAATTATTTCCACAGAAGGGCAGCATCCTTCCTGCTAAAGAATTATTTAAGCCCTGATAGCTAAAGCAATTATACAATTGTGTGACGGTGTAGGTCCGTCATGGCCTGCACCGTTCGCTTATCTCCCTCTCCTTCCTAGGCAAAGGCGCACGGCCGGCATCAAGCGCACGTTGTTATCACGTGCCTGATGCCTGCCCTTTATTTTTCAGCTACGCACGAGAGCGGTGGAAGGAGAAGCCGTGGACGCGACGACGCGTTCGAGTATTGAGAGTGCGAGAGAGAGAGAGAGAGAAAAGCAATAGTTTGAATATTGGGCTTGGCGCGCGGCACTTGTCGCGACCGGCATTGCCGCGTGCCGCCGATTAGGCGAGTGGTGGGAGAAAGCGTGAGAAGCCGGCTCTCACGCACTCGCCAGAGATAGTGACGCGACGCGCGCGACAGCAGTCAGTCGAGATTTAGCTGGTGACCATCGCTGCCTGCCCTTTGTCCGGAAGAAGTCAGCATTCCTCAGCAGATCGGCCGGACGGGACTTCCTCTGCCAGCGACGCAGCAGCTGCCCTGCAAGAAGCCGTCACCGAGGCAGAACCCGACAACCCTTTTCTGCCAGGTCGCCGGCCAAGCAGCAGCGAGGAATTTTCCAGACTAGCCGCCGGTGGGACACCTTCAAGGCTGCCAGCAACAGCGACGTCCACCAATTTGGTCAGGTCACCGATTCCTCTCTCTCTATATCTCTGTCTTTCCTCGGCGATTCTCACGGTTCGCGTTGCTACGCCAGGCTTTTCCGAGCCGGCGTAGTTTTCGGCAGTGTGTAAATTTAAGTAATTGTTTGAGCCGGTTAACGAGGTGACATGGCGCTAACGTGCCGGTCATCTCGTTTAGAATAAGTTCGCGTGTTAATAGTAATAAGTGATTTGTGTTCTCGACGGCACTCGTGGTAGTGCGTTTATAATAAACGAGCGTATAGCGAATTGTGTGTGAAGTTATTTTGCCCGCTGTTCTCCTTCCTGCTTTGCTTGGAGCGATACACCGCCTCCCTTGCCTTCCCCCTTTATAAATAATTGGTGATAGTGATGAATTAATCGGCATTGCAGGCCGACACTATTACAATTGAAAGCGAAATTAGTGATCGTCAGCTCTGTTTGAAAGTGAAAACCATGCACTAAATGCCCATCATATCCAGTGCTGCTAAACGTGAAGGCTAAGACGAAAGCAAAGACAAAAACCCGAAAAGCTGACTCAAGCGCTATTTTGGTTGCAATTCGTCAAAACACCTAACCCCTGACCAAGACCAGGTTTGATTAATCTCAAACCTAGCGTGAAAACAATCACGCCGGTACATTCATAAGTAGTTTTAAGTTATATGTTACAATCAAATTAGTTTTAAGCAGTTAATAGTAAGGGTCTAGCAGGGTAAAATGGTCAAAAATGCCTTTGAGTCATCCGGGAAAATAATTATACCCCCATGTTCAGCATGAAAAATGACTAGGATTCCCAGATTTTCAGACCCCTAAACCCATACAGGTCCCTATAAGGCCCAGTTTTGTCATTTTTGGTTTTTTGACCAAATCTCGGTCAGTTTTTGAGCTAGAAAAATCTTTCTTGTTTTAAATTGTAGGGTTTTTAAAGCCCTATAAAATGGCCGCGCTTCAAAAATTTTTGGCGCGAAATTCAAATTTTTAGAGCCGTTCAAAAATTTTAAAATTTAATATTTCGAAAATGAAGATCGACTCTTTGCCAGAAAAAAAATATGTTGTGTATTTTTGACTGAAAAATGTTTCTGATTTTTTTCAGATTTTTAAAAGTGGTGGAACGACCTTAAAAAAAATAAAAATCAACAAAAAACCTAGTTTTTCTCCCCTAGCGCTTTGTAGGTTAAATCTATGATGAAACAAATAGCACCATCAAATTCTGCGGAAAAAAATATATCGAAAACATGTATCACATGTATGGAAAAAATCAAAATCCTTCACAAATTCAGTACATGATAGCATCGGCCATGCCGATCGGCTCCACTGGCAGTGTAAATATTTATTCCTTTTCGATTCAAGGTCAACTCAAGATTGTTTTCGAACATGTGATACATGTTTTCGATGTATTTTTTCCGTAGAATACGATGGTGCTATTGGTTTTTTCATAAAATTGACCTCATGAGCACTAGAAGTTAAAAACTAGAAAAAAATCAAGTTTTTCGCGTCTTTGGTTGAGTTTTATGAAAAAACTCAGTAGCACTATCGTATTTTACGTGAAAAAATACATCGAAAAAGTGTATCACATTTTTTTATAATATATAAGACCTCAATAACACCGTATCATAGTTACAAGGCGTTTAATGTTGTATTATCGATTATTTTACTTGATTGGCATTTATAGTAAGCTTTTTTACTTGAATACTGTAGGGTAAAAATAGATTGCGCAGGTGGGGCTATAATACAGGATATTTGACTATTTCTGAAATAGAAATTGTTTTTTCCACAGGTATGTATGTTTTATTAACTTCACGGTTACAATCTCATATGCATTAAATCATTATTTTTACAAAACATGAGTAAGTGTGTGCATGTGTGTCAAATATATGTGATATAATATAATATTTACAATTTTAGATACTTCTGGTTTAGTTCTTATACGCCAACTTATTTTGCTCAAAATCTTTCAAGCAATGGTCAAGTTATTATCACTTTTGCCATCACACCAAGCTGTGCCCTATATGCCGAAAGTGATATTTCCGTCTCGGAAACATAATAATTAAAATTAATTTTTTTCTTATTTTTGGTAATTTTTTATATTTACGGAACTTTCGTTTTAATTTTATTAGTTACGGCATTGCTTACGACATGGAAAAAAGTTTATTTAAAACAAACCAGAAAAAACTCCCTAATTCTAAATCACATGAATCGATTATTGACATCGACATTTTTTTTGCAAATGCATTGATCTAGCGTGATCAGAGGTAAATCAATGTCAATAGTCGAAACACTTGCCAATGAAAATAAATTCAAAGCTAACGATTTGCTGAGCATGTCTTTTTCATCGTTAAATATTCTATCGGAGGTTCCTGAAAAGATCAATCTACATTGTTCATATTAACATTGTAACGTAGTGGATTTACAAAGTCGGTTAGTGGCATACAAATATCTAATGCGGTTGAAGTGCTTCTAAAACAAAAATATTAGTATTGCATTAAAAAATAGTGATTAATGGTTTGATTTAAAAATAAATAGTGTATTAATTAAGTAGAGTTACAGAAAATAACGATTTTTATTCACTCCAACAGAATGAAATGACTCTGAATTTTTTCTATCATTCAACGAACATTTAAAAAAGATTATGACCAGACATTAGTTGGCGTATGATTTTCTTACATTCATAAAATAAATTATTCATTAATATTTTTAATTATAATGTTCTGCATTATTTCAAATTATGTAATAATTTTTGTTTTTCACAACGAAAGAGTTCATATAATTACAAAAATTTTTAAATAATGTGTGTGATTTGAATACTCGAAAATTGGAATTATTTTTGCTGGATTGAAAATAATAATAACATTTTATTATAAAACAGTGAGTTCATTTTAGAACCAAACATTTAGTGATTTCTAATATATCTATATGCATAAAATCAAATCTTTACTTAACATATATTGCCAATGAAGTAAACACTTTATCCCCACGTTATTACTCTTTATTATCACGTTAGATCAATTATTCTTTAGAATTTTTTTGTGTTTTTTTCTAAATAAACTATTCTATCTCACAAGCTAATACTGCAACTGATAAAATTAAAATAAAAGTTCTTTAAAAATAAAAAATATCTAAAAAACGAAAAAAATCAATTATAATTACTTTTTTACAAACATTGCCAAATGTATTTAACATTTCAGAATTTTCTCTTCCAAATAATGACATTATTGATGAACTCCAATGTATTTTTTCCAGAATGTCACTATGTCAGCCTCAGGTATTGGTAAAAAATGCGCTTGCTGCGGTTTACCAGAGAAAAAATTAGTGGGACCCAAACAAACTGTTGACACAGATGATGAAGCTTATACTTTGTCCGATCATTTGGCTGTGACACTTGTAATGGGAGACATACTTTGTCAGAAATGCAGTGGTTCTGCCCGCTTCGCCAAAGCAAAACGCAGAAAAATCGATCAACCACAAAATGTAAATACTTTGCAAATCGATAGTCAAGGGTCAACATCTTCTTCAGAGACATTATCGCAACCACATAATGATACAGTTTATGTTCCACCAAAGAAAAAAGTTATTGAAAAAGCAAAAGATACTATTGAGTTACCTTTAAAAAGAGTAGTTTCTACTCATAATTACTGTTGTTTATGCAAAAGCAAAACAAATATTGTTATTGTTCCTTTCGATGCAAGAAAACAAGCTTTTGTTGAAAGAGATATATTCATACCAGAGGGTAATAGATGTTGCCGAAAACACTTAATAAAGAAAAGATTTTATTCAGATGAGTTAATTAATTTAAAAGTAGTTTCTAATTCAACTACCACAACAGCTGCAGATATAACAAAACTATTTAAATCTTTGAGTTTAACTTCCGACAGAGAATTACACGATAGAATCGGAGATTTTTCAATCTCTGAAGAGAGGATTCGTACGTTTACTGGATTGAATTGGGAACAACTGATAGAATTGCGAGAAATGATGGTTTCGTTGAGGAATACCGACAATCGGACTGTTACGCAAGCTGTTGTTGTTTTTTTGTTCAGATTACGAACAGGAAACTCAAATGAGATAATCTGTTCTGTACTCGGCCTTGATCGTCATCAGCAAGTCTCTGAATTTTCAAAGTCTGTGTTAAGTGCCTTTGAAAAAGATGTATTGCCTTCACGCTTTGGTTTACAAGCCGTCAATCGAGAGGACTTGATTGCTAATAATTCAACGATTCTCCTTCAGAAGCTTCATGGCATAAGTGATAACAATCTTTCGTTAGTTGGCGATGGCACTTATTTGAAGCACCAAAAAAGTTCCAATAATGAATACCAACGAAGATCTTTTTCTGGACATAAGAAAGTTCCTCTATGCAAGCCCTTTACTCTGTGCACTACAACTGGTTTTATTGTTGATGTACTGGGGCCGTTTTATGCTAAAGAAAACGATTCTATGATTTTGGAAAAAATTTTGAAGGCCCACGATAACAATTTAAAGAATTTGATGTGCAAAGAGGGTGATGTTTTTATTCTTGATCGAGGGTTTCGCGATATAAAATCAAAATTAGAAAATGATGGTTATCGGGTCCTCATGCCAGCCTTAAAAGATAAAAATCAGAAACAATTGTCAGCGGAAGATGCAAACAAATCTCGACTTGTTACCATACTTCGTTGGGTGGTGGAAGCGGTACACGGAGCTGTAGCTCAGAAGTATAAGTTTTTCCATCAGCAATTAGATAATCGTTACCTGACTGAAGCTGGTCTTTACTGCAGAATTGTTTGCTTTTTAATTAATCAATTCGGAAAACGAATCGTGTCAAGGGCTTCGACCGATAATGAGATACTCAATTACATTCTTTCAAGAAATTCCAATGAAAATAGTTTAGCAACGGAAGTGATATCAGGAAAATATAGTCGAAGAAAGAGTTTATTCAAAACGTTAAGGTCTGATGAGCTAGAAGATTTTCCTGAAATGACGGAACAGGATCTAGTCAAACTATTCACTGGAACTTACCAACTCAAACAAGCAATATCCTATTTAGCTGAAATGATGGGCGACACGTATGAAATAAATGTAAGTATACTACCGTGAATCTGCTGATCTAATCAAGTTACAAGTGAGATCTAGACATATCGAAAGTAAACAATACAACTGCTATATTCACTACAAACCAAATACCATTGGCTGTGCTGGCATACTGCGTTTTTGCTGTGAGTGTGCTAACGGTATGAGAACAATTGGATGCTGTTCTCACGTGGCTGCCGTTATTTATTATTTAGCGCACGCCAGATTCCAATCTTCCATTGTAAAACCTGCCCAACATCTAACAAAGATTTATGAACAAGATCATATGATGGCTGTTATTGAAGCAGATAGTGATGACGATTGATACATGTGGCATGGTTATAGATTATCTCAAAAGAATATTTTTTCTATTTTTGTAAAATGTAAACAAATTATTAAATAATCACAGAAAATTGATATCTCTAGAAATTGTTTGTTGTCTTCTTATTTATTAGTCGCACACTAATCAAGTATACCCTTGAACCATGCTCCAGCTAAAAATGAATCTTTAAAAAAAAAATTTTCGTAAGGTTAAAAATAATAGTAACGATAATTTTTCTTATTCGATATTTTTTGAATGAATCGCTCAAAGTAAATCTTAGAATCAAACCAATACCACTATCGTATTTTGTGCCAAAAAATACATTGAAATCATGTATACGTGTATGATGAAAAAAACGTATGCTCTATTAGCCGGATCGATCGGCATAAGACATCATTTTCTTACCTGAACTTGTTAATGATTAATATCCTTACTGAAGTATCAAAAAAAATGTGATACACTTTTTCGATGTATTTTTTCACGTAAAATACGATAGTGCTACTGAGTTTTTTCATAAAACTCAACCAAAGACGCGAAAAACTTGATTTTTTTCTAGTTTTTAACTTCTAGTGCTCATGAGGTCAATTTTATGAAAAAACCAATAGCACCATCGTATTCTACGGAAAAAATACATCGAAAACATGTATCACATGTTCGAAAACAATCTTGAGTTGACCTTGAATCGAAAAGGAATAAATATTTACACTGCCAGTGGAGCCGATCGGCATGGCCGATGCTATCATGTACTGAATTTGTGAAGGATTTTGATTTTTTCCATACATGTGATACATGTTTTCGATATATTTTTTTCCGCAGAATTTGATGGTGCTATTTGTTTCATCATAGATTTAACCTACAAAGCGCTAGGGGAGAAAAACTAGGTTTTTTGTTGATTTTTATTTTTTTTAAGGTCGTTCCACCACTTTTAAAAATCTGAAAAAAATCAGAAACATTTTTCAGTCAAAAATACACAACATATTTTTTTTCTGGCAAAGAGTCGATCTTCATTTTCGAAATATTAAATTTTAAAATTTTTGAACGGCTCTAAAAATTTGAATTTCGCGCCAAAAATTTTTGAAGCGCGGCCATTTTATAGGGCTTTAAAAACCCTACAATTTAAAACAAGAAAGATTTTTCTAGCTCAAAAACTGACCGAGATTTGGTCAAAAAACCAAAAATGACAAAACTGGGCCTTATAGGGACCTGTATGGGTTTAGGGGTCTGAAAATCTGGGAATCCTAGTCATTTTTCATGCTGAACATGGGGGTATAATTATTTTCCCGGATGACTCAAAGGCATTTTTGACCATTTTACCCTGCTAGACCCTTTAAGCAGTAGTATTACACTCGACAACAAAATTATCGCAACAAAGATTTTTCATCGAAAAATTGCCATTTTTCAACTGTTTGTAACTCGGTCAATTTTTATCGTATTGAGATCATTTTTTTTTGTTTTGTAGAAAATTATGTGTACTTTGAGAAACAAATAATATCCACCATCTGCAAGATAATGTCACATTGCTATGTCTTAATCAGGCATACCAACTTTTTTTTCTTAGAAAATTCAATAGTTTGCAAGTATGCCTGGATTACCAAAATTTTTTTTTCGAAAAACTACAGATTTCCTTTCAAAGTGCACTTTTCAACGAGTATTTTAAATCAAAATTCGACACTCCACGATTTTTTCCGACCGTGTTATGCCATTTTAAAAATATTCCAATGTTTTAGTCAACCTTACCGACAAATCAATTAAAAAAAATAAAATAACAGTTTAAGGTGGCATACTGGCCAAGAGTTAAGGCAAAAAATCATTCAACATTAATTTTACTATACAGCGTCCACAACAATTCACCATTACCGTCGCAATCGAAATGCCTCGGCTTACTGAAATCGAATTTGCCTAAATTGTTGCCCTGCTAGAAGCGGGATTGAATCAAAGCGAAATATCCAGAAGAATGTGGATTCATCGTTCAACGGTGTCACGCGTTCTTAGTCGGTATGAAGAAACAGGTTCTTATCGCCGGAGACCTGGTCAAGGTCGACATAGGATTACTACAAATCGAGAGGATCGCAACATTGTTAATGAAGCTCTGCGCAATCCAAGGCAGGTTGCGCGACAAATTGGAAATAATGCTTTACCAGGCAGACGAATTAGCGCTCAGACGATAAGGAGACGCCTTCATGACAGAGGTTTGAGATCACGAATTCGTGCTAGAGTGCCTAATTTAGCAGCAGTCCACCGACGAGCTCGTCGGAATTACGCCCGAACTTATCGATATTGGACACCAAGAGAGTGGAGACATGTATTTTTTACAAATGAATCTCGGTTTTGTCTGTACGGAAATAATGCTAGGATTCGAATTTGGCGTCGTCGACGACAACGTTTTGCATCAAATCACGTTGATCTAACTCGTGCGTTTGGTGGAGGATCCATTATATGGTTTGGGGTGGAATATCAATGAACCATCGATCAGATTTAGTGATTATCCCAACCCCTGGACTAACAGCGGGACGTTACATAAACGAAGTTTTACGTCCTCATGTAATTCCAATGCGTCGGCAAATGGGTCGTAATTTTATCTTGATGCAGGATAATGCACGCCCTCATACTGCAAGGATAACTCGTACTTACTTAGCAGAAAACAACGTAGAGGTATTGCCTCATCCTGCTTGTAGCCCAGATCTCAATCCTATAGAACATGTGTGGGATACGATGGGTAGGCGATTACGTAACTTACAGAGACCTCCTGCTAACCTCCAAGAGCTTGGGGAGAATTCTGAATGAAATTTGGCACGAGATACCTCAGGATTCAATTAGAGCATGCATTAATATGCAAGAACGTTTAAGAGAGGTAATTCGTCAACGAGGTGGCAATACACGATACTAAAGGCTTTAAGCGCATAGGGTTTGGAGTCAAAAAATACTGCGAAAGTGACGAGCCGCGGGATCCCTAATGTTCAAAACGGTTTACACAATCGGCCCTTTTCAGGGCCACAATGATACGTAAGTCCGACCAACAACCTCCTCGCGGTACGCATCGGGTAATGCTGATGTTGGTGGTATTTGGCTAAAACATTGGAATATCTTTAAAATGGCATAACTCGGTCGAAAAAAATCGTGGAGTGTCGAATTTTGATTTAAAATACTCGTTGAAAAGTGCACTTTGAAAGAAAATCTGTAGTTATTCGAAAAAAAAAATTTTGGTAATCCAGGCATACGTGCAAACTATTGAATTTTTTAAGAAAAAAAAGTTGGTATGCCTGATTAAGACATAGCAATGTGACATTATCTTGCAGACGGTGGATATCATTTGTTTCTCAAAGTACACATAATTTTCTACAAAACAAAAAAAAAAATGATCTCAATACGATAAAAATTGACCGAGTTACAAGCATTTGAAAAATGGCAATTTTCGATGAAAAATCTTTGTTGCAATAATTTTGTTGCCGAATATAATAACAAAGTTACCAATTAAGATTAAGAAAGAGATTTAAAGATTCAAAAATTTAGAAATAAGTAGGAACAAATATTCAAACTAAAATCAAAAATGAAAAATCAAAAACATAAATCAAATCAAAAACCAAAAATCAATTAAAATAAAATAAATTAACTAACAATAAGTTAGTAAAAGCTAGGAAATTAGCTAGCTAGATCAATTGTAATTAATAGAGCCATGGAAAAACCATGGAGAAACACGAAAAGGTAACAAAGCTCAAGTCAATTCGCACAAACTCACTCACTCACTGCTCGCACTCGAACGCTACTCGCTTAATTTGAACACACACGTTAACACGCTAAAACTAATAGTCGAACGCCCCACTCCAGAAACGCCACAAGCGATTCCAAGGAGATCAAATATAACTAGACATTGCGTTGTACCTCGAAAGCGAAATGGTCAACCATTCTAGGTATAGAAAGGCGAGAACAGGAAGCGACCGTTGAGACATTAGAGCATTGCTCTAACATTCCGGCGTTAACTCAGTTGTGACGGTGTAGGCTGGTCATGGCCTGCACCGTGTGCTTGTTTCCCTCTCCTTCCTAGGCAAAGGCACACGGCTGGCATCGGACGCAAGTTATTTTACGTGTCTGATGCCTGTCTTTATTTTTTTTCAGTATTGTAGTTAGAGAAAGAGAGAAGGCAGCGAGCAAGAGAAATGGGAAGGAAATATCAAGAGTAGGAGAGAGAGAGAGAGAGAGAGAGAGAGAGAGAGAGAGAGAGAGAGAGAGAGAGAGAGAGAGAGAGAGAGAGAGAGAGAGAGAGAGAGAGAGAGAGAGAGAGAGAGAGAGAGAGAGAGAGAGAGAATATATGTAGTTCGGTGAGGCTCGGCATGCGGCACTTGTCGCGCTGGGCAGTGCCGCGTGCCGCCGATTAGGAGGACAGTGGTGGGGAAGGCGTGAGAAGCCGACTCGCGCGCACTACTAGATCGTCGCACGCGAAGGAGATCGGCCGCACTGGGAGGATTGCCAACTTTTCTTTGCCTCGAACCAGAGAGAGAGTGGGAGAGCTGTGACGACAAAGAGTGTCAAGCCGTGACGACAAAAGAAAACTGGGCCACGTCTTGCGTTAGCCGCCTCACCTGCAGCCCACCTGCCAAGCAGCCATCACTTTTGGTCAGGTTTAGTTTTCTCTCCTCTCGTTTCTCTCTCTCTATTTTCCTCGGCATTGTCTTGCGGTTTTGTGTGCGGCGCCAGGCTTTCACGAGCCGGCGCAACGTATCTTCGTCACTTAGTCGTTTGAGCCGGTTAATGAGATGACATGGCGCTAACGTGCCGGTCATCTCATTTAGTGTAAGTTTCGCGTATTATTAGTGATAAGTGGTTTTGTATTCTCATCGGCATTCAGGGAAGTGCAAGTGTAATAAAAGGTCAATTAACGAAGTTGAGTGTGTGAAATCATTGAGCGTACACCTTCTCCTTCCTGCTTTGCTAGGAGCGACACACCGCCTTCCTTGCCCTCCCCTTAAATAATTGGTGATAGAGGATATTTTAGGCCAACTCTATTACATGGCATCCCTTGTGGGAATGGGCTAAGCAGAAGTGAGAAGAGTGCTTGTATGTGTGTGCGCGAATAGCTAATAAGTGGCATTAGTAATTACATTTTTACGGTAAATTCGTCAGTATGGTTTGTGAAAGTGATTTTGTAGCGTTTTGTTAGCAAGGTCAAAGCGTGTTAAAACAACGCGCCTTTGTCTAACAAAAAAAAAAAAAAGAAAACGAAAAAAAAAACTTAGAAACTGTAAGCATTAGAGTATCAGGTCGCGGCGCGCAAAGGTCGCTCGCGCCAACACGTGTTTGTTTCCGAGAATTTGAGCGTCCGAGTTTGTTTACGTTCGAACGCTGCATTCCTTTGTGGTTTTAGGCAAGGCGATAACTTGCCGGCCTAGCACACTAAAGGAGCATAGTTTTTTTTATTATTTTATTCATTTATTTATTTTTTTTGGTTGGTTACATATAGCTGTTTTTCCGTTCATATTTTTATTTTAGCATGTTAGCTGTCTGTTGGTAATTCGGTTGTGCCGTTGGATTCGAAAATAAGTAATTTTTTTTTTTAGTATTTATTTCATTCGAATTTTTAATAAACTGACGATTCGATCGCATCATGCCGCTGGCGTATAAGGATCGCGTAACTATGCGTAGGATTCTCCGCGACGCTCGCGTCAAAGAAGTCAAGCGCCGTATCGACTCAACAGAGCCGGTCGCATTGTTACGGTTAATGCGACATAGGAAACTTTCTTTACACGGCGAGATCGAAGAGTTAAGGGAACGCTACTTGCGTTTTATGCTTGCGATAGAAAGGCCAGAGTTAGGAGCGTCGCTTCAACCGAGCGACTTTAAAGAAGGTCGCGTGCCTGACCTTTTGCAGCGCGAACGCGGCGGTTAGCAAGACTGGACCGGACGAATATGTTAGAGTCGCGTCACCATGGGCAGTAGAGCCAGGCTTGCCAGGGCAGGCGACTGTGTCACCACAAAGTGTTGCCGCTCTGTATCGCCCAGCTCAGCTGCAGGGCACTAGAGTAACGACTCCTGATCGCGGGGAGGTAATTTTGCCAGCAACTAGCGCTGTCAGTACGGTTCAGCTTCAGGGTGCTAGAGCGATGACGCCCATTCGCGAGGAGGTTATCTTGCCGGTAACCAGTCCAGTAAGAACCACTCCCCAAGAGCGAAGCGCGCGCGCGACGAATGCGCCCGAGACAGAGCGACGTAGTGCCGGCACCTTGAGCCAGGTATGGGATGCAATAACAGCTGTTCCGCGATGGATATACCGACGGGAAGTGCAACAAGGCATCACTGATGGCACAAATACCGTGTATAGGGTAGAGAGAGAGGCAATGCAGGGTAGTGCGGATCAGGCTGCGCAACAGGCTCAACAGCCGTTGCAAGCCAATCTGACGATCGGCCGCGCGGCGCTCAACGTGCCAGCGGCCGCCAGCCCTGCTTACCAGATTCGCTCAAGCGCTCAGCCAGTGAATCAGGTTCTCTTTCCTGAGTGCCCGCCATCTGACACTGAGTCGTGGATCTCTGAATGGGAAAGAGCTATGCGAGCGCCTGTTAGCGTAGGCGCACGAGTGTCTAGACGAGGAAAAGGAGACTCGGACTCGGAGTCCAGAGCTTCAACGAGAGCGTCGGAGTGTAAGCCCGTCAAGGCGAAAATTTTGCCGGACCATGGTAGCACCGTAGACCTCTCGAGCTCCTCCGAGTCAGAGATCGGAGATCAAAGGAAAGGCGCCTCGCGTAAAAGCGACAAGACGCCAAAAGCTAAAAAGAAAAAGAAAAGTTCAAAGCATGTTAAATATATCAATGGCGTGCCAGCCGATGGTGTTAGTGCGCTGAATGCCTGGTCGCTTCGTTTTTCGGACGATGGTAATACGAGCGCGATTAGCTATTTATCAGGACCAGAGGACTGTCAGCGCTTCTATAGAATTCCGGATAAAGAATTGCTAAACGCAATCGGCACTAGTTTGCGTGATAAGGCGCGTACTTGGTATGAGCTTAATCGAGAGCAATGGGCGACTTTGTCGGAATTCAGAAAGAGCTTTTCAGCCAATTTTTGCCGTCAGCTTAGTAGGCAGCAGTTATATAGAGAATTGATGCAGAGATCGCAAGGAGAACGCGAACGCATTTCTGAATATGTAGCGGCCTTCCAGTCGATCTTGAGACGCTTCGATCCGCCAGTTCCTGACAAAAAGCAAGTAGCTATTATTGTGGAAGGGTTACATTCGCAGTATAGGCGATACCTTGAAACGAAAACGTTTAAGGACCTAAGCCAATTCAAAGAAGCCGGCCTAGCGTTAGAAGATCGTATGATAGGTTAGAAAAGGTGGCAGCGTCCACCAAGTGCAAACGTTACGCTCGTGCCGGAGTCTGCTTATACCGAGCCTAAGAAGCTGGCTGGAAAGAAAGCAGTCGTGGCGATAGAACAGGTCGCGAGCGAATTAGATGAGGTTTTAACACTAGAACCGGCTAAAGATACGATGTTTTCTGCGCCGGGTTTGATTCCACAACAGCGTGGACAAGCTAATGGCGCTCAAACGGGTGCTGCGAGAGAACAACGTCCTTTTGCAGGCGCGTGTTATGCGTGCGGTTTACCTGGCCATCAGAGGTCTCAGTGCCCGGCTGCGCAGAATTCGCAGCCGATTGTTTGCTATAAGTGCCGATAACCAGGGCACTATGCAAACGATTGCCCGCTGAGACCGACGGAGGCCAAGCCGGAGTGTCAGGTTTGTGGGACCGTTGGGTTTGTCTTCCGAAATTTTCCGACTTGTAGTCAAGCAAGACAGGGAAACTCGGGTGCGGGAGCCGCCGACCGCTCAGCGACTCCTGCTTAAAGCAAACCGAACGGGCGGTTTGGATAGACGAGTTGCTAAAAAGGAAAAGTAACTGGGTTGACGCGTCAAAAATAAGGAATTTCGATCGCGCTATTAGTAGTGTGTTAGGTGAGAAGTCGGGTGCAAACGAAAGAAAACAAGTCGTTTGTAGGCCGGGTAGTAAAGTCACTTACGATGTAGCTGACGAGAAGTTGGAGAGATGAGATCTCGTAGTTAGTGGAGAGTTTATTTCCTCGGCGTTGGACGGGTCTATATAGCCAGAGAACCAAAAATCAAGTAATTCGCAAGGCGAAAAACACTCGGTTCAACGTGTTAGTGCTAGGGTCGGTCATGAGCAGCGGGACGAGGCGACAAGCAGAACATTGTTTAAGTACGATGCGTGGGATGCGGTCGGAACGAACAAAGTTCAGCTTAACGTGGACTCTTCCACATCTAATGACATGGCTGGCTCAACAAATTCGCGCATAGATAATGAGCACATATTTAACGAACCCGCCAACTCCGTAGCTTTGGGTAAGCGTCCGGTCGTCTGTACAGACGCACCGTTCGTTTCGGTGAGGGGGGAGACTGAGGATAGCTCAGTACCTTTGCCAAAAACGGAAGAGTCGGATCAAGCGTTAGTAGCCGTGACAGAAAATAGGTTTTTCTTGAAGGTGAAGATAGGCAATGAAGTCTATAACGCGCTGCTGGACTCAGATGCTCAGGTGTCAGTTGTAGGACCGAGGCTTGCACAAAGATACGAGGAACGTTTGAAGCCGCCAACTATTTTCGTGCAAGGTATTTCAGGTGAAAAGGCGCGAACATTAGGCGATCTCAGACTGTGTGTTGAGATAGCTGGTAGAATCGCCTGGCTGACCGTGAGGGCCGTGTCATTTTTAAAACACGACCTAATCTTAGGCGCGGATTTCTGTAAGAACTGGCAAATTAACATTCATTTCGGGAATCGTGCTTGGCGGTCAGATGATCAGAGCGATTGGTGTCAATTTGCCAACGAAGGTAGCGAAGCAGTTGACGTGTTTGTTGAATGTGCAGGTTTGAATAGGTACGAAGAGACTCAGCGCGAGACGATCATGGCGCTCGTTCGCCGGATCGTCCCCGAGCCTGGAGATTCACTAGCAGTCACTAACGTTATCGAACATATTATCGATGTCTGTGACGCGCGCCCGATTAAATCGCCAATGCGTCGAATGTCGCCGAAAATCTTGGCTTTCCTGCAGGAGGAAACGATGCGCCTGTGGAAAGCAAAGATAATCAGGCCGTCGAACAGTCAATGGTGTAGCGCGCCGGTAGTCGTACGTAATTAAGACGGCGGTTATAGATTTTGTCTAGATTTTAGGCCGGTTAATAAAGTGACAAAGATTGACGCTTATCCAATGCCAAGAATGGACTCAATCTTAGATAGGTTGCGCGGTGCGGTTCATCTTTCGAAAATCGACTTAAAGTCAGCGTTCTGGCAAATTCCTCTCTCGGAGATAAGTAAGCAATATACAGCTTTCGTAGTACCGGGACTAGGTTTGTGGGAGTTTGAAAGAATGCCCTTCGGTTTGGTGAACGCGCCAGCAACGTTCATGAGAGTAATGGACGAATTTTCGGGCCTGAATACGAACCGCACGTTTTCTGGTATCTTGATAATTTACTAAGTGACGTACTTGGGCTATCGCTTAGACAGTGAGGGTTTGCGTCCGGACGACAATAAGGTGCAACCGATCGTAGATTATCCAGCTCCGAACAGCGTAGCTCAGCGTTGCGTCGCTTTCTCGGGATGGTAGGCTGGTACGCTAGGTTTATTGAACACGAAAGTGATATCAAAGTTCCTCTAACAAAATTAATTCGTAAAGATTAACCCTGGGATTGGGGTGAAGTTCAGCAAGTTGCATTTGAAAGGTTGAAGCGCTCATTGACTGAGGCGCCTGTTCTAGCGCGCCCGGACTTTGCGCGCCCTTTCTACTTGTATTGCGATGGTTCATATTTTGCGGTTGGCGCTTGTTTAGTTCAAATATTCGACGATAGCGAGCATCCGATATGCGATGCCAGTCGAATGCTTAACACTTATGAGTGAAACTACACAGTTAGTGAGATAGAGTTTTTAGCCGTTCTATTCGCGGTAAAGAAGTTTAGACCGTACATAGAAAGGTCACACTTTATTGTAGTTACTGATCATAGCGCGCTTACGAAAATTTTGAATAAAAGAGAACTTAGAATAAAAGAGAACAGGTCGGTTAGAGAGGTGGGTACTTGAGTTTCAGCAGCACGACTGCGAGATAGTACATAGGAAAGGGGCATTACACCATGTGCCAGACGCACTATCTAGAGAATTCGAAGACGAATATGAGGTATGCGCGTTTGAGGACACGAGCGATAAATGGTATTTGAAACGAATACAGGACGTGTTGTCTAGGCCAAAAAAGTATAGAACGTGGAAAGTAGAAGGTAACACGCTCTATAAGTTTATGCAGAACCATTTGCTCGATCCGATCACTAACAGAGAAGAGTGTTGGCGCATGGTAGTGCCGGTCGAGCATAGAGAACTTGTGTTGCATGACGCTCATTGCGAGCCCTCCTCTGGACACTTAGGCCGGGAAAAGACTTACGATAGAATAGCACGTGAGTACTACTGGCCGGGCGTTTGGTACGACGTTAGTACCTTCATTGCCGAGTGTAAAAAGTGCCAGGAGTACAAAACAGTACAACAGACGCCGCTCGGCTTAACGGGAAAACGTGCAGTAGAATGCCCGTGGACCGTAGTAGTCACAGACGTAGTCGAGCTACCACGGAGCAAGAATAGGTTTCGGTATATGGTCGTGTTTCAAGATTTACTCGTATTCACCAAGTGGATAGAACTGAAGCCGCTTAGGTCGGCGGACGGTCCTGCTCTTGCCGCTGCATTGGAAGAATTAATTTTATTTAGATGGGAAACGCCAAAGTACTTGATAAGTGATAATGCAAAAGCATACAAGAGCGTGATCTTCCAAGGTATGTTGCGAGAGCATGGCATCGAGCATGTGTTGTGCCCTGCCTATCATCAGCAGAGCGATCCAGTTGAACGCGTCAATAAGACGTTGAAAACTATGATTGCCATGTTTGTTGATAAAGACCACAGAAGCTGGGACCGTTACTTGCACGTGTTTAGGTATGCTTTAAATACCGCGACGCAGTCGTCGACTAAGGTATCGCTGGCGTTCTTAAACTTTGGTAGAGATCCTCGGCCGGTTAAGAGTCTTAGGAGAGAGCTAGAAAAGAAATTGCCTATTACGAAAATTGATACGCAAGCGTGGACGGATCGGTTAACGCGATTGAATGTGCTTCGAGACTTAGTGGCGAAACATATTGAAGAAGCTCAAGAAAAGCAAAAGCGTCAATATGATAGAGGTAGAAAGCACGTACTTTTCCAAGTAGGCGATCTAGTCTGGCGGAAAGTAGACCACTAAGCAGTAGACCACTCTTACAGAATTCAAAAAGAATTTTTCGGCTAATTTTTGTCGTCGGCTTAATCGCGAACAGCTGTATAGAAAGCTAAGGCAGAGATCACAAAGAGAGCGCAAGCGTATCTCTGATTATGTAGCAGCTTTTCGAGACGTTTCGATTCTCCGGTATCTTACAAAAGACAAGTAGCTATCATATTGGAAGGGCTACACCCACAATACTTAGAGACAAAAACCTTCAAAAATTTGAGTCAATTCAAAGAGGAAGGGTTAGCTCTAGAAGACCGTATGGCAGGTTGGAAAAGGTGGCAGCGTCCACCGAGTGCGGACGTTACGCCTGTATCAGAGTCTGCTTATACCGAACTCAAGAAATTGACCGGGAAGAAAGCAGTCGTGGCGGTAGAACAGCTCGCGAGTGAAATCGATGAGATTTTGACATTAGAGCCAGCTAAAAATACGTGCGCGAGCAAGAAGAAAGCAAAGGCGAAATGCAATGGACCGAAGAGCGAAGTTGCCGCGGCTGCTGCCCAAGGCACGAAGCCGCAGGCGACGAATCGCTTTTCACAGCAGGCAGCGCAGCTGACTGTTGCAGCGCAGCCGCCGGCCACCCAGGTGCCGATGTTTTCTACACCGAGCTTAATTTCGCAGCAACGTGGGCGAGCGAACGGCGCTTAAGCAGGCAACGCGAGAGGACACTATGGCTTGGGCACTATGCAAACTATTGTCCACTGAGGTCAACGGAGGCCAAGACAGTATGTCAAGTATGCGATACCGTCGGGTTTGTTTTTCGAAACTGTCCAATTTGTAATCAACTAAGACAGGGAAACTCGGGTGCGGGTGCCGTCGACCGTTCAGCGACTCCTGCTTACAGCAAATTGAATGGACGGTATGGATACAGGAGCTACTAAAAAGGAAAAGTAACTGGGTTGACGCGTCAAAAATAAGGAATTTCGATCGCGCTATTAGTAGTGTGTTAGGTGAGAAGTCGGGTGCAAACGAAAGAAAACAAGTCGTTTGTAGGCCGGGTAGTAAAGTCACTTACGATGTAGCTGACGAGAAGTTGGAGAGATGAGATCTCGTAGTTAGTGGAGAGTTTATTTCCTCGGCGTTGGACGGGTCTATATAGCCAGAGAACCAAAAATCAAGTAATTCGCAAGGCGAAAAACACTCGGTTTACCGTGTTAGGCTAGGGTCGGTCATAAACAACGGGACGAGGCTTCAAGCAGAACATTGTTTAAGTACGATGCGCGGGATGCGGTCGGAAAGAACAAAATTCGGCTGAACGTGGACTCTACCACATCTAACGACGTAGCGGGCTCAATAAATTCGCGTATAGGAAATACACAAGTATTTATCGAACCTGCTAACACAACAGTTTTGAGTAAGCGTCCGGTTGTCTATACAGACGCACCGTCCGTTTCGGTGAGAGAAGAGACTGAGCATGGCTTAGATGTACTTTTGCTAACGACGGAAGAGTCAGATTAAGCGCTAGAAGGCGTGATCGAGAATAGATTTTTCTTGAGGGTGAAAATAGGCAATGAAGTCTATACTGCGTTGTTAGACACTGGTGCTCAAGTATAAGTTGTAGGAGCGAGGCTTGCATAAAGGTATGAGGAACGTTTAAGACCACCTACGATATTTATTCAAGGTATTTCAGGTGAAAAGCCGCGAATATTAGGCGATCTTAGACTGTGTTTTGAGATTGGTGGTAGATTCGTTTGGCTGACCGCGACGGCCGTGTCAACTTTAAAACACGACCTTATATTAGGCGCGAATTTTTTAAATAAATGAGACGTTGACATTAATTTCGGGAATCATGCTTGGCGGTCAGGCGATCAAAACGATTGGTGTCAACTGGCCGACACGAATAGTGAGGTACTCAGTGAGGTACGCAGAATGCGCAGGTCTGAATTTATACGAGGAAACTCAGCGCGAGACGATCATAGCACTCGTTCGCCGGATCGTTCCTGGGCCCGGAGACTCGCCGGCTGTCACAAGCGTTATCGAGCATATCATCGATGTCGGTGATGCGCGCACGATCAAAACACCAATGCGTCGAATGTCGTCAAAAATCGTGGCTTTTATACAGGAGGAAACGATGCGCCTGTAGAAAGCAAAGATAATCAGGCCGTCGAACAGTTAATGGAATAATGCGTCGGTAGTTGTACGGAAGCAAGATGGAGGTTAAAGGTACTGTCTAGATTTCAGGCCGGTAAATAAGGTTACGAAGATGCGTATCCAATGCCGAGCATGGACTCATTCTTGGATAGGTTGCGTGGGGCGGTTCATCTTTCAAAAATCGATTTAAATTCAGCATTCTGGCAAATTCCACTCTCGGAATCGAGCAAGCAGTACACAGCTTTTGCAGTACCGAGATTAGGTCTGTGAGAGTTTGAAAGAATGCCGTTTGGTTTGTTGAACGCGCCATCAACGTTCATGAAAGTCATGAATGCACTTTTCGGACCTGAATACGAACCGCATATCTTCTGGTATCTTGACGATTTATTGGTAGTTATTACTGATTTCGATAGTCAAGTTGTTTGGTTAGAAAAAGTCTTAAATAGGTTAGTAAGTGTGGACTTAGAGATTAACCTCGAGAAATCGGACTTCTTCTGTACCGGAATAACGTACTTGGGCTATCGCTTGGACAGCGAAGATTTGTGACCGGATGACAATAAAGTGCATCCGACTGTAGATTGTCCTACTCTAAGCAACGTAGCTCAGTTGCGCCGCTTTCTCGGGATGGTAGGTTGGTATGCTAGGTTTATTGAGCACGAAAGTGATATTAAAGTCCCTCTGACAAAATTAATTTGTAAAGATCAACCATAGGAATGGAGTGAGGTACAGCAAGTTGCATTTGAAAGGTTGAAGCGCGCATTGACTGAGGCGCCTGTTCTTGCGCGCTCGGACTTCGCGATCCCTTTCTACTTGCATTGCGACGGATCATCTTTTGCGGTTGGCGCGTGCTTAGTACAAATATTCGAGGACGGCGAGTATCCAATATGCTACGCCAGTCAAATGCTTAACACTCATGAGCGTAATTACACAGTTAGTGAGATCAAGTTCCTAGCCGTTCTATTCGCTGTAAAGAAGTTTAGACCGTACATAGAAGGATCACACTTTATTATAGTTACTGATCATAGCGCGCTTACGAAAATTCTGAACAAAAGAGAACTTACAGGTCGGTTAGAATAATGGGTACTTGAGTTTCAGCATCATGATAATACTGTAATAATAACTATAATTAATATAAATAATTAATACATATAATTATATCATGTGCCAGCCGCGCTATCTAGAGAATTCGAGGATGAGTGCGAGGTATGCGCGTTCGAAGATACGAGCGATAAATGGTATTTGCAACGGATTCAGGACGTATTGTCTAAGCCGAAAAAGTATAGAACTTGGAGAGTAGAGGGTAGCACGCTCTATAAGTTTATGCAGAATCATTTGCTCGATCCGATTACAAACAGAGAAGAGTTTGTCGCATGGCAGTACCGGTTGAGCATAGGGAACTTGTGTTGCATGACGCTCACTGCGAGCCCTCTTCTGGGCATTTTGGTAGGGAAAAGACTTACGATAGAATAGCACGTGAGTACTACTGGCCGGGCGTTTGGTACGACGTTAGTACCTTCATTGCCGAGTGTAAAAAGTGCCAGGAGTACAAAACAGTACAACAGACGCCGCTCGGCTTAACGGGAAAACGTGCAGTAGAATGCCCGTGGACCGTAGTAACCACGGATGTAGTCGAGCTACCACGTAGCAAGAATGGGTTTCGGTATATGGTCGTGTTTCAAGATCTATTCACCAAGTGGGTAGAATTGAAACCGCTCAGGTCGGCAGACGGGCCGGCTCCGGCCACGGCCTTGGAGGAATTAATTTTATATAAATGGGATACGCCAGAGTATTTAATTAGTGACAATGTGAAAACATATAACAGTGTGGTCTTCCAGGGTATGTTGCGGGAGCATGGCACCGAGCACGTGTTGTGTCCTGCCTATCACCAGTAGAGCGATCCGGTTGAGCGTGTCAATAAGATACTAAAAACTATTATCGAAATATTTGTTGTCAAAGACCATATAAGCTGGGACCGTACATGTATAAGTTTAGGCACGCATTAAATACCGTGACGCAATCATCTACGAAAGTGTCGCCGGCGTTCTTAAACTTCGGTAGAGATCCTCAGCTGGTTAAGAGTCTTAGGAGAGAGCTAGAAAAGAAATTGCCTATTACGAAAATTGATACGCAAGCGTGGACGGATCGGTTAACGCGATTGAATGCGCTTCGAGACTTAGTGGCGAAACATATTGAAGAAGCTCAAGAAAAGCAAAAGCGTCAATATGATAGAGGTAGAAAGCAAGTACTTTTCCAAGTAGGCGATCTAGTCTGGCGGAAAGTCCATACGCTTTCTAACGCTGCCGCGGGTAAGAACGCGAAATTAGATCCGAAATTTAAAGGTCCGTTTAAGATCATTAGCCTAGTCTCACCCGAAATTTACGAGTTGCAGACAGATAGCAAACACCGTAGCGCGAGAGTACATGTGTCGGAATTGAAGCGATACATGCCGCCTCGTAGTGTTAGAGGTCTCGATTAGACGGTATATCTAGTTTAACTTTAGTTGTTTAAGTCACGCATTGCTCTTGTGTTTAATGCTGTAAATTTAGTTTACATAAATCGGTTACCGACTAGAATCTTCGTTAAAAATCAAGGAACCTAGATTAAGCTAGTTTAAGTACTATAAGTTTACTTATACGTTATTTTGGTTTGTAGCGTTTGATCAAGTCGTGAGCCATTTGCCGTAAAGAGAGAACGAGCTTAAAGAGAGGTAAAGCCTTGTCTCCAAGGGAGAGCATCGGCTTTCGGAGGGGCTATGACGGTGTAGGCTGGTCATGACCTGCACCGTGTGCTTGTTTCCCTCTCCTTCCTCGGCAAAGGCGCACGGCTGGCATCGGACGCACGTTACTTTACGTGTCTGATGCCTGTCTTTATTTTTTTTCAGTATTGTAGCTAGAGAGAGAGAAGGCAGCGAGCAAGAGAAATGGGAAGGAAATATGAAGAGTAGGAGAGAGAAAGAGAGAGAGAGAAAATATATGTAGTTCGGTGAGGCTCGGCGCGCGGCACTTGTCGCGCTGGGCAGTGCCGCGTGCCGCCGATTAGGAGGACAGTGGTGGGGAAAGCGTGAGAAGCCGACTCGCACGCACTACTTAGATCGTCACACGCGAAGGAGATCGGCCGCACTGGGAGAATTGCCATCTTTTCTTTGCCTCGAACCAGAGAGAGAGTGGGAGAGTCGTGACGACAAAGAGTGTGAAGCCGTGACGACAAAAGAAAACTGGGCCACGTCTTGCGTTAGACGCCTCACCTGCAGCCCACCTGCCAAGCAGCCATCACTTTTGGTCAGGTTTAGTTTTCTCTCCTCTCGTTTCTCTCTCTCTATTTTCCTCGGCATTGTCTTGCGGTTTTGTGTGCGGCGCCAGGCTTTCACGAGCCGGCGCAACGTATCTTCGTCACTTAGTCGTTTGAGCCGGTTAATGAGATGACATGGCGCTAACGTGCCGGTCATCTCATTTAGTGTAAGTTTCGCGTATTATTAGTGATAAGTGGTTTTGTATTCTCATCGGCACTCAGGGAAGTGCAAGTGTAATAAAAGGTCAATTAACGAAGTTGAGTGTGTGAAATCATTGAGTGTACACCTTCTCCTTCCTGCTTTGCTAGGAGCGACACACCGCCTTCCTTGCCCTCCCCTTAAATAATTGGTGATGGAGGATATTTTAGGCCAACTCTATTACACAGTTTCCTTCGCAATCAACCAATTCAGACGAAACCAAAGACGATTGCCCACCAGTTAAGAGATTTAATTCAAACGCACAACAAAACCCTGAACTGGGCCAGAAACTGAGGATCATACAATTGAACCTCAATAAAAGGCAAGTAGCCAACGATGAGCTCGGAGAGATTATGACAGACAGAAATCTTGACATACAGGTAGCACTAGTACAAGAACCATACCACTGGAATAACGCGATTTCCGGTATGGGCAGTATCAAGGCCATTCACGGAGCCGAAAAAGGCGAAGCGATTCAAGCCGCGATACTCTATAACCCGCACAAGGTCACAGCTACCAAGATTTCTCATTTGTATGACTCCTACTATGTCTGTGCACTGGTAGTTGGAGCCTTTGGTGAAATTTATTTCTTAAGCGTCTATTGCTAGTTCAGCCACAGCAGGAAGATTTATCTTGACAAACTAGCTGAGACTCTGAAGCAATTGAAAGGCAAAAGGGTTTTAGTTGGAACGGATGCAAACGCCAAGTCAAAGATCTGGTCTAATACACAGGATAAGAATGGAATAGTCATTGAAGAATCATAGAAAATTCATAGACCTATACGGGCTAATAGTGGCCAACAGGAAGGGACAGCTTTCAACGTGCCGTAGTATGAGGGGAGAGACGGATATCGATGTAACTTTGCATACATCAAATCTGTTAAATCTCTTGGTTAGCTGGTCGGCGAAAGAATGGATCACCAGTGACCACAGGCCCATAGTGA
Source organism: Phymastichus coffea (assembly GCF_024137745.1). Taxonomy (NCBI): domain Eukaryota; kingdom Metazoa; phylum Arthropoda; class Insecta; order Hymenoptera; family Eulophidae; genus Phymastichus; species Phymastichus coffea. The sequence goes on along the minus strand of NW_026706812.1, from coordinate 5,886,361 downwards.
TCGAACTGGATTTTGTCTCACAACCAGCCAGACTCATGCGAACTGTACAAACAATAGAACCAAGATTCAATATGAGAAAAGCTGATTGGGAGAAATTTGGGAGACTTTGCAAATTCGAGTAAAAGAACCTATCTGAGCTCCCTTGAGAAACCTCTGAAGACATCGAAACATATGTTTCAAAACTTGAAGAGGTTTCAATAAAGACAGCAAGACTCTATCTCATCAAAAATGAGAAGAACGCGCTCTCAACCTTGGTGGAATCCTGACTTGCGAAGTAAGTAGCGAGCGATACAAAGACAACGCAATATCGTCGCTCTGAAGGACAAGGAAGGACCGAATAAAAAGCAAAGAATAGCCCTCCAGAGATCACTTGAAAAATTGAGTCAAATAAATTCTGAATATGCAACGGCTATAAAAGAATCCAAAAGCAAAAGCTGACGAGATTTCTGCACTATTGAAAGCTAAAAGAATGCTTGGGCGTATCCATACAAACGAGCATCCAATAAAGTCAAAATCTCAAAAGCGATGTGCACGGTTAAACGTAATAGTTCAGTAACGAAAGACTGGAAAGAAACAAGCATGGCTCTACTAGAAGGACTAATGCCTGATGACAACCCAAACTGCGAATATGAAGCACATGCGGAGATTCGGAGAGATATGCGGGAGGTTCCAGTAACCGGCGACGCAACGTCTTTCCTAACAAGGGAAGTTGAAATGGCCCTTAAAGCGAACAAGGCAGGCAAATCACCAGGCAAATATAGAATAGAGTCAGAAATGTTTGTTAATGCAAAACCATTACACTAGGAACTGACGCGACTTTTCAACGCCTGCTTAAAATGCGGAGTGTTCCCCAAAAGATGGAAAAGTGGAATGCTAATCACGTTGCTCAAAGGAGTTGAGAAACCTGAGAACGAGATTAAATCATATAGACCCGTATGTCTACTCCCCATAGCTAGGAAGACACTCGAGAGTCTTATGATTCAAAGAATGTCCAACATTCTAAACAGCTCGGACTGGTCTTCGGAGGATCAATTTAGCTTTAAAGCAAATAGATCCACAGAGGATGCCATTAGAAGACTATACGAAATAGTAGAAGAGGCAGAATCTGATTCGTCGATTAAGTACGTAGCCGCTATTTCACTCGATGTCTCAGGAGAACTCGATGCCTTATGGTGGCCAAGCTTACTATTCCAATTGAAAGAAAGAAATTGCCTGAACAACATCTACAAGTTCCTCCAGAGTTACTTCAGTGATCGAGAGATGGGCATATATGCTCACTTCGAAGAAACACTAAAAACAGTAACGAAGGGGTGCCCTCAGGGTTCAGTCTTTGGACCGTTAGGTTAGAATGTCATCTTTGACAAATACTCCGGGCAATTAGGGACGCAGGATACGAAGTACTAGCCTACGCAGACGATGTGCTTCCTATCATTAAGGCAAAGACACGCATTGATTTTGAAAGACAAGCCCAAGAAATCATTAATATAATGACGGACTGGTGCAAGTCCGACAAAATGAATTAGGCAGATCAAAAGTCAGCACTAATATGGCTAAAGGGCCAACTAAGTGAGAATAGGAGCCCTACAGTCAAAATTGAGAAAGTAAATATTAAAACGCACAAAACAGTCAAGTACCTAGGAATCACGATTTCGAAGGGCTTGCAATCGGAAGGACACATTCGAAACGTGGTTCAAGACTGTAGCAACACCTACTTCGAGCTAAATAAAATAGCAAAAGCGAACTAGAGCCTAAAATTCAATTCCATGAAAAAGATATATAATGGCTTCCTACTATCGAGAGTTACATACGCCGCTGCTAGCTTGTGGCAAAGAATAAACATCAAACAGCAATCTGCCTTAGAAAGATTGCAGCGATTAGTTCTTTGCAAAGCACTAAAAGCTTACAAATCGATCTTTCATGAAGCGGCGCACGTGCTTGTAGTCACCCGACCAATAGCTCTCGAGCTCGACGAGAGAGTTGCGAAGTACTGCGTCAGGAAAGGGAAATCGATAACACTGCACGGCATCCGAATAGACTCGGACGAACTTCGATCCGGTAAACTAAAAATATCGAAAGAGTATGGCAGGAGAGATGGCAGTCAGCCACAAATGGCAGGAGAACGTACTGCTATTTTCCAGTAATTAAAGACAGATTAAAGAAAAGATGGCTAAATCCCAATCATTATACAGTACAGTTTATGACTGGACACGGTGCTTTTAAGTTATACATCCATAAAATAGGATTATACGATGACCAACTGTGTAGTTGTGGAGAAATAGAAAGCGAAAGCCATATTCTCTTTAACTGTAAAGAATTAAGGAAACTAAGAAAGCCATTAATAGAGGCTGTAGAAGAGGAGGGCCACACATGGCCTTGCCCTGAAACGGCCCTAGTATCTAACAGGAAAATCTACAAAGCCTTTGAAGACTTTGTAGAAAAATCACAGAGCCCAGGGAAGGAGCACATATAACAAAGAGAAAGCGCAGAAAAATAGTTATTAACTACAGTAGAAAGACGCCGCCTCTTACAAGGTCCCTAACCAGAGGACAAAACTCGTACAATGACTAAACTAATTTTTGAATTTTGAATAGCTAATAAAGCTTGAATTTTGAACGATAATTTTTGTACATTGAACTTTAGAATTAAATTCTGAAGTTCAATAATTCTAACGCTAGTTAGAATACCCGATTGAGTCTAATTTCGGAATCTGATTAGAATGAAGGGCATGACTGGCACGAATACTCAAAACTGCTTGGGGAGTCGCCTTGTCGGCTAGGCGAGACGCCGCCCCTGACCCAAAGTCAACAAATATTGCATCGAAAGAGCAAACATCAGTATCAGCGAGTCATAAAAGCCTTTCCATAGGAAGCGAAATTCGAAATCATGGCGAAAACCGGAAAACAACTTTTTCGAATGACTGGATACCCACCAGCATGATCGGTGATGACCGAAACGCAATGGGGAGACGTGCCACGGTACGTCGAAGCGATGGACCTGTGAGTTGTGGGAGCAATCCCTTAATACAGGTACTCAGGGTGGGATGTTTTGAACGAGCCCAGGAGGGGAGGCTTAGATGGTTGATCGTCTTAGGAATTTCCCCTGGCTGTCCTAGCTGGGTCTCTCTTCTGACATCCCAATTTGGGTTGGCTTCTGCGGGATAGTGGTACCAGGTTAAGCAAATCTCGTAAGATTTGTATGCCGCGCGTTTCCGACGCGGTAGACGTCGGGACATCTACAGTTTCGTCACGCCCAAACCGAGGCTTAAGCCTTTAGTTCCGCTCTCCTTGCGTGTCGAACTTTGAGAAGATTGGTACTCCTTTCGAGGAGGTCGCCGTCTTACAATTAGATTAACAAGGCTCCGACTCCCTGTGAGCGTCGGGGATGTCATAGCAAACTTGACTTCCGGATCTCCAAAGTATTTGAAAGCGAAGGATTGAAAGACAGTGGGCTATGCCAACCTTTGGCCCCCAGGGAGAGGGGCGGTAATGTTTGATTACGTTGTGCCTCCCTCAAAACGGAAAAGTGTGAGAAACGTATACACTAACTGTAGTTGGAGTTTGTATATAGGATATCTTCCACGTTTAGCAAGTTTTTTGTGCAGAGGGATATAATGCGTTGGTTCTTTGAAAGAGAGTGATTTTGGTTCAGCAGCTTTCTTTTGAAACGGTTAATTTTTTTATTCGTTAGTAGCTTCTTATTGAATATTATTTTGTACAAGTAGCAATTGCATAGAAATATTCCTCGTTCTTGAATTAGATGTAATTTCGATTCTGTTAAGAGAATATTGGTAGGGGTACTTTTCCTGAAGCCGAGGGAGAATCTGATACCGGCAAACTCAACTCTTTCAATTTTTTTAATTTCTTTGACTTGTTTAGGGAAGTAATAAAGCAGCCATATTCCAAGCAAGAACGAACATAACAACATTACAAATTTTATTATGTTTAGGGATTGTAAGCTATTAGCGCGTACTCTTTCAATGTGATCTTTAAAGTCTAGTTTGTAATCGAACGTTACGTCTAAGAATTTTACAGAGTGACTGGATTCCAGAGTAACATTGTCAACGGTTATTTCTGAGGAGCCCGGATGAATATTTTGCCTGTTAAATTGAATATAGATAGTTTTAGTCGTACAAAAATCAAGGCCTAGACTAGTCAATTTAAAATGAATTCTATTGATAGTTTTTTTCTAGAAGCTTTATTCGTGATTTGATCTTTTGACTGCAGTAAACGGCGATATCGTCAGCAAATTGTGATACAACTACGCTCTTTGGAAGCCCGTTGACAATGTCAACCCCATAAATAGAATACAGGAGAGGACTTAGTACGTCTCCTTGAGGAACAGCTCTATTAACTGTTTTAAAATAACGAGTAAGATTTTTTTTTACTTTAAGATTTTTTAGCGCATTCGGGGCATTTTGTCCCGAAATCGAAAAAGTAATTTGATAATAAATTCATCGCTATATAAATACGTGTTTTATTTACGATATATATGTATATATTTGTTTACACGTAGGATTGAATTTAATGCAACTTATGACTCACGTGTACATACAATCAAACGATACGCTACTATATGCATGAATTTATTACAAAAGAGAGAAAAAGAAAAGATGGTAATATTGAGTGTTACTGATCTTTTATTTTAAAGGTAATTATGGTCCGAAACTATGAAAAAAATGACCGAGGAAGCTGGACAAAATATACTTTGAAAAAAGCTTTAGATTTACTGACTAAAGAAAAATTAACAGTGTGGCAAGCATCAAAAGCATTCGGTATTCCATATCATGCTTTAAAACGTTACTATATAAATTCTTCGAATAAAAAGACTTAGAAATCGAAGTGTTTTGGACCAATATGAAGACGTTTTATTGGAATACATAAAAAAATTAGAGAATGCTTGATATCCACCAACATGTAATGATATACGTCGTTTAGCTTATTCATTTGTAAAAATGAATAAAATTAAGCATTCTTTTAATTCAAAAAATAAAATAGCTGGTCGAGATTGTCTTGTGACTTTTTTAGGGCGTCATCCCGATCTATCTATTAGAACAGCGCAAGGAAGATCGATAGCGCGAAATCTTGGGATGAACACAGCAGAAGTGAATTTTTACTTTAAATTGCTGCAAAATATTTATGATAAACAATATTTACAATATGGATAAGACAGGATTACAATTAAGAAAAAAAGCGACAAAGAAAAACAGTTGGCGTAAAAAGGTGGTAAAATGAAAGGTGTAAAAACGGAGCAACGAAGGAGCTTTCTGTTTACACTGCTTTCATTATAAGCGCTTCTCTTACCTACCAACTGCTCTCCTTTTTCTAGACTTTTCTGTGTTCCTGATTCCTTGTTGCATATTCACCTTTCTCCTCTGCTCGGCTTCTTCGCCCTCCTTTTCGTTTACATGCCTTGCCCTCTAGCCATTCGTTCGATTACTGCCATCCCTTGGAAATGCAACGCTGCCAAGGATCTTATCACATATTTTCTTCGCTGTCTCCTCACCAAGCCATTTATACCATCTATTGTTAATCCAAAAACCTCCAAGACCGCACTGTATTTGCGCACTAGTCATTTTCTTGCTTTTTACCCATTTTGCTACCCTTTTTCTCCTTTTCCTATCCTCGTTGCTAAGGTCATTTTCAATGAAAATCTTCGAATCCTTTAGCTTGTATTTGTTTTTCCAAATCAAGTTTCTATCTTCCTTATTTCCGCATCTAGCTATACATTCACTACCGCTTTTCTTTACCTGTACTATCTTCATCTCAATGCCCAACATTTCTTTACAAAACATAATTAAACCTATACGTCATTCTCTAGTTATATACAAGTCTCTAAAGACCAAGTTTTCTTGCCTATCAATCTATTCTTGCCATGTAACCGACCTTCTCATTGCGTTTATCTTGAATTCCGAGAGACAACTTGTACCGGCTACCGATTTCGTATCTCTATTTACCGACACGCTTTGTACTCCTATTGTTTCTATACTACTAGCTTTGCTGCCTTCATTTCTTAAATTATTTGTTTCGCGCGAGGAAACTGCTTACCGAGTAGCTTTTCAATCTCTTCTAACCTAGTGCACATTTTTAGCATAAATTCCAGCCATTCCTTTTCCAATCTCTCAATTTTTTTATTCAGATCTATTTCCAATGCTTTAATCTATACTTAATTTTTTTTCCGTAACTTTTTCTTGCCTAATCTTTTTGAGTTCCATCTCCATCCTCTCTTTTATACTTGCCCTTTCTACAATAAGCGCTTTCCTCTCCTTATTCAAAACTTCTTCCAATTCTCCTATCCTATACCTTATAACTTCGCATCCTCGGCATTCTAATACTTTTTCTTTATTATCAAATTTCATTACCTTCGCGAAACTGTCCTCAAATCGACACCTATTTATTTCAGGTCGTGCCGGTTTTTTCACACTTTGACTCTCTTAAGCCTTTTAGTTATCCTTTCCTCTGAATTTCGTACCAGCGCCACTGGGTTTTTCACATGCACTTATCTCACTTTCTTCACCTCTATCGCTGCTTCTCTTCGTGCTCACCACTTTTCTATCTTCCTTTTTCTTGACTTTTCCATACATCTTTGCCTATTCGCGCAGTTCCCTGCTCCTGCCTGCCGAACCACCTGCCCTAACCTCTACGCACACTCAACACTTTTTCACTTCAGATTACATCGACGCCACGCGCAATGGCAAATACGGCCAACTTATTCAATCTACGCACGCATCTTTACAACAAAACATGAAGATTGTTACATAAAACACTGAAATATCTCAATTACAGAAATAAATGCCACTGAGCTCCCTTACATGCGACCGCTCACTCCTGTGTTACTTAAAATATACACATAATATACCCCCATACAGGATAAGTTCGTATACAAAATTTCAAGTCAGTACTTTTATTTGAAAATTTTCTACAGTCATTTGAATTTAGTTTTTCATTGTGTAAACACAATCATGGAAAAAATGAATATCATGTGCTTATTGAATTGCTATGGTTACCATTCTTCTTTATATATCTTTTCTGTTCTATGTTAAATATGTTTCTGAGAATTATTTATGGAAATGATATTAAAAGGTTTTATTTCTTATATACCAATTTGCTTTTACTCGTTCTCTTTTAGTGAAATACGTAATAAATTATTAACTGTATAAGTCCGAGCAATCTTCTGTCTTTATTAAATTAACCAATTTAGTGATTGTTATAAGTTTTATTTAATTAAATGCAAAATATCTTAGGAAATATCCATTCAAAGCAGCCAATATAGCTGTAAACAAATTATACGAGATCTGTCCGGAAAGTATTGGGCCTACCTTTATATTTTCGTGCTAGCGTTATTCTTTATCATCTGGTGGGTGGCATCCTTCAAACTAATCCCCACTTGATTGAATAACACGGTTCCATCGATGTTTCCACTTTTCTAAACAGTCCTGGAACTCACTTTTAAGGATAGCCTTAAGTACACTCGTCGCATTGTTTTCAACCGTTGCTTTGTCATCGAATCGGTGTCCTTTGAGTGATTTTTTTAGTTTTGGAAACAGCCAAAAGTCACAAGGGGCTATGTCGGGACTGCATGGAGGTTGTCGAAACAATGCGATATTGTGTTTGCTCAAAAACTGCTCCACAAGATTGGATGAATGCGCTGGCGCATTATCGTGATGGAGAAGCCAGTCGCCACTTTCCCAAAAGTGCGACCATTTTCTTCTTACTGCATCACGCAAATGTTTCAAAATTTGAACGTAGTATTATTTATTGATTGTCTGACCTGTTGGTGCATATTCGTGATGTACAACACCTTCACAAACTAAAATTCGAAAAAAACAATCAACATTGACTTAACATTGCTCCGACTTTGATGTGTTTTTTTTGGTCTTGGCGATTCAGAATTCTTCTACTGTGATGATTGTTGTTTTGTTTCAAGATCATAACCATAAACCCATGATTTATCACCTGTAATAACTTTTCGAAGCACATTATCATCATTATTGACCATTTCCAGATTGTCCAGAGCGATTTCTAAGCGAATGTTCTTCTGCTCTGCTGTGAGCAATTTTGGGATGAATTTCGCACACACGCGTTTCATTCCGAAATTTTCGGTTAAAATTTCTGAAATGATAATTTTTTGTATCCCAAGGACTTCTTTTAGTTCTCGCACAGTCATACGACGATCTTGTTCGATTGTAGGTCACACCCGCTCAATATTATCTGCGGTTTTTGTCGTCGAAGGTCGGCCGGAACGAGAATCACTATCGACAGAAGTGCGACCATCCTCGAACCGTTTATACCACTCTTTTATTCGTGTTTTGCTCATACACTCGCTTCCGAAGGCCTTTTGTATCAATTCAATAGTTTCCGAACTCGTTTTTCCGAGTTGAAAGCAAAATTTGATGCAAATTCGTTGATCTTGTTTTTCAGTCACTTTTGACAATATCAAAATCCGACGAACGCGAAAAAGGCACTGTAAACAAAGACACGCTGCGCATGAACTATACGTCCGGCAGGTGTCAGTAAGTAACCAATACATTCGTGAGGCTTTACTGTTAATGTTTCTGTCCGGTAGAAGTCGCTCGAACACTATGGCGCGAAGATATAAACGTAGGCCCGATACTTTCCGGACAGACCTCGTAGTTTGAAACTGCAATTGATATTTGAAAATTTGCGCGCAAATTCAAGTGACGTGGTGGCACTCGCAACCTACCAATTATGATAAACTCTTAATGACTTCTACCGAGGAAAAGCGAATTATCATAGTGGGTGTAGCGCGGAAATCAAAAGTCGCACGAAGGTGGTCCTCGCAATAATAAGGAATGCGAAATTGAATTTAAGAGGAAATTTGGCGCGGAAAATTCGCAAAGTGACGTAACCTAACTTTTGGAGCCGCTAACGACTTAAAATTAATGATGAATAATAATGAAAAATGATAATGAAAAATGAAAATGAGAATGAGACTAAATGGCACGCAGTAAATTTTGTTTTTAATTAATAATAAATATTACAGATTCGCAAAAAGTATGCGATATACTAAATGATTGAATGAGCGATACAGAGTGGCGACAAAATGAGAACACAGAAAAGTCTTCCTCACTCAACAAACAAAAAAAGATGCATAAGCGATGATGTTCGTCGTTGGTAAGGCAAAAACGGCCAAATTCGTGATAAAGGTCCAGGTGCGGCTATGGTACGGCAATTGATCCAGTTGAGAGATTGAACCGATGAGAAGTGTTGATTGTGCGTCAAGTGGATCAAGGTTATGTTGTACAGGTTGCAAAAGTAATGCAAATTCCAGGGCAAGATGCAAAGAATTATGCAGAAAACAGCGTACGCTTGATGGCACCGTGGAAGATGCACTATCTGGAATAATTTGCTCGAAAGCATGATACAGAATAATTAATAAACTGTAAAGATGGAAGAGTCGTTGAAAAGATGCTGCGATGCCTACCAGAGAGAGAGAAACCAGTGGTTGGACAAGAAGACGGATTAACAACACGTACAAAAAGGACAGATCCCCCAAATGGTAAAGTAATACTAATGCACTTTCGTGGACAGTAAAAGCTGGATATTATGACTCGGTATTTGCAGGTTTAATTTGTCGACTTTTCGCCACGATGTTTCACCTGTGGCATACTATGGCTTCAACTGAAAAAAAGAGTCCAGTATAACCCATAAGTATTTACCTGTTCACTAACTATCTTAAAAAAAATTAAATTTGTGAAAACTACTGATGTTTCATTTAACTGCGAAATTAAGAAAATATCGAAAATGTTATAAAGACATAAATTGTTATTGATTAAAATATGAAAGAAATGAGCTAAAAACGAGCTAATAATTATATCGGACATTTAGGACCTAACAAAATCGCGGAAAACCGCGAAAATTTTGAATATTTAAATAAAGTAATACTAGTTACGATTTTTATATTCTCATTTTCTACTAAGAGGAATTTGTATAAATATCAAGAAATTTTGTAGATCATGTAAGCCTACACCTATTGTTTTTTTCCCATGGGGTCACGTAGAAAATACAATTCATGCACATCAACCCGTAACCAAAAGAGACATGATCAACGTACATACCGCTGTTAACAATGAACAATTTTTTTAAGCTTCTACGGCTTTAATAGTAGGAGAGGGGTGTGGTATATTAGAGAATGTAATCAGGTAACACATTAGATCTTTATTTTGTTTCCCGTATTATTCACTCAGTTCTTTCAGCTTTGCCTTATTAGGATGGAATACAGAAAATATATATGTATTTCAAATTCATGATTTTTGTTTTTGTTAATTTACGTGTAAACATTACAGGTATGTGCAGTTTGGCCAACGAAATATGGAATTTTAGTCGAAAAAGCAGTTACAGCTCCGTTACAGCAAGGGTAAGGGTAACATTTATAATGCAAGTTACTTATTTTATATATTCTGTAATATTATTTACTTTACCCAACAACTAACAAATACATTATCAATATCGCACAACAAGGTAAACGAAAGAATAGTTAACCATTTGAATTATTGACACTGTTATTATATAGAACCCTGCTTTGTTAACCCACAGTATATGCTGGAAATGGCTAGTTGATAGTAAAAACACATTATAAAATAATAAAATATCACTATAATATTTAAAATTGTACGTTTAGTTAGATTTATATGTTATTCTTTAATGCATTCATTCAAATATACTTACTTTAAAATTAATGTGAAATTCAGGTAAGGATTGTGGTGGTACTATAAGAGGGTCGTTTGAAAAGTCCGTGCAAAGTCAGAGAGATGGCGCTATTAGTGCGTATCAAGGTTATTTTTAGTTAGTGGCATATCTTGGAAGTGTACACACCAAGTTTCAGCCAGATCGGCCAATTACTTTGCGTTTTACATTCGTTTCAATCAAAGAAATCGAGTGGTTGTAAAAAAATGGACGAAAAAGAATTTCGTGTATTGATTAAACATTACTTTTTCAAAGGCAAACCGCCTCAGGAGGTTAAACAGAAGCTTGATAAACATTATGGTTATTGTGCACCTTCGATTACAATGGTTTATAAGTGGTTTCAAAATATTCGGAGTGGCCATATGAGCACAAAAGACGCTAAACGTTCTGGACGCCCTGTTGAGGTTACCACTTCAGAAATCATTGATAAAATCCATGATATGGTGATGGCTGACTGAAGAGTGAAGGTGCGTGAGATTGCTAGTACTGTAGGCTTCTCGAGCGAACGGGTACATAATATTTTGCACCAACATTTGGACATGAAAAAGCTATCCGCTAGATGGGTGCCGCCATTGCTCACGATTGAACAAAAACGAGATCGTGTGAAGTGTTGCAAGAATGGTTTGCAGCTGTTCCAGCAAAATCCGCAAGACTTTGAGCGTCGCTTCATTACTGTAGATGAAATATGGATACATCACTACACTCCTTAGACCAAAGAACAGTCTAAACAATGGGTTACCAAGGGGGAATCTGCTCCGAAAAAGGCGAAGACAATTCCTTCGGCCGGGAAGGTTATGGTGACTGTCTTTTGGGAGTCGCAAGGAATAATCTTCATCCACTATCTAGAAAAGGGTAAAACCATTATAGGCGAATATTATTCATCGTTATTGGATCGTTTGAAAACCGAGTTGCTAGAGGAACGTCCACGATTGGCCCACAAAAAAGTCCTCTTCCACCTCGACAATACGCCAGCTCACGCCTCAGCAGTTATGGCCGCAAAACTGATGGAGATAGGGTTCCAACTCGTTTTACATCCCGCCTATTCTCTAGACTTGGCTCCGTCGGACCAACTATTTGTTCCCTAATATGAAAAAATGGCTGGCGGGGAAGAGATTTTATTCAAATGAGGAGGGGATTGCAGAAATGAATGCCTATTTTACAGACTTGGACAAATCCTATTACTTGGAAGGGATTAACAAACTAGAGCAGCGTTGGATGAAGTGTATAATCCTAAAAGGAGACTATGTTAAAAAATAAAAAAGATTTATTAAAAAAAAATCAAGCAGTTTTTATTTTTGCACGGACTTTTCAAACGACCCTAATATGTATGATATAATACAGAAAAATTAGAAATTCATTCGACTGCGAATCCCATAACCCGATTGAACTAGGCTAGCTGGCATTCGGAACATCCAAGGCATCGTGTTACTGGTGGTATGTCGTATTCACCGTTCCTAGCTAGTAGCAAGCAAGATTTTTTTATCAGTCCAAAAGCCGTATATGGGTATATGAAACTTAATTTTTTAGCCTTTGAGACCTTTCAAGTATTTTACTGGTTAAAGGTAGGCTTAGAAACTCCCACATGCATTATTATTTATTTAATCTGTGAGAAAAGGTCAAGCATATGTTATTTTCTCATACAACTAATACCAATAAAGATATCATTCGTCCAATAAAAAGATAAATAACAAAATCACACATGCAAACCTGACGTATTATTATATTATCAATTAATATTGTGACATGGCGACCAGTAATAATCGCTGGCCCTGTGTGTGGCACTGTCCTCGCACGGACTTAGCAACCAAAGGTGGCTGTGGCAACATGGCATTCACGTTTGGTTTGTTACAGAACTTAGCAGATGTGGGTGCGGTTGGAGAAAAGGGGCTCGAGATGAAGGCGAGAGCGTGAAGAGCAAAGAGAGAGAGAGCGACTTATTAGCGACGAGGGAATTCGTGAGAATCCGGAGAAAAGTCAGAGAAAAGTCAGAGAAAAAGTCTAGAGAGAAGCCAGCGAGAGAGTCCGAAGAGAGGGTAGAGAGAGACTGGCGAACTTTTGTGTATCCGAGCTAACCAGGATATTTCTTGGAGGGGCAGTACCGAGAAACACCAGGATACGAGTTTGGTACACTTTTATATCTACCGAGGCGAATGGTACCAAGTCCTGGCAGGATACCCCTCATCCGAATCGTCAAGGCTAGACAGCGGCGCAAGTGTCATCGTCGAGCGAAGTACGATGGAATCTGGTGGATCACTCTCCAGAGCATTTGAATTTTTTTTTCTCCCTACACCAGCTCTCGCTCGCAATTTCGTGGCCGTAATTTCATCCGTTTGCGTCGAGGACACTGAGCGAATTCGCTCGGGTTCTCTTCGCCTAAGTTACACTCAATTGTTGCGTTTGCGCAAGTGAGCGCATTCGCTCACTCTTTTGTAATTTTTTCTTGTTAATTTGAATTTTTTATTTATTTTTTTATCGCGTTTTTGAGTGTGAGCGAGGCCGCTCACTCACGTTATAGATATTTAATAGTTTTTGTAATCGATGTTATTAGGGCGTAATATGGAGATCGTCGTATATATATATATATTTATATATATATTGAATTAACGTGTGGTATTTCTTAACTGCCTAGACTCGATTTTTTTCAGCCATTCGTGGTGGATTTATTTGTGGGAGTTAGCGCCGGCTTCCTTAACTGAGATAGGACCCAACATCGCGGGCATATCTGTGACGCACCGTAGCTATCGAGTTTTCCCCTTGCAATATTGTAGCTTTTATCTGAAAAATCGGTAATTTTCCTTCTTACATGCGATTGCACGTTATTTATACCTAGGCCTATTTATACTAACAAGGAAACCACCCCAACCCGACCTCACCGATTTGAAAGATTTTGGGATATATTGTAGTACTTGAAAAAAAATTAGATACGTGTTTGTTTTATCGGCCCATAAGGGCTTTTAAGGGGTAAAATCCACCCTAAAAATCAACCCCTAAAATCAGTTTTTTTAATATTTCTCAGCATCCAATGAATATTTTTCAGAAAACTCAACGTTAAAAAATTTCATGTAAAAAGGCGCTTTTAAGGACATAACATTTATATGGAAGGGTTGCAACCCCCTTTTTTAATAGGGGTAAAAACACTATATTTTGTACTGTTTTACGACATGTAATGTAGTAAATCAGCTCGAGTGATTTAAAAATCGCACTGATAATGAGAAAATACCAAAATTATATTGACGTGTTTCCGGATTTAAAAAAAAATATATTTAAGGGATGTTTCACCCCGTAGAAACCACCCCCGTCAAACTATCTATAGGTTAATCCACCTAACCCTGGAATAAACAAGTTTAGTCGTTTGTTATTTCTTGAAATTATTTAATCTTATGCATGAGCGAGCTACCTCAACTAACCAACCTGCCTCTAACCCACCAAATCCCCATAAACCACCCTTACCGAAACACATGCAGGCTAACCCACTTAATCCTGTAAAAAGCAACTTTAGTCGTTTGTTAGTTCTTGAAATAATTGAATTTTACACCATAAGCGAGTTATCCTAGTTGTATAACATAACTCTTATCCACCTACCCCTAACCTATCTAACCCCCACCCTTATAAACCACCCTTACTGAAAAACAAGCAGACTAAACCTCCTAACCCTGGAAAATACGAGTTAAGTTGTTTGTTATTTCCTTAAATAATATAATCCTACGCCTGAGCGAGCTACCTCAACTAACCAACCTGCCTCTAACCCACCACACCCCCATAAACCACCCTTACCCAACCAAATGTAGGCTAATAGACCTAACTTTGGGAGAATTGAGTTTATCAGTTGCTTTTTCTTAAAATAATTGATTTCTACACCGTATGTGGGGTATTCCATTTTTTTTTTCATAAAATATATCTGTAGCTCAAACATAATTTATGACAAATAAAAATATGTTTAATACATTTTATTTTAATAGTACAAAAATGGCGAGAAATATCACTTAAAAATAAACACGAGAATAACACGAAATCTAATTATCATTTATAGATCTATACACATATATTTACATTCGTATGTAGATACATAAATATATTTACGTAAGAGCCATCGTACGTGATACTACGTATATTTTGATTTTTCATAATAATTTTCATCTTTTTCTTTTTTTTATTTATTGGTAAATTAAAATGTATCATTCAACGAATTCCTTACAGAAATGATAATCATCGAAAAAGTGTTTGAAACAGAATGATCTTTTACACCAACCACGCCGTATTATAGCAAAATTTTTACATGCTTCTACTTCGCAATGTATATTGCAAGAATCTCCAAAACTAAAATCAACAGGTTTATGCAACTCGGAAAAACGAGTTCGGAAACTATTAAAATGATGCAAAAGGCCTTCGGAAGCGAGTGTATGAGCAAAACACGAATAAAAGGATGGTATAAACGGTTCAAGGATGGTCGCACTTCTGTCGATAGTGATTCTCGTTCCCGCCGACCTTCGATGACAAAAACCGCAGATAATATTGAGCGGGTGCGACTTACAATCGAACAAGATCGTCGTATGACTGTGCGAGAACTGGAAAAAGACCTTGGGATACGAAAAATTATCATTTCAGAAATTTTAACCGAAAATTTAAGAATGAAACGCGTGTGTGTGAAATTCATCCCAAAATTGCTCACAGCAGAGCAGAAGAACATACGCTTAGAAATCGCTTTGGACAATCTAGAAATGATCAATAATGATGATAATATGCTTAGAAAAGTTATTACAGGTGACGAATCATGGGTTTATGGTTATGATCCTGAAACAAAACAACAATCTTCACATTGGAAGCATTCTGAATGGCCAAGACCAAAAAAACCACGTCAAAGTCGGAGCAATGTTAAGTCAATGTTGATTATTTTTTTTCGATTGTCAAGGTGTTGTACATCACAAATATGCACCAACAGGTCAGACAATCAATAAAGAATACTACGTTCAAATTTTTAAACGTTTGCGTGATGCAGTAAGAAGAAAACGGCCGCACTTTTGGAAACTACTAGATGGACGTACTATATTTTCGTGTTCGGGAAATTTGTACATAAATATAGAAATAAGTTTATTTACAAATCCAGCACTATGAAAAAACTTTAACTTTTTAAACACTTCACTTTTCTGCAACTACTATGAATAATGAAATATGTATCGGATGTCTTATTATCGTAAGGGGAGTAGATTTGATATAACTTATCTTCTTCGAGCCATTGATAAGACAAAATTGTAAATAAGATAAAGTGTACAGACAAAGTACCAACAAAAAGTAAACTAAACCACAAGTGAAAATTGAAAAAAGTAAACAGTTTATAAGTATAGGAATTGAGACTATAATAACTATTTATAACTATTAATATAATCAATTATTTGTTGTAATTTCTTTTCTCATTGACAAACTGTAAATGATTAAAAAAGAAATAATAACTATATTCAACTTCCACTTTAGAAATTAATAATTTTTAACTGTTATTACTTGTTATTTTTCTTTATTACGAATTAACTTTACGTTTAAAAAATAATAACTAATATTATTACTCTTTTATACACAGCTATATGTAATACAATGCAAATAATATTTTAAAAAAAACTGATACTATAACTGTTGATATTAATTTCGAAAAAACAAAATAGTTAATAATTATTTATAGTTTATTTTAGTCTTAAATCTTATATTTTGTAACGGGGTTGCTTACCGTTTAATTAATTTTATTGAGGCGATCGCATAAATACGTTCGTAATCACCTATATCAAACGGGGAAGTCGGAGAGCAAGGGGAAACAGGTGTCAGTCAACCAACTAACTACGAATACAAAGAGAACGCTCCGAAAGTACTTGTTAATATCGTGTACGAAAACTCTTTATTATCTTTTAAATGCTACATTAGAGTCGGCTCGCGTGTTTATGTTTACATCGGCGCTCGCTCGACAACAACATGCAGTGTCGGGACGCTCGCTGCTCTTTGTCCGTAGAGCTATTACATGCACGCTTCGAGAGCGGAAAATTAATTATTACGCATGCAATCACTATCGCGAGATTAAGCTGGCCAGCTTACCTTTATTCTACAGACGCATGAAGACAAAAGGAACAATTTGTACTACGGGAATGTCTGTCTGTTCTTTTGTCGCGGATCGCGAATTCGCGCGCACGTGGTTTCACCCTCGATGGCGAAACCTCACACACACACTCCTTTGATGTCGCAGGTATACGATGACCTTCAGCTGGCTCAGGTCAGCACTCCAGACGACTCGGTGACAGTGGTCGCTGATATTCGGCTCTGGTTCGGACAATTCTATTGTAGAATTCGATCTGGTGGCTCGCGTATCGGTAACTGGCGTCGTAATTACGGGCGAGCGTGATGATGGTTAGTCCCTCACTGGTTCATTTTCAATCGCGCGCGTTCCATCTGCTCGGGTACCGAATTCCGTCGTTACATTTTTCGTCTCCCGGCAAGTGCTGCCCCCGCAGGCAGCTACTAGGTTAGGCAATTAGCGCTAATTTGACGTTTACCGTCACAATTTATAAGTTGTTATTAATTATTTTTATCTTTTTTGTATTTATAATGAAAAGAAAATAATAATGATTACATAAAATTTGTAATACTTGAGACATATTGTTATGCAACATGAATGTTATTCAAGAAATACTTTTATTTTTCGCTATTTATATAAGGTTAGCCCGCATGTCGTTCGGTAAGGGTGGCTTATAAGGGTGGGGGTTAGATTGGTTAGGGGTAGGTGCATAAGAGGTATGTGATTCAGCTGGGACAACTCGCTTATGGTGTAAAATTCAATTATTTCAAGAAATAACAACCGACTAACGTTGCTTTTCACAGGATTATGTGGGTTAGCCCGCATGTTGTTCGGTAAGGGTGGTTTTTGGGGGTTTGGTGGGTTAGAGGTAGGTTGGTTACTTGAGGTAGCTCGCTCATGCATAGGATGAAATTATTTCAAGAAATAACAAACGACTAAACTTGTTTATCCCAGGGTTAGGTGGATTAATCTGCTGATAATTTGACGGGGGTGGTTTCTAGGGGGTGAAACACCCCTTAATTATATTTTTTTTTAAATCCGGAAACACGTCAATATAATTTTGGTATTTTCTCATTATCAGTGCGATTTTTAAATCACTCGAGCTGATTTACTATATTACATGTCATAAAACAGTACAAAATATAGTGTTTTTACCCCTATTAAAAAAGGGGGTTGCAACCCTTCCGTATTAATGTTATGTCCTTAAAAGCGCCTTTTTACATGAAATTTTTTAACGTTGAGGTTACTGAAAAATATTCATTTGATGCTGAGAAATATTAAAAAAACTGATTTTAGAGGTTGATTTTTAGAGTGGATTTTACCCCTTAAAAGCCCTTATGGGCCGATAAAAAGAACACGTATCTAATTTTTTTTCAAGTACTACAACATATCCCAAAATCATATAAATCGGTGATGTTGGATTTGGGTGGTTCCCTTGTAAGTAGGGGAATGCGAATTTTATCCCACTACTTCAGTTACAAGTGTCTTTTATTTCGCACATCGAAAATTCTAGAGCGCCGTTTTGCCTATGAACTTTTGTAATTTTCTATGTATTTCACTGCAATATTTACTTCTGTTTTTTATAAATCAATAGAAGTTTATCAGTTTCGATACAGCAAATTATTTATTAATTTTCAATAACTTATACGTAAGTAGATAAGCAATGTATGTCCTAGGACACAAAGGAGCTGTCTGTGTGTCCTGGGACATAAAGGAAGCCGCCAATGCATAAGCCATATGCGTATGTTTTGGGACACAAAGAGGCCGCCCGTTGAAGCTGTTGCGTTTTCGCAATAATTTGACATCTGGTTGTCCGCCAGTGTGCCCTTCGACAGAGTACCCTCCCCCCTCTATAGAGGTTGTTAAGGTAGGACGCTGTAGAAGTTGGTAGGGTGTTTGGTAAGCTATATGATGGTCTCTCTCTCTCTCTCTCTCTTTCTCTATCCCTCTCGCTCTCCTTCGACAGTAGAGCGCTTAGTAAGCTTATGCTGGCTAAGTGTGGGCTCTTGGAGAGGGCTAGCGTCTCTAGCTTGCTAGGCACGTACGCCGTATAGTGTAGGTGCTTCTCTCTCTCTCTCTTTCTCTCTTTCTCTCTCTCTCTCTGGCATTTGTTACGATTTATCTATGAATTCAAATAATATAAAACCCTTACTCGAGTTCTCAGAGAGTGGATGCTGGTACAAAACGGAGAACACACCTCAGTCCATTGCAGTTATTCAAGAGAGGCTTGAAGCAGCAGCAGCAGTCTCTTCCTAGTTCTCCTCTTCCAGTAGTGGTAGATTTTCTATTAAAAGTAAGTTTCTTATATAGCTCTCTAACTATATCCTAGTATTATCAAACAGTATATATTTAATTAATGATTGATTTGTTTTTTTATTGTAGAATGGATTTTTCGTCAATCAATCAAATTGCAAAATCAGCTTTCTTACCTAGAAACCCATGTCACAGTTCGATAAGAACTGTACATATATGATAACTAAATTAAGATGGTTGAACACTCGCTACGGATTTAGTGTAGTAGCAATAGTAGATGACAAATTTGAGGTATTTCTACCGAAGCGAATAAGCTTGGCGTTAGAAAAAAATGAGGAGATGCTGCAGAAATTGTATGAGACCACTGAGAAAAAGGAATTATTTCTACACCATCAAAAAGGCTCGAATTTTGAATTTAAAAATTAACTTAGTATAATGTATAAATGTGTATAGTAAATAAATTTCAATCATGTCTTTAATCATAATTTAATTATTCGTTCAAATCATTCATTGGAGAGGTATGAATAATGGTATAAATAATTATGCGTCCTTTCATCTGAATTTCGACTTAGTGTAAAGGTCTCATAAACAATGTTAGTAGTGGAAGGACCTCACAGGTAAGAGCGATTGTTGGGGCTCTTACTATTACCTAACAAAAAAAGTAAATAAATAAATAAATAAGAAAGAGAGAAGGGGGCGATTTCGGCGGCTCGAAAAGCGTAGTAGTGGGATTAGATTCTCAAATAGTGATAAGACGTTAATAGGAAGCCCATTCTGTTCGAAGCAGCAGTAAGAAGAAGTAGTAGAAGCTTAGCTATGCCAGCTATAAGAGACAACAGGAGATCTCCTTCCTCTTCTAAACATGTATGGTTTGCAAAAAAAGTTAGAATACATCATTTTCCATACGAAAAAAAGACTCTAGTAAAAGTATTTGGAAGCAGATAGCACGAGATCGCGTGCGCTTTCAAAGACATTTTGCTGAATTGAATAAAGTTATATCACGAGTATTATTCAAGAAACGTATACTGATGATGAATCGATTGCTTGGTCATACGAGGTTTGTCCGGAAAGTATCGGGCCTATCTTTATATTTTCGTGCTAGCGTTATTCTTTATCATCTGGTGGGTGGCATCCTTCAAAGTAATCCCCACTTGATTAAATAACACGGTTCCATCGATGTTTCCACTTTTCAAAACAGTCTTGGAACTCACTTCTAAAATGGAAATCTAATTCAAAGTAGAGGGAGGCCGTTATGGTGTCTCGAAAACCAAAGTAGTAAGGAGAGGTTTTAAAAGAGCTGCGAGCCTCGAAGAGATTTATTCTTTCTGAAGAATCGAGTAATAGCTGTTATAGCAGCAGTAGCAGCAGTGACAGTAGTAGTAGTAGCAGTAGAAGACGTAACATTCTAGATCTTTTTACCTACAGCAAGATAAATTTTGAAATGTTAAATAACATTGGAATGAAGCTCTTCGACGTACTTCCTGAAAAGAGACATCATGAATTGCATAAAAATCAGAATTGTCTTATTAGATTATTACATACATGAGGCAAGATGAATATCGAATTATTCTTGAACTCGATTGCGAGTTCAAAATTGTTCTACAGGACCGAATTTTAAGAGCAGTAATTTACCATTATGATCTTTTTATTGATCTATCCGACAGAGTTCAGAAATATGCATTATTTATTCAATATCATGGATGTGATCGATTTCAATTTATTATTTAAATGTATTTGTAAATCTTATTATATCTCAATAAAGATTGTATTATATCAATTTATTTTCTGGAGAGGTAAATGAGTATTAGTGTTTCTATTAAACCAGGCGTCGACTTGTCTTAATGGACTTATTAGTGTCGAATATAAAAATGGAATACCTCACACGTAAGAGCGAAGGTTGGAGCTCTTATTCTTAAAATAAAAAAAAATAATGTAATATTTATAAATGGAAACAACATTATCTATTTAAATACAATCTAGATATATATAAATTTATATTTATAATTCATTGATTTATAGTCTCCTTATTCATCCAAGAATTGTGAGTATTATTAAAGCTGAGCCATTTTACGAAGACTTCATTACCCCGTCTTCTGACAATTTTTTCTACAAGATAGATATCAGGATACATAGCTTTCTGCAGTTCTTGCTCATAAAAACCATCAACAATGGGATTTTCTTGATAATCTAGTACGTGATATGTTACAGGTTTAGTTCTCGAAATACGATGAATAGTAAAAATTTCTGTAGACCAATTAGGCGTATATCCTTTTTCAAAAACGTGTTTAGACTTGCTTACTCGTACTTTATCTCCTACCTGGAATTTCGGTTTTTTGTAAAGACGATGATCGTAAGAGAATCGTGTCAAGACCTGCATTTCATTTTCTTTAGTCACGTCTTTAGGCTTCATATTTATTGTACGATGTTTTCGATTATTATAAGATTCTATTAAACTGGGGAGAAAGTCAATCCACTTATAATTTCCTATTAAACTGAATTTTTTCAACATAATATTTTTTAGTGTTCGATTGAAACGTTCACAAATTGATGCTTTAAGATTGCTATAAGTATAATATAGGTTTATTTCATATTTTTTATTAGACCTTTGTTCTCTATGGAATAGCCTGGCATCTCAACAAGATCAGATTGCCGTGACTCATCTATTCCGCGTATGTCGACTTTTCAACGAGAATAGTTTCGAAGTACTAGTTTGTATCATCCACCACTCTTTGATGTTTCATTTTCATTATATTGTTAAAATTAATGCATAAAAATAAACGATATATTCTTTAAGTCTTTGTCCTTGTTATTATTATTTTCTTGTAAATGTTTAATCGCTTCTCGTTACGCTTGTAATTCCGACCTTCTGATATTTAAAGATTTTCTAAGATTATTTATCGCAGTCGTAAGCGTAGTAACGTTAACTTCCCTAGTTTTTCGCAACGTTCGTAAGTATACAGTATCATTACTCTCCTGAAGATCGCCTATATTACAAATTCTTTTGCTATCCACGTCGTATTGTTCGTCTTTAGTGATTTTATACCCTACACCAGGAGGACCTCGATTACCTCCCATTTTATTCAATTTACATCCAAACACATCAACACTCATTTTATTACTCAGGAATATTTAGGATTCTCTTACTATATATAGCCAGCTTCACTTAATTCTTCAATGATTGAATGAATTTCATTAACATGACTAGAATTCCCGGGAGTTTGTTCGGTGATAAGCAATTTCAATCAATTAAGGAGCTCGTTTAAATCATCCCAATATACATAATTAAATAATTGCTATTTTTGCTTGCTATTTTTTAGTTAGGAAAAAGACCTCTTTCATCAATAGTCGATTTTCGCTTATTAGCTCTAATTCTTCAAGATAAATTTCGACCAATATACTTTTTTAATTTATTTACATGCTTATTGCGATATTTTCCATTTGTTTCGTATTTCTTTCGATGAGCGTTAGTGATTTCAAGAATTTGTATATAATTTTCAATATCCGATGAACTGATTAATTTAGAAGCAGGTTCTTTACGAAAGAGAAGTTACATTAAACCAGGCGTTTTGCTGTATGCTTTATCATTCACAGTCACGTTATCGTTTTAGAAGGAAATTGGAGAATTGCCTAAGTCATATGTATTTTCTTGCAAGCGAACACCAAATGTCTTGTCTAAATTACTTTTCTGCTGAGGTTCATGCAATAGTCGAATATATTTTCCTACAATCGAATCATCCAATAGCTGTTTTTGTTGTTTTAGTTACATTTGAACTAACTTTGTCTAAATTTATTGCAGTTGTATCAAGTAATGATTCAGTAGTCTTATTAAATTCGTCTTGATCAGGATCATTATCAATAGAAATGGCGGATTTAAATGTAAAATCAAGTGATTGCAATGTAGAATTTGATTCATAAACAGTACTATTGAAATATCGAGATTTATAGGGAGTGTCAACTATTGTTTTTTACTTGAAACTTTATCGAACGTAATTTTCTTCTCCTTGTTCGTTTTCTGTTCAGTATTATCGTTAGTTTTATCCATAGCTACCTCCACAAGTTTCTTCAATGGATCGACCATAGGTTTAAAAGTTTCATTCAATGTATTTTCTAAATCAGCTTTGTCACGTTTTATTAGTTGATACTTACGTCTGATGGTATCACGAGCCTCAGATAATTGCTCGAGCATCTTCTTTTCTTTTTCAATATTAGCCATGTTGACGCTTGTAATTTCGAAAGTTAAATTCATTCGTTCACTCCGCTATATTTATAGCAAAAGAATCGAATCCTTTTCTATACCGTCCATGATTGATTGGTTTATCTCTATCAATAACTATAAATCCATGATTATCTTCTCTCGAATCTGAGTTAACATGATCGTTATAAATATGTTTAATAACCATGTCATATTGTCGAAACAAAACTAGTAAATTCACATTATATTGAATGAGATACTTCGGTATGCGAGCGTATGATTCAGATAGAAACTATCTACTTTTTTATGTCTTCACGTACAGAATTATGCTCCCCGTTGTACTGCTTTTCAGTGGCTATATCGTCAAAAATCATGATGGAATTTGGATGAGCTTTATCTTGTGAAACAACTTTCTCATGCTCACTAAATGCATGATATTGTATACCATTAATCGGTTTGAATAAATCTTTTACAAATTTATACTTTGGTTGATTGAGGGACTTTTCTACTCTAAGTCCATTAGGATTAGTGATTAGTGTTAGCAAACTGTTAGTTTTCTCACGGTTACTAGGACCATAGAAAACTGCTCGTATACTGTTAGGTAGAAGTTCGCCATGTCTTTTTTTTCGTTTTTCCGTCTCAACCACACTATCAAAATTTTTGATTTGTAACTTAAGTGGTTTCTTTTTTAAGTCCATATTGTTTTCTAGTCAACGATTAAACGACAAATGAGACTACTAACTGTAAAAAGACTGTATATATATGTTTTAGTTTCATTAAGACTTTGTCTTCTGATGAGATATGATCATTTGTTGCAAAAGAAAGACTGGTGGTGCTGGCTTAGTGTATAAGATCATTAATCACTTACCATTCGAAGCTCATTTGCCTGATTATCAGTATTGCGGATCGGGAACTAAAGTGAAAAATCAACTTGCTCGCGGTGATCCTGCAAAAAATACGCTAGACGCTGCTTGTAAAGATCACGATATTGCTTATTCTCACAATCGAGAGAACATTGACGCCAGAAACGAAGCCGACTAAATTTTAGCTAAACAGGCCTGGGACAAAGGGCAAGCGAAAGATAGTAGTTTTGGTGAGAAAGTTGCTGCGTTTGCTGTAGCCAACATAATAAAAGTTAAAAGTAAACTTGGTATGGGTATTACAATTTTGAAACGAGGAAAGAAACGAGGCAAGGGATTAAAAAGTCGTCAACAACAACGACGGCGACGAAAGTCATATGTAAAAAATAAAAATCTATCAATTGCATTGAAAAAAGTTATTAACGCTGCTTCGAGAAGTGTTGTGCCAAGTAATAAATCACTCTTCATCACTCGTTCGGCTATAAAAGGCGCTAAAGAAGCTGTGAAGAAGGTTGGAGGAAGAAGAAAAATAAATATGCCTCGTATTTTACCGATTCCCTGTAAAGTGGATGGAACTCTTCCTTTTTTAATTCCATTATTTACCGCTTTGAGCACCACTGGAGCTCTAACTGGAGGAGTTTCTTTAATAGCAAAAGCCGTTAACTTTGCTAAGGTCGCCCAAAATTAATTGAAAGAAGCTTATAGATACAATAAAACTATGAAAGCTATTGCTATTGCTAAAGAACTTTATTTCGAAACGCATCGTAAAGTTTATGGTCTTCATTTGAAACCATATTCAAGTGACAAAGGTTTAAAAAAAACCTCGAAGAGACCTCACTTACTTAGTCGAACCCTGATATATCATGATATAAAAAAATATGCTAAAATACTACAAATTGCAAATTTTTGAGGTGTTTTCATGTGTAATGCTCTACCAGCCGGTGGACCGCGATGTCAAGAAACAGCTATTGTAAATTTAGATGATGAAAGTGGACCAGGTACTCATTGGGTAGCATATAAAAAGACTGCTGATGAGATTATTAATTTTGATAGCTTTAGTAATCTACAACCATCTATAGATCTATTTCTTTATCTCAAAGTTAATAGAATCATGTATAATTATATTAGATATCAAGAGTTTAATACATACCATTCAGCCATCTTTGTCTCAAATTCCTTTAGAACAAATTATATAAGAGACGACTAGTATAAGAAATACTCATTCAACGAATGACTATCATTTGATATGAATTTGTCGTGGAGAATACACTGACATTGAGTCTCTCGGGAACTTTATCCGTACTCGAAACACATTATTTTCCATCAGTCGAACTGATACCAAACATAAAATATTTCTTGGTCTAGTTGAGCTATTAACATTTAATTTAATACCAAACATTCACATTGGTTATAATAAATTTTATATTGAAGGTCAAGAAGCTATCACTTTATAGCTACGAAATAGAAGATATTGAAAGCTTTCTCAAAGAAGCATTAGCACCTCAAGGCATATCGTTTAGCCTGAAACCAAATAATAATACTTTTCGTAGTGTCATCCAGTGCAATTAAAAAATACATTTTGAACCAGAGGATTCTATTGGATCAATTTTAGGCTTCATTAGACCCACAGTCGTTGAAAACGAAACGCATAGTTCTGACTTAACCCGTGACTATTCTGAAAGTTAATGGTTTACGTGTAGAGTGTAATATTACTACAGGCTCGTACATAAACGATCGCAAATTATATATTATATATGAATTTTTCTCAGCAGTGCCACTTGAATATACGATTATAGAAGTTCCCTCTCATGTCATTTACCTTCCAGTCGCTGTGAGGAGCATTGATCATTTTCAAATTCGTATAGTTGATCAAGACGGAAACCTAGTTAACTTTCGAGGAGAAGTTATCATATTGCGAGTACATATAAAAGCCATATCTTAGTAATGGGTATCATTTACAATATAAAGACCGGCCGAGGCTATATTAAAAGACAAAAATGTTAATCAGCGACCGGTCAACAGCGACCTATCAGACTGCTCACAACTCAGAACATTCAGTTCCTGAAAAGCTTGAGACTAAAAGTCGTTGAAACTCATGGAAGAAAATATTGTGCATATTAGTATGCTGTATAAAACAACAACAACAATATGAACGGAATTTTAGACATTCATTCAGTCGCTTTCGATAAGTCTATAGCTCATTATGAAGTTCGTGCGCATCAGCGTTATTCATTATCACATTTCAATAATAGTGATGAAATCCATATAGTAATTCAAGATCAAGATTTATCTCGGCTTCTATCACGCAGTATGATTCATATTTGTGGTCGGTTGACCAAGTCGGACGGTACTACGCCAGTGGAGAACACTTTATTAGTCAACAACGCCCTCTGTCATTTGTTCGAAAAAATACGATATGAAATGAATGCTATTGAAATTGATAATGTTAAAAATGTAGGCTTAACGAGCCTCTTGAAAAATTATCTTTCACTTAAACTATGTCAAAGCTCTATCGCTGAAAATACCTGATGGAATAGTGATAACAATGAAGTTTTGATATGTAATGCTCTAGTTTATTTTGATGTGACTATCCCTCTCAGTAATTTAATGGGCTTTGTTTAAGATTATCGGAAAATTGTAGTCAATGTCAAGCATGAACTTATTCTCACATGATCAAGAATTGATTTGAATGCTATTTTCAATACTCCAGTAGAGAATCCTGCTGCTTCAGAAAAATCAAAAATTAGTTTAACTGAGGTTAAATAGTTGATGCGATATGTAATGGTTACGTACAAAGAAAAAATCAAATTACTCAATCAAATTGGATGAGATCGTGCAATTACAAAGAGCTATCTTACTTGGGAAATGTATGAGTATCCAAAATTACCTCGTACATCAAATCATGTTTGGAGTGTTTAAGACTTCCAATCAATTGGAAGAACCTCGCTTTGTTATTTTAGCTTTTCAAACTAAACTCAAAAGTTCAACGAGTGTTAATTCTAGTAATTTTGATTATTGTAATATTAGTAATGTGAAGCTATTGCTCAATTCACAATGCTATCCATCTGGAAATCTCAATTTGAATATCAATCAAAATCAGTATGCTGTTCTCTACGATATGTATACTACTTTTCAAAACGTTCACTATGGTAAAAAAACAAGCCGTTACTCAATAAAATAGATGTCATTAATAGAGTACCGCTAATACTTATAGATTGTTCCGATCAAAATAAAACATTAATGAAACATTAATGAAGCATAATTTTTAGCGAACTTAGTATAAAAATTAACAAAACCAAGAAAGCTTTGCAAGCTTTTCAAATTTTTCGGAGCTTTATATTTTTGAATGATCTCCAGTTTTCATGTCTGCGCTTTAATTCCCGATGGAGTGATTATGTGGCCTAGGAATTCAATCTCTTCTTGAATTAACTTTGAGTTTAAAAATTTAAGCGTTTAATTATCCCGGCGACAACAAGTAAAAGTGTACGAAGATGGTGAATATGTTGATCAAAAGTCTTCAAAATACATATAATATCGTGAACGAAAAGAATTGTTTGAAGTCGCCTATCGATAAACTTAATGCCCTGACTAGTGCTGCAATGCTCATGCAGGTACCAAAAAGCATGACGTTAAATTCGTATGTGTTTCCTTCAATTACGAACGCAGTGTATTTTTTACTGTTTTCATCTAGCAGAATTTGCCAAAAACTACTGGTCAGATCGAAACTAGAAACACATTTGACACCGAAACATTGCTGGAAAATATCATCCATGTGCAGTGGAGATTCATAGTCTTATATTAATTTCTTGTTAAATTTACGCGCATGAAGGCAAAATCGAACCAATCCCTCTTTCTTAATGCCTATCACAATTAGATTAATATAGTTACTCTTTGATTTCTGTATGACACGATTATTCAACATATCCTTAATAGCAATTCGAACATTTTCACGATAATTAAGTGGAATAGGATACTGCTTCGAGAAGTAGGGCTCTTTGTCCTTTAATACTAATTTATGAGTATAGACTCTCAGCAGCCCTAGTTTTTCGAAATACATCCCGGAATTCGTACACGAGCGCTGCAATCTTATTTTATTGATTAGCGGTTAGATTTGAACATTCTCCGATTTTTTCACTGATCTCTCCCCGAGTTAGCTCCGCAGCATTGTCTTTCGCGACCCCAGCGTCTAATGTATTTCGGGATACGTCATTAAAAGAGAATAGTTCGTCATCAAAACCAATATCAGTATTATACTGAATCGCGAAACTTTCGAACTTTTTTCCGTCGATATAAGTTTCGTTGTAAGGTAGGATTTCTAATTGATTATCTGTTTCAATAGGTATTAATTCGTTGGACGTGTCAAGGCTTAGCTTCACGTTTTTCAGCGTATCATATCCGATTATGCACTCTTTTATAAGTTTTAGAACAATTAAAAAGATAGTGTCATAGAGCGAGTTTTCCCATTCAACTGTAAAATAAATCTGTTTTTTAACCTAACGGTTTTTTTATCTGTTGCAACTTCAAAAAAAGCGTAGGCTTTTCTTTATAAGTGCTCAAGTTTTGATTATAAAATTCCTCCAGAATCGCAGAAAATCCGCTTCAAGAATCAAGCAGAACTTTCACAGGTACATTTTCTAACTGTAAGTTAATGTCGGAGCATTTTTGACTTATTGGATCGACCTCATTATTCGATAAATTACCGTTTATTTCATCACGGGGATCATCAAAAAATGTTAATATTTGTTTCTGTTTTAATTTGTTATTGTTTTTATTTTTTATTGTTGATACCCGTTGTTTTGAGTCATCCGATTTTCGGGAAGTAACAGTTATTCGTTTCCCGACGATGTACTCGGAGTACTCACGGCTAACGAACTATTATTTGACTTTGTTACGTTTTTCGTTGTGTTGAATTTATCGTTACATGTTTTTGTAGTTTGTTTCGCTGTTTTGACCGTAATACTATTAACATTATGCTCCGACCCATCTTTTTGCGCATTTCGTGAGCTTACATCATTATCGAGCGAAGACAAAACTGATAAATTCAGAAATTTTCTTAACGTGGAGAGCTTGCACCAGGAAGTGCACATCTCTATTAAAATGCCCCGATAATTTATCGATAAGCTCTTCTTCATCTAAGTTTTCATTTATATCGTACGCTAGATTAATGTTTCTGAGCGCATAATTGTATCGCATGAGCTTTCCGAATTCGATTTCTCTCGTGATGTTTCTACGGATCTCTGCGTTCCAAAATTTATCTTTAAACAATTTCTCGAAATCATGAAAGTTTTTTATTTCGTGCTGCAGGAGCTCGTACCACGAAGAGTTCACGCCCGGCATTGATTGCAACAATAAACATACTAGTTGAGCGGTGCTATAATTGCTCGTTTGCAAATAACGCTTAAAGTCGTTCAAATATTTAATCGGATAATATTTGTAGCTCTCGTCGAACGTTGGGTAAGTCAATGAGTTACTTAATCGTTTCAATTATTGTTTCGTTAATGCATGAACGATTGTTATCATTACCTTTTAATTTTTATATTTCTTGTAAAACCAGCGACGAGTTCTCTTTAACTTCGTCGAGAATATTCTCTTTAGTACGTATGATGTCGCATAGATTTTCATCGTAGCGATCCCGCAAGCCCGAGATAGTCTCATTGGCTTTTTCTAGACTAGTTTGCAAAAACAAGATCAAATCTGCTTGCGCGCTTACTTTGTTTGCTAATCGATCGATTTTAGTACATAAATTGTTAATCGTTTTACACGATGGAATGAAATCATTTTGAAATTTAATCTGATCGTTATGAAAGCTCTTTAGTTCATAAACTATCGCGTGCTCCTAATCATGTATCCGTTTTTCTTATTCGGTTCGCTCTTTCCCGATTCTCGACTCATTTATTTCGTTATGAATCGTCTCAGTCGAATTATAAAAACATCCCTTTTTATTCGGTATTTTGCCGAATTTCACCGTACGTGTAATTAAATGATATGGTGGCGGGTGACGCTATCAAGCACTTTGAGTGTTCATAACTTTCTCGGAGTGGGATTTATGAATATTAACTCATTGAGGAAAAGTATTGAAAGATTTTTCTTTCTGGCGGAGGATACCACTTACCACGTTTCTGGTGTCGCTGAGAGCTGGTTTATAAGAAGAGGTCACGAGGTGGGGTATACCAAATGAATCGGGACAAATTGAGCGTATTCTTTTTGAAAAAAAAGTACTCGTGTTTCGCCGTTTTGTTCCATAGGCCTTCTGAGCCAAGAAAACAAATAATGATTTTCAATTTTAAACGTTTGATTCAATAACTTCATGAATTGACGGATATTTCGGACAGTCTCATGGATCATTTTTGCATATGTTATACATGATTTCTGTGTATTTTCTTATATAAAATATGATGGTACTTTTTGTTTTATCGTAAGGTGCACCAAAAAAGCGCTAAAAGTAAAAAAACACTGAAAAAACACAAAAAAAGAGATTTTTACGTGTGTTGTCATAAATAAAATTAGTTTGTTTGTGTCAGATCGTACATCTTCAATATAGTAAAATATCAGATATGTATTTTTTTTAAATACTTTCTGTACATACATATTTTTTATAAGATTTGAATTTTCTGTTATTTTTTGTTGCAGTTTAAAATACTATATAAAAAATTATATATTACTATTTAAATATATATATATATATATATATATATATTATATACGTACACTTCAATAAAATACAATCTAGTACAGTATTTGTGAAAGGAGAATAGGGTAGGGATCAATGTTCTGTAAATAAAAACCAAATTTTATAGATTTATTGGCATCAAAATTTATTCTTTTTGGTAAATTGAAGGATGGTATCCAATGAGTCGATAGTTTTCTGAATAACAAGACCAAACTTTCCATTGGGTTCTTGTAAGCATATAAAAACTTGAGAAACTAATTTTCCTGATGCTGTCAGGATGTACTGCGCTGTATAAGAATGTGTAACCTTGTTTACATCTCCAATATGTACCTTAACTCTCTTTTGAAATATCTGGCGAAGTCAAGTTCAACTCATTTTTTAAATAAACCTCATCAGACTTGTCTGTTTCAAGATTATCAATAAAATCCATCATGTAACCAGAAAATTCTTTACCCATTATTATTATTAAGTTTCCCGTGCTTTTTCTCCAGTCGGTAACACGTGGTCGTGAGTGAATGTGTGCGTGTGCTCTCTTATTTTGTTGTGCGCTCCATTCCATCCGTCTGATCGCGTTCATCTAGCTTGCTTTGCCAATTTCTCCAGTTTTGATGTTCGGACATGTAAAAAGTTGAGTGTTGTACGACTGGTTTTATTTTTCAACGTAGTCTGCTATTAGTTCGATACACTTGGCCCAGCGATGCTCCAACTTCTTAACCCGTCTAAAAAATACGTTTCCTCGAGGTCTGAAAAGTAGGCTTCCGTGGCAGCGATTACCTCCTCATTCGACTCAAATTTCTGCCCGGCGAGTGACTTTTTCAAGTTTGGGAACAAAAAGAAGTCGCACGGGGCTAAATCTGGAGAATACGGTGGATGTGGCAGCAGTTCATAGCCTAATTCGACCAATTTGGCCATGGCGACGGCGGAGGTGTGAGCCGGTTCGTTGTCATGGTGGAAGGTGGTTTTTTTCTTCGACAAATGGTGTCGTTTTTTCTGCAATTCGACGTCGAATCGGCCCAATAATTCGGCATAGTACAGCCTTGTGACCGTTTTGCCCCTCTTCAGGTAGTCGATGTAGATCACACCTTGTGAATCCCAGAAAACGGTGGCCATCACCTTTCCGGCCGATAGGGCAGTCTTCGCCTTCTTCGGAGCACTTTCACCGGGTAAAGTCCACTGTTTCGACTGTTCCTTGGTCTCTGGTGTATACCAGTGGATCCATGTTTCGTCGACTGTCACGAAACGATACAGAAACTCCTTCGGATTGCGCTTAAACAGCGTCAGACATTGCTCTGAAGTTGTCTCACGGTTGCGCTTGTTGTCCGGAGTGAGCGAACGCGGCACCCATCGCACCGACAGCTTTCTCATGCCCAAAATTTCATGCAGGACATGACCCACGCGGTCTTTTGAGATGCCTCCGATCTTAGCTATCTCGCGCACCTTCAATCGTCGATCTACCAATACGAGATCGTGAATTTTTGTCACGTTATCCTCCGTGGTAGCCGTTTTCGGAGCACCTCGACGTGGCTCTTCAAAAATCGACGTGCGACCACGTTGAAACTCGTTAAACCAATTTTTGACGGTCACCATCGAAAGAGAAGAGTCACCGTACACAGCATCCAAGCGTTTTTTGATTTCGCTACGCGATTTCCCTTCCAAAAATAAGAATCGAATCACCGACCGATACTGCTCTTTTTCCATTTTTCATAAATCAACGGACACACTTCCTTTCACACGCTCTCAAAAATAAACTACAACTCCGATCCGGCTGAAATCTTGACAGTAACCATCGAGAAGATTGTACTACGTGATAGAATATTTCTTTTGCGAGAGTGGCGCCATCGGGCGGTGAGGCTTAGTACTTATAGGACCACCCTCGTAGATATTGAACAAAATTCAGAAAGACTTGATAAAGGTAAAATTTTAGAAGGAGAAATGAAAAGAGTGTCTTAAGAAGACGTTATATTGTTGAAAAAGAAAAATCACCTGATGAAGACAGTGATGTTGTTAGTACAAGAGATGCACATGTAACGAGAGTAGGCAGTTGCCTGTTTCTTGTCGGTCCCTCTGCGTCTCCTCTTTGCCCTTGGCAAGGCTCAGTGGTCAGTATTTAGCGCACTTTCTTCATGTGCTTAACACTCTATGTCTTTTTCAGCCGCCATAAATTGCCATGCTCAGCCGAATAAGCCGGAGGAAAACGTAAGATAAGAGAGAGAGAGAGAGAGCGCTCACGTGAGCGCACACTAAGCAGTTATTAGACAGGTGGGCGACGCGCGACCAACCAGCGTTTCGTCGCACACCGCCTTAAACAAAGCTAAGTAGGGATAGTCTACGAGAGCTCAGTCACTGCCCGCGCAGGAGTATTGCGTGGCGTCACTCTATGTCAGCCAATAATCGAGGTCAGTTGATCAAGGAATTAGCTCGCGCTGCCGTTCATCTTGGCAATTGTTTCCCTGCGAAGAAGAGGTTTGGCTGCCTTGCATCCTGAACGGCCCCACGAAATTTCGAATCAATGCTCGCGCTGCTAAGCAAGGTAGGATAGTGAATCCTCTTGCCGCAGCGAGCGAATTTATACTTGCAAAATTGGCTCCTTTTTTACGCTTGATCGCCCCTACAACGCTATTTTTGAAATTGATATAAACTTTGTACATGTTTTGTCGCAAAATGGCTCGATCAAAATTGAAATTTGATGATTTAAAAAATTAAGTGTGAAATAACGAATTTTTTAACATAAATCGTTTCTCGAGGAAAAATGTCCTTTTAAATTTATAAGTGATATAATTTTTGATAATCAAATAACACAAAATTCACAATAAATTTACGGAAAATTTTTATATAAAAAAATCGCTTGTGATTAGTGCAACATTACTCAAAATAAAAACGATTAATATACCTATCCAATTTTGAATAATAATTAAAAAACCAATTTGCAAATTTCTTTTTTAGCCATTTAAAAATGAGCAAATTGGTAACGATCATTATCATTAATTTTACAGATATAATCGAATCGCTATCTAACAACGCAATTTCAATTGTTTAAATAAGTTATATATTTTTTAATTATTGATAACTCAATGGAAAATTAGTTACCAAAGTGTCAAATTCTTGCTTCTCTGTTTCAATACGTTACGAACGCAATTGCATATTCGAATTAGCAACATAATTATTTATTGCAAAATAACTAACGGTATTAACTTTTAAATTAAATTAAACTAACAAATACATGTTTGATGACTACAATAACATGAAATTCAAGATCAGCGCATCAAAATTGACTAAAAAATGCTTTTGTTCATTAGAAAAAACTTTGCACGTGTCGATTTTGCATTATAAACAATAAATTTCCCACGCCCGTGACGTCATACTCCTTATATGGTCTTGTTTCCGCCGAATTGCCCTAACACATTTACATTTATGTGAGAAGAGCGCCTTTGCTCAATTACCGCTTTTCTTTACTTTTCTCGTGCACGACGAGTTGCTATTTTGCAGTAGGAAAAAGGACAAATCAGACTAGACTGTTACACTTATGATGCACTCGTTGTCCTAAATTGGCCCACAAATTGTAAATAGATTCAGAGATCACTTATTGCCGAACTATACCATGATACAAGGTATTACAGGAATAGCTGAAAGAATAATAGATGAATTAATTCCTTAAATAGACTTTGACGGGCACACAAACAAGTTTAACTTCAAAGCTATGGAAAACGTGCCCGAACCATCCACCGGTTTGGAGTCAAATTTCTTGGAGCAATGGGACCTACTAGTCCTTTTCCTACTTTTGCGAGAGAGTAAATAAACGGTACATGGAGGAGCATGGATCATCTAAGATCAAGCTAGACTTCAGAACAATCTGCTTTCTTCGTGAAATGTGTAGGCCTGATGGAAATCACACGAGGATAACGAGGATTATACGCCCATCTAAAAGTGCATTACGAAGCTCGCTGGTGATGATACGAGTACGTGACCGAACATGGAGATTTTGTATCGACTTTCGAGACCTGAATGAAGTAACGATAAAAGATACGTATCTGCTGCCTAACATCTACTCAATTATAGACTAGCTACGACATGCAAAATATATTAGTACAATTGACCTAAAACGGGTATACGTAGGGAGTGATCTAGGTTGCGTAAAATAAGAGAAATCATTTCTAAATATAAATTAATAGAAGTTTATGATCTCATCTAAATGCTTGTATCGTGAGAGTTATTCACAATTTCATAAGTGAACGTTACAATGTATCGTCGCTCGGAATTAACTTTTTTCCATTGTTAAAGGATAAGCAAAAGTTCTTCACTTTGATCGATGATAAAAATTGAACCACTTGATGGATCTGGCTGAAACATTGACAGTATTCTACTTACAAGGAAACATTCCTAACCCTTTGTCTCCGATTTTGCTGCAATTTGAATATATTATAACTAATTGTAAAATAATAAAATAAAAGTTTTCTAAAGGATAAAAGCCACCCTAAGAAATCATCTCTCCGAGAAATTTTCTATCAATACATTTGATTTCAAATAATATTTTTCAATAAAACAAAATGGAGAAAATTTTCTTAGGAAAAAGCAACTGACAAATTTTATAAGTATAAATAGATCAGTGACACTCCTTTGGCCAGTTATCGGTGTCGCTCTCACTGCGAGTCCGACTCTGCAGTTGCTGCTGCCAGTAAATTTCTCCTCTCTCTTTTCTCATTAACTAGACTCGATCTGGATGTTACACCAACACTTGTTGACAGCTACCATACATCTACTCAAATTCTTCGCGCGCGTCCTCTCTCTCTCCTAATCGTTCGCTCTCGTATCTTTAATGCCGTCGATTCGCGAA
This sequence comes from Phymastichus coffea, assembly GCF_024137745.1. Taxonomy (NCBI): domain Eukaryota; kingdom Metazoa; phylum Arthropoda; class Insecta; order Hymenoptera; family Eulophidae; genus Phymastichus; species Phymastichus coffea. The sequence goes on along the minus strand of NW_026706812.1, from coordinate 5,850,800 downwards.
CAATAATAATAAATAATCAATAATCGTTACAATGCAACGATAATCAATATTCGTTGTGAACACATATTCAATAGGAAAACGTGCTTATTTTGCATGAAACAATATCCAGTTATTATACGTTCATATCAGTTATTCAGTTTAAAATTATTTAGTAGAAAGTAAGTTCAAGCGCTAAGTGATATTGATTGTAATTATCAATGACGTAATATCCTTATTCTCATTTAAGTAGATCTTCTTAAATATTTGTAAAGGTATAATGCTTAGTTATTGTTTATGCTTAATAAATAAGTTTCGCGATTAAATATATATCTGCATTTAAATTCTTAATATTAGGATAAGGTTCATTGAATATGCATAAATTATATACGCATACCACTTGGGTCCTTTCGAGCACAACATTGCATTTTACAAAGATGTATGGCCCAACGTTTCAAGGATTCAATTTATCCTTCTTTTCAAGATAAACACGTACAATTTTCGAAACTAAATTTTCAAGAGACAACTCATAAACAAGCTACCTGAAATATAATCAGTACTTCTCATCATCATCATTAATTACTGTGAAATTGGTTACGAAAGATCAGTAGTTTATTCAATAACTTTGGAAAAAAGACGATTAATGAATAGTCAACATTTGAAAAGTGATCAAAACTTACGATTCATAGCAGATTAGTAACGTCATGGTGAATAAAATTAGAAATGAGTCGATAAAAAATTTATTTAGTATGTACTCATTGTTGCGACAAGCATTGAAAGTCATAGGCAGTGTATCCACACAGCATGAAATGTTGCTGCAAATTTTCTGCAAGGTTTCATGAAAGCTTTGTAACATGTCAGCAATATTTGATTGGAAATGTTTCAGAAATATTTATATGTCCATACGAAAAGAATGGCAGCAATATTTCGGAAAAGTATGCTGCAGCATGTCCTTAAATGACTCTAAAATATTTCAAGAATCATTGCATAAACTTTTATTCAAACATTTTTGTAGAATCCCTTGCACGAAAATATAAATATTTCTGCAATATTTTATGAAAATATTACTACAATATTTAAAAAAATATTATAACGATATTTCATGTAACATTGCAGTAACTTATCGAAACCCATTACAACAACTTTTTTTGGAACATTCCTGTAGCCTTCCTTGGACGGACATATTAATATTTCTAAAATATTTCAATGTGACTTTCCCAGAACATTTTCAGTAACAATATAGTAATTTTTCCTACAATATTTCTGTTAATCGGATTTCACATAGCGACATATAAATGTTTCTGAAATATTTCACTCAATGTTACCAAAACACTTCAAGAAATATTACAGCAACACATTATTTACAATGTTTTAGTAGTTTGTGTTACATGGATATATATAATATATATTTGTGTGCATGTATAACAAAAACTATGAAAATATCATATAGCAAGATTTCACGAAATATTTCTTATAAGTATTGCAAAATTTATAAGAAAATCTTTGTGGAAACTTTGTGAAAACTTTTTAAAGAATAAATATTTATATTTTAATTATGTTGAGTGGATTTTGACTCGAGGAAGGTAGTAGACGTGTCTTCACTGTGAGTGCGAGTTTTGTTGAGAAAGTTTGAGAGGAAAAGTGTTTGAGGAGAGCGATAGAGGTGAAACGAGCGTGGTGGCGGAAGAAAAGTGGAGTAGAGAGAGAGGGGTTTGGAGAAGAAAAAAAAGTTCAGACAAAAGTTGCTCAATATTAAGGGGGACATCTTTTGGTGACCTTGGATTCGACCTTGGACATGGCCCGTCAAGGTCATTTCAAGGTCAATGTTTTTTTTAATGAACCCCCATTTTTTATCATGGATTCGGATTCCTCGTGGAATTCTACGTTCAGTTAACATAACATATCTGGGGTCGGGGTGACCCCCACAGTCAAATAACCCCCCCAAAAGTCATTTCCGGGATAACGTTGTTTTATTAATTTTAACCTTGATGTTTACTGCGGATTCAGATTATACGTTAAATTCTACGTCTAGATGATGTTTAATGTACGGGGTCCCGATGTCCTCCCCTATTAACCCCCGCCCCCTGAAAGGTCGTTTAAAGGTTATCGTTATTTTTTAATGGTATTTATTACGGGTTTGGAATCCTTGTCTAATTCTACGTTCAGGTAACCTAACATATCTGGGGTCGGAGTGACCCCCACCCTTGAATCCACCCCAAAGACATTTATTTGAATGGTAATCCCGATTTTCACTGTGGATTCAGATTCTTCGTTAAATTCTACGTCCTGCTATGATGGCACAAGTGTGGGGTCCCTATGACCTCTCACTCCCTCCTCCCGAAGTCATTATACGGTTGACGGTATTTTCCAAAAAAAGACCTCTTATTTTATTCACCAGGCTTACAGTCCTCAATTCCTTGATCCTTTAGCTCTATTACCCTAAATCCTTATACCCTACCCCCAATTCCTCTACTCCCTAACTCAATAACCTACAAGGATAAGCCCAGAACGTTAATTCTCAAAGTCCTTGATCTCAAATTTCTTAATCCCGAAGCCCTGGTGTTCACTGTAGGGTATATTGGGCACAACGGTTTTCAAGATACTTACGGCCGATTCGAGACGATTAAGTTGTCTAAAATATTTTTCACTTGCTTTTACTTGAGTGAGAAATAAGTAAAGAGAAAAAAAATTATAAGTAATTACAATTTTGTTAGATGAGAAATTCGAAATTTTTATACTACTATTGTTTACTGCAGGGTTCATTGTACACTACCATTCTGAACATGGTTGACTACACTCCTGATGAAATCGCTGATATGTTGTTTGTTTTGGGAGAGTGTCAGGGAAATTATAACACAGCTGAAAGACTTTATGCAGAAAAATACCAAAATAGACGTCACCCTAACGCCAATACTGTTAGGACTCTAAAATTACGCGCACAAGGTGGAAATTTGCGTCGCCAACGCCAACACAATAACTATGGTGGAAATGACGTTCGAGTTTTGGTCATACTAGCACATGTACATATGAATCCTCACATAAGTTCGCGTCAAATAGCCAGGGAAAGCCGTATTCCAAAAACCACAGTTCTTCAGATTTTACGAGTCATGAAATATCACCCGTATCATATTACACTCACACAAGCTTTAAGTCCTAATGATATGTTAGAACGTACTCGTTTTTGTCAATGGGCCTTGCAAATGCTTGAGTTGGATCCAAACTTTTTCCAATTAGTACTTTTTTCCGATGAAGCATCATTCAAAAGTAATGGTAAATTGAATCGGCATAACTGCCACTATTGGTCAAATGAAAATCCTAACTGGTATCGACCGAGAGATCATCAACATCGCTGGAGTATCAATATCTGGTGTAAAATTGTGAGTCACTTGATTGGACCTTATTTCTTTGATGGAAACGTAACTGGACAAATTTTCTTGGAGTTTCTCCGTAATCATTTGCCTAGATTACTAGAAAATGTGGATCTAGCTACTAGACAGAGAATGTGGATACAACTAGATAGAGCACCACCACATTTTTCTGGCATAGTCCGAGGTTTCCTCGATAATGAATATCCTCAGAGATGGATTGGTCGCCGCGGCCCAGTCGCATGACCAGCTCGTTCGCCAGATAAGACATCACCCTATTTCTATCTGTGGGGATATCTAAAAAACGTTGTTTACCAAGTAGCACCAACCAGAAGAGAGGATATGATGGAGCGGATCCGACAAGCATGTGCTGCTATACACAGAAATATTTTGTTGAGCACGGTGAGGCAATTTCAGAGAAGACTTTATTTGTGCATTGCTGCTAATGGAAGAAATTTTGATCATTTACTAAATAGCTAAATAAAGTAATCACACACACACACACACACACACACACACACACGCACGCACACACACACCTCCCAGAGCATCGGTGTGAGCTTTGCTGCGTCGATGACGGGTATTGGCGCACCCGGGATCCTGAGCAATTGTGGTCTTTTCGAGACTGCGTTATGGAAGAGTGTAAAAGCAAACCGTGCTCATACCTGAAAGGTCGGAACGGCCGCAAACGGTTTCCCACCGTGTCGATAGCAAGGGCGGTTGATCAAAGAAATGCCTTATCCCGTCTAGGTAGGCGGACTGGATGGACCCTCCAGGCCTAGCTGTGTCTCGTGGGAATAAAAAACGTCGTCTTCAATCAAAATCCCAATCCCATCTAGGGAAATTTAGAAAAAAAATACACACACGCACACGCACAAACATACGAGTACACACACACGGTGGAAGGGGCAGGGGGGGATAAAATATCACAGAAGCATAAGAAGTGGGAATTTAGTGGTTATGGCGAGTCCCACACACAGCGAGTATCGAGCGGATCTCTTCGGTAAAAAAAATACACAATACAGGAGGGGGGAAGGTCATCGGGACCCCACACTTGTGCCGTCACCAGGACGTAGAATTTTACGTAAAATCTGCATCCACGATAAAAATCGAGGTTGCCATTCAACTAACAACGTTAACCTTCAAACCTTTGGGTGGGTTACCCCGCACACACACATGTCACGTTATCTTAACGTAGAATTAGACGAGGAATCCAAACGCGTAATAAAAATAGTAGTTACCATGAAAAAATAACGATCACCTTTAAACGACTTTTCAGGGGGCGGGGGGTTAATGGGGGGGGGGGCATCAGAACCTCGTACGTTAAAGATCATCTGGACATAGAATTTAACGTAGAATCTGAATCCGCAGTAAACATCAAGGTTAAAATTAATAAAACAACGTTATCCTTGAATTAATTTTTGGGGGGTTATTTGATAGTAGGGGTCACCCCGACCCCAGACATGTTATGTTATCTGAACGTAGAATTTCACGAGGAATCCCAATCCATGATAAAAAATGGGGATTCCCATTTAAAAAACCCATTGACCTTAAGATGACCTTGACGGGACATGACCAAGGTCGAATCCAAGGTCACCAAAAGATGTCCCCCTTAATATTGAGCAACTTTTGTCTGAACTTTTTTTTTTATATAACGCTTAGGAACTGAGTAATTTGAGGACCTCGATTAAAATGGACCACTCTGTATAGAAGGAGAAAACGAGAAGCAAAGAGGAATAGAAGTAGGTAATAAGGAAGAAATAGAGTATATGAGAGAAAAAATGGATAAAGAAAGTAGGATACACAATATAATACAGACTTAGAGGGTGGGTTAAGATGGGAAAAGAAGGGAGAGGCAGAGGACTGGTTAAGGGAGGAACTAGAAATGAAAGGGCAGATAGGGAATCTGAGAAGAATAAATGGGACAGCAGGGAGCGATGATCGGAGAAAGAGGAAAAAAGATGTGGCAAATTAGATGCGCTTCATGGGAACAAAAAGAAGAAATTATGAAGAGGAAAAAGAAACTGAGACAGAAAAAGATCTACATAGATCAGGACTGGACGTGGAAGCAGAGGAAGATAAGAGAGGAAGTAAGAAGGAAAGCGAGAGAAATAAAAAGTAAACGTAGAGAGGTAAAGAAGTGGCATAATGGGTTGAACTTAAAGAAAGAAGAATGGTGGTGGAGCGAGAAAGAGAGAAAAATGGTAGGATAAAGGGCGGAAGGGTTTCAAAAACAATAGGGAAAAGAGAGAGAGAGAGAGAGAGAGAGAGAGAGAGAGAGAGAGAGAGAGAGAGAGAGAGAGAGAGAGGGAAGAGGCAGTAATGATACTATTCTGGAATATGGCGGGGATTAGGAGCATGGAGAAAGATGACTGGGAATATGTTAGGGAATTTGATATAATAAAGCTAACCGAAACCTGGGTAAAGAGGCAAGGGGCAAAAACTGGGGTGGAGAAGCAACTGAAAGAGTATAACATAGAGTGGAAAGACTCAAGAAGGGAAGGAAGAAGGGAGAGAAAAATAAGGGGAGGAATAATGTTTGTAAGAGAGAGGAAATGGATGAGTAAGGTTGAATGGAAGAAAGAAAGGACAAGTGAGGTAATAGCAGAAAAAATATAGATCGGAAGAAGGAAATACATGACAGCAACGGTGTATATGCAACATGAGTAAAAGGTAAACTATGAATACCTAAGCGAAGAGATAGAGGAGAACAGAGGAAAAACAATAATTTTAGGAGGAGACTTCAACGCAATAACAGAAAATGAAGAGAGAGAATGAGAGACAGAAGAAAACCTAGAAGAAATAAAGGCCAAAGATAAAGTGTTAAACGCAGAGGGAGAAAAAATGATAAAATGGTTAGGAGAAATGGGCTTAGTGATAACGAATGGGAGAAAAGAAGAGGATGAAGAGGAGGAAATAACATGTATAGGAGCGAGAGGAATGTCATCGATAGACTATGTTGTAGGTAACGAGGAAGGTGATGAGGCAATAAAAAGGGTTCAAATAAAAGAGAGGGTAATGACGGACCACTTATCTGTCGAAGTGGAATTGGGAGACAAAATAGCAGAAGAAAGAAAAAAAGAGGAAGAAAGAATGATAGACGACTGGAGCGAAGAAGGTATAAGAGAGTATCAGAGATGGATAGACGCAATAGAGGGAACAGAAAAGTGGAAAGAGATAAAAAATAGAGTGAGGAACGCAGTCGTAAAAAAGAAGATAAGGGAAAAAAAGGATCGAAAAAAAGCTGGTGGAGCGAAGAATGTACGATAGAAAGGGATAGGGTGATGGCAGAGTTAAATAAGGTAAGAAAAGGGGAAGGAGACAGAGGCAAATACCTAGAAGCAAAGAGAGAATACAGAGAGGAAATAAGAAAAGCGAAAGAAGCTGAGGGGAAAAGAGTGGCAGAAGTAATAAGAAAAGATAAAACGAGAAGAAAATTCTGGGATAAAGTGAATAGCAAGAGGAAGGAAAGAATTGGATTAGATGAAAGTATAGGAAAAGAAGAATGGTTAAAGCACTTCAAGGGACAACTGGGAGAGAAAGAAAAGGAAAAAAGCAAAGGGGAAGAAACCGAAGACAGCGAAGGAGTGGAAAGTGAAGAAATCAAAGTAAGAGAAGTAAAAGAGGTAATAATAAAAATTAAAAAGAACAAGGCGACAGGAGAAGATGGTATAGCGAATGAAGCGTGAATGGAAGGCACGGAAGACTTGTTAAAAGATATGACAAAATGCTTAAACGGAATATGGAACGGAGAAGGATATCCGGAAGAATTGAGAAAGGGAATAATAGTACCAATATTTAAGAAAGGCAGGAAAGAAGTAGTAGAAAACTATAGAGGAATAACGCTGATGGACACGGGATATAAAATATATGCGGAAATACTGAGGAAAAAGCTGGAAAGAGAACTAGAAGCTAAAGAAACGTTAAGAGATACGTTGATGGGATTCAGGAAGAAAAGAGGAACAATGGACGCAATATATATGTATAAGGGAAAAAGGAGGAAAACTGTTTGTATTCTTTGCCGTCATGAAGGCTGCTTTATATCACAAAATAAAGAGGAAGAAAATATGGGAAACAATGAAAGAGAAAGGGATAGATAGAAAAATTAGGAAAAGAATAGAAGAAATATATAAGAAAACAGGAAGTAAGGTAAACGTTAGAGGAGAAATAATTTCGGAGTTTGAGACTTACAGAGGCGTAAGGCAAGGGTGCCCTTTGAGCAGCACGCTATTTAATCTTGCCTTCGCCGACCTGGAAGAGGAAATCAAACAGGTGCAAGAAGGAGGGGTAGTGATAGGAAGGAAGAAAATATATACATTAGGATAAGCAGATGATATAGTTATGATAGCAAAGAGTGAAAGTGGAATGAAAGCAATGCTGAAAAAATTAAAAAGGTACCTGGAAGAGAGGGGATTAGAGTTAAATGTAGGAAAATCAAAGATGAAGAAATGCAGGACAGGAGGAGGAAGGGGAATGGAAGAAGAATTCGAATGGAAAGGTGAGAAGACAGAGATGGTTAAAAAGTACAATTACTTGGGATATGTAATAAGCAGAAATAACGGAAATAAAAAGCAGATAATGAAGGTAGAAGGGAAAATAAATATTTGACTCGGAAGACTATAGGAGCTAGGAGAAAAACTATTTAAAGAAAATTGGGAGCTAAGGATGAACCTGTTCGACGCATTGGCGAAAAGCGTGATTATGTATGGAGCATAAATCTGGTGATGGAAGAGATATGAAGAAATAGAGAGATTACAACTAAAATACATAAAGTGGGTATTGGGATTAGATAGAAACACGCCAAGTTACTTAATACGATGGGAAAGACACACATACATAAGTACACATATACACAAAACACACACATTATTAATTACACAAACTGGACACGAGACACAGTTGTAATGTAAGAAATGAAAACCAAATGTAACATATAAGTTTTAAATAAATAAACTATATTAATTATGTTAGTGTTACATTATTACTTTAATTTATGTTTTTCTGTACAACTATATTAATCCTCTTATAAAAAAGAGAACCTAGTGACGCCAGTTTATTCGTGAGCTGTTTGGCTCAAAGATAGTCACGTGATCAGCTATTGTAGACTATTATAAATAGTTATATGTTGTGAACGCTCATGAAAGATTACTATAGATGATTAAATCTTTGAATAGTCATTAATATAGTGGGCATATATTTCATATTAATTTATCGCTTTAATCATACTAACTTTAAAATAATCATTGACTGATATCTCAGTAAAAAAATTAATTGAATTTTGCTCTATGCGAAAGTTTAATTTTAAATAAACAAATTAAACTGTAAAAAATATAAATGGCAGAATCTCAAGATAAAATATTGTACAGTTTCAGATTTATTAAGTAACGTAAATTACTAGAACATTTTTTCGAAATAATGCTAATTAGAACTGTGAAAGTTCTATATCCAATTTACATGAAGGATATAATTATAAAAACTATAATGTTTTTAGATTCATTAAACTAAATTACAAAGTTATTGAGAAAAATAACTCCAACTAAATAATCATATACATTTGATTATGGTAACGTTTGGCTGGTTGCATTCCAGCCTCCTCAGGTCATTTTATTAAATTGTCAACTGATACAAAAATATACATTATGGTAACTCAAATAAATAAACATTAAAAACCAATAGAACCGCAAAATCAACATACTAACGCAACATGTAGAAATTCACATTTTAAAATTCATATTATCATTGCTAATAGTCACTTCAGAGTAATTATTGTCATTAAATATTAAAATTATTGTTATTAAATATTAAAATTATTGTCATTAAATATTAAAATTATAGACATGTCAAACATCATAGTGTTATACTTAGCTATAAGACAATATAAATTTATTGAACAACCAAGGGATTCAAAGTCACGAATCATACTGAGAATTTTAATATATCATGCACATAAGAATATTTCTGAATTAGACAGAAAATATTTTAATACTGTAACGGGGTAAAACCGTTTAATTATATTTTATTCGCGCAACTATACTAAAAGGACGCGCGTAATTATTTATGCTCAATACATAAATCGGAGAGCATGTGAAGAGGCGCCAGTCAAACAGTAATTGTAAATAACCTATAATAAATCGAGTGGAAGCTATGAGGTGTAAACGAATCGAAAAACACTTGTTAGTAATACGAACTAAACCTTTTATTATTCCTCAAATACTACATAAAGTCGGCCCGCGCGTTTGTTTACATCTACGCTCGCTCATCGACAACACGTATTGCCGGGACGCTCGCTGCTCTTTGTTATTAGAGCCGCTACATGCACGCTTCGAATATCGGAAATTAATTATTAATCATGCAACCGCGATCGCGATATTAAGCTGGCCAGCTTACCTTATTATTGCAGACGATCGAGGAAACACGGACAAACCGCACAGCGCGGAACAGTTTTTAATTGTTTGTCGCCGGTCGCGAATGCGCGCACACGGATATGGTTTCGCCCTCGATGGCGAAACCTCACACACACACACTCGTCCTGGCCTCGAACTGGTAGCTGGATGGCACCTTGGCGGCTGCAATCACGGATAACTGAATAACTGGCTGTTGCTGTTTTAGCGTGTTGATGTTGACGGCTCGTAGATCGGCGATAGAGATAGCGAAAGCGGCCGGACTCAACGATAGTCGAAGCTTCACTGGTTCGGTTCCAATCGCGCGCGTTCCGTCTGCTCCCGTACCGAATTCCTTCGTTACGAATTTCGTCCCCCCGGCAGGTGCTGCCCTCACAGGCAACAATTAAGTCATATTATCAGCGCTAATTTGACGTTTACCGTCACAATACAAACAGAGTAATAGGGACCAAATTATAAAGGAAACATATTGAAAAGATAATTGAATTAGTAATAAGTATATTAAGTTATTAAGAGTGTAAAGTTATTTAAGAAATTAAAAAAATGCTATTTTATTGTTTGCTAAACATTTGAGTATCTTCTTGGCTATTAATAGATTTTTACTTCAGATATGTCGACAATTATGTGTATAAAAGAAGAACATCTACAAGTTGTTTTAGACTTTTATTAGTTGTTTTTAATGAGTTTTTAATGACGTTTTTAATAAAAATCTTAAGTTTACACATGAAATAGCAGTAAACAATGATATTGTGTTTTTAGATGTTGCAACGGTAGACGATTCGATCAATCGATCCGTTCGCGATTCAGTACACTCGCGATGCTAGAGTAAACGACTAAGAGAGAGAGAGAGAGAGAGAGGGCGCGCGAGAGTTTAAAAGTTTCAGTTAAGCCTCAACTGTTACTTGGATAGTACCGTCAAATTGTTGTCCACTGTGTTTCGCCGTTTTGCTAAAAATAGTTTATTGGGATTTTTTGATACATGCATATGTGAGCGTATAGTCAATCACAGCAGCAGCAAGTGGACAATAGCATTTTGTACAGAAACAACAATTTGGAAGCGAGTGAGGCAATGCAGCTGATAAAATATATTCACGAGGATATTTTGTCTATTGTGACTGTTAAATTTTGTTTTCGCGCCGAGCGTTAGATTTCGCGGCAAAGTTTCGAAATCTATCTCTCTCTCTCTCCCCTTATCATTGTTAATAATTGTAAAATCCTTTTCGCGTGCGTTAGTCTTTCGGCCCGTAAAAGACTGTAGTTTATTTGACCGTTATTAATTTTATCCACCGCATTACGTAATTTCGTTTCTTATTAGCTTAACGGATTTATTACGGATTAAATTTTAAACCGATTTCATCTAGGGGCAATAAGTACTCTGAAGTTTGAACTATTAGCAATGATAATATGAATTTTTAAAATTTGAATTTCTACATGTTGCGTTAATATGTTGATTTTGCTGTTCTATTGGTTTTTAATGTTTATTTATTTGAGTTATCATAATGTATATTTTTTTATCAGTTGACAATTTCATAAAATGACCTGAGGAGGCTGGAATGCAACCAGAGAAACGTTATCATAATCAATTGTATATGATTATTTAGTTGGAGTTTGGGTGTCACTCTCAATAACTTTGTAATTTAGTTTATTGAATCTATAATGGTGGGGAGTAAAAAAATATTCAATTATAATGTTTTTAGAATTTACGATACATTTGTTATCGTGTTTTTTAAGCTTTTGAATGATGATTTTTATACACAGAACTTAGAATGATAAAAACTTCATTAATGATATTTTGAAATCATGAGTATGTAACTGTATATTTATTTATCAATAAATAATATCTCATATCAAATCAAAGGAATATCTGATGCATATTGAATTTTCGAATCTTCTATTTTGCCAATAAAAATATGATCTATATTCGTCCATTAAAATGAACGTAAAGAAAAAAAAGCGCGCAAAGCATGCTAAACATCACTAGTTTAATTAAGTTGAACATTTACAATCGCAGAAAAATCTTCCATAAACTATCGTTGAAAATTATAACAGAAATATGTCTATATATATTACAATTATATTTCAAGGAATCTTTCTCAGATATTTATTAAAATATTTTCAAAAGCAAGGATTGTAACATTTTCCAAAGTTTCCGAAATCTTTTGAAAATATTTTGAAAAATGTTAGCATAAAGTTACTGGAATTTGTCTGAAACATTGAATTGCAGTATTGCACAAATCATTTCTACTATGTTTTATGGAATATTTATATAAATATTGTTAATCTATATCTAGAAAACCGATAATGATAGAGCAATTCTAAGTCCAGATTCGGAATTAGCGCATGAAAATCTAATAGGAATACTTTGTGTGGTTTTGAGGTTTTTAAAATTATTGATTTGTTTAATTGGAAGGGGCCAAATCTGAAGAATGAGGTGGATGAGAAGGTATTTCATAACGTAAATCAAATAATTTGTCCGTTGTAATGGAACTAGTGTAAGATGGTGCATTTTTATAGTAGAAAAAACTTTTTTTTTCGCCAGATGGAACCGCTTTTGCTTTAGTATGGTATCAAATCGGTTTAATAATGAGGCATACTATACTCCTGTAATAGCTCTTCCACTCTATAGATGGCACATTCCAGACTATGACGATCAACTTTTCAGAGGTAGGATTCGGATTTTCATGAAACTTTGTCTATATGTTCCCTATGTGGTAGTGTATTTAAGTATGGATTATTAAATCATTATAATAATTATATCAAAAGTTATAAACAATTGCAAATTTTTGACGAAGTTTTCAAAAATTTATATCTCCGCAACCATTTAAATTATCGAAATAAATTTTTTTTCAGTTACGTATAAAAGGGTGTACTTTGAAGATATTAAATGAACAATACTATAATATGAATTTTTCAAAAAGTTATTGACATTTTTTTAAACAATCGGCCATATTTAAAAAAATGTTAAGAATCCGTTTTAAAATTCATCGAGCGATCATTAGATGCGACATAGTGAGTGATAATAGTGGATGCTCACAAGCCCTACAATGATCGCTCGGCCGCACGTCGGCGCTGGGTCGGCGCTACCATCTTATCGACTTATTGGCGTCGTTGGGCCTTTGAGTGTCCACTATTATCGCTCACGCTGTCGCATCTAATGATCGCTGGATGAATTTTAAAATGGATTCTTAACGAAAAAAAGTTAAGGAATTCAATAAAAAGAGAAATTTTTAAATAAAAACATTTTTTTAAACATGACCAATTGTTTAAAAAAATGGTAATAACTTTTGGAAAAATTGATATTACAGTATTGTTCATTTAATATCTTCAAAGTACACCCTTTTATGCGTAATTGAAAAAAAAAATTCATTTTAATAATTTAAATGGTTGCGGAGATATAAATTTTTGAAAACTTTTCGTCAAAAATTTGCAATTGTTTATAACTTTTGATATAATTATTATAATCATCTAATAATCCATGCTTAAATATATTACCATACAGGCAACATATAGATGAAGTTTCAAAAAAATCCGAATGCTACCCCTGAAAAGTTGATCGTCATAGTCTGAAATGTACTAGATAATCAATTAATATTGTGACGAGGGGAGGGGAGGGGAGAAATAAAGTAGTAGTCGATTCTTCCGGCCTCGACCGCCGCCAGCGGCGCAGTCAGCCGGTGTATGCAACTTTTGTTTTGTTTGGGCGTCAGCTACCGTATCCTCGTATTAGGAGGGCAGGTAGCGCTGCAGCATCGGTTGTCGTTCTGGTCGCTGTAGTTGACGAGTGATTCCCTTGTTGTCTCCTCTCTTGTCGTCGTACGTTATTGACCTCGAGCGGTTATCTACAGGAGGTTAGAAGAAAGGGAGCGCGAAGTCCTAAATTGAATTGTTCGAGAGAGAATCAAGCGGGAAAAAGGGGGACAACGGGACATTTAGCCACCCACGGCTGCGGCTCGACAGCTAGTCAGAATGTTCGAGGCATGAGGCTCTTGTCTCAGATGCGGGTATATCAGAGCGGCGTCCCAGGACGCCTCGTTGACGATCCAAGAGTAGGGGAGGATCCAGATCGACCGGTTACGTGGCTTGTGAAGCGAGTTTCGAAGTAGCAATCTTATCAACGCGTCCACTAATCTCGGAACCGACCACGAAAGCTACGGGGGATGGGCTAATTAAACGGGCAATGTCAATGACAATACTAATTTAAAAAGGACTTTATTTTATTGAGCCAATTTATTCTCCCGGGTCAGCCCAAGTTCAGTCGTTCGCGATGGTCTATTTAATCTAACCTGGTAGGGGCGCGAGTGGCGCACCATGACGCGACTTCGACTTGAGTTGACGACGGTTGATGCGGACGTTTTCAAAGATTGCAAGGCGATTACGTAACGTCGGACTATTTATTTCAACGCGTGAAAGCTCATAAAGTTCGTTCAGGGAGATCAACGATGAATTTTCATACACGCGTATAACGAAAATCAGAGGTTAGTGATACACGTACAGAAAATTCGTCGGTCGAGTGAAGGTCAGGCGCTATCCGTTTAATGCGTATAGGTCCGATCGTTCTCACAAAAGAATTTCGTCAACATACGTATGAAAACTCCTCGCCCGCGCGAAGGTCATGCGATGCTCATTCGACGTTTGGCAATGTACAATGGAAAATCATACAAAGAGAATCGACGATATACTAACGCGCATACGGGGGATCGGCCGGTCGCACGAAGGTCAGGCTTTGTCTACTCAGCATACGGCAATTCACAAGGAAATCACTTCAAGAAGGTCGGCAATAAAACTACGCGCACACGGTGAATTCACTTTCCGCACGTAAATCAGAAAAGCTCGCTTATCATTCGGCAAATCGGTAAAAGATTAGACAGGGAATCGACGGCAAATAGACGCGCACGTGCGAAGAATTCGTTGTTCAGACGGTATTAAATATGACGGCATAACAAAGAAAATTGCCCGAATAAGGTCAGTTACGAAAGATGCGTACATAAGGGAATTCATCGGACGCGCGAAAGTCATGCGGCCCTCCCAATAACGCGGATATTTAAGCAATCGCGCGAGTCTTAAGGGAAAAAGAGAAGCGTACTTACTTTGGGTTTGCTCGACCTTGTCGCCGTAGCTATCGCTACTGCTGCTGCCACTGCTCCCGCCGTTGCTGCTGCTACTTGTTGCTGCTGTTGCTGGTTGCTGCTTGCTGTGGCTGCTACTCGTTGCTCGCTGGAGCTGCTGCTCGGTGGAGCTGCTACTCACTGCTGCTGCTCGTTGCTTTGCCTGCTGCTCATTGCTGCTACTTGCTGCTTCGCTTGCTGCTCTGGTTGCTGCTTTGTCTGCTTGCTGCTTTGTCTGCTTGCTCACTCACTCGCGTTTTAAGTGTCCGGTCGGCTCCAGAGTTCAGCGGCTACTGGCGCGGCGTTTTTCGGCGACGCGCCGTTTCTCTTCGCTTACCTCCTCTTAGAAATCGCGCGATTGGTCGGTCCTGTTGCTAAGCCCGATGTCAGCGCCGTCTATTTTGTTAATTTATGCCCGCGTAATTTCACTATTGGCTAAGTCTTGGCGCCTAATTTCCTTACTGGTTGCACTGATAGCGTTGGTTTTATCTTATTTGTCGAATTACCCCTAAGTTGTTACCGATTGGCTAATCCGTTAGCGTCATCTACGCTCATTTAGCGGATTAACCCTATCCGGTTACCGATTGGCTAATTAATTGTGCGCGTCGGTCAGTCTTGCGTCGTTATCGGCTATCCTTGTCTAACAGCCGCTCGTTTGTCCTACTGATTCCCCTTGCTTACGTTCGATCGGTCTCGTATTGGTTGTCTCGCTCGCTCTCACGCGCTCGGTTGCCCTTCTTTTGGTTTAGTTAGGCCTGCTCTAGTTAGACGGCGGTTTGAGATCAGCTGATCCCAGCTGGAGTCTTTATTGACGTTCAGCTTCCTGGGGGAGTGTCGGTCCGGGTCGTGAGTGCGCAAGGGGTTGTACGAGGGCGTAAGGGTCGTGCGCATCAGTTTGGTAGACCTTGAGGGATAGTAAATCGCGAGATCTCGGACATGTGCGGGTGGGTTTATGCGGCAACAGCTGTTCGGTCGCATGTTTTTATCGGGAGCGGGGCTAGCATAAGGTAAGATAATTTTTACGTGATGACGCATCATCACAATATTATACCACTTGAGTTCTAAAAAATTGTAGCCATGACTTTTCCGGCTGATCGTGCCGTCTTACTTTTTTCGGCACAGATTCACTTGGCTCAGCCCTCATTTTCGACTGATTTTTCGTTTCTTGCGTATAATAATGAATCCATATTTCATCAAAAATAAATTAGCATCGCAAAAACTTATTTGGATCACGTTGAAACATGCTCAAACATTGCTCACAACAGATACAACTACACGAGCTCGTTTGTTTCTCATGCCCAAATATTCATATAAAATGTTCTATGTGCATTGTGCTGAAATTTTTGGGGCCTTACTAATTTCAGGGACTTTCAATCGATGATCGGCGAGTACAATATCATGCATTTTATCGATCACGTCTTTAGTAGTCACCTCTTTTGGGCGGATAGGATGCTCAACATCACTTGTACTCTTACGGCCACAACAAAATACAGGAAACCACTTTTAAACCATGACATGCGATGGAGCAGGATCTCCATAATATTTCTTGAGCTTTACTTTAATTCCTTTCTTTAGTTTTTCTAGTAAAAAAATTGCTAATAAGCGCACAAAACTCATTTTTTACTATAATTTTATTTACACAAAGGAAAACTGAATTCAAATGACTGTAAAACATTTCCCAACCAATGTACTGAATTAAAACTTTTACGCATACTAGATGGAACTCTTAAATGTAAAATACGTTATGATAACATCACCATTTTCCGAAAAGTCATGGACTTATTGAACAATCCTTGTATTTTGTGTAAAAATAAACACTTTTTCCTTAAAAAGTGCTTTTGGAGGATGCTTAGTTTTTAAGATCTTGGCTACTGAAAAAAATGCATTTTTTTCATAAAAATACTCATAACCATGGTAGAAATTAGAGTATAAATAATCTTAGGATACTGCTTTCAAGAGGACTTATTCCACTTTTAATCCCATTAAGTTTTTTTAAGATCCGATATTCGGAACTAAAATGGAAACCAAATATAAACGATCGAAAAAAAAAAGTATTTTGTCTTTTATTTTTTTATATCTGGAAATTTTGTTTTTACTTTTATTCCGTCATATAGTTTATTTTTAAGCGTTTTCAACGAGCTTTTAAATTTTCTTGAATACCTTGAACTGCGACTATCTTTGGCCGAGAAGCAAAAGTTTGAATATCTTCTAATATTTAGTTTAAGTAGGTAAAAGCATGTGCTGAGTAGTGTATAAAACTGAAATTTAACCAATTTTACTCATAAAGCGGGAGATAAAAATACGTGACTGGTATTGTAAGTAACATTAATTGAGCTTCGTGAAGACTATTTACTAGAGATTAATATATATACAAGTTATTATATTAAAAACAATATTAATACACTGCAACTAAATTTTTCAATTATCTTTCAGACTTTCCACCATGGACACGACAAAACACGTACCAGAATCAGATGATAGCGATTTACCAATCATGCATTCTTTGTCTCATCCTTTAGATGACACTCGTCCAGTTTTAATAAAACATGGTAATGTTATATTATATATTGAAATAAGTTTTTCCTTAGGAGAATACTTCATTTTGATGAAAAACATATTTTTAAATTATTGTCTTAAAATGCTTTATAGTACTAGGATTCGAAATATCATTTTTAAGAGATATTTGTATGTGTGTGGTATTTTAATAGATGTCAGTCGATTGGTACCAATTGGCTTGTACTTACGTCCTTTCGTAGCTGAATGGTCGGTGTGGTACTAATCACTTATTATATCTTAGAAATTATCTACCTAGTATTTTATGTAGTAGTTTAGGTTCATATTATGTATATTTTCATAACATTTATTTCAATTAATATTTAGATATAATTGTTATTTCACCAAGTAATGAATTCTCATGATGTGAAAGTATTTGAAATCAGAATTGGATGCTGAATAGGTTTCATTTACTTTTATTTTTACTGATCACTTTTAAAGATGAATTATAGATATCTTTTACAAAAGTATTTTGCGCAAAATCGTCGTAACGATAATAGTAACAATGCACCAAATTATTGAACTGACGCGATACGGAAGTCTGAGGTACAGTATTGGATTTGAACTCTTACGAATTGAGTTGCAAAAGCGTATGCACGATCTTTTATATTTCCTGTATTTTATGAATCATTTTCAATATTTGCAATTTAGGTCGCACTCGCTTGCTACATCGCAATTCGTTGTATAACGTTTCGACGTCGCTACGTTATAATTAATTAAGTTCGGACTCTAAGATATGTTTTTAAATTGTATGTCTGACAGCAATTAAATAATGTATTCGCAAATTATCCTTTTAGCTATTATAAAATCAATAATCGGATAACAATCCTTTTTCTAATTTTACCAGTATGTACAATTGGATCGCTATATTGCAACGTAATTTTAAATGTTTAAATAAATTATAAATATTTTATTCATTGATAACTCCGTCAAAAAAATCGTTATCAAAGTGTCACATACTTACTTCTCTTTCTTAAGGTGCTAGTATCGCTGTTTTATATTCAAACTCGCATAATATTTATTTATTGCAAAATTGCTATTAATATTTACTTGCTCATTAAATTAAATTACCTAATGCCTAATAGATGATCATAATAGGCTAGAATTAGAGATTAGCGCATTGAAATTGACTAAAAAAGTGCTTTTATTTCATTTGAAATTTTGTAATTATTGATTTTGCATAGTAAATAATAAATTTCCCACGCCTGTGATGTCACGGTCCTGATATGGTCTTGATTTTGATCAAGTGCCGTAACATATTCAAGCGTGTATGTGAGGTAGCGCCTTAGTTTTGATAGTGCTTTTCCTCAGTTTTCGGATGTGTGGTGGGTTGCTACTGCGCAGTGAAAAATGAAGGAAGAGACTGACTAAACTAGACCGTTACAGCTGAGTTACGACGTTTGTTTCGCAGCGCATTCGATTGTGGCAAAAGTTTATGAGAGTTCAACCCCCCTTACCCTAGCCAGCAAAGTGTAATGGACAGTGAAAAAAAAAATACCATTCGAAACATCTCTAATTGAACCCCCCAAAAATGCTCAATATTTTAATTGAACCCCTTCAGTTGTCCCAAAAAAAATTAAAAACTATGATGATTTTTTCGTTTTTTGCAACTGTGATATCTTTAGTAATACTTAATATTTTTGCAAATAACCCAATAACCCAATAATCTACTTGAAAAGAACATACAATAAAGTTAGATTGTTGTTTTTGACATATATATTAATAATTTTGAAAAAGTGAGAGGGGTGCAATTAAAACGAGCAAAGGTTCAATTTTTTGCCTTGTTTCTTTTACAAAAATATTAAGTATTACTAAAGATATCGCAGTTACAAAAAACGAAAAAATTATCATAGTTTTTATTTTTTTTGGGACAACTGAAGGGGTTCAATTAAAATAATGAGCATTTTTGGAGGGTTCAATTAGAGATGTTTCGAATGGTATTTTTTTTTACTGTCCATTACACTTTGCAGGCTAGGGTAAGGGAGGTGAGAGTTCAATGATTTCTTGCGGACGTATACAAAATTTTGTTTCTTTAAGAGCTTGAATTTCGGAATGTTATATGCGATGCTAGAAGTTTAAACTATGCAAAAAAATGTCATGATATGTGGCACGTTTATCAAAGCAATTTTTAGTTATGGAATTTAGATCAATAAATTATCCGTCCATAATTAATTTCTGAACAAATCACTCTCTTTTCCTCATTATTGGCAAGGATTGTGCTGTCCTTCTCAATTTATCGTATACATTCCTATTCGAAAAGATTTGGCCACCTAAACTGAAAATTGTATAAAATTAAAAGTTGTATAACTCTCGTAGGGAACGTCTTAGAAAGATCTGCAGCCTGGTATTTTGAAGATTTTTCTGCTATCTTTCAGCCTGAGTGTGTTAGAATGCATGTGAATTACTTTCTCTATCATTTATCAGAGTTGGAGGATTTAAAAAGAAAATTTTTTTTTAGGCACGTTTAAATTCCACTTCATTTTGTGAAAAAATATTATGTAATAAATCGACTGGAAGTATTTGAAAAGTACTTCCAAGACTTTCAAATGCTGCGTGGCAAATCTTTAACATTTTTTTAAGCAAACTTATAGCGATTTTTGTGAAAAAATCCCTTTTAGTACAAAGTTGAAATAGCTTGGAAATTTCAATATATAAAGAAAAATGTCATTGAAGAAAAATGTTCTATTTACGGTATATGTAAAAAAACGTATATGTGAAAATGTCCTGGAAATTTTCAAGAAGATAAATTTTTCGATTTTGAGGTTCGTATTATCATTCTATATCTTGATAATTAAATAAATGGTATTAATTAGCATCGTGAATTGAGATAGAAATATATAATATTTATATTTTATCAAATGATTAAACGTATACAAGCACTAGTCCTTTGTACTGTACAACTTGAAACACAAAAAAATAACATCCGAATTTAGTTCATCATATTCCATCAAATAGAAAACAAAATACAATTGCAATTTGTATCACAGACTTTAGTTTAAACTGAACAATAGTTTACGGTACTAAATAATAATAATGTTTGTGATTATGACATCTTGATAAACTACATAAATCAGTATCTATTATTTCGTACGTACCGAGTATCACAATTCTTTCTTCACATTTAAAAATTTTTTTCGCCAAAATGTCCACCTTCATTTCGTATCAAAGCATTGCATAATCGAGGCATCTTTGCTATTAATTTATGTAATTTCTTACTCCTGATTTCTTTCCATACTTGTTGTAAAATTTTCCATAAATAGGATTTGAAAGTCGGACACACCTTATGTATAGTACGATCTAATGCTTCCTAGAGTAATTCGATTGGATTGAGATATGGTGTTAAGTGACAACTTTTAAAATTCACTTAATCCTGATATATGTAATGTAAAACTTATATGTACTAGTATTATGTATAATCGCGCCGCGCGTATTAATTCTACACGTTAAGCACGCGTAGGCGGTTCGGCGGCCGCGTAGTAATGCGATGACGGTAGTAACACTCTCGCGTGGGATGACTGTATCGCCCACGCCTGACAAAGGCAGTCTAGCGCCAGAGCTAATCACGAGCAGTCGTATTCCGTTCGGATTTACATACAGTTTTATTCAGTTGCTTTCATATAGTTTTGATCTCAGTTTTTTTTTGTCAATCAGTTCTTATTTATTGTTAAATTCATCGAATCAGTATATTCATATCCTTGCTATCAGCTATTAACGCATTATTATAAAATACACATATATATATATATATACATATACGGCGTACGTTCAGATCGATTACAGCATAATTACTTGTATAAGGATAACAGTTATTATAAGGACCAGCAAAAAGATAAAAGGATTATATTTCTTGGACGAATATTTTGACAAAATACACAATTATATAATTCTATAATTTCGAGGACAAGCCTACTAATAATAATAATAAATAAACTTCTAACAAGTAAGTAACTCAAGGTTTATTAGTGTAAACTTATTTTCTTCTTACCTATTTTTCTATAATAATAATATTTGGATCAATTACCATTTGGCAAATTTCTGCATACTCATTTTGTGTATAGCTACATATATATATATACATATGTATATATGTAGACGTGTATGCGTTCGTTAAATTTTTAATTATATTGGCTTTGGTATTTTGCTTTCGCGACTCTTTCCGTTTATTATCATAAATACCGGTCGCGCCAGAGTAACGCGATCTTCTCAATTACATAGCGTTATAGCCTACGCTGACTAAGTATTTAGAAATTAAGCACGTCCCCGGATAACATGATATGCATGTGTACGGGATAAATCGTACGTCTACGATATTTCGACAAGCTCGGTTCCAAGCTGCTAAAATTCCCGAGTAAGCTTTAATTCGAACTTTATAAAGAACCCCTATATACATATATATATATTCCAGTTATTTGATTTTTTTTCCATAAATATACTTATACGATTAAAATATATTTAATAATTAACTAGCGAGCGTTAAGTGAGCGGGGCCTCATGTATGCAGCAATACACCACATCGAGTTATAGTGTCGCTCGTTTGCTAGAAAGACACTAACAACATGTGTGTCTATTAGAACACACATAATATATGGTAATTGCGACGGCCATTCTATAGCAGTTAATTTTTTCTTTTTCTGTAAAGTTTCCAAATAAGTTTTATTTTGGATAATATGCTTTGTGCACATTATTCGCTGTGTTGGTGTAAATACTGCAATTGAAAATGAAATAACAGCGCAGTACACCATTACGGACTCAGATATATTGTTATCAAAAGTTTTCATATGTCTGCCACAAACAATAGGACAGTTTAATTCAATAGAACACAAAAATATTAACCCATTAACGTCCAAAATGTCAAAATTTCTTGCACGTTTTCAAAGTGATTTTTTCCTATGTAATTGGCGTTGAAAAAATTCTTGAACCACATATTCTGATGTAAAATTGCATGCTCTTTCAGAATCCGTTGCCAGAATCATGATAAAACTCACAGGAAAAGAGATATGCTCGATTGAAACATAAAAAACACCTAAATTTTCGAAAAAAAAAATTTTTAGGATTTTTTTTCGAAGTGTTACGATACGATTACGATATCACCTTGTGACCGTGATCAAAGGTGATCATGGGATTTGAAGTTTAACAGGGAATTTTTTTGTTTACCTTGAACCATCGCTTCTTTACAAAATGGCGGAAAAAACGAATTTTTTTTTTCAATCTTCATCAACTTTTTTCTCAAAATCTATGGTCTTTAGAAAAAAATTCATAAAAACAAAAATGCCTTAGAATCGCTCGAGGAACATTCTCAAATTTTTTCAAAATTTTTTGAGACAATTTTTGATTTTTCGGGAAACTTGGGAAATGGAATTTTCAAAAATGTCTCCAAAAATTCTGAAAAAATTTTAAGATGTTTCTCGAGTGATTCTAAGACATTTTTGTTCTTATGAATTTTTTTCTAAAGTCCATAGATTTCGAGAAAAAAGTTGATGAAGATTGAAAAAAAAAAAATTCGTTTTTTCCGCCATTTTGTAAAGAAGCGATGGTTCAAGGTAAACAAAAAAATTTTCTGTTAAACTTCAAATCCCATGATCACCTTTGATCACGGTCGCAAGGTGATATCTTCACCGTAAGACTTCGAAAAAAAATCCTAAAAATTTTTTTTTTCGAAAATTTAGGTGTTTTTTATGTTTCAATCGAGCATATCTCTTTTCCTGTGAGTTTTATCATGATTCTGGCAACGGATTCTGAAAGAGCATGCAATTTTACATCAGAATATGTGGTTCAAGAATTTTTTCAACGCCAATTACATAGGAAAAAATCACTTTGAAAACGTGCAAGAAATTTTGACATTTTGGATGTTAATGGGTTAATTAGATGTGTCAACTGCATAGAAATATATTTGTTATATGCTCAAGAACTGATTAATTATCATTAAATTTATTGGAGCAATATGTTATTAATGTTGTACAAGAGAGGAAATTCGTATTACTGGTACATAAATTGTCTGAACATAATAATTTATTTGCTCGAGTTCATTTAGATACAAGTTAGTTATTATAACTCATATTACTTGGTTACACTCCATTGGTTCCGGCATGTAATGTATATTTTCATTGCCAAATAAAATATTTCATCAAATCTCTGGAAAATTCTACTTACGTACTCAATAGTCAAAGGGTACCCCCCATTAACAATGGTGAAATGCCCTCTTTCGAAAACCTCAAAATAACCTTTGGCTATCTTTAATATAGTGTTTAAGAAGTGCTTTGCCCATATAATTAGCCTCCGACCTCCCCCCCATATATATATATATATATATATGCAAAAAACGATTTTTTTACGAATTATTTTTTTTCTCGAAAAATAATAGCGATATCAATACAAAAAAAAATCATGGATATACTACTTGCCAAAAGGAATATACCTAATTTTTTTCACATCTTAAGGTGGTGATTTTCTAACCTAAAAAAATTCCCGAAATTTTCAAAGTGCGATAACTTTACTTAGAAAAGTGGCTACAAAAAATTTTTTTTTTTAAATTATGTCTTTTTTTCTGACGAATTCAGTGGTATCATTAGAATTTCGAAAATCGTAGTGGGTCATTGAGAAAAAGTCAAAAAACTGAGTTTTTTCGACTTTTTTCGTGGTTTTTGGTCGCTAATTCTTCGCAGTCGATTTCTATGCCAAATCTGATTACACCATTCGATTCTACAGGAAAAATCACATCGAAAACATGTATAATAACATAGAAAATAATATTGGTTCATCGTTGAAAAAATTCAGTAAAGAAAAAAATCAAGAACATCTGACGTATTTACTTGAAATTTTTGTCTTATTAAAGAAATTAATGACCCTACATAATATATATATATATATATATATACTAGTGGGGCTCCGCCCCCCTGCTCGCTCCGCTCGCCAACCCCCCATTTTAGTGAATGAAAATATAAAAGAAACATTACTGATATTTTTTCCACACCACCGTTGAGGTAAATATCATGGCGCATTTTTTTTATAGTGGTGACCACAACTGCAGGATGCAGGAACCCCCCGCGGAACTGCCGCTAGGTATTACTTCGCGGGGGTGGCAATAGCTGATTAGCTCTTCCTCCTTGTTGTCCTTCCCTACGTCCCCCGATCGTCGTTGATTGATCGAGGGTTCAGGTTTGTCAGACTCCTACGTCGTCTTCTTCTTACAGCATCGTCCGGTCGTCTTCTTCTTACCGCATCGTCCGGTCGTCTTCTTCTGTGTTTTTTTCTCATCCGAGAAGAATCTGTCAAGTTAACTACAAGGGAATCGCATTAGTGCGAGCGCCCTGGGTTCGTTGTTCTTTTCTCGTCTTCTCTTCTTTTCGTAATTCTTCGATTACTTCTCTGGCATAGTCTGCTGTGGCATTCCAACTGCTCTCGGATCTTAGCATCTGTTCGACAAGGTTTTCACGTTTGATCGTCGTGTCAAGTGTGCTTTCGAGCCTTCGTCGTTGTGTTTCAAATCTTGGGCATGTGAAAAATACATGCCTCGCGTCCTCCTCTATTCCTCGACATTCCATTCCTTGGCATTCTGGCGAGTCCTCATGTTTATACTTGTGCAAGTATTTGCGGAAACATCCGTGCCCAGTCAGTAACTGTGTCAGGTAGTAGCTGGGATCTCCATGTTGGCGGTTCACCCATTTCGCTATCTCTGGGATAAGCTGATAGGTACATCGGCCCTTTCCGGAGCTATCCCACTGTGCCTACCAACGTTGAATGCTTTTCTGCCTTTCTCTTTTCCTGCAGTCATCTATTTCTAACTGCCTGGCTTTCCGATGCTCGTACAGCCGCGTCTGTTCTTCAGCCAAAATCTCGATGGGTAATAGCCCCGAAATTACATGTGCTGCGTCTCTGGAGACAGTCCTAAATGCACTGGTAATTCTTAGTGCCATTTGCCTACCTACTGGATATATTCTTCTTTGGCACTCCTGCAGTTGTAATACAACATTTTCTCAATATAAACAAACAAACGACTGTTGTCACGAGTCGAAAGCATGAGTAGAATAGATATAGTAGTAAATATAGGGACTACTTACGTTTAATAAATACTTCAAATTTGCCAATAAATAAGTGATATGAACTAAATTTATAGAACTATAAAGACACACAACAACAACGGCTGTTGTCACGAGTCGAAAGCATGAGAAACTATAGTGAAACACATCAGATTGACGGTAGCACATAGCGATCACAGCGCTTCCCGCGGCAATATCTATAAGTTTAGTAAACTTTAAATTTATGAATTCGTGCAGCAATTAAAACATTGTGCTTATTAAATATTTAAAAAAAAAAACTGATTAATATTACAATACTCATTGAATAACCAAACTCGCTAACTGAATTGAGAATAAATTGCTATAATATAAGAACTGAAATTCTGAAACAAATGTTATAATCAATTACATGGTCATGTATATAAATTCATGAATGCCATGAAATTGAAAAAGAAAGGGACAAAAAAAGTTTCAAAATCGAGGGGGAGGGGGCCAAGTTAGGGGGGAGGGGGGGGGGCATAAGAAATAAAATATTTGTTTTAGTTTAGCAAAAATCAACAAAAACACGGTAGAAACACCGTAAATATTAAGCTTTTTAGTACAAAAATACCAAAAACGTAATATTGAAAAGGGGTGGGGGGAGGGGAACAAATCAGGGGGGAGGGGGGGGGGGGAGGGTCTACTTCCGAAGGCACTCTTACAACTATATATATATAGTTAGATATATATGAGTGTGTAAGCGAGTGAGTGTGTAAATGCATTTCAGTGTTATCAGAGTACCTAAAAATTAATCTTTTGAAAATCAAAAGAAATTATATAGAAAACAACTTATGGAAGAAAACGGTTAATCGTAAAAAAAATTTATGAAATAAAACAACTGAAATTATTGGACATATTTACTGATAATTGTTATGATTTATTAGCTGAATAAACCATTAAAATTACAATGTGTCGTAGTATTTACAGATAATTGTTGAAAAGCAATACTGAAAATCACTTTAGTCCTCATCACTGTCTTCATCGATGACAGGAACTGTACTATTAACATCAAACAACTTAGTTAGTTGTTCTGCTGGTTTCGGGATGCGTGATAAATATCGGGCATGAGCCAAGTAATAAATAATAGATGCCACATGTGAACAACAGCCAACGGTCCTGTTGCCGTTAGAACAATTACAACAATATCTTTTGATACCTTTTATGCCATAAGTTTGAGGTTCGTATTCTACATAGGCCTTGTACGTCTTACTATTGATGTGTCTTGATTTGACTTCAAATCTAATGGTACAATTTTCTTCTATAGAACACTTCAGATTTAAAGATTCATTCTCGCCCAACATTTCCGCTAAGTAACAAATAGCTTGAGATAATTGATATGTACCCGTAAAAAGAATTTGTAGCTCATCTACAGTCAGTTCTGGAAAATCTAGCAAATCGTTTGACGAAATTATTTTGAAAGGTTTAACTTTTTTATTCCAGTTGTTCTCTTCAACAAACTCTGCTAGAGTATTTTTGACATTGATCATTTTAAGAATTCTAGCAATTATCAAATCACTTTTGCCAACATCTGAATTAAGTCGTTTACAAAATAAGTTAATGAGAAAGCATGCAATTCGACAGTACAATCCAGCATTGGGCAACCTGGCATTATGAAATTGATTATGAAGAAGTTTGCATTTTTGCCCTACTATCCCATGAACAGCTTCGACAACCCATCTAATTTTGGTCACCAATCGCGATTGATTTGATTCTTCAACCGTCAATTGATTTCGCTTTCCTTTTAAAGCTGGCATAAGTACATTGAAACCTTTACTCGTCAGGAATGGAACCACGTCACGAAAACCTCTATCTAAAATGAAATAATCTCCTTTTTCTAAAATGTTGTTAAGACCACCAGCAGAGCACAAAATTTCTTTTAAAATTGCAGCATCATTGAGGTTAGCATTGTATGGTCCTTCGACATAAACTGTAAAGCCATTTGTAGTTGTGATTGTAAAAGGTTTACATAGTGCTGTTTTCTTCTGCCCAGAATAGGATTTCCTTTGGTACATATTGTTACTGCTTTTTTGATGCCGTAAATACGTACCATCACATACTAAACCCAGTCTATCTCCTAAATTAAATAATATTTTAGCTATTGGTGAGGTTTGAGTCAACAAGAACTCTCTCGAATAAGCCCCATATCCAAAATTTTTGGGTAATACTTCTTCTTCAAAACATTTTAAAACAGCACTAATTGATTGTTGCACTACTTTTTCTTCAATTTCCAGTATAGCAGATATACAAAGATCCGAGTTACCAGTTCTTAATTTAATTAAAAATATGACTAGAGCTTGTGTAACGTTTCGATTACCTGAACTACGCATAGTTATCATCATTTCCTTAAGAGTAATTATGTTTTTCCACGTATAACCTGTTAATGCTTTTATTCTTTCCTCAGAAATTGCGTACTCACCAATTTTATCATGCAGACTAGAATTACTTGAATCTGATAAGGCTTCAAGGAATCTGGGCAATTCTTTGGATTCAATTTCACATTCACTGCTAGCACAGGTTATAATTGACAAATCTTCATTATAAAATCGTTTTTTAATTAAATGCTTCTTACAACATCTGTTTCTCCTTGGAATGAATATTCTCCTTTTTGTGAACACGTATATTCGGGCATCGAATGGTACGTCTTGAAGATCCTTAGTTTCTTTACACATAAAACAATACTGGTGAGATATAATTGTCCTTGGAAAAGGCATGACTACCAATTCAACTTCAATAGTATTAATAAGCACATATGTTGGATCTGTTCCGGAAGAATCTGATGTTTGACTATAATCTGTAGTTGTATCTTGACTACTTTTACTTTCTCCAAGCTTTGTATCCCATGAAGGTGTATTACTCTCTGTGTTACTTTCTTGAGTATTTTCCAGTGAAATTCTTGACGTCTGTTCTTCAATTTGAGACTCAGATTCATCTTCTTGTACAGTATTTTCACCTAAAACATCTGCTGAAGAAGTTGCCGTCGACTCTGACGAATCTCCAGATTTTTAAGCTTTATACTTCTCGTTGTCAGTATTTTTTGAAGATTTCGAAATTCGCAATTTCGCGTAACACTTGGAACATACCGTATCATCCACAAGGACCAATTGTCCATACTTTTTATTAAAATCCAAAGCTTTTTCCCGACTATCAATATACAAATGGGATCCACTCAATTTTCTTATATGTTTGTCGCACGAAATACATTTTGATTCATCTCTTGAACGAGGCTTTTTGACTGAAGGCTCATCATCAGAAGACATCTTATGTGTCTGTAATAACAAAAAGGATCATATTTTAATTTTCATAATGTCAAATTACTAGATTTTAATATCACAACAAGTACAATTTTAACGAAATATTTAGTAGTAAACATTTCTGTAAATAATCAAAAGCTCGAGACTTCTTTTACTATCTTTGAAACATTCAAATGCTCTAATACTTATTTTTCTAACTATTTGGAAAATCACCACCGGAATTTTCATAGCATATATATTTTTATATGGAAGTTTGTTAGAGATAATTAAAAAGAAAATGAAAACAAACAATCAAAGTTAAATATTCATTCCTGTAGATCATGAAAGTATAAATTGCAGAAAAGGGAAATCTAAAACATAATTGCACACGTCAAAAACTGAGTATATTTATTATGTCAAACTCTTTTTCCATGGTCCAACATGAAAACATATAAATTATGTTAAAACGAGGAAGAAATAAAAGTTCTTACGATAATCAGCTACCATACAAACGATAAAGTTAATTTTGTACAAATTACAGAATATTATAAAATCTTAAGCAATTTCAATAGTTCTGTTTGACTATTTTACAACAAGTGTATCACAATTTATACGATTGCAAAACCAATTACTATTAAATAATCACACATAGTTATGGTAGCACTCATAATAATATATTGCTTGAAAAAATCTTTGCTTTATTTGATGTGTCAAAATAACTTGCAAAATCTATTGGCTATTAGTTAATTTAATATAATTCCAATATTTAAAAAATACAAGAAAGTTAAAAAAAGACTCTCGTAACAACCTTAAAGTTGAAAGTAGATGCAACAAATTTTATAATATAAAGTTTAGGTAAAGAAAAGTTTTTTGATATATTATCAAACTTATAAAAGATGCGAAAAGAATTTTTCGATAGAATTTTTTATTTGATGAAAAAAAATTATTCTATTAAAATATGCAGTACAATAACTGTTAACTTATTGTTTACTATAAAAAAAATAATATTGGAATAATACAGTTTTAATGATTTATATTCAGAAGTAGGATTACAATTTCATATTCAACTATGGATAATGTAAAAATGTTTTGAAATTATCCAAGGAAATGAAAACAAACTCAACTAATAGTACTATAGCCTGAAGAGTACCAGAAATATGTATTCCAAGGTACCTAAAACTGTTGAAATAAATTAATAAATAGAATATAATTAATGGAATCGTAATTTCTTTCCTACAATAATTTAAAAATTATCGTCTGCCATTCAAACTATATTGATACCAAGTTTTGTGTGTGATGGTTAATTTACTACATTAATGTATTAATGTATATTGAATAATTAATACTGATATTAAAGTCGCAAAAATTGACATTATCATACCTTTTGAATTATATATACTTTTCAATCCAAATATCCAAATGTCTTCAGTGTTTTCACATGGTATGTCTTTTTTATATTGGGTTGTCAACTTGGCAAACTAACTGACAAGTATAATTTTTGGTTATTTAATTTCAAGTTTCCTATTTAATTTTCCTATTCAAGTTTCCAATTTAATTCCTATTTAATTTTAAGTTGAGAGTTCAATCGGATCAGTGCTTTTTTCAATAAAAAAACATTCAACATGCAACGAGTGTCAAAAGGTGAAACCATCTAACATCCGAGATTTCTATGTTCTGATTCCCCTCTCTATTCCGTTCCGGATTCCGTAATTAGATTGCTCTGCTATGGTTATAAAACAGCACCATGACATTGCATGACGGTATCATGACTGCTTTGCTATTGGCCCTTCACGGCCGACATATTGTCAATCTGTAAGTCCATCCAGCTGCGCATAGTTAATATAAATATATATATATATATATATATATATATATATATATATATGCATATATTTATTTATTTATTTTATTTATTTATTTACTGCAATACTTAGTTCATTTCTGAACTCTGCAGAGGTACACTAGGTACCTGTACGCAGCTTACTGAATTTTTTCAACGATGATCCATTATTATTTTCTAAGTTATTATATATGTTTTCGATGTAATTTTTCCTGTAGAATCGAATGGTGTAATCAGATTTGGCATAGAAATCGACTGCGAAGAATTAGCGACCAAAAACCACGAAAAAAGTCGAAAAAACTCAGTTTTTTGACTTTTTCTCAATGACCCACTACGATTTTCGAAATTCTAATGATACCACTGAATTCGTCAGAAAAAAAGACATAATTTAAAAAAAAAAATTTTCTGTAGCCACTTTTCTAAGTAAAGTTATCGCACTTTGAAAATATCGGGAATTTTTTTAGGTTAGAAAATGCTTCTAAATATTAACTTTGAAATAAAATAATAAATAATACGAGGTCGGTCCGGAAAGTATCAGGCCTACGTTTATATCTTCGCGCCATAGTGTTCGAGCGACCTCTACCGGAAAGTGGTGACTGGCTTCTTCATCACGATAATGCGCCAGCGCATTCATCCAATCTTATGCAGCAGTTTTTGAGCAAACACAATATCGCATTGCTTCGACAACCTCCATACAGTCCCGATATTGTCCCTTGTGACTTTTGGCTGTTTCCAAAACTAAAAAAACCACTCAAAGGACACCGATTCGAAAATTTAGTGCAGGCAGTCGATTCTCTTATGCCTTTAAAAACTATTTATCCCAGAAAGAGAATTGCTCCCTGGCTTGGTCTAGAACTGAAAATACTTTTCAATAAATTTGATGCTTTGCGTAGACATTACAAATACTGGGCGGGCGGATCTTGTGGGAGAGTTTCTCAGGCTCAGCAATGAGGTCGACGTCTGTATGGAACAAGAGCTTATCAACTATCGCTATAACTATCTGTTAGTTGGAGAAAGAAGAATTATATGTGTATATATATATATATATATGGGTAAAAATAATACTTTTTTATAAAACCGTGCGCACGATGGTATCCGATTTGGCTGAAACTTACGTATATACAAGGTGTCAAATAAGTAACGGAACAAGGCTGTAGCTTTTTAGGTACAGATTATTAGACCAAGGTCAAGGTCATTCCTTTAGTAACTTTCAACGCGGAATCCGACGGTGACCTTGGATTTGACCTTGAGATTGACTTTCAAGGTTATTTGAAGGTCAACTTTGTTTTTTTAAATGGGAACCCCTATTTTTGACAATGGCAATCGAAAGAGCAGAAAATTTTACGTCCAAAACGGTATTTTAAAATTTTTTTTCATGGCCTTGAGAAAGTCGATTTAAGGTCAAATGCTTGAAAAACTGCCTAAAAGCGTTTTTTTAATTTTTAAGATATCGAAAAATGACCTCTACAAAATTTGTTCAGAGCAGAGTGGGCCACCCAATGCACCAAAAACCTTTGACCTTTAACCTCATTTTGAAGGTCATTTCAAGGTCGAAGTGTTTTTTGTAATGGAAACCCCTCTTTTTGACCCCGGATTAGCACATAGCGCGAAATCCGACGTTTGGATAAGGTATTATGTTGAGTTTCGATTGATCCACGACGGTCATCGCTAAGGTCATGTGAAATTTAGATCCAATATTATTCGCGAAACATTTACAAAATGTTTCGGGCTAAATTTATTAAATTCTACTGAAAGCATGTTACAGTGACCTTATCTTTGACCTTTGATTGTTTGAATAATAAAGTAACGGGTTATCCAAACCGAAAGTCAAGTTGTTTTAAATGAGGAGCAAGCAGAGACATAGGTACAGTTTTTTTGCCGGATAAGTTTTTTCCACTCACTGCGTTTTGAATGTTTCTTTCTGACTTCGCGCTATATGCGAATCCGGGGTCAAAAATAGGGGTTTCCATTACAAAAAACACTTCGACCTTGAAATGACCTTCAAAATGAGGTTAAAGGTCAAAGGTTTTTGGTGCATTGGGTGGCCCACTCTGTTCTGAACAAATTTTGTAGAGGTCATTTTTCGATATCTTAAAAATTAAAAAAACGCTTTTAGGCAGTTTTTCAAGCATTTGACTTTAAATCGACCTTCTCAAGGCCATGAATAAAAATTTAAAAATACCGTTTTGGACGTAAAATTTTCCGCTCTTTCGATTGCCGTTGTCAAAAATAGGGGTTACCATTTAAAAAAACAAAGTTGACCTTCAAATAACCTTGAAGGTCAATCTCAAGGTCAAATCCAAGGTCACCATCGGATTCCGCGTTGAAAGTTACTAAAGAAATGACCTTGACCTTGGTCTAATAATCTGTACCTAAAAAGCTACAGCCTTGTTCCGTTACTTATTTGACACCTTGTATATTCTACATCACAAAAAAAGAAACTGCCCTAAATTTCAGCTCCCTTGTTCAAAAAGTACGTCCTCAGGATGGTTTCAAAGTTCAAAAAAGGCCTATTTTAGGCGTTTTTCGGCCTATATTCAAACCTCTTTCAAATCTCGAGCTTTTGAGCAAGAGAAACCCAAGAGGAGTCGCTTTTTTTGTCTCTCCAAGAGCTTTTCAACAAAGTAATATAAGTAATAAGTATTTTAAAGACCAAGCAATCTAGAGGCTTCTAACTGCAGCGTGATTTTCATGACTTTTTCTCATCTTTCAACACCTGTAGAATTGTTGGAACTCGATATTTTATATCTTATAATTACAGATTTGGATAGCTCTTGAAAAGACGAAGAAAGTGCAATCACGCCTGCTTTTGCAGCTCAAAAGTATCGGAGTTACAGCCGGTCAAAGTCTGTAAAAATACAGGCACATGGCGTTTTTAGTGATTTTCAAGTGATTTTTAAAGTGCCTACATCAAAATGATTTATCGTCGCCCCTTTTATCGATTTTGTTATGTATTTTACACTTTTTTCAAATCATATGTACTTTTTTGAATTCTTTCACTGCGTAATTTTTTTCTATTTGTTACTTCTATCCATAAAAATAAAAAGTCATGGTCTTTGTGTGACCGAATTATAATAAAATAAATGAGATTTATAATTTTGCGAATATTTGCTGATAAAAGGTATTGATTAAAGTATTTATCGTGAAACTTCAAAAACAACTTGTAACATTATTCATCAGGAATAACATCTTTATTTTTGTGCTACAGCAACTATTTCTGATTCATTGTCTTGAAATCAATAGGTTCAAAACAGTGATATCATCTAGCATTTTTTATAGTTTTAGCTGACTCAAATCTACCTTTAAGCTTTCTACCTCGTGATTACACTTCTTTATCAGAGATGTAAAGATATCTGAAAAGTTATTAAAAGTTTTTGATTATTTAAATATTTGTTAGTACCGCAGAAAATTAAATTATTAATAAATTCGTCATACTTTATATTAGAACCAGTTTGACTCAGATAATCATATACTTGCTCAGCATTTAAAATACAGGTGCCTTGTAGAGCTGCTTTCCTTGCACTACGTTTCGTGGCAGCTCCAATGCCATCTGCAGCACTTTTGCCATGGGAAGTTACGAAAAAGTTGTAGGATATAACTTTTATTCCGAAATCATTTTCATGGTAGCAGATATTGATCAAATGGTTTCTAAAAAAAAATTATTAAATTATGAACTTATTTTTCGAATACATTAGTATGTATTGATAGCGTAAATAGTCGTAGAAGATGAAGATATTTTAGAATTTAAACAATTCAAAATGAAATAGAAAATATAAGTAGCCATAAATATAGTTGAAATAGTACATTACGTAACGCGTGCGGGAAGTAGATGATCCCTGCACGGGCGAAGTTTTACAACGCCCGTGAGACGATCACATACTTCACGCACAAGTTACGTACACTATTTTTTCACACAAGTGCGGGAAGTTTGAGTGTAGTAGGTTTATGTGAGCAGGAAGAGAAGGAAAGGAAGTTTCGGCTGGTGCCCTCGTTCGTTCGTAAAAAAATATGAAAAACTTTAAAATTTTTCGTTACGAAATTAATAATTATTTCTTGAGAAATATTTCTTAATAATATTTCTATGAGAAACCGTATAGATTTTCCCACATTTTATCTCCATGCTAATTGCGTTTTCTAACGCTCCGTGCGGAAAATAATAGTGCTCAAATTGGGGAAACACATACTCGTCCCGTCTTGTATGACAGGCCATTAAGCGTCAGGACATGCAGTATAAGATCTTCGTATACTTTTACCTACATTTACTTTTCGTTCGATTACCCCTACCTATTTATACTTCCCGCACGCTTACCCCTACCTACTTTTACTTCCCGCACGCTCCTGTAGCTCTTCCCGCACGCCGAATAACCATGCGGGAATGCTACACTTCCCGTACAGAAAAGCGTGCGGGAAATCGAACTTCCCGCACGCCGTGTGAAAAAATAATAAAAATAGAAATTTAATGAATGTTGTTATATTATACTTGTTTTTAAAGTGAATTGGAGCTCCGTCACTGGAATAAATCAATTTTTTAATCCAAGGGAATTCTTTTTTAATTTCATTTAGAACAGCTTCTTGAAAAGCATTTACTTAATATGTACGATGCGTTTTAATGTCAGAGATGATGCAAAAGCTTTGCCATGAAATATCATTGTTAGACACATCCTTGTAGTACAAAACTGCAGTAAATAACGTAGCCTGTACGTTATTAAAATAGAGTCCTTAAATTAAGTTCTGCGCAATAAATGAGTAGTTTTCTGCGATGTCCATGACCAGTAATCCTGTATGTAGCTCTAGCTCTTTCTGGCATTTAGATAATATTCTTTCTGCTTAGAAGATATAAAGTAATATTCAGTATAATTGTAAATATCTTGCGAAGTACGCCATCGAAGGAGAAGAGTCACCGAACACAGCATCCAAGCGCTTTTTGATTTCGCTGCGCGATTTTCCTTCCAAAAACAAGAATCGAATCACCGACCGATACTGCTCTTTTTCCATTTTTCAAAAATCAACAGACACACTTGCTTTCGCACGCTCTCAAAAATAAACTACAACTCCGATCAGGCTGAAATCTTAACAGTAACCATCGAGAAGGTTGTACTACGTGATAGAATATTTCTTTTGCGAGAGTGTCGCCATCGGGCGGTGAGGCTAAGAGTACTTATCGGACCACCCTCGTACTATACTATGTAGTATTTTTTATTGAAATCTTTCCAAGATTTCAATATCCGAGCTTGAAGCAGCACCCCATAGTTAAATACCATAGGTCCAGACTCCTTTGAGTACAGCTTTATACAGCAGTAATTTGACAGTTCCAATTTTTCTCCTATGAGCCAGCACATTTTTCTCCATTTCAGTCCCAACTCTTTACGTTTAGTGAATATGTGTTCTTTTAATGTAAACCTTCGGTCCAAGTGAACACCTACATATTTTACTTGGTTACTTTACGGGGTTTATTTATCGTTGAAACTAATAGGTGGACAAGTATCTTTTCGAAGGGTCAACGTTGTATGTATTGATTTACTTTCATTTACAATTATTCTCCATAAGCTAAACCAATTTTGAAGATGATTATTAATTTATTTTTGGATTATTTCTGATGCTATTGTTGGGTCTGAGTGTGTTAGAATTGGTGTATCATCTGCGTATGTTGCTGTCAGAATATTTTCAGATATAGGTAAGTTCGAGGTGTACAGTAGATAAAGAGTTGGACCGAGAACATTGCTTTCCGGCACTCCTGCTTTTATTAGCTGGCGTTTTGATTTATTCCTATTTATTTTAACTTAAAATGCCCTATTTTGCAGATATGACTGCAGTATTTCGTAGTGGCGTACAGGAAAAAAACTTTTAAGCTTATGTAATAGACCTCCATGTCGTACTCTGTTGACTGTCTGGGCTACATCAAGGAAAATACCAGTACAGTACTTTTTCTCTTCGATGGCTTTCCTCGCAGCAGTTAACACTATCCACCTGCTCTATCGTGGAGTGATTACACCTAAAACCAAATTGATGGCTTGGAATCAACATTTTATTTTTAATGATTTGGTCAATTCTGGCTAAAATTAATTTGTCGAAATTTTTGATAATACTGGTAGAAGGCTGATGGGTCTATAAGATGTTTTATTTCCTGCTTCTTTACCAGGTTTAGATATCAGTATTATCTGAGCTATTTTTCACGGAGTGGGAAAATAGCAGAGACACAAGCAGGCATTGTAAATAATTGTTATAAATCTAATTGCTAT
Organism: Phymastichus coffea; assembly: GCF_024137745.1. Classification (NCBI taxonomy): domain Eukaryota; kingdom Metazoa; phylum Arthropoda; class Insecta; order Hymenoptera; family Eulophidae; genus Phymastichus; species Phymastichus coffea. The sequence continues at coordinate 5,814,037 of NW_026706812.1, read as the reverse complement.
TATAGGTAACATTTTAATCATTTTTCCTGTAATATTGTCAAAACCGAGGGCCTTCCTATTCTTAATATTATTAATTATTTGCAATACTTCCTTAATTTTTATTGATTTAATTGGTGTACTATCTTGTACATCTGAGATTTCCAGTAACTTTTCTTCTTTCTGTTCGAAGATTATTATTTGGTGGAGTGTAAATACTGCACTGAGATGTTCTGAAAGATGTTCAGCTTTTTCTTCGTCAGATTTTGGCATATTTTCTTGCAGGTTTTTCAATAGGTGGGATAAATGTAACTGGTCTTTTGATACGTTTGGTGGCTTTTCATAGTGAGTTTTTTTTTTCATAGTGAGATCCGTTGCTCCTGTTGGGCTTAGAGTTTTGAAATAGTTCTCTATTTTTATATTTTTTTCCTTGTATAACTATTTCTTCAGATCATTAGTTGCTTTGTTTACTTTGTTTTATCTTGACTAGATCTAGTTATTTGGTACCTTTTCCTCAATAATCTTTTTTCTTTAATTTTTTAGACTATTATTTGTAATTAGTTTACTGCTTTTCTTTATCATTTGTATTCGTAGAAGAACATTTGTTAATAGCTTCAGTTAGAAGTAAGTTTATTGTATCAATACTGTTTTCTATGTTGTTTTCTGATTTAAGAGTAGCGTTACACTTAATGCGTTCCTCGATGAAAAGAGCATATTTCTTCCAATCGACTTTAGTATAATTGTTTACTCTATTAAATACTTGAGAGTGTTGAGTAATTAATACTGGTGAGTGATTTGAATCTAAATATGATGCCACTTCGAAATAATTTTTTTTTATCCCTTGTACTATTGCAAAGTCAAAAAGATCCGAAAACTTGTTTACATCTATCGGCCAGTATGTTGGTTTTCCTGTGGAAATTGGAAAGTAATTGTTTTTTTCGTAGTGTTTTATATAGTACTCTGCCTCTCTATGTTGGAGTTGGTGATCTTGAATCCCACCACAAATGCTTGGTATTATAATCGCCTTCTGCTATAAATCGATTTCCGAGGGAATGGAAGAAATTTGTCCAGTTTTCATTTGTTATTGTTTTATTCGGAAGGCAAGAAACAGCTGTTATAGTTATAGGGCCTTTATTGTCGTTTATACTTACACTAGTCGCTTGCAGGTAAATCTCACTGGTGTGTGTTTGGGTGTCATGACTTATTTTGGTTTTGATAATGATTGCAGTACCTCCATGTGTTTTATCGAGTAGATGATTAGTTTTGTATACTATGTAATTTAGAATGAAGAGAAAATTTTTACTTGTAAAATGAGTTTCTGATACTAACATAATGTCTATATTTTCGTGGATTAAAAATACTTTTAATTCGAGGTGTCGTTGCTGCAGCCATTTGCATTCCAAATAGCTATTTTCAAATTTTTCATTGTTGAGACAATTTATTAACAAGTACAGTTACTAGTTTTACTAATGTATCCATTGTGAGTGTCATTTTTTCCAACGTATCAGCGAGTTTATTGAGTTTGTTATTTGTGTTTATTTCGTTGATGTAATTACTTACATCTGCTTGAACAGCTGTTTGTTTTGATCTTCTATCTCTCTCTGATCGTTTTGTTTTGATGTTACCTGTGCATATGTTATATTTGGTTGAGCTCTATTAATTGGTATTTAAATTTGAATTTGGCTGAGCTTGTCTATTGTTTTGATTAAGTATTTTATCTCTTAGTCTTGGATACAATTTTTGTTGCAACTGTTTACATCCTTTATAGCTTGCAGCGTGATTACCTTGACAATTTGCATATCTTACTTCTTTGATTTTTTCCTTTATTGTACATTTTTCCGTTGGATGCAGTTTAGTACATTTCACACATATTGCACTTTTGAAACAATAGTTTTTTGTGTTCTCATACACTTGGCAGTTAAGACATTGCAGTCTTTCTCTTTTAACGTTCGGCGGTTCAAACTTTATCACAGTGTTGAATAGTTTGTTCACTTTGTAAATTTCCTGGCTTTTGTAGTCGTGTTCAATTTCTACAGTGAATAACAGTAGTGGTATTTTTGTTATGCGGTGCCGAATATCCCGAATACCTAGTACTTTATATCCCTGTTTCTCTGTGGCAGATTTCAAATCACCAATGACAACCAACGGATGTATACTTCTCAATATCACTTTAAATTCTTTTTCTTTTTTTCACTGATATATGTAAAATTCTCTGTTTTTTTCTTTTAATCCATTTATTATCGGTAGGTAATTTTCAGATGTTGTTGGTTGAATTTTTATTTTGTCCTACTACTTTAAATATATAGCTATCTTTGGCTATTTTGTTTAGCAGTTTTTCCAACGCACGAATGTTTTCTACATTATACGCAAAGATCGGAGGTGATTTAATTATTATAGAGTTCATATAGTTATTTACCGTGTCCGTATCTGCGATTTGTTTTTCCTGAAGAACTTAATATCTGTTAGTAGATTGACTCAGTCAGTAGTCTGATAGCTGGGCTTTTTTGCTTGGAGCTTGAGTTTCTGGGCTACTTCGTTGTCTTTTTCCACTTACAGTTATCCATTTTTCGGTGTTGTTTTGTGTAGGTGTAGACATTGTGTCCTCTACTTGAGTGGCCATTTGGCCGTTATTCTGTTATTGTTATAACGATGAGGAGGTAAATTTAAATAAACTGACACTTTTATTCACTTGATTGGTCGATATTTTTGATTTTGGAGCAGAGCTCCGTTACAAATATGTCCGCTCTGTTTAAGGATCAAGCACTGCCAAACATAAAGCATAATTGTTCTTAAGAATGATGAAGCTGATTTTGCTTCAATGGCGTGTTTCCATATTTTATATGGAACTGTTATCCTAAATCTTAAATGGTAAAGCACAATCTGTAATAAACAATATTTGAATTCATTAGAATCAAGCGATATATATATATATATATATATATATACAGGGTGAGTCATTTTAATTTCCCCAGTCTAATAACTTTTGAAACAAGCAAATTACGCAAAAATGTTTCAGACCAAAGTTGTAGGGGTTCAAGGGGGACATCTAGGGGTGACTTTGAAATTGACCTTGAGCTTGACCTTGACGGCTTTCTCAAGGTCAAGTCTATTTTTTTATTGGGAACCCCTATTTCTGACCTCGGAATCGGAAAGAGCGGGAAATTTTACATCCAGATAACATCTTTTAACATGGGTCAAAATAAACCCTTAAGGTTATGCTAAGGTCAAAACTATCCTGGAACAAGAATCGAACAATGTAAGCAAAATACGAAAAAATGACTCAGAAAAAAGTTGTAGGAGTTCAAGGGGGACGTCTAGGGGTGACTTTGAAATTGACCTTGAGCTTGACCTTGACGGCTTTCTCAAGGTCAATTCTATTTTTTTATTGGGAATCCTTATTTCTGACCTTGGAATCGGAAAGAGCAGGAAATTTTACAGGATTTAAATTTTTTAAATTTAAAAATTTTTTAAATTTAATTTTTTTAAATTTTACGGGACTATTCTTGTTTCCGTTCCCTATCCTTTTTTATTTTTCACCGGACTGTATGATTATTATTAATAAATTTCAAATATTGGAAGTTGTTGCTAATAATTTGCTATTACAAGTCTATTAAATTAATGAAACTATTTCAGTATCAATCTGATGTTCTGCAAAGAAATAAGAGTAAAAGTTAAATACATAAGGATAAATTTCATGTTCAATGAAGAATCTATTACATTTGGAAGTCGTTTAGAAAGTAATCGCAATACGTTCAGTCGTGATTTCAATTTTGAAAAAGCTTTAAATATTACTTTTGTTTTAACCATGCTTGTGTTCATTGTATCACTATCATTATTTCTTCATATTTGAATAAGAGACCTTTCTTATTGCCATCGATCATATGAAATCTAATTTGGACAATATTGCCTCTGTTTTCAGTAATATTTAATTTGTATCATCTTTCTATGATCTTTGCCTTTGTTGATTTGTATTGAGGTTTTTTGAAAAAATCTTTTAAATATGGCTGATTTTACCCCAACAGAGATAGTTGATATGATTTGGATTTTAGGAGAATGTAGAGGTAATTACCGTGAAGCGTCAAGGTTGTATCGAATTCGATACCCACAAAGGCGCCATCCTGATCACCGTACCATTCATCGTCTTGAAGAAAGAGCTCGACAAGGGCATCTACGAAGAAGTCGACCAAGACATGAGTATGATGATAGAGATGCTAGGGTTTTGGTTGTCTTAGGATTGGTTCACCTAAATCCTCATATCAGCAGCCGACAAATAGAGAGAGAAACAGGAATACCTCAGAGAACCGTTATTAGAATTTTAAGAAGTAATAGATATCATCCGTATCATATTACCTTAACGCAAGCATTAAACGCTAATGATATGAGAAACAGAGTAAATTTCTGTCGGTGGGCTCTACAGATGATTTTGCAGGATCCGAATTTTTTTAATTATGTCCTTTTTTCTGATGAAGCTACGTTTCATAGTAATGGCCAATTGAATCGTCACAACAGTCATTATTGGTCTGATCAGAATCCTCACTGGTACAGACCAGTCGATAATCAACATCGTTGGAGTGTAAATGTATGGTGTGGAATAGTTAATGGTCATCTCATCGGGCCATTCTTTTTTGAAGAAAACGTCAACGGCAATGCTATTTTAGAACTTTTAAGGGATCATCTCCCACTTTTACTTGAAGACGTAGATCTTGAGACTAGACGTCGAATGTAGATACAACTGGATGGTGCAGGACCGCATTTCGCTTTAATTGTACGAGAGTTTTTAAATAGAAATTTCCAACAAAGGTGGATTGGAAGAGGTGGTCCAGTTGCTTGGCCTGCACGATCACCGGACTTAACTTCCCCAGATTTCTTCCTTTGGGGATACTTAAAAAATACTGTGTTCGCCGAAGCGCCCACAACAAGAGAGAATATGATAGAAAGGATTAGAGTTGCATGTAGACAAATCTCTAGAGATATCTTACTGCGCACTATTGAAAGCTTCGAACAGAGGCTCAGGCAATGCATCGACGTAAATGGTAATAATTTCGAGCAAAACCGATAGGAAATAAGTTTATTCTAGTTTCATCACGAATTGTGAGAGGCAAGGGGACTCACATTAATAAAGCACCCCAAATCGTGAGAGGCAAGGGGATTCACGTTAATAAAGCACCCCGAATCGTGAGAGGCAAGGGGACTCACGTTAATAAAGCACCCCAGAGGGAACATAATCCTATTACGTCCACGTCGTTGTTCCTGGGTAGTGCTAAAGATAGGAAGTTTATGATCTTAAACATCAGCATCGTTAGTACATGGCCAGTCCCTTATTCTTTGGAAGTTTATTTAACAACGGTCATATGCGATAAAAGCTTCGCCTCGAAATGTAACAAAAATAAGAGAATTTTCAAGAATTTGACCTTTGCTTCACATTGAGAATAGAAGTACGACAAAGGTCTTCGATGCTCGTTAAACCTTTTGATGTTTGAAAGCGGCTTCAATTTCTTAAGTAAAAACTGAAATATTGTTTATGTTCTTATGAAAAAAAACTAAATAGATACTTGAACGTAAAATTTCCCGCTCTTTCTGATCCTGAGATCAGAAATAGGGGTTTCCATTAAAAAAATAGAAATGACCTTGAGAAAACCGTCAAGGTCAAGCTCAAGGTCAATTTCAAAGTCACCCCTAGATGTCCCCCTTGAACCCCTACAACTTTGGTCTGAAACATTTTTGCGTAATTTGCTTGTTTCAAAAGTTATTAGACTGGGGAAATTAAAATGACTCACCCTGTATGTGTATGTGTGAGAATGGGTTTCGATTCGTGAAAGGGAGTGGACGTGTCTTGGCTGTGAGTGCAAGTTTTGGTGACAAAGTTTAAGAGAAAAAGTGTTTGAGGAGAGAGATAGAGGTGAAAAGAGCGTGAAGGCGAAAGAGAAGTGGAGTAGAGAGAGAGAGGCTTAGAGAAGAACAGGAAAAGGCAGAGAGAGAGAGAGGAATAAAGAAAAAAGAAAAGTTGAGGTTAAGAGAGAAAATGAGGAAGCGGGAAAAGCAGGTAGAGAGGAGGGGCCGTAAGAAGTAAAGGCGGAGACAGAAAATGTAAGACAGGAAATAAAGGTGGGATATCGAGCAGAATTAGAGAGACGAATTAAGGCGTACGGGTTAATGATGGCAAGATTTGTGACAACAGAAGAATTAAGTGATAAGGGTGGAAGGATGGATAAGAAATGCCCAGAGGAGGAAAAGACGAAAAGAGTAAAGGTTGTAAGAGGGAAAGAGAGCGGAGAGGGTCTGAGGAAGAATATTAGAGGAGAAATGAGAGAGGCAAAAGGATGCAAGAGTGAAAGTGAGGAGGCGAGATGGAAGGGAAGGGGGGGGGAGAGGGATTGGACAACACGATAAGAGAAGTGGGAAAAAGCAATGGTGCAGAAGATATAATGGAAAAGATACGGGCAGATATAAGGGATTTAAGAGAGATATGGGAGGAAGAAAGGAAAGAATGGACAGAAATGTTTAAAGAAATGATGGAAAAAATGGGAAGAATAGAGACAGAGGTGAAAAGAAGAGAAGAAAGATGGGAGAAAGAAAGGGGAAAAGTTAGGAGAGAACTAGACAGAGAGAGAGAGAGAAGAAAGATGGAGAGAGATGAAAGAAGAAAGGGAAAAAGCAGAACTTAGAGAAAAGAAACTGCAGGAAAAATGGGGAGAGAGGATGAACCAGTTGGAAAAAGCGTGTATGAAATTAAAATAAAGTATAGAAGGAGGAAACGAGAAGCAAAGAGGAACAGAAGTAGGCAATAAGGAAGAAATAGAGTATATGAGAGAAAAAATGGATAAAGAAAGTAGGATACACAATATAATACAAACTTAGAGGGTGGGTTAAGATGGGAAAAGAAGGGAGAGGCAGAGGACTGGTTAAGGGAGGAACTAGAAATGAAAGGGGAGATAGGGAATCTGAGAAGAATAAGAGGAGTAGCAGGGAGGGGTGATCGGAGAGAAAGAGGAAAAAAGATGTGGCAAATTAGATGCGCTTCATGGGAACAAAAAGAAGGAATTATGAAGAAGAAAAAGAAGCTGGGACAGAAAAAGATCTACATAGATCAGGACTGGACGTGGAAGCAGAGGAAGATAAGAGAGGAAGTAAGAAGGAAAGCCAGAGAAATAAAAAGTAAAGGTAAAGAGGTAAAGATGTGGCATAATGGGTTGAACTCAGAGGAAGAAGTATGGTGGTGGCGCGAGAAAGAGGGAAAACTGGTAGGAAAAAAGCCGAAGAGTTTCGAAAACAATAGGGAAAAAACAGAGAGAGGAGGGAAGGGAGAGAGAGGCAGTAAAGATACTATTCTGGAATGTGGCCGGGATTAGGAGCATGGAGGAAGACGTTTGGGAATATGTTAGGGAATTTGATATAATAGAGCTAACCGAAACCTGGGTGAAGAGGTGAGGTGCAAAAACTGGGGCGGAGAAGCAACTGAATTGGTATAGCGTAGAGTGAAGAGACTCAAGAAGGGAAGGAAGAAGGGGGAGAGTAATAGGGGGAGGAATAATGGCGGTAAGAGAGAGGAAAGGGATGAGTAAGGTTGAATGGAAGAAAGAAAGGACAAGTTAGGTAATAGCAGTTATAATAAAGATCGGAGGGAGGAAATACATGATAGCAACGGTGTACATGCAACATGAGAAAAAGGAAAATTATGAATACCTAAGCGAAGAGATAGAGGAGAACAGAGGAAAAACAATAATTTTAGGAGGAGACTTCAACGCAATAACAGAAAATGAAGAGAGAGAATGAGAGACAGAAGAAAACCTAGAAGAAATAAAGGCCAAAGATAAAGTGTTAAACGCAGAGGGAGAAAAAATGATAAAATGGTTAGGAGAAATGGGCTTAGTGATAACGAATGGGAGAAAAGAAGAGGATGAAGAGGGGGAAATAACATGTATAGGAGCGAGAGGAATGTCATCGATAGACTATGTTGTAGGTAACGAGGAAGGTGATGAGGCAATAAAAAGGGTTCAAATAAAAGAGAGGGTAATGACGGACCACTTATCTGTAGAAGTGGAATTGGGAGACAAAATAGCAGAAGAAAGAAAAAAAGAGGAAGAAAGAATGATAGACGACTGGAGCGAAGAAGGTATAAGAGAGTATCAGAGATGGATAGACGCAATAGAGGGAACAGAAAAGTGGAAAGAGATAAAAAATAGAGTGAGGAACGCAGTCGTAAAAAAGAAGATAAGGGAAAAAAAGGATCGAAAAAAAGCTGGTGGAGCGAAGAATGTACGATAGAAAGGGATAGGGTGATGGCAGAGTTAAATAAGGTAAGAAAAGGGGAAGGAGACAGCAGAAAGATAGAAGCAAAGAGAGAATACAGAGAGGAAATCAGAAAAGTAAAAGAAGCTGATGGGAAAAAAGTGGCAGAAGATATAAGAAAAGATAAGACAAGAAAATTCTGGGATAAAGTGAATTGCAATAGGAAGAAAAGAATTGGATTAGATGAAAATATAGGAAAAAAAGAATGGTTAAAGCACTTCAAGGGACAACTGGGAGAGAAAGAAAAAGAAGAAAGCAAAGGGGAAGAAACCGAAGACAGGGAAGGAGAGGAAGGTGAAGAGATTAAAGTGAGAGAAGTAAAAGAGGTAATATGAAAAATGAAATAGAAAAAGGCGACAGGAGAAGATGGTATAGCAAATGAGTCGTGGATGGAAGACACGGAAGGCTTGTTAAAAGATATGACAAAAAGCTTAAACGCAATATGGAACACAGAAGGTTATCCGGAAGAATGGAGGAAGGGAATAATAGTACCAATATATAAGAAAGGGAGGAAAGAAGAAGTAGAAAACTATAGAGGAATAACGCTGATGGATACGGGATATAAAATATATACGGAAATACTGAGGTATAAGCTGGAAAGAGAACTAGAAGCTAAAGAAACGCTAAGCGATACGCAGATGGGATTCAGGAAGAAAAGAGGAACAATGGACGCAATATATATATATTAAAAACAATAATAGGGAAGGAAATTAAAAAGGTACCTGGAAGATAGGGGATTAGAGCTAAATGTAGGAAAATCAAAGATGATGAAATGCAGGAGCGGAGGAGGAAGGGGAAAGGAAAAAGAATTCGAATGGGAAGGTGAGAAGATAGAGATGGTTAAAGAGTACAAATACTTGTGATATGTGATAAGCAGAAATAACAGAAATAAAAAGCAGATAATGAAGGTAGAAGGGAAAATAAATATGGGACTCGGAAGACTATGGGGGCTAGGAGAAAAGCTATTTAGAGAAAATTGGAAGCTAAGGATGAACCTGTTCGCCGCATTGGCGAAAAGCGTGATTACGTATGGAGCAGAAATCTGGGGATGGAAAAGATATGAAGAAATAAAGAGATTACAATTAAAATACATGAAGTGGATATTGGGATTAGATAGAAACACGCCAAGTTACTCAATACGATAAGAAACAGGAAGACAAGAAATGAAAGAAACAGCATTAGAAAGAGCAATAAGGTATGAAAACAAAATAAGAGAAAGTAAGTGATGGCTCAATAAAAAAAAAGCATGGAGAGAACTACAGAAAAGGGGAAGAAATGAATAAGATAAAAAGGGTAAGAAGGAGGAGAGAGAGGAAAGGCTAGAAAAAAGTAAAATATACAGAAAGGGGGAAGAGGGAGACGAAATAAGAGAAGAGTTTTGGGAAGAAATAAGAGAAGAGCTAAAGAAAAAAGAATAAAAGAACTTGAAAAAAAGAGAAAAAAATTAAACTAGAAGAAAAGCTAGAAAAGTCAAGATACATAAACGAGTAGAAAGAACTGAAAGAAGAAATGAAAAAGTACAGATTAAAGGAAATTCAAGGAGAGGGAAGAATAAAAGGCCTACAAGTAAGGGAAAGGTTTAGGTAAGGTAATGAAACGAGAGGAAGCAGGTATTGGGAAAAAGAAGAAAATAAGAGATACAGAATGTGTATGAAAGAGGAAGAAAATTGGAAGCACATAGTAGAAAAATGTGAAAAAAGCAAAAAGAAAGGGGGAGAATGGGAAAAAATAATAATAGGAAGCAATGAAAAGATAGCGTGAATGATGGAGCTAAAATGAAAAAGAAAAAGTAACGAAAAGGAGAAAGAAAGAGAAAAACAAGAACACGAAATTTCAAGATCCTAAGGACAGAAGGAAACAGAAGACTGAGACGCAAGACTCGCAGACACATCTACATAGGCAAACATACACACACACACACACACACATGCAAACATACATATACACATACACACACACACACACACAAAACGCAAGTACTAGCAACTATACAAGCGAGAGAAAGCAGGTATTGGATGCAGGAGCAAAAATGAAAACGAAGAAGAATCGAAGAAGAGAAAGAAAAAGGAAAACAAGAAGGCAAATTATAAGATACTAAAGAAAATAAGTGAGGTTGAGGAAAGGAAAGGCAGAGGGATCAATAGGAAATGAGAAAAAGGTGTCAAAGTCCTAGTAAGGAGAAAGACAGATGAAATGATTAGCAAGAAAGAGAGCCAAAGGAAAGGCAAAAGTGAAAAGGCAAAAGAAAGTAACAAAGGAAGAAGTCGAGAAGAAAATATGCAAGAAAGAGAAAAAGAGAAGAGTGGAAAATGCAGATCTCGGAGAGAGCGAGAGAGGAAGAGAAGATTAATCAACAAAAAAGTGGAAAGAAAAGCTGAACAGACAGGTGAACAAGATAGACGCAAGAGTTGCAGACACACCTACATACGTACACATATACATAAAACACACACACACGCACACACCAACTACACAAACTGGACACGAGACACAAATAGTAATGTAAGAAATGAAAACCAAATATAACATATAAGTTGTAAATAAATAAACTAACTATACAGGGTGATTCAAAAACATATGTAAGTATGGATACCGTTGGAGTCATCTTGAAAAGTTATTCAAGACGTCATTATTAGTTTTTTTTCGATAATTACGTAATTAGATAATTAACTTGAAAGATCGACCAATCAGCGCGCGGCTTTAAAAGCCAGGGCGAGCGCGGAGCGGCTATGGGGGCTAGCCAGCGCGCGCCGCGGCTATATGGAAGCGGTGCTCAGCCTTGATGCGCGTCATGAGCTCCCCAAGCCGATAGACTCATATTCATTTTATAGATCAAGTCCTATGGATTGATCGACAATAATATAAAATTATGAGGACGCACGATTAATTGTCAAAATCAATAATCCAATTATAATTATTTCATAGACCATGTAAATAATATAGCATCACATACGCTTTAATCCATGCGAAAAGCAGCGCCCAAAAGCCAGATTGTTAAATGATAAATTCGTCAACGTGATTATTCGCACCAAGATTATGGTAATTACAAGACTGCAATCATGTAATCACGTCACTAGTAGAGTGATGTTCTTGGGGTTGGATTCTGAGTGTCGGGTTAATTTTTCGACTAGCCTGGAGTTGCGTAAATTTTCCTGAGAACATTTCTCCCCGAAATACTGGAAAATTTCTATTTTCGTTTTACGACCGTTAAGATGAGTCTATTAAAATAATGTTAAATGAATAAAATAATATTCATTTTAAGCTCCGAATCAAATCATAGTATTTAAAACTAAACAAATATTGTAATTAATATTATAAAAAAAAACTAAATAGTGTTTTAGCAGCCATAGTAGTTTCATAATAAATCAGACGAGTTCACAAATAATTAATCATAAGATTTCTGTATTTTTGCGTCACATAAATTTATTATTGATTCCCTAGTCTTAAGTAACAATGTTAAATTGCAATTAAGTACTGCGACAAACACCTATTTTCGGAAATTTATTAATAATAATTGATAATAAGAGGACTTTTTTTAAGGACTTTTGCGAGGACTTTTTCGAGGACTTTTTTGAGGACTTCGTCGAGGGTTTTTTTATTTTTTCCCATGATGAAAACACATCAGGAATAAGGTGTATATGTAAATCTGGATTGTGGCCCAAGCCTGCGTATACCCGGCCTTACAATCGATGTTTTATCCTGCTTTGTCCCATTATCATGTGTTGATAGGATCCTCCGATCATCGCGTATGTGTCTTGAAACGCTATCACGCCGATAAGAGTGTATAGAAATTTAATTTTGAGGCCATAGAAATTTAATCATTATTTCATTTTCCACCGAAATTTCTCTTTGGAAGAAGCTTTAAAATTTACCATTGAACGGAATTAAATAAAATAGTCCGATTTGCATCATTTCATCTTTCATATTAGATTATAAATACTTATGCCTCTCTCTATTCTTTTATAAAGAAGATAAATGACATGGTTTAAAGGACATATTGAGGCTGGAGGTCGCAGCTTGCGAAGCAGGGGATGGAAAAGTATATACTAAACATTCATGACGCATAAAGACAAAGACTCACAGAAATACAGTGACAAACATGTTGATACGCACGTACGCGTAAATAAAGATATACACATACACACACACATACAAGCGCGCGCGCACATACGCATACCCCCATCACTTACACTACGCATAATATAAAGATGCACGAAGTTACATGCACCGCAGTTACTCGTGCTATCCTTAAAACGTATGTTTACAGGCATATGCACATGTTAATACATTTATTTATGATCAAAAAATTTCATAGATACCACTGGTTGAAGGTTCTAACATTTACGTAGCTAAGTTAGAATTGGAAAAACTGGCTACCAAATTCGGGACAGATAGCCATAAGATGGTAACCCAGTTATAATGAAGCTAATAATAAAAAAAGAAGAGCTTCTCAAAATGACCCCAACTGGTAAAGGAAAGACACCGGCAATCCCGCAAATGATCTACAATGGAGTATTACGAATGTAGATGTTGAATTCTGAAAATATTGGATTTTATACTTCCACCTTCATGTATTTTAGGATACGTCAATAATCGATTGGCAGCAGATCGAAGATTCGTGAGTGAAGATTACAGATAATTACTCACCAAAATGTGTAATAACTTACGTAACCAAAATAAAAATAACTAGCTATAAAAAGTTTAACAATATAATAAGGATTTAATTTTGACAATAAAATAATAAAAGTATAGTTATTAAAAAATGTCAAAATGATGCTCGAAAATAATTTTAAAAATATATATCATATTTCAAAATGAAAAAGTCCTCAAAAAAGTCCTCCAAAAAGTCCTCAAAAAAGTCCTCCAAAAAGTCCTCCAAAAAGTCCTCCAAAAAGTCCTCCAAAAAGTCCTCCAAAAAGTCCTCAAAAAAGTCCTCTTATTATAAATAAATTTCCGAAAATAGGTGTTTGTCGCAGTACTTAATTGCAATTCAACATTGTTACTTAAGACTAGGGAATCGATAATAAATTTATATGACGCAAAAATACAGAAATCTTATGATTAATAATTTGTGAACTCGTCTGATTTATTATGAAACTACTATGGCTGCTAAAGCACTATTTAGTTTTTTTTATAATATTAATTACAATATTTGTTTCGTTTTAAATACTATGATTTGATTCGGAGCTTAAAATAAATATTATTTTATTCATTTAACATTATTTTAATAGACTCATCTTAACGGTCGTAAAACGAAAATAGAAATTTTCCAGTATTTCTCAGGAAAATTGACGCGACTCCAGGCTAGTCGAAAAATTAACCTGACACTCAGAACCTAACCCCAAGAACATCACTCTACTAGTGACGTAATTACATGATTGTAGTCTTGTAATTACCATAATCTTGGTGCGAATAATCACGTTGACGAATTTATCATTTAACAATCTGGCTTTTGGGCGCTGCTTTTTGCATAGATTAAAGCGTATGTGATTCTATATTATTTACATGGTCTATGAAATAATTATAATTGGATTATTGATTTTGTCAATTAATCATGCGTCCTCATAATTTTATATTATTGTCGTTCAATCGATAGGACTCGATCTATAAAATGAATATGAGTCTATCGGCTTGGGGAGCTCATGTCGCGCATCAAGGTTGAGCACCGCTTCCATATAGACGCGGCGCGCGCTGGCTAGCCCCCTTAGCCGCTCCGCGCACGCCCTGGTTTTTAAGCCGCGCGCTGATTGGTCGATCTTTTCAAGACGAATTCAACGGTATCCATACTTACATATGTTTTTGAATCACCCTGTATATGTGTGTGTGTGTGTATATATATATATATATATATATATAATAACCCAATCTCTAAAACATCAACATACTCACACTTTTACTTTTACCAGTTTTTAGGTCAATTTTTTCGCTTATAAAAATTTTCTTTCTTTTCTAATTCGGAAAACTTTTCTCAATCTGCATCATAATCATTGGAATCAATTTCTTGATTATCAATCTTTTATTATTTTTCATCAATTTATATTTTGGTACTTTTCATGGAGTTTTAGATAGATTGTGTGAGATTGAAATTTGTACTTTTTCCTGTAATCCAGCAGGTGAGCTGCTCGGATTTATTATATTATATTATATTATATTATATTATATTATATTATATTATATTATATTATATTATAATAACACTCTTCTTTATACTCTAGGAGGTGATTGCATGTATTTTGAAGAACTAGGGCGAACTTGCTGACTTGCAGTGTAATTCGGGGCTGCCACCTGACGCCTCAACTCCTTCAACTACTTTTGCAGATTAGCAATTAATTCATCTTTATCAGATGTTTGAGCAATTCGATATATTCTGAAAGTGTTTATTCATGAAGTTTGAAAGTTAGAGCGTTTTTTTGGAATGAACTTGAGCTTATTGCTGCAGCTTTAGCAGATATAAACGATGGTGACTTTAATCTTGATTCTGGTAATGGCTACATAAATATAAGTGATTGTAAATACAAAAATATAAATATAGATAATTCATAGTGTACCTCGTCACGGCTTCACTCTCTCTCCCTCTCCAATCTTTCGAAAAATGAATAAATAGTAAGGAAAGACTAGTGAGTCAAAGCGCATTACGCGCACCCTAATTTATGCTAAATTGCCCACGAATAATAGATTTATTTATTTATTGAAACTATATTATTTAGAAAAAAATTAACCTTATTTTACAAACTAGAATTTTAATGGATTAATTGATGATGTTTTTTTCCAAAAAAAACCCGTCATTGTTTCACGATTTCAAATGTGTACACTATTGAATGACGTCTTTGTTTTAATAAAACACGTTATTTTCAAACAAATTACGTCATTGTTTCTATCTCGTATTACGCAGATATTCCAATGACGTAATTTTCAGAAAATGATATCATTTTTTTGGCGATTCTTGATTAGCAATATATTGAATGGCATACTTTTTGGAAAACCACGTCATTTCAAGTCACGTCAAGAAAGATGACGTTATTTTTCGTGACTGGGAATTGACACACTTTGAAAATGTTCGATGCTTAAACCAAAGTCAAGAAAAGTATCTAATTTTTGTATATGTTAAACTTGAAAGCATTACATACCAGCATAAATTTTTTCAAAATTTTTTCCGCCAAAATATTGATGAAAAAAATGCCAAAGTTTATCGCTTAAACACGGGCTCTTATGGAGAGCAGCATAAATAAAGTTGGACTGCAAAATCTTCAAAAGTTAAGAGATCGTTTTCAAAAACTACACCAAGAAAGAAGAAATATCATTAAAGCTGTACGCAAAAACTATTAAAACGTAAACTAAAACTCGAATTTATAGGTTATGTGAGGGGGTGAGAGGGGAGCGGAGTGGCGTAGCCAGCGGGGGCACCCTCTCGCCCTGCCATTCCCGCACGACATCACTTAACATCCTTAACCCATTAATGCCCAGGCCAAAACTGGAAGAGATAACGTCAAACTAACTATGCGATTCATAGGGACATCGAAAAAAAAAACTCGTGTTCTTTCTTTTGACATTTGCAATTATTTATAAAAAGTTATTTAAACAAATTATCAAAAAAGTTATTGTTTTACGAATCTGATTGCGGAAATCGATTCTACGGGAAAAAGCATGAATAAACTGTATGTAACATTTTTTTACTGGACTTCAATTTATTAATTTAAAACGGCAATAAATAATTGCGGCTCCGACAGTCAAAGTTTCTTCGCCAAATCTCATGCAAAATCTACGCTAGTTAGCGAAAAACTAACTATGACATTCATAGGCAAATCGAAAAAAAAAATACCCGTTTTTTTTCTTTTGCCATTTGCAATTGTTTATAAAAAGTTGTTTGAACAAATTACCAAAAAAATTATTGTTTTACAAATCTAATTGCGGAAATCGATTCTACGGGAAAAAACATGACAAAATTGTATGTAACATTTTTTTGTCGGACTTCAATTTGTCATGAAAAACAGCTATCAAGCATTGAATTGATACCGACAGTCACAAGTGATTCAACCTGATGGTTGAGTTTAGTTCAGTTAAAAAAAAATTTTTTTGATTATAAAAATTTGTAAACCGTGTTAGAGATCATGTTTGAGTGGTGGGCTAACGGTTTTACGGAAAATTTAGAGGTTTCGTTTCTTGATACGAAAATTTGATTTCTATCTGACTTACAGCGTAAAATCTATAATTTCTTGTAAATTGCTGTCTATTTTTAAACCAAGCAAAAATGACAAGGCAGATGGTTAAAGATTTAACCGATTTTGTGGAAGATGATGATATTGATGATTTCCGAGCACATGTCGATATATCGTTCATTCCCGGAGATCACGAAAGCTCAGATGGGGATTCTGATTGCAATGTTGACAAAAATATATCATTTGAAATGATTCCTGTTGGTTCGTATGAACATATAAAAAGCGCATACAGCAGCACTCAAAAACTATTAGAACCCAATCATGTTTACGATTGGCAAGTATTAGATTTAAATGATACCTCAACAGTGAATAACGATGATCCCTTCAACGTTTAATCCATTTCCTTTTTGTATTCTAAAAACTCTTTGGAATTATTTGAAGTATATTTCTCAAATTCAATGAAAAATTATATCATAGAAGCTACAACTGAAAACAATTTTGAATTAAGTATGAATGATCTTGTGACGTCCGGGTCACTATCTCAGGTACGTCTGAGGCGGACGTAATCTCAGGCGCTCTATTTGGTTTGCGTGCGTACGCTTAAACCGGGACGAGCGATTGGAGAATTAGAGCTTTTCTACTTCGCGTTTCGCGTAAAAAGAGTGAAAAATAAACTTGACTACAAGCCTTCCATCAAACACCAGGGTCCAATGGAATCGGGACTTGGATGTGAAAATCCCAAACCTTGCCGGAATTATCACATAAAAAGTATTTTAATTTTGTTTAACGGCGCGACTGTCTTATTGAAAAAGTATCCCAATTCCTGCTGAAATACTTTTTCGAAGACCTATTTCTCACGAGTTTCGATCGGCTACTCTAACAAGAAGAGGAAAAGGAGAGATAATTATAAAAATTTTTAGTTTCAACTTACTTTTTCTTTTTATTCGATGTACTGATACTTGGACACTGACTACAATTGATTGATATAATTGACTGGTACTTGGAGAGATGAATCTGGACCTGGCACTTGGTCGACCGAGGTAAACTTTGAAGCTTACGAGGAGCGAGAGAGAGCGATTTTCGCTTGCGCACGCCCTTTTAAACCCTGGGGGTGGTTGGGAGGAAAATCCCTCTTTCAGTCCCTCAAAATTTGGGAAGAGTGGAAATGCCAGTGAATTCTAATTGGCCAACCGAGATTTTCCCTCCTTTTCTCTTTCGGATTTCGGGCCCTAATTGGTTCAGGGGCGTGGTGAGAATTGGGGGCGCGCGTTCAAGAGTTTGGGCCTTATCTCGCTAGATGACTCTCCAAGTACCATTTTTATTACAGTTTCTCTTATAATTATTAATTTATTTATTACATAAAATTATTACAATTAATTCTTAAAAATAACGCAAGTTCCTTATTATTTAACATATTTTACGCGAAAATCTTTTGATCCTACATGTTTACAATTAGTAACTTAATTAATTAACTCACTTCGTTGTTTAAATAATATGGAACGAAAAAGGGGTATTATTTAATTGTGGACTGTATAACTGATTTGCTAAAAATTCATTCAAGTAACTGTTTTCGACTATTTACCTCATTTTTCTAATTTATAATTTTAAAACTTTGAGTTATTTTCAATGATTGCGCGGTAACTATGTTTCTAATCAAAAAGTGTGTGGGAGGTTTCAAGAAGCTGCGAAATTTTCCTATCATGCTGTTATTTTCCCGATTCATTTGTGTAAAATTAATTATTAAGATTTTTTTTATATAGCAAAAGTTTTAGCTTCTAAAAGTGGAAAACTTTTGGGTGAAATCAAATAACAGGATGCAGGCGGAATTCCGCGGCTCCTTTACTCTATATCTAAACCTACTCAAAAAAAACTTTACGATCGTTCAAGGTAAAATTCGGAAAGCGCGCGACAAAGGGACGGCTATTTTCACGTGTCCTCCAGCTGCTTCAGCTGAAGGCTCTCCTTTGCTAGTTTACCGAGTTAAAATTTAAGCTACGCAAAAGTACATGAGAAAAAAAAAATAATTTATTGCTAATAAATGGCCCGACGTTACAATCTAGAAAAATTTATTGTTATCATAATAATTACTATTTTCAATTCGAGAAAGAATCTCCGTGACTATTGGTCAACTAAAAAAATCTTACAATGTCCAGTTATTTCTGAACTTATGACAAGAAATAAATTTATTGAAATCAAGAAGAAAATAAGATTTTATAAACTTCAAGATGAAAATAAAAATGATAAAGTTTGGAAAATTAGAAGTTTATATGATTATTTTCGTTAAAATAGTATGCAGTTCGGTTTTTTTGATTACAACTTATCAATAGATGAGATAATGGTAAAATATTTCGGGAAGTTTGGCATAAAACAGTGTATTAGAAATAAGCCAATCAGATTTGGAATAAAATTATAGGCCCTTTGTTCCTCAGATGGATATTTATATGAACTGGATATTTATACAGGAAAAGCAGGACTCGATGAACGGAACCTTCTAGTTGCTGTTTATTTGGGATCGAAAGTCGTTATCAAGTTGCTATCGCCTTTACTACAAGTAACTAATAAAGAAGATCTTACTAAGTATCATGTGTATTTTGATAATTTTTTCACCAATTATGGTACATTTAGAAAAAATTGGATTATCAGCAACAGGGACGGTCAGACAAAACCTCGTCAAAGAAAAAGTTGAAAAGCCAAAAAAAGCTGAGAGGGGAACAACTATCGCTCTTCACGATCAAAATTCCAAACTGAATTATATAACTGTGATGGATCCAAACCTGTATCAGTGTTATCAACGAAATTTGGGGATGAACCGAAAATTGAAGTGCAGCGATGGCATTTAAAAGCTAAGAGGTCCATTCTTTTCCCTCAAGCGTTTTCTTCCTATAACCAAAACATGGGTGAGGTTGATTTGCATGATCAACATTGCAATGCTTTGATGCCTTTAATTAGGTGTAAAAAATGGACATGGTGTCTGTTCTTACGACTTATTCAGGCTTCATTGACTAATGCTATGTGATTTATAATAAGCTGCACCCAGACTTGCCTAAAGGTTCAAAAGGTATTGTGCAAGAAGTTTGTGAATTTTATCTTGAGAAATTTGCGAATCAACGTCCTAACAAGCGAAAGATATTAAGTGTAAACAAGGTATGTACAAAACATGTGGGGTATTATCGTGTGAGATGAAAACTGAATTTTATTGCTAAAAATGTGCTATACCCTTGTGCAAAAGACACCGAGAATAAAACCGAATAAAAATTCAATCGAATTACACGATCAATGTTTGATAGCTGTTTTTCGTGACAAATTGAAGTCCGACAAACAAATGTTACATATATTTTTTTCATGTACTTTCCCGTAGAATCGATTTCCGCAATCAGATAAAAAACAATAACTTTTTTGGTAATTTGTTTAAATAACGTTTTATAAACAATTGCAAATGGTAAAAAAAAGAACACGGGTATTTTTTTTTCGATTTGCCTATAAATCGCATAGTTAGTTTGACGCTATCTCTTCCAGTTTTGGCCTGGGCCTTAATGGGTTAAAAAGGCATCTGTTAGAACAAAACTTATCAAGAAAGAAAAATTACGTCATTATTTCCACCCGATATTTTTGCGGAATTACGAATAACGCGACTATCCACAGAAATTTCACACTTACCGATTTCTTTTTTTTTTAATTTATTTAACTATTCCAGTGCTTTTCTCTTCTTCACCCTCACTCACTATATCCGATGTAGCCCCAACATTTTTCAATGGTTCTTCTGCTTTAGTTCGTAGGATATCGCTTTTCCTTTTAGTCGGTTTAGGAAACCTTTTCTCCTTATCCTTACACTAAATCAACGTGTTGCAATATATAGCCAAATATATTTGGATTATCAAAAACTTTTGTCACAAAATACAGATTTACTTACATAGATACATTTTCTATATGATTATATTAAATACTGATATGATAATAAACCTGATATAATTCATACCTAAAACCTCCGTGAAATATTTACTTTTTCTCATAATTCAAAAACAATATTTCAAGTAACTTATTCTTTTGCTAAAGCTGAATATTGAAGTAAATGTAACTTAAAAAAAAAGATATTCTGAACATTAAAAAAATAAGCAGAAAGCAGAAGGAAAAATATTAAGAAAATAAAATCGTAATTCACTCATCAAGAGCTTGATGTTTTGAAAGATTTTCTAAATTAAATGTAGAGTCAAATGATAGAAAATGAATTATAAACTCAATGCAACGCAGCTCGATCTTCAGAAAGAAACCCGGTTTTTTTTTTGAAGTCTACGTGATTTCGAGTTATAAAAACTAACAAAACGATATAATAACAGATTGCTCGAAGTTGTCACTCAAAATTAAGATTTTCAATTTTTATAGTCAATTCATGATTAGCTCTTCCGTAAAATTTGTTTGTACGTTCTCCAATAACTCTTTTAAACAAATTTTCTTACTTTTTCGCTGCCGGGTGGTGAGAGTATTATTAATGAGCTTTAACCGCATTTAGGTGCTGGAAGCAGAATTGCTACACTTGTGTTATTTATTGGAAGAGATAAATTGTGAACAAAATAACAAACAAAAAACTAATCTATTTATTTCAAAAAACTATCGGAAGGTATAATAAGTTTGGCAATAATATTAAAATAATTAATTATAAGTGCTAACTCTATTGGACTGACCCATAACCACACGAGGTTCTAACACAAAGAGAGATCAAAATTAAACATACACATTTGGAATTTACATACCAATTATTGAACTGGATTGAACTTCAATACTTTTCATATATATTTAATGAAATAATTTATTTCCAATCCAGGCATTATTAAAAGTTGAATTTAATTAATTTCAATCTTTTGGAATCATTTTTAATCGCACTTTCAGTGAAAACTAGTTCCATAAAATATTTTGTTGTGTCTTATTTAATATATTTCATTATTTTCTAAAACAACACACTATTGAATTATTTTTAATCTAATAATTATCAATATACTCTAATGAATTCTTGCTTCATCAACTTCAATCTTAATTTATCCAATATCTCTCAATATTTTCCAATATAAAACATTATTTAATCACATTTAATTAAATAATTATCAATTAATTCTAATAAATTCTTGGTAATTCAATTGCAATCACATTTTATCGAATATTTTTTTATACTTTTGAATACATTTTTGTAAATCACATTGCTGTATATTATTCAATTAAATAAATTCAAATATATCTTAATACAGTACCTTCCGCAAACAATTTAATTATTATTTTTAATCTGATAATTTTCAATACTATTGAATTACTTTTAGTTATAAAAAGTATCTATTATAACTTATATATGTGTGTGTGTGTCAAATTTTTACCAAAATTACATGTGAGGGGTTTTATAGTGTGCTCTTTCAGAATCAGACATCACTTTACATTAAAATTTGAATAACATTATTATTCTAGCATTAAAACAAAATTACAAATTTTTTCTCGTTGTTTTTTTAAATCGATTTTTTGTTATTATAGCATTTAATTATCCATGTTATTAATTCAATCACGGTCCTGATGTTTTAACTTTCCGAACTCGCACAACGAATTTTGTTTTTTGCCAGTATTTTTCTAATATAGTGGTTTTATGACACAGAGCAATTCTGTTTCTTTCGGATTTTGTGCTTAAAAAATATCAACTTATTATTAAAAATGTTATACTAAAAAAATACTTATTACGAGGTCTATTCGACGACGGCGAGCATCCTATTTGCTACGCCAGTCGGATGCTTAACGCGCACGAGCGAAATTACACGGTGAGCGAAATCGAGTTTTTGGCAGTACTTTTTGCGGTAAAAAAGTTTAGGCCTTATATAGAAGGCTCACACTTTGTCATCGTTACGGATCATAGTGCGCTCACTAGGATTCTTAATAAACGCGAACTTACAGGTCGATTGAAAAGATGGGTATTAGAATTTCAGCAGTTAGATTGCGAAATAGTACATAGAAAGGGAGCGCTGCACCATGTGCCGGACGCACTTTCGCGAGAATTTGAGGTCTAACTCGAGATTTGCGCATTTGATAAGATACAGTATGCTTGGTATCTACAACGCGTGAAAGACGTTCTTCAAAGACCGAAGAAATTCGAGAATTGGAGAGTAGAGAATAACATCCTGTATCGGTTTATGCGCGATCACTTGCTCGATCCGATAACTAATCGCGAGGAATGCTGGCGCGTGGTGGTGCCACTGGAGTACCGAGAAAGGTTGTTGAGAGACGCTCATTGCGAACCATTCTCTGGATATTTCGGCCGTGAAAAGACTTACGATCGAATTGTTCGTGAGTATTACTGGCCAGGAGTGTGGTATGATGTGAGGACGTTCGTAGATGAGTGCTCTCAATGTCAGAAGTACAAGGTAGTCCAGCAGGCACCCCAAGGCCTAATGGGTAAACGCGTGGTAGAAAGACCATGGGCCGTAGTAGCGACTGACGTCGTAGAGCTGCCCCGTAGCAAAAATAGGTTTAAATACCTGGTGGTTTTTCAAGACTTATTTACTAAGTGGGTCGAGCTAAAACCGCTACGATCGGCGGACGGCCCTGCTCTTGTTGCCGCGCTTGAGGAGTTAATCCTGTTCAGGTGGGAAACTCCGGAATATATCATTAGGGTGGTTCTTATTTTCTTTTTCTTAGTAGACCTTAGGTCCGGGTTAAAATGGCTTCTAGGTACTCTAAAAACTCTGCGAAAATAGTTTTTAATTTTTTTTATTGTATTAACACGTACCTCAAAGCACCTCAAGTTTCCTATTGATTTTATATGGGAAAAACGAGTTAAACGGTTTACCCTTCCAAAACCTAGTCTAATTTTCGGATTTTTAATTTTGAAACCACATAATCTTGTGTATTTTGAGTCGCCGAATCGAATGCCACTATTAGTTTTTGTCTAAAATGCGATTAAAAAATTTTATAAGCGAAAATTGTCAAAAAATGGAAAAATCAGTGAAAAAAAGACAATTAACTGGCTTGTAACGTTTGTAACCAGTCAGTTATGTTTTTAGAAATACATATTTCCATGTATTTTGAGCTGCCAAATCGAATGGTATCATTAATTTCCTGATAGCTAAGCGGAATATTAAAGTTATAAGCCAATATCGGTGAAAAACTTGGAAAATCACCGGAAAACGGCAAATAACTTGCATACAATGTTTATATCCGGTAATATATCAGAAATTTTTTCACGCTCACGTCAATTTCTATATATTTAAAGCCGCTAAAATGAAGAGTACGAGTATGTTTTTGTCAGTATAGCCACACTATTTAGTTGTAAACCAAAATCCTTAAAATACCCGCGCAAAGAAAAGGAATAAGATTCGTATACTTTTGATGAACATAATTATCAAATTTTTCCAGAGTAGTTCATATATTTTTTGACACAAGAAGAAAAAATAACGACTTATTTCTGACATTTTTTAACTATAAAATTCAAATTATAGTAAGTACACGTATAAATTTTCACTGTCGTAAAAAATACAACAGATGAGGTGCAATCCTAAAAAGTTACTATTTCAAAATTAAAGCCTAATGCAAGGTATTCCAGTTCGAGCTATAGCGCCCCCGTCGGTCGAAACCATGAATTATAAAGCAGCTTCAATTCAGAAGGGTAAATCGTTTAACTCGTTTTTCCCACATAAAATCAATAGGAAACTTGAGGTGCTTTGAGGCACGTGTTAATACAATAAAAAAAAATTAAAAACTATTTGCGCAGAGTTTTTAGAGTACCTAGAAGCCATTTTAACCCGGACCTAAGGTCTACTAAGAAAAAAAAACATTAAGAACCACCCTAATATATCATTAGTGATAATGCGAAGGCATATAGGAGCAAAGTATTTCAAGATAGGTTGCGAGAATACGGTATCGAACATATATTTTGTCGTGCGTATCATTAGCAAAGTGACCCGGTCGAGCGCGGAAATCGTACGCTAAAAACCATTATAGCGATGTTTGTAGATGCCGATCACAGGAGCTGGGATAGGTATTTGCATGAACTTCGTCATGCTATCAATACGGCGACTCAGGCGTCTACAGAAGTATCGCCGGCATTTCTAAACTTTGGTAGGGATCCGCGTTCGGTAAAGAGATTCAGGCGCGAGATCGAGGCAAAGGCCCCTATTGTTAAGATAGATACAAAGGCGTGGGAAGATAGGCTATCACGTTTAAATGCATTACGCGACTTGGTAGCTAGGCACATTGATGAAGCTCAGGAAAAGCAAAAGAAACACTACGATAAGGGTAGGCGTCAGGTACTTTTTCAGGTAGGTGATTTGGTTTTGCGCAAAGTGCATACGCCTTCGAGCGCTGCGGATGGTAAAAACGCGAAACTCGATCCGTAATTTGACGGACCGTTTGATATTATTTTAGTGATTTCACCCGAGATTTACAAGTTAGCAAAAGACAGTAAACATCGTTCTACTCGAGTACATGTTTCTGAAATTAAGCGTTATGTACCTGCGCGAAAGGTTACGAAATAGTGTCATAGGATGATTCAGGTGTGATAATTTTTTTTAGTTTCTTTCTTTCTTCTTTTTTAAGGTTTAACAAGTGCAGTGTCGAAAGTGATAATGGCTGAGTCCAGACTCGAGCCGCATCTCTCACATCGCCGAGGGCCAAGTACCTTCAGGCGTCACGACCGCACTGGTAGATTCTCCGGAAGCTGTTGAGGTGATGGAGGTTGATCAGGCGTCGAGGTCCGCAGCCCCGCTTTCGGGCTTAGAACAGGCGGACTCTTACGACGCCGACATAGCCTCTTGCACCTCGTAGTTGGCCAGGATGTTGGTCGGTGGAGGCGATGACGGAAAGACGAAGGAAAATCCTTTGCCGCCGACTTTGCTCTCAACTCCGACCACGTTCGTAGGCGATCGACGACTGGTACGATTGCTAACGGGTAACCGAAAAGCAACCTCGATAATCTGGCTCGCGGCCTCGATAATCCAAAATTTGATGGACCGTTTGAAATTATTTCAGTAATTTCGCCCGAGATCTACGAGCTAGCAACGAACAGTAAGCATCGTACAGCTAGGGTACACGTCTCGGAAATTAAGCGATATACGAGGTGTGATCAAAAAGTAAGGTGAATTTTTATTTTTCTCAAAAAATATTTATTTATTCATCAATTTTTATTTTATCTCCTTCAAAGTAATCCCCCTCGGATATAATACACTTGTGCCAACGCTTTTTCCAATCCTCAAAGCATTTCAAAAAATCATTTTTTGTGATCTTGTTTAGTTCATCCTTCGATGCCGTCTTTATCTCCTCAATCGTGGCAAAACGCCGTCCTTTCATGGGCCTCTTCAGTTTTGGGAACAAGAAGAAGTCACAGGGGGCCAGATCTGGGGAATACGGTGCCTGTGGCATCGTTACTGTGTTGGTTTTAGCCAAAAATTCGCACACAAGCAACGATGTGTGAGCAGGGGCGTTATCATGGTGCAAAAGCCAATTTTTATTTTTCCACAAATTCGGACGTTTCTGGCGGATTGCTTCGCGCAAATTGCGCATAACTTGCAGGTAATATTCCTTATTTACTGTTCTACCCTGTGGCAAGAACTCATGATGCACCACGCCCCTGCAGTCAAAGAAAACTGTAAGCAAAACCTTTACATTTGATCGAACTTGGCGTGCTTTTTTTGGTCTTGGTGATCCAGAATGCCTCCACTGGGACGATTGAGTCTTAGTCTCGACGTCATAACCGTATACCCATGTTTCGTCATCTGTTATAACCCTGTTGAGTAAATCTGGATCATCGTTGACGTCATTCAGTAGCTCTTGAGCGATGCTCATGCGACGTTTCTTTTGGTCGAAATTGAGCAATTTCGGAACAAACTTCGCTGACACACGTCTCATGTCTAAAACACTCGTCAAAATTGATTGGCACAAACCAAATGAGATGCCAATATCATCAGCAATTTCTCTAATGGTAATTCGACGATTTCCCAACACTATTTTCTTCACTTCTTCAACATTCTCATCAGTTGTTGATGTGGTGGGGCGTCCAGAACGAGGTTCGTCGTCGGTGTCTTCTCGGCCTTCTTGGAAGAGTTTATACCACTTGTAAACATTTTTTTGGCTTAAAGTAGACTCACCGTATGCCACTTTCAGCATTTCAAGTGTTTTGGAACATTTGATTCCATTTTTCACACAAAATTTAATGCAAACTCTTTGATCCATGTTTTTAGACAGCAGCAAATCGTGGAGCACGCAAAACACTCCTAACCTTGATGTCTCTCACAAACAAACCAAACATACTACAAAGCTGAAATTTGGAACGTATGTTCTAGACGAGTGTACCGACATAACCAAATAAAAAAGTCGAAGATCGAACGGACGTAGCACGCTAAATTTCAAAATTCACCTTACTTTTTGATCACACCTCGTATACCACCGCGTAAGGTAAATAAATAGTTTGCGAAATAGTACAGGTGTAATAACTGAATTGTTTTGTTTTAAGGTTCAAGAGGTTCATCGACGTCAGGTGATTATGGCTGAAACCGAGAAGTCGGGCCGCATCGCTCAAATCGCCGAGGCCCAAACACTTATAGGCGACGTGACCGCATCGGTGAACTCGGCGGGAATTGCTGAGACTATGGAGGTAGATCGAGCGTCGGAGTCTGCCGCCCGGTTTTCAGGCCTTGGGCAGGCGGCCTCCTTTGACGTCGAGGTTGCCTCCTGTGTTTCATAGTTGGCACAGGCGTCGGTTGGCGGGGACAGTGACGGGCAGGCGAAGGGGTTCCCTTTGCCGCCGCCTTTGCCTTCACCCCCGACGCCGTTCGTGAGCGACCGGCGAGGGGTCCGTCTGCTAATGGGAAACCGCCGTTTCGATAATTCGTCTGGCTGCGCCCACGCGTACATGGGACGAGGCGGTACGTCATAGCGCAGCGTTTCGGCTCACGACGCTTTGCATACGCAAAAAGTGGAGCCGGTTGTGCCGGAGCGACCAACCCTTATGCCGGTACGACCTGTCCCGATTCTTCAGGCAGCGAGCCTAGCCTCGTCCTCTGCGTCGCCGTGTAGGGTTGACGAAACCGGGTTTCGGCTGGTAAGAGGTAGCTTCCTGCAAAACCTGGCTCCGGTCTCTTAGGATGAGGAATTGGACGTGTCCTCGTTCCGCTGTTTCAATTGCAGAACAGGGTCACATCCGAGGTCGACCTGCAAGAACCCGCCTCCCTCGCGTCCGGTCTGTAGAAACTGTGGGCGACTCGATGTCCGCGTGTAAGACTGTCCGCGTTGCCGCGATGCCTTCATGGCAGACCAAGCGCTCGCACGATCGGTGGAGGAGGTAAGGGTTCGAGTTCACCCAGGCGAACCAATAGAGCTCCCGGCAACGCAGGCAAAGACTGTGGAGCCGGAGCTCAAAGTTCCTAGGTCGGTGCCCGAGGTAGCCAGCCCTGAATCCTCCGTCGGGGAGCCCAAGGCGAAAAAGCCCAGGCACCGATGTGGCAAGCGTTTTTGTGCTAAGCTCGCGCGTAGGTCACAGGCGCTTGCTGCAGAGGGAGCCAAGACTGAAGCCGGTTCGGCTGAAAATACGGGGATGGAAATCGTACCGCAGACGCAGCACGCGTCGGTCCCCGCGAGTGAGCCGAGCGATCAGAGCGCCGGGGTGATTGGGTCCGAGGCGACTGAGGGTGCCGGCCAAACACTGTCCGGGGCAAGTGCCTCGTTTCCTTCGGCGGAGGAGCTTCGAGCGCTCAGGCTCCGATATTTGGAGTCGTTGGAGCGGCAGTAAGTGGTAAGATTCTTGGTTTAATTGAATCCTGAGTTGGTCGCGATCTTGACGCAGCGGATTATTCGGCTCGCTACGACGAAAGGTTAGGCATATCACTCAGATTAGACTATTAGGTTTGTTAAACATTACTCTTAGTTGATCTGGTTGTTACCAACTTAGAATTAATTATGATTTAAGCTAAGTCTAAGATATTATTATATAATTTAGCGTCTATCGGTGGTTGCCATTGCCGGTCGACAGAGAGAGAGAGAGAGGGAGAAACGAAGTCAGGCCGTTCGCGGGTGCGAACTTTGGCCTTGGAAGGGGGTGTGACGAGAGCAGGCCGTGTGCCGGCTCTCGTCTGCGTTTCTCCCTCCTCCACTCGGCAAGGCGTGTTGGCCAGCGTTAGGCGCATTAAAGTATGCCCCTAACACTTGGTCTTTTTGTTTCAGCGCCAAGGACGGGCCAACGTAGTTGAGCGCAGGAAAAAGTTGAGGAGCGCGGAGAAAGTGGGAGAAGAGAAAGAGAGAGTACTAGACCCATGCAGGGATAGGCGTGCGCGCGACGCGTGACCGATAAGCGGTGCGTCGCGTACCGCCTAACTAATAGGTCAAGGTAGGGAGAAGAGCGAGCGCCGCTGAGCGGCTGCGAGACGAGCGCTAGAATAAGTTCGTGCGAGAGTCGAAGCCTAGTCCTACTAGAGTGCAGAGTGTGCAGTATTGGGATAACTGAAGGGAAAGCCAACCCTACCGGCAATAGTTTTATCTGCGACTACAGCCAGCCCCACCTGCAAGGAGAGTCAAAGTCGCCTGCAGATACTTGATCAGCGACAGTAGCCAGCAGCTAGCAACGATCTGACCAGCAACGACGACCGGTACTTCCTGCGGCAGTACATCGCTCAAAATTCTCGACGTTGCGAGGAGCAGAGAATAAAGGTTAAGCCTTCCTTTCTCCTTTCTCTCTACACTCTCTCTCTCTCTCTCTCTGGTGATGCGACGACCGGTGCGCGTTGAATATGATAGCCTGGCATTCACGTGCCGGCTATCTAAAGGTTCGCGCTTAAGTTTAATTTATAGTAGTGTAAGTTGCGACCGGCGAATTGTCCAAGCGCCCACGTGCCGGGCAATTTATCCGGTATTGGTTCGCGTAGTTTTTAAGTAAGTTTGTAATAGGTTAAGTGCGCGATTAGGTATTAGGATGAAATGTGAAATATTTATTTGTGAATATTATAAGTAGTTTACTATTCTATTTTGTAGTTAGTTGGTTAATAATTTAGACTATGTTATGCGCGCGTATGTTTAGTTTGAATAATGATTAATAATAATGGGTTAAGCTTAATATGATTCCTGTTAGTGTATAATTCATTTATGACCTATCTTCTCTTTTCTCCCTTAATTGCCTTGAGCGAAAGTGCCTCACTTACCTCGCAAAATAATTGGTGACAAGGAAGAGTGATTCTTGTCTCATGTTCATCAGTTGCTTCGTGTAGTTCAGAGTGTTATTAATTGGGGTTCTTTTTATCACAATTCCAGTTATGGATTTAAAAATGGAAATAGAATTATTGTAAAAGAGATACATGCTGCGAAATGTGTATTACATTAACTCTGTAAAGTCATGGGAATAAAAAAGACTTAATCAGTTTTACAAAAGTTATTATTGGAAAACAAATCGGATTCTCGTGTATTATCCTATATTCAATACACAGAAATAAACGAGCGTGCCAATATTAGCGTATTAAACGCTAATATTGGCAGGTATTTTGGTAAAGATTTGTGTTCAGCAGACCAATGGATAGAACTTTTACGTTTGTCTAATTTTACTTTTGTTTATCATAAATTAATCAAAATAGATTGCACTTACTTATTTTGTAATAAAGCAAAACTTCGATCGAATAATTCTTTTGCTAGAACAATCGATAACAATTATATAAAGATTGATTCCTTTATTATAGATATATTAAATGAACAAGAGTGTACCTTATACAAGACCGTAAATGTAGCGAATATTATTGATATTGAAGAACACATTCCTAATTTTTAAATTAAAAGAATAGTATCTATTGATCGAGAATTGAGAGCTATCGATAGTGTTTTTATTGATAGAATTTGTGTTCATATGAATTGTGAGAATTAATCGTATTTGTGTGCAATTTCAAATATATATTCTTATTAAGAATTTCTAGCATTATTTTGTGCGCAGTTGGAACTTGTTTGTGATTAATAGCTACGAAATTTTGGCATGAATTGGATTAAATCAATTTTGCCAATTTATGATAATCAATTTACAAAAAACTATCATTTTAATACTGGTGTTCCGCCTTTGGAGCATTTCATGTCAGAAAAAGAATAGCGCTATCGCTCATGTGAAATCAATGTATACTTTCGTAAATGACATAGTTTCAATAAGACGCCATTGTAATGTGACGTGATGTATAGGCTTATTGAAAAAATAAATATAACGTATGCAAACTACAGCTTTTTTATCAAATAATGGTTCTATAACTCGAACCAATGACGTCTTTTTTACGAAAAAATTACGTCTTTTTACGTCGGTTTAGGAAGCGTGCAATCAGGATATATTGCCGTCCTCTCTGTTGATCGTAATCGTCTGCGTATGTCGTCGATTTTCAGTGGAAATTTGGCAATTAACGTTGGTGTATAACCCTCCAGGCGAAATTCGTATTTCATTGTTTGTGAGGCTAGAGCATACAGTCGAACCTAACGCACTGCCTGCTCTCAGGAGTAGCCGACCCGTGCACTGCACGCCGCGTGTCAGCCAATCAGAGCGTTGGACCAGGTGCGCGTATACTTCCGCTGGTGAGCGGAGATCTGAGGGGCCCGAATAAATTTGACACCGGAAAATATTATACGCGCTATACTTTCTAGAGAAAAACAGTAAATTTGATGGTTAAAAATGTATTCCTTACTAAATAAAAGTAAATATTAATGCATATTTTCCACGTGGCTTGGGTAATTAAAAAAATTCTTCATTGATGAAAATAAATAATGTTTTTTGAGTATTGCTTTTTCGTGGTATTTAAATTTTAATGAAATATTAAGGTTAAAAATGTTTCTCATTGACAAATAAATATTTCAATATGTAATGCTTATTATTCAATCCCGGAAATGTTTATTTTTCAATGAAATTACATATAGAGAAAAATAGGAAACTTGTATTTTTCCAAACCTAAATTCTAAAAGTTGTTTATAAATATTACATATTTACAGTGCACAATTTTACGTAAAAAATATTTTCGTTACAAATAAGAACCAAATTAAAAGTGATTTCAAATAATTTTTTCTCAAATGTTATGATTATTACTTCAATATTGTCGTAATTAAAAAAAAAGCATTTTTATTAAAATAAATAAAAAGAAATTCGTTGTAATTACTGTAAAATTTTATTTAATTATACGTTGCCAAATTCAAACGAAAGGTTATATATTTTACAAAATGGATACAAAAAATTAATTACAAAAAGAGAATCAAACACAGTAAAAAAATTACTTATTTCTGTTGCGTGCTAACATATATTTTAAATTCTACAAACTTAAAATAACTTTCAAAAACATTATAGCCATGAAAACTTATTAAAAAAAATTTACTCAAAATAAAAACATTATTACTAAAAATAAATAAAAAATTACTCATTTCAATCATGAATTCGGTTAATTTTAAGCAGTCATCAGTACGGGTTTTCATTGCATGGGGTTTTAAGCACAAAAGTGTGCTTGTTTCAAGTAATTTTTTCTGTGAATAGCAATACACACAATTTTAGATTGGACTATATATATTAAGAAGCAAATTTGAAATATCTTGAATGTTGCTGGTTTGTTGCTTTGATGCGTCCCAAGTTTTTCCCAAGTATGATCTCACTTTGTGTGCAGCTTTGTAAGCTTCTTCAAGTGTAACTTCATCCTCTTGTACCTCGTCATGGTCGTCATCTCTCTCAAATTCTGCTAATTCGTGGGAATTCCTTGAAAACTATTACTTGGAGATATCAGTCTGAAATGATTAATAAATATATTAGTATGACAATAATTAGTAATTTCGAAATATATATATGTTATATATATATAATGCATACCTATCATAAATCTCAACCACATCGCACTGTTCCCAAGCATTATCGCGAAAATCCTCCTCAATCCAGTCTGCAGCCATTGCAAAAGTACAATCGACAAAGTCTGGAGAATCTTTGAGAAGCGCTAATAACTGGTTAACCTTTGCTGTAGACACTTTTTGTTCACACAAAGACTCATACTTTCCCAAGAGCCGATTCCAAGCGTTGCGGATATCTTTCGGAGTGACATCGTCCCAAGATGATGCTAGTTTGTAGTAACAGTCTTTTATAGTCTGCTTTTTGACAATATCAACGATGCAGCGACTTTCTTCTTGCAACATGAGCTCTTTTACTAGCTTTTTTCGGAACATTTTCTTCAGTTTTGCGATGACCCCCTGGTCCATCGGCTGTATCAATGCCGTGGCATTGGGCGGCAGAAACATCACTCGAATCGTTTCATCGGTTTGGTTGAGCTCTTCGATTGACGAGTGACATGGAGCATTGTCCAGTAGAAGTAAAACCTTCCTCTGCTCGGGATATTTTTCACAAACTTCTTTAATGAATACATTCTTGAATCAATCAAGAAATAGGTTTGTATTCATCCAAGCAGATTTACTGTTGGTGTAGTATGACACAGGCAACTTCTCTTTCTCGCCTTTTGAGAAACACCTAGGATTTGCGGATTTACCGATAACCAAGGGAGTAATCTTATGGGATTCTGATGCATTGGCACAGCACATGACAGTTACTCTTTCCTTTATATTTTTGAAGCCCGACGCTTGCCTCTTATCTCCGGCTGCTAAGGTTCTTTTTGGCAGCGACTTCTAATACAAAGCCATTTCATCGGCATTGTAAACTTGATTCAAGTCGTAGCCTTTTTCTTCAAGATGAGATGTTAGCGTATTCTTGAAATTATCTGCTCCAGCAGTATCAGCAGACAATTTCTCTCCCTGTGTCGCCAATTCACGGATGTTGTAACTTTTCTTGAAATTGTCCAGCCATCCATTGCTCGCTTTAAAATCAGGCGACAAACCCTTTTCTTTGTTGAGCCTCAAAACTTCTTCCTTCATCCTTTCGCCAGATACTGGCATTCCTGCAGCACGTTTCTTTTTGAACCACAAAAACAACGCTCTGTCTCGCACATTTTCTTTCGCATGAATCCTTTTGCAGTCCAAACTTCGCTTCTCTTGCTCCAAAGCCACAGCCCGCTTCCTTATGATCGTTTGGTTTGCAATAATCCTTCTAATAGTCGAAACATCCACCTTGTAGAACTTAGTCAAATCTTGTGTACATTGTCCTTTCTGCCGCTTGCTAATAATTTCCATCTTCTGCTGGATTGTCAAATTAACTTGCGACTTTCGTACGCCTTGAGATTGACGGTTTGGCGACGCGTTCTCATCGTTTTCACTCGCTCTCTTGATAGTTTTCGGTGATACGCCGTACTCCTTGGAGAGTTTCGCCATTATCTCCTTTTGAAACAATTTCTGCTTGATCTCAGCAATTTGCAAAGATGTCAAAGCTTTAGGCATGGCAATCTGAAATAAATTATTGTACATCTTTAAACAAATGAAAAATATTATGAATATTATATAATCTAAAAAAAACTTCATGATTTGAAAGTATATAAGAATTGAACGGATTTTTAATATAATGTTGAATGAAAAATAATTTGTGATTCTCTCAAATTAAATAAATACATTGTATAACGGGGTTTCTGCTCAGCTTCGCCTGGACAGGAACAGTTATATAATATCTAAATCGCGGGAAATAAATTAGGTTGCTCTCCAGGGCGGCACGGTGCTCCTGCACCGGGTGTCCTGGGTCCAGCAGCTCAGTTGTCTCCTTTTCGTTCAGAAAGCTTGGCCCGCGGAGAGTGTCGTAGGCTACGCGTGAAGATGCGCGACAGCCAAAGAGAGAGATTCGCGCGTGTACAGTCGCATACACAATCGCAATTCAAGGAACGGGGAGTCGGCGGACAATAAGCACTCGAATGGAATTAAAAGTAGAGGCGTATAAATTTTAATCAGCAACAAAGGAATACATAGTATCGAAACGCGTCGATATAAACAATGTTAATCGCAACGCAACAAACTCGCAATAGTTTGACAGAGAAGCGAACGGAACTGCGCACGCGTTACGCGGTTAAGGTCGCGCAAGCACTCGCTCTGTTGTGAGCTGTGCACACTGGCGACAGCGAACCGGCGCGCACCGTTCGAACGTGGAAGCGACAGCGCTTAACCTCGTCGAAGCAAGCAACAGCGAAATCGCCTCGTAGGAGCCGGGTGTTCGCGAATGGCAAACCGCACTTATTCGTCTCAGATACGACGAATATATAAAAGCGACAGCACGTTCGCGGAGAGAGAGGAATTGCCGGTACCAACCGTGGCCGCGGCGCAACGTGTACAAAAGAAAAGGCGAGCGTAAACGCGCGGCTTAGTCAACGCAAAAAAGGAGAGAGCGGTATAGAGAGAGAAGCCAGGTACTAGAACTGGTACTTACAGTATAGCCGCTTGTACGCCTATTCTAACCCGCAAACCGAGGGCACACGATAGCGGGCTCGCTTCTGCTGCGTATTCGCTTCCGCTGGTCGGCTGACTCGCAATAACGCCTCTCTTCTGGTGTATGCAGCGTACGTAGGCGCGTGTAAGGCTGGATGTTCGCGGTAGGCCTCGGCTCGCCAGAAGGAAGTCGAAAATACTCCTGACGACTCGCGCGAGGAACGTTAACCCGTCGATCGTCGAAAACGGACTATATCAATTTTCGAAACTCTCTCTCTCCTCGCAAGGAAGCGTCTCTCCGCGAGGTCCGCGCCGCGAGTCGACATCGATTATCGTACGCAAGTCGCGTCGCTTACCAGTTCGCTGACGTCCGTAATGCTGTAACTATTCAAACAATATGGTAATTTATATTGATTATTAAATATATTAGTTACTGGCTTCTTGGGGAGAGAGAGACATAACGAATATACAAATGATTCGTTATAATTGATATATAAGCTAAAAATATTAAACACTCACTTCTCAAATATTCACTCCAAGAAAAACAATCACTGCGTACGCAAATAAATATACATATATATACGTATGTATGTAAATTTAAAAAAAACAGCAAAATACAAGAGCGCACCTGTCAGATGGCCAAGGTCTTAACCGTTCGCAAGTTTGAGCGAGAGTGTCGATCGTTAGATCAACCCCCAACGAGGAAGCTTCCTCTCGGAGAAAATCATCAGGGGAAGGAAAAGTCCCTCCTACGATGTCTGAGATAAAGGGTAGCTGGGACCTATGGTAATTAGTGAAAACGGGCGTGAGTTTACTCTCAGCGCGCGGCAATAAGACTTTATTGCAGTTTACCAGAAAAAGGGTCGGCGCGACGCGCCGGCAGTAGACATCTATCTAAATTAGCTTTTTACAAGGAGAAAGTTTGATTTACCATCTCCGAGTAGGTGTTTGAGAGAGAAAGAGAGAGAGAGAGAAAAACGTACACCACACAAATGTATACGTATATACTATGGTATACAAGATAACTACATACAGCTAATTATGCACTCAGAGGAAAGAAGGTCAAAACCTTTTTTCCCTTCCAATATTAAATATGTATAGTTAATAGATAGAGCAAAATTTGAAGAATAAATTGAGTTTTCAATTTCTAAAAAATATTTAATAGATCAAAAATTATTAACAGTTAAATTTGCAAAAGAAGTTAATTTTTCAAGAAGAAATTAACTTTTTAAAAATGTATTTTAAGAAAAAACTACAAGAGACGTTTTCATCTTAAAATGACTCAAATTATCTATAAAAAATTGTTTTGTTGAAAAAGAATTATTTGTACACGATTATTTAAGCAACTGAGTTTCAGACAATGCCTAGGAGTTTATCGTAAAAATTATTAGTACCATTGAATTCAGCAGGTAAAAATACATAAGATTACATGGTTTTTACTTTCTGCCGTCTTAGAGTATACGGGATGATACCCGGTTCCCGGACTATCAGTATACGGCAGTGTCTGCCGCGCAGTGCTTAGGGAGAGAAAGCGCGCAGTGCACAGGAAAAGGCAGTGCGGTAGGAGGTAGTGCGTCAGGTTCGACTGTATTTCGTATCAATCTCGTATTTTGTAACTAAAGGTCCTAACGTTAAGCTTGTGTCATAGATTTTTGACTCGTTTTCGATCCATGTCCTTAATAGTGGTTCATGTATAATCAGTACACCCCGTTAACTATTTAGTGGTAGGAGCATTTGCGTTTCTCGAATCTCCCTTTTCAAACATTTTGTGGACGGCCGCAAGATAACCTATATAGTCATCAATTGCACCGTCCGTTACTATTACTAATTTGTTATAACTGGCATTTGAACCTTTAACGTTTATACATAATATTATTTTCTCCTCTGTTTTTAAATATTTGTTTAGAGCGCTACTGTTTCTTACCATTATTTTATTAGTCACTAATATATCATCATAATATATTTTTACTTTTATAATTTGTCTTTTTTATCTATAGAGGCCGTAGTTAATAAGGATGCCAATGATGTAGTGCTCAATATTCTAGATCTTAAGTTAGTTACCTGTTGTTATATTGTGAAACGCTCTATTTTACCAAAGTAGCGTTGATAAGTTGGTCGCATTGGATAACCCTTCATATTTGGCCCATTCTCGCTTACGGCGAATGCCTCCAGACCTATATGTCATCGATTTTCATGAAACTTGGTAGGATGATTGTTTATATGAAGAACAATATCCGTACAAATTTTTAGGTCAATATATTAATTATTTAAAAAGTTATTAACAATTAAAAAATTTCAACGAATTTTTTTTTTCTATTCATATCTCGCTAACCGCAAAAGCTATCGACACGAATGTTTTTTTAAAATACGCACAAAACTACATACTTTTAAGATAATAATATAGAAAACCATTTTTTTTATTTTTTCAAATGTTATTAACTTTTGAATATAAAAAATAAATTTTTTTCGATGACGGTAGTCTTGGATTTCAAAAATTCTTTTTCCATTGTATTCCTTGGCCCTTTTTCTATGAAAAACCGTTTTAACATTTTTGTAATCGGCACTTCTAGCCTCGTAATAAACAATAAACTAGTGACGGCGCCGACGCGCCGTTCGGACGGCCGCAGATGCTCGAGCGGCACACTAACCGATTGTAGCTTTCTTGTTGTATTTGTATTTTTTTTTTACTACAATTTGGTCTTTATTACCTATATTTTATTATACTATTGTTAACCTAATATCAAATTCAGCTTTTACATTAATAATGAAAATGGGAAAAGCTCTAAATAAAATTTTCACTTTAATTTTTGTTTTATTTTGAATAAATACATTTGTACATTTATTATAGATATAACAATGGAATTATAATTAAATAACTACAACACGTTCTGTACAATAAATTCATTAGAATATGATACTTTCTTAATTTTTATCTGTTTTTCATTAAGCGGAATAAAAGCATGAGACATTTGTGTTCCACTAATAGTCTTAGCTTTTGCGAAATCTAGTTTTAGTTCTTCTGTTATTTTTGCGTGCTCTTCGTTTGTACAATACGCAAAAGTCATATTCGGTAATGCTGACACTACCCACTCGTACAATTCTACAGCATTGCTTATATATTTGCCTCTTAAATTAGCTCGGCGGGCTAATCTTTTCACAGTTCCGCCTACTCCATCACACGGACTTTTTCCGTGGTAACTTGCAAAAAAGTGCCACTCTGCATGGATACAATACTTTTGATGATGATGGGCTAAATTAAAAAAATTGTATCGATTCTTGTACTGACTCGCTGCTCCATCAGACACATAAAAAATTTTGTGTACATTGTAGTTCTTACTTTTGATATAATTAATAAGTTTTTCTTGAAACAACGATACTGCTTGTACGTTGTGTTGAAGGTTTTCGGAAATTATCACAAATGATTCCTTTTCTACCTTACCATTTACTTTTCTATAAATAAAAAATGGATGTACCGTTACTTGAGTGTAACGCCAGTGAGCAGCTTGAACTTCATCTTGATGGGTGCAAACATAATTTTCTGCAAAGTCTGACATCACAACTATTTCATCTTCACTCAAATTTTCTATTGTTTTTCTTACAAAGTCACCCTGACTTTCAGCGATATAATTGTGCAGTCTAAACTCTTTCATAAATTTTTGTCGGAAATGTTGAATGAATTCATTTTTTGTATACTGCACATCAATTAATTGACATCTATTGTCAGTAATAGCCCATTGCTTAAATTCAAGTGTCTCTATTGAATGTGATTGAAGTACATCGAGGATCTTACATAGTATATTATTTACACCAGGACAGCTAAAACATTCATCATAGTGACATGCTTCCGTTGTCTCTGAACATAATGCTTCATCTAAAATTAGTCGATAATTGAAAGGAATGTGGTCTTGCAATTTGAATTTTCTACATATTTTAAGTATAGGTTCTAGTAGCAGTTTAATATTTTGATGACTGATGCAAACACAAACATTATGAAAACGTTTTGATTCGTCTACTAAAATACATTGCGGAGGGCGATATC
Source organism: Phymastichus coffea (assembly GCF_024137745.1). Classification (NCBI taxonomy): domain Eukaryota; kingdom Metazoa; phylum Arthropoda; class Insecta; order Hymenoptera; family Eulophidae; genus Phymastichus; species Phymastichus coffea. Next base: position 5,775,292 of record NW_026706812.1, on the reverse strand, counting down.
GACAAAATGTAGAAAACCCAAGGAACTTACCGTGTTCCTCAGTAAAAAGAGCAAAAATTTCTTTCATACTGTGTAGCAGTAAACGTTTTTGGAGCTTTTCTGATGACTGTCCTAGTTTTACAGTTTTGGTATCCCTCATACCAGGACATTCTCTACTTATTTCAAAATTGAAGAAAAAATCTTTTACCATCTTCATTTGAACATCTGTTAGAGCTGATGACCTATTGCGTTGCACGGGCTGATAAAATATAGTTTCAGTTTCACGAATTTTTTTTGACTCACGATCAGCATACATTGTACAACCTATTTTTTTCTGCATTTCAGATAGATTCCAAGTAGAAGGTGCAAATAACAAAATGTTAATTTTTTCTGAATAATTTTCAGCTTTATGGTACTTTAATTTTAAATCCTGCGTAAATTTTGTTTCAAAATCACTTTGATTATCTGTAATGGCATTTTTGGAGTCTTTGAGGAATAACTTACTGAGACTTAATGTGACAGTATGTAGCTTTTTCTGTATAACTTCAAAATTTTTCTTATCGGCTGTGCTTATAATATCTATGTTCAATTGTTTGCACAATTTATTCACTGTTTCAAGCACTTCATTTTGTTGCTGACACAAACTTAAACTAAAATCTTCGTCTCTAGTGCCATTAGTATCAATGAATGGATTTTGAAATGATTCCGAATCGCACGAGTCTATCTCCATCGGCTCACCTTCCTGGCCTACTGGAGAAACAGATCTATTAATTTCTGATTCAATTTTGCTCTGCTTTTCTTGCTGTATATTTCTCACATAATCTTCTATCGAACGTGGAGTCTGATTATTATTGATCAGATTTTTTCATTCTTTCATGATCCGATAACATACTACTCGGCAACTTTCACACAAAAATTCACCACTTTGCAAAAATGAAGAAAAGGCAGCATAGATCCCATCTGACAATTTTTTGAAATACCCTCTACGGGCTTTTTCATGTTTATCAAAAATATTTTTGCAATATTTAATGCTTATGGGGCTCGTTCTTACCATTTTGAAAGCACAAAACTTCACTGGAATGGCAGACACAACCTTCTACGTGAACGTTCACGAGAAAACTAAATTTGGAGGACGAACCTCAGAGACTTATCTTTCGGCCAGCCTACCTCACACCTACAAATTTTCTTAATAATAAATATTGTCACTCTCACCTACACTATCTATGAGGCCATAAATTAGAACTGTCATTAGTGCGGCACAGCTAATTGCCAGGTGCTTAAGCCTGACGCCAATAAGCTGTCCAACCGGCGCGTCTTAGGGCCCTTAATTATTATAGATTTGTATCACTAACACAAAAGCTGAATTTATTTGATATTAGGTTAACAATAGTATAATAAAATATAGGTAATAAAGACCAAATTGTAGTAAAAAAAAAATACAAATACAACAAGAAAGCTACAATCGGTTAGTGTGCCGCTCGAGCGTCTGCGGCCGTCCGAACGGCGCGTCGGCGCCGTCACTAGTTTATTGTTTATTACGAGGCTAGAAGTGCCGATTACAAAAATGTTAAAACGGTTTTTCATAGAAAAAGGGCCAAGGAATACAATGGAAAAAGAATTTTTGAAATCCAAGACTACCGTCATCGAAAAAAATTTATTTTTTATATTCAAAAGTTAATAACATTTGAAAAAATAAAAAAAATGGTTTTCTATATTATTATCTTAAAAGTATGTAGTTTTGTGCGTATTTTAAAAAAACATTCATGTCGATAGCTTTTGCGGTTAGCGAGATATGAATAGAAAAAAAAAATTCGTTGAAATTTTTTAATTGTTAATAACTTTTTAAATAATTAATATATTGACCTAAAAATTTGTACGGATATTGTTCTTCATATAAACAATCATCCTACTAAGTTTCATGAAAATCGATGACATATAGGTCTGGAGGCATGCGCCGTAAGCGAGAATGGGCCATTTATAGTTTTATTTTTTATTTATATTTATTGTTGTAGAAGAAGAAAATAGAAAATTTTAACACTGCATTGTTGCATTTATCAGTGACATGATTACTAGGACTATTTTCTACTTTCTACTATAACAACGTCACTCTTGGTTTGAGCGCTCATAACTAATGTTACAGACGTCAAAAAAAAATTTTAAGAGCTATATTTCACTCTTATGGTAAAAATTATCATAAACTAAACATACAACCGCACCTATTTTAATATCTTTTCAGCGTGGAGTTCGGCAGTTCCTCACCACTGGTCTTCATGATCCAGACTGATTATCACATATAAAATCATTATTTTTAAACCCTTTTTCACATAAACAGAAAGGATTAGTAGAGGACGTAAAGCGTTTCCTGGAATGCCTCTAATCACGTGATTTTGCCCACTCGATTTTTCAACGACAACGTAAGAAGGGCTGACTCGTTTCTGAGACGTCGGAGCTACCGAACGCCTTAAATTCCCGGAGGCATCTTTCTCATCTCTTGTGTATCTGCATGCATACGGTGACACTAGTAAGCGCCTTTTATATTCGTTGTATGGACATTCAACGTCTATACAGGCTAGTTAAGCCTTCTTCAATTCTGTAGCTCATATATCTCTGTTTTGTTGTTCTACTTCGTTCAATTAGTTTATCATTATATTAATATTGTTTTCATTGTTCAAATGGCTATCCTTTCACTTATGACTGGAGTTTTTTTTATGACGGCAAACAATTTTTTATTATTCTTTCATTATGGCTTTCATTCATGGTTATTTAGTTTACCTATTAATCTATCTCATTTATGCAATACCTCTCAATCCTTGTGGCGGGGAATTTCGGGGGGTCTTAACCGCGCTCTCAAATCTCTTCCGCCACAAGGCCTGTTTGGTTCTTTATTCCCGATTATTTAGGGCGCCAGACCGCCGTTTGACTAGGACGATCGTCGGGGATAGGGCCTAAAGGTCGCAGCGTACTCCGGTTTGCTTTCAGAGCGACTGCGTAGTGTGGGCAAACGTATGGGTACTCGCGATCTCCTCTACTCCAGGACTCGATATCCAACAATTTAGTTTATTTTTGTCTCCTCGTTTATAATATGCCGGCAGCTCAGATGATGACACTTTACCTCAGGTCGGAAGTTCGTTCGATTTCGCGCGTATGTCACCTATCGTGGGAACCAAAAAATTAATAAATCAGCGTTTTCCGATTACAACCGTTCGCGGCTGGAAAAATCAGCATGCAAATAAGGTAGGGTAACAAGAAGCAAAAATTTGTAAAGAAAAATTAATCACTCTTTATTGACTTATTTCACTTTTTATACGCACGTGGTCTAGTTCATTAGAGGTCAGTATGATTCAGCATAATTATACGTAATAGCAAGGACACGAATTAATAGAAAAGCTAAGGTTCTTTAAGTCGATCTTTGATTACCGAAGATGGCGGAATGGTCAGCGCGACGCAAGCAAAGAATTACTACCTGGTTCAAATCGAACAATTAGTTAGCGTGACCTAACCCAACTATTAATTATCCTCCGATTAATTGAACATTGACATTAACTTCGGATCAAGCGAAAGGTCAGCATGAGTTAGTTAAATTTTAATCTTCTTCGCGCCTAAATCTGACAGTAAATGAATATACTGGCGAAAGGTCAGCACGAATAATCTAATCACTGATTTTATTCGTCCAATTCTAACACTCGCGATAAATTAAATTACTGGCGAAAGGTTAGCGTGAATAATCTAATCACTGATTTTATTCGGCCAATTCTAACACTCGCGATAAATTAAATTACTCTCGAAAGGTCAGCGCGAATAACCTAATCACTGATTTTATTCGTTCAATTCTAACACTCGCAATTTAAAATACTAGCGAAAGGTCCGCACCCCGCGATTTCTACTAATGAGTGGCACTTTGCCTAATTACAGTTTTCTTGCTGAAGATTCAATGAGCGAAAATAACTGGATGCTCCTGGTTACTGTGGGTACTTCTGCAACAGTTTTCGCTGATGCCGCCAAAGATATCAATACTACCGTTCAGCGCAGCTGCAAGTTGCTGCTGTTGACTGTTCTTCGCTCACCTAATCCCAATGACACCTCATACAATTTTGCTTGGACACCTTTTTTAAAGCACAATACCTGTCTCGATTGCCAGTTCTAACGATACTGCCGATTCTTCTAGCGCGGACTCCCTCTGTCTCTCTCCAAATCGCTAGCTCGCGCTCCTCGAGTGTTGCTGAATCGCGAACGAATCAACACGTATAATCGATTACCGTTGCAACTTTTTTAATCGCGTGATTAAGCCACTATATTCCTCTACAACTATACATATCATTAAAATTTGGTAACATGTTATAAAATACTGACTGATTAATCGTGATTTGATAAAAAAAGTTATCAAGGAACTATTTTGTTTATAATTATGGCAAAAAAAAATTTTTTTAATTATTTTAAAAGATTAAATTTCACATATGTATCTTGAATTTTTATCAAGAAAAAATACGTGGATTTTTAGTGGCCCACTTCAAAAAATTTGACTCTAATTGTAAGAGATAGAATTTTCTTAACAATGTTCAATAAGGATTTATTTAATTCACCGTTCTAAATAATCATGTTGCCAATTTTTATTAATTGTATTTAATTTATTTTTTATTTTGATCAGTTTAGCTTATAATTTATGTACATCAAAAAACTTTTATTGCAACTTCCTGTTTTATTAGAGATTTTTTGCTTTATTAATATTTTTGCTTGTTTAATTAAAATGTTTACCATTTTTTCATATAATTTGTATTTGTTTATAATTTATACTTTATTGCTTATTTATCTAGATTTCATATGGTATTTCTTTTACAAGAGGTCATGATTCCTAGTATTGCCTTATTTTTCCTGAGGTTACTATTTGTTAAATTTTGCATTGTTATTATTGATTTGAAAAATAGACCTGACCGTAGAATATAAGTTCTTATACGATAGTTTTTATTCACTCTGATGGTCAGAAGGTATCGTAAACTCAATTTTTTCAAAATTTCAAATGCTGCAATGTAGGGACGTTCTTGAAATTCTTAATTAATACTTGGATTTTTACAGTAGAATAAAAGCTTATACAGGAGAATAAAAGTTTTTATCAAGCTCATTAATATAAAAAAACTTTCATGGTGAAACCTTCATCAAAACAAATTTTAGATGATAATGAAAAAAGATTACTTTTGCATTTTTTATTCCTTCGTGGGCCTCTTAATTTATAAAATTACTTATATTTTTTGTAATAATAGTTTAAAACTATTTCTGAATATTTTACGATATATTATAGTAAAACCATTAATAATTACAGGAAATTCTACATATTTATGGCAACATCACTTAAAAATCATTTTTACTAGCTTGGAGCCATCTTTTGCATTTGTCTATGACACTAGGACTGGTTCACATTCAATTTATAAAATCCGAAAAATTACGAAAGAAGAAGAACTTTTATTTCCTCATCAATCGGAGAACATATCTACTAATATCTCTACTATTCCATCTTTTTACATCACGGAAACTACCTTCGGAATGAAGAAGACTAAAAGTAAGTAGGTTTTCCTTATGTTCTTTGTTTTGAAATTCATTCATGTGTGTTAATATATGATCAAAGATAAGTTGATTAATTTACGAGAGTTGTTAACCTCTAGGCGCCTTGGGCTGAAGTCTGCTAATTGTTTATGGGTTCTGTCTCGGTACAGAAAACCGGCGCTGACTCTCTTAGACCAACCGATCGCTCTGACAAGGAGAAGTTGACATCCATAAATCTAACAATAATTGAAGTAAAATAGATGATTCCTTTTATTACGTATTAATACATAAATATGCTTAACCTATGATATAGCGACACGTAGACGAGCGCATCCACTCAGCCCTAACCGCGACAAATTCCAGCTGAACATGCGAGTGAATTCCCTCAGCATGCGTATGACTTTAAACTTAAGTTAATCGCGGCCGTGTAAACGAGCGAGAGCTGGCGCGAGAGAAAAGATAAATGTTCATGAGAGCGACCCACCAGGCACCGTTGACTCGTTGGCGGAGAGGCGCCGTCGGCGAAAGCGAAGTCCCGCTGGCATCGGCATCCGCGCGATGACCTGCACCGTCTTGGGACTAACCGCAACACGGCCTATGCTCCATGGACGTAGAATATCTGTGTCCTTCGTCGGCCTCAGTCCGATCGGCAGTCTCGACGGTTGGTAATGATTATCTGACTAGGTGTTGAGGTTGCCTTTGCCTTTCGGTCATTCTTGATCTTTCAATCAGCTCGGTCAATAGAACTTTTATTGTCCGCACTTATTTATTAGGCGGCTGTCTTAAACTTCAGCTCGTGCCTCACTGTCCTTCTGTTCTTCTTTTTTTTTACTACGCGCCGCTCCTCTCTCCATTCTTTCCTTCTAAAGTCTTCGTCACTAAAGCTATCTCTCGCTCTCTCCCTCTCTCTCTCTCTTTCTCTCTCTCTCTCACTCTCTTACTCTCTCACTCTCACTCTCTCTCAATCTCGCTGTACACGCTCTTGCCCATGGTGCCAGTTCACCGTCCGCAACGCTCCCATCTTCTGGTTTTGCAACAGTATGAGCATATACTCTTTGTCATCGTATATGCTCCGTCGCTACGTTCTCGCGAACAGAATGCCCCGCATAGGGCCAGCGAACAAGCTGTAGGCCTGTGACAAATTTGTCAATTGTCTAAAGAATATGATATCTCTTTGTTTGTCCCTTCATTCACTGATTTCACTTCTTTCATCCTCGCTCTGACTTTTTTTCCGTCCATTCATTTCCATCTTTCCTAATTTTTTCTTATTTTTCACTGCTGCATTTCTCTGTCTCTTTTCTTTATTCTTTCTAGCTTCTTCTGTTATCATTCCGTCTCTTTTTGTGAGTTCCTTTCTTTTTGTTTCCTACTTGATCACGTAACATGATATCGTTCAATTTCATTTTACACTCCATTTAATGTATTTTTGAATTTCTTTGTACCTTCTCGATCCACAGATTTCTATGCTATACATTATTAGACTTTTAGCCAGTGCATCAATTAATCTTATTCTTAGTTACCAGTTTTCTTTAAACAGCTTTCCTGCTGTTCTCCAAAGTCTGCCAATTCATACCTTCGCTTTTCATTCCGTCTTTTGTATTCCTTTTTTTCCCATTGTTTCTGCTTTTTATACTTCTATATCTCTATAGTATTTCTATGTCACTTTTATACCTTGTATCTATTATTCCTCTATAGTTACTTCCTTTTTGTTCCCTTATATATTGGTACTAAGATAATGCTTCTACGTTTTCTGGGTAGTCTTCCCTATCCTACACTTTATTCAAATATGCTGTGTGAACCTTTTTTAACTCTGCTCTTCCCTCCTTCTACGCTCCATTTCGTATTCCGACTTCTTCTGGTGCTTTCTTACCTTCATTTTCTTCATTATTTCCTATACCTCTCTTTCTTCTATTATCTTCTCCACCTTTTCTACTTTTTCTCTGTTTTGCTCCACTTCTCCTTCTTTCTCTTCCAATTGTTGCTTGAAGTACTCTATTGTGTGTTTCCTATGCTTTTATCTTTTTCTTTCCTCTATTTTATGCTGTAATTCACCTGGTTTCAAAATACTATCCTTGTTTTCTTTTTCTTTATTTTTTGCGTCATTCTTTAGCCCCCCGACATTTGACACGATACCTATTAATGTTCTAGCAACGTAACCGCTTTGACTCCTGTTTTTGCGAGATGATGCTAAAACGATAGTCGCGTGTCCAAGGTAACTTCTAGATATTTCATCATGTCGACTGACTGGACTCATTTACCTTCCACCGTGAAGGTAGCGTATTTTTTGGTTTTCGTGCGGGAGATGAGTACCGCCTCCGTCTTTTCCACAGCCAGACTCAGTCTATGCTCTCTTAGCCATTGAACTACCATCACAATGGAGACACCTCCCAAATACTCTATATCCTAAGTGCTCATAGCCATAACTACTAGCGCAACATCGAGGACTTGGTTAGGTGACGCGAGTGTGAATGGTCGCATATGAGGAAGCTCCGTGGTATTTGTTATTGTAATTGGATATTTCAGTGTTTGGTGTAACGATTTTAGTGTTTTATTGTAAAGCTGCGTGCGTTGATTGTAAAACGTGACCGTATGTGCCGTCGCGCAGGGCGTGGATGTGATCTGTAATGAAAAAAAAGTTGTGCGTGCGTAGAGGTTAGGGCAGTTGGTTAGGTAGGCAGGAACTGGAAATTGCATAGATTGGCAAAAATGTATGAAAAAGTTAAGGAAAAGGAAGATAGAAAAGTGATAGGCACTAAGAGAAGTAACGTTAGAGGTGAGAAAAGTGAGATGAGTGCGTGTGAAAAAAACATTAGCGGCATTGCGGAATCTGGGGGGATGGGGGAACTAAAAGTCTCTAGAGAGTCAAAGCGTGAAAAAGCCGACACGCCCGGAAATAAACAGGTGCCGATTACAGAGAGTTTCGCGAAGGTAGTAAAATTTGATAATAATGTGACGGACGAATCGATCGTTGAGTTCGATCGCCCTGTTCGCCTCTCTCTCTCTTCCGCGTGCCTTCCCCTGAGCCGCTGCCACATCGGTCTTGGTTGATTAAAACCGAGTATCGACGCACGATGTGGCTTTGTTGCAGGTTTGATTCCTGATCGGCGGAGATGCCTGGCGTTGGAGGGATAGGGCAAGAGCGGAGAGCAGAGGAGGAGAGAGAGAAGTAGTGTCGCCGGCATGAGTCGCACATGTGTGCGTAGCCGGCGGCGCTCGGCCGTTTTGGGTGCCTGTGGGGAGGGGCGCGTAAGACGTCGTGGAAGGCGCGAGATCGGACAGGAGTAGGGTTTTGACCGGCAACTAATTACTAGCTAGTTGAGCCTCGCGACAAAAACGAGTGTGTGTAGTTGATTGTCATCGAGCGACCAGCATCAAGGAGGAAGACCAGCTGCATCCATCTAAATCCGCCTTTGAGGACGACATCGTTGGCCCAGTGGACGCGGACTTCCGCAGTAGCGCTCCCTCCCAAGGTCAGGTACCCTTTTTGTTTTTCGGTGCGCGCCTCGATTTCTCTCTCTCTCCAAGCATCGTATCGGCCGGACGCGGATGAAAAGGCTGTATGCGTGAATTCGCATCACCCTCGTTGAATTCGCGGGATAGTTGTAAGGCGACGGTCTGTTTCCTGTGCGTTAATTCGCACGGAATGGACTAAGCCCGGACTTGGCCGACGCACACGTCAACGCCATATGTATATTGTTATTTTAATAAAGTGTAAAATATCCGAACCGATAAGTTTATTTATGCAACCTGTCTCTCTCGTAACTAGTCAAACCGCGATTATCGATATTACTGGACGACATAGCCCTCGTTAATTTTCCGCGACGAAGCGAGTGCGCCTTCCGAGCTTTTCCCCTTAAATAATTTGTGACGCAACGTTGTTCGGGCTTAAATTATTAACGTACGTGTTACAATAAAGAAAAAGTATTAGAATGCCGAGGATGCGAAGGTTTAAGGTTAAAGATAGGAGAATTGGAATAAGGAGAGGGAGGCGCTTATTGTAGAAAGGGCAAGTGTAAAAGAAAGGATGGAGACGGAACTTAAAAAGATTAAGCAAGAAAACATTACGGAAGAAAAAAATTAAAGTAGAGATTAAAGCATTGGAAATAGATTTAAATGAAAAAATGGAGTGACTGGAAAACGAATGACTGGAATTTAGGTTAAAAATGTGTATTAAATTAGATGAGTTCGAAAAGTTAGACGGTAATACAGTTTCCTCGCGCGAAACAAATAATTTAAAAAACGAAGGCAGTATAGCTAGTAGTATAGGGTCGATAGGAGTACAAGGTGGGTCGGTAAATGGGGAATCGGTGGCCGGTACAAGTTGGCTCTCGGAATTCGAGGTAGGCGCAGTGAGAAGCTTAGTTAAATGGCAGGATGAGATGGTTAGGCAAGATAACGTGGTTTTTAGAGGCCTGTCTCTAACCACCGTATCTATATGGCGTATTGGTTTAAATAGGTTTATTATGAATAAAGAAATGCTAGGCGTTGAGGTGAAGATATTACAGGAAAGGAAAAGCGGTAGTGTATATATAGCTAAATGTGTAAATAAGGAGGACAAAGATTTGATTTGGAAGAACAAATACAAACTAAAGGGTTCGAAGATTTTCATCGAAAATGACCTCAGCTACTAGGATAGGAAAAGGAAAGAAAGTGTAGTAAGATGGGTAAAAAGTAAGAAAGTGACTGGTGCGCAAATAAGGTGCGGTCTTGGAGGTTTTTGGATTAACAATAGATGGTATAAGTGGTTTGGTGAGATAGCAGCGTTGTACTGCCAAGGGATGGCAGTTTTCAGACGAATAGACTGAGGACAAGGTGTGTAAATAAAGAGGAGGGCGAAGAAACCGAGCATAGGAAGAAGGTGAATATTCAACAAGGAGTTAGCAGGAACATAGAAAAATATTTTCAATAGGGCCTAGAAAAAGGTTACAGACTTCAGGTGAATAGAGTGTAAGTAATAGAAGCGTTTATAATACTAGTAATGTAAATACTAAGCTAATTTTTTTAAATTGCACAGGCGTTTTAAATAAAGACTCAGACTTCTGGAAGTATATATATAAATATGATTTTATTAGCTTGTGCAAAAAATGGTTAGAAGAAAAGAATTGGGAAAGCTTCCACCGTAAACTGTCAAACAAATTTATATGGAAATGTATACCCGTAGTGAAAGAGAACAACAAAGGCAGAGCAAAAGGCGGTTTTCTGTTAGGTGTATTAAGAATTGGCTGGATGAGGAAGGTGTATGAACGTATCGGTTGAAAATAATATCGTAATTAGTAGTTTCAAGATAAAAGGCGGCAGCTGTAATAATTAAAATGATAATATTGTAAATGTATGGTCGGTGTATAATTCTGGTAATTTAAAGGAGGTTTTAGAATTTATAGAGAAGTATGAGTTCGTTGAAGGAGTAAAGATTCTAATAGGTGGTGATTTTAATATTAGAACGGATAATCTAGGCAGTTTTGTAGGGAGGGATCAGGGTGAGTTGATTGAAAGAAAAAGTAAGGATACGGTAATTGGAAACGAAAGAAGACAATTCCTGAAGGTAATAGAAAATAAGGATTTATTTATGCTTAATGGGTGGTTTGAGAGGGATGAGGGTGGGAAATTACATATATAGGGGGGAGGGCGAGTACGGTAATTGATTATGGGTTAGTTAATATTTATGCTTTAGATTGGGTTAAAATTTTTGAAGTAGGGGGCAGAAACGACTTGGACCATATGCTCCTTAGCCTGGAACTGAATGAAGTTTGTACAGCCTAGAAGTTGGCTAGTGAGACAAATGCTAAGAAATTAATAACTTAGGCGGAAGAGGATATTGTGTGTTTTTGACAGGCGGCTGAGGATTTATGCGTAAAAATTATAACTGTGGACTCGGACTCGGTTGAGTAAATCTGATACGGTATTAGACATATTGTAGAAAACGCTGTAGTTATTCAATCAAGTGCAAAAAATATAGGTTAGGAGAAAGAAAGTGGTAGGACAAGGAATATAAAAAGAAGAAAAGAAGATTTAAAAAAATATATTTTAAAATGAGAAAGAACCTAGTGGATAGAAACACTTATTCAAAAGAAAGAGCTGAATGGAGGGAGCTGTATAAAGCGAAAGAGGAGAATTTCAAGCAAATGGAAGCGACACAATTAAGGAACATTAAACATGAGAAAGATGTATGAAAGTTTTTGGGTTGGGTAAGAAGAGAAATACAATTGAAAATGACATCAAATTAGACGAGTGGAAGAATTACTTTAAAAAGCTGTATGCGGGAAGTAAGGATAGATTAGTTGGAATAAAAAGGAAAGTTAAAGACTCGGAATCGGAAAATTTAACGGAGGGAGGCATACTACGGGCTGTTGAATCTTTTAAAAGGAAGAAAGCCGCCGGTTTTGATGAGATCCTTAATAAAGTATGGAAAGTTTGCAGAGAACAGTTGTTTAACAGACTGGTTTCCTTGATTAGGAAGATATGGGCAGGTCAAGGTATTCCAGAGGATTAGAAGATTGCAGTTATCGTACCACTACATAAAAAAGGAGATTTTAAGGATGATAAGAATTTTAGAGGGACATCCTTACTACCGACGGCATATAAAGTTTATACAGAAATATTAAGAGATAAACTAGTAAAGGAGATGGAAGAAAAAGGAATCCTCCTAGAAGGACAAGCTGGATTTAGAAAAGGCCAGTCGACAAAGGACAATATTTATATTTTGAACCACGTAGTGCAAGTAGCTAAGGCGAGGAAGAGACTGATTTACGCGTGCTTCGTGGATCTGTCGGCTGCATTTGATAGTGTGAATAGAGTGAAACTATGAAAGCTGCTGGAGGAAAAAGGAGTTAGTGAATACCTGATTGAAAGACTAAAGGAAATCTATGAAGAAACGGTTATTACGGTGAAGGTTAACAATAATTACTCGAGTTGGTTCTGGAGTAAGCATGGCGTGAGGCAGGGATGTGTTCTGAGTCCGATACTGTTTTGTTTTGTGATGAGAGCAAGCGTTGCGCTTGCTGTCATCTTCAACGTCTTCACGGCCATCTTGTAAATGCTTATACCACTCGTAAACACTTGTTTTTTCATAGCAGACTCATCATAGGCTTTTTGTAACATTTCACACACTTTGTTACACTTTATTTAATTTTTACGCAAAATTTAATACAAATTCTTTGATCCATTTTTTTTTAAAAAACGAAAATCGCCGATCTCATAAAAACACGTCAAACCTTAGCGACTACCGCAGACAAAGTAAACAATGAATATAGCTGAAAATTTTATCATACTTCAGGGGCATGTATACCAACACAATAAAAAAAAATTTTGACAATCGGACTCTCCAGACCCGCAAAATTTAAAAATTCTGGGTATTTTTTGAACACACCTCGTATATAGTTTAGATTTGTAAGCGCTATAAGTTAGTTAATTTATTCTTTGTTCTCTATTGTAATAGATGTTAAGAACATCGTTGTGTTCTATAATGTTAAGACATGTTAGCAACACCGTTGTGTTCGTTAGGTTAAGAATTTGTAAAAGTTGATTATGAGATTTTGTATTATAATGCGGTTTATTCTTTTGCGGTTGTTCATGTACGGTTTTTGAAATTTAAGTGTAATTTGACTTTGATTTGATTTGAATTAGACTTGTTTAAATGCGAATTTTTGCTGTGTGTATAATTCCTTAACCACTTTTATTTCTTTGCCTTTTCCCCCCTTCCCGCCTCGATTGCTATGAGCGAGTGCGCCTCACTTACCCACCTTAAAAACTGATAACGAACGAGTTTTCGTTACAGTTTATATATCACAGCATTGGAGAAAGCTTTTGAAAATAGAAATATAGGAGGTGTAGTTACTGGAGGGAAGAAAATATGGTTGTTGGCTTATGCTGATGACCTTGTTCTTGTAGGACTAAACAAGGAAGCAATGATAGATAATTTGGGAACTTTAAAAAAGTTTGTGGAAAGAGGGGATCTAATCTTGAGCGTAGAGAAGTCGAAAATGGTAGTTTTCAATAAAGGTAGAAAAAGTAAAAAAGAAAAAAATGTTGTATAAGGGAGAGGTGATAGAAGAGCTAAATTCCTTTAAATATTTAGGGTTTACTTTTGATAGTGATACTAGTTATAAAACGCATATAGAGGAAATAAAGAAAACGGGGATTGTGGCAGCAAAGAGAGTATGGGGATTGGGGGAGAGAAGATGTAAGAATGACTGTAAAAGAAGTAACATGTTATTTGATTACCTAGTCAAAAGTGTTACGGGTTATGGTGCTGAAATATGGGGGTGGGAATAATGGAAAGAGCTAGAAAAACTACAGTTAGATTATTTTAGATGGGTTTTGAAGCTGGATTTTTGTACACCGAGATACATCGTGTATAAGGAAAGTAGCGTAGAGAAATTTTGTAATTCATGGCGGGCGAGAGCTTTAAGGTATGAAAAAAGATTGTGAGTATGGAAGAGAATTGACTTATAAAATTATGTTGCAAAGAAAAGAAAAAACTAGGAGAGATAGATGCGTACAGTGTGAAAAAAAAAATTTTGTAATTTGATAGGTTTATGCATCTCAATTGTAAATGTAAAACTAAAGTCAGAAATAGATGTGGCTACAGAAATCGTCTGTAGCATGAAAAATATCGAAAATCAGGTATTAGATGGCAAAATTAGGGAGTCTAGATACAATGTAATTTTTAAAAACATAATGTCCAAAGATGTACCAAAATACCTAGGTAGAAGTAGGAAAGACCGTGATACAGGCATAATTGCGAGAATAAGATGTGGAAACCTGGAAACATGTAATAAATATTTGCTAAAAGCAGAGGACAGATTATGCAAACTTTGTAAAACAGAATACGGTACTATTGAGCATTTGATAAACAGAGATCAACAGGTGTGAAGTGTGTATGAGCTGGAGGGAAAATAGACTTGAGATTAAGCAAAATTTAAATAAGTATTCCTACAGTGAACTAGGTACTATTGAAGTGATAAAGATGTTTAAGCGAGTTGAGAAAGATAGGAATTTTTCTTGAGGCTACTATCAGTTCCGCTTCGGTTACTTCTGTCGACTCATTGTCTTCATCTATTAGCATTAGGCCTGTTTGTTCTGACCTGTTCCGATGACTTGGGAACAGATGTCGAACAACTCTGTCGAGAAATTTTGGGCAAATGGTGGTGTGCCACTTCTGAGTTTGATCTTGATCAGGGGTCATTATCTACTTCCTCACAGAAGTCTCACCAGTACTGTCTCTTGGCTATTTTGATGGCGGCTTTGAGTAGTGATTGTACTTCTTTATATTTTTCAGTCAAAAGCCGGAAGTTGGACTTATTCTGTGATCTTTGATGGCGTCTTCTAGCTGCTAGGTATTGACGCCTCATACTAGCGATGTCTTTGTTTCACCAGTATACTAGTAAACGGCCCCTTGGGTTATTATTCACGGCCACGAATGCATTGATTGCAGTTTGCTGTACTTGTGTAAGGTTCTGCGCTTTATTCTCAGCAGTTCCTGTTATTGATGTTCCTTCTAGTGAGCAGAGAAAAATTTCCCGATCAAATGCAGTTGGTGCTCATCTCTCCTTGTGTTCTATTCTTCTAGTCGTTGTTGCTTTATTCATCAACTGGAGTACGTACATTACGGCTTGGTGATTGCTGCCCGTGTACTGATCGCTAACTCCAGTTGAGTCTTTCTATCATCAGTCTGAGTTCTATTAAGGTAAGGTCTACTATGGACGACTTTTCGACCTTAGAATAGGTCGAGGTTATTCCTGTATTGGCTACCTCGAGCTTCAATATTGCAAAGACCTCGAGAAGTGTTGACCGCGAGCATTTGGTAATGTCGTCCAGGGATTTCTTGAAGTCACTTATTTCTTTGCCAGGTGAGAAGTAGCAGATATATAAGCGCATACCAGTCACTTCTATCCACGTAAAATTTTGTGTCAGGTCGGTATCCTTACCGATACGTGTAGGTGATTGCATACCCAAACAACCGCCTTACCTGTGGAAACCTTTACCCAGTTCAGCTCATCAAGATCCCGGAACGTCTCGCTGACGATGACGATATCGGACTCTTCTTCCTTTATCAGCTGATGCAGCAGGTCTTGGGCCGCTGCGAAGAAATTTAGGTTAATTTAGAGCACTTTAATCACCCTTTGCGTGTGCTTCTTCCGCTCATTTTGCAGCCGTGTAGTGGACCGCATTATGCCTCTTCTGTCCACACCAGAAGCACTGCCTGGAGCGGTCAACATTGTTTTTGCAGTTCTTTGAGATCTGTCCGCTTTCAAAGCACCGGTAGCATCTTTGTGTTGACGTGTAGGGTTGTACTCTACAATTTACCCATCCTATTCTCAGCTTCCCGTTTTCAAGTAACTTCTTGGCAGTTGCTACTGGGAACTGGATGTGTACCACTTAGATGCCATTGTAGAGTCCTCTGGTTCTGATGCTTCTATTTGCCGATTTCTCCAGCCCGATGACTGCAGCTATAGCTTCCATCACTTCCTCGGGTGTAGTGGTCTCATCCATATCTCTAATCCTGAGGGTTTCCTTGTCAGTCAGCAGGTGTACTTCTGCTGCCCCTCCTGAAGGGTGGCCAGGACCGTCTGCTCAATGTTTCGGGACCCGGTACCTGGTTTCCCCAGTTCAAGGAACCATTCCTCGGCTCTGGTGCGCCGTATTCGGGTAACTCTTTCCCCTATCTCCTTCATATTAGGTGATGCTTTAACGCTCGTCAGGATACCGGTATACGACGTCTCGCCTAGTGTTTGATTTTAATGACTTCCCGTCGAGGTTTTCTGCTCTTTGCTTTCTTGTTCTTACCCTCTCTTCTCCTCTCCTTCTTGTTAGTCTTCTCATTGACCTGTTTTTAGTTCTGCCCTTCTTTCTCACCTCTTTTCATTCAGCGGCTTCTGGTTGCGCAGCCTCCTTCCCGCCTTCCGTTGCCCTTGTGACCGAGGTTATCTGGTCACTTTTTGCCTTCCTCTTAGCTGGCGGTATCATTGGAGATAGTGGATCCCGCTTATTTCTGCTATCCACTTCTCTTTTGAAGACTGGCGACATCTGGGTCTCACTATCTCTTCCCGTCTGTCTATTCCCGGTCACTTTGAAGCTTTCAGGTCTTAGCTCGCTGTACTCTTTGAGCGTTCGGTCGACGCTTTTGGCCATGGTCTTGAGTTCTGCGTGGAGGTTCTTCTTCTCTAGAATGAACTCTACCAACTCTTTTACCTTCTTTTTCAAGTTCTTGAAGCTTTTATCAGCTTCTAGTGCCTTTTCCTACATATCTCCTCTTACATTATTTAAATTATTATTTTTGTTCATTGTTGTTCCCACAAGTACCTAGGGAACTACTGATGTGCTTCGGCAGAGCCCCGGTTGCTGGAGTAAGGCTAAATATGAGGGAGTTTTGCCAGGTACTCTTACGACTCCGTTTGTGACTCTCTGTTATCCCCAAGAGCCAACCAGGCTACATCGGTTACGCGCGCTCGTGTGTTTGTGTGTATATGTGTGTGTGTATGTAGGTGTGTTGCCTAGTACAATCTTAAGTGGCTGGAGCAATATGCTTCCTTTCCGCGATTGATAAGCAATTTTATTATCAGTCAAGTCATAGGTAACTTTATTAAAAATAAACAAATTAAATTTTAGATTTCCTGTTACAGTCTTGCCTTCTCCTTGCCTCTTCTTTTATTCTCCACTTTTCTTCCCCTTTCTTTCTCCTTATTGTTCCGCGCCCGCTCACGATT
Organism: Phymastichus coffea; assembly: GCF_024137745.1. NCBI lineage: Eukaryota > Metazoa > Arthropoda > Insecta > Hymenoptera > Eulophidae > Phymastichus > Phymastichus coffea. Next base: position 5,758,073 of record NW_026706812.1, on the reverse strand, counting down.
TGAGCTCTTTCTATTGAAGATGAAGTTGTCGCGGTATCGCGATACCACGACATCTCTGTGTTTTATTGCGATAAGGTGAGACCTCATGCTGAGCGTCTAAAAGGTAATCGATGTACCTTTTAAATTGAAAATGCGTCGTCTTAGCATAAGGGATATGTGTATGTCCTGGGACACAAAGAAGCCGCCCGATGAAGGTGTTGCGTTTTCATGACAATTGGACACCTGTTTGTCCGCCAGTGGGCCCTTCGACAGAGTGCACCCCTCCCTCCCTATACAGGGTGTCCCATTTTTAATGAACCACCCCGAAATTTTCGACGGTAGGCGTTGTACAAAAAAATTGTTGAGACAACAGTTGTTTGGGATAATGGGGGCAACCTTTCTGTGAAATCCGATTTAACCTTGAGATTTATTTGCAAGGTCATTTGAAGGTCAAAGTCATTTTTTGAATAGGAACCCATATTTTTGATCCCGGATTCGGAAAGAGCGGAAAATTCTACGTTCAGATAACGTATTATGTGTGGGGTGCGGTTAACCCACCCCCACGCCTAAGGTCATGTAGGAGTCAAATTTATGATTTTCTTCATCTATGCACAGAGATGATCGAGCAAGAGTTAGGTTAATTGTAATAACCAAATAACTCCAATACCCAATAACTAGATAACCCCAATAACCCAATAACCAAGAGATATTTTGAATAAGGACCCCCTTTTTTTATCCCGGATTCGAAAAGAGTATGAAATTCTACGTTTAGATAAAGTATTATGTTGGAGGAGCGGTACACCCCCCCCCCATCCCACCGGGGCAAGGGTGAGGTTAATAAGGTATTGATTACCCAGCCAGTGAAGGCAAGGTATTGATTACCCAGCCAATGAAGATAAGGTATCGATTACCCAGCCAATGAAGGCAAGGTATTGATTACCTAGCCGGGTGATGCGGGTAATACCTTGCCGCAGCACGATATCGGCTTTGACATGCCCCGCGAGACAACAGAATATCAACAATTTCGTTTCTCGAATAATCCGGCATATTCCCTCTTTTTAAGTCGACTAAGAAAATTACACTTGAACTATCCTGAGAAGGACTGTTCGCGAATCACTATTGTCATAAACAATACTAAAAAAGTGTTATTAAACAATTTAGTTGAAACTTTGTAGCTTGTCCGGAATCACACCAGAAAAAAAGAATGGAAATAACATGTTATCCCACAAAATGGAAAATTACACTTCTCATGAAGGCTTTGAATACATGAAGTCGACTTTGAAAATCAACCTGAAGTTTAAGCTCAAGGTCACTGTTGTTTGACCCTACAATTTTATTGGGATATTGGGGTTATTCAATTATTGGGGTTATCGGGTTATTGGATTATTGGGTTATTTCGGTTATCAAGTTATTGGGTCATTACAATTAACCTAACTCTTGCCCGATCATACCTGTGCATAGATGAAGAAAATCATAAATTTGACCCCTACATGACCTTAGCCGGAGGTAGGGGGGTTAACCGCACCCCACACATAATACGTTATCTAAACGTAGAATTTTCCGCTCTTTCCGAATCCGGAATCAAAAATATAGGTTCCTATTCAAAAAATGACTTTGACCTTCAAATGACCTTGAAAATGAATCTGAAGGTCAAATCGGATTTCACAGAAGGGTTGCCCCCATTGTCCCAAACAACTGTTGTCTCAATAATTTTTTTGTACAACGCCAACCGTCGAAAATTTCGGGGTGGTTCCTTTAAAATGGGACACCCTGTAGAAGTTGTTATGGTAGGATGTTTGGTAAGCTAATTGATGGTCTCTCTCTCTCTTTCTCGTTCTAACCCTCTCTCTCTCTCTCTCTCTCTCTCTCTCTCTTTTTCTCTCTCTCTAAGCAAACGCTATAGTAGTCTCATTCGATTTTTGGAACATTTCAACCACTTGCACCACCCTCACCACCTTAGACACTCTCTGATAACGCTACATCTCATGCTGAGGGTTTAAAACGCAATCGATGTTCCTTTTTCAATGAAGATGCGTTCGAAAGTATGCATTGCGCAGCGTGATTGGAGAGAGGGTGGTCTTAATGACGAATCGTCTCTTAGTTATCTTAATGTTTTTTTACTTAAAGATAAGGTTTTTAAGTTAGTCTCTTGTTGATTTGCGTTAACAATCTCTCACATGTTGAGCGTGCAAAGCGAAATCAATGTTCTTCTTTCTTTAAAGATTTTTTTACAATTTGATTAGAGTTTCTTTTTAAGAGTAAGAATCATCCTGATTTTTCCGAAAGTCTTTTCCGGAGTAATCATTCGGTAGTATTTAAGAAAAATACATCGAAACATTTTAAATTTTTAGTAACTGTTTTTTTTTTACAAAAACCAATAACTTTTTGTTTAACCAACGCTCACAAAAGGATGACTTAATGAATCGAACTGAAACTTTGTACGATATCTAGTTAGTAGTATTGCTTGCCAAAAACATCATAATTTAAGCGTGACGAGCGCCATCTCTTGGATTTTGTAAAGACTTATTGACCCCCCCCCTCGTATAATAAATTTTTATAATTTTTTAGACTCCACCGGTCCTGTTGGCAAACTTGCCAACAAGTTCATTTTATTTTTTGTTTGGGGCTCGCGGCTTGCCATATGATGCACTATGTGCATCATCTATGTTTTTGCTAAGCGGATCATAATCGAGCTCTCTGAGAGCCTCGTGATTGCAACCGCCACTGTCTTTCTACAGTAGGGCCCTCAGTAAACATATGCTGGCTAGGCGCGGAGAGTGGGTAACATCTATAGCTTGGATATGCTGCTCTCTCTCTCTCGCTCTTCTTCGACAGTAAGGCACTTAGTAAGCTTATGCTGGCTAAGTGTGTGCCCTTGAAGAGGGGGTAGTATTTCTAGCTTGCTAGGCGCGTACTCCGTATAGTGTAAATGCTCTATCTCTCTCTGTCTCTCTCTCTCTCTCTCTCTCTCTCTCTCATAGTGCTTAAACGCCGTAACATGTAGACGTTAGTACAATGATAAAGAACCAAGCAAGACTTTGATGTATTTTGATGTTAACAAGTTATATGGATAGCCAATGACGCAATCATTACCATATAAAAATAACATTGAGGAGCCTAATTTTTTCGATGTTTCTAATAATAATGAGGTTGGATATATTTTAGAAGTTGATCTAGAGTATCCAAAAGATCTACATGACGAACATAAGGACCTTCCTCTTTGTCCTGAACATAGCATATCTCCCGGATCAACGCAGAAAAAACTTTTAACAACGCTGTATAATGAAGAACGGTATGTCATTCACTATACAGCTCTAAAGTAGGCTATAAAATACGGACTCAAACTAAAACAAATATATAGAGCACTACAGTTTAATCAAAAGCCGTGGCTTAAAACTTATGTAGATTTGAATAATGAAAAAAGTAAACGAGCTAAAAATGAGTTTGAAAAGTTATTCTATAAACTCATGGTTAATGCAGTATACGAAAAAACTATGGAGGAGGAAAGAAAGTGAAAAGACGTCAAATTAATTAGTGGATGAGGTGGTAGATATGAAGCAGAAACACGGATTGCTCAAACTAATTTTCATAGTAGCTCCATCTTTGATGAAAATTTAGTAGCAATACAGTTATCATGAAAGTTTATTAGTATTAAAAAACCAAAATATATCTTGGACTTTGTGTGCTCGATCTCTCAAAAACAGTAGTATACAACTTCCAATATAGGTCCATAAAAGAAAGACTGATAATAAAGCAAAATTACTTATACTGATACAGATAGCCTAGTGTATGAACTTCAAGACGTTGCTATATATGTAATTATGAAAGAAGATATCAATAAATTTGATACATCAGATTACCACGAAAATAATCAATTTAATATATCGCTAGTTAATAAAACAGTTCTCGGTGTTATGAAAGATGAATGCAATGGGAATATAATGAGAGAATTCATCGGCCTTCGAAGCAAAATGTATACTAATAGAAAACCATCAAACAATGAAGAAAGTAAAAGGCGTCAAAACACATACTATCACAAAACAATTGATCACGAAGAATATACATATATATTATATAATATATAATATATATATATCGAAACTGTTTATTGGAATTAGAAATTATTATACGTGAGCAATGTAATATACGTAGTGTATTACGTAAAGTAAGAACGGAAAGAGCGCAGAAAGTAGCACTAAGTCCATATAATGACAAACGTTGTATATTTGATAAAAATCCAGATACACTTCCATGGGATCATTATGGAACTATTGAAATAACAAAGCTTAAAATCAGCAGTGCGGTACAACAAAGGAAGATGAAGATCATAGAAGTAGGGCAAAATCCACAACATGCTTTTACAAGTAGTAGAGATGACTATAGAAAGCAATACCAACAAAGTTGTAAGCTTCCTCCAACCTCCGATAGAAGACTCAGAATAGAGTAACAATAGTGGGGAGGAAGAAGGGTCAGTTAGGAAAAAACTTAGGATAGAATAGTGATAGAGTGGGGGACAACGGTAGACATGGCGACACAAGTCGAAGGAGTAGGGCAATGGAATCAGACGAGAAATTACTCAAGTAGGGATAAGGCGAAAAGAGAGGGAAATGACGGCGGCTCGAGTTCTCAGAGAGGGGATGCTGGGTACAAAACGGAGAACAGACCTTAGTCCATCAGAGTTATTCAGCAGTAGCTTGAAGGATCAGCAGTTTTCCTAGTTTTCCTCTGCCAGTAGTAGTAGATTTTCTATTAAAAGTAAGTTTCTTATATAGCTCTCTAACTATGTCCTAGTAGTATTAAACAGTATATATTCAATTAATGATTGATTTGTTTTTTTTTTATTGTAGAATGGATTTTTCGTCAATCTATAAAATTGCAAAATCAGCTTTCTTACCTAGAAAGACTATGTCATAGTAAGATAAGAACTATATACATATGATAACTAAATAAAGATGGTTGAACACTCGCTACGGATTTAGTGTAATAATAGCAGTAAACTACGTATTTGAGATATTTATACCGAAGCAAATAAGCTTAGCGTTAGAAAAAGATGAGGATATGCTGCAGAAATTGTATGAGACCACGGAGAAGAAGGAATTATTTCTACACCATCAAGAAGGCTCGAATTTTGAATTTAAAAATTAACTTAGTATAACGTATAAATATGTATAATAAATAAGTAATAAATTTATATTTTTAATTTTAATCACATCTTTCATCCTAATTTAATTATTCTTTCAAATCCGTTTTCGGAGATGTAGAAGTAATTACTTATGCGTCCTTTCCGCTGAGTTTCGACTTATTGTTAGTCTAAAGGCTTCATAAGCAATGTTAATAGTGGAAGTACCTCACCGGTGAGAGCGATGGTTGCGGTTTTCACTATTCCCTAAAAAAAATCAATAAATAAATAAATAAGAAAGAAAGAAAGGGGTCATTTCCGGGGCTCGAAAAACGTTGTAGTGGGGTTAGATTATCAAATAGCGATAAGACGTTAATAGGAAGCCCATTCTGTTCGAAATAAAAGTAAGAAGAAGTAGTAGAAGCTTAGTCATGCTAGCTATAAGAGACAACAGAAGATCTCGCTCCTCTTCTAAGTATATATGGTTTGCGAAGAAAATTAGAATACCTCATCTTCCATACAAAGAAAAATATTCTAGAAAAGGTATTTGGGAGTAGATAGCACGAGATCGCGTGCGTTTCCAAAGATGTATTGCTGAATTGAATAAAGTTATATCACGAGTTTTATTCAAGAAACGTAAACTAATGATAAATCGAATGCTTGGTCCTACATCAGAAAATCATCACACTATATATATGTTAAATAAAATGGAAATCTAATTCAAAGTAAGAGGCGGTTCTGGCGGCCTCGAAAATCAAAGTAGTAGGGAGAGGTTTTAAAAGAGCTGCGAGCCTCGAAGAGCTTCATTCTGTCTCTAGAATTGAGTAGTATCTGTTATAGCAGCAGCAGCAGCAGTGACAACAATAGTAGTAGTAGTAGTAGTGTCAGTGGTAGACGTAACATTCTAGATATATTTACCTACAGCAAGATGAATTTTGGAAAATTATTTATGAAATGTTGAATAACATTGGAATAAAGCTCTTCGACGTACTTCCTGAAAAGTGTCATCATGAATTACATGAAGATCAGAATTATCTAATAACATACATGAGGCAGGATGAATCTCGAATTATTCTTGAACTCGATTGTGAATTCGAAATTGTTCTACCGGACCGAATGTCAAGAGCGATAATTCATTATTTTGATCTTTTTATTGATCTTTCCGATAGAATTCAAAAATATGCATTATTTATCCAATATCATGGATGTGATCGATTTCAATTTATTATTTAAATGTCTTTGTATATCTTATTATATCTTAATAAAGATTGTATTATATAAATTTATTTTTTGGAGAAGTAAATGAGTCATTAGTGTTTCTATTAAAGCAAGTATCGACTTGTCTTAATGGACTCACTAGTGACGAAGATAAATTGGAAGTACCTCACAGATAATAGCGAAGGTTGGGGCTCTTATCCTTAAAATAAAAAAAAACAATGTAATATTTATAAATGAAGACAACACTATTTATTTCAATAAAAGCTAGATACATATAAATTTATATTTATAATTCATTGATTTATAGTCTTCTTATTTATCCAAGAATTGTGAGTATTCTCAAAGCTGAGCTATTTTACGAAAACTTCATTACCCCATCTTCTGAGAATTTTTTCTATGAGATAAATATCAGGATACATAGCTTTCTGCATTTCTTGCTCGTAAAAACCACCAACAATGGGATTTTCTTGGTAATCTATCAGGTGATATGTTACAGGTTTAATTAATAATAGTAGTAATTTAATTAATTAATAGTAAAAATTTCTGTAGACCGATTAGTCGTTTATCCTTTTTCAAAAACGTTTTTAGACTTGCTCACTCGCACTTTATCTTCTACCTGGAACTTTGATTTTTTGAAAAGACGTTGGTCGTAAGAGAATCGTGTCAAACACGCATTTCATTTTCTCTTGTCATGACTTTACGCTTCATATTTATTGTGTGATGTTTTAGATTATTATAAGATTCTATTAAACTGGGGAGGAAGTCAATCCACTTATAATTTCCTATTAAAATGAATTTTTCCACATAATATTTTTGAATGTTCGATTGAAACGTTCACAAATTGATGCTTAAAGATTGCTATAAGTAGAATAAAGGTTTATTTTATATTTTTTCATTAGACTTTGAAAATTTGTATTGTAGAACTCTTTGCCTCTATCCACTTGAAAATTTTTAGGAATGCGCCCCGTTTTTAATACAGACTCTATTGCATTAGTGACATATGTAGCAGTTTTCTGTTTTACTGGAATTCCCCAAGCATATTTATAGAACGTACATATAATAGTTAATAGATAGCGAAAATCTTTGTTCTATCTGGAATAGCCTCGCATCTCAACAAGAGCAGCTTGCCATGTCTCATCTATTTCGCGTACATCAACTTTTCGACGAGGGTAGTTTCGATGTTCTGGTTTGTGTAACTCATCAACCATTCTTTGATGTTTCATTTTCAATATACTTGTTGAAATTAATGCATAAAGAGCGACGACGCGAGTTCACGCGTCGTCCTCAACGTCGCGTGCCTGCGCTCGTGCGGACAATCGCACGGGGGCACGGTACAATCAATTTGAGAGTGTACAAAGGAGGGACTCGTTACAATCGTGGAATTCGTCGTATTCGCGGAAGATCTCGATCAATTCGCCGACGTGTCACGCACTCGCGAATATAGAGAGAAAGAGAGACGACCTGACATGGTGAGGCTGCTGGCAGGAATCGCCGCTGATACCGCTGCAGGAACTGTTGCTGAAATTGCCGGCAGGAAATGCTGGTAATTCCGCCGCAGGCAGAAAATACTGCTGGACTGCTGGCAGGCTCGTGGCAGGCTCGGATGTGGCTTCCTCGATGCTATAGTCGTTGAAAGTCCTCTTTCTTTACTAGTATTTGCTAATCGTCCTCTGCTTCTTTGCCTAATTTAGCTCTCTTTCACGTGCGCACGCTCGGCCGTCAAACGATCCGTCTAACTCTGAATCTCGGCTCGAACTCTGAATCTCGGCTCTTCTTCCTAATCGTTCGCGCGTCGGCTCGAGCGACGCCGGCGGCTTCGCTCTCGCGGGCGGATCGTCGCGGTTCACTCGCGCTCGCTTACTCTCTACTCGCGACGCGTCATTCTCTCTCTCTTGTTCTTGCCGCAGCCGCTCTCGCTCCCAATTGGCTCCTAACGACGATGCCCGGCTCAGGTATTGGTCCTGAAATAAAGCGGTGCGAGCATCGGTATCGGTTCATAATTTCAACCGCTCGCCAGGGCAACAGCGAAGGAGCGCGGCTGCGAGAGAGAGAGAGAGAGAGAGAGAGAGAGCGCGAGCCAGACAGGGCTGGCTATTCTAGCCAGGGCCCCGTCATAACACTACCTTAACAACCTCTATAGGGGTGAGGGGGTACACTCTCTCGAACTGGCGGATAAACAGGAGTCAAATTATCACGATACCGGGACACCTTCATCGGGTGGCCTTTTTTGTGTCCCAGAACATATATATATATCCCTTATACATTGGCGGCTTCCTTTGTATATTCCCAGGACATACATTGCTTATCTACTATGGTGGCAGTTTTCATAGACTGGCTTCCTTCCTTTTCCTTTTTACTACCAGAGAGACTAACCGGTCAAGAAAAATCGTATTCTTGACGAAAAAGTGTCTTCGACGGATGGAAGAGCGGACTAAGACGGAAAGACTAACTACTTGTATAAGGCGGTAGAATTAACTTCTTTTCTTCCCAGCATATGGTCACTCCCTAACGCGTGCTCTCCCTCTCTATTGCCAGTTGATCTACTTGTTCGGCGGCGTATGACAAACCGCTGATTGGTCGCTTGTCGCTCGCCTATCTAAACCTGTCAGTGTATGCATACGTGTGCTCTTTTTCTCTTTCTTCCTCTTGACTGCCGCACTCTCGCCCTATCTTTGAGCCATCTCGGCTGTGCTCGGCAATATTCGGCGGTTGGAAAAATATAAAAGGTCACCAGTTAGGCATAATACAAATATGCGTCCAACGCTGGTTACATTGCCGAGCCAAGTAAAGAGGAGAGCGAGAGAGAAAGAGCAGACGAAAATGCTGGCACACAGCTTGCTCTCATCAGAATATTGTACTTGCCGATAATTAATTGAATATTCGTGAGATTAGTGAAGCTTTAAACATTTCAATAGGATGCATATGAAACATTTTCCATAAATTTTTAGGTATGAAAAATAAGCGCGCTCTTGTAGTTGCGTCTTAGCTATGTTTAACCATGTTTCAACGTAATCCAAAGGGCTCTTTGCGATGCTACTTTACTGTTGATGAAACATGGATTCATTATTATATGCCAGAAACGAAGAAAAGTCGTGTCTACAATTTTTTAGGACGTAAGTGGTATAATATTATTCGATTACCTACAAAGTGAAAGAACTATTACAAGAAAATATGATGCCTTTTTATTAGACCTATTTGATGCCATATTAAAGGAAAAGCTATTCCATGTAGTGAAAAAAAGTTTATTTCCACCACGACAATGCACCAGCTCACACCAGTTCCATTGCAACAGCTAAATTATTTATATTACGCTATGAAATACTTCCTCATTCTCCAGATTTGGCCAATTCGATTATTATTTGTTTCTTGCCATGAAAATTTGGCTTGCGGGTAATAATTTTCATCCACAAAGTTGTAATTGCTGCAATAAATAAGCATTTTGAGGAGTTTGATATGAATTAATTTTCAGAAGGCACAAAAAAGCTTAAACTTCGCTATAATAAATGTATAGAGTTAAAGATGACTATGTTGAAAAAAAAAATTGGAATTATTCAAATAAATAGTGTTTTTTTATTGAAAATCACGGATTATTTAACGGCCCTCGAATTTTTCTGTGTACAATTAATCGGTGCAGAAATAATAGCACTGGTTATATTTTTTTCATGATCATGTGCATATTCTTATGTGCATGATTTAATACCTCAACCGTTCAACCTCATTTTTTACTGCACAATAATATAATACAATTCACACCCTAGATTGCTTTTTCCGACGATAAAAAAAAACCACTTATCTTTTATTTTTCTATAAGTTATAACGTATCCAAATTGCAGCAAAATCGGAGGCGGAGGAATAGGTACGTTCTTTGTAAGTGAATGAACTCTTTTTTCCATAGTATAAATTTAACCTATAGAAATAGAAGGGCCGAACTTTTCAATTATATACGTAATATGTTACACGTCATTGTTAGTCTTTTCATTACTTTAGATTTCTACTATACTATACTATAAAGATATCGTTCAAGGTACTTCTCAAATTTAAAGTACATTGAATTCTATTATTTATGTATGTGGTACCCATTATTTATATCTTAATAAAATAAAAATAAAATTAAATAATATGTATTTCAATTTTATAGGAACAGCAAGTAGTCCATTCTATTCACGAACATCGCATACAACTAATTGTTCTGCTAATGTATCTTTTTCATCACAACATTTATCAAGATCACATAGTCCAATGGCTACTATTTCAAGATGTCAATCTCCGACGAATCCTATGTTTTCTGGAATGAATAATTCATCTATTGCCTGCTATCCTATGTATAGTAAAACACATCAAGCAATACTAGCTACTTCATCAGGACCATCAGAACATAGTGATATTATATTAGATGGAAGAAACAATCAATATTCAGATTACATGTTGACAGCAACTATTAAACCTGAATTGTGTTTGGAGCATGTTTGGACAGAGAATCCTCGGACTTTCAAGTAAATTATATTACTTTATGATTTATGATAATTTCAAAAAATGTATTAAAAATGCAATAATACATATTCAAAAACGTTAATTATATTAAACATCTCGTGTGCATAATATTTATATAATAAATATAGCTCTATTGAACGAATATTGTACGGCATAATAATTCACATCATAGATAAATCGGTCATCTCAGTCGTAAATACGATATGCTATTTTATATTATATCTTACTAATTTCGCCTCTTTCGCTGTCTCGCACTGGATTTGTATCACTTATAAGTGCATTGCAATTTATTATTGAAGTGTGATGTATGCACGAAAAAATGAATTAAATATTAAAAAGTTGATAAAAGGCTATAGCGGGTTAACAATGTTAAAATTGCCTAAGAATGAATCGTTATCGGGGATCAGCCATCCAAAAGAGCATATTTTGAGGCTCTCTCCCCTAAATTTTCAGACCCCTAGGTGGCAATAGAGTGCCACAATCGTAAAAAACTGGTTTTTGTGAAAATAATTTCTCCTGCTTTACTGTTTGCTCAATAAATTCTGAAAAAATTCATGCATATTACATTTTTTACTACAAAATAGCCCGATTTTTTGGATAAAAATCGGAGTCAGAAAAAATTATTGAAATTTTCAATGATTTTTTAGGTTATGAAGGTCATATTTGGCTAACATCTACATAATCATTTTTCATGTATTTTTTGCCGTACTTTCGAATGCATTTATTCAAATTATCATATTTTGACCGGAACATGCTCAAAAACTGAAAAAATCGTTATTTTTCGCATTTTTCCCATGTTTTTAGCACATAATCTCAAAATTAGATACTTCACTAGGTACTATAATACCAAAAAGTAGTTTAGAAAAATTTTCCAACTCCTAAAAGTTCATACAGTCAAGTATTACTTCCCTGTAACTGCAAAGAGCAAGACCAATCATTTATGATTGAGACATTTTTGTTGCTTAAAATTTATTCAAACCTTAAAGCTATAAAACATTTTGAATTAAAATAGTTTGAACAATATAAGCTAGACATTTTTTTAATGAGCCTCTTATTATATTGACAATCTTGTGATCCACAAGTTATAGTTATCGTACTTAGTCATACGTATTTGGTACAACCCTTTATTCATAGTTTCATTGAATAAAACTTGTGAGATTGCATACTTGGATTACACATTAATATAATAACACATTATATTACACATTAATGATTAAAAAAAACATTGAATTTACTACTGTGAGGTTATGAGAACGTTTTAGCACAATAACATCAGTTGTCTTCTGCTAGATCAAATCATCTCGACGACCTACTAAGTCGTCCGAAAAAACGCTCAGTATCAGGCGGTGAGCTAACAGGTCGGCCTCAGAAAAAGTACTTTTTGGTTAGTGACCTACCCACTCACTCGATGGCACTACCGGGCTTCCGTCCTCCCCTCCCTCTCAGAAGAGCCTACGTAAACCTACTGCGCATGATAACGAATCGTTGGTCATCTAGCTCAATCATGGCCGCCGATTCTGACGGTTCGCTTCTGACTATTTAAATGGAACAAAAATGTACCTCAAATCTGAACGTGGATCCATTTCAAGTTTGTATTTTCATGACATTCAAGGCAAAAATTGAAGAATTCCGTTAGGCGCTTTTCAAAAAAAGTGAAAAAACAAAAATTGAAAAATGAATTATATTTTGATAACATTTCATAAATAAATATCCTTATAGATATTGTAACGGGGGGAAAATCTGCAAATTGAGAAATTTATTTAAGAGCAAACTCCCACGATGCAGAGCAAACCGCCGCTCCGTTAACACGTATGTTAATACGTGTATTCACCTTAACGTCAGCTGATTTAACTTAGTTGTCTTCGATCAAACGGAGTTGAACTCACCTTAAGTCACGTGCCTTGTGACACACGATGATTTTGAAGTGTAAGCGACTTTACTCCTAATCCACTTAATCCCCTAGCTATAATAGGATTAAAACCTAAGCTTTTTCCAATTGTTTAAACTACTAGGAAAAATTATACGACGAAATCGGCGAATAAGTTTAAATGATTTTATTAATAAAAATCTCTACAGTCTTTGTCGGGCCGAAAGACTGACGCACGCGAATAGGATTTACAATTAAATAACTTTCGGTGAGAAAGAGAGAGAGAAGATACGAAATTTGGCGCGATCCTACGCTCGGCGCGAATACAAAAAATATCAACGCTAACACGGTTGAACAAAATACTAAATGTATTTTGTCACGCGGTAATTAAGGGAGGTGCACCTACCCTGCGGTGCAATTACGGTGATCATCCGTAATTGTTGAAGCAAATTAAAGGTGCTCCTCAGATCAGAATCAGCTGTGCTGCCTCGATCACAAATCTGCTGTATATTAGCTGTTGCTTATGCTGCTGTTTCCGTGATGCTGCTACTGTCGCTGCTTCCTCGCTCACCCTTGCACACGTATCCAAAATCCAAGTAAACTATTTATTGGCAAATCGGTGAAACACTGTGCTAAACTATTTTGGCGGTACTACACAAGTAACAGCTGAGACGTAACTGCTAATTCAAAAGATCGCGCGCCCCCTCTCTCTCTCAATACTTAGAACTAACGCGCGAAAATCAGAATCGCGAACGGTTCGATTAATTGAATCGACTACCGTTGCAATATTTAAAATTTAAATAAAATGAGATATTTAGTTAAATTACTGAGGATAGATGTTTCATGAATCATGTATGATAGTATAATATAAATTATTATAATTATGATTAATATTACTATTATTATCTAAAGAAATTATGACTATAATATTAAAACTGATTTCAATAAATTACGATATTTGACGGTTTTTTCATGCTGAGTTTTTCTCTGAGGTCCGTACTCGCTCTCTGCGAATATTCTGTGGGTACGTTCGACTATAGACTATAGTCCGACCATTCATCCGCCATCCGTTTGACACGTACGATGACCGTTGAGTGACCGCAGCACTCGCAGCAGCAAAAGCTACCTCCGCAACAGATTATTCTCGTACTTGAGAGCATTATATTAATTTAGAAAACGAAGTCATTTTCAGTATATAAGTAAGTATTTGAATTTATTGAAATTTTTGTAAATTAAAATTATCTTAAAAACTAAAAATTCATCGTATTATTCAAGATTAATTTTTTTCAAATACCTCCATTATTTTTAAATGTCGTGTATATAAATTGCAGGAAAATACATTTTCTATTTATTTTACACTAATTTGTTTTGAAAGAAAAAAAAGGGATATTCCAAGATTTTTTTCAACATTTTCATATGCAACGATTGCCGAAAATCGTTTAGACTCGCGTGGGTTACTAAGCGGCTGAGCGTAACAGCCGCGATCGGTTTGAGAGAGAGAGAGAGGGCGCGTTAGGGGCAATGACCGGGAGGGGAGAGTTAGCTAGCCAGTATGACTGTGTCCTTCAGTCTGGCTACATCGCATACGAGTTAGAGGCAACAACGAGTCCTTTGTTTGCGAGTGAGGTCCAGGGAGTTAAGTACAGTGTAGTGAGTGTGGAGGTGGGTGCACACTGCGCAACGTGTGCATTAACAACTGTCAACGACAATCAGTGCAGTGAAACGAGCACACACTGCGCAACGTGTGTGGCTCCGACACCGTTGATAACTGGTACGAGTAAAGTGCCGAGTGCGCGCACTGCTCAACGTGCGCGGCCTCGGCAACGACGAGAGCAACCACATTAACATCAACAGCAACGAGACAGCCCCGGCGGAGAAGTAGGGGCAGCGGCAGTTCGTCGTCCAGCGTTAGACGGATACGGTTGGCCACCGTATCCCCTTCGATTTCGCGGTAGTTGCACTGCACTATTTGTTGATATTTGCGTGCGATCCCGCGCAGCGAGCGCGGTGAGTTTATCGATAGTGAGTGTGCGAATAGTCCGCGACGTCCCCGATATTCATTCTCTCTCTCTCCGGTTGAATTGTCATATCGAAATAGCGTGCGTGAGTCTCTCGGCAAATCCCTCCCTTATACTAGTTTTGAATTAATAAAGTGGTTAGAGATTAACACGAAACGATCTCGTTATTTTGTCTTCCCTTTGTTCGAAATCGGTGTTATTGTTTACGTTTGATTTGAACGCGCCGGTAGTACAGCACGGATCACGTAAGCAATGAGAGAAGCTGCCCGCCAACCGAGTTGTCAGCAGTGGCCGACGGAGCGCTGGAAAGCAGGCGTACCAGCGCCCCTGGCGGAGAGATCGTGAATCCAGGTTAGATCGGTAAGAGAACTCGGCGCAGGCGCACACCGGGACAAAGTGAGTAAGTGTGCTAGGAGCACACAGTTACCAGAGCACCGTCTGGCCATATTTAAGATTATTATTACCCGTGGTTTGCGGCCAGGCGGCAGCCTGTTACACATATTATTTTTACAGTCTTTGGGTATCAAGAAGGGCAAACGTCATTTTTGATGAAGTTTATTGAAGGAAATATAATATTACATTTGTGGTTATCATTTATAACTATATAATGATTGCAACGATTACTGAAAATCGTCAGACTCGCGCGAGGTTAATGAGCGGCTAAACGAGAGGAGCCGCGTTCGGTTCGCGAGGGAGAGAGAGCGCGTAGGGGCAATGACCGGGAGGGGAGGCTCCGACCGGCAGTATGACTGTGTCACTCAGTCAGTGCGTTGACCTAACCTCCGTTTTCCCGAGCCGTTCAAGTTTTCGCTTTGGTGTTGCGAAGTGCGAGGTCGGAGGTGCGAACGTTGGTGTGCTGAGTGCTTAGTGCAGCAGCAACAACAATAGCAGCAGCAGCAATAGTAGCAGCAGCATTAGTGGCAACAGCAATAACGGCGGTAGCAGCAACAACAACGACAGCAACAGTAACCTAGGCGGTGCGGCAAGCAGCGCAGCAGCGTATTAGCAGCGTGTTAATCGGATACGGTTGGCCACCGTATCCTCATCGTCCTTGCGGTAGGTGCACCATCCCTTTTATTGTTATAAGCGTGCGAATCCGCGCAGCGAGCGCGAAGAATTTGTTTGTTGCGCGCGAGCGGTTAGTTCGCGGCGTCCGTGGTTTTCTCTCTCTCTCATTTTCAGCGTGTATTGTCATTCACGCGAGCGTGCGCAAGACTTTCGGCAGATTCCCCGTGTCATTGATTTTATTGAATAAATCAATCCTTAGTTTTATTTAAACGAGTTTCAGTTATTGTGTCTTTCCTTTGTCCGGAGGTCGCGGCAGTATTTGTTTACGTTTGATTCGAATGCGCCGGTAGCGTAGCACGAGTCAAGAAAATATCGATAGGCGGGAATCGTCAACCTAGGTTCCAGCGGCGGCCGCACGAGCGCTACTAGTAAGGGTGACAGCGCCGCCAAGCGGCGGGTTGGGGGAACCCAACTCGGAATAGTAAGGAGACTCTGCGCAGGCGCACTCCGAGGCAAGGTAGGTTGCTGTGCTTTGAGCACAGAGATAACAAGGCGTCGTCTAGTCGCGAATAAAGGTACGTTTACAGGATTACCGACTAAACGGCAGCCAGTTACATGATATGATAATTTATTTTTTTCGATGGAAGCATGTAGTTTACCATAATATTGATATATTTATCACTATTCATTGTACCTTCTACAAAATGCAGGTCATCTGTTTCTTTTCCCGACAAACAACCCCAAATTATTACAGATCCACCACCTTTCTATACTTTTGCGGACTGACAATTACTCTTGAATTTTTCGCCAAACGTCTCACTCGTTTGGGTCATAAAAATGTTAAAAAAATCTTGGAATATCCCAAATATTTTTGTTTTTAAAACAAATTAGTTTAAAACTGATAGAAAACGTATTTTTCTGCGACTTATGTATTCAAAAATAATAGAGGTATTTGAAAAAATTGACCTTAAATGCAATAAATGAAAGATTTTCGAATGATAAAAATTAGATGATATTTGTGAGCGGTTTGAACAATTTTATAGCTATTTGAAATTTTTGTCAATTGAACTTGAAAGTTGAAAAAATATAAGGAAGAAAGAATTATGCCATGATATATTGATACAACATTTGTAGAGTGTTTCTAGTATAACGAAATCGACGATATTACGTGGTTACAAAAAATATTACTTTTTAAATTCAAATCTGCAAAAAAATTCTGTAGTGATTCAAACCTACATCGTATTGAGATTTTTTTGTTTATAAAGACATTAATTTTGAATAAAAAAAATATTGGGAACGACTACTAAAAAATTCGAAACTCCAAGGCTCTGTAAAACCTAAAAATCGTAAATAAAATAAAGTGGAATTGGGGGTGCCTCATAATTTTGAGTAGCTTGTCTGACTACGTTAAAATTTTTTTCTTTTTATGTGGTAAATCCACTCGTCCATTTTTTTACAATAATATCTATGTCAATTCTGTGATTTTTTTTGTAGACATAGATCTTATATAAATGCTTAAAATATTTACCAAGGATGACTCTTTAATAGATTTTTTCACCTTTTTCTCTAAAAATTAGCAATGAATTTTTTAATAATCTGCATAATCCCATAATAAATCTTACAATTTTTTCATTTCAGTTTTTTCATACAATATGGATAATTTTGATGCAACTGACCAATGTTGCAATTGCTCCAAAAAAAATCTAAGTAAGACAGCCACACAATCAAAGATTATTAATTTAGAAAGTGAAGTTGAAGCTGTTCTTCAACAATTAAATATAGATAATGTCAGTGTTGGATCTAAACTTTGTGATAAATGTAGAAGACTTGTTTTTTTTGGTACAAAAAAATTTAAAGTTGAAGATCAACCATCAAGTAGTGATCAAAGTCAGCCAACGAGTTCTCAGGAAGCACCTACCTCACAGAGTTCGGGAAGTGTCTTCGATGTAAAATTAAATAATCCTAAAGAAATAAAACCTACTGTTGAGCTACCCCTTAAAAGAACTTTTGCTTCTCGTAGCGTGTGTTGTGTCTGTAAAGATATAAATAAATTGATTCTTGTGCCATTGAATGCAAGATTACAATGTTTCAATCAATTGAAAATTTTTATTCCAGATGGCAATCGCGTTTGTTCCAAACATTTAATCAAAAAATAATTTTTCCAAGATGAATTAAAATTAATACAAGTATACTGTAACACAAGTTTTTTAACTGCAGATGAAATATGTTTATTTCTGTATGAAATATCAGACTTAACGTCGCAAACATTCTTAGATAAAATTAAATCATCAGAGCTTAGCGAGAAACAATTATTTTCTTTTACAAGTCTCTCTGATAATCAATTACAAGAGTTAAGTAAATTGTTAGTTTCCATGAGATCATCACATTCTAGGGACGTTACACAAGCTTTAGTCATATTTTTATTCAAACTACGGACTGGATCATCGAATAATTTTATTTCTTCTATTTTTGGAATAGATAATGAAATAAAAGTCTCAGGTTTTTGCGAATCGGTAATTAATTCATATGAAAAAGACATCTTGCCCATATTCTTTGGAGTAAAAAGTATCTCAAGGGAAGAATTAATTCGTGATCATACTTCTATTTTTCTAAAAAAACTTTTTAGTTTAACGAACGTGCTTGCTTTGGTATTTGACGGTACTTATTTACGTCATCAAAAAAGTAAAAATAATGACTATCAACGGAAATCATATTCAGGTCATAAGAAATATCCTTTGATTAAGCCATTTACTATTTGCACCACAAACGGGTTCGTCGTAGATGTTCCTGGTCCGTTCTTAGCTACGGAAAACGATGCAAGTATTATGAAAAAAGTGATGGAAGATCCGAATGGTGTAAGAACTATCATGAGAGAAGGTGATGTTTGTATTGTGGATAGAGGTTTTAGGGATGTGGTACCTTATTTAGAAAGTCTTGGATATAGGGTTCTTATGCCCGCCTTGAAAGGGAGAAGGCCCAACTTGACAACATCTGACTCAAATGAATCTCGTTATGTTACAAAATTGAGATGGGTAGTAGAGGCCGTTCACGGTATTCTCGGGAAAAAATATAAACTTCTCCACCAGCAGTTGGATAACAAGCTTTTACCAAAAGCTGGCGCATATTGTAGAATCGCTTGTTTTCTCAACAACCGTTTTGGAAAGCGTTTGAACAGCGATAAAGATGAAGATGGATTGCAAGACATAATTATTGAAAGAATGCTGAAATGTAATCAAGATGAAAATACTTTGGCATCAGAAGTTGTGACAGCCAGATAGTCTAGACGATCTACTACTATGACTAAACTAACGTCAAATGAAATAACTGACTTTCCGGAGATGACTGAACGGGATCTTAAGATTTTTTTTTCAGGTACCTATCAAATAGGTCAAGCCGTCTGTTATCTGGCTGAATTAATGGATGATAATCAAAATATCAATTTGGAGTATGTTAAGTTGAAACCAAATATTATTAAAGTATTAGTAAGATCAAGGCATATAAATAGTATGACCTATAAATGCTCCGCTGAATACAAGCCTAATTCAATCGGCTATAGCGGTATTCTACGACACTCATGCGACTGTGCAAACGGATTACGAACTGTAGGCTCTTGCTCACATATCGCAGCAGTTATATACTATCTCAGTAATGCTAGATATCAATCGAAAATTATTAGACCAGCAAAAATTCTTTCTGATTTGTTTTCCTCCTTAAATATTGATCCAGTTATAACTGAAGATAGTGATGAAGATTAAGAATAATATTGTAATTAAAATTGATAATGTTAAAGTTCTTGTAAATTTTAATTGATATGGATTTATCACATTTACATTGACAATACATTTCATGAACAAATTGAATGCACATATTTATATTTTTTATAAACATTATTTTAATTTCTACTATAATTATATACTTACTTACTCAAGGATATTATTTCATTATAATAATTAATAATTTCAAAATGATACGGAGTTTTTCTGTACTTGAAGTTGGCTGAATAGGCTCTTTGCAGTTCCAGGGAAGTAATATTTAACTTTATGAATTTTTAGGAGTTGGAAAATTTTTCTAAACTACTTTTTGGTATTATTGCATACAGAAAAAGAGTCCTGGAGTATTTTTAGGTGTTTTAGTACCTAGTGAAGTATCTAATTTTGAGGTTATGTGCTAAAAACATGGGAAAAACGCGGAAAATAACGGTTTTTTCAGTTTTTGAGCATGTTCCGGTCAAAATATAATAATTTGAATAAATGCATTCGAAAGTACGGCAAAAAATACATAAAAAATTATTATGTAGATGTTAGCCAAATATAACCTTCATAACCTAAAAACTCATTGAAAATTTCAATAATTTTTTCTGATTCTGATTTTTATCCAAAAAATCTGAAAAAAATTGGGCTATTTTGTAGTAAAAAATTTAATATCCATGAATTTTTTCAGAATGTTTGGAGTAAACAGTAAAGCAGGAGAAATTATTTTCACAAAAACCCGTTTTTTACGATTGTGGCACTCTATTGCCACCTAGGGGTCTGAAAATTTAGGTGAGAGAGCCTCCAAATATGCTCTTTCGAATGACTCATCTCCGATAACGATTCAGTCTTATGCAATTTTAACATTGTTAACCCGCTATAGCATTTCAATAAAAAAATTGCAAAAGTAACACGTTTTCATTTTTCAGAAAGTTCGTTGTAAAGAATTTTCCAATTTGGTAAAGCGTAGACCTATATTTCAATTAAATATAACTATCTTTTTAAATATTAGGACCTTACATAGTATAATGTGTGAACTGTACTCCTTTATGCCTCTCTCCCGTCTCCTTATACACTTTATGATGATATATTTTTATTTTGTGATTAATTATTTTAAGAACTGATGTTAGGGGTAGATGAGAGAGAGAGGACTGAAATGAGATAAGAGAGAACTTATGTGACTCATGAGCTTGAGTTCGATCATGTGGCTCTCGGGATGTTGCGTGAAAGTAAGGAGGCATGACTTAACCCTTCCTGTTTTCGACTGACGCGGCAGATAGACCGATACGTATACGGAGCTGTTTCTTTCTTTTTCCTTGATGTTTGCATTGCGATCGACCCGGCACTTCCTTCTAAATTCTACGACTGTGATTTTCTCGCGAATAACGACTTTATGTGTGAGCAGATGGAGTAGTTGATGAGCTGGTATTTTGGCCGCTCGAACCGGAATAACAATTCTCCACTTAAGCGACAAGATCGGTAAATCGCAAGTCCTGCTAAATATAAATACCCTCGTCATACGTATCTCTCTCTTTACTTTACAAGTGCTAACCTGCTTTTTCCCATAGATCATGCATAACTAGGTGATCTTAACCATAGTTAATATGCGTTCGAACTTTAAAAAGAGGTTGATAAAAATCAAAACAGCTTCGTCACGCTCCAGCAGCTACTAGTTTAAGCCTAAGACGTAGAAGTCTATGAGTCCAACGAATAGGGAAAACAACCTTTTTCCCTTGAATTGAGTATATGGGGTCATCCATAAAGGATATCCGCTAATTTTTTTATAATACTAGAGTGAACCCACTCTCATATCACACATAGTTACATTTATGCTATCAACCCCTTTAAAAGGACGTCACAAATTTAATAATCCCTCATTGATATTTTTTATTCGAATTATATTTTTGATAAAAAGAAAAAATATATATCACATTTAATTATATATAGTATGAAAAGTAGTATAATTTACATTTTTTCATTGTAAGTGCAACGAATATGTTTAAACATATAATTTTTAAGCTCTTCTTGTGTCGAAGAGCTCGCCAGTGATTCTGAAAAAGATGAAATCATTGGAAGAGTGTCCGCTGATTTAGATACTGATAATGGTCTTTCTTCAGATCCTACGTCTTCTTCTTCAATTCACTCAATATTGAGAGCTCCGGTTGTTTAATCTTAAATTAGACATAAGAACTTATTTACGTCACCCGTTTTTCAAGCAGAAATGACTTCGGCTGATTTTATTCTTGTAACGGAGAATAGCGACCGTTCCTGCCTGGATAGCTCAGGCTGTCCGCACAAATTATTTATTTGGGGATTCGGGAAACAAAAGACGTTCCCACGACTGAATAACTCGTCGAGTACAACCACGTTAAACGCATAGATTCGAAGTCGAGATGAGAAGTGATACAGTGGCGAGTAAACACAACAGCGGATTAACACACGAATCCTTTAATCGTCAACAATCAACTACAAGACGGCGATCTCACGCCTATAATGCTACAAGCGGCATAATAACAAACGCGAACGCGAAGGTGAATCGATGGCTGGTCAGCCTGCCGATTCCCTTTTTAAAACCAATTATTACAATAATACCCGACAAACACTTTCCGCCGTTATTTCATCAATGGGGTAGCCAGCAGATCTGCCGTGCTATCACCCATTAGCTGGCGTCTAAACATGCAAGCGACAGAAACAAGAGAAAACATGGTACTGACCTCGACCTTTAGCCTCTCTGACGGTTAGAACGCTTTGCAGCGTGACGTCACTGGTGCGCTTCTTGTCGCCGACCGCCTCGCTGGTGTTTACTGTCGTCACTGTTTGTCCTCTTATTCGTCTTCTCCTTCTCTCTACAATACTACTGCCTCAATCCGTTATTCGCTCGTTGGTTACTGTTGTTGTTTCCGCTGCCTCTCGGTTACTCTGTACTGCAACAACATCGAAAACTGCTCACACGCGCACCCGCGCACCCCGCCGGTTAACCACACGCACCGGTATCGGGTATCCTTCGGGACACGACTGGGCGTGACCCAGCCACACACTCTAATACTCGTCCGCGCAACGGGCCTGTCTCCGAAAACGAAAACGTTGACAAGGTCGCGGGGCCAACTTCGAAAAACCGTTAACTTCGACTTAATCCGTGCGCGCAACTTTCTCTGCCCAAAGCCTAGCAGATACTCTCTAAATTTTCCACGATGATCCGCAACTAGAGCACTCTGTCTCTCTTCTTCTTCTGTGCCATCTCGATCGCTCCAGCCGTCACACCTCGTAAACAAAAATCAAGCGCGAGTATGCCTGCTACACGCACACACTCTCAGCTCAGCGCGGCGCACGGACATTTACGAGAGCCAAACGGACGAAATCGGCCTAGCCGAGATTCTCCGTTATATTCTTTAATTATATTTTAATTTAACTTTCATAAAAACTTGTTTACAAATATGTGATCTTTGTAGCCTGTACATGTGAACTAAAGAGCCTTAAACCCTAAACCCCTAAACAACAAATAGGCTAAATGCCTGTGCTTTTTAATCAAACTACCTCAAATTCCTAAGTTTGTAAACAATAAAATGTGTGTGAAGCAGATTTATAATTTCCGTAGAAATTGTTATCAGAATGTTATTGAAATTCCTTTATTGTAAATTTAACTTATAATGTATTTTTGTTTATAATATTAGAGTATAATAATAATAATCTACAATCTTTTATCTTTTGTCATAGTGCATTTTTTGTATTGAGCATTAAATATATTATTTTACGAAGTTTTTGCAATAATGGTAGTCCTCATAATAGTGTTTAAAGCACAATGCTTTTTTGCACCAACCACATCATACAATTGCAATGTTTGTGCACTCTTCTATATCACAATGTGTTGCACAAGACTTTCCAAAACTGAAATCTATAGGATTATCAAATTTATCTGGGTTTTCATTGACGTAATCGCTTTTATACCAGGAATATTTAAACAAATCTATATATCTCGGTGAAGACAGTTGTTTGTGAACCAATGATTGAAGTTTAATTATTTTATTTCTCACATGTAAATTAATATCATGATCCATTAACATTACATTATCAGAAAATGTTCGGACAAAGTTTTTCCAAATACGGAATCGATAGACATAAAATGTTTGTATTTTTCCTGTGGTTCCAGTTGAAATTTTTCTGATGTTAATAATTTCATTTTGTAGCATCGTTTCTTCTATAACTTTGTCACAATGACCACTCCAAGAATCAAGTAATAATATTAAGTGATGGCCTACATGGGGATAAAATATTTTTTCAAACCAGATTTTGAAGTGATCTGCAATTAAACGACTTACTAATTAACTGATCAACGATATTACAATGTAAAAATTGTTATTAGTTCCCTTACTTGTTAATTTTCCAGATTTGGATGCTTCCACGTACATGTTTTCTGATCTAAATATGTTTTGTTCTACAATAGGGCCAAACTTGCCACTTCTTTCCTTTAAAACTCGAAATAGCGGTGACAACAATTGTCCAGTAGCTGATATTAGTGGCTGTATAGTATAACTATGCGTTGTTGCTGAAATTGACTGTACCAGACATTGCACTTGCTTTTCTCCTTCTACTGCTAATGTTCTTCCAGAATACATTTCTAGCTAAAATCTCCTCTGATTTAAATTATACAAATTTTCGAGTCCAATACTTGGTATACACGATTTAACATCATCGATAAATGCTTCAGCTTTAGCCGTAAGTTCTGCACTACTTTCTAGCGTTTTTCTTCTTAGGAACTTATTTATTTTCCTAGAAGCTATTCTGTGTGCTTGCTTAAATTTGAGTAACCAATTTTCAGAAGCTTTGAATCTAATATCATCAAAACCAATTTCTTTTTTAGCTTGTAAGGCCTATCGAATTATATCTTCATCATAGATAATTGACCCACTGATGAGAGCTGCTTTAAATTTAAAAGGGTATACTGACAAATTTGTGCTACTTTTTCTCTATACGTTCTACCTTTATAAATTGAATGAGCCCAACGACGTAGCTGACTAATAGATATATACTTTTTTAAATCTGTTTTGCACTGTTTTGAGACTAAAATTTTGCTTCATTTTGCTACTTCTCCAAAAATCTACAGCTCTTTTTTTGTATTCAAAATCTAGTTCTTCATTATCTGCTGTACATTGATTTGTTGGTGCTATATTGGGATCAGGAAAATGATGTTGCACTTCATCTTCAATTATTTTCGCATTATGGTCTTTGTACTCTTTTTGAAAATTAATTGAAAAAAGAGTCATCAGTAATCATTTCTACATCGTTGAAATCATGTGTTGCATCTATTAAAATTTCTTTTATTTTTTCGGCCAACTCTGTTTCATGATAATTCGTGACACTATCTGGTAATAATAAGTTTAGAACGTTTAACGAATTAATTTTCATTTTCAAATCTAAAATAAAAACAAGCGGTAAAATTTATACAAGCTGTGTTTTTGCATGTAAGGCACGACTGCTACATTTCTACCAGAATAAAACGAGTGAATGTAAATTGAATCAAATCATTAATTTATGCATTGGAGAAGAATTCTCGTTCCACTTTGTGATGTTCGGGAAACTCTATTTTTGGTTCAGTTAATAGGCGCCGAAAATGGTAGTTTTTCTTCACATGTTATATAAAAAAATCTCTTTGAGTTTGTTAAAAAACTTTATTACATACATGTACCATGGTTACATACATGTTGAAAATATGTTTTTGCCCTGCCTCCACCGAAAGTATGCTGTTATATGCATGTAAATTGGGCGGAACATAGCACTTTGCCACTCAAGGGCGGAGAAATGAGCCCTTGGGCCGAAAATCAACTTACGGGCGAAAAAGTGCAGAACAAGAAAAAATTTCTCTCATAGGGCATGCTTACATTCCATCCTAGGGCTCTCTTTTCCGCTCTAGAGCGGAAAATAGTGCTATAATTTCCACTCGCATTTATATGTATGTAATAACACACTTACGGTGCAGATTAGACAAAAAATGTGGTGTGCATAATGGATAGAAAGAAGACGATCATAATGAGTGATTGCCACTCTCACTTCGCTAGGGTAACAACTTTCACACTCGTCTGTAATCGTCTTCTTTCCGCCCTTAATGCATAACATACTAATGATGATTTATGCCTTGTAATAGAGTCGACTTACAACGCCGATGAATCTATCGCTATTACCAATTATTTAAAAGGGGGAAGGTATGGGAGGCGGTATATTGCTCCTGACAAGGTAAAGAGAAAGGTGGACGCAATGATCATTCCTCTTATCTTAATAAATCCCTTTATTACACCATGCTACCCTGAGCATACAGTTCGGACATTCAATCGCGCGCCTTACTTATCTATACTACAATCTACGATCGCTAAAAGAGATGGCCGGCACGTTAGCGCCTTGCCATCTCGATACCGACTCGATATAATTCAACTTATGCTAATAACCGAACCAGCCGTGCCGGCCCGTGAGAGCCTGGCACAGCGCACAAGCCGCGAGTAGCCTTAGAGTGAGAATTAGAGAGAGAGAGATTAGAAATTGACCTGACGATTGAAGATCTTCGATGCAGGACCTCGCCGAAGATGGTATTAGCGTCTAACTGCAGGCAAATCTGTCCGTGGCCGGAAGACTCGACGAAAGATAGGCTGGATCCGGGGCCAATACTGATGCCGTCTCGGTTTCCTCTTTTCTTTGCGGTTGACTGCAGGGGGTCAGCACACCTCTCTCTGCTAATGGCCACTTTCTTCTGCCCGTCGCGAGTACGCTTCCGAGTGCGTGAGAGACTGCTTCTCACACTCTCCCCACTCTCTTGCCTAATCGGCGGCACACGGCACCGTCAAGTGCGGCTAGTGTCACGCGCCTGCCTGCACTAATCGTGTTCTTTCTTTCTCTCTTATCTCTCTCTTTCTCTCACTCTCTCTCTTTCTCTCCTACAAGAGCGCATAGTAACAGGCGCTCTTGTCGACCAATGCCACTGCCTCTCTCTATCTTACTTCTTCTTCTTGCTCCTTGCGGTGACGATGCTGAAAACATAAAGGCAGGCATCAGGCACGTGAATTATGTGCTATAGGTCTGCCATGAGTCCACGCCGATGGTAGAGAGAGATAGGAGACACACGGTGCAGGTCAAATCCACCGGCACCGTTACAGCCTAGTCGCAAGGCAAAAAATCAGGCTATTTTGGTGGATCTGTTTGAGAAATTAAAACTGTCTTTTTGCTTACAGCAAATTGTTGGTTCCAAAATAGTTATATTGAAAAACGTTAATGAATTTTGGTATTGAAAAATATTGTAAATTAAGGGAATTATAGTCATGTTAAGGAAACCTGTCTTTTTCAGAGTTGTTTTTCGGTGACCAAGATATCTTGAAAATCGTAAAAGCAATCGTCTTAAAATTTTGCTTCCTCTTAGAAGAAGCTTTGTAATAGTAACATTTTCAGCTTCATAAAAAAACTTCGTTTGAAGTTCAAAAAACGTATTTTTAGAAAATGTTCATATGGATGTGTGTATGTGTGTGTGTGTGTATGTACATATATCATTTTTGAACTGTCCATCGGATATCGATAAAATTTGGTATCCACTTTGTTTTTTCTATCCCGAATGTGTGAAAAAAATCCATTTTGATTTTATCAACATGTTTTTGATTTATAGTGAATTTTCGATTAAATCCTACAAATTGTTTTTAAAAGAATATAAATTACTTATGTTTTCACTAAAAGAAAATTTACTTGGAAATAGCTATATCCATAACTTTGTTATTCACAAAAAGGTTTTTTTTTTACGTTATATCTTTTAAACTAAATCCGACTAGACCCAAACATTTTCTAAAAATACGTGATTCGACCTCCAAACACCTTCAAACTTACTTCTATGAAGTTTTAACTGAAAATTTTACTATTATAAAGCTTTCTCTAGGAGGAAGCAAAATGAAAAATTGAGTCTTTGAAAAACCACGTTATTTCATGAAATACTTGCTCCTTTTGTAAGAAATAACCGAGATATTAAAAAAAAAACACTTTTTGGGGGTTAACTTTAGGGGAGGTTTTTACCCTTTAAAAGGGAAAATTAGCCGATAAAAAAAGTACGTGTCTCTTATTTTTTTATGTTCTACAATATGTATCAAAATCGGTGTGTTCGGGTTGGGTACCTTTCCTCGTAAGGGTAGGTTGTGACGAGAGCAAGCGTTGCGCTTGTTCTCGTCGGAATTTTCCCAAGTCCCCTCTCTCTCGGCAAGGCACGATGATCAGCGTTAGGCGCATTTAAGAATGCGTCTATGCATGGTTTCTGTTTCAACTGACGGAGATTGCCGAGCGGGACCGAGCAGGCCCGAAGCGGCTACGCTGGCGACAGAGAGAGTATAGAGATGTTAGAGAGAGAGAGAGAGAGAGAGAATTAGTCGCGGACATGCTTGCCCTAAGCAAGATTAGGCAGGCGCGCGTTTAGAACCAATTAGCGCGTTGGTCGCGCGCCGCCTAATAAATAGGTCAAGTGTGGGAAGAGAAAAGAACGACGGAAGAAGTTGTAGATCGCGAGGAAAAATGAGCGACACAGATGGTAGTAAGTCGAGGGCAGAGTCAGTAAGAAGGTCCCCAGTCGAGCAGACGGTCAGCGGTGCAATGTGCAGCTGAAGACAAAAGGGGCAAGCCGAACGCATATACCGCCAAGGTAGAGGAGGACCGAGAGGACAGAGGACGACTTGCTCCAGCAAGTTCTACTCGAGACGCTACTGGGAAGCCGGCAGGAGTTGCTCAGCGACGACCTGCAACACCGTGCGCAGGGCGCAGCCAGGACACCCGCTCTAGAATCCAAGGTCTAGCTTACAATTTAATCTCTCTCTCTCTCTTTCACTCTCTCTTCATCGACGGCACTGCGCGTAATTTTAATATTAGGAGAGTAGCAAGGCGTGCACACGCCGGCTACCTACCCTAATGATGGTCGGACAATAAATCGCGCAAAGAGAAATCGTCCAGGCGATCCCTCGCCGGCGACTTTCTCTTTTAGCTAAATAGCTTAAGTCGGTTCGTCGTCAAGGTGGTCATCTGCCGGGCGACTCGCGTTGTGTTTTCTATAGATTTGTATGCACGATTAGTTAGTTAACTTGCTCTCTTTTGTAATAGGTGTTAAGAACGTCGTTGTGTTTATTAGATTAAGAGTTTGTGTAAAGCGGCTTATTCTTATGCGATTTGTTAATGTGCGGTATTGCGAAGTTCAAGTGTAATGTAACTTTCATTTGATTTGAATATATTTGTTAAAATGCGAATTTGTGTTATGTGTGTATAAATTTATTAACCATTTCATTTCATTGCCTCTTCCTCCTTCACGCCTCAATTGCTATGAGCGAGTGCGCCTCACTTGCCCACCTTAAATAATAGTTAACGAACGAGCTTTCGTTACATGGCATCCCTTGTGTGCCTAGCAATTGAGACAACGGAATCGAGAATGGTAGATTAATAAATGGTTAATCGTGAATTTTCCGTTGTATACTAAGGGCAAAACGCGCGCACAAAGAAAAGAACCTCTAGCTCCGTGTTTACTTTTCTATGAGTGTTTTGTCTCGAATGACCAGTGACCTTTTCTCTCAAGGGAACCACCCCAACCCGACCTCACCGAGTTGAATGATTTTGGGATATGTTGTAGTACTTGAAAAAAAATTAGATACGTATTTTTTTTTAACGGTCCATAAGGGCTTTTATGGGGTGAAATCCACCCTGAAAATAAACCACTAAAATCAGTTTTTTTTAATCTTTCTCAGCACCAAATGAATATTTTTCTATAAACTCAACGTTAAAAAATTTCTTATAAAAGGCGCTTTCAAGGACATAACATTTATACTGGAGGGTTGCAACCCCCTTTTTAATAGGGGTAAATACACTATTTCTTATACTGTTTTACAACATGTAATATAGTAAATCAGCTCGAGTGATTTAAAAATTGCACTGATAATGAGAAAATACCAAAATTAAATTGACTTGTTTTCGGATTTAAAAAAAAATATATTTAAGGGGTGTTTCACCCCCTAGAAACCATCCCCCTCAAACTATCAGCAGGTTAATCCACGTAATCCTGTGAAAAGCAACTTTAGTCGCTTGTTATTTCTTGAAATAATTAAATTTTACACCATAAGCGTGTTATCCCAACTGTATAACATACCTCTTATCCACCTACCCCTAACCTATCTAACCCCCACCCTTATAAACCACCCTTACTGAAACATAAGCAGGCTAAACCTCCTAACCCTGGGAATCACGAGTTAAGTCATTTGTTATTTCCTGAAATAATTTAATCCTACGTCTGAGCTATCTACCTCAACTAACCAACCTGCCTCTAACCCACCAAACCTCCATAAACCACCCTTACCTAACCAAATGTAGGCTAATTGACCTAACTTTGGGAGAATTGAGTTTAATAGTTGCTTTTTCTTAAAATAATTGATTTCTACACCGTACGTGGGGTACCATTTTTTTGATTAAGTATATCTGTAGCTCAAACATAATTTATGACAAATAAAAATATATTTAATACATTTGATTGTAATAGTACCAAAATGGCGAGATATATCTATTAAAAATAAACACGAGAATAACACGAGGTTTAATTATCATTTATAGATCTATACATATATATTTATATTTGTATGTAGATACATAAATATATTTACGTAAGAGCCATCGTACGCGATACTACATATATTTTGATTTTTCATAATAATTTTCATCTTTTTCTTTTTTTTATTTATTGGTAAATTAAAATGTATCATTCAACGAATTTCTTACAGAAAGAATAATCATCGAAAAAGTGTTTGAAACATAATGATCTATTACACCAACCACACCGTATTATAGCAACATTTTTAGATGTTTTACTTCTACTTCTACTTCGCAATGTATATTGCAAGAATCTCCAAAACTAAAATCAACAGGGTTATCTGTTATAGCTGGTTTTTCAGCAATGTAGCCGCTTTTATACCAAGCGTATTTAAAAATATTTGTATATCTTGGTGAAGAAAGCTGGTTATGGACAAGAGACTGCATGATGTTATTTCTTAAATGTAGATTCATTTCATAGTCTATCAAAATTACTTGATCTGATAAACGTCGAACGAAGTTTTTCCAGATACGAAATCAATAAACATCGAGTGGTTGGATGTTCCCTGTCGTTCCTGTGGGAATTTTTTTTATATTAACAATTTTGTTTGTCGGCATCGTTTCCCTTACAGCTTTATCGCAATGTCCACTCCAAGAGTCGAGTAAAAATACAGATTGAGGTCCAACATTTGGGTAAAAAACTTCTTTCAACCAAATTTTAATATGATCTTAAATAAAAATTTTTTTATGTCATTGCATTATAATAAACAAAAATATACTAACTTGTCGTTAATTTTCCAGATTTAGATGCTTCCACATGCTCATTTTCTAGTCTAAATAATGAGGATTCCACTATGGGACCGAATTGACCACTTTTTTCTTTTAATACTATAAAAAGTGGTGATAAAGGTTTCCCGGTTGCTGATATAGTTGGCTGAATTGTCTAACTGTGCGTTGTCGATGAAACCGACTGTAGCAGACATTGCACCTGCTTTTCTCCTTCAACTGCTAATGTTCTTTCCGAGTGCATTTCTAATTGGAAGCCACTCTGATCTGAATTATAAAAGTTTGCAATGCCGATTCCTGGTATACATGATTTAACATCAGCTACAAAAGCATCAGCATTAGTTTGTAGTTCTTCTTTACTTTCTAATGTTTTTTTTGGTGATAAATTTATTTATTTTTCTAGATACTATTCTATGAGCTTTTTTAAATTTTAGTAACCAATTTTGAGAAGCCTCAAACCTTATATCTTCATGGCCAACAATTTTTTGAGCTTGCAATGCCCATTTCCGTATATCTCGATCATGCACTATCGTACCAGCTTCAATAGCGGCTTTTAAATTATCAAACGTGTTTTAGCAAATTTGCGCAATTTTTCCTCGGTAAGTTCCATTTTTATTAATTGTTTTCGCCGAACGTTTAAGTTGACTTATAGATGAAACTTTTTTGAATCTATGTTGTATAGTATCCAGTTTTAAGTTTTGGTTTTTTCTGCTCCTCCAAAATTCTACGGCTCTTTATTTATAATCAAATATAATTTCTTCATCATCATTTGTGCACTGATTTGTTGGTGCAAAATGAGGATCAGGAAAGTGATGTTGAACTTCATCTTCGATTATTTTAGCATCAGTATCTTTATAATCTTCATGAAAATCTAACGTCTCTTCAACAATCATATCAATATCATTAAACTCATAGACGGCATCTATTAATATTTTTTTCAACTTTTCTGACAATTTAATTTCTGTGAAATTAGTCTCGCTATCTGGTATTTGTAAACTTTGAAAATATGCTAATAATAAATTGACTACGATCAAAGGATTGATCTTCATGTTTTAATCTAAAACAAAATCAAGATATAAATACTCTTTTTTGCAGTTGAATAATTTTACAAAAGACAAAAGAAAACCTAGTCTATAGATAGAATTCGATCATACGTTTTTAACAGTTATATTTCACATGTTTACAAATCAAAATATTTGAATAAAATTATATATGATAAGTGACATAAATACTTACGTAGCAGATAAAAACTTTTCTTCTTGTTATGTACTATATTTTCATGTTCGTGAAATTTGTATGTAAATATAGAAATAAGTTTATTTATAAATCCAGCACTATAAAAAAACTTTAACTTTTCAAATACTTGACTTTTCTTCAACTACTATGAATAATGAAATATATATCGGATGTCTTATTATCGTAAGGGGCATAGAGTTGATATAACTTATCTTCTTCGAGCCATTGATAAGACAAAATTGTAAATAAGATAATGTATACAGCAAAGTAAAGTACCAACAAAAAGTAAACTAAACCACAAGTGAAAATTGAAAAAAGTAAACAGTTTATAAGTATAGTAATTGAGACTATAACAACTATTTATAACTATTAATATAATCAATTATTTGTTATAATTTCTTTTCTCATTGACAAATTGTAAATGATTAAAAAAGAAATAATAACTATATTAAACTTCCACTTTGAAATTAATAATTTTTAACTGTTATTACTTGTTATTTTTCTTTATTACGAATTAACTATACGTTTAAAAAATAATAACTATTATTATTACTCTTTTATACACAGCTATATGTAATACAATGCAAATAATATTAAAAAAAAAACTGATACTATAACTGTTATTATTAATTTCGAGAAAACAAAATTGTTAAGAATTATTTATTTTTTATTTTAGTCTCAAATCTTATATTTATAAGCCGTTATTAATTATTTTTATCTTTTTTGTATTTATAATGAAAAGAAAATAATTACATAAAATTTGTAATTCTTGGGACATATTGTTATGCAACATGAATGTTATTCAAGAAATACATTTATTTTTCGCTATTTGTATAAGGTTAGCCCGCATGTGGTTCGGTAAGGGTGGTTTATAAGGGTGGGGTTAGATAGGTTAGGGGTAGGTGGATAAGAGGTATGTGATTCAGATGGGATAACACGCTTATGGTGTAAAATTCAATTATTTCAAGAAATATCAAACGGCTAAAGTTGCTTTTCACAGGATTAGGTGGGTTAGCCTGCATGTGGTTCGGTAAGGGTGGTTTATGGGGGTTTGGTGGGTTAAAGGCAGGTTGGTTAGTTGAGGTAGCTGGCTCATGCATAGGATTAAATTATTTCAAGAAATAACAAACGACTAAACTTGTTTATCCCAGGGTGAGGTGGATTAACCTGCTGATAGTTTGAGGGGGATGGTTTCTAGGGGGTGAAACACCCCTTAAATATATTTTTTTTTTTTAAATCCGGAAACACGTCAATTTAATTTTGGTATTTTCTCATTATCAGTGCGATTTTTAAAACACTCGAGCTGATTTACTATATTACATGTCGTAAAACAGTACAAAAAATAGTGTATTTACCCCTATTGAAAAGGGGGTTGCAACCCTTCAATATAAATGTTATATCCTTAAAAGCGCCTTTTTATAAGAAATTTTTTAACTTAAAAATATTCGTTTGGTGCTGAAAAATATTAAAAAAACTGATTTTAGGGGTTGATTTTCAGGGTGGATTTCACCCCTTAAAAGCCCTTATGGGCCGATAAAAAAAACACGTATCTAACTTTTTTTCACGTACTACAACACATCCTAAAATCATTTAAATCGGTGAGGTCGGGTTGGGGTGGTCCCCTTGTTAATGCGGGAGTCGAGTGGCCGCGATTGCGTCATATGGTTATTTTGACGTCGGACCCAAACTTAAACAGTGGAATTGGGCATATGGCGAGTTTTTTTTGTGAGGCTTATGCAAGGCGATCGCTCGCCGGCTAAAAGCCTGCAAGAAATTTCGATAATAAATTCGAAAATAAGTCAAACAGCATAACACGCGATATACACACGCTGCCTCGATATTTTGAATTTTTTTTCCCGCGAAAAATGTCGCTAGCTTGTAGAGAGAGAATCATAATGCGTAGAATAATACGCGACGCGCACGCAAAAAGTCTTAAACGCGAAATTGACTCAACAGAACCGGCCGTACTGCTTGAGTTAATGAGCTATCGCGGACTTATTTTGCGCGGTGATTTGGAAGAACTGCGACACCGATACTTGCGCTTTTTATTAAGAAAAAAGCGACCAGATTCGCAGCCACTAGTATATCAGAGCGACTTTGCGCTTGGTCGGATCCCGGAGTTGCTGCATGACGAATCGTGTGATGCGGCAGCGGACAGCGCGCGACGCGCAAATGTCGGCGACGAGTCCGCAACAGCTGCTGCTCCCTTGGCGGCTGAATTGCTGCGCGAGCAAGAGCAGGCAACGTAGGCAACAAGCGTCGCCGCTCCACGCAGGCAAACTCAGTCGCCGGGCTGAGCAAACTTACGCGCAAACTTACGCGCGCGCGAGCAGGAACGCCGAACCCAGGGCGAAAGCAGCATCAGTGCGCTAAGCCAAATATGGAGGGCCCTTGCGTCAGTACCGCGCTGCATTTATAAGTGCGAAGTGAGACAGGGTATCACGGATGGCGCGAATACAGTTTTTAGGGTAGAGAGTGAGGCAGTGCATAGTGGAGCGACTCAAGCCGAGCAGCAGGCTCCCTTGCCGCCTCAGGCCAAGCCACTCAGCGATCGCGCGGCGCTAAACGCGCCAGCGGTTACGACTGTGTCACTGGCTCACGCGACTGCGCGAAATAATTTAGCAGGTAATGCATTCATCTACGCCGATTCAGAGAGATCAGCGAGTACGAAGTATCACGCTCCTAGAGTAAGTTTTTGGATAGAAGACTGGGAGCGCGGAGTACAGACAACTACGGCGAATGAAACGCGGGCGCCAGCCTCGTTAGGCAAAGGTAGCGTAGCTAGTGTGAAGCGGTCTAAGAGTAGATAAGCTAAAAAGATAGAAACTATCGGGGTTAGCGATACAAGCACATGCCCGTCGGATACCGATAGTTGTGATACGCGGACAGAAAGATCGCTTAGAAAAAAGGTAGAGAAGCCAAGCAGAGAGAGCGGCCCTCCGCGAATAAAGTATATCAATGGTATACCTGCGGACGGGGTAAGCGCACTCAACGCATGGTCTCTCCGCTTTTCGAAGAGTTGCTTATCGCGATAGGCACTACGTTTCGCAATAAAGCGCGCTCGTGGTACGAGGTTAATCGCAGTATATGGAAGACGCTGAAAGTCTTTAAAAGAAGTTTTTCTAGCGAATTCTGCCGGCGATTAAATAGAGAGCAACTCTACGGTGAGTTGCGTCAACGGACACAGGGCGAGAATGAGAACATTACGGACTATGTCGCGGCTTTTCAGACAATTTTACGCCGTTTTGATCCGCCCGTTTCGGTGAGACGCTAGTTAACTATGATGATAGAGGGTCTACATCCAAGATATAAACGATATCTTGAAACTAAGACCTTCACCGATCTAAATAGTTTTAAAGAAGCGGGTATGGCGCTCGAAGATCGCATGGCCGGTTGGAAAAGGTGGCAAAAGCCGCCAACGGCCGACGAATTGGCGTATACAGACATGAAGAAGTCTACCGGTAAACAGAAATCGGTCGAAACCATAGACAGTTTAAACGACGCGATTGATGAGATCCTAACAATTGAACCTTTTAAAAAGAAAGCGCAACAGCAGAGTAAGAAGCTAGGAAAGAAGGGCAAGAAGCAAAATGTTGAAATTGCCGTGGCTACAGCTAATAAGCAACAGCCACAGGCGACGAACCAGCTTGCGAACGGAGCCGCGCTTGCTCGTCAGAGCGCGCAGGCTTCGTGGGCCCCGGCTGCAGATGTAGCTCCTAGCTTGGTTCCGCAGCAGTGCAATCAAGGAGGTAGCAATTCAAATGGGCCATTTACGAGAGCCTGTTTCAATTGCAACGCGTTAGGGCATAGGAAGGCTCAATGCCCAGTAGCTCAGGTTAATCCGCGGGTAGTTTGCTACAAATGCCGACAATCAGGGCATTATGCCAACAACTGCTCGACGCGAACTTCGAAGTCGACGCTTTACTCTCAGGTTTGTGGGACAATCGGCTATGTGTACAGAGATTGTCCTACTTGCAACCAGGTGGAGCAGAGAAACCTCAGTGCGGGAACCGTCGACCACTCGACGACTCCTGCCTAAGATGGATCGAGCGGGTCATTGAAGTAGAGAAAGTGCTTCGCGCAAGCAGCGAAGGCACCGTGGAAGAAAGGTATAGAGTTGAGGCAAAAAGAGAAGGCGAGAACAAAGCACAAATTTCCAGATCTGCGCCTACTTTCGTGAATTTAGTAAAAGAGGAAGGCGAGAACAAGGCAACAACTGCCAGTTCTGCGCCTCTTCTCTTAGACGAGGTAATAGGGGAATATTTGAAAGTCAAGGCTAAAGTCAAGCGTGCAGTATTTGTAGAATATGAGGATCCGAAAAAAGGTAGTAGGGAAATTGCTGATTTTAAAAACGTGTTTAAAGGCGAATTTAGTCGTTCGACATTGAAAGAGTTTCGGGCGCAGTGTGACGAGGGCGTGAGTTTCCCTAGTAGGATCAGCAACGAATCCGAAGAGGCAAATAAACGCGACTCGCTACAGCAGGACGCGGAAAGTCTTCAAAAAGGTCGACACTAATACGCGGGAAATTTTTCCCGATAAGGATGCGCATGATGCGATCGGGTTTAACAAATTTTGCGCGATAGTTAGCTCGCTCGAGAAGTGCCCATCGAGACAAAATGAGTTGCCATCGTTGCGCACGAACACGAATGAGGCAGGTTCGAGTATTTCGCCCACGGTTGGGCAGGCTTCGGGAAAGGCCGTTGCTTTAGGAAATCAGGGCGAACCTGTGGTAGAATTTGTTGGTGAGTGAGCGAGCTCAGGCGCTGCGCTCCCGTCGGAGCGGGCTGCGACAAGGGTTATGGTCACGCGCGATAGAAGTGAGATCGTTGATAATAAGGTTTTGTTGTTTGTACGTTCGGTCGTTGGTGCCGACGCACCTTCCGTTTGGGTGAGGGGAGGGTCTGAGTGGAACTCATAAATCCCAAAGAAAACGGCAGATAAATCGGACGCAGCGATAGTAGTAGTTGTAGAGAACAGGTTCTTTATCAAGGTCGACATAGGCGGGCAAGTCTATACAGCGCTGCTAGATTCAGATGCTCAGGTATCGGTAGTAGGACCGAATCTCGGCTTACGGTTTAGGGTCCGTTTAAAGCTGCCTACGATATTCCTACAAGGCATCTCGGGTGAGAAGCCGCGAACGTGGGGGGACTTAAAGCTGAGTTTTGAAATTGGTGGCAGGACGGATTGGTTAATTGCGACGGTAATATCTACGCTTAAGCACCACTTGATTTTAGGAGCCGACTTGCGGATAGTGTGGATATAAATATTAGCTATGGCAATCACACTTGGCGAGAAGGTGACCAAGGCGATTGGTATCCGTTAGAAGAGCAGAGTAGTAATGAGATAGTCGTTTTTGTAGAATGCGCAGGTTTAAGTAAGTACGAGGAGGCTCACCGAGAGACAATCCTGGCGTTAGTTCGCCGGATTGTCCCTGACCCTGGTGAATCTCCGACGGTTACAAGAGCTATCGAGCACGTCATCGATGTAGGTGATGCGCGCCCAATAAAGACTCCGATGCGTCGAATGTCGCCTTCGATATTAGCGTTCACGCAAGAAGAAACTATGCGGCTTTGGAAAGCGAAAATAATTATCGAATAGTCAATGGAGTAGTGCGCCGGTAATCGTACGTGAACAAGACGGTAGTTATAGATTTTGCCTCGATTTTAGACCGGTAAATAAAGTCACGAAAGTAGATGCGTATCGGATGCCTAGCATTGATGCTATGTTGGACAGGTTGCGCGGAGCAGTCTACCTGTCGAAGATAGATCTGCGAGCGGCGTTTTGGCAAATTCCGCTATCGGAAAATAGCAAACAATATACGGCGTTCGTGGTCCCCGGTCTCGGTTTATGGGAGTTCGAGCGAATGTCGTTTGGTTTGATAAACGCGCCGGCTACTTTCACGCATCTTATGGATGCACTCTTCGATCCAGAATACGAGCCGTATGTTTTCAGGTATCTCGACGATTTGCTGGTAGTTAACGCGGATTTCGATAGCCACATGATTTGGTTAGAGAAGGTTCTGAAGCGATCAGTAAGTGTTGGTCTAGAAATCAACTTAGATAAGTCTGATTTTTTCTGTACCGAGGTAA
Source organism: Phymastichus coffea (assembly GCF_024137745.1). Classification (NCBI taxonomy): domain Eukaryota; kingdom Metazoa; phylum Arthropoda; class Insecta; order Hymenoptera; family Eulophidae; genus Phymastichus; species Phymastichus coffea. The sequence continues at coordinate 5,719,941 of NW_026706812.1, read as the reverse complement.
CTTATTTAGGATACAGGTTCGATAGCGAGGGTTTGCATCCGGATGAGGACAAAGTAAAGCCAATAGTATACTATCCTGCACCGAGTAACGTAGCTCAATTACACCGTTTCCTAGGTATGGTAGGATGGTATGCGCGTTTTATCGAACACGAGAGTGAGATAAAGGTCCCGTTGACCAAGCTTATTCGAAAGGACCAGCCATGGGAATGGAAAGAAGAAGAGCAAGTTGCATTTGAGAGGTTAAAGTGCGCATTAACAGAGGCGCCGGTACTCGCGCGCCCTGATTTTACGCGCCCCTTTACTTGCACTACGATGGCTCTTCCTTCGCTGTTGGCGCGTGTTTGGTCTAGGTATTCGACGACGGCGAGCATCCCATATGCTACGTCAGTCGGATGCTTAATGTGCACGAGCGAAATTACACGGTGAGCGAAATCGAGTTTTTGGCAGTACTTTTTGCGGTAAAAAAGTTTAGGCCTTATATAGAAGGCTCAGACTTTGTCATCGTTACGGATCATAGTGCGCTCACTAGAATCCTAAATAAACGAGAGCTTACGGGTCGATTGGAAAGATGGGTACTAGAATTTTAGCAGCTAGATTGCAAAATAGTACGTAGAAAGGGAGCGCTGCACCATGTGCCGGACGCACTTTCGCGAGAATTTTAGGACGAAGTCGAGGTTTGCGCATTTGATAAGATACAGGATGCTTGGTATCTTCAACGCGTGAAAGACGTTCTTCAAAGACCAAAGATATTCGAGAATTGGAGGGTAGAAAATAACATTCTGTATCGATTCATTCGCGATCACTTGCTCGATCCGATAACTAATCGCGAGGAATGCTGGCGCATGGTGGTGCCGCTGAAATACCGGGAAAGGGTGTTGAGAGACGTTCATTGCAAACCATTCTCCGGACACTTCGGCCGTGAAAAGACTTACGATCGAATCGCTCGCGAGTATTACTTGCCAGGAGTGTGGTATGATGTGAGGACATTCGTAGATGTGTGCTCTCAATGTCAGAAGTACAAGGTAGTCTAGCAGGCGCCTCAAGACCTAATGGGTAAATGTGTAGTAGAAAGACCATGGGCCGTGGTAGCGACTGACGTCGAGCTGCCCCGTAGCAAAAATAGATACTTGGTGGTTTTCGAGATTTATTTACCAAGTGGGTCGATTTAAAACCGCTACGTTCGGCGGACGGTCCTGCTCTTGTTGCCGCGCTTGAGGAGTTAATCCGGTTTAGGTGGGAAACTCCGAAACATATCGTTAGTGATAATGCGAAGGCATGTAGGAGCAAAGTATTTCAAGATAGGTTGCGAGAATACGGTATCGAACATATATTTTGTCGTGCGTATCATCAGCAAAGTGACCCGGTCGAGCGCGGAAATCGTACGCTAAAAACCATTATAGCGATGTTTGTAGATGCCGATCACAGGAGCTGGGATAGGTATTTGCATGAACTTCGTCATGCTATCAATACGGCGACTCAGGCGTCTACAGAAGTATCGCCGGCATTTCTAAACTTTGGTAGGGATCCGCGTTCGGTAAAGAGATTCAGGCGCGAGATCGAGGCAAAGGCCCCTATTGTTAAGATAGATACAAAGGCGTGGGAAGATAGTCTATCACGTTTAAATGCATTACGCGACTTGGTAGCTAGGCACATTGATGAAGCTCAGGAAAAGCAAAAGAAACACTACGATAAGGGTAGGCGTCAGGTACTTTTTCAGGTAGGTGATTTGGTTTTGCGCAAAGTGCATACGCCTTCGAGCGCTGCGGATGGTAAAAACGCGAAACTCGATCCGTAATTTGACGGACCGTTTGATATTATTTTAGTGATTTCACCCGAGATTTACAAGTTAGCAAAAGACAGTAAACATCATTCTACTCGAGTACATGTTTCTGAAATTAAGCGTTATGTACCTGCGCGAAAGGTTACGAAATAGTGTCATAGGATGATTCAGGTGTGATAATTTTTTTTAGTTTCTTTCTTTCTTCTTTTTTAAGGTTTAACAAGTGCAGTGTCGAAAGTGATAATGGCTGAGTCCAGACTCGAGCCGCATCTCTCACATCGCCGAGGGCCAAGTACCTTCAGGCGTCACGACCGCACTGGTAGATTCTCCGGAAGCTGTTGAGGTGATGGAGGTTGATCAGGCGTCGAGGTCCGCAGCCCCGCTTTCGGGCTTAGAACAGGCGGACTCTTACGACGCCGACATAGCCTCTTGCACCTCGTAGTTGGCCAGGGTGTTGGTCGGTGGAGCCGATGACGGAAAGACGAAGGAAAATCCTTTGCCGCCGACTTTGCTCTCAACTCCGACCACGTTCGTAGGCGATCGACGACTGGTACGATTGCTAACGGGTAACCGAAAAGCAACCTCGATAATCTGGCTCGCGGCGCCAACGCGTATCTGGGATGATGCGGTACGTCGGAGCGTGGCGTTTAGGCTTACGACGCTTTGCATCCGCGAGGCGTCGGAAAAGTCGAGGGTTATTGCCGCTAAAGAAGGAATTGTCTCCCCGCAGGCGGAATCGAGCAGCCAAGACGAGAGATCGCCGGGCTCTCGAGCCGCCGCGGCTGGCCACCTCGCCGGTAGAGCGGCGAACAGGGGCCGAAGCACGAGGGCTTCGATTGGTAGAGGGAGCAGGAGTCCCTCGTTGTAAGGTGCCACCAATGGTATATTGGAGGTGGTGCTGAGTTCGAGCGACTCCGAGGAGGAGACGATGCCAGCTCGTGAGCTGCCTCGAGTAGCTCCGACGCCGCACGTCCATGCTCCTCTCCCATATAAGCCACTCGCCCATCAGAGGTCGAACCCCGCATAACAGTTTGTTCGCAGGGGTGGGTCCGTGCGATCCTCTCCAGTCGGTTATTTGGAGGATGAGCGCAAAAGGGAGGCTGAGGCTCGGCAAAATGCGGGAAAGAGGAAGCGCTCCATGCGTTTCAACCTCTCCGCATGCAATTTCGAGAGGCCGTCCTCCAGTCAGACGTCGACAGCATCCCGGGCGGCGGAGAGAGCTGTTGTTACAAGCATTTTCCAGCCAGCGATTGCTTTGGCGGCTGATAGAGGAAGGACCTTGAGTATTGGTACGAGCACTGCTGGCGGAAAGATGAAAGAGGACCCGTTAGCACTGATGCGATCAGTCCTTAGGCCGATACGATCCCTTACGTCTTCTCAGGCGGCAAGCTCAACCTCCCCCTCAGCGCCTTCTTGTTGGGTAGATGAGACAGGGTTTCGCCTGGTCCGAGGTAATTTCGTGCAGGGTCTGGCCCCGGTCCCCTGGGACCCGGAGTTGGACGTGCCCTCGTTCCGCTGCTTTAATTGCAGAACGAGGTCACATCCGAGTTTGGCCTGCAGGAAACCGCCTAATTTGCGTTCGGTATGCCGGAATTGCGGGCGATGTCTTTATGGCGGACTAGGCGCGCAGGCTGCTCGTGGAGGAGGGAAGAGCTCAGGAACGCTCCAGTGATCATGTAGGACTCCAGGTTTCGCGGTCAGAATCCGTGGAGCCGGAGCTACGGGTCCTTGAGGCGAGGCCAGAGACAGCTAGTCCCGAGTCTTCCGTCGGGGAACCAAAGGCGAAGAAACCCCGACACAGATGCGGTAAGAAGCACAGAGAGAGGCTCGCGCGTAGAACACTTACCTCAGAGGAAAACCACGCTGGAGCCCGTACGATTAACACTGCGCGAGTAGAGGACGTATCACGTACGGAACAGGCGCTGGTATCCGCTAGTCTGCCGGTGGATCGTGACGCCAGGGTAACTGTGCCCGAGGTGGCTGAGGTTGCCGGCTGTAGGCAGGCTATCCGGATGGAGCTCACCTTCATTTACAGTGGAAGGGCTCCGAGCGCTCAGGCTCCGGTATTTGGAGTCGCTAGAGCGACAATAATAGTAGTAAGTTCCTTTTGTTCAGTTTAAGTTTTGGTTAAGTCGCGATCTTTAGGGCATCGTGGATTGGTCGATTCTCCGCGATGACGGGCTTGGTATTCCAATTTGACGTTTCGGGTAAAACGATAAATTTTTGCCCTTAGTCTAATTTGGTTGTTACCAACCTAGACTTAAGTTTAATTGAGATATAATTAAGTTGTTTATTTAGGTATGAGCGTTTAACGTTGGTTGTTAGTTGTCTGTCGAGAGAGAGAGATTGTGAGAGTGGAGATTAGGCCGTTCGCAGGTGCGAACTTGGGCCTGGAAGGGGTTGTGACGAGAGCAAGCGGTACGCTTGTTCTCGTCAGAATTTTCCCAAGTCCCCTCTCTCCCGGCAAGGCACGGTGACCAGCGTTAGGCGCATTTAAGAATGCGTCTAATGCATGATCTCTGTTTCATCTGACGGAGATTGCCGAGCGGGGCCGAGCAGGTCCAAAGCTGTTACGCTGGCGACAGAGAGTGAAGAGGTGTTAGAGAGAGAGAGAAATAGTCTGGGGCGTGCGTGCCCTACGCAAGATTAGGCAGACGCGCATTTTGAACCAATTAGCGCATTGGTCGCGCGCCGCCTAATAAGTAGGTCTAGTGGGGAGAGATAAGATCGACGAAGAAGCTGTAGATTGCGAGGAAAAACGAGCGACAGACGGCAGTAAGTCGAGGGCAGAGTCACAAGGGTTTCCGTGTCGATCGGAGCAAGACGGTGGACGGCCAGCGGTGAATAAGTCAGAAGTTCAGCCGAGGACAAAGGGCCGAGAAGAAACCGAGAGAAGAAGACGACTCGGTCCTGTATCTGCTCGGGACACTACCTGGGAAGCCGGCAGGAGTTGCCCAGCGACGACCTGCAACACCGTGCGCAGGGCGCAGCCAGGACTCCCGCTCCAGCAGCCAGGGTCTAGTTTACAATTTAATCGCTCTCTCTTTCTCTCTCTCTCTCTTCATCGACGGCACTGCGCGTAATTTTAATATTAGGAGAGTAGCAAGGTGTGCACACGCCGGCTACCTGCCCTAATTACGGTCGGGTAATAAATCACTCAAAGAGAAATCGTCCAGGGGATCCCTCGCCGAGCGACTTTCTCTCTTAGCTAAATAGCCTAAGTCGGTTTGCCGTCAAGGCGGTCATCTGCCTGGCGACTCGCGTTGTGTTTTCTATAGATTTGTATGCGCGATTAGTTAGTTAACTTGCTCTCTTTTGTAATAGGTGTTAAGAACGTCGTTGTGTTTATTAGATTAAGAGTTTGTGTAAAGCGGCTTATTCTTATGCGATTTGTTAATATGCGGTATTGCGAAGTTCAAGTGTGATGTAACTTTTATTTGATTTGATTAGATTTGTTAAAATGCGAATTTGTGTTATGTGTGTATAAATTTGTTAGCTATTTCATTTCTTTGCCTCTTCCCCCTTCCCGCCTTAATTGCTATGTGCGAGTGCGCCTGACTTGCCTACCTTTAAATAATGGCTAACGAACGAGCTTTCGTTACAGTTTCTAATTCAATATCGAACAACCGAATTTCTAAACAAACCAGTTATTCCGATATCCTATATACCATTTTCTGGGTATAGGGGGCCTACTGATGCGATAGAGAATTCTTCATCTATTTCATTATCGAAATATTTATTCTTACCTTCTGGATACTATTTTTCAGGTATGCACAGCCTTTACAGAAGGTGTAATACTTTTTCTATTTGAATAATAATCTAATATTCATAGTTTCTATATACTCACTTCCGAGTATACGGGGCATAATGATGTGATAAACAGTTTTTTTTTCTGTTTCAATATCAAATCAGATATTCCGAGATCCTATATATCATTATTTGGGTGTTGGGGCCTACTAGTACATGTCAGTATCCTTAATAGATGGTGTAATTCTTTTTCTATTTCAATATCAATCTATTATTCCGAGATTCTATATACCGACTTCCGGGCATACGGGGCCTCATGATGCGATGGAGAATTTTTTAAAACAGAAAATCATTATAAACCATGATCAACTCAATATTTAGGTATCTCACAGGTTACTGTCTTAATAAATAAAGTTCGGTTGAGTTATCATTCAATACATTCCCTTTATTACGATTATAATTCTTTTTTTATTTAATCATAGTAGAGTGAGAAGCGGAATATATAATATTACAAATACCTTGCTTATAGATTGCTCATAGATTTCCTCTAATTTCAAAGCGGATTCTCTTGTGGTGGTCTGTGTTCAGCATCTTTAATTTCATTGATCAGTCGGTGTGATGGATATCTCACATTTTTTTCGTTCCTAGAATAACCCATATACCATAATACGCTTGTTAGATGAGCACACGTACCAAACGTACGTGTCAACAACAATTATACATCTTATTCATCATTCTCATTTCTTTGACATTTGTCTTGAACATACTATGGTGCTAAATGAATCTGATATACACCAAATGTTAATTCTCTCGAAAATTTACTTGTTAGCATGGGAAAATCTTGTATTTCACTTTCGTCCATTTGCATCCATCTAAGAATATCATATATGCTTTCATATATATAATAAAGAAATAATAATATTATATATGTATTTATCACTATTTAATAATTTATTATTAACTACCTTTGGGCAGCTTTTGCTAGTAGATTTACATTTTCAAGAAGCATTCTTCAGCCATCAGGTAATTAGATTCTTGTATATAAATTTGAGAAAGATATCCATATATATTGATATACAATTCGAATTAATTGTATTGCCGAATAAATTCGCCCTTTGGGTTACATAACACATTTCAACATCACAACATAGGTCACTACTGTATATGTATAGTACCAGTTTATAATAGCACCTGTGATTCTGTAAAAATGACCAATATTTGGCAGAACATGGATTTGTTGGACCATGTTTAGTAATTTGAATATTACTTTTAGGTGACCATTTCTCGCCTCGACGATCTATCTTGTTTATGTTATAATTCGAGACTCATTCGCATCTTTAGTTGATAATTGGTTTTCTTCAGGTTCTCGTCGAGGTAGCATTCTAGATACGTAACCGAGATCTTTCAGATGTTCTATGACATCACGGTACCCTAAAAAAGTACTCGGAAAATGGAAACTTTTATCTCAAAGTCAAGTACCTGTACGCGACGACCAAACAACAATTTTGCAACAAAAATGCCTTCCGCTTCGTTTGTGATATTAGTTGACATTACTTAGAAATTCAATACCCTCAACATATACATTTAGCTTGATTAAGTAAAAAAGAAGAGGCAATACGTCCGAAATCCGCTTTTCGGCCAAAGAATCGCAGTGGTAGGCGGAGCTCGGCGCTAAGCTAGTAAAATGATTCGCCGAACGCAAAACCGTTGCGCGCTCTTCAAATCAAATTTCCTTCGATTGTAAACAAGCGATTTTGACGTTTTTTTTTTTTTTAATTTGATGTAGCTAATCAAGAGAAATCTAATTAACTCATTACTTTTAATGCGTTTCCAAAACTTCGCGGACGGTATTTGTCATTCGTAATAGTTCTGCTTTTAGTGCAATATAACTACATTGTTTATCGAAATAACGAACTAGCACATGAACTATTTTTGTCTAATAAGGATTCATGAATAATAACTATTATTTAATTCCAATCATTTATAAATATATTTATTACATACATGGAATTATACAAATATTTTCATTAGTCTGGTTTCAATACGCTTCGTACAAACAATCATGAACTCATTTTCACTCGTTCTGGTTGCAGCAGTCCACTATTAGATTCATTCTCGTTTTCATTCTTTCGTATCTCATCAATATCATTATTATCCTCATCATGATCTTCATTCTCGCTATTACTCTCGCTATCATCATCGCGATTAGCATTGTATCGTTATCTTACGTATTGAAATCAAAATTATAGTTTTCGTTTTCCGGCTCGTCTATGTCAAAGTCATAGTGTAAGTCACTGTGTATTAAGTCCCTAATATCTGAAACTGTGTTAATGTTGGTGAAACTCTGTCTAGAACATCCCCTATAATCTTCCGAGCACAATAAACCATTCTTAACGCAACTGCATTTCTTACCGCATCCTTTCTTGCAGTTACAACTAATATCTTCAACAAAATTTTTAGGAACAACTTCTTTCGGGCCGTAAACGGAATGTAATTTTCTGTCTTTCAACTATCAACCCCAATCTTCGGGATTCAGCTCGTTACCGAACCAATTTTGATTTTGAAAAGGAACGCGGTAAACATGCTAGATGGCGGCTGGTTCTGTAGGTGGTAGCGAAGCTAATTGAAAAAATTTATTATTTGATTTTTTTTCAAATAAACGATATCTTAGTTCAACGAGGGGTTATATCACGCCCCCCTGTACCAATGAAGGAAGAATGACCTGCAGGGCCATAAGAGCCAGTCTGCGCATACTATCAGGGGAAACGTCCGACGCTTCATTGAAGAAGCCATGGATAATTACCTCGAGGCTTTCAGCATCCTGCGGCAACGAGACTTCCCCCTGTGCACCAAGGCGTACGGTGTCTCCACCGAGGTACGAAGGGACGCCATTGGAGTCTAAAGCAGATGTTACTTTGATAACACTTTTGTCTTGGTTGGCTTTAGCTCTGTCAGGTAACGCGTTCTTTGGGCTGCATTTTCTATTAGTAATCCGTCAATCACGCTGGACATCACCAGACCTGGTCCAAACTTGTTTAAATCTTTCTTCCAGAGAGCGATTGCTCTCTAGAAGAGAACCGCATACTTTCTTCAGGTCTTTTACCATCGAGGACTGATCTCGGATCACGCCCTCTAGTGCTGCAATGCGACCTTCACTGGTAATGAAGTGACATCAGAGGTATTTCCCAGTTCTGAATGCCGCTGTACGAGACTTTACATTTCATCGACCTGTCTCTCAATGGCATCAAAACGCTGGAATAATAGTTCCAGGGTGCTTACCAGAATCAGCATATAATTAATACTTAGCATTTCCGGTATCCCTAGAAAGTGCTCTTATGCTCTTCGTTTTTCTTCGACACTTTCATGTCAATGTGGCTAGTTTCGGATTCAGGCGCCTGTGCAGTGGCAACCCGTTCCGACGAGCCGTTAATTTCGGCGAGTGCCCGCAGGTCTGCAACCGCTGGTTCTGCCGTTTGCATTGGTAGAAAATGGTAGAAAAAATACAATTGCATCAACTCAAATATAATCAAAACTCATAAAGTGCCACCGAGACAGTGGACTTTTAATGGTTATATAACCGAGAAGAGTTTTGAAAACGTAATATTTCAGAACTAAGCTATAAAAAATAAAGAAAGTATTCATAACATCAAAAAGTCTGCCTCGAAAGACCTACGTGCTTGAATATAAGGAAAAACCTAAAAAACGGGTTTTTACCATTTTTTGCTTTAATAAAATCATTTTGTGTAAAGTAAACATATTTTTTCTTATTGTACTAAGAAGTACGAGCAATAAAAAGTGTGTCAAAAAAAGAATATTTAGAAAAAATGAATACTTTATTAGAAGACAATATTACTTATATCAAAGTTAAATCAAATCCTCTGAAAAAATTACAAGGAGATGAAAAAACAATTTTGAAAGACTGGAATAGCAATGGTTTTCTGAAAAAATATTGGCATAATAATGATTTGACACAAACGGACACAACTGTAGCAAAATGCTATGGATCACCAAAAATTCATAAAGAAAACGTGCCACTACGTCCAATAATTTCATCAATTAATAGCCCTACTCACAAATTAGTAAATTTATTATATAGCACTTATAACAGTTATCAAGAAACCTAACTCTCACATTTTAAACAGTGGACAGTTAAAACAGAAATTGAAAGACATTTTTATTCCAAATAATCATGTTTTAATATCATTGGATGTAAGTTCCTTATTCACAAACATATCGTGTGATTTAGTCTTAGAAGGATTGGACAAACGTTATGAACAAATTAATAATTGTGAGTTTACAATAGAAGAGATTTGGAAAGGTATACAATTTTTATATAATAACACATATTTTGTGTTCAACAAAATTTATTATAAACAAATATTTGGAAGCCCGATGGGCTCACCTATCTCTCCTTTACTGGCTGATATTGTTATGGAAGACTTAGAGAAACATTACTTGAGCGTGTTGTGGAATGAATATCAAATTCATCCTGTTTTCTATTACAGATATGTTGATACTTTGATGTGCGTTCCAAATGATAAAATTGATCTAGTTATCGAGACGTTCAATTCTTATCATAATAGACTACAATTTACGTTTAAAATTGAAAATAATCATTTTATTCCATTTCTTGATTTAAAATTAATCAGAAATAATAATAAATTAGAATTTGACTGGTTTAGGAAAACAACACAAACTGACAGAATTTTGAATTTTAACTCAGAACATACAATTCATCAAAAAGTTAATATAGTTTCAAATTTAGTTGACCGAGTGTTTTTACTTTCTAACAAAAAATTTCATTCGAACAATTTAAAAATTATTACTAAAATTCTGAAAAAGAATAATTATCCATCTTTATTTATTAAAAAACATATACAAAAACGTATCAATAAATACAAAAAAGAGTATAATAATTCGAATAAATTAGAAAATCAAAAATTACCTACAGTCGCTATTCCTAATAATTACAACATCTTTAGAAAATGTTCATCTGTGTTAAAAAAACATAGCATTATGCCTATCCCGTTATTACAAAAACTATTACAGGAGTTTATCTGTGTAGGAAAAGACGAATCGGATTTATTAGACAACACTGGTATTGTATACAGTTTTAACTGCAAACAATGTTCAGCAATCTATATAGGTGAAAGTAAATGTTCATTAAAAGTTAGATTAAACGAACACAAAAAAACATTGATTCAGATACAGTAGTAGCCATATATAGGAGAACGTTCTCACACGAATTCGACTGGAAAAAAGCTATGATATTGGATTATGAAAAAAATTATAAGAAATGAAGAATATCCGAAATGTTACACATTGGCTTACATAAAAATACGTTAAATAGAAAAGAGGATATACAATATCTTAGTCACACCTCTAAACCTTCATTAAGATCGATAAGGAAGGGAAAATAGATGAAGAGTATATATATTAGTTGAAATACTTCGTTTCTCACTTTAATTTTGACTGTGCTATGATTTATTCGTTTTAGCCTATAATAATTTGACTACGAGAGAAATCAGGTATACTCATATACTTATAACTATATACTTTTAAAATTACTTGTGTAAACTCTATTGTTAATAATTTGTTATGTTTTTTTTATTAATAAAGCCTGAAGAGGTCAGCAAATGTGCTGACGAAACGTTTCTGAATATAATTAAAACTAAGTGATTTTCTACCTATCACTATTTCCCTTCGATCCATCATTACAAAATTTATCATTTAATAAAAAGAGTTGATAATATAAAAAAAGCTTATCCGAGCAACGTAGAAACTCATGGCCGACGAAAATGACTAAAAATACGAGTTTTTATTGACTTTTAACGCTCTTTACCGCCATAAAAATTATTCAATGGTGTTGCTAACTGCTTTGTTCGTTTTAGAATTGTCTATTATAACAAAAAAAACATTTAAAGATACAAAAACATCACCAGGGAGACCCCAGAGCATTGTATATGAGAAAAAAGACGGAAATATACGATTTTTATTTATTTTTCTGTCGTTGAAACTATTTACTGTGGTGAAAAGCACATTTGATAGAAGTTGAATTCGCGTACTCAGCTCACGACGACTGTAGATGATCAACTGATTAATATTAACGCGAATGATAGTAGTCATAATCAAGAAACATAGACGAGGTTTCTTAAACAGCTACGATTCTCTGAAACAGTGTGAACTGTATTCGAATGTAAACATAAACACAGATTCTTCAATTTCATATTATATAGGTTTTACGATATGAGAAAAGAGCTATCAAATTTTCTTCTTTTTTAACTTTGGTTTTCTAATTATTCTTAACATTTTTTAAAGAATACATAACTAATAAATTTATTTATGTATTACGTTAATATTCTGTTTGCACAAAATCATACATTTACATGTTAGTAGTATAGCAATGTATGTTTTGGGCCATGAGGAGGCCACCTGGTTGGAGAAAGTCTCTAGGGATCCTAGTGAGATAGTTTATGAAAATTAAAATAGTTATAAAATATTATTAATAAATTAAAATGTTAAACTGAAAATGTAGAGAAAAGGATAATTAAAAAAATGAAGGGATAGATTAGAGAATCGAACCCGTGTTCTCTGGGTAGACAGGCCAGTGATCTACCACTAGAGACACTGTTACATGTACATTGCAGAGCCCTTATTGTGTATATTTGTTACACAAATAGTATAGAGCCCGCAGTATTAGCGCAATTAAATCTACCGTAATCATAAGTTTACTATGGCGAGAAAGATTAGAGAACAAGAGAGAAAACGAAAATTTGACCTTGTCTACTTCGGGTTGGTTGGAGTAGTGAATGCAGGCGGCCGAGCGAACCAGCGTTGGATGGCTTCAATCAGCAGGCGTTCAAATTGCGTACTTTGCACGAAGGGTAACCTCCCTTGTATTGCGAGAGGCAGCTGGACGAAGACTCTTATCGCTTGTGGTCCTGTCCTTGTTGGCCTCTTTCTTCAGAGATGCACTCGCTATTTTCTTCTACCTCTCGCAGCAAGGTTCAATGTACAACAATCGAAAGCTCGCGGTCACTCATTCTCTCGCAATAACCTACTGAGACGCTCTTACAAGGGCAGATGAAAAGGAAGTGAACGACTAATTGTTGGCCGCGGCCTTCTCGTAGTCCTCGGTTCGCGCTATCTTTTATTCCCACTTGACTTGAAATTTTTAGGCAACATGTGATTTAACACTTATCGATCGTGCATTACACTCCTGTTTAGAACTGCTTAATGCGTACGCTGTCTATTTCTTGCTCGCTCTCTCTCTTATTCTTTCTTGAACTCACTATTGGAGCCCGTCGAAGCTCTTCGGCCAGTCCTCGACAATCAACGATGATATAACGAAAAGTCAAGTGTTAGACGCATTTCTAATATGCGCCCAACGCTTGTTACTGTGCCTTGTCGATAAAAGGGGGAAGAGACAAACAAAGAGCAAGCTTACTGCTCCGTCACATGTTCAATATTTAAAATTCGAATATGGTTATACGATTCGATTACTCTTATAAGATTTTCTAGATTTATCGACGTGTGAATGTTTTTAAATATCGCTTTGTATTGTTTTTATTTATTTATTTTTTATTTATTCATTTATTTATTTTTTTAATGTACAGTAGAGCAAAGCTTCAATCGGTTCAACATCGCCTCATCCGATTTCTTTCGAATTTCGAAAGTTTTGGTAAGGCAATGCATCCTTTATCACATGACTATTCTGGTACTGCAAAATACCTTAACTTTGATTCGGTAGCATCATATACTGAGTATCAGACAGTATTGTTTTTGTATAAGCTGTTCTCATAAGAAGAGGTAATCTTAGTCATGTGTCAATGATTGATCGTGTTTGTTTGGTTGTAAATAGATTGTCAAATCTACTTGGAAAACAGTCCTGCTCAGTGCGTGCATTCAAAAACGCAATTGGTTTATAGTTATTACGTTATTGTTCATTTTTATATATTATTGAGGTTGACATATTTTTGTATTAGAATTAAATTATTAATCTTTACATCTTTCTCTTTGCATTTTACTTATTATATTATACGTATATTGTTTATTTTAAATCGTTATTTATTGGTAAAAATTGCTAGTGATTAATAGTCCCTTTATATTATATTTTTAATATGTACGAGGGTGGTCCGATAAGTACTTAGCCTCACCGCCCGATGGCGCCACTCTTGCAAAAGAAATATTCTGTCACGTAGTACAACCTTCTCTATGGTTACTGTCAAGATTTCAGCCGGATCGGAGCTGTAGTTTATTCTTGAGAGTGTGTGAGAGCAAGTGTGTCCGTTGATTTTTGAAAAATGGAAAACGAGCAGTATCGGTCGGTGATTCGATTCTTGTTTTTGGAAGGGAAATCGCGCAGCGAAATCAAAAAGCGCTTGGATGCTGTGTACGGTGACTCTTCTCCTTCGATGGCGACCGTCAACAATTGGTTTAACGAGTTTCAACGTGGTCGCACGTCGATTTTTGAAGAGCCACGTCCAGGTGCTCCGAAAACGGCTACCACGGAGGATAACGTGACAAAAATTCACGATCTCGTATTGGTAGATTGACGATTGAAGGTGCGCGAGATAGCTAAGATCGTAGGCATCTCAAAAGACCGCGTGGGTCATGTCCTGCATGAAATTTTTGGCATGAGAAAGCTGTCGGCGCGATGGGTGCCGCGTTTGCTCACTCCGGACAACAAGCGCAACCGTGAGACAATTTCAGAGCAATGTCTGACGCTGTTTAAGCGCAATCCGAAGGAGTTTCTGCGTCATTTCGTGACAGTCGACGAAACATGGATCCACTGGTATACACCAGAGACCAAGGAACAGTCGAAAAGGTGGACCTTACCCGGCGAAAGTGCTCCGAAGAAGGCGAAGACTGCCCCATCGGCCGGAAAGGTGATGGCCACCGTTTTCTCGGATTCACAAGGTGTGATCTACATCGACTATGGAGAGGGGCAAAATGGTCACAGGGCTGTACTATGCCGAATTATTGGGCCGATTCGACGTCGAATTGCGGAAAAAAACGGCCCCATTTGGCGAAGAAAAGAGTGCTCTTCCACCATGACAACGCACCGGCTCACACCTCCGCCGTCGCCATGGCCAAATTGGTCGAATTAGGCTACGAACTGCTACCCCATCCACCGTATTCTCCAGATTTAACCCTGTGCGACTTCTTTTTGTTTCCAAACTTGAAAAAGTCACTCGCCGGCCAGAAATTTGAGTCGAATGAGGAGGTAATCGCTGCCACGGAAGCCTACTTTTCAGACCTCGAGTAAACGTATTTTTCAGACGGGTTAAAGAAGTTGGAGCATCGCTGGGCCAAGTGTATCGAACTAAAAGGAGACTATGTTGAAAAATAAAACGCCACTTTTCCAAAACTTTCGTTTTTCTTTTGTAGGCTAAGTACTTATCGGACAACCCTCGTAATTTGAAATTTAGAATATCTGTATTTATTTTCATATTACGAGAGATCTCTTCTGTAAAAATAAATTTAAAAAATGTATAAAATTTGGTGTTTTTTTCTCTAATTCAGTTAATGTTTGGGTAAATAGTTCCGAATTTACTATTTTTATTTTTATTTCTTTATTAGGTAAAACTTTCAGCGAGTGTTCATTTTTTGTAATTTGACCTAAAAGAGTTTTTAGAGGTCTAATGTTTAATACACCACTTACGAATATCGGCAGTAATTTTGCTGATTTAGTAACTACCGGCGTTGATTTTGGTGTACTTACATTTTCAGTTCCTTTGTTTTTATTGTCTTTTTTTTCTTTCAGCACTTCCAATTGATTATTAGATTTGACTGTATTGCTGAAATTTTCAAGCCAATAATCGTTAATTTCTGTTGCTTCTTTACTTGTTTTCTTTATATAATTTGGCGGTATTTGTACGAATTGTTTATTTGCAGTCATATTAGCTGGGTTTAGATATGTGAATATGTTATTTTCTTGCTTGTTATTATTAAACTACCTGAAAATTTTGCTTTGCAATGCTCGCATTTTTAAGAGCTTTTGATCAATCTTCCGTACATAACGAGGTCAAATGAACAACTGTAAAAAAAGAAATGCTCACTGTTAAATAGTCAGCATTTCTCTAAATTTCACATTGCTATTGTAATAACATTTATTTATTATCTCAATATGTATAGACAGATTGTAAATAAGCTAGGAGTAATAAAAAAAGTGTACATTTTTTGTTTGAATGGTTTTGTGTTTAGTTACATAATGGTTAACTGTATTGCCTAAATTAGAAGCATCATTTTTATTAATTTATCAATTATTATTAATTATTTTGAGCATGTTCAACCTTTTGGCCTTGGTGTTTTGATAATTTGATATAATTTGATAATTTGATATGCGTGTTTATTTTTTTTAACATTATTAGAGCTGGTTTGTTTTTGTTTTATTAGCAGTTCATTTAATAATTTATTTTTGAACATTTTCTTTGTTAGTTGAATTTAAATTTATTGATCAAATAAATACAAAGTTCATGAATTGTTCCATGTATATTTTTAATTCCCTAAAGAGGTAAACAAATTATCTGTACATAGGCTGGATACATAAACAAAACTTACATACTACAAATAACAAAATAAAATTAAAATATATATGTATATACAGGGTCAGCTATTTTAATCGATCCACTCAAATATCTTAGAAAATGATCGGTAAAAAAAGTGGTTCATACAAAAATTGTCGCGGACGAAAAAGGCCGTCTAACCGTAAAGATGGTTTTGACCTTGAACTTTTCTTCCGAGGTCAAAGTGTTTTTTTTTCAATGGGATTCCCTATTTTTGACACTGGATTCAGAAAAAGCGAGAAATTTTACGTCCAAAACCATATTTTCAAAATTATTTTAATTCTTTTACAGGGTCATATCAAGGTCACATGCTAAAAAATACTGTGGTTGCTATTTAATAGCATTTTCTGATAGTCTTCGTGATTGATGTACTTTCACAAGAAATAACTTAAGAACTCAATAACCCAATAACTTAAAACCAATAACCAATAAGTAAGAACCTCGATAACTTAAGAACCCAATTACATAAGAATGCAATAACTCAGGACCTAATAATATAAGAACCCATTAATTTTAATAAACCCAATAACTAATAACCCCAATAACTTAATATCCCAATAACGTAAGCATCGATAACTAGAAACCTAATAACCGAAAACCTAATAATTCTGTTACAACAGTCTTACGACGCATCCTTTTTATAAAATGCACATTCGCGAAATTCAAAGCTACTAAACTATTCGCACGTCAGAAAAAGCTAACTAAACGCGAGGTAAATGACTCTCCGAAATTAAGCCTTACGACGCATCCTTTTTGTAACATATGCACATTCAAAACTGCTAAGCTATTCACACGACAGCAAAAAGCTGTCGAAACACACTCCGAAACTAAGTCACCAAAACGCAAGAATTTATAATCAGCGAAAACAAAATGTCACACAATATCGCAATACTGACCTGAAAAGAGCTATAACACAAAGCAAATAGCAAAGATTTAAAATGTTTAGTATGATCAAAATACTTACCTTGAGTTAATTTTATTGAACCTGATGAAAACTTTAGTTAAAGTATATTTTAAAACAAAATTTGATCTTTAATTCATCTGCGTTTACAAAGTAAACGAAACGTAATTTTTCATTCTTAAGTGTTAAAAATTAACTAAAAGTATAATATTTTTTTTAAGTTTATATTATTTACGTTAATAAGAAAAAGATAATTACTAAAACAATTTTTTGATTTGTAACGTTTACGTATAATATCTCAAGCTTAATAATGGTAACATAAATATTATCATTAGATTGATTTTTTTGTATTAAACGTAATTTAAGATATCCTCTTATATATAATTTAAAGGATTACTCTTAATAAATTAAGACTACAATCTACTATAAAATATAGCGTTATAAAATATTAAAAAATAATATTAGTCAAGTATGATCAGCGTATGGCTTGTGAATAAAGATTTCATAAAAGGTTTGGGAACTTTATTACGCGGTAAGTTTTATGATAAATAACTAAGGATAATACATATAAACAAATTAGGATATAAGCGTGCATTGTATAAAATAGTACGATTTAAGGGCGTGGACACATAGAGTCCAAAACAATATAATGTAAATGTAAATGAACGAAATAACTGACAAGCTGTGCAAGGGGCCCTGGCAGCACCATCTGTGGTTTATCAGATTTTTGGTGCATTTTCAATGTAAATACTTTGTTTTGGCTTCTATGTGCGTGGAAGTCATGACTAACATCGGTACTGCCAGCGCCCAGAGCTAATGTGTGAAGTTTGGTGAGCATGGCTAGCCATACTAGGTGGAACACAGCTCTTAACCCAAAAATACATTACTTAGTTCATTTAACTGAATAGAGTTCATAAGATATTTCGGTAAGTAATTATAGGTTATGTTCACCTTTTGGACTGAACTAATTTTATTTGGTTATTTAACACAGCTTTCAGGTGAAGTGAGAGATAGCAAGTCAAATATTTTGTCCAAATGGGCAAAAAACTATTTTTTAGAGTATTTTTTAGCGAAAAAATGCATTTTTAGATTATGTTTACCCGTCAGGCAAGACATTACACTAAAATACATCTTTTACATTATTAAACGTACCTATGAAATAATTGGAGAGACAGCGAGCTATGTATTCAGTTCCAATTGGCAAAAAGCATGATTTATAGGATAGTTTTCGATGAAAAAATCAATATTTTGAGGTTATCTTAATATATTACTTATAAATATCATATAAGTGGTACTGTGTATCGGTAATTACAGAAAATTTTGGTCGCTGATCACATTTTTCGGGATATTTATAACTTTTGAATGGAATAAAGCCTCCCAATGGTCGAATATAATAAAAATTTGCAGTTTTTTCAACTTTTAGGTTAGTACCACCACTTCTAAAAATCTAAAAAAATTCTAAAAAATAGTTTTATCAAAACCAAAAATTTTAAGACAAGTATGAAAAAAATGCATAATAACGATTTTTTTACGCCGATTTGAAATTTTTAAAGATATTTTAAGGTTATGTTTGAGCTTAAATAGATCTATTATTAATTTTGTTTGATACGCCTTAAAATTTCCTTCAATCTGACGTTGAGTTTGTTCAAATCGGTTGAAAATTTGCAAAGGTATGGCCAAAAAACGAAAAACACGTTTTTTGAGGTTAGGAGGCCTATATTTGGTCTAAGGGTCTGAAACTTTCCGGGGGGAAAGGGACGGAATCCTTGTCTTCGGACAAGACGAACAAATTGGCAAAATTTTAGACGGCTAGATTTTTAGGCCAATTTACCATGCTTATCCTAGATAGACTCTTTTTATCTTGAAGTTGACGGAGGAAATTTTGAACATCGAATGTAATATGATAGGAGTAAGAAGCTTGGGGACTCACGTTAAACAAGCACCCCGGTGAGAGGCTAAAGAACTTACATTAAACAAGTACCCGGTGAGAGGCTTGGGGACTCGCGTTTAATTTTTTCATAGTCTTCGTCACTTTGAATTATTAGGTTATTAGGTTCTTAGTTAAAAGGTTTTGAATTATTTGGGTTCTAATATTATAAGGTTATGGGGTCTTTAGTTATTGGGTTCTTAAGTTATTGAGGTTATTGTTTTTATTATTGTTTATTGGTTTTGTAATAGCGTCGGCCTTCAATGCCAACAATTCCGCTACTATTACCAAATTATTTAAGGGGAGGGCAAGGGAGGTGGTGTGTCTCTCCTAGCAAAGCAGGAAAGAGAAGGTGTAGACACAATGATCTTCACACACACAGTTTCATTAATCAACCGTTTATTACAGCTGCACTACCTTGAGTATCGACGAAAATACAAAAGTTACCTAATACTAATGATATAAAGACTTATGCTAAACGAGGTGACCGGCACGTAGCGCCATGTCACCTCATTAACCGGCTCAAATTAAACTATATAACAACGAAACGTTGCGCCGGCTCGTAAAAGCCTGGCGCCGCACATAAACCGCGAAACAATGCCGAGGAAACAGAGAGAGAAAAGAGAGGAGAGAAAACTGAACCTGACCAAATGTGATGGATGTGGCAGGTGGGCTGCAGGTGTGTTGATTGGCGCAAGATGTAGCCCAGTTCTGACGCTGTCATGGCTCTCACACTCTCTCTGATTTATGATAGCAAGAATGGCGACCCCTGAGGACTTCTGGTGCGGCCGATCTCTCAAGCCTGCGTCGATCTAGTGTCGCGAGTGCGTGAGAGTTGGCTTCTTACGCCTTCCCCACTACTGTTTTCCTAATCGGCAGCACGCGGCACTGCCCAGCGCGACAAGTGCCGCGCGCCAAGCCTCACCGAACTACATATTTTCTTCTCTCTCTCTCTCTCTCTCTTACTCTTGATGTTTCTCCCCATTTCGCTTGCTCGCTGCTGCCTCCTCTCTCTCTCTCTCTCTCTTCTAGCAGCAATGCTGGAAAGAATAAAGGCAGGCATCAGACACGTAAAATAACATGCGTCTGATGCCAGCCGTGCGCCTTCGCCTAGGATAGAAAGAGAAGCATGTACACGGTCAGGCCATGACCAGCCTACACCGTCACAGTTTTTAAGTAATTGGGTTATTAGATTATTAGAGTTATTAGTTATTGGGTTATTGGGTTGTTACGTCCTATTAATTGTGAGACGCGAAAATTTTCTATCCTTTTTGGGTTGTGATTTCTCACTTTACCCGGGTAAGGAAAGATTGGTGTTGCTTATAAATACATATTTTTCTTGAATCTAAAATCCAGTATTCAAGCGCCAATCCTTTCAGAAGGCTATGTGAATACTTGATAAAAGATTCCACTTCGTCCTAGAAAGATCCTAATGATCCAAGTTCTGAGCGTTAAACTAATGTATCAAGTCTATCCAACTCATTTTTCAACGAGAGGACCCAGCGATACGGAATTGGGGAGATGAATTTAAAAAGGGGAAGAAATGTGAAATATAAATAGTTGAAATAAAACTTACTGTTTATTTTAGGTGGAGTCCTTTAAAAAACATAATTTAACTAATTATAAAACTTGAGCCTTGCACGCTCGCAAAAATTGAAACTAAAAACTAAGTTTCCAAAAAAAGTATCCTTGGGCTTCTGAGAGAGAGTGAGTTCTGCGAGTGTGGCACTTTTTGCTGCGAGTGGCGTAGCAGTTGCAAACAGTTCGCGCCTTACTTAGCACATTCCCTCGAGATGCGCTATTTTTCAAAATAAAGCCGTAAGGGCCTCTGAAGGATTTGGGTATGAAAACTTTAAAACTGATTGGTGAAAATTTTCCCGTAAAAGGGAAGAGTACAAGTTTTCTTAAGATAGATGGAGTTACTCATGCCAAATCGCGTATAAATGTACTATTGTTTTAAATTTTAGCGTGCAATGTCTTAACATACTTTTATTACTTAATTATTATCTATTATAAGTCATTTAATATTGTAAAGGGGTGAATGCTCCGTATTTTTAATTCGATTATTTACCCGCGCGATTGCATCGAAGAGCGCGCGGTGCTGTCGAAACGTTCAAATTCATTAATCGGAGAACAGGAGGGGACGGGAGTCAGTCAACCAACTTGCTACTAGTGAGAAATAATAACAGGGAAATTATAATCAGTATCACAAGCGTATTAGTTTATTTCCCTATTCTCTACAGTTAGTGTATGTGTGTTGCTCACACTTTTCCGCTTTGAGGGTGGCGCAGCGTAATCAAACATTACCACCCCTCTCTCTGGGTGCCAATCAGTTGGCATAGCCCACTGTCTTTCACTCCTTCGCTTTCAAACACATTGGAGATCCGGAAGTCAAGTTTGCTACGACATCCCTGACGCACACAGCGAGTCGGAACCTTTTTGATCTAAGGCCGCGAAACGAAAGGAGTACCGATCTTTTCACAGTTCGACCCTCAAGGAGAGCGGAACTAAAGGCTTAACCCTCGGTTTGGGCGCGACGGGACTCTAGTTGCCCCAACGTCTACTACTACGTCGGAAGCACGCAGCATACAAATCTTACGAGATTTGCTTGACCTGGTACCACTTCCCCGCAGAGGCCAACCCAAATTGGGATGTCAGAAGAGAGACTCAGCCAGGACAGCCAGAGGAAATTCCTAAGACGATCAACCAACTAAGCCTCCCCTCCTGGGCTCGCATTCGAAGAACATCCCACCCTGCGTACCTGTATTAAGGGATTTCTCCCACGACTCAGGGGTCCATCGCTTCGACGTACCGAGGCACGTTTTCCCATTGCGTTTCGGTCATCCCCGCTCACGCTGGTAGGTATTCGTTATTCGAAAAGGTTGTGTCCTGATCTTTGCCGGAGTCTCGGATTTCGCTTTCTATGGAAGGCTTTTATGACTCGCTGATATTGATCTCTGCTCTTTCGATTAATATTTTCTGACTTGGGTCGGGGTGCGGGGTCCCGCCTAGCCGACAAGGCGACTCCCCAGGCAGTTTTCAATATTCGTGCCAGTCATGCCACTCATTCGAATCAATTTCCGAAATCCAGGCTCAAATCAGGTGTTTTAGCGTTCGAAATTAGCGTTCAAATTGTGTTTTCTCACACAAAGGTGTCGGGCCTTACTCCCGGAGCTCGAGGCAAAGAACTTTGGGTGGTTGCTATGACTACGGTCACGACTCTTTACCCACAATAGTGGCACCTACCGATTGCCAGTCGATAGGGAGTAATTTCTTATCTACCCGAATTAAATTCGGATTGCCGGAACCATTGGTCCTCTGCAACTAGCTCCCGGAGCGGTCTCCCGTCCTCTAAGAGGGCGCGCGGTACCACAATCCCGAGAGATTTCCCCTCAAGCGAATCCCGGATTTTTGCTTTTCTGGACTCGAGTTGAGCTCTTGGGGTGTAGTAGACACCGCGATGAATGTTTGGGCGTTTACAGGCCGCACCTCACCACATGTTTTCATGGTCGGTGTTATTTCTTTTGTTTGGCCGATTGGCCTTTTGCCCTAGGGGCAAGCGTTGTGTGTTTTGCCTACTGTTTCTTTACTGAAACAGCGTTTTCAGCCCCACCACGTGAAGGTACACATCCGCATTTGTGATTGCAAGTCTTCGTTCAAATAGACATTGCATTCACTTCGGGTCGACTAGCATTAGTTGCTTGTCGAGGGCAATCGGTGACGCATTTTGTACTTCAGCATTTGCATTTGCATATGCCCGTACAGGTAAGAGAAGTTTACGACATCCTCTCCCAAAACAACAAGTCTCGTTGTTTTGAGAAGTCTCCACTCTCTGTTGAGGAAGACAATTACTGTCCGCCGCTTTGACAAAAGATTTTTGCACAAAGTGACCTGACCAGCCTCGCGGCTGGCCATATGGTGCACTGTGTACATCATCTATGTTTTTGCTAACCGGACCATAATCGAGCTTCCTGAGAGCGTCGTGATTGCAACCGCCCTCTATTCTCTACAGTATACTTGGCCCGCGTGTTTATGTTTACAAAGCGCGCGCGCGTCAATAACATGCAGCGTCGGAGCGATCGCAGCTCTTTGTTCGCCGGGTTAGCACATGCATGCTACCGATTCTTACAAAGTACGAGGGATTAGCAATTAGTTTCGCGCAATCGCGATTTAAAGCTGGCCAGCTTACCTTCGTATCGGTCGCACTACTCGCAAGGGGAAAGGAGACAAGTTCGTTATCGTCAGTCCTTCACAGGAGAAGTCCGCTCTTGGTTTCGCCCTCAATGGCGAAACTCTTCACTCACGCTCACTTACACACACTCGCTGCCACAGCGACGAAAACAGTTCTCGCGAGCTCGGAGGCGTCACTTCTTACGACTCGGAAAATCGGCTGGCTCACTTCTTATTCATCGCGGAAACTTTGGCGGAAAAATCTGGCTTATTGCTCAGCGGCTGGATGCTCGGATAACTTACCCTCAACTCGTTCATTTATATTCGCGCGCGTTCCGTCCCGTCTCATACCGAATTCCCTTATTTCATTTTCCCCAACCAGTAAGTGCTGCCCTCGCAAGCAGCCGCATAGTTAAGGTGATAGCGCTAATAAGACGTTTACCGTCACAGCCCCCTTCTAGTCTGGATCTATGGGGTCCTTGACGATAGAATCGTTAGCGCTATTCCTTTCGAGGTTAGGAGGGTAAAGGTCAATAATAAGGTCATGTTCTACGTGGTATTTCATACTTTATTGTGTATAATCTGGGATCGGTCCTGCCCACGGGGGCAGGGATCTTCTTCCAGGAGGGTCACCGGGTTACTTCCCGGCCTTCGTCGTCCAGCTTAGGGCGTCCGCGTGCCTCCCAGCTCAGCCTCTCGTTGACCAGGTCGATATGCTGCCGGACACGGGGACAACGGTCCGTGCGGGTCACCTCGGGGTAGTGGCATACGTTGCACCCCTCCGCCTGGGCTCGGGATAAGGTACCCCGAAGGAGATCTCGTTCCCTGGGGGTCAGCAGCAACCTATCGCGCCGATTCGAGGCGGACCACAACGGTCTTTCGACCGTGGGGTCCTCACCCGTGGACCCCAGCACGAGGTTGATGTGGACGTGTGGGTCCAGTTGCTTGACCCCCATTGCTGCCATCCACGTTTACCACCAAGTTCACCTCGCACGTTCGTTGGTCCTGGTGTGCCGCGGCTGCTGGTCCGACCCCTGGATTTGCGGTTCGCACTTCGGTGGATGGAGGCTGGGTGGGGACTTTTGGTGCGCCACCGACCGGGTCGAGGGCCTGGCGATGACGGCGCTGCACATCCTTTAGTGCTTGCGCGAACTGGCGCCGGCGGGACACCACCGTGTTCCAATGTTCGAAGTCACTGGGGCGGTGTCCCGCGGCCGTATACACATCGAATTCCGCGTATACGGCCCGTTGGAATCCGTTAAGGGTGGTCCAGCCTTGCTCGACCTCCCTTAAGCCCTCCACTATTTCTTCCCAGGTTCGTTCACCAGGCGAGGATGCCTGGCTGGTGAACCTGGGGCACCAGGTCGCGCTGATGGGGGCGCCCTCTGTTTGGGTACCCACCGACGTTTGTGGAGCCCTCAACGGGATGGCTCCCGCTGGGGGTCCGGGTAGCGGCGCAATACCCGGTGTTGACGATGTGGTGGTGGTGGTCCCTTCGTCGGTGAGCTCCTCTATCAGTATGGATGACGATCTCTCGTGAGCTCACATCCGTGCTTGCTTCTCTTCCTCCCTCTTTCCACCGAGGAGGTGTAGGGCGGCGTGGATCACGCCCTCGACGGCGGGGCCCAAGTTCAGCCCAATGAGAGCGGCCGCCGCCTGCTCAAATTGCTCGAGCGAGATCTTCATCCTGTAACAGTTTTACGCATCAGTATCGATAACCCTTTCCTCGGGTATCGAAGGTTGGCGCCTGTTCGGCTGCTCAGGACCTTCTTCGCTGGGATCGAAGGTGGGGTCCTTTGCATCGGTCTCCCAGGTGCTTCGTTCGCAGGACCTCATGCATCCTTTTCACAACGACGGGAAGGGAGATATGTGGATTTTGTCGATTCGATGGGGTTCGGGTGGTTAGTACGTTCTTGCGAGGTCTTCCTCGTGGGCACTTTACCGCATTATTTGACGGGATTATTATCACGGTCTTATCGAGAGGGTTAAAAGGGGCGTGACGAGGGTGGCTCAACCTTGTCGCGTTATCGTTCTGAAGTGTGTCATCCGTGATAACGACGGTTCCCTCGGTGGCAGGAGTATCGTCGTCATCTCGCTGTCGGGTTCCATCTTCTGGCAAGGTATCCTCCTGTCCATAGTAGGGTTTGAGGTCTTTGGCGTGAACCAATTCCCTGACCTCTTCCTGCTGGTTGGCAAGGCGGTACGAGTTGACTCCGAGTGCTTTCGTGACTATGCAGAGACCACGAATTTTGGAGCTAGCTTTGCGGAAATACCTTGCATTGCACTGGATAATACGCGATTTCGTTTCCATACCCAGTCTCTTTCTTTGAATCCGGGGGCCCTGTGCTTGGCGTTATAATACTTCGCCTGCCTAAAACTCGTCCGAAGCGATTTCTTGAGCTTGTTGAATAACGAACCGGTTATTCTTCATATACTCGTTCCACTATCCGATTCGAAGCAAACCTTCCTCTCGGGCCGCAAGCTCGTCCATTTATCTCCGAAGGGTGTTCGGGGCTTCCGGTTGCCTACCGTAGTTGATCATGGCAGGGCTGGTTCCCGTGGAACTGTGGATGGCAGTGTTTAACGCGAACGCGAGTACAGGTAATACTCGGTCCCATTCGTTGTGATTCCCGCGTAGGTACGAGGTTATCATCGTCTTCAGAGTTCTGTTAACTCTTTCGGTAGGGTTAGCTTGTGAGGTATAGGTCGTCGTAAAGGTCTGGTTTATCCCTTGGTCTCTTAGATATCCGTCTACAAGCTGGTTACGGAATTCATTAACCGACAGGAAGAGCTTATGCGCACCGAAGCGCAGGATCACTCATTCCCGGAGTTCCTTCGCGATCGTCTTACCATTGGCACTACGTATAGGTATGCACTCGACCCATCGCGTGAATAAGTCGATGAATACTAATACGTATTCGTGTCCACGGGGGCTCCTTGGAAAGGGTCCGTCAATGTCGCCCGCCACCACTTGTCAAGGTGTGGTCAACATCCGATCCCTCATGAGTCCGCGCGGCAGTCGTTATCCGACCTTACATCTGACACTTTTGAACATAACCTTTGACGTCCGCGTACATTCCTGGTCAATAGTAAGGTCTTCACACGTCCCAAATGTTCAGCGGTTTCAAGGTCGTGGTTCTCGAACAGGACCGTCTTTTGGTCTTCCGGTGGCACGACAAGCTTCCAAGTGTCCTCGTACCCGTATTCGCCTTGATAGTCACAACTTGACTTTTGGTGATACATCACTTTGCCAACTATTTTCCAGTCCGGGTAGTCTTCTGGGTTGTCCTCAACGCGTCGGAACTGTTCCGAGTACCAGGCTTGCTCCCCTCTCTTCGGCTGGTCCATTGCATTAACCTCTGCCTCCGCGGGCTCAAAACCGCGCGATAACGCATCGGGCAGTACGTTGTCGGCCCCCTTTCGATACTCTATCTCGAAAGTATGGCCTTGGAGTTGCAAGGCCCATCGGGCTAGACGTCCTATTGTGTTCTTCAAATTGTACTGCCATTTCAAACTGTTGTGGTCCGTTACTACCTTGAATCGGTATGCCTCTATATACGGGCGGAACTTTTGTATAGTTCATACGACCCCCAAGCATTCGCGCTCCGTGGCAGAGTAATTTTGCTCCGCCGGTTTAAGGACTCTGCTAGCGTACTCGATGATTCGGTCTTCGTTTCATACTCTTTGAATCAGGACGGCTCCGATCCCCGTAGCGCTAGCGTCTGTTTCCAAAACGTACTGCCCGTCGGGTTCCGGTAATCCGAGGCACGGTGCGGATATCATGAGTGCCTTAAGTTTGGCCTTCGCCAAACTTAAGGCCTTCTTTTTGGTTCTTGGTTCTTGGTCTGATCTCCACAAGTATTCGAATTTTTTTCCCGTTAGTCTCGTTAACGGTTGAGCGTGCGTGGCGAAGTCACTAAAGAATCGGCGGTACCATGAACCAACCCCCAGGAAAGTACGCAGCTGTCGCACATTTCCTGGTCGGGGGTACTCCACGATAGAGCGCACCTTTTCAGGTTCGGGCCTGATACCCTCGCGGTCAATCAACAAATCCAGATATTTAGCCTCCGGCTTGCAGAAGACGCTCTTCTCTAGATTAATCGAGAGTCCCGCCCGACATAACCTATCCAATACGGTTTTAAGATGTTGTAGGTGATCTTCGAATTTGGACGATACCACGATGATATCGTCCAAATAGGCGAAGGCGAAATCGCTAAGCTCAGGTCCGATCACGCTATCTATTAACCGTTGGAAGGTGGCGCCGGCGTACGAGAGACCGAATGGCATTCGTACGAACTGGAAATGCCCCAATCCGGGTACGGTAAAGGCAGTGATAGGTCGAGATTCGGGTTTGAGTGGTATTTGGTGATACGCGCTACTGAGGTCGAGTGTGAAGATATAGCGTGCGTTTCGTAAGCACCTCAATATATCTTGCATAAACGGTAGCGGATACGCGTTTGCCTCGGTGACCTTGTTGACCTTCCTGAAGTCTATACAAAATCGATACGAACCATCCTTCTTGCGTATCATAACTACTGGGCTCGAACATCCGCTATCCGCCGGCTCGAACACCCCTTGGTCTAACATTTCCCTTACCAACCTGTGCATTTCTTGCTCGACCTTGTGCGACACTGGATAGTAGCGCTGCTTGATCGGTTTCGTATCACCGACCCGAATCTCGTGTTCAATGCCTTCCGCACATCCTAGTCCTACGGGAGTCTGCGATAAGGTCTTGCTGATGGTCCTCTGCAATATCGCCTGTTGAGAGGCTGTTACCTCGGCTAGTCCGATCGTAGCTAATCTCGTACCAGCCTCTAAACTAGCTACCTCTAGCTTCATCTTGGTTTGTGATTTCTGGAGCAGTAACATATCATCGTCAGAGTCAAGTACCGCTCAAAACAATCTAACGAAATTCACTCATAGGATATATTTATCGACGAGGGTTGGGAGTATTGCTACCCTCGTCGCCATCGTCATATCTCCCACGGTGAACGGCAACATGGCGTGGCCAACGATTGTCAACTTACGGCCATCTGGTAGTCCTGCTGTACCCGCGTGGGTGGTATCCAACCTGATGCCTAGCACAGACGCTATCTGTAGAGCATTACTACCCATTTCTGTGATGAAAGCTCCCGGATCATAGAGAGCCCTTATCTGGAAGTCTCCTATTTTCACCGATAGCCACCAGCGCGTTTCTTGTTCCGGGGAATATAGCGAAACAGATTCAACGGTTCCACAGCCTTGCTCTATGCATTCCATAGCGCTACCCACTGTGCTCTCGCGTGGTAAAGTGACGTCACTTGTCGTTCGAACCACTTCGGTTCGGACTATTGGGGTCCCATGGGAGTACAACTTGATGGTTTATCTGCCGTTACCATCGCCCCCGGGGGCGTGGGCGATTCATTCGCCACCACCTCGGCCGGTCTTTGGTCTTGGGCTTTACTAACATCAATACCCTCTTTCTCCGCGTTCACTTTACCGACGCTTTCATCATTGGCATAACCAGGGACATTCTCGCTCTCGTCGTCCAACACACTCGCTACTATTGCTACTGACTATGTTGGCGAAGGCCGCGAGATTTCGTTTACGGGGTTTGTTTTAGGGGACAAAGGAGTGGGGTCAACCCCACCTAACCACTCCTATCCTCGTTTCCCTTATTACATTGAGGACAGTACTTTTTGCTGTATCCCAATAATCCGCACTCGATACACTTGAGTGGCTTAGAGAAGTCTCTCTCCCGCTTTCGAGGAGCTTCTGGCTTCTTGGTGCGGTCCTCCGATGTCAAGTCAAACGAAATTATACTTCATCCCTTTCGACATTTCCTTGAGGGATACTAGCACTTGGCTTAGTATATCGGCGGGTGGAGCCTTCTTCTCGCCATCAACTGCCTCGAGGCTTGGACCAGGCGTCGCCCCCCGTGGCGTCGGTGTGTAGATGACCTGGTGCGTTACCTTCTCAAGCACTTTCTCCATACGATCTAACTTGTCGCTGACCTCCGGCTTATCGCTGGACATCGCTGCCACTTTACTCTTGCGGCCCTTGCTTCCATCAGCGCGAGGGTGGTGCGCTAACTCCGGGTATAGAGGTGACCACCCGTTCTGCCCTGCTCTGGTGCAAGCTGTTTTGTACCGCCATGGCTAGCGCTGTCAAGGTTCGTATGGACCTCACCTCGGACCTACGCACTTGGCCCTGAATGTCCGGGAGGAGGTTAGCGTGCAACAGGTTTAATTGGCATTCAGGCGCCATCTGGGGGTATAGTCGCTTCATCAGGCCCATCATGTTGGCGATGTCAAATATAGAGGTTCCCATTAAAAAAATTTCTTTGATCTCCAAATGACTTTACAATTAAAGTTCCAGATCAAAACTAAATTTACAGTTAAACGGGTCCCTTCGACCGCGACATCTTTTGTTTTAACTATTTTTTTATCGATTATTTTCAAAGATATTTGAGTGGATCGATTAAAATGGGCCACCCTCTATATGGAATACATATAATAGAAATTCTAACATTTTTATAATAAATTCTTATTGACTAATGTAACGGTCCAGTTTGATTTGCTACTTCACATGTATGCCTAAATGTATTAGGGCAGTTATCAAAAATCAAAAATCAATATAAAGAGCGTGACGTTACAAGCGTGGGAAATGTATTGTTTGCGATGTAAAATCAATGATTGCAAAGTTTTTTTAACGATCAAAAACATTTTTTCAGTCAATTTTCATGCAAAAATCTGAAATCTTGAGTTATTATAATTATTCAATACGTATTTGTTAACTTAATATAATTTGCAACTAAATATCGCTAGTAGTTTTGCAGTAAATAAATATGATGCGAATTTGAATATATAACAGCGATCCTAGCACTTTAAGAAAGAGAATCAAGAATTTGACAGTTGATAACTAATTTTTAACTGAGTTATGAATAAATAAAAATAGTTATAATTTATTTAAGCAATTAAAATTGCGTTGCGAGCTAGCGATTCAACTGTACATACATATAAAATTACTGATAACGTTTTCAACCCGTTTGTTGATTTTATGATGGCAAAAAGAATAATTTGCGAATTAATCATTTAATTATTATTGGAAAACTGTTTGTTAAATTAGTGATTTTTATTTTAAATAATTTTCCCCATATCACGAGTGATTTTTTTATGTAAAATTTATCTGTAAAATTATTGTAAATTTGGTGTTAACCACTTATCTAACTTTAATCGCTTATAACTTTAAGATGCGATTTTTCCTTGAAAAACGGTTTATCCTAAAAATTTGTCATCTTCGAATTGATTTTTTAAGTCACCAACTTTTCGAGTGAGGTATTTCCCGACAAAACCTGTTCAAAAATTGTGCGAATGTCAATAGAGCTTCGCAGTGTCAACCAAGCGTAAAAAAAGGAGCCTCTTTCACGAGTATAAATTCGCTCGTCGCTGCAGCAAGAGGACTTACGATCCTGCCTTGCTTGACAGCGCGAGCACTGTTTGAAATTAAGACTCAGCTATTTCCTGAGATCAAATTTCATTATTCAGTGGTTCACTCTGCTATTTCCTTTCATCTAAGATAATCTAATAGCTTAACTCGTAAACTCTCTCTCTTATGAGAAAAAAGCAACCTTAAACTATCTCCTTTTATCTTTATCTTAGACTATCTGTCAACAAAATTAATATTGCCTAGAGATTGGACTAAGTATTCGTTGCGGCGCTGTCGGACATTTCCTCAATAGATACTACAGTACTTAGTTGTATTATTTCCAACGGCCTGTCGAAGCAGCGAACTACGCGGAAACAATATCAATCACAAAGTACCTTTACGTGTCAACTTCTTTCTTGTTGTCGGAAACACGATTATAAATATATCTTAGATTCCGAACTATATATTTACATAACGTAGGATAAAGATCAAACGTTACACTAATAATGTTTTGGAAGATTATTTTCAATTCTCAATGCTTCTATTGTAATGTTTTTTTTGTATCATATTGTGTCCATGCCATAATTTTCGATACTTTTTCATGTACTGTCTTCCTATTTATTTTTTTCTATATTTAATTGTGCAGTAGATTGGTATAGTTTCGTTGAGCTTACCATATAATAGAGGATAAGCTCTGGTTCGGGTGATCATGGGAGACAACAAAAGAATTTATTAAGATTTAATTGGACTTCCCGAATTATATTTTGCGTACTAACTCATTCATATTATAAAAATTTCTATATAGTGACACACTCTTGCAGCTACTTTAACATTATGGCGGCAGTTTTAATGATTAATCAAACTAGGAAGCACGGACTTAATCACATTGCGAGGCTTTGAGGTTCATAATGCCATGATTGCGATTTTATTCCATTTTTAATCTTCATAAGAAAGCTATGAAATTCACCTGTATGAGAATTATATCCTAGGTACTACGATTATTATAGTTATCATGGTTATTGTTTCGTATACATATTAAATATTGTGCGTACATGTGAAAGAAGAAAACTATTGTAAAAAATTAGAATTATACTTATTTTGCTTAAGTCCTTGAATCTTTGTAACAATGAATCATTTATTTTTCAACAGGGATGGTGATTTTGAACGAGCATCTAAAGTATTCCTCACAACAGATTTACTTGGACAAGTCTATTTCTGTTATCTAATTAGAAATCAATCTCGTCTTTTTTTAGCAAGAATAGAAAAATCTAATGATCCTAATCAAATTATTTTAGGGATGCTTTATTCAGTAACAGCTAAAGATGCAATCAGTTTACAGGTATTCTATTGATATTTATTTTTTATCATATCTGAGGCCAGTATTATAACATAGTTTATTCTATTAATAATTAATGAAATGCAGTGCCGATGAATAGCTGTCACCCACCAAAAAAAATTTGTCACAAATGTAAAGTCCTATATTTATGTGATAAATGAATATACCGATACTAGTAATTAAAAATTTGATTTTCTCAATTGAATAAAGCAATACCTTTCATATTCCGTTAGCTTTCTATTAAAAATTGCGTTTTTTACATTAATAAATCGAATCATTTTTTTCTATTTTTTATCCCTCATAAAAAATATGTTCTAACTTTCGAAAAAGTAAATCTGTTTTTTTTTTTAAATAGGTAGAATAGATGTACATTTGTTTCCTCTTTAAAATGAGCTCGAAGGATCCTTTCTTATCGAATCAATAAAAAGTTCATTTGTGTTAATAAATCACTTTTTTCAAGTTTGATTATCTTCGGACATATATACTATGAAAAAAAACTTCAAAGAGAAAAAATGTTTGCTTTTGCATGTGGAATAAATATTTACTAAAAAGAATTAAGTTTTGGAAAAAAAAACTATTTTTGTTTTTAACGTCCATTATAGACGGATCTAGAAAAGTTTGAATTTTGGTAATGTTAGTATTGAGTGGGAACTAACTTATGTACGCAACTATAAATCAAAATTTTCATATATTTTTGCTTTAACTATAGCAACAAAAAATTTATCTTCTATTAGTGAATCATCACAGGAAATTGTTACGCTCTAAAATCGCAGCTCTAAACACTCAATACACGCGTCTATCTGATACCTACGTACCTTAGTACGAGTGAGACGACTATTTAGAGAGAGTAATAAGGTAGGAAAGGGCGCAAGTAAAAGTAAAATGACCGGCTCAAAAAAATGAGTGTTAAAGAGAGAATAATATGAGATGGCTAATAATTAGAATAGGCGTATACGTGGAAAGAATGATGAACTTATGCTTTTCGTTTGATGAATTAGAAACTGTCGGAGTGATGAATGGAATAATTATGCGTTATTATGACTAATCAGTATTGAAATTACGTGGAAAACAGCGCTGATAATTTAATAATGACACCCATGGCCAACAAACTCGAAAGAGATAGAGAGAGAAATTGACGTACAAACGATAAGTCACTGCGCTTTACTATTACCTACTTCCTGCTAATCACGTTATGAGCTGACATTTTCTCTTATGTTCCGAGCAAAGACAAGATGAGACATTTTATATGCACAGGAGGATGGCTGAAACTTCTGAGAGGTGATGAGATTTTCCCTTCTTTGAAAGTAAACGAAGAAGTAGTGAGTACCATCGGTGAGTTGTAGTCGTGACCAAATCTGCGCGAATCAACCGTTTCCGATTTCTACTGTGATCGACCCGACTTGTAATTTTTGGGACTGTGGATTGTGATTACGTCGCGAAGCGCCTAACGTAGAGAAGACGAGTCAGATGTTACAGGAAATAATATTAGATTGTTTGATTGTGGGTATAAATCATGTAAACAATCGACGTCTTAGTGATCTCACGAGTCAGGCCAAGGGAACAGTAAGGGGTTTGAACCTCGGATTGTTTGAAAATTCCCAGACGTACTCTAATTTACAACATAAATAAAGTTCTCAAGCATGGTACTATTGTTTATAGAGATAGATGAGACAATCTAACAGTGACTCCTAAGCTAAATAATGAATTTATAGTAAGCTACTCTTGATCCCTTGATCCTCTACTATATACGAGTTCCTAGATTAATGATTATTGCTAGATACTAGACTATGGATCAAATTAGTTTACAAATTAGTTTACATAGGAATCATTTAAATGTTATTTGTTATTTGAATAATAATATTATATAAACATTACACATTTGTAAATCGATATGTTATTACAGTCTATTTACTGAATGGGTATGAGTAATCCTATGACTACATTTCATATATATTACATATAAGTAAACCGATATAAAAAATTTATTATATACAAAAATTTTTTTCATATAAATATTTTTATAACACTCGCTGATTATACATGCAGCTTTTCCGAACGGTTTCATTCATCATGAGATCAAGCCACGGTGAAAACTGAATTAATGATTTGATAAAGTGAACTGTCAGTAATATTGGATGATGCCCAACGCTGCTTTACTTAATGATTGACTTTATAAGCTTTGGTTACTGAAGTGACCTAGCATAAGAAACACAATTCTGATATATAGTCTTGATATCTTGTCTTTCCGCACTGTAACTTTCGTAGTCTAGTATCTAGAAATAGTCATTTATCTAGGAACTCGTATCTAGTAGAAGATCGAGGGGTTAAGTAGCTTGCTAGTTGCAAGAGAGTCGGGGGCTCCTTCTTTGGAACAGTTCGAAGAACTGAACTGAAAGGGTTAGTCCATCGATTTTTATAATTCCGCTTTTTTATCAGGAGCGCTCTTGCTCTCTCCTAAGGCTCTTGTCTTAGAGGGTAAAAATCATCCAGTGGTAGCGTAGCTAACAAGATATACCAACGACGTCATGGCGATGTTGTTAAACACTTAGTTTCTTATTGAAATTAATGCTAATTAGAGAAAAAATGTAATGTCAGATTTGGCCAGTGTAACGAGTAATAATGTAGAAACTTCTTTTACATTCCCAGATGATATTATTAACAAAATGTAGCGTATTAAACAACCAACTATAATAAAATTAGATTCAAGGTATCAAAATATTTTGTTGTCGAAGCAAAAACAAAAAAGCCAATGAACCAAACAGATATATACTCGATCATTGGCGATTCAAAGACGTATGAACACTCGTATCTTTCGAGATATTTAAAATTGTTAAAAATAATTGTTTTGGGCGAAAAATTCATTGCACGCTATGTATTTAAGAAATTAAAATGTCTAACAAGTGTTTCGTATTACGCTCGAAAATAGCTGCAAAATGATTGTTGTGACAATGTGTATATAATTGTTTGAGTGTGAAATTGAGAGTATAAAGAATTGATGATAAATAAAAAAAAAAGAAATTTCAGACTGAAGATAAAAATACATCTATCTCGTACGACTTTATAAATAATTCTTGAAGTGTTTTTATATATTTTATAAATACTTTAATAATTATGTATTGTAACGGGGGAGATAAATCTGAAAATGAGAAATTTATTTAAGAACAAACTCCCACGATGCAGAGCAAACCGCCGCTCTATTAAACACGTATGATAGTACGTGTATTCGCCTTAACGTCAGATGATTTATCCTAGTTGTCTTCTATCGAACGGAGTTGAACTCACCTTAAGTCACGTGTTTTGTGACACTTGATGAGTTTTAAGTGTGAGCGACTTTACTCCTAATCTTCTTAATCCCCTAGATGTAATTGGATTAAAACCTAAGCCTTTTTCAATTACTTAAGCTACTAGGAAAATTAAATGACGAAAATCGGCGAATAAATTTAACAGACTTTAATTAATAAAAATCACTACAGTCTTTGTAGGGCCGAAAGACTAACGTACGCGAATAGGATTTTACAATTAGTATTATTCGGTGAGAAAGAGAGAGAGAGAAGATTCTAATATTACCGCGAACTAACGCTCGGCGCGAATATACAAAATATGGCTATCTCAAATATACAAAATACCGAAAGTATTTTGTATCGCTTAAAATGACGGGAGGTGCACCTACCATGCGGTGCAATTACGGTGATCAGCCGTAATTGTTGTTGTAAAATTTTAACTGCCGCTGCTCCTCAATTATCAGCTGCTCCGCCTTATATTTCCTCTATCAGCTATTATCTACTGCTTCTATACCGCTGCTTTCTGCTGCAATATCGTCGTTGCACACCCGCACGTATTTGTCCCAGAGAAAACTATTTATTTTTGCGAATGAAAGTGCAAAACACAAATCGGCGGTAAACTCGTGTAAACAGCTGAGGCGTAACTGCTTATCCAAATGATCGCGCGCCCCCTCTCTCTCTCAATAAGTCGAACTAACGCGCGAGAAGCAGAATCGCGAACTGTTCGATTAATTAAATCGACTACCGTTGCAGTATTCGAAATTTTTGTCCGATTGTTTTTCACTATACAGGCAGGAGTAAAATGTGACTAAAAAATGTTTTGAATTTTGAAAATTTAATTATTGTTAGGAAAAATTGAGAGAAATGTATTAATTTTGTATACACATCATTGGTAAATTTTTTTTCCATTTAGATACAAGACTTTGAAATTTTGCTCGCATGATTGAATTTTTTTTAAATCGTAATTTAGGAAAAGAGCCTGCTTGTAAAATTTTCTTAAATGCTAACCGCTAAAGAAACAAAAAATTTCTGTTATTTTAGCATGAGTGACCTATCGGTTTTAGCAGAAAAGCTCAAATTGTGCATTCAGCCGAGTTACAGACAAAGTCCCGAGCATTTCCCTATACCACGACACTGTTAAATTTTTCAAGGTCAAAGCTTCATTTTTAGGTGACTTAATACGAATTCTACGTCAGAATTCTATGATAACCTAAACTATTGAAGGTTTTTTAACCTAAAATTGTATAAAACATTACCTTTTGGTTACTTAAGAGTAATAGACACCAACATACGAGGTGTGTTCAAAAAGTAAGGTGACTTTGTATTTAAAAAAAAATATTTATTTATTTATCAATATTTATGTTGCCCCCTTCAAAGTAATCCCCCTCAGATACAATACACTTATGCCAACGGTTTTTCCAATCCTCAAAGCACTTCTCATAAGCACTTTTCGATATAGCCTTGAACTCTTCCAGCGATGCAGTCTATATCTCTTCAATCGTTGCAAATCTCCGTCCTTTCATAGGTCTCTTCAGTTTTGGGAACAAGAAAAAGTCACATGGGGCCAAATCCGGTGAATATGGTGGCTGAGGCATGATTGTGGTGTTGTTTTTGGCCAAAAAATCTCTCACAAGGAAAGATGAGTCAGCAGGGGCATTATCGTGATGCAAAAGCCATGAATTGTTTTTCCACAATTCTGGACGTTTTCTTCGTATTGCTTCTCACAAACGGCGCGTAACTTCAAGATAATACTGTTTATTGACCGTACGTCCATATGGTAAGAACTCCTGATGCACCACGCCATGGTAATCGAAGAAAACAGTGAGCAAAACTTTGACCTTTGATCGAACTTGTCGTGCTTTTTTCGGTTTTGGCTCATCTGGGCTCTTCCATTGGGACGATAGGACTTTGGTTTCGATATCATAACCATATACCCATGATTCGTCACCAGTTATGACCCTTTTGAGTAAATCTGGGTCATCGTTGATGTCATTCAACAGTTCTTGAGCGATGCTCATGCGACGGTTCTTTTGGTCAAAATTTAGCAATTTCGGAACAAACTTCGCTAACACACGTCTCATGCCCAAAACGTTCGAAAAAATTTCATGGCACGAGCCAAGCGATATACCAACATCCTCAGCAACTTCTCTGATAGTGATTCGACGATTTTCCAGAACAATTTTCTTCACTGCTTGAACGTTTTCATCAGTTGTTGACGTGCTTGGGCGTCCAGAGCGAGGCTCGCCATTGGCATCTTCCCGGCCATCTTGGAAGAGTTTGTACCACTTGTAAACATTTTTTTTACTCAGAACAGTTTCAGCGTATACCACCGTCAACATTTCAAGTGTTTCGGAGCACTTTATTTTATTTTTTACACAAGATTTGATGCAAATCCTTTGATCCATATTTTTCGATAGCAAGAAATCGCCGAGCACGCAAAACACTTATAACCTTTACGCCTCTCACAACCAAACAAAAAATGCTGTACACTTGAAACTTGGTACAGATGTTCGGGAAGAGTGTACCAAAATAACAAAACAAAAAAATCGATAATCGAAAGTACGTTGCCCGTGAAATTTGAAAAGTCACCTTACTTTTTGAATACACCTCGTAAGTATTGTGACACTAATGATTAAATTTAACGCGTTTTGGGGAATCTTCATCTTGATAACTCCCACGAGCCAAGCAATGGGCCCGTGCCCAAGCCCTTTGTCATAAATTGTTTAAAGGGGAAGGTACGGGAGGCTCTTTCACTCCTCTGTAGCGGTGATGATGACCCTCGTCACGAAGTTGACGTCCCGGACGTTAAACCGAAAGGAAGAGAATGACTGGCGCACACAGTGATCACTCTTAATAATCTTCAACTATATTTATTTACAAACGTTTCACAAGTAAAGAGCGGCGACGCGGATTTAAGTGTCGTCCTCTGCGGCCGCGTGCCTTCGCTTGTGCGGACAAACGCATGGGGCACGGTATTATAATTTAGAGGAACTCAAAGGAGGGTCTTGCCGTTCTCGCCTTTTTTCGCTGTGCTCGCGGATGATCGCGAGCACCTCGTCGACTCGTCGCCCACTCACAAATAGAGAGAGAGAGAGAGAGAGAGAGAGAGAGAGAGAGAGAGAGAGAGAGAGAGAGAGAGAGAGAGAGAGAGAGACGACCTGACTTGACGAAGGCTGCTGGCAGGAAATACTACTGGTACTGCAGGCAGGTTGACGGCAGGCTCTGATGAGGTCCTCAATGTCTTTCGCTGGGAATCCTCTCCTGGACCCAATCTGTTCGGCATCGTATCGCTTCTTTGTCTCTCTCCTATGCTATTCGGATTTTATGGCGCGCGCGCGCTTGGCCATCATAACCGATCTTTCTCCCTCAAGATCTTGGCTCGAACTCTTTCCCCAAAACCACTCGCGTGCCGGCTCGAGGAACTCCGGCGGCTTCGCTCTCGCCAGCGGATCGCTGCGGATCACTCGCGCACACTTACTCGCGTGACGAGTCAATCTCTCTCTCTTCTTTTTGCCGTATTCACTCTCGCTCCTAATTGGCTCTCAATGTCGACACCCGGCACAGGTATTGGCCCTGAAATAAAGCGGTGCGAGCATCGGTATCGGTTCTTAATTTCCACCACGCTTGCCAGGGCAACAGCGAAGGAGCGAGCTGCGAGAGAGAGGT
Source organism: Phymastichus coffea (assembly GCF_024137745.1). Lineage (NCBI taxonomy): Eukaryota > Metazoa > Arthropoda > Insecta > Hymenoptera > Eulophidae > Phymastichus > Phymastichus coffea. The sequence continues at coordinate 5,681,159 of NW_026706812.1, read as the reverse complement.
TAATTACAAGAATAGATAAGAACAAAAGTAGCGAGTATTTTGCTTTCCTCCCCGCTCAAGTGATTGTTATTTCTTAAAGTATTGAGGGAGACAACTATAATGTTTATTTAATCTAGGCTAAGCAAAAATATGTCGTGATCGTTAATTGATTTTGGTATTTTTCTCGAGTGGAACGATAGTATACTTGTAATTAGAGGAATATTGGTTTTTACTGTTGCAAGTTTGATAGTTGCTGGTTCTATTTTAACTTCTCGTAGCTCTGTTTCTTCGTGGTTTTTTTGGTCTCTTTCTTTCTGCTATTATTGGATTATATTGGTTTTCGAATCTTCTAGGAGTTTTGAAAGTTGTAAAGAAGTGAATGACGGAGCTGAATATTGTTACTACGAACTGTATGGACCGGCCATATATTGCATGCAATGTATATCCTCTAATTATAGTGTCTGTGATTATTTTTCCTATATGAAGGATAAGTAGTAGCATAATTAATGCTGACGAGATAGGCCGACACGTCATGAGTTTATCAATGATTACGCTGCAAGTGCTGTCAGATAGTTTTTTCAGCGAATTCTATGTGAAAATATTTTCGGACACTAGTTTTCCATACTTTTCTCGAGCTATAACATTTAGGAGTGATGTTTTTTCCATGGGAAACATTATCTACTGCTGTAATTAAACTAGTTCATCTTGAGAATATTCACCGGTGGATGCCAAGGATTCGATGGAGTTGAAGGTCCATCCTACTTTTGTGTTTGGTTTTAGAGTATAAGTTGGTGTTATTTTGTTTAGTATCGTTGTAAATTATACACTCATTCGGATTTATGTAGTAAGTAAGTATTATTATGTGGTAGTTGACTTGAATGACTTTTTTTTTTAGAATATACGTTCCGAGTGTAAAAAAATTAATTTCGTTTCATGAGGAGACAATTCCATTCGTTGTAGCATTCTTTAAGGTGTAAGATCTAGACTATTACTGGTACGCATTTTATTAAGTGTACCATTTCGCTTGTGATTCTTGCGATATATCTGGGCTTTTTTATGATATTATATACAAATTTGTCTGGAAAAAGGATAGTGATGGACAGGGAATTTTTTATTGTTTTTCTTTCGACTTCGCATTTTGCTTTTATGAAGTTTAAATACAGATTATTGAGTTGTCTCCTGAATTGCTTATCAACACATGCAGATTTCGAGTTAACGTTCGTAAATAAATCTTTGTTTACGTTATCCCTTTTCTAACAAGATCATTCTGAAATGGATAAGTATTTATGTAACTACTCCTTTCTGCAATATACAATTATGAGTACTCTGTTTTTACGAATTCTCGATTATATTTTACTATTTTCTTCTTAACTATTAGGGAAAAATGATATCTCTAGTATTAAATGTGCAAACTACTTCATGGTTCTTGTCATTAGAATATTTTATGGCTAAACTTTTATATAAAATATCGTATGAATTTTTAAAACATTTTGGCAGAACATCTTAGAATGTATAACCCTCTTCCATATCTCAACAAAATTTTTCTGTAAGCTTACCCGAACTTACTTTTAACTTATCACTATTTTGGCTAATTTTGACGTTGTTTTGAATAAGGATAATTTTGATGTACCTTTAGACGAATATCTTATTTCACGATTCGAAGTTATCCGAATAGAACATGCCGTTGCAAATTCAGACCTTCGCGCTACTTGTGAAATCTATGTTGTTCAATTTTTTTTGCGTTTATTTTTAGATTCGTTATTGTATGGAAATTGTCCTAATTAAAAATTCCGATTCTGCGTTTAAGTTGGCATCATTCATGATTTAATTCATAGATATATTTTACTGCGTTATCAGATTCGGAAATTAGGTGTCCAAACACTCCGTAATTCTAAACTGTTCGGCTGATTTCTATTTTACAGTAAAACACCTGTACTTCTCGGAATTCGACTACTTGGATGAGTTCTATATTCACTATTGTTGTATTCACAGGTGTACTGTGGAAATCGCATTCCCTGAAGACCAGCAAGGCAGAAGTTGTGATATTTGTTGTTACACGGAAAAAAAGTAAGCATAGAGCAAGTGCGTAATTTCGCATCCAACGGCAAGCACAGAAACCTAGACCTCAGATAGGTAAAGGTTCGACTAATTGCTAGTCGGCACCCACTGTACTGTCGTTAGCTGCAGAACTATAGTATGGGCAGGTCACTATGCGGACGCAGGCCAACTCGAGCGCGCTAGACTTAAATTTGCTCCAGTACGGACTTGGCAAGACCCATGGCTGATACGCTTAGTATGGTCTAAAGTAGCCCGATTTTTACGATTCGAAAACGGAAATGTTTATTTTTTTATATAGAAGCTAACGTTTTATATTTAATTAAGAATAAATGATTCATTGAAGTAGTCAATTATTTCAAGATCAAATGATAGCGGCCACTCGGCCGGGCTCCCTGCTGTGTAGGACCCGGCCAGCGGTCGGGCGTTTTTGACCTGCTCTCCAAAAAGGTCAATCAAGAAATATCGAAATAATTGACTACTTCAATGAATCATTTATTCTTAATTAAATATAAAACGTTAGCTTCTATATAAAAAAATAAACATTTCCGTTTTCGAATCGTAAAAATCGGGCTACTTTAGACCATACTAAGCGTATCAGCCATGGGTCTTGCCAAGTCCGTACTGGAGCAAATTTAAGTCTAGCGCGCTCGAGTTGGCCTGCGTCCGCATAGTGACCTGCCCATACTATAGTTCTGCAGCTAACGACAGTACAGTGGGTGCCGACTAGCAATTAGTCGAACCTTTACCTATCTGAGGTCTAGGCTTCTGTGCTTGCCGTTGGATGCGAAATTACGCACTTGCTCTATGCTTACTTTTTTTTCCGTGTAGTGACCTATAATGGTACCCGATAAATGCATTGCTTATTCTAGAGAGAGAGAGAGAGAGAGAGAGAGAGAGAGTAGTTAATTAGAGTGTAGTGTAGAGAATATGTTCACAATCATAGTTAGAAAATTCCTAGAACAAAACATATGAAATTAGATTTTTTTTATGTAATACGAGTTTATTTGCGTATACGAATTTATAATGACATCAATATGCTATTTTACCTAACACCAGAAATTTCGAAAGGACCTAAGTTTTTATTTTTATCTAGTTTTCTAGGTGGATAAGCGAAGATCAGTTCATGCGGAGTAACTCTATTAGCACTATGGACACTTATATTGTAGTGAAATTATGCTAATTCTAGTAGAGTATCCGATTCGCTTTTTCTTTTGAGGAAAAGTTCTTCAGATATTCATAGAGAGGGTGGTGTGCCCTTTCTAAGGATCGAATATTATATGCATAGAATCATGGAATCTTGATTATCATCAGTTTTTCAATACAAATGGTTATGTTATGCACTATAATAATAGTAAAATGAATAAATTAGATGGTATTGTAGTCTATATTGTAACGTGCTCGATGCGATAGTATTAGTACTCCCGGACTAGCTAATGTCGACAACAATTAGCCTCGCACCATACGTCCCAGAAGGAGTTCCGGTTAGCTCAGGTGTACACAATCGCAGCGCTAGCGATTGCCCGCGGAGAGGCGTGCGTTCGTACTCCTGCTTAAACCTGTAATGTACATGCAATTGGAGAGGAATGCGAGCGTTCAGTAAAAGACGGCCCGGAATTGACTTCCATATCCCTTTATTGAATCGTTACTTTTACAGTGCCAGAGGCACGCGTCAACCTTCCGCAGCGGTTGTCGCTAATCCCACATCGGCTCGCCTCGCCTCGCTAATGTACAAAACCAGTCGGCTCCGCCGAGCCGACTCTCGCACAGCTATGTGCTTATTGGGAGAGAGAGAGAGAGAGAGAGTAAAGTACGGTGATGCTTACGCTTATGCGATGGACATCGCGGTCCTTCCCTCGGTTTGCACTCGCTCGTCCGATATTTTACCTCCTTGATATGCGCTGTCAGGAGGGGCCTTCGCCGCATGCGCTTGCTGGGCCGACGGTGAAGCCGTCCGTTAGGGTCGTTCGTCGTCAAGGTCACGCGCGAGCGACGAGTCTTCGGTGCTATCGCGGAAGATGCGTCGCGTGCCGCGAACGGAGCGAAAAGCCACGGGGCCTCGCTCGTGTGATATTCGGCGGCCGATATCTTCGCCGCTCCCCACTCTGTTTCTAATTCGCGCTTCGTGGTTACCTATGTGTGCTTGATAGTCGCGAGCGCGCTGCCCTCTCTTCGGTCCTAGCTCTCTCTCTCTCTCTCTCTCTCTCTCTCTCTCTCTCTCTGTACAGGTCGTAAGTTCGTCAGCAGCTCGTGTGCGCGGCTCCTGACGCTTGTCTGTGGTATTAATATGTGTGAGGTCGTAAGCTGTCGCTTACCACGTTACAATATAAACAATGAAATTGCAGAAACTACTGAAACCATCCTAATCAATAAGCTAAAAGTTGTAAATATTACAATTAAGTTCGAAAATAAAAACGAACTACGAGGGGAGTCAATAAGTCTTTACAAAATCCAAGATATGGCGCTCGTCACGCTTTAATTATGATGTTTTTGGCAAGCAGTACTACTAACTAGATATCGTACAAAGTTTCAGCTCGATTCATTAAGTCGTTTTTTTGTGAGCGTTGGTTGAACAAAAAGTTATTGGTCTATTTGAAAAATGGAAAAAACAGAGTTTCGAGTGGTGATAAAACATTTTCATTTGAAAGGCCTTACACCAAAATATATCACAGTTGAGTGGAACGCCGTTCATGGCAAGTCTTCTCCTGTGTTTAAGACTGTTTATAACTGGGTAAATGAATTTAAACGCCGCCGTACAACAACAAAAGATGAACCTCGTTCAGAATGCTCCGTAGATGTGAGTACGCCCGAAATGGTCAACAAAATCCACGATATGATGTTGAATGATTGAAGATTAAAATTGCAAGAAATGGTTGAGGCCACAGGGGTATCAAAGGGTACAATCATTTCAATTTTGCATGAAAAATTGGGGATGAAAAAAATATCAGCAAAATTGGTGCCGCGTTTGCTCACTGTTGAAAACAAACGAACCCGCGTGGTCACCTCTGAGTCTCTTTTGGCACGTATATGTCGTCATCCGGAAGACTTTTATCGTCGACTCGTAACTGTAGACGAAACATAGGTACACCACTACACTCCTGAAACCAAAAAACAGTCCAAACAATGGATTACCGCAGGAGAACCAGCCCCAAAGAAGTCAAAGACAGTAAAGTCAGCTGGAAAGATTATGGTCACGGTTTTCTGGGATGCGTATGGAATCAACTACATCGACGACTTGGTAAAGGGCGAGACGATCACTGGAAAATATTATGCGTCATTATTAGGTTAGCTGAAAGAAAAAATCAGAGAAAAATGTCCTTACTTGAACAAAAAAAATGCCTCTTTCTTCAAGACAATGCTCGAGTTCACACGTGTGCAGTTTCGATGGCAAAAATTAACGATTTAAAGTTCGAATTAATTGACTATCCACCATATTCGCCTGATTTGACTCACAGTAACTTTTTCTTATTTCCTAACCTCAAAAAATTGCGTGCCGGACAACGATTCACGTCGAATGAAGAAGTCATCGCCGAAACAAATGCCTATTTTGAGGGTTTTCAGAAATCATATTTTTCTGATGGCTTAAAAAAACAGGAAGGCCATTTAATAAAATATATCGACCTTCAAGGAGATTATGTTTAAAAATAAAAAAAAATTACGTACCCAAAACTTTTTTTTCCTTCTTTTTGTAAAAACGTATTGATCCCCCCTCGTAGTGTTATTAGCTATCTACAGATCACACAACATACACAAGACAGAATTTCTAGCAAGTATAAAACGCCTTTTGCTTATACATAAAAATAAGAAAAATTTGAATTGTGATATACTAAGTCAAGAATTATTAGACCAAAAATTTCTACAACTTTGACTAGAAAATGGTTACTGCCTAGGATACAATTCCATAACCTGACCTTCTATAGATGATATTAGTAAGGGCTCATGTATAGACCTTTTTTTCATAAAAGTAGAAAGTATTAAATACAATACTTACCTGTTTAACATACCTTTTAATGATCATTATCCAATTTTAATGACATTAAATTCCATTAAAAAAGATATAAAGCATATTAGTAACAATCCAAAAATAAATTTCCACAGATTAATAAATTTTGCAAAAGCAACAAATTGATCAGAATTAATAACTATAGCAGGTCCTAACCAAGCTATCACGAAACTAATAAGAAACATTCAATTACGTATAAATGCAGCAAATTACAGTACTAAAAATAATAATAATAATAGTAACCGAGCAACCAAGAAATGCCTGGATAACTATTGCAATCATTCATTCATATAAAACAAAAGAAAATCTCTATGACATCTGGAAAAAAGATCCCAATAACGTAGTAAAAAAAGAAAATTCTAAGAAATATGTTAAAACATTATACCAAGTAATTAATAAAGCAAAAGAAAACTTTGACAGAATAAAAATTAACCTCAATACCAAGAACCCTCAAAATCTATGGACAATACTAAACAAGAAATTAGGGAAAAACACTAAAAAAATAAAAACTAATAATATCGATTTCATTACTGAGAACAATATTTAAATTACAGACACACAAAAAATAGCCGATAAAATGAAAGAATTCTTCTTTAACGTAGGAAAAGACTTAAGTAATAAAATCAATACGCCCAACAATAAAAACATAAAAATGTCAGAGATGAACAACAAAACTATATTTTTGAAGCCAACAAATACATATGAAATACAAGAAATAATCCATAGAATGAAAAATCAAAAAGACGGAAGAAACTCAAAATTAAATAAAACTTTAACAAGTTTCATCTCAGTACTCCTGGTCCACATAATAAACACTAACATTGACAAAGAAAAATGGCCAGATGCACTTAAAGAAGCGGAGATAATTCCCATACATAAAGCCAAAGAAAAACATTTACCGACAAATTACAGGCCTTATCACTTATATCGAATTTAGCTAAAGTTTTTGAAAAATTAATACTCAAAAGAATAACTAGTTTTGTAATATGATTGCAATCTAATTTCAAACAAGCAATATGGTTTTCAGAAATATAAAAGTACAAAAGATGCACTCTACGGGATAATGAATATAATATACAATCAACTCGATCAAGGAGATCCTATCATTATGACCTTTCTTGACATAGCAAAAGCTTTTGATACAGTAGATCACACTATACTGTTAAATAAATTATACTGCTACGGTATACGAGGAAAAGCTTATGGCCTTATCAAAAGTTACCTAACCAACAGAAAACAGATTGTGAAAGTAAATAACTACATTAGTAAACCTGAAACAATATACATGGGAATCCACGAGGAACGATCGTAGGACCCCTGCTTTTCCTACTCTACATAAATGATATTTTTTCGAATATGTCAGAAAATTCTATCCTATCTTTTGCAGATGATACAGTAGTCATCGTATCTGGTAGGAGTTGGATAGAAGTTTAAAGAAAGATGAATAATCAATTACAAAAAGTAGGTGACTGGTTAGCCTTAAGTAGACTATCATTAAAAATTGATAAAACAGCATATCTTCAATTTGGAAATAACTGTATTAGCACACACAAAAATTTGAATATTTCTATACAACGTAAAACAATTCACAGAGAAAACTACATAAAGTACCTAGGCGTAACTTTTGATAGCAATATGAGATGGGACCATCACTTAACAAATTATAGAAAAGAACCAAGTATTTAACCTTTATCTTTTACAATTTATTAAGAATAATGAGCACGGAAGTGATCAGGATGATCTATTACGCCCTATTCCATAGCATTGCTAATTCCTCTCCTTTCGATATCTAAGTGCTCAACTCATAAGACTATCTCTCTTATGAGAAAAAAGTAGCCTTAGATATCTCCTTACTTCAAATATAATAATTGTTGAGAAATTAAGTTGAGTATTGGTTGCGGCGCTGTCGGGCCTCTTCCCGATAGATGCAATCACGCTCAATTGCGTTTCAAGACGATTCATTGAGTTAGAAAAGTTTGGGTTTCCTACTCGACAAACTTTCATATTTCATTTATAACAGACACGTGTCAACTTCTTGCTACTCTCGGAAACGCGATTACGAATACAACAGAAAGATTCCGAACTATTATTTTGATAACGCGAGAAAGATTCAAACGTTACATTACATTAAGGGTTTCAAACCAATAACTTTTTGAAAAACATTACACTCAGAATTGGAATCATCACCCGATGAAAACATTACAAAATATAACCTTGTAGAAATGGATTTTTAATATTATAGACGAAATGGATGAAGCTAACAACATTAAAGCAATAACAAACAAAATTGAGTCAGCCCCAGGAAAGGCAATAGAATAACCAAATTGCATTAGAATGACTTATGGTGATATCAATTATTTAGGCAATAATAACTGCAGCAGAGGAGTACAAGGTGCCCAAATCTATACCGATTCTGTTTACGGACTCAAAGTCTAACCTAAGCATGAAGATTGTAACGGGAAACAGTCCCGTTGACATAAAAATTAATATATGAGGATTTGCGGATCACGCAAGTAAAGAATCTGGGGTCGGTTAGGCAGGAACAGCTTGGCTCGTCAGGTATTGTCGCGGCATAAGACTCGCACGCCTAAACGCGAGATTAAAAGGTCGAGGAGATAGGCGGAAGGACGGAATAAAACGGACGCGCGTTAAGAAATAAGCGTGTTATTTATTAGACTGACGAATAAATGTTAACAAAAATAATATAACAGCGGCGAAGTAAAAAGGAGAGAGAGAAAGTAAGAAGCTGAATCGGGAGAGAGAGAGAGAGTGAGCTACGCAGCAGTACTTATAAGTTGCTGTCCCTTGAAGATCGGCTCGTAACAGGCGCTCGAATTACAAATTGTAATTAAATAACAAGTCTGAATAGGTTGGCGCAGGTGGTAGGAGGCCGTCACTCACACACTCCACATTCTCGCGATTATTCGGCTCGAAATCTCTCACACGGCACACTCTAAATCACGCTGTCCAGGATTCACAGTCTCAAAGCGCGAGTAACGTGTTGATAGCGGAAAACGTGCGCTCTCGTTTAAGTTCGATCACCGAATATGCCGCGCCAAGACAATCAAGCGCCCTCCTCGCGGTCCACACGTTCGATAGTCAAACCGTCTCTCTCTCTCTCCGTCTTATTCTCTCTCTCTCTATCTCTCTCTCTCTCCCTCTCTCTCTCTCTCTCTCTGTTACGTACTATGCTTCAGCCTACTAAAATTAAAATGAAATATAATATACATTTGGCTTATATTAATAAATTAGAATATGGGAGAGAGACATAACAAGTATCATTCACATTCATTATATGCCCCTTCCCCAGTCACAGGTAGCCAGGGCATACCGGTGCGAAACCTTGGTCTCTCTCCATAGGGTTGATAAATAAAGTATCACGTATGTAATCAAATAAATTTATTAATATCAAATTTGAGTAATTAATGTAAAACGGAAAAAAGATAATAATAGAAAATACTAGAGAAAATAGAGAAATAGAAAAATGGAAAACTAGAAAAGGAATCATACATAGGGATTATAGTGCCTATGCTGGTTGATGTTGAGACATAGGAAACGTCCTCGATTAAGCGTAGGCTTACCCATCGACCCACATCCAATGGATGGCAGCGTTCGGGTAGCTGGAGGCTCTTGCGACACCCGTCAAGTAACAAACGTTGCAGTAACGTTTGTTAATTAGGTCCTTACGTGGATCGGTCCATCGGTCACAGGGGCGCTAGGATGTCGAGGCTGCGGAACGAGGTAGTTCTGCAGGGCGAGCCGTGGCTGCAGTTCGGCGAGTACCGACCCGGTCTCGGCTTGATGCTCGAGTTCCTCGGGCTCGGGTCCCGCACTGAAAAACCTCCTGCTTCGCTCGGCCAGCTGAGCTTGGATAGCTTCAAGCTCTTTCTTTTATGCAGCTCTCTCTTTTTCTAGCTCCTGCTTCTTCTTTTCCGTCTCGCGGTGCTGCTCCCTTTCCTTATCCCATTCAGTTGTGATCGCCTCGAGTACTTTTGAGGTCGACTGCGCCCTGGACCCGGTATATGAATTCACCGGCCAAGGTCCATGCGCGTCCTCCATGGCGCTCAGCAAAATCAAGGACGCTGGCATAAGTCGCGTCCTCTTCGGTGGCAGCCGCTATGCGGGCACGCCGGCGGCTCGGCCTTTTGCCTCAAGCGGAGCCCACTCTTCGTGAAGATCGGCCCAATAACGCTCCTCGGGAGTCGGCTTACCCGTGGGCTCCTCTTCTGGATCTTCCAGCTGGGTTTGCAGCATCTCGCGGATGTGGGCCAGCTGGTCATTAACGTTCGGTTTCTGGGTGCTCGAACTCGGTGCTGGTTCTTCAGCGGCGGCGATGGCCCGTTGGCCAACAGGTATCGCGGTCCCCACCGTGGCATTAAGCCGACCGATCACCTTGGGCCCAAGAGCATTAAATAACCACGCCACGAAGGACTGGACCTTCTCGAGGTCCCCCTCCCACAGGAGGACTGATTTTTTAGGGGTCATGGCCATAATGCTGTTGAAGAAAATAAAAGACGTTAGAGGATCCAAATATGTATATACGGTGTTAAGCAAGCATGCGAAAATGGCAAATCAAAATAAGCGAAACAAAACAAAATAAAGGAAACGACAGGCGGTTGTAGAGGTTAGTCGCGCTCGAAGGGTTACATTTTGGAGCGCAAACGTCGTGGTGACGTGACAACTATCGCTGGCGCGACTTTCTTGGAGCCGCGCCGTCGACCTCGTCTTCTCGGTGCTGTCCTCGTATGTGTTTTATTAGCATCGACTTGGCTCGAAACACGGTCCTGAGAAATCGCAGGTTCAGGAACCATTACGTCATGAATCACATTCTTAGTAGGAGAATCATCGTCTCCTGCTTCGTCGGGAAACTGTTCCTCGGCGTAGCAAGGTTTGAGATCGCATACGGCGGCTTTACCCACATCCACTCCATCTTCGCTTTGGAGTTGGTACGTGTTGACACCGAGGCGTAAAGTTAGAAGAAAGGGTCCAGGATACTTCGGGCTGAACTTAGCCGCGACGGCTTGTGCTGCAGAGGACAGCACGCGATTCCGAACTCAGACCTTATCTCCGACGTTATAACGAACATCACGGTACTTTGCATTATTGTAATAGCGTCGGCCTTCAATGCCAACAATTCCGCTACTATTACCAAATTATTTAAGGGAGGGCAAGGGAGGCGGGGTGTCGCTCCTAGCAAAGCAGGAAAGAGAAGGTGTAGACACAATGATCTTCACACACACAGTTTCATTAATCAACCATTGATTACAGCTGCACTACCTTGAGTACCGACGAAAATACAAAAGTTACCTAATACTAATGATACAAACGAGGTGACCGGCACGTTAGCGCCATGTCACCTCATTAACCGGCTCAAATTAAACTATATAACAACGAAACCTTGCGCCGGCTCGTGAAAGCCTGGCCCCGCACACAAACCGCGAAACAATGCCGAGGAAATAGAGAGAGAAAAGAGAGGAGAGAAAACAGAACCTGACCAAATGTAATGGCTGCTTGGCAGGTGGGCTGCAGGTGAATTGGCTGGCGCAAGATGTAGCCCAGTTCTGACGCTGTCATGGCTCTCACACTCTCTCTGATTTATGATAGCAAGAATGGCGACCCCTGAGGACTTCTGGTGCGGCCGATCTCTCAAGCCTGCGTCGATCTAGTGTCGCGAGTGCATGAGAGTCGGCTTCTCACGCCTTCTCCCATCACTCTCCTCCTAATCGGCGGCACGCGGCACTGCCCTGCGCGACAAATGCCGCACGCCAAGCCTCACCGAACTACATATGATTTCCTTCTCTCTCTCTCTCTCTCTCTTTCTTACTCTTGATGTTTCTCCCCTTTCGCTTGCTCGCTGCTGCCTTCTTTCTCTCTCTCTCTTCTAGCCGCAATGCTGGAAAGAATAAAGGCAGGCATCAGACACGTAAAATAACGTGCGTCTGATGCCAGCCGTGCGCCTTCGCCTAGGATGGAGAGAGAAGCATACACACGGTGCAGGCCATGACCAGCCTACACCGTCATATTATAATAATTCTCTTGCCTTGCTTGTGCGACTTGGGAGTTTTGATGCACTTTAGCTCTAAATTCCTCAAGCTTTTGCATACGACAACGCCACTCGTCAAGCGTGTCCGACTCGAGTTGATCAGTAACAGCACGTTTTTCAACTCGATGCGCTGAATGAGATGGCTCGGGATTGCGTCCATAGTTGAGGAAGGCTGGGCTACTTTTCGTAGCCTCGTGTATGGCTGTGTTATAGGCGAAAGTAAATTCGGCTACATGCACATCCCAAGTAGTATGCCGTTCCTCGATAAAGGCGGTGATCACTGTTTTCATTGTCCGATTTACTTGCTCCGTAGGATTACTTTTGTCCGAATAAGGAACGCAAGTCGCGTGCAAAACTCGCTGTGCTTCGAAGAAGTCGTCCACTAACCGATTTTTGAAAGGCGTGCCATTGTCGGACAAAAACACATCTGGTACTCCGAAGCGTAGAAATATCCGTTCGTTCAGCGCGCGCTTAATGATTTTAGCGTTTGCCTTACGAACAGGTATGCACTCGATCCATCGAGTGAACAAGTCCAAGAATATGAGTAGATGCTCCTAATGGCCTAGATGACCTGCTGTCGGCTCTCATGGCATTCAGATAAAATCTGCGCACGCTGCTCGCGTGGCACGACGAGCTTCCATGCGTCGTCATCGCATCCCAGTAAATCGTCGACTACGGGATTAGGTCGGTAAATGTACAGACGACCTCCCACTACTTTCCAGTGGGAGGGGGGTGGAGCTCGTGGGTCATCTAGAACTTGTCGAATCTTGCGGAGGTACCAACGATCTTTAATATCCTTGTCTACGCTTAATGCGGCTATGGCTGCAGGCTGATCCTCTTCGGTTTCAAACATGCGCGAAAGCACGTCAGGTACGACGTTGTCCTTGCCTTTCCTATGCACGATATCAAAGTCATAGGATTGCAGTCGCAGGGACCAACGATCTAACTTCCCGTTGGGATGTTGCAGATTTTTCAACCAAACAAGACTATGATGGTCAGTGACTACTGTGAAGTGGTAGCCTTCTATGTATGGTCGGAATGTTTCTACACACCAAATAACGGCTAAGCACTCCCGCTCGGTCACCGAAAGCCGACGTTCAGCAGGAGTCAAAATGCGGCTTGCGTAACACAGCACTCGGTCTTCGCCTTCCACGCGTTGGAACAGGATGCTACCAAGGCCAGTGTCGCTCGCATCGCACTCGACGGTAAACGGGGCGTTAAAGTCCGGCCTAGCCAAGACTGGAGCAGTGGCCAGTAGAGCCTTTATTTGCTTAAAAGCAGCATGTTGCTCTTCGCCCCACTCGTACTTCGTATCTTTACGAGTAAGAGTAGTAAGTGGAGCCACTATAGAAGCGAAGTCTCCAACGAATTTTCGATACCATGAAGCCATGCCTAGAAACCTACGCAACTGCTTGAGGTTTGCTGGCGCCGAGGATTCAAGAATTGGCATCACTTTATCTGGATCCGGACGGATCCTTTCCTGATTAACCAAGACGCTCAAGTGGCACACCTCTGGCATACAGATGCGAGATTTGAGGCGGTTCACTGTCAGGTGTGCTTCGCTAATGCGCCTAAGGACGAATTTGAGCCACTTGACATGGTCGCCGAAGGTTCCTGTGACAATGATCAAGTCATCCAGATACGCAAAGGCAAAAGGCTCCATTTCGGGTGTGACTATCTTGTGAATCAAAATCTGAAATGTAGCGGGAGCTCCTGCAAGTCTGAAAGGCATCCGAATGAATTCAAATAAACTTATTGCTGGTACAGTGAATGCAGTAATCGGAATGGCTCTCTCTGTAAGAGGAACCTGCCAAAAGGCGCTAGACAGGTCTAGCGCGCTAAAGTAGCGGGCGTGCTGAATTTTGCGCAAAATGACATCCATATAAGGTAATGAATAAGCGCACACACGCGTCAACGTATTCACTTTCCGAAAATCGATACAAAAGCAATACGAGCCGTCTGATTTTCGAATCGTCATTACTGGACTCGACCATTCGCTGGTGGACCTGCGGATTACTCCCATGCGAAGCATCTTGTGCACCTGCTCGTGCATTTCTAATTCAACTTTATGTGAGACTGGATAATATTTTTGTTTGACGGACGAGCATCACCGACGTCGATGTCATGTTGGATCCAATCCGTATAGCCTACCGTCTCCTCATCCGATTCCCGTAGGAGAGCGTGCATAAGCAGCTCTAATTCCTGGTGTTCGCTATCGGTAACCTCCTGGATACCAAGCGAGGTGAATGACATCATCTTCTCCGTCCGCATTGAAGAGAGCATAACCGGAATGATGTCCTGACTGCCTTCGACTTTCAATATGTTAGCTTTCACGTCAAGATTTGCCGAAAAGGCTCGTATAAAGTCGCAGCTAAAGTGCAATCAGTATCTGCATCCTTCAGAATGAGCGCATCCACATCGTGCCTAATTCCTCCTATTAGTTAATTCTATCCTATTAATAACCTTAAGTTGCAGGCTGCCGCTACCTCTATCATCATGACTAAGCGCGGAGTTCGAATGACTCGTAGCTAGCATCGAGTCAACTGTCACGCTCGGTGCTGCATGCGCAACTCCCACAGCGCTGATCGTCTCTAAGGTCCCGTGGTTTAAGGGCTGCGTCGTAGGGATCTTCTCTACACGCTGCCCAACTCGTTTTCCGACTTAGTAGTCTTGGAGCATTCGGGGCAGCGGGTCCTGGTGTAACCAGGCCAGCTACAGTCCCAACATAGGACTTTGCTTACTTCCGGGCCAGGTTCCTTGTCCTTATTTTTGTCGGACTTCGGAGTGATCACTGGGGCGTTATTCGCTCCTCGGCCTCCCTTCGGCTTGCCTCCGCTGCCTCTATTATTATTAGACCAGCGCGAGGTTCGCGAGACTGCTGTTGAGTCGCCACCGCTGGCTGCATTATGCGCTGACAGAGTCGTCCGGCCTCTGCAGCCTCCAGCGGGGGATGAACTCTTAGCTTTGACGACTGTCAGCTCCTTTCATTTGTTGTCGAAGAAATTCTGGAAGGCTTTCTCTAAAGCAGCTTCATCAGTGGGAATAAGCCTTTCTGTCACTGATGCTACCGCCATCTTGGGGTTCACAGCCTTAGCTTTAGTCCTGTAGGCAGCTTCGAGTAGCATACTCTGCTCTAAAGTATGTGGAGGCTTCCACTACTCGTTAGACTCATAGGATTCAACTTGCAAGGCCTTTTCAAACAACTGCTGTAGCGTGGTAAAGGTATCCTGATCCTTCTTCAGCTTCTTCTTGAATTTAGGCAGCACATTGTTAATAGCTAAGATCACCTGGTTGCGCGTACTCGACGGTGTTTCGAAGCGACTAAAAATGGCATTGAGAGCTGATAAGTAGTCGCGTATTGATTCATCTGCGTCCTGGGTGTGAAGAAGTGCCTGACAAGTTCCTTTTAAACTTGCGCGACTTGCTATATGCTCCTAACGCTGCTTCCTTAAATTCTGCATAGGCTCTCCAGGTCGGGCTGACCATCCTATACCAGAGCAGGGTCGGTTTCTTAAATAAAGACGAGAGTAAATCTAAAAGCTCATCTTCTGCAACGTGATCTAGCCGATAGTTTTCCTCTATTTGCTCGAGGAACATGCTCGATGCTCATAGAGAATTCGCCCGAGAAATGGATTTTTCATTCTCTAATAGTCTTTTCTAGATGTTTACTAGAAAAGGTAGGGCGAGAAGCATCAAAATGATAGCGCATATCGGGCTACAAGCTCGTTCCGCTGTGCCCGAAGGGCGCGCCGGTTTGCGCTGTCCGTCTTGGTGCAGAACCCTCAGCCAACGACGGCGGAACAAAGGTTGCACTCGCAAGGGCCCCCCTTCCCCAGACTAAGCTTAACGCTAGGTCAGGAACCGGTGCGAGGGTTGGCGCATCATGCACACACCGCAATGACGAGATCGCTACCCCCTTCCCCAGCCGAAGCTTGCGGGGGTTACTGGCGCAGATCGTAGTGGCGTAAATGGAGCCGATTGCTTTTCAAAAGTTATTGTCGGTCTAGTTGTAGAGTAGAAAGGACGGGCTTGAGGATTTAAATTGATTTGCGATTGCGTACACGATAAGTCAAAGTCATTATCGTCTTCGATTAAATCATATGTGTATTGGAATTGTACCGTTTTAGCAGTATGCGTCGCATTAAGCTTACGTTGAGCTTGTGCTGTTTGTTTTTGAGCATTAGCTACCGCGTTTTGCATCTGTCTTTGCAAATCCTCGTTAACGCATTTTAACTCGTAAATATTTTGCGTAAGCCGGTAATTTTCCGATGAAATCGTCGCAATATAATTTCTTAAATCCGCGATTATCGTTATTAATTCGCGTTCTGACAATATAGCTCTGCTGAGCTCGACAGCTGTTGCTTCTGGTACGAACTGTATTGTGCCGTTCGGTAGCACGCGTCGTCTGAATTTGTTCGATGAATTATATGTTGATAATCTTATTGCTTCCGAAGACTACTGAACGCTTGTGTGCAGCGTTGTTGCCGTATACATTGGAGCGGCAGAGGTAACCAAGGTTGCGCTTGTATGCGTAGTATTTACGTTGTAATGATGCACGGGTGTAAAACTAGAGATCGGCGGTAATAAAAAACTATTGAGGGTATGTGTCGTAGCGGCCGTTAACGTTGGAAGATCGCTGTATTGCGCTAGTTGCGTATATACTGGTTCGTATTGTGTCGCCACCGGTGATGTGTCCGAAAGCGTTGTAAGCGACATATCTGTTGCGTTCTGCGCAAAGCTAGGTGAACTAGCTAAAAATCTTGAAGTGTCGCCTTCTGCGTTAATTTCTGCATCATTTTTCATATCTGCTGTCAACGCAAGAATAAAGTTATCGCGCAGTTCTGCCGGTAGAATATTCAAACGCTTCAAATCATTGTTACCACACCCAATTTTTCGAAAACACAATACACACACTTTTTTCTGATTCTCCTCGTGACTACAAAAAGAAGGCATTTTGTCGTCGATTTATTTTCTACGCACCTGACTATGTAACAGAGGTAACATTCTACCGAAAGCTCTGTGGTCAACTGTACTAACTGAACTCACGAACGTGAGTATACAGTTTCTTAATACTGATACAGTTCGGCTGTGTGTTTATTTTTATTGTATTCATATTTACTTTTG
The DNA here is from genome assembly GCF_024137745.1 of Phymastichus coffea. Lineage (NCBI taxonomy): Eukaryota > Metazoa > Arthropoda > Insecta > Hymenoptera > Eulophidae > Phymastichus > Phymastichus coffea. The sequence continues at coordinate 5,663,955 of NW_026706812.1, read as the reverse complement.
ATTCAGAGAATTTAGGCTAGACTACTTCAAATACAATCAACATAAAGCTTGGTATAAGCACGGAATATTTCGAGATAATTGTACATAATATAAAATTTTATGATTTAAATTGTAGTAAAAATTCATTACTTTTTATTTTTTTATTGTCTTTGTTATTATTGCGATCAAGTCTAATATGTATATAATCAGTTACTGCATTTTCTTCTACTACAGACTCTTACGCAAACGAGAAAATTGTACTGTTAATACATTTTCGATAAAATTGCTTATAACCCCTGAGAAGGTAATTTTTTTTCATAAATAGGCTTTATCATGAAAATACTAGCAGAGCCTAGGGCCGGACTGTTGAATATCAACTACTTAAATCCTAACAAATAAATTAGCGTAAGCAGATTTTTACGTATTTTTTGAAAATGTCTGGGGTCGCTGAGGAACAGGGTGCATAAGTCGTTCCGTCAGTTTATTGTTTCGTCGCTCTTAGGGTTCACGGTTATTGCAAAGTCCGCTGCGGTGTAATCGCCTTGAAGTCGCTTGTATAATCTATTCGCGCGCTCATACATTGAACCTTCGACGAGCAGTTCTAATTTTCATAGAACTGTATCGAGTTCGTCGCTTGGTTGGTCCTTAATCTAGTCCGCAATTTGCTTTTCTACGCTTTCTTTAAAAATCGGTAATTCGTCAAAATCGCCTACACTAGTTGCCATTTGAATACTCAAATAAAATTATTTTTATAATAATAATGAAGCTTTATGCGCGAGTATTAAGTGCTGAGTGTAATTCAAAATAAACGGAAGAAATAAATAAGATTATTTAGGTGTATGACGAATTATCACGTATTATTACAATATTCGAGACAAAATGGTAACAAAATAAACAAAAAATTTGCTTAAAATTATATAATGTATATATATATATTAAATAATAAAAATGCGTTATAATTCGAGCATGCGAGAGAAGAAGCGTAAGAAAGAGAAAAGAAACAATAATACTGTTATGCGCACACTAGCAGATGCTTACTGTCGCTTATACGGGATGTAAACAGCGAAGAACTTTTGGTTTTATCGCAACAGTTGTTTTGTTTACCAATCGACTTTAGCAAAAGTTAGGCCTTAAATATACCTAAAACAAAGCAAACTCATTGCGCTGACCTATACGCACTAAATAATATGAATATATGTATATATTAATACATGTATATACATATACGTGCCTTCATTCGTGTTCAACGTTTTAATAAAGGAAAAAAGGCTCGGCGGAAATAAATAGCGTTCCTTCTGTTATATTAGTCCGCTGCAATGCTGAATTGAGAAGCTGTGGAATTTGTCCTTTGTTTACTTGGCGCGCGCAATTGAGTTCACGAAGTAAATATTGGCATCGACGCGCACTCGTTTCCTGGAATCCGCTCGAACTCAAATTTTCAACCGACGCTTAAGCGAAGGTTGTTTGTGTTATTCGACACTTGTAGCCTAATCGGCGAGTCTGTGACGAGAGCAGGCCGTGTGCCGGTCTCTCGTCTGCGTTCTCCCTCCTCCACTCGGCAAGGCGTGTTGGCCAACGTTAGGCGCATTAAAATATGCGCCTAACACTTGGTCTTTTTGTTTCAGCGCCAAGGACGAGCCAGCGCAGTTGAGCGCAAGAAAAAGTTGAGGAGCGTGGAGAGAGAGTGAGAAAAAGAGAGAGAGAGAGAGAGAGTATTAGGCCCATGCAGGGATTGGCAGGCGCGTCGCGTGCCGCCTAACTAATAGGTCAAGGTAGGGAGAGGAGCGAGCGCCGCTGAGCGGCTGCAAGACGAGCGCAAGAATTAGTGCGTGAGGGAGTCGAAGCCCTGTCCTACTAGAGTGCAGTAGTCCTGCTAGAGAGTGCAGTTTGGGATAGCTGGAAGGAAGGTCAACCCTACCGGCAACAACTTTGTCTGCGACCTCAGCCAGCCCACCCCTGCAAGGAGAGTCAACGTCGCCTATGGATACCTGGTCAGCGATAGCAGCCAGCAGCTAGCAACGATCTGACCAGCGACGACGACCGGTACTTCCTGCGGCAGCACATCGCCCGAGATCCACGACGTTACTAGTAGCGGTGAACAAAGGTCAAGCCTTCTTTCCCTCTTTCTCTCTACACTCTCTCTCTCTGGTGATGCGACGGCCGGTGCGCGTTGAATAGGATAGCCAGGCATCCACATGCCGGCTATCTAAAGGTTCGCGCTTAAGCTTAATTTGTAGTAACGTAAGTTGCGACCGGCGAATTGTCCAGGCGCCCACGTCCCGGGCAGTTCATCCGGTATAGGTTCGTGTAATTTAAGTAAGTTTGTAATAGTTTAAGTGCGCGATTGGAGATTAAGACGAGATGCGAAATATTCATTTGTGAATACTATGAGTAGTTTATTATTCTATTGTGTAGTTGGTTAGTTAGTAATTAGACTATGTTATGCGCGCGTATGTCTAGTTTGAATAATGATTAATAATAATAAGTTGTAAGTGAGATTTGATTTCTGTCTTTCTATAATTCATTTATCAACCTCTCCTCGTTCTTCTCCCTCAATTGCCTTGAGCGAAAGTGCCTCACTTACCCCGCAAAGAATTGGTAACAAAGGATCGAGTTTTGTTACAAGTCTATGCCTCGACGATGGCTTACGTCCTCTTAAACGTTGAGCGCCAAATTATGTAACGGGGAACAGTCCCGTTGACGTAAAAATTAATATATGAGGATTTGCGGATAACGCAAGTAAAGAATCCGGGCTCGGTTAGGCAGAAACAGCTCAGCTCGTAAGGTGTTGTCGGGGCGTCGTGGCTCCATTGCCAGGTCGCGGCGTAAGACTCGCACGCCTAAACGCGAGATTAAAAGGTCGAGGAGATAGGTGGAAGGTCGGAATGAAACGGACGCGCGTTAAGAAATAAGCGTGTTATTTATTAGAACGACGAATAAATGTTAACAAAAATAATATAAGATCGGCGAAGCAAAAACGAGAGAGAGAAAACAAGAAGCTGAATCGGGAGAGATTGACGTACGCAGCAGTACTTACAAGTTGCTGTCCCTTGAAGATCGGCTCGCAAGAGACGCTCGAATTACAAATTGTAATTGAATAACAATCCTGAATAAACTGGCGCTGGTAGCAGGAGGCCGTCACTCACACACTCCACACTCTCGCGATTATTCGGCTCGAAAAATCTCACACGGCACACTCTAAATTACGCTATCCAGGATTCACAGTCTCAAAGCGCGAGTAACGTGTTGATAGCGAAACACGTCTCTCTCTCTGTTACCTACCTTGCTTCAGCCTACTGAAATGAAAATGACATATAATATACATTTGGCTTATATTAATAAATTAGAATATGGAAGAGAGACATACCGAGTATCATTCACACTTGTTATAAGATATAATAGTTGTAGATGACATAGTCTTTACATCAAATTGTATGTGCTACACTTCTCAACAACATCAAAGCATGTTTCCCCGTTATAAGGTCACATGTGCAGTAGGGCTTACATGCCTGGCCAGACTTAATTGTTTTGTGACTTTTTGTAGGATTTTATCTATTTTTAATTTCGAATATGTGTATCTCTTCAATATTTACTTGAGCGTCCACTATTGTCGCTCACTGTGTTGTATCTAATGATCGCTCGATGAATTTTAAAGCGGATTCTTAAAGAAACAATGCCAAGGAATTTAATAAAAAAAGAATTTAAAAAATAAATATAACACTTTTTGAGACATGGCCAATTGTTTAAAATAAATGTTAATAATGTAGGAAAAAATTTATATTGAAGTATTGTTCGCTTAATATCCCCAACGTACAACCTTTTACGCTTAATTTAAGATAAAATTCGTTCAATAATTTAAATGTTTGCGGACATATAAATTTTTGAATATTTTTCAACATTAGATATAATTATTATAATGATCTAATAATCCATACTTAATTATACTGCCATAAAGGCAACATTTAGACCAAGTTTCAAAAAAATCCGAAAGGGTAACCCCGTTTAGTATAGTAAAAATGTCCCCCTCCTGGGATTAGGAAACTAAGTTTACAGGCACATTTTACATGTAAAAACAATAAGTTAGCCGCAAACCCAAGCTTCCTAGACCCCCTCTATGTCTCTATACGGCCAAAAAACAATGTTTTTCAAGAATATTTTTTTGCTCTGAAACGGTGCATGATCGGAGTTGGGAAAAAAAATCACACATATTGTTTGTAATAACACAAAAACAGGTAATTTTTTTCGAGTCATAAGATTGGCTGGTTCTGCCTTAAAAAAATTCCAAAAATATTCAAAGGGAAAAATATTGGGTTTTTGAAAGACCTGCACAAAATTATTTGTTTTCACATTGTGTGTTTTTTTAACAGGAATCCATTGGTGTGATCAGAAAGTCAAATATCGTGGTGGATCCTTGAAAAAACTGCATTTTTTCGATTTTTTTAGTTTTTCGTCGCTACCGCTTTGTATATCCCTTCTATACAAAAACTGATAGCACTAATGAATTCAATGGAAAAAAATACATTGAAAACATTGAAGGAATATTGGCAATGTTCAATCTGTGGGGCTGAAGATAGGTTAAAATGAATAAAAATATAACATTAGTGGAATCAGACGAATATTTATTGAACATTTTGAGTTCTTAGAATTCATATACGAATATGTGTAATTCCATTAGTTTTTTTCAATTGGCTGCGAAAGATGCTGCTATCACAGAAAAAGAATTTAGCTATCTTAGATTTCTGTTAAAATATATATTTCGTTATACGAGGTGTGATCAAAAAGGAAGTTCATCAATTTTTATTTTATTTCCTTCAAAGTAATCCCCCTCGGATATAATGCACTTATGCCAACGCTTTTTCCAATCCTCAAAGCATTTCAAAAAATCATTTTTTGTGATCTTGTTTAGTTCATCCTTCGATGCCGTCTTTATCTCCTCAATCGTGGCAAAACGCCGTCCTTTCATGGGCCTCTTCAGTTTTGGGAACAAGAAGAAGTCACAGGGGGCCAGATCTGGGGAATACGGTGCCTGTGGCATCGTTACTGTGTTGGTTTTAGCCAAAAATTTGCGCACAAGCAACGATGTGTGAGCAGGGGCGTTATCATGGTGCAAAAGCCAATTTTTATTTTTCCACAAATTCGGACGTTTCTGGCGGATTGATTCGCGCAAATTGCGCATAACTTGCAGGTAATATTCCTTATTTACTGTTCTACCCTGTGGCAAGAACTCATGATACACCACGCCCCTGCAGTCAAAGAAAACTGTAAGCAAAACCTTTACATTTGATCGAACTTGGCGTGCTTTTTTTGGTCTTGGTGATCCAGAATGCCTCCACTGGGACGATTGAGTCTTAGTCTCGACGTCATAACCGTATACCCATGTTTCGTCACCTTTTATAACCCTGTTGAGTAAATCTGGATCATCGTTGACGTCATTCAGTAGCTCTTGGGCGATGCTCATGCGACGTTTCTTTTGGTCGAAATTGAGCAATTTCGGAACAAACTTCGCTGACACACGTCTCATGTCTAAAACACTCGTCAAAATTGATTGGCACGAACCAAATGAGATGCCAATATCATCAGCAATTTCTCTAATGGTAATTCGACGATTTCCCAACACTATTTTCTTCACTTCTTCAACATTCTCATCAGTTGTTCATGTGCTGGGGCGTCCAGAACGAGGTTCGTCGTCGGTGTCTTCTCGGCCTTCTTGGAAGAGTTTATACCACTTGTAAACATTTTTTTGGCTTAAAGTAGATTCACCGTATGCCACTTTCAGCATTTCAAGTTTTTTGGAACATTTGATTCCATTTTTCACACAAAATTTAATGCACTCTTTGATCCATGTTTTTAGACAGCAGCAAATCGCGGAGCACGCAAAATACTTCTAACCTTGATACCTCTCACAAACAAACCAAACATACTACAAAGCTGAAATTTGGAACGTATGTTCTAGACGAGTGTACTGACATAACCAAATAAAAAAGTCGAAGATCGAACGGACGTAGCCCGCTAAATTTCAAAATTCACCTTACTTTTTGATAACACCTCGTAGGTCATTGGAAAAAAATCGAGAAATTGAGTTTTTTCACTTTTTTTATAGTTTTTATCCACTAATTTTTCATAGACGATGTCCAGAACAAAACAAATAGCACCATTTGATTCTACAGAAAAAAAACGTGGAAAACATGTATAATACTTTATGGAACGATATTTGATTATTCTCAAAAAAAATAAGAAAGAATACAATCAAGATTATTGGAGGTATCTACTTAGAAATTTCAATTATTATTAGTTAAATAGACTTTTCTAATTATAAACCTTTATAATAACAATGTCGTATGTTTTGAAGATAATTGTTGAATGAAAATACAAAATACAGCTCTAATCTTTGTCGCTATCTTCATCAATGACAGGAACCACACTATTGACATCAAATAAATTGGTTAGTTGTTCTGCTGGTTTTGGAATACGTGATAAATATAGGGCATATGTCAGGTAATTGATTATAGATACAACATGAGAACAACATCTAATTATCCTGTTGCCGTTAACACAGTTACAACAGTATCTTTTTATTTCTTGTATACCATAAGTGTTAGGCTTGTAATACACAAAGGACGTACGTCTTGCTATTCATGTGTCTTGATTTTACTTCAAATCTGATAATTTTATGTTCATCTTTAGAATACTAAAGATTTATATATTGACGATCTCCACAATATTTCTGCTAAGGAACATACTGCTTGCGATAATTGATATGTGCCAATGAAAAGTACGAGGGTGGTCCGATAAGTACTTAGCCTACAAAAGAACAACGAAAATTTTGGAAAAGTGACATTTTATTTTTCAACATAGTCTCCTTTTAGTTCGATACACTTGGCCCAGCGATGCTCCAACTTCTTTAACCCGTCTGAAAAATACATTTCCTCGAGGTCTGAAAAGTAGGCTTCCGTGACAGCGATTACCTCCTCATTCAACTTAAATTTCTACGCGGCGAGTGACTTTTTCAAGTTTGGAAACAAAAAGAAGTCATACGGGACTAAATCTGGAGAATACGGCGGATGGGGCAGCAGTTCGTAGCCTAATTCGACCAATTTGGCCATGGCGACGGCGGAGGTGTGAACCGGTGCGCTGTCATGGTGGAAGAACACTTTTTTCTTCGCCAAATGGGGCCGTTTTTTCTGCAATTCGACGTCGAATCGGCCCAATAATTCGGCATAGCACAGCCCTGTGACCGTTTTGCCCCTCTCCAGGTAGTCGATGTAGATCACACCTTGTGAATCCCAGAAAACGGTGGCCATCACCTTTCCGGCCGATGGGGCAGTCTTCGCCTTCTTCGGAGCACTTTCGTCAGGTAAAGACCACTGTTTCGACTGTTCCTTGGTCTCTGGTGTACGAGGTGTGTTCAAAAAGTAACGAGAATTTTTAAATTTCGCGGGTTTGGAGAGTCCGCTTGTATAAAATTTTTTTTTATTATGTTGGTATACATGCCCCTGAAGTACGATAAAATTTTCAGCAATATTCATTGCTTACTTTTTAAGTGGCAGCCGCTAACATTAGACGTGTTTTTCGTGCTCGACGATTTTCGTTTGTGAAAAAAAATGGATCAAAGAATTTGTATTAAATTTTGCGTAAAATATGAAATAAAGTGTAGTAAAGTTTGTCAAATGTTAACAAAGGCATATAGTGAGTCTGCTATGAGTAAAGCAAGGATTTATGAGTGGTATAAGCGTTTCCAAGATGGCCACGAAAACGTTGAAGATGACGAACGACCCGGACGCCCAAGCACATCAACAACCGATGAAAACGTGAAAAAAGTGAAAGAAATGGTTATGAACGATCGCCGAATCACAATCAGAGAAGTCGCTGATGATGTTGGCATATCAGTTGGCTCATGCCATCAAATTTTTTCGAATGTTTTGGGTATGAAACGTGTGGCAACAAAATTCGTTCCAAAATTGTTGAATTTCGAACAAAAACAGCGGCGAATGGAAGTTGCTCAGGAGTCGCTAAATGAAGTCAATAACGATGCAGAACTACTAAAACGTGTTATAACAGGTGACGAAACATGGGTTTACGGATATGATGTCGAAACTAAGGCTCAATCGTCCCAGTGGAGGCATTCTGGATCGCCAAGACCGAAAAAGGCTCGACAAGTACGGTCGAATGTGAAGGTTATGCTCATTGTGTTCTTCGATTTTAATGGCATAGTGCATTATGAATTCTTGCCACAAGGTCACATAATCAATAAGCAGTACTACCTACAAGTTCAACGTCGTTTGCGTGAAGCAATCCGAAAAAAACGCCCGGATTTGTGGCAAAACAATTCATGGCTTTTGCATCACGATGATGCCCCTGCTGACTCATCTTTCCTTGTGAGAGATTTTTTGGCCAAAAACAACACCACAATCATCCCTCAGCCACCATATTCACCGGATTTGGCCCCATGTGACTTTTTCTTGTTCCCAAAACTGAAGAGACCTATGAAAGGACGGAAATTTGCAACGATTGAAGAGATATAGACTGCATCACTGGAAGAGCTCAAGGCTATACCGAAAAGTGCTTATGAGAAGTGCTTTGAGGATTGGAAAAACCGTTGGCATAAGTGTATTGTATCTGAGGGGGATTACTTTGAAGGGGGCAACATAAATATTGATAAGAGGCCTGCAATGGCTCGGTCGGTAGGGCAACGGACTCGCACCCGGTAGGCCCGGGTTCGATTCCCAGTTCCTGCTGATACAAGCACCTCTGAAAAAAGTTTCATGTGCTTTGTTCTCAAACACATTGCAAGCCTCCGTCGCTAATTAGCACTGATGGAGCATAAATAGAGCGACGTTAAAAAAAAAAAAAAAAAAAAAAAAATATTGATAAATAAATAAATATTTTTTCTTAAAAATACAAAGTCACCTTACTTATTGCACATCTCGTACAATTACTTTTATATTGAGTTTTTGCAGAAAAAGTTTATTTATATCATACATTTTCGTCTTTCATGATATTATATACGTAATCGTGAATCTACTTCTAAATAAAAATCATTCCAAATGCATCATTCTAATTTTATTGCTCTTTTAATTGATAAGGTTGATGATAAGGTTGTGACAGGGCTATAGCAATGCTCGCTGGCCCTGTGTGCGGCACTCTCCTCACGTAAACGCAGCGACCAAGTGTACACTATATAGTGACTACATACTTGTGTGGTGGCAGGATCTGGGGAGAGGAGCGCGACGATCGGCGAAGTGTCGCCGTGAGTGCGAGTGAGAGCGAGAAGGGCGAGAGAGAGAGAGAGAGCGATTTTGACAGATTTTTGACAGCGAGAAAAGTGGGAGCGCGGCGGCGCGAGTCTTAGAAATCAAGAGAGAAGAAGGGCAGTTAGGCGCGAGCTCTCAAGTAATTAGGGCCGCTTAGAGAGGACCTTCCTGGAAAGCGTTCCTGCTGCAGAGGAACCACTGCCATCAGGGCGACAGTTATACTTGCTAGTGAGGGAGAGCTATTACGGAAGCAGAGCCAGTTCCCGCAGCGACAATACGTCGACTACGGAGTAAAAGCCGTGCTGCGGCCCTTCCTGCAGCTACCCCCATCGTCGCCAGGGCGCCGTTACCAGATCTCCGCTTTCGCCGGCGTCGCCTCTCTACCGATGGACCGTCGGCACCCGATGGATCAAACGCGAGTTTATTCTCTCTCGTGCCAGCTCTCACTCGTTTGCCAATTCCAGTTTATCAAGCGTAATTTTATTGCGCACGCTGAACGATCTCGCTCACGTGATCCCGCGAACTCTGGTCGCGATAGGCTGGGCGAGCACGCTCGCCACGGTGAAGTGAGTCTTGTAGCGTTTATTTGTAAAAGGGCGTCAATATACGAGATAGCCATATGTAATGTTAGTTAATCAAAGTGTCCGATTATTTGAATCATTCTCCCCAACCAGAGCGAACGTCCGCCTGTGAAAGTCAGCGCCGGCTTTCTTTACCGAGAAAGAAACCCAGTAAAATTTAGCAGAGACCAGGCACATCAATTTTCTTTTTTACCACCTTAATACATTTTACTTAACCCACTTATTTTTAAATTCAACTTTAAAAGTTTTAAAATTTCACGATTTTCTTTATGTTTAATTTATACCATGGAGAATAATTTAATTATAAAGTGTTTGAATTTGGAGAATCCATACGATTCCATATTAATGTAGTACTCCAAAATTAACGAAATATATTTATATATAATTAATTAAAGAAAATTAATTCAATTAAATAGATCTGGATTCGAAATGTTAAAATAAAAGTACTATAAAGTATTGTCATTTCAATTTCAAGGTTCAAAAGAGCAAAACTTTGAGTTAAACTAAATTGTAAGTTATCACATTGGTACCGCCATCTTAAATTTTGAAAAAGGCTACGATTCAATAATAATTACATAAGAATAGCTTTAATATGAGACCTTAGGCGACTTTCTACTTAGCGTCAAATTTTGGACAGAGGGGTTCATCGATTTGGCAAAAAATGCAGTATACGTATATGGGTCAGAATAACATCTTTTTAAAAAAGTGTGCGCACGGGGCCACCCGATCAGCCTGAAACTTGGAATATATATTCTGCATCACAAAAAAGTAAATTTCCCCAAATTTCAGCCCTCTAGGTCCAAAATAACGCCCTCAAGACTGTTTTAAAATTCGAAAAATCACCTTTTTTAAGCCATTTTCGGTCTATATTCAAACACCTCCCAAATCTCAAGTTTTTAAGCTACAGAAACGGGCGGGGGTCGCATTTTCTTTGTCTCTTTAAGGGCTTTCCAACGAAGTAATATAAGATGAAGGTTTTACCAATACCAAGAAGCCTAGAAGCTTGTAACTGAACTGTAATTTTCACGTTTTTCGCTGATCTTTAAAGTCCTGTAGTATCGTTGGTTCTCAATATTTCTCATTTTTCAACGACAGTATTGGATAGCTCTTGAAAAGACAAAGAAAATGCGACCCCGCCCGTTTTTCTAGACCTAAATGCAAGGGAGCTACGTCTTTTCAAAGTCTGCAATTTTCGCTGTAAATAGCGTTCTAGGCTAATTTTGAACCCGTCGGAAATTTTTCTATCAAGCTCGATCGAGCTGAAAATTTCAGGGAATACTCATTAAGTGTACCCAAACAAGGTCCAATATATTTGACGGAGTATATCGAGCGTTTAGTCCTACTATAAATCCACTAAAATATCCGATTTTCCTCTTCCCGGCAGTTAACAAAACAAGCATGGGCAAGCTATCTAATGAATTTCTTGTGGCCTCCAAAATAATCCTTGTTTTCGGCTTATTACAATCAAGGGACTGCGTGAAATAAGGGCCCTCAATCGCAATGTGGATTTATCAATTGAGCTTTTAAAAGTACCTCCAACTGTTTATCAACATTCTTGATTATTGTTGCTTATTCGAAAAATGCCGATTCAAATTCATAAATTGTGCATTTTTTGTGAGCAAGATATCTCGAAAATTTCAAATATTTATATAAATATATATTTACATTTATATTCGATGAAAGTACAACAAATGCTCTTCCATCACTTTTGTAAGGGGTTGTCGTTACACATTACTTGAATTCATAAACAAAATGAATTTTAACTAAAAATAACTTACAGCAATCATTCATCCAATTATTTTTTAATAATAGTTTTCTTAAAATTATAAACTAATCTTAACGGTTTCTTTATTTAAATCAAAAGAATATAGTTTGACTTTCAAAGTATCTTTATCGATGGGTTCAACATAATGGATTTTTCTAGTTCCAGTCACAGTTTTTGCAGAATTGAATCTTTTGGTTAGTTTCTTGTTCCATGCTACAATTTCACTCTCATTAATATAAAAGCATCTGCAACGTAATACCATTTTATTTAGTTACTTATTCACAACATGAATCGTGAAAACAAATCTTACCGAATAGCTAATTTGAGTGTACTCAAGTGGTTGTACATTTAAATTGCATTCAAAATTTGAGTTCCTTGTAAAGAGGCTTTACGAATAAGCCGTTTAATAAATCCTCCTATGCCATCACATACGCTCTTTCCGTGTGAAGTAGCGAAGAAATTATATTCTTCTATTACACAGCCACACAAAAAAAAAAAGTGGCAAAACCCACAGACCAGACCATGCAGACTTTATGTTTTTGGGGTCGCTGAGTCCGAATCCGTGGTCAGTTTTGCCCCACCACGTCACAGTCAAGGGCAAATGAAGGTCAATTTGCAAAAATGGAGAAAACCAATTTTCTCCAGTCTATATATACGTTTTTGGGGTCGCTGAATTCAAATCTGGGGTGACTTTTGTCCCACCCCCGCGGGGTCAAGGGCAAATGAAGGTCAAATTTGCAAAAATGGAGAAAATCAATTTTCTCCAGTCTATATATACGTTTTTGGGGTCGCTGAATTCAAATCTGGGGTTACTTTTGTCACACCACCTTGGTAGTGTAGTATTCATCAAAAACAAACAGAAAGTCATGCCATCTAATTTTTTCTGCTATACCTTACGCGTTTCTCATCGAATGAACGGTGCAAAGGTTTTCTTTTACGTTTTTTTGCCGTTTTACAATCTCTTTTCAACATCCAACAGTAGTCAGCCAACATGCATGTATCCCATCTTCCTTGATAACGCTTTTCCATCACTTTCACATCTTGATGGAAACGTTCACCTTGTTCTTCACTATAATCACCACAGTTTTCAGGGAAACTATCCAAATGATTGTGTAGAAAATGTAATTTGTAATTCATGAGACAACCCATCATCCTAAAGCTCTCCACCATTTGAGATACAATTTCTTTTTAATTGGGGCTTCTACGATTACCCAAAAAGTTTGCGGTAACGTCCTTGAAGCTAAGCCATGCAGTTTGTTCGATGCTGGTCATGGAACTAATAAACTTATCATCAGCCATCATTTTTCTAATCTCTGGACCATCAAAGATACCTTCTTTTAATTTCGCATCCGATTTACTTTGAAATTTGCTTTCCAAGTACTTGAAGCTCTGAGCATCTTTATCTAAAGCCTTGACGAATTGTTTCATGATACCAAGTTTTATGTGCAATGGTGGAATGAGTTCTTTTTTAGGGTCAACCAATGGGGTAGCTTTAACGTTGTGTTCTCCAACAGTTAGAGATTTTCTCTCAGGCCATTTATGATCAGTATAGTGCTTTGCTCGATCTCGACTATCCCATAAGCACAAGAAACATGGCGTCTTCGTAAAACCAGACTGCTGTCCTAACAATATTCCTGAAACTTTCAAATCAGCACAAATACGCCATTGATCCTTGTCATATTTAATTTTTTGCAGTATAATTTTGAGATTACCGTATGTTTCCTTCATTGTGGTGGAGTGCGCTATAGGAACTGAGGCATAATAGTTGCTATTGTGCAGTAATACAGCTTTCAAACTTCTGTTTGATGAATCTATGAACAATCTCCATTCTTCGTCTTTATACACATTAGGTTTAATTTCATTCATTAAACCTTTTACGTCTTTACAATATACTATTTTATCACCATCACGATTCATATCTTCAAAGTATGGTTCGAAACTTTTGCTTCTTTTTCTGTAAAAAGATACTCTAGTAGAACTTGCCAATTGATTCATGCCTTTCAAAGCTGAAGCTAAATGTTCTGCTCCATCTTTAGGTAAGTTAAGGTCTCTAACTAGGTCGTTTAGTTTATCTTGAGACCATAATTTTACGCTTTTGTCTTTCTGGCCCGCTGGAAGGAAAATATCATCATCTTCATCATCATCATCAGTTTTCCATCAATATCACTTTCATAGGATTCATCTTCCAAATCATCACCTACATCATTGATAGCATTACCATTATTGTCATCACTTATGTCGTCACAATCTTCGTCATTATGATCTCCATCATTCGTATCCGATTCAATGGATAACTTCTCAAGCACATAAAGCTCTTCATTGGTCCTCGATTTTTCAACAGCTTTTTTTACAGAAGTGACTTTAGCGTAATTCACTTTTGTTTTTGATTTACTATTCAATCCTGAAACTTCAGTATTGCAGAAGTAGCAATCTTCGCTTCCATCTGGTTGATACCATTCCATTGGGCTAATAAATATGACATCATCACGTTTTATTGTCTTTTCCCATTTACAAAGCATTTTACGACATCGTTCGCAGATGCTACCTGGAGTCCACTCTTTTATAATATCATCCGTCGCTAATTGAAAATATGATTTGTGAATTTTTCTGAGGCGTCCATTAAAATCACGACGAAATTTTTTAGGAGTATATACTCCACAGACGAAACAAAAAAGATCACGATTTTTTTTGCAATTATGACGAGAAGTAGAAGGTAAATGTTCCATGATTGACAGTATAACCCCGCACGTTAGGGATCCTGGTCCGATCGCAGGTGAGTCCGCTGTCCCGGAGGTGATAACTCTTTTACCTCTCCGGGGTTAAGTATAAGAGCTTTCCGACTTTGACGAGGACAGTGTCAACTCGTCGTCAGACACACTACAGCTTCATCCTCACACCCTAACGCCCCCTGCAAGGCAGTGCGCTTACACTGGCATCGTTACCTCGACAAACTAATGAGCGGATCATCCCACACATCCCTATTTAGGGCAGTGTCACCGTCACAGGTTTGTCGAGGCAGCAGGTTAAGGCAACTTTGAAGAAAAAATTCATATTTGAATTCTTCTCATTCATGTCACCATACATTTATACAATTAGCAAATACATGCTGGTTTTCTAAAAATTTCTCTACTCATGATACAGAAAACTCTAATGCATTTAGAAAATTGTTGAACGTACGATTTCACAAATATGAAAGAAATAAATATGATTTTTAACTTTTTGGGGGGTAGCAGAAGCCCAAATTATGAAGTATCTGAAATTGTTGAGAACATAACGCCGAAGTAAGTGGCGGCAATGATGAGGATAGAAGTGATGACTCGGATGATGATTCAAGGTTGAATTCTACGAAAGTGATAACGATGGCGAAACTAAAGAAGACGATGATGACGATGACAATGTTTTCCTTCCGGCAGATCAAAAAAAAATAACATAAAGTTATTGACTCAAGGTAAACTGAACGACCTTGTTAGAGAGTCTAGTTTGAAAGATATGAATCAGTTGGTAAGTTCTACTAGAGTATCTTTTTACAGAAAAAGAAGCAAAAGTTTCGAACCATACTTTGAAGATATGAATCGTGATGGTGATAAAATAGTATATTGTAAAGACGTAAAAGGTTTAATGAATGAAATTAAACCTAATGTGTATAAAGACGAAGAATGGAGATTGTTCATAGATTCATCAAACAGAAGTTTGAAAGCTGTATTACTGCACAATAGCAACTATTATGCCTCAGTTCCTATAGCGCACTCCACCACAATGAAGGAAACATACGGTAATCTCAAAATTATACTGCAAAAAATTAAATATGACAAGGATCAATGGCGTATTTGTGCTGATTTGAAAGTATCAGGAATATTGTTAGGACAGCAGTCTGGTTTTACGAAGACGCCATGTTTCTTGTGCTTATGGGATAGTCGAGATCGAGCAAAGCACTATACTGATCATAAATGGCCTGAGAGAAAATCTCTAACTGTTGGAGAACACAACGTTAAAGCTACCCCATTGGTTGACCCTAAAAAAGAACTCATTCCACCATTGCACATAAAACTTGGTATCATGAAACAATTCGTCAAGGCTTTAGATAAAGATGCTCAGAGCTTCAAGTACTTGGAAAGCAAATTTCAAAGTAAATCGGATGCGAAATTAAAAGAAGGTATCTTTGATGGTCCAGAGATTAGAAAAATGATGGCTGATGATAAGTTTATTAGTTCCATGACCAGCATCGAACAAACTGCATGGCTTAGCTTCAAGGACGTTACCGCAAACTTTTTGGGTAATCGTAGAAGCCCCAATTAAAAAGAAATTGTATCTCAAATGGTGGAGAGCTTTAGGATGATGGGTTGTCTCATGAATTACAAATTACATTTTCTACACAATCATTTGGATAGTTTCCCTGAAAACTGTGGTGATTATAGTGAAGAACAAGGTGAACGTTTCCATCAAGATGTGAAAGTGATGGAAAAGCGTTATCAAGGAAGATGGGATACATGCATGTTGGCTGACTACTGTTGGATGTTGAAAAGAGATTGTAAAACGGCAAAAAAACGTAAAAGAAAACCTTTGCACCGTTCATTCGATGAGAAACGCGTAAGGTATAGCAGAAAAAATTAGATGGCATGACTTTCTGTTTGTTTTTGATGAATACTACACTACCAAGGTGGTGTGACAAAAGTAACCCCAGATTTGAATTCAGCGACCCCAAAAACGTATATATAGACTGGAGAAAATTGATTTTCTCCATTTTTGCAAATTTGACCTTCATTTGCCCTTGACCCCGCGGGGGTGGGACAAAAGTCACCCCAGATTTGAATTCAGCGACCCCAAAAACGTATATATAGACTGGAGAAAATTGGTTTTCTCCATTTTTGCAAATTGACCTTCATTTGCCCTTGACTGTGACGTGGTGGGGCAAAACTGACCACGGATTCGGACTCAGCGACCCCAAAAACATAAAGTCTGCATGGTCTGGTCTGTGGGTTTTGCCACTTTTTTTTTTTGTGTGGCTGTGTTATTATTCCGAAGTCTTCTGCATGGAAGCACAAGTTAATAAAATGATTCCTATAAGAAAGATCATTTGAATTAGGGTGGGTTGATATGTAAACTGTTAAGATAATCTCTTTAAATTAATATTAATAAAAGTTGATTAACAAAATTATAAAATAATAAAAAATTTATTAAAGAATGTGAGCTTACTTGTTTTTAAATTGTGTCGGGGCACCATCAGAAAAATGAATTAATTTTTTAATCCAAGGAAATTTTATTTTGATGTCATCTATTATTACTTTCATGAATTTATTAATCAAGTAAGCCTGATGAACTAAACTTTCTGAAATTACGCAAAATGTTTGATGTTTTAATTCATCTGATGTTTCTTCTTTGTAATACACTGCTGTAGTAAAGAATGTGGCAGATGAATTGTTAAAGTAGAATCCTTGAGTTGAATTTTGACTTATGTATGCATAGTTTTCGGCGAAATCCATAATAAACAATCCAGTATCTTTGCCTAAAGTCTTTTTACAATGTACGAAATAATTTTTTTGAGCCGAAGAGACAAAGTGATGATCAGTAAGCTTATAAATATCCTCAACTAATTCATCTAAAAAGACATTGAAAGGTTCTATGAAGTTCTTGAGCGAAACTCGTTGATTTGTTGATTCTTCTGAAGTATTATTTTTTAATGATACAGAAGTCCATATATTATAAGATATATCATTTATATTCTGATCATTTATTTCAGACAATAGAAACTCACAAATTCCATTTTGCTTAGGACAATCATCACATTTTTTTAACATGCATTTTTTTTCTTCAACAAAGCATACGCCAGCCACCATAGCTTCTTTGTAATTTAATGATGGCAATAGTGCAGATAATTTCAACTTTACATTTTGATGCTCTTGGCAAACACATATGTTGTGTGTGCCAGGTTGTCCTGCAAAAACACATTGCTCAGGTTTACATTTAGCAAAATATGCTAAACATGGTACAGTTTCGTAATTTCTGTCATCAATCCAATTCTTGTAGAGATCTGATATATCATGAATCATAATTCTTTTTTGTTCAAGTACGTCTGGTTCGCCAGGTTTTTTTATGGTTACATATTCCTTCATGCCACTGCACATTATACTATTTTTATCGTCTAAATAATAAGATTCAATATCTTGTTTCACCTCAAGGGGAACGCGAAGATAAGATTTTTGTACCTTGCGACCAAGAATGCCAGAAAAATATAATATAGACACAAATTGGCTCGGAGCAACATAAAATAAATCAATAACTATTATTATTCCGACTGTTATTTAAAAAAATTATTATTAGTAGAACGATTAAACATAACTCATAACCAGTAAAAATGTACTCTTTTGAATAAAATTAAAGGATTGCGAGCTATGTTTTTATGTTATTTTCAGAAAAGTGTTTGATAATTTTTAGAAACAATATCATTATAAAAAATAGCGACGTTCATACGAAAACTAGAACTTTTGAGAACTAATGAAAATTTGCCTTATTCTAAATTACGTACGAATCTTGAAATAGTTATGGAGAAGCAATTTCTGACTGTGATTGTCGAAATTCAACAATTTTATCGGTTGCTATTTTTCTTACGAGATTTTTAAGATAAGTTTGAAATCACCGAACTTTGTATGAAATTCTAGAAGTGCTAGTTCTAGTATGGCACTTCCATAGATTTATTGAACAATAATATTTCTCGAATATTTCACAATTTTATCCAACTAGAACTTCAATTTTCAAAATTTTCTAAATCTATTTTAAAAAGTTTTAATGAATCTAGCCATTTGAAAATGGTATAGAGACTTGCTAAATATTTTCTAATATCTTTTATAACTGTAGAAAGAACAGGCACTTCCTTGTATTCTTACGCAAGATAATTAAGATGGCTTTCCACCTCAAAAGTGACCAAAAAATAAAAAAACTAATTTTAGGGTTTGTGACGGTAAACGTCAAATTAGCGCTGATTATTTAACTTAATTGCTGTCTCTGAGGGCAGCACCTCCCGGGGGGACGAAATAGGTAACGAAGGAATTCGGCACGCGAGCAGACGGAACGCGCGCGATAGAATTCGAACTAGTGAAGCATAGACCATTGTCGTGTCCGCCCGCTTTCGCTACCGCATCTGCCGATTCACGTGCCCTTGTCAACTATACGCCAGCTCAGCAATAACCGAGAGTGCCAGATAGCCGTGACAGCTGCCTCCAAGGAGCCATCCAGCCACCAGCTTAAGGCCAAGCAGTGTGTGTGTGTGTGAGGTTTCGCCATCGAGGGCGAAACCACTCCGTGCGCGCATTCGCGACCCGCGAGCAAAACAAAACAATATAAAAACTGTTCCGTGCTGTGCGAATTGTCGCCGTTTTTCTCTGATCGCCTGCAAATATAAGGTAAGCTGGCCAGCTTAATTTCGCGATCGCGATCGTATGAATAATAATTTGATTCTAACATTCGATGCGTGCATGTAACGGCTCTAATAACAAAGAGCAGCGAGCATACCGGCAAAGCGTGTTGTCGACGAGCGAGCGTTTATGTAAACAAACGCGCGGGCCGACCTTTTGTAAATTTTGAGGAATAATAAAGGATACCATTCATATTACTAACAAGTGCTTTTCGATCCGCTTTTACCTCATAGCTTCTACTCACTCCCTATTGAATGTAGGTTATTTACACCTTTCTCGATAAGACGAATTACTGGTTGACTGGCGACTATCTTTACATGCTCTCCGTTTCGTATACTGAGCATAATTAATTACGCGTGTCCCTTTAGTGTGATTGCGCGATTTAATTAATTAAACGGTCCTACCCCGTTACATGGCGCCCAACGTTAAAGAACCTACGGTGTTTTTGATAGTGCAAAACACCGGTTCTCAGTAATAAACTCGCGCCCAGTCAACCAACGACCCAAGTGGCAATCAAGCGTTGTTGTGCGCGCTTGATACCGAAGGCCACATTAGTAAACAAAGCCTGTTAGCTAGCTTGCGAAGGCCCGCCGCGGCGAAAAATTGTAAATATTAACTGTGAACGCGTGCGAGTGCGACCGAAGGATTCTTGAACGTAAACACCAACGAATTTTGAAAGTTGCCGCAAATAATATTATACCCGTTGGCCCGGGGAAAACTAACACCGGCAATTTTCAAACAAAATTAATTTAATTGAATAATTTTATTTGACATCGTATTGTCGTAACGTAAATGTGTTTTTTTTTAATATTATTAACTGCGGTTATTGGTGATTACGCGCAACGCTCGTTACAATATTTTAAATACTAACTCACACAGCCGCACTAACAAACAGTTAGTGCGTCTGATAGGTAGGATAATTATATTGGGTACTAACGAGCGAAGAATCTTTCGGCAAATAATTCGTAAAACGCTGTTGATCAAGCCCAGTGTTGGCTAATAAAATTTTATTATTTTTTCATTCGGCGTACGAATTATAATACAACACTCGCACCCGCGTAACATAACTGTAAATTTTACAAAGAAGGCAAACGCAAGCGAACAAACAGCAATTATGGACCGCACTCAGACAGAAGTAGAAAATTGGGTATGGACGCTCCAGGAGGAGGAAATCGAAGAATACCTCGAGCACCTGGAGCTCAAAACTAGCGGGAGCAAGCTCTCGAGAGCTGCACGACTGCACAACTGGCTACTCGGCGACTATTCCGAAGCAGATTTCGCGGAAGTCGACAACCAACACAGCAGTCCAGCCAAAAGAGCCGCCCTACGTTCGGAGCTAATCGTATCCCTATGCCAGGAACACACAGCATCCGAGCAGGAGGGAGAACACCCGCTAGCCCAACTATTGCAGAGTGCGGATGTGATATCGCGAGTCCAGAAGACCGCGATAAACATCGCGAATGCCCTGGACAGCGGAGAGAACACAAATAGTAATAAGGAAATTACTATAACGGCTGACGATGGCAGCCAGTTCAAACTCCCGCCGGCATTCGCGATGATGATTCAAGACCTCATTTCCCGGTCCAGGGAACATGAGAGGAAATGGGAGGTACAAGACTCACGGAATTCGAATGCGTCTAACCTAACCCAAATAGTAGAACAAATCGTCAGGACCAACATCAAGGTGCAGGAACAAATCGACAACCTGTCAACCAGGATGAAGGAACTAGAAAATGCCGTACACAGAAATATGCGGCAAGACGATTCGAACAGTTCTAATGAGGAGCCACAACCGGAAAACACGCGTAGGAGCGTCGCATTCCAGGATACATTCACGTGCCACTACGACGCCAGGCTACCCCAGAGCACTCCAGCCGGACCCGGACTGAGGCCCACGGGGGCCGCCGGCAGGACCCCCCGCCGGACCCCCCCTTTCGGAGAGAGTGGACAGCATCAACTCGGTGGAGTTAATGCTGAAGTGAACAACCACCCGCCGAGCATGTGGTCATCCCAACAGACGTCAAACCAGTGGTCGACAACAAGGGACGCCGGCCGCATCGTCCGGGGATGGAAACTCAGGTTCTCCGGAGAAGGCAACGCGAGTATTGACACCTTCCTATCAAGGTTGGACAACTCGAGGAGCAGCGCTGGACTTATCGAAGACGAGATGCTCACGGCCGTATCCGAGCTACTCGCCGGTCCTGCCCTCGTCTGGTTCGAAGCAATGCGAAACGAATGGTTCTCCTACGCGGATTTCGAGGCAGACGCCAGAGCATGGTTTGGAACTAGCAGGCAACAGCAGCAGCGTCTAACCAAAGAGGTTCAAAGCCGATACCAGGGCCCAGACGAACCCGCGAACGTATACATCGCGAACATGATGGGCTTAATGAGTCGGCTGAACCCCAGAATGACGCACGAGAGCCAGCTGAACCTGCTACATGCCAACCTCCTCCCGGAAATCCAGAGCCAAATACGGAGATTAGAAGTTGACTCCGTTCAGACCCTGAACGACCTGGCCACGACGGCCCAAAATAACTTGCATCAGCGGAGGATAGAGCGGACGATACCAGACCCTCAGTCGACTTTGTATCCTGAGTTGGCGTATCACCCCCGCACCGACGCGAGCAAGGGTCGTAAGGGGAAGGTGGCGTCTATGTCCGGTGACAAACCGGAAGTCAGTGATAAATTGGACCGCATGGAAAAGGTACTCGAGAGGGTGACGCACCAGGTCGTCTATACACCGACGCCCTCGGGGGCGACACCTAATCCGAGTCTGGAATCCGTCGATGGCGAGAAAAAGGTTCTGCCCATCGACATGTTTAACCAAATGCTGTTGTCCATCAAGGAATTGACGGCGGAAATAAAGAATAACCACGCTGACAAAAGCCTGACTTCCGAAGACGGAGCCAAGAGGCCGGAGACTCCTCGCGGACGAGGAAGGGATTTCTCCGGTCCGCTCAAATGCGCCGAGTGTGGCCGATTAGGGTACAGTAGGAGGTACTGTCCCCAATGCAATGAGGGAAACGAGAAAAGGAGTGGTTAGTTGGGGTTGACCCCACTCCTTCATCCCGTAACCCAAACCCCGTTAAGGAGATCTCGCGGCATTCGTCAGCACAGCCCGCACCGTTAGTAGCGAGCATGCTGAGCGACGAGAGTGAGAACTCTCTTGGTGACGCCAATGATGAGCGTGGTGGTAGAGTGAACACGGAGAGGAAGGGTAATGACGTTAGTAAAGCCCAGGACCCTGGACCAGCCGAGGTGGTGGCGAATGGATCGCACACGCCCTCGGGGGTCAGGGTAACGGCAGATAAACCGTCAAAAGGCATTGACGTTAGTAAAGCCCAGGACCCTGGACCAGCCGAGGTGGTGGCAAATGGATCGCACACGCCCTCGGGGGTCAGGGTAACGGCAGATAAACCGTCAAAAGGTATCGATGATAGTAAAGCCCAAGACCCTGGACCAGCCGAGGTGGTGGCGAATGGATCGCACACGCCCTCGGGGGCACGGGTAGCGGCAGATAAACCGTCGAAAGGTAACCCTATGGGAACTCCGATCGTCCGGACCGAGGTGGTTCGAACGAGAAGTAACGTCACTTTACCACACGAGAGTACGGTGGTTAGCGCTATGATGGGCAAGGAGCAGAGCTGTGGAGCCGCCGAAACCGTTTCCCGATTTTCCCCGGAACAAGAAACGCGCTGGTGGCTACCGGTGAAAATAGGAGCCTTCCAGTTACAAACTCTCTACGATCCGGGAGCTTCCACCGCAGCCATGGGTAATGTTGCTTTGCAAATAGCGTCCGTGCTAGGCGTCAGGTTAGATACCTCCCACGCAGGTGCGGCAAGGCTACCCTACGGTCGTAAGTTGACGATCGTTGGCCATGTCACGTTGCCATTCACCGTAGGGGAGATGACGATGCCGACGAGGGTGGCTATCCTCCCAACCCTCGTCGATGAATGTGTCTTAGGAGTGAACTTTATTAGGTTGTTTAGAGCAGTACTGGATCCGGATGATGATACATTACT
Organism: Phymastichus coffea; assembly: GCF_024137745.1. Classification (NCBI taxonomy): domain Eukaryota; kingdom Metazoa; phylum Arthropoda; class Insecta; order Hymenoptera; family Eulophidae; genus Phymastichus; species Phymastichus coffea. The sequence goes on along the minus strand of NW_026706812.1, from coordinate 5,640,948 downwards.
GCTCAAGAAATCACAAACCAAGATGAAACTAGAAGTAGCTAGTTTGGAGGCTGGTCCGAGATTAGCTACTATCGGACTAGCCGAGGTAACCGCCTCTCAACAGGCTATATTGCAGAGGACCATCGACGAGGCCTTATCGCAGGCCCCCGTGGGACTGGGACGAGCAATAGGCACTGAACTCGAGATTCGAGTCAATGAGATAAAATCGTTCAAGACCGAACGCCGACATTTCACTGCCTACACCGTACCCAGACTAGGATACCTCCGATTCGTAAGAGTATCGTTCGATCCCTCGTACGCCGGCGCCACCTTCCAACGGTTAATAGACAGCGTGATCGGACCCGAGCTTGGCGGTTTCTCTTTCGCCTGTTTGGACGATATCATAGTAGTATCGTCCAAATTCGAAGATCACGCACAAAGTCTTAAAACAGAGTTGGATAGGTTGTATAGGGCTGGCCTCTCGATTGATCGAGAGAAGAGTGTCTTCTGTAAGTCTGGGGCCACATACCTTGGTTTGTCAATTACCCACAACAGAACCGGACGAGATCATGATTTACCGGAAGATAGGACCCGACCACGAGATGACGACGAGACCCCTACCACCGAGGGAACCAAGGCGACGAGCGTCCCGCCTAATGCGAGCGATACAACGATACACGGGAACGGGAGCGCCGACACTGCGGGTAACAGACTCCAAAATGACGACGCGACAACTCCGAGCTTACCTCGCCGTACTCGTCGTAATCCCACCAGCCGAGTCCCAATAAATACTTCTCCTACTAACACGATGAAGCGCCCACGAGGGAAACCTCGTGAGTGTGCGCTAACTACATACAGTACACAACATCAACAGACTACTCGAGCACCTCCTCCTATCGTCGGGAAAAGGAAGAGGGGCAGGCCACCGAGAACACCAACCGTGAACGCATGAAATACAGCGAACGAAGGACCTGGGAGACCGACGCCAAGGACCCCACTTTCGACTCCGGCGACGAAGGTCCTGGGCAGCCGAACAGGCGCCCACCTTCGATATCCAAAACTATTCAAGATACTAACTTGCTGGATAATTACAGGATGCAAATCACGCTCGAACAATTCGAGCAAGCGGCAGCCGCCCTCATCGACCTGGACTTGGGTCCCGCCGTTGAAGGGGTGGTACATGCCGCCTTGCACCTCGAAAGTACCCGAAGAGAAGAGGAGGAGCAAGCACGGGTGCGAGCTCACGAGAGCTCGTCATCCGTGCTCATCGAAGAACTCCCGACGGCGGACCCTACCGCGATACCGTCGACGACTCCCGGTATCGCGCACGGCGATACCACGCCGCTACCCGGACCCCCAGCGGGATCTATCCCGCTGAAGGCCCCGACATCATCCATTGGATGACCAGGGCGCAGAATTACCCGGGAGACCAGCCAGGTGATCTTCCCCTGCCCTCGTGGGCAGGGCAACCGTTATACTACCCGGCGAATAAAGATGGAAGTAAACAACACGTGGACTATAATCCTTTATGATCCTCTCTCTTTTCCTCCTCGGAAGGGACAGCGCTAATGGAATTATCGTCGAGGACCCTATAGGTCCAGACTGGAAGGGGGCTGTGACGGTAAACGTCAAATTAGCGCTGATTAACCGTGTTTGGTTAGTTAGAAAATGAACAATAAAGAAACAAAAAATATTCAGCTAGAAATATTTCTACTGATACAGTTGTTTATTGTAGTTTGTTGTTATGATTTATTCCACGAGAAATCAGGTGATTTCTCACATGAGAAATCACATGATGTGATGTCATATAGTAAATCACTCTAAAAAACGCGGCAAATTGAGTTCAAATAAAAAATCACTTACTAAATTAATAAGATAATACATGTTCAATTGTTAACAAAAATTATAGTAACTTTTTATTTTTTTTCAAATCAAAATAAGAATAAAATTTCACAATTTTTAAAATATATTCAAGAAAGTATAACATTATGCCATAATAAAATAACTCTGATCTCTCCAAATAAAAAAACATCAATATGTTTGGAGGATCTTTTTATATTTTCAAAATTTTTGTAAATCTGTATTTAAATAGAAAGATGATTGTTGGAAATAATGAAATATATTGAGTTGAATTAATTTTCCAATAACTCTAAAAAAGCAATAAATTAAATCATGTAGATTAAAATTATACAATTTTTTTTATTATCAGGTTTTTACTTTGATATAGGTTTCATACAAAAACTAGTACTTCTATTTGTAACGTAAAGACATACACTTTCATGATCATTTACAGATTTTAAATTTAAAACCTAGTTCTCATTCAATCAACATTCTATAAACTTAAAACATATGTTTAATTAATAATTATTACTATGTTTAATTATTCATTAATTAATAATTATTCATACCAAAATGTTGTAATAGCATCTGTACGTACCAAATGAATTCTTTACTTTCTTAGCTTGAGCGTATATGTAGTATGTGCAATTGAAATATTTGGATACTGTTGTGAAGCTCCAATTATCTGGCAGCAAAGTTAATAAACTTATTTTTTCTCCAACATTTTTGCTTTCATTATATTTCAATTTAATACCATTAATCATGTCATTGAACCAAGAACTTTCATTTTGCATTTGTTGCAAATTTTCAAACCGAGGTATTTGAACACCATAAGCTTCTTCAAAGCTTTCAGAAACTTTACATGCAACATCTTCTACTATATTAATTCCAATTGTCGCTATTCGATCATTATTCAACTTTTTAAAAGGGCCCATATATAAACATGTATAATATTTTTATACTAGTGGCAATATACCACGCTCTCTATTGCTCACTCAGTTGCATTTTCGATTATGAGAGTGAGTACATTTGCATAGATATCAAACTAATTTAATGAATAAATTTTAAGTTATTAATGAAGATCTTTTCTAACAGATTCTGCAGTCTTAAAATTTTCATTTAAAATATACCATGAAATTTCAGGTTAATTCAGTAATGAATTAAACATTGTTCAAATTTCGCAAAGAATCGTCATATTGTTTAACTGAAGGCTATTTACAAAAATATATTTAGTTTTTATCTATTGTTTTATAATATCGTAATTGATGTTTGTTAAAATTTTGCACTAAGTTTAATAAGAGAAAAATATAATGTGTGTGACGGAGAATCTCGGCTAGGCCGATCTCGTCCGTTTAGCTCTCGCAAATGTCCGTGCGCCGCACCAGGCTGAGAGTGTGTACGTTTGGCACACACACTCATGCTTGGACCTTTTGTTTGCGAGGTGCTGAACACGGGCTGAGCTGACTGCTGGAGCGACGCAGATGGCGCAGAAGAAGAGAGAAAAAGAGAGAGAGAGAGAGCGCTCGAATTGCGGATCGCCGCGGAAAATTTCGAGAGTCTCTGCTAGGCAATGGGCAGGGAAAGTCGCGCGCGCGGATAAACCGGAAGGTCACGGTTTTTTCCGAGTTGGCCTCGCGACCTCGCCGACGTTTGTTTATTCCGGAGACACGCCCGGTGCGCGGACGAGTGATAGAGCGTGAGGCTGGGTCGCGCCCAGCCGTGTCCCACAAGATACCCGGCACCGGTGCGTGCGGGTAACCGGCGAGGTGCGCGGGCGAGCGCGCGAGGAACTTAACGTGCTGCGGCGCCGAGCAACGAGGAGGCGGCAGAAACAACAAGCAACGGGTTGAGATCGAGGCAGCAATATTGTGGAGCGAGCGAGAGGACGAGCCAGAGGATAGATAGCGGCGACAACAAATATACCAGCAATACGGTCGGGAGCACACCAGTGACGTCACGGTGCAGAGCGCTCCAGCCGTCGGAGAGGCTGAAGGTCGAGGTCGGTGCCGTACTTTTCTCTTGTCTCTCTCTCTTTTGCATGTTTGGGCGTCAGTCTATGATTGGTAGCACAGCAGACCTGCTGGCTACCCGTTAATAGCCTATGCGCGAAAAGTGTTTGTCGGGCATTTGTATAATATCTAGTTTTGATAAGGGAATCGGCAGGCTGACCAGCCACCGATTCACCTTCGCGTTCGCGTTTGTTATTGTACCGCTCGTAGTGTGTAAGTCCGAGGTTGCCGTATTGTAATCGTTTGTTGACAATTAAAGACTAGTGTATTAATCCGCTGTTGTGTTTATTCGCCGCTGTATCACTCCTCATGCTGACTTCGAATCTGTGCGTTTAACGTGTTTATGCTCGACGCGTTATTCAGTCGTGGGAACGTCTTTTGCTTCCCGAATCCCCGAATAAATAATTTGTGCGGACGGTCGCGAGCAAGCCAGACAGGTACGGCCGGAATTCTCCGTTACATGTGAAATAACATACGATGAAAGAAAATGTATATAGAAATTTAGGTTTTCTTTTATTATTTCATTATTATAGATTTCGTTATTTTATTCAGGTTATTCATAATATTACTTTTACCATAATATTATCAATATATCTACGTTTATTTATAAAATTTTGATTTGGTCTGTTGATTTTTTATATAGAGGAATATATTTATGTTCCAAAAGATTTATAAATAAAGTAATATTTCTCTGCTTAACCCCTCTGTATATCGTATTTTAGGAACTGAAGATGATCGTAGTCATAGAAACCAATAATAATATATCACTATTTTCTGGTATGTCATTAGTTGGTAAATTGCATATTCCTAGTAATACTCACAATATTATAGGAAATACTTCTCTCAGTTCAAATCTGTACAGTCAAATATTACAATCACCGTATCCAAGAAGAAGTTCGCTTATTTCACCAACGAAGTCATCAACTCCTGAACTAAGATTTGACGAAGGAGTTCATTTATTGAGTCCTGTTCAAGGAACTTGTAGTCATAACGTCATAGATTATTCCTTCTACGATGGAAGTAATGTTATCTTAAAAAATACTATTTTAAATAAAATAATAATAGAATGTGGAAGTTGTAAATATTTTAAAATATCATTACCGATCTTCAAAGCGTCGCCTTTAGGTAAGTGTTCATTTATCTACTTAATAACACTTATTGATTGTTATTTTTCTTCTAGAATGTAAAACTTATTTTATAGTAATCATTCATAATATAAATTTTTATAATACACGATGCTTTCAAAAAAGAAAATCTCTTTTTATCTGAAACGATTTTATCTCATTTTTAGTTTATAATACATTTTGGTTTTATTACATAGGTTTGAAGAAAAAAAATATTTTTTTTTTTAATTTTCTTGACACATAACCGTAATATGATGTGAAATTAAAGACATCATTTAATAATTTTTTCCAATTTAAACTACTTGTCATATTTTTTATAAGATTTAAATTTCAATAAATGCTTGCGGTAATGAACCTCGCTCATTAATGCTCGCTCGATTATATCTTTATAGCCATCACTTTAGGATACCACAGTAGAGAATCCGTAGATTGTCCATATTTTATTTATTATTATTTATGAATAAGAGTATTAAACAATCCACTCAAGAAAATTTAATAATACATTATACAATAAATATATGTATATAATAAAAACAAAGAATTACAAAAATAGTAAGACTATTGGGCTAAGTTAGCAATTTACATTGTATTTTTGATAGATAACTATTCTCAACTTCTGATAACCATCACTTTTGCAGTATTATGTCCAGTTGAAATTGCATGCTAATCTAAGCTGCACATCTTGGAATAAATTTTTGAGGATTGAACATTTTTATCGCATAATTTATTTTAACTTTAACTATGTGGTGTAACAGGCTATCGTTTAGTCGCAAACCCCTGGCAAATGTGATTATCCCTACGGCCAAACGACGCCTTGTTAGCTGTATGCTTCAAGCATACTTACTCACCTCGCTCCGGTATACGCATACGCCGTGTCCTCTCAGCGATCCAACTTGGGTGTGCGAACTCTCCGCAAGGGGGCGCTGGTGCGCTAGCTTACCAGCGCTCCGACGGCCACTGCAGACACCTCGGTTGACGCACAGCTCCTTCTATGCTTTCGCGATCCGTGTTGGATTACCGGCGCGTTCGAATCAAAATATAAACACCGACACCGGACAAAGGGGAGACGAAATAATAAGATCGTCTCTTATTGGTATCTAACTACTTTATTAGACGAAACTAGTCCTGTACAAGGGACGGTTTGCCGAGAGTCTAAACACACGCTATATCGACACAATAATTCGAATGAGGAGAGAGAGAGTAGATTTCGCGGACGTTGCGAACTAGTCGCACGCACGCTACCTAAAAACTCACCGCGCACGCTGCGCGGGATCGCACGCAAAACGTAATACAAAGTGCAGCGCACTTACTGCTGATTCGATAACGATACGGTGGACAACCGTATCCAGTTACGCTAAGACGACGAACTGCCTTTGCAACCGCCCTTCGCTGCTGTTGTTGCGTTGCGCCGTGGGTGCAACTGAGGTTGTGGTCTCTGCTGCCGACGCCGCACACGTTATGCAGTGTGCGCACTCGTCACTCCACTCACAAATTATCTATCTAGTCCTGCTGTATCCTAATTGGCACGGTTTCACTCGTTGTTGTTTCGGATAGCAAAAACTGCGATGTCGCCGGACTGAAGAACACAGTCATACTGGCTCGCTACCTCTCCCCTCCCGGTCATTGCCCCTAACGCGCCCTCTCTCTCTCTCTCTCTCTCTAACCTAAGCCGATCACGGCTATAACACTTAGCCACGCTCGACAGTCTACGCGAGTCCTAACGATTTTCGGCAATCGTTGCAGCCTCCTCCTAGATTCGGACTACCGGGCCGAACTATTACACCGACTCACGCTCCAAAGGACAGGAGAAGGACGGGGAGAAATCACCATACACCCGGAGTCATCGTTCGGTGCCCCCTGGTCCCTTGTGGCGGAGATAGCGCCAATGTGCTTATTTGGGCACTTGGAGGTGGTGGTGATGCCGGGATGGCCGCAGATGTAACAGCCCCTTCGCTGTGACCTGGAGGAACCGGGCCTTGACCCTTGCCCGTGACTCCCCGCAGACGGAGGTGGCTGTGGGGTCGAGGTTCCCGGGGCGGCGGTAAATGTCACACCGCCCATCGTGGCGGAGGTGCGTCCGCCGTGTGTCCGCACCACCACGGTAGGGTCGGAAACCTTCGACCCGTCTACGTGGACCGTGAACTCCTGTCCGGCGCCGGGGGCCCCCGAGGCTCTCTTCTGTTGAGCCTGCACCGAGGGCTTGGCAGGAGTCTTGGTCGCGGCCTTGCCTCCAGACACCGTCGGCTGTACAGCCGCCGGCGGGTCCGCGACCTATGGGGACTCCTGCCCCCGGTCCACCCGCAGCAGAGCCTCTCCATAGGCCCTTTGCCGCCGGACCACCGGAGCCCACTCCCCGAGCAACTCCCGGGCTCCCTGGAAGTCGAGGAACTGGTCCAGGTGTGTATGCACCTGGTATTGGAGTTCCCCGACGAACTCCCAGGCGTTTACCAGCTCCTGGAGGCCCAACCTCACATGCCTCCAGGAGTTCTCGAGCCCCTGTTGCTCGGGAATGCGGGGGTGGTTGCAGATTCACTGTTCTGGGCCACAGGCCTCCCTTGGCCTGGAGCACTGGGTCGAGCTGTCCGCCACCTCGGGTTTGCTCAACCCCGGGGTCTGCACCCCCTGGTCTTCGGTGGAGAAGATCGACGGCCCTCTTCAAACGGATCGTCGGTCTAGGTGGACGCCTCCCGGGTTGGCGCCTTCCTTGGCGGCGGCCTTAACCCCTCTCGGAGGAAGTCGTCCACCCGCTGGCGTGGGCGATTCTCTCGGGTGGCCACCTCGACCTGGGCCCGGACAAAACTCCTAACTTCGAAATCAGCCGATCGGCGTCCGAACCCAGCTTCAGGTCGAGGAGCATTCGGGTGGCCACCTCGAAAGCCTCCCTCCCTCTTCGCCTGCGCCCTCCTCTTCGTCCAGCGGCGTTGAGTCCCCTCGTTCCGGCTCCTCGTCGTCTTGGTCCGAGAATCGGGCGAAATAGGGCTTGAGCTCCTTGGCGTGGATCAGCTCGGGCAATACCTCCTGCTGGTTACCGAGGAAGTAGGTATTGGTCCCACATACTTCCTCGATGATATACGGACCAACATACTTCGGCGCCAACTTCGCCGACACGCCCTGAGTTGCGGAAGACAGGATACGGTTCCGTTTCCACACCCAGTCCCCAACCCTAAAGTCGGCCTGACGTCTCCTCTTGTTGTAATAGACCGCCTGATAATCCGCCTCCTCCCTGGACTTGGAGCCAGCGCGTTCCCATAAGTTGGTCAACAGGCGCATTTGCTCACCCCATTCTGTCAGTTCTTGGCCCTCAGAAGCTTCTCGGGTTAACTGATCCTGGGCCCTTCTAAAGGTCGAGGGAGGAGTGGGTTATCGTCCGAAAACGAGCATAGTCGGGCTATAGCCTGGCGCGCGAAGTTGAACTCTGGAAGGTGCTCGTCCCAAATCTTATGGTCGCGCTCCACGTATGACATGAGCATGGTCTTAAGGGTTTTGTTCACTCGCTCCGTAGGGTTGGCCTGTGGGTGGTAGACTGGAGTGAGGGCGCGCCGGATGTCGTTTCTCAGCAAGTAGGCATCGACATCCTGATTCTTATATTCGGTTGCATTATCCGAAAGGAATATCTCGGGCGCACCGAACCTGGTTACCACCCTCTCGTGCAATTCCCGCACAATGGTCCTTCCATTGGCCTTGCGTATGGGTACGTACTCAACCCACCGAGTGAACAGGTCTAAGAAGTCCAAGATGTACTCAAACCCTCTCGAGCTCTTTGGGAATGGGCCCGTAATATCGCTGGCCACCACCTGCCAGGGTCGCGAGACCTCTCGACGACCCATTACCCCGCAAGGCGGCCTTTGTTCCGCCTTGCATTGTTGACAAACCGGGCAACTTCTCACGTACTCTCGGACCTGCTCGTACATCTTAGGCCAGAAATACAGGCGCCTAGCACTGGAGAACGTCCATTCTCTCCCCTGATGTCCCGCTGCTGGCGCATCGTGTACCTCTTCAAGCACTTGGTGCCTTTTCTCAGCAGGAACCGCAAGCTTCCAGGCTTCCTCGTTGTCGATGGATCCTTCGCTATCTTCCGTTGGATTGTAATGGTACAGCCTCCCTCCAGGTAGGCTGAGAATGCAGGTCCTGGCATACTTCTCGGTACTTCTACAGATACCAGGCATCGGCAGTTTCCGGTTGATGAGTCATGGCACCCACTTCTACCACCCCCTCCTCGTAGGCCCTAGATAAAGCGTCTGGCACCACGTTGAGGTCTCCCTTTCGATACTCTATATCAAAAACATGTCCCTGCAGTGCTAGCGCCCAACACGCTAGCCTGCCTGTAGGATTCCTCATACTGTGGAGCCACCCAAGGCAACTATGGTCGGTAATGACTTTGAAGTGGTGCCCCTCGACATAAGGTCGGAACTTCTCGATAGCCCATACCACGGCCAGGCACTCTCGTTCGGAGACTGTGTAATTCCTTTCTACCCTATTTAAGGAGCAACTAGCGTACTCAATGACGCGTTCCTGTCCATCGATTTATTGCATCAGTACGGCACCGATACCGCTATCACTCGCATCCGTTTGTAAAACAAACTATCCGCTGGGATCCGGCGACTGCAGGATTGGTGCGGAGACCATTGCGTCTCGTAACCTTTCGAAAGCATGCTCTTGTTCCTGCTGCCAAGCGCACGGAACGCTCTTCTTCGTCAGGCGGTTTATCGGCTCAGTGATTGTCGCGAAGTCGGGTATAAAGCGACGATACCACGACATCATCCCCATATATCGCTTCACCTGCTTGATAGTCCGTGGTGTTCGATATTCCATGAACGGCTTGATCTTCTCCGGATCCGGCCTTACTCCCTCACGGTTCACGAGGACTCCTAGGTACTTGACTTCCGACTTACAGAAATGGCTTTTGGTCTGGTTTACAGTGAAGCCCGTCCCCAGAATTCGTTGTAAAACCAACTCCAGGTGTCGCTTATGCTCCTCGAAGGACGATGAAATAATGATCACGTCGTCGAGGTAAGCAAAAGCGAAAGGATCTAAGTCCGGGCCGATCACTTTGTCCATCAACCTCTGGAAGGTCGCGCCTGCGTATGACAATCCGAAGGGCATTCTCTTAAATTGAAAATGCCCCAGGCCGGGGACAGTAAACGCAGTGATGGGGCGCGACTCCTTTTTTAGAGGGATCTGGTGGTACGCGCTACTCAAATCCAGTGTAGAGATGAACTTGGCATCCCTGATCCTTCGGAGGATGTCGTTCATGAAGGGCAATGGATAGGCGTCAGGCTTGGTTAGTGCGTTCACCTTCTGGTAATTTACGCAGAACCGATACTTGCCATCTGCCTTCTTCACCATCACCACTGGGCTTGACCACCCGTTGGTTGCTGGTTCAATGACGTCGTTGTCCAGCATGGCCTTGACCAGCGCGTGCATCTTATCTCGCACCCTGTCGGAGACCGGATAGTATTTTTGTTTACAGGGTCGAGCGTCTCCGATATCTATCTCATGCTCGACCCCCACAGCACAGCCTAAACTCTCACCTGCGTCTGGAATCAGTCCGTCAACGAGGTTAGCCACTTCTTGACGCTGTGCTTCCGTGGCTTCTATCAGGCCCACAGGTGCGAGGTACGACGTACCAGTGACACTTGCCACCTCCAACGGCACCGCCACTTTGGCTTTCGCCAAGTACAGCTGGTCCGTGTCAGGGTTCAGGTTGGCGTTGAATTCTCTTACAAAATTCGCGCCCACATTGCAATCGTCAGACAGCAGTGGCGTTATGGCGACTCTTACATCCCGAGTGATTCCCCCTACAGTAAAGGGGAAGATCACATGACCCAGTATGGGGCATGGACAACCGTCGGTGAGCTTGGCTTCGCCCGCACGCGTCACATCGAGGCCCAGCCCCATGTCCGATGTCAACCTTAGCCTGAGCTGACCCATTACCGTCGATGAGGCTCCGGTATCGTAGAGTGCCCTCAATTTGTAGGCACCTATGTCTACCTGAAGCCACCATCTGGTCTCATCCTCGGGCGGATAACTACGGGGAATTTTCTCAGAACCACTCTTCTCTGTGGTCTGAAGGCTTTCGCGGCTCCTCTTACCCTGAGTAGCCGCTACTCGCGTCAACGTGCTCTCACCCGATACTTCTTGGGATCTAGGCGTATCTTCGAGAGCGTCGGCTGGTCTCCTGGAGCTTCTGGGACCGTCGGTCTCTTCCTCGACCCATTCGTACCCATGTTCCACCACTTGAGTCCGACCTCCGTACCCTTCAGATACAGAACACCTCGTTACCCGGGTTAGGCACCGGCACGGTCATTGTCGCCTCGTACGCTACCTCGCTGCTAGGTCCCATAGGACTCGTTGGCCTTTCCGGGACATGCCTGAACCCTGGGGTCGCCGACGAGCCACTGCCTCGTCTGAGCGACCCCCGACGAGAGGTCACCTCTATTGGGAACGCGGACGAGACCTCCTGCCTCCGTTTCCCTGCCCGTTTCCCTTGTTGCAATCCGGGCAGTACCTCCTAGTAAAGCCCAGCTTACCACAGAACGAGCACTTGATAGGTTGTGAGAAATCAATCTTTCTCCTCTGACCCTCTCGCCGCTGGCCAGGAGACCCAGGGGGGGTTTTACTCCTCCCCTTATATTGCCGTCGACCCCTTGGTCGCTTGGGAGAGTTGGCTTTCCTCTCCCTGAAGTACCGGTCTATGTCGCGTCGCAGGGTCGCTACCTGTGACGACAGATCTTCAATACGGTCTGTCGCCTGCGTCGCGGAAATCGAAGACCGGTCTTCGGGTTTCCTGGCCTGGCTCTTCACCGGTGACTCGGCTTGCAACTGCTCTGTACCCCGATGTTTGTTCGCCATGGCCGCTGTTCGGGCTCCTGCCCTGGGCGGTGGTGCCTTCGCTGACACACCTATGTGCTCGGGGTATAATGTGGACGTGGGCTCCAGCCTGGTCCTTGGGCGCTCATCGTCCCGCATAACGGTCTCGATTTCGGTTGCCCGGGCGTGAAACTCGTGCACATTGGAGAACGCGTTTCTCCGCAGCTGCATTCGGATGGTGGGTAGAAGATTTGCATAAAGCAAATCTAGTTGTTGCTGCTCAGGCAACGGCGGACGTAATTGGGCAAGCATAAAGAGGAGGTGGCAGACGTATTCTCTTACCAACTCTCCCTTCTCTTGATACCAAGCTTGGGCCTCTTGCAGTAGTCTCTGCTGCTGCAATTCGCTTGACCTAAACCAACGGCGAGCGCCAGCTACAAAGTCGGTATAGCTCCTCCACTTGAGCTTATTGAGCTCATACCATGTCCTCGCAACGCCTTCGAGGAGCTCTGATATGGAGCACAAAACTTCGCCGTCGGTTAGCCCAGAGCCCGCTCGTAGATCCTCTAGCCTTCACAGAAAGGTGTCCACGCACTTTGAAGCCGTACCCGAATATCGCAGCTTCCATCCTCGGACTATTCTACCCGCATCCCGAGTCGTATAGAATCCTGACGCCGCGTTGGTATCGTACCAGTCTGATCTGTTCGGGATCGCCTGCCCTTCACCAATGTTGGCGTCGATTGGTTCTCTCCGCGGCGGCTGCTCCGTCCGTAGAGGCGCCTGCCTTTGAGAAGCCTCTCGAGGCTCACCAGGGGTCGGTCTCGTGGGTTCCAGGGTACTTCCTGGTACCCTCGGGTCGTAGTGGCACGTGTACGAGGACTGAAAGTCCACGGTTCTCCTGGGCCGCTCCTGTACGACACTTTGTCGATTTGTGGGGTCCGTGCTCCTCAACTGCTGGACCTCCACCTACAGGGCGGTCACCTGGTCGCTCCACCGCGCGCATACTTGATCGTGCCTCTCCAGCATCTCAAGTATGCGGTTGATCCCGACACGGTTGCGCTCAATTTCTTCTTTCAACCACTCGGTCACGCACCGTTCCTCCTCGTCTTCTTGAGGGTGTAGCTCTTCGTTCTCGAAACGACGAGCTCTTCGCCTACCCAGCGATCCGGTGGAACCCTCACGTCCACTGCTAACCCCTTCCGGAGGCCCACTGGCTACGCTGGTCCCAGACTCCTCGACGGGCTCTCGCTCCCCACTACCGCTCCGACTATCCTCATCGAGGTTGGCGAAGACCGCGAGAGTCCGCGTCAGGTTCGCCTCCACCGTCTCATCGCTGTATAACAGCATGAGTGGATGGGCGACGAGATCCTCGACATCAGCTGCCTCGAGCTCTTGGCGTCTGGTCTCGAGCCATCTCTCTCGGCTTCTTCTCCTACGTTGCGCCGCATCCCTGTCCAATGCGGCTCCTTGGAAGTCTTGGTCAATGTACTCGCCCAATAGCCAATATGCCATCCGGACCGCTTGCATCAGCTTGGGACCATCTGTGCCCAACTCCAGTTGCGTCAGGTACCTGTCAAGCTGTGTATAGAAGGCAGTTCCGATGCCCATCGGGTTATCGCATCGGCGGTATCGTTCATACCGTCTACAACGGGCGTAGGTGACGGTTGAGGTTACTTTACCTATTCGACCACTACCGCCTCCTATCGCCCAAGGCGTGAGCGGGGTGTTGCAACTTTTACTGGCAACTATTTTAATACGCCTTAAATTACAAGGCAGCAACCCACGAGGCTCGTGGGCGTGTGCAGGTGCCGCGTAAACAAAGGAAGTAAGAACTTCCACTCGCAATTACCTGCCTATAGGTGGAGACTAACTGTTTGCTAGCTCCACCGGGTTCAGCTTACCGCTGATTCGATGAGGATACGGTGGCCAACCGTATCCAGTTACGCTAAGACGACGAACTGCCTTTGCAACCGCCCTTCGCTGCTGTTGTTGCGTTGCGCCGTGGGTGCAACTGAGGTTGTGGTTTCTGCTGCCGACGCCGCACACGTTATGCAGTGTGCGCACTCGTCACTCCACTCACAAATTATCTATCTAGTCCTGCTGTATCCTAATTGGCACGGTTTCACTCGTTGTTGTTTCGGATAGCAAAACCTGCGATGTCGCCGGACTGAAGAACACAGTCATACTGGCTCGCTACTTCTCCCCTCCCGGTCATTGCCCCTAACGCGCCCTCTCTCTGTCTCTATCCTAAGCCGATCACAGCTATAACACTTAGCCACGCTCGACAGTCTACGCGAGTCCTAACGATTTTCGACAATCGTTGCAGTGGTATTTAGATTATATTTTTCAGAAATTATTTGCATAGTCTTTTGTATTTGCACAGTCGACTGTCTTAATGTTAATATGATAACTGATTCGATATTTCAATGTCAATGAGAAATAGTTATTAATAAATACTGTAAAATGTGGCTTTCATAAAAGAAATTAATTACATTTAAATTTAATATTTAAGATTGGTGACATATTGTCTGCAAGATACAAATGTCTTTTTAAGGAAAATGGTATTTTCACAAACATATGCTTATGTTTTATTTACTCCTCAAATAAAAAAGAATCTACGCATTTTTAGCAATTTATTCGATAGTAATTTTCTACGAGAATTTATAATAAAAATGATTTCAATGTTACCCTTGAATTGTTTTGTAATTTAGATTGCTTATCTATATGGGATGTTTGTAAGTTTTCGGCAGTTGGTGACATAATGTTACGGAAAATGTTACGACTAAGATGAATCCGAGGTCAAATCAAGGTCAACATCCGAATAACATTTTTTTTTTATTTCTAGTAATATTTACGATCTGTCTATTGAACAATAAGTAAATAGTATTACATTGATTCCAACAATTGCTTACAATAATATTTAATATTACGTGTAGGTACTTCACCTATGATCTGTACCAGTGCGTTATATAGTATGTTATATTATTTTGCTATAAATGGTATTTTATATTTTTAAATCTTGAAGTTGTTGATATATCTATTAGTTCCTTGGTGTTAAACTTCATCAAAAGCTTGAGCTAAAGGAAGGAATACTGCATTATAATATTCGTTTATTTCAACGGTATTTCTTCTTTTGGTAGTAACTTTATTTATGTGTTCTATTGTGACATGATTATTTCGAAAGCAGACATGATTATTTCGAAAGCATGAACAGTGATGTTTTGATATTGTAAGACTTTATTTACTCTCTTTATTATTTTTTTTCACAAATTTTAGAAAGCGCAGGCAGTAGACTAATTAGCCTGTAAGATGTGGCATGCTGAAGCACTTTACCCAGTTTTGATATAAATATTATTGTTACTGTTTTCCTTACCGTAGGAAAATAATGTAGACGTAATATTAAATTTAATATAATAGTTTTGTATCTCACTGCTTTAATGGGAAGTTCTTTCAATAATTCTGCATTTATATTATCATATCTATGATATTTTTTATTTTTTAATTGATGAAATATGTAACTTACGTGTTTTATTTTTACGTTGTTAAAATAAAATAAAACTAGTATTATAATTATACTGGTTATTATAATTGTTACTTTGCTTGCTATTTAGTAAATTTTGTTCTTCTTTTGATATTTTACGTTATAATGGTCTGAATACGATTTGTAAATATTTAGCAAATGTATTAGCTTCATCAATATTATTTTTACCCACATCATATTATTTTTTAAGATATTGTAACAGGCTGCCGTTTAACCGTTAACCTATTAAACCTACTCGTTATTTCGGTCAAACGACGCCTTGTTATCTACGTGCCGTAAGCACGTTAACCTACCTTGTCCGGGAGTGCGCCTGCGCAGAGTTCCCTCGCCAAGCGGAGTTGGGTTCGCGGACTCGCCACTTGGCGGCGCTGTCGCGCTTGCTTCGCAGCGCTCCGTCGGCCGCTGCTGGTATCTCAGTTGGCAAGTCGCTTCTCTCGATGTCTACGCGACCCGTGCCTTTTTACCGGCTTATTCGAATAAGACGTAAACAATAACATGCACCCCGGACAAAGGAAAGACGAAACAATAACTCGGTTACGAATAACTGATGATCGCTTTATTAAATTCAATCGGATACACGGGAGGGACTTGCCGAGAGACTCACGCACGCGAATATGATTGACAATGCAAATGAGGGGAGAGAGAGAGAAAAACTCGCGACCGTCGCGGTCTAAACGCTTGCACGCTTTAAACAATTTAACCGCGCACGCTGCGCGGGATCGCCTACAAACGACAATAAATAATTTTGAGCACCTACCGCGGATCAGATGGGGATACGGTAGCCAACCGTATCCGGCGCACTAGCTGTTGATCGGACGCTTCGATGCTCGCTAATCTGCTGCTGTTGCGCTCCGCTGTGTTTGTTGCTGCCGGGACTGCTGATGCTGCCCCAGTCGTCGTCGGGGTAACGCACCTAGTATTGCAGGTGTCGGAGCCGCGCACGTTGAACAGTGCGCGAACTCGTTCCACCGCACTGTTTATTGTCACTTGTCGTCACTGCACACGCCTCGCTATGTGCACACCCACTGCAGCACTCCCTAACGATAAATCCCGGCTTCCTGGATCTCACTCGAAAATGTTCAATGTGTTGGCAACGCAAAACGATAGCTAAGCTCTCGCCGGACTGAGTGACACAGTCATACTGATTGTCGAACTCTCCCCTTACGGTCATTGCCCCTACGCGCCCTCTCTCTCTCAAACCGATCGCGGCTGCTACGCTCAGCCGCTTCTTAACCTACGCGAGTCGAAACGATTTTCGGTAATCGTTGCAATATATGATGAAAATTTTTGGAATTTTTTTATTTTTTTAGTTGCTCTCTAGAGTGAATAATCAGATAGCTCAGGTACAGTTAGACTTATTAAATAGTTTAGTTTTTTTCTGATTTCTTTTTACCGTAAAGTATTTTTTCAATTTCATTAATTGATAGATTATATTTTGTTTTATCAGTTTTTAATCTAGTCTGCTGCCATATTTTTCTTAATTTTTTTTGTTTTATTTTGCCAGTAACAGTTTTAGAATTTGTTAAGTTTGTTTTTTTATCTAACGAATAACATGGTGTTACATTTTTAATGGCGTTATAAATGTTGCTATTTAGATTTTGTAACAGAGTGATTATCCTATAAAATAAGAAATTTATTAACGCACAAACTCCCACGATTCAGAGCTAACCGCCGCTCCGTTAAACACGTATGGTTATACGTGTATTCGCCTTTACGTTTGATACTTTTGTTTCAGTATCTTCTTTCCAACCGAGTTGAACTCACCTTAAGTACTTGAATTGTGACAATCGATCTGTCTTAGGTGTGAGTGAATTAATGCTTAATCCGCCTAATCCCCTAGACAAAATCAGATTAAAACTTAAGCCTTTATAGATATATTAAGCTAATAGGAAACGAAATGACATAAATGGCGAATAAAATTAATAATGTTTAATTAATAAAAACTACAGTCTTTTATGGGCCGAAAGACTAACTCTTCGCTCTCGTTGCCGTTTCCCTTGTTGCAATCTGGACAGAGTTTACGGCTGAAACATAATTTACCACAAGCGGAACACTGGAGCGGCTTCGTAAAGTCCATCTTTCGCCTCTATCCTCGCCGCTCGCCAGGAGACCTGGGAAGAGAAAAGTTCATCCTTTTCCCACGCCATCGGCTTTTGCGCTGTCCTGGAGGGTTGTCCTGCCTTTGTTTGGCCATTTGCGCAGGATT
This sequence comes from Phymastichus coffea, assembly GCF_024137745.1. Taxonomy (NCBI): domain Eukaryota; kingdom Metazoa; phylum Arthropoda; class Insecta; order Hymenoptera; family Eulophidae; genus Phymastichus; species Phymastichus coffea. The sequence goes on along the minus strand of NW_026706812.1, from coordinate 5,623,440 downwards.
TTCTCGATGCCCTCCAGACGCTCCTCCATCTTGTTATCAGAAGTTTGCGTAGCCGATACCGTCGCTCGCTCGGTAGGCCTCATGGTAGGGTTCTCCACACCCTGTCCGCGCTGTGGATCTCCTTCCTTCTTCGATGCGCCTTTCCTTCGCTGGTCACTGCAGCGGTTTGGGATTTACTACCAGCCGTTCTTTTGCTCGGCTGTTAGACGTGTTGAGGGAAGATCGTCGTATTAGGGTCCGCGAATACGCGTGGACGACGACTATAAGACAAATTGTTTTGTACTTCAGTCGCTCTCCTGTTGAACTCGCGTATCCACGTCAACTTGCTCCGACGCAGCTGAAGAAGATTTGCATAGAGCATGTCTAATAACCTCTCGAAGGGCATTGGTGGTTCCAGTCTATTGACAAAAGCCACCAGATTGGACACGCAGACTCTAACCAATTCGTCTTCGCCTTGGAATCGGTTCTGAGTTTCCTGCAACAGCCTTTGTTCCTGTTGCATACTTGTGCCGAACTATTCTCGGGCGTCGGCGACGAATTCGGCGTAACTGAGCCACTGGTACTTATTGTTATTCTACCAGGTTCTTCACGTTACCTTCGAGGATGTCTGATAAGTAACAAAGTACTTCGTCGTCAGTTATTCCTGCGCCCATGCGCAGGTCTTTCAACCTTGACAGAAACGTGTCCCCGCTCTGTGCTCTACTGCTCGCAAACCTCAATGTCCATCCGCGGATAATTTTCTAAACATCTCGGGTTGTGGAGAGCCCTGAGGATAAGTGACGACCGGTGCCAGACGAGCCTCTTCGACTCCTCTGTCGAACAGGTGCGGGTCTCCCGTATTCCTCTGGATCCACTCCACCTCCTCTACTTTAGAGGGTTTCCGGTGTGGTGACGTCCCTTCTCCTGGGTGCGGGACTTGAAGGAGCCGGTATGCTTCCGGGAATCCCAAAATCGCAGTGACAGGTGAATGTGTTCTGAAAGTACACATGACGTATGGAGCGCGGTTGAATCAATTAATGCTGTGAAGAACGGGCTGCATTGGCCATTTCATGCATTCCGTCCTCCAGCTCTCGTATTCTTTAACGCATGTCCTGCGCCTCGCGGCCCCCACACACCTGTATGCCCTGTAGAGTCTGAAGGACTTCTAGGATTATACCTACCAGCTTGCGGCTACGGTCGACTCCCTCCTTCAGGTACTCTATTTCCCGGAAGGCTTCGCTTAAGGATAATTCTTCTTGAGACTCCTTCCAGGTGCAGGATTCCTGCTACCTAAGATCCGGATTGCTAAGTCTCTTCTCCCCCTCCTCCTGTTCCTGGGTATGGAGGACCTTTTGGATTATTTCATCCTCTTCTTTGCGGCTGGCTTCAACCTCCGAGATCTCATCCGGGCCGGCGAAAGTCATTGAGATACTTGTCAAGGACATTCCCTCCCTGTTGATGAGTCTCAGGGGATGGTCGCTCTTCTCTTCTGCGCTGAGGTTTTCCAAGTCGTCACAGATTGTATCGAGCCACGCTTTTCGGGTGCGCCTCCTGCGCCCCACCACCTCTTTACTGCGCGTGGTCTCTTCAAAATCTGTGACGGTTTACTCACCGAGCAACCATCTCCCAAGCCTAGCCGTCTGCTGGATGACACTTATATCCTTGCGCAGTTCTAGATCCGCCAAGTAGCGTTCACGCTGTGCCGAGGTCAGCTCTAATGCCCACGTGTCGATCTGGGCTGACAACAGAGCTATCTTGCCTCCGCATGAGTGTAGGATGCGGTCGATGTTTAAAATTATCGGCCTAATCGACCACTACCGCTTTCTCTCACCCAAGGTATGAGCGGGGTATACACTAATTATTGTAACTACCCTTAATGCCTTCTATTTTTAAGGCGAAAACTCGCAAGATTCTAAGTGCGTACAGTCTCCGGAAACTATCTAATTATAAGATAAAAATATCCTACCTAAGGTCGGAGCCTGCTGTTTGCTTTCTCCGTCTGGCTAATATATCCTGGACTGCACGTTTGGCTCATGCTCTCTATCAATATCGTTACTCAGATGCTTCCGCCCTCCCCCCCTTATCCACCAAACTATGGCTCAAACGGGCTAGCACCTGATACCTTAGAAGGATTTAGAATTACTTCGACCTACTATTTATCATCGCTTTCGGCCCTTATTACAATAAATTTGACAATTTATGAGAAAAAAGGTCGAAGCGATTCCGTTTTCTTCCTTGCAGAGGGTTTTAACACCAGTTGGGTGCCATGTAACGGGGTCGTTATCCTACAAAATGAGAAATTTATCAACGCACAAACTCTCACGATGCAGAGCTAACCACCGCTCTGTTAAACACGTATGGTTCGCCTTTACGTTTAATACTTTCGTTTGAATGTCTTCTTTCCAACCGAGTTGAACTCACCTTAAGTCACTTGACTTGTGACACTCGATCTATTTTAGGTGTGAGTGACTTAATGCTTAATCCGGCTAATCTCCCAGACGAAATCGGATTAAAGTTTAAGCCTTTATACGAGAAAACGAAATGACGTAAATGGCGAATAAAATTAATAATGTTTAATTACTAAAAACTACAGTCTTTTATGGGCCGAAAGACTAACGCACGCGAAATAGGATTTACAATTATTATTAACAATTTGGTGAAAGAGAGAGAGAGAAAGAGAGAGAATTCGAAAATCTAACTGTCGGCGCGAATACAAAAAATTATGCTGGCGATAGACAATATACTTTCGAAAGTATCTTGTCGTACGATAATAGGGAGGTACACCTACCCTGCGGTGCAATTACGGTGATCAGCCGTAATTGTTGAAAGAAAATGTAGACGGTGCTCCTTGGATCAGCTGCGCTGTCTCGCTCGATTCCAAATATTTGCTGCTTTAGCTGCTGCTTCTTCGAATGCTGCTGATTCGGATGCTGCTATTGAGATGTTTCCTCGCTACACTGACGCACGTTTCAAAATCCCAGAAATTTTATAATAGATAATGACGAATCACAGTGAAAGCTAAATCGGCGGTACTTTCTCAAAAGCAGCTGAGGCTTAACTGCCTATTTAAACCCTCGCGCGTTCCGTCTCTCTCTTAGTCGTTCGAACTAACATCGCGAGTATACGAATCGCCAACGGATCGATTAATCGAATCGACTACCGCTGCAATTTTCCATTATATAATTAATATCTAGTTTTGCTTTTAGTGGTATGTTATATTCTTGCTCAAATGATATGGCCACATAACTGAAAAGGGTATAAAATTAAAAATTTTGTAACTCTTGTTGAGAACGTTGTAGATATCTGCAGCTTATAATTTTGAAGATTTTTCTACCATCTTTCAGCCTATATATCTTAGAATGTAAGTAAAGTAGTTTCTCTATCATTGTATCAGAATTGAAGTATTAAAAAAAATAATTTATTTGGACACGTTTAGATTCCACGCCATTTTGTAAAAAAATTAAGTAATAAATCGACTAGAAATTTTTGAAAGGAACTTTCAAAATCTTTCAAATGCTGCCTGATAGAATCCTCTAGCATTATTTTAAACATACTAAATAATAGTAGTGTTTGTATTTATGACATCTTAATAAACTAAATAAATCAGCATCTATGTACATATGCACTATAACAATTGGTACTTCATATTTAAACATTTTTTTGTATTACAGCATTACATAATCAAGGCATGTTTGCTAGTAAATTTTTTTAATTTCTCACTTGTAATTTCTTTCCCTTTTTGCTGTAAAATTTCCCATAAATAGGATTTTAAACTCGTACACACCTTACGTATAGCTGGATCTAAATCTTCGCAGAGTAATTCGATGGGATTTAGATCAGTGATTGCGATGGCCATTATGTTACGTCTCACGCAATGATCGCGAATTGACAAGAGTTACTCAGACGTGACTGTCTCTTTTCGGTCAACGCATAAGCGATTTTCCACGGGTACGAGACTAAAACTACAGCAGGCTGGCAATGTAACTAAAGTACCGATCAGAAAATTAACAAATTAAATAATTTTACCTGTAGCTTGAGCGTGGCAGAGTAACCAGCTCGTTGGTTAAGGAAATTGGGGTTAGGAGTTTGGGGTTACTGCATGGCAGAGTAACCAACTCGAGGGTTGATGAAATTCGGGTGTAGGAGTTCGGGTCAGAGCGTGGCATGAAAACCAGCTCTAGGGTTAAGGAAATTGGGGTTAAGAGTTTAGTATTACAGCATGGTAGGGTAACCAGCTCGAGGGATGATGAAATTGCTGTGTAGGAGTTCGGGTCAGAGCGTGGCATGAAAACCAGCTCTAGGGTTAAGGAAATTGGGGTTAAGAGTTTAGTATTACAGCATGGCAGCGTAAGCAGCTCGAGGATTGATGAAATTGGGGTGTAGAAGTTCGGGTCAGAGCGTGGCATGAAAACGAGCTCCACGGTTAAGGAAATTGGGGTTAAGAGTTTAGGATTACAGCATGGTAGGGTAACCAGCTCGAGGGATGATGAAATTGCTGTGTAGGAATTCGGGTCAGAACGTGGCATGTAAACCAGCTCTAGGGTTAAGGAAATTGGGGTTAAGAGTTTAGTATTACAGCATGGCAGCGTAAGCAGCTCGAGGATTGATGAAATTGGGGTGTAGGAGTTCGGGTCAGAGCGTGGCATGAAAACGAGCTCTAGGGTTAAGGAAATTGGGGTTAAGAGTTTAGGATTACAGCATGGTATGGTAACCAGCTCGAGGGATGATGAAATTGCTATGTAGGAGTTCGGGTCAGAGCGTGGCAGAGTAACCAGCTCGTTGGTTAAGGAAATTGGGGTTAGGAGTTTAGTATTAAAGCATGGCAGCGTAAGCAGCTCGAGGATTGATGAAATTGGGGTGTAGAAGTTCGGGTCAGAGCGTGGCATGAAAACGAGCTCCACGGTTAAGGAAATTGGGGTTAAGAGTTTAGGATTACAGCATGGTAGGGTAACCAGCTCGAGGGATGATGAAATTGCTGTGTAGGAATTCGGGTCAGAACGTGGCATGTAAACCAGCTCTAGGGTTAAGGAAATTGGGGTTAAGAGTTTAGTATTACAGCATGGCAGCGTAACCAACTCGAGGGTTGATGAAATTCGGGTGTAGGAGTTCGGGTCAGAGCGTGGCATGTAAACCAGCTCTAGGGTTAAGGAAATTGGGGTTAAGAGTTTAGTATTACAGCATGGCAGCGTAACCAGCTCGAGGATTGATGAAATTCGTGTGTAGTAGTATAGGTTAGAGCGTGGCAGGGTAACCGGCTCGAGGATTGATGAAATACGGGTGAAGGAGTTCGAGGTTAGAGCGTGGCAGGGTAACCAGCTCGAGGGTTAAGGAGATTGGGGTTAAGAGTTTAGTATTACAGCATGGCAGCGTAAGCAGCTCGAGGATTGATGAAATTGGGGTGTAGGAGTTCGGGTCAGAGCGTGGCATGAAAACGAGCTCTAGGGTTAAGGAAATTGGGGTTAAGAGTTTAGGATTACAGCATGGTATGGTAACCAGCTCGAGGGATGATGAAATTGCTATGTAGGAGTTCGGGTCAGAGCGTGGCAGAGTAACCAGCTCGTTGGTTAAGGAAATTGGGGTTAGGAGTTTAGTATTACAGCATGGCAGCGTAAGCAGCTCGAGGATTGATGAAATTGGGGTGTAGAAGTTCGGGTCAGAGCGTGGCATGAAAACGAGCTCCACGGTTAAGGAAATTGGGGTTAAGAGTTTAGGATTACAGCATGGCAGCGTAACCAACTCGAGGGTTGATGAAATTCGGGTGTAGGAGTTCGGGTCAGAGCGTGGCATGTAAACCAGCTCTAGGGTTAAGGAAATTGGGGTTAAGAGTTTAGTATTACAGCATGGCAGCGTAACCAACTCGAGGGTTGATGAAATTCGGGTGTAGGAGTTCGGGTCAGAGCGTGGCATGTAAACCAGCTCTAGGGTTAAGGAAATTGGGGTTAAGAGTTTAGTATTACAGCATGGCAGCGTAACCAGCTCGAGGATTGATGAAATTCGTGTGTAGTAGTATAGGTTAGAGCGTGGCAGGGTAACCGGCTCGAGGATTGATGAAATACGGGTGAAGGAGTTCGAGGTTAGAGCGTGGCAGGGTAACCAGCTCGAGGGCTGTTGAAATTGGGGTGTAGTAGTTACGGGTTACAGCGTCGCAGGGTAACCAGCTCGAGGGATGATGAAATTCGGGTGTAGGAGTTCGGGTTAGAGAGTGGCAGGGTAACCAGCTCGAGGGTTAAGGAAATTCGGGTGTAGGAGTTCGGGGTTAGAGCTTGGCAGGGTAACTAGCTCGAGGGTTAATGTAATTCAGGTGTAGGAGTTCGGGGTTAGAAAGTGGCAGGGTAACCAGCTCGTTGGTTAAGGAAATTCGGGTGTAGGAGTTTGGGGTTAGAGCGTGGCAGGGTAACCATCTCGTGTATTGATGAAATACGGGTGAAGGAGTTCGGGGTTAGAGCGTGGCAGGGTAACCAATTCGAGGGTTAAGGAAATTGGTGTTAAGAGTTTAGGCTTACAGCATGGCAGCGTAACCAACTCGAGGGTTGATGAAATTCGGGTGTAGGAGTTCGGGTCAGAGCGTGGCATGTAAACCAGCTCTAGGGTTAAGGAAATTGGGGTTAAGAGTTTAGTATTACAGCATGGCAGCGTAACCAGCTCGAGGATTGATGAAATTCGTGTGTAGTAGTATAGGTTAGAGCGTGGCAGGGTAACCGGCTCGAGGATTGATGAAATACGGGTGAAGGAGTTCGAGGTTAGAGCGTGGCAGGGTAACCAGCTCGAGGGCTGTTGAAATTGGGGTGTAGTAGTTACGGGTTACAGCGTCGCAGGGTAACCAGCTCGAGGGATGATGAAATTCGGGTGTAGGAGTTCGGGTTAGAGAGTGGCAGGGTAACCAGCTCGAGGGTTAAGGAAATTCGGGTGTAGGAGTTCGGGGTTAGAGCTTGGCAGGGTAACTAGCTCGAGGGTTAATGTAATTCAGGTGTAGGAGTTCGGGGTTAGAAAGTGGCAGGGTAACCAGCTCGTTGGTTAAGGAAATTCGGGTGTAGGAGTTTGGGGTTAGAGCGTGGCAGGGTAACCATCTCGTGTATTGATGAAATACGGGTGAAGGAGTTCGGGGTTAGAGCGTGGCAGGGTAACCAATTCGAGGGTTAAGGAAATTGGTGTTAAGAGTTTAGGCTTACAGCATGGCAGAGTAACCAGTTCGAGGGTTGATGAATTCGGGTGTAGGAGTTTCGGGTTAGAGGGCGGCAGTTATTACTCTGCTCTGCTAACGGATACCAATTGCCTTGGTCACCTGCCCGCCAAGCGCGATTACCGTAGCTAATATTTATATTCCACGCTATTCAAAAGTCGGCTCCTAAAATCAATTCGTGCTTAAGCGTAGATACTACCGTCGCAATTAACCATACCGTCCTGCCGCCAATTTCAAAACTCAGCTTTAAGTCGCCCCAAGTTTGCGTCTTCTCACCCGAGATGCCCTGTACGAATATTGTAGGCGGCTTTAAATGATCCCTAAACCGTAAGCCGAGATTCGGTCCTACAACCGATACCTGGGCACCTGAATCTAGCAGTGCTGTATAGACTTGCCCGCCTATGTCGATCTTGATAAAGAACCTGTTCTCTATCACTGCAACTAACGCTGCATCTGATTTATCTGCCGTTTTCTTCGGGATTTCTGAGTTCCAGTCAGACCCTCCTCTCACCAAAACGGAAGGTGCGTCGGCACCGACGACCGAACGTCCAAACAACAAAACCCTACTATCATCAAGGTTACTTCTATCGCGCGTGACCATGACCTTTGTCGCAGCCCGCTCCGACGGGAGCGCAGCGCCTGAGCTCGTATTCTTACCAGCAAATTCTACCACAGGTTCGCCCAGATTTCTGAAAGCAAGAGCCTTTTCCGAAGCCTGCCCAACCGTGGGCGAAATACTCGAACCTGCTTCATTCGTATTCGTGCGTGACGATGGCAACTCATTTTGCCTCGCTGGGCACTTCTCGGGGGAGCTAATTATTGCGCAAAATTTATTAAACCCGATCGCATCATGCGTATCCTTATCGGGCAAAATTTCTCACGCGTTAGTGTGTCGATCTTTTTGAAGATATTCCGCGTCCTGCTGTAACGAGTCACGTTTATTTGCCTCTTCAGATTCATTGCTGATCCTACTAGGGAAACTTACGCCCTCGTCACTTTGCGCCCGAGCTTCTTTCAATGTCGAACGACTAAACTCGCCTTTAAACACGTTTTTAAACTCAACGATTTCCTTACTCCCTTTTTCCGGATCCTCATATTCTACAAATACTGCACGCTTGACCTTAGCCTTGACTTTCAAATATTCCCCTATTACCTCGTCTAAGAGAGGTGGCGCAGATTTGGCAGTTCCTACCTTGTTCTCGCCTTCCTCTTTTACCCAATTCACGAAAGGAGGCGCAGAACTGGTAGTTTCTCCCTTGTTCTTGCCTTCCCATTTTGCCTCAACTCTATTTCTTTCTTCTACGGTGTCTTTGCTCTTTACGCGAAGCACTTTCTCTACCTCAATGGCCCGCTCAACCCATCTTAGGCAGGAGTCGTCGAGCGGTCAGCCGCTCCCGCGCTGAGGTTTCCCTGCTTCACCTGATTACAAGTAGGGCATTCTCTAAACACGTAACCGATTGTCCCACAAACCTGGCAATATAATGTTGGCTCTGAAGTTCGCGTTGGACAGTTGTTAGCGTAATGCCCCGGTTGTCGGCATTTATAACAAACTACCCGCGGATTGACCTGAGCTATCGGGCATTGCGCCCTCCTATGTCCTACCGCGTTACAATTGAAGCAAGCCCCCGTAAATGGCCTATTTAAGTTGCTACCTCCCTGATTGCGCTGCTGAGGCACTAGACTAGCGGCTACACCTGCAGCCGGGGCCAACGAAGCCTGCGCGCTCTGACGAGCAGGCGCAGCTTCGTTCGCAGGCTGGTTTCTTACCTGTGGCTGTTGCCTATCGGCAATAGCCACGGCCATTTCACCGTTCTGCTTCTTGCCCTTTTTACCTAGTTTTTTGTTTTGCTGCTGCGCTTTCTTTTTAGGAGATTCGACTGCTAAGACCTCGTCAATCGCGTCGTTTAAACCGTCTATAGTTTCGACCGATTTTTGCTTACTGGGTGACTTCTTCGTCTCTCTGTACGCGGATTCCGGAATTAGCGTTACGTCAGCCGTGGGCGGCTTTTGCCACCTTTTCCAACCGGCTATGCGATCTTCGAGCGCCATACCCGCTTCTTTAAAACTATTTAGATCGGAGAAGGTCTTAGTTTTAAGGTATCGTTTATATCTTGGATGTAGACCCTCTATAATCATAGCTAACTGGCGTCTCACCGAAACGGGCCGATCAAAACGGCGTAGAATTGTCTGAAAAGCCGTGACATAGTCCGTAATATTCTCATTCTCGCCCTCTGTCCCTTGACTTAATTCGCCGTAAAATTGTTCTCTGTTCAATCGTCGACAGAATTCGCTAGAAAAATTCTTTTTAAAGTCTTTCAGCTTCCTCCACATACGAGGTGTGATCAAAAAGTAAGGTGAATTTTTATTTTTCTCAAAAAATATTTATTTATTCATCAATTTTTATTTTATCTCCTTCAAAGTAATCCCCCTCGGATATAATGCACTTGTGCCAACGCTTTTTCCAATCCTCAAACCATTTCAAAAAATCATTTTTTGTGATCTTGTTTAGTCCATCCTTCGATGCCGTCTTTATCTCCTCAATCGTGGCAAAACGCCGTCCTTTCATGGGCCTCTTCAGTTTTGGGAACAAGAAGAAGTCACAGGGGGCCAGATCTGGGGAATACGGTGCCTGTGGCATCGTTACTGTGTTGGTTTTAGCCAAAAATTCGCGCACAAGCAACGATGTGTGAGCAGGGGCGTTATTATGGTGCAAAAGCCAATTTTTATTTTTCCACAAATTCGGACGTTTCTGGCGGATTGCTTCGCGCAAATTGCGCATAACTTGCAGGTAATATTCCTTATTTACTGTTCTACCCTGTGGCAAGAACTCATGATGGACCACGCCCCTGCAGTCAAAGAAAACTGTAAGCAAAACCTTTACCTTTGATCGAATTTGGCGTGCTTTTTTTGGTCTTGGTGATCCAGAATGACTCCACTGGGAAGATTGAGTCTTAGTCTCGACGTCATAACCGTATACCCATGTTTCGTCACCTGTTATAACCCTGTTGAGTAAATCTGGATCATCGTTGACGTCATTCAGTAGCTCTTGGGCGATGCTGATGCGACGTTTCTTTTGGTCGAAATTGAGCAATTTCGGAACAAACTTCGCTGACACACGTCTCATGTCTAAAACACTCGTCAAAATTGATTGGCACGAACCAAATGAGATGCCAATATCATCAGCAATTTCTCTAATGGTAATTCGACGATTTCCCAGCACTATTTTCTTCACTTCTTCAACATTCTCATCAGTTGTTGATGTGCTGGAGCGTCCAGAACGAGGTTTGTTGTCGGTGTCTTCTCGGCCTTCTTGGAAGAGTTTATACCACTTGTAAACATTTTTTTGGCTTAAAGTAGACTCACCGTATGCCACTTTCAGCATTTCAAGTGTTTTGGAACATTTGATTCCATTTTTCACACAAATTTACTTACCGTAATTTTTGAATAGGCAGTTTAGTAAAATTCTTAAAACAAAGAAAAACGAAAGCGAGGAAAGAACGAAATCGTCTAGTTCAAAACGACTCAATGATGCACCGTTGTCATCCGACAGCGCTACTAAGAAAGGTCACTGGCAAGCACTAACAAAGAATTCAAAATACCGAAACTCGAAATTCTTTTACGCGCACTCTCTGCCCTTAGTTCACAAAGAAAATCTGTCAACCGTTATTTCAAAAATTTACCATCAAACCATTTTTCTCACTTGTCTCTCAATTGCCAGACTCACAAGGGATGCCATGTGACAAGGATTCCTCTTCCTTTGTCACCAATTATTTTGCGGGGTAAGTGAGGGGCTTTCGCTCAAGGCAATTGAGGGAGAAATGAGAGGATTGGTTATAAATAAGTTATACAATGACATAAATCAAATTAAACTTACAACCTATTATTATTAATCATTTTTCAAACTAAACATACGCGCGCATAACATAGTTTAATTATTAACCAACTAACTACAAAACAACAGTAAACTACTTATAATAATCACAAATAAATATTTCGTATTTCATCCTAATACCTAATCGTGCACTTAACCTATTACAAACTTACTTAAAAACTACGCGAACCAATACCGGGTAAATTGCCCGGCACGTGGGCGCCTGGACAATTCGTCGGTCGCAGCTTACACTATTATAAATTAATCTTAAGCGCGAATCTTTAGATAGCCGGCACGTGAATGCCTGGCTATCTTACTCAACGCGCACCGGTCGTCGCATCACCAGAGAGAGAGAGAGAGAGTGTAGAGAGAAAGAAGTAAAGAAGGCTTAACCTTTATGTACTGCTCCTCGCAACGTCGAGAATCCTGAGCAATGTGCTGCCGCAGGAAGTACCGGTTGTCGCTGCTGTTCAGATCGTTGCTAGTTACTGGCAGCTATCGCTGCCCAGGTATCCGCAGGCGACGTTGACTCTCTTTGCAGGTGGGGCTGGCTGCTGTCGCAGACAAAGCTGTTGCCGATAGGGTTGACCTTCCCTCCTGCTATCCCAAACTGCACTCTGCACTCTAGCAAGACTAGGCTTCGACTCCTGCACTCTAGTAGGACTAGGCTTCGATTCCCTCACGCACTTATTCTTGCGCTCGTTTTGCAGCCGCTCAGCGGCGCTCGCTCCTCTCCCTACCTTGACTTATTAGTTAGGCGGCACGCGACGCACCGCTTATCGGTCACGCGTTGCGCGTCTGCCTATCCCTGCATGGGCCTAGTACTCTCTCTCTCTCTCTCTCTCTCTCTCTCTCTCTCTCTCTCTCTCTCTCTCTCTCTCTCTCTTTTTCTCACTCACTCTCCGCGCTTCTCAACTTTTTCTTGCGCTCAACTGCGCTGGCCCGTCCTTGGCGCTGAAACAAAAAGACCAAGTGTTAGGCGCGTACTTTAATGCGCCTAACGTTGGCCAACACGCCTTGCCGAGTGGAGGAGGGAGAAACGCAGACGAGAGACCGGCACACGGCCTGCTCTCGTCACAATTTATTCTTTTGCTGTGTCCCTCTTCATTTCGGGATATTCATTTACGTACGTTTTGATCCGTTTACCTCGGCGGATCATTCGATCATGGGAACGTTCGCGCTTCCCGAATCCGCACCTTAAAAAATAATTTTGTACGGCCGGATGTGATTTCGAATTCTCCGTTATAGTTAATAAAATATACTAATAAATTATTAGACCCCGGCTTTAAGGATTCACCAATGTCATTCTGGCCTCTCTCAATATCAAGCATACTAAGATTCATTGATGAAAGATAGTTATCATCAACCTTAAAACTCAGAGGACAGACAGGAGAATCCCACGCCAAAATAGCTAATCAGAAACGCTGCGCAGAAAAATCTGCAGTATGCTGAGTGTTGTCCACTACCCTGTGACGACGGCAAGCAGTATGTTTTTCCTTCGTCTGTCTCTCTCCCTTTTCCTCTTCTGTGGGCAAGGCATTGTGTTCAACGTTAGACATACTATAGTAATGCGTCTGACGAGGGCCTTTGTTTCAGCCACTGAAGATTCCCTGATAAGGCCAAGCCAGCCTAAAGACGAAGAGCACCGCAAAAACGTGCAAGAAAGAGAGAGAGAGAGTACTCACATGAACTATGCACCTTTTGATAAGCGTGCGACATGTAACCATTAAGCAGTGCGTTGCATGCTGCCTAAAAAGTAGGTTAAGTGGAGATACAAGAGAGCGAAACAAGGCGATAACAAGGAAGCCGGCCGAGACAACAGACATAGAATCAATCAGTCAGTCAACATAGAGAGAACAGAGAAGTAAGCATCAGAGGTTGCATCAGGTCGTTTTGGCAGAAGAAGACCATCCTGAGCCGTACGACTTGGACCAATTACCGCCTAAGGATCGAGGCAGCGAGGACCATCTCCAATGCCGACATCCTTAGAGAATGGTGCATCTGTTGGTTACCAGCGCAGAAAGACAGTAATAAGGTCAAGTCTTTGTTTCTCTCTTCCTGAAGCTCTCTCTCAATTGCGGTGCAGAATGAAGTACGTTTTACTAAGAAAGGTAGCATGCGCTCACGTGCTGGACGCCTATAAGGATAATTTAAATATTGTAATCGGTTATGCATGCGTTCGTTTAGTCGTTTAAGTCCGTTTATTAAAATTAAGTATTTAGTAAAATCAAGAGTTCAGTTCATTGTCATTATAATAAGTTTGAGTTTAAATTTAAACAGTGTAGAAATCTAGTTGACCTATCCTCTCCTTTCCGTTCGATTGCTTTGAGCGAGAGTGCCTCACTTGTCCACTCTTTAATGAATTGGTGGTGAAATCCGACTTCGTTACAACTCTATCACCGAGAGATATTGTTTTAGGATAAGTCCTTCCACTGATATTGCTCGTCATAAAACGCCAAAAACTACCAGGATAAGTGCGAAGGGAGTACTCAGAGTTACTAACATTTTTATAATATTCCGCACGCTACAACCTCTTACATAACGAAACTTATGGTAGCTCTATCTTATAGAAGGTGGTATGATCACATGATAGTAGATTTTTGTTAGACGCTAAAGCAGAATACATCGAAAGAAAATAGGAAACGCAAATTATTGCTTACATCATTTGATAATAAAAGAACTTGTTATAGCAGTAAAAAATATCTGAAATATTTTATTTTGTTTTTCTGTAAAATTTTTTTACATAGGTAATGCTAACACCAACTTTTTAATTTTTGAATCAGGGTAAATTTTTAGTCAAGAATAGCATTAAAAATACCATGTAACATAATTATAAGGTTTAATATCATAGATTTTATTAATTGTGTGATTGCTGTAATATACAATTTAATTGGTAAACATTTTTGCATATTTGACAGTAAACTAATAGACAGTTCGCTATAATATAGAATTAAATTTTGTTTGAGTATCAGGAGTCAAGTTATATGATCTTGGGGATACAAAATTAGATACGACGGGTTGGCTGTATAACAATGTTTTACGGTTTAGTATAGCATAGATTTATTTTTGCGATAATTTTAGGCTTTCTTAGCTTAAAAAAGATGTATTCTATTTTGACTTTGAAAAGCCCGGACCCAATAGGGTCAATAAAATTCTGAATTTGGATTCAGCGACTTTAAAAACTTATATGCCTGGCGGGATGCTTCGATTTAATGGTTTTTTCTTAATTTGAACTTAAAATGATCTTGAGCCTGACCTTATGAAATCAAGGAGGTTCTAGATTTGTCTTTAGCAAGTTGAAATACTATAAAATATCTGTGTCTCTATCCCAGTCTTCAAAATTTTTTTTTTGTGTAGCTGTGAATTTAAATAAGAATTTTTATACAATAATTAACACTGAAATTTCGATTTTCATTATATATTTACAGTAAAATTAATTGATAATTAAATTTCTATTTTTATTATATATTTACAGTTTCAAAATGTCTTCAAACGCTTCAAAGTATTTTGCCACGAGAAATTGCAATGCAGTTACTGATCAAATGGTATGTGGCTAGAAATGCTCCGGGACCTGAAGATTTAACGTTAAATCAAGAATGGCACTTATTTTTAGTCATTTTCTTTACACTTTTTGGTTACGATGTTAGTAAACTGTACGCGACTAAAAGTAATGATTCAGAACAAGTATATGAATATTATAACAGCCCTAATATTGTTTCTAAAAAACAAAAGACTATCAAGAATGGAACGGTAAGCGATTGGTTATATATGATCATGTCCGATTGTACCAACTACGTAGATCTTTATATCAACGATGTACTTGGTTTAAAAAGAATAAACACTGAAGATACAGTTCATAAGATTGTTCCCGAAGATTCTGAAAATATGAAAATTATTAATAACATTGAATCTACTTATACATCCCACTTACCAATCATATTATTTTCACTACACCTTTTATATGAAGAAATGAAAATGCATTGTAATATGTCAGAAAACATCGTCTCATTAGCAAAACTGCTACATCAAATAAGTGGTGATTTAAAATTGAGCATGTATCAGCAACGTTACGTAAATGATTTTCCCGTTCTATATCATACTGATATAGAATTTCAATTCAATAAACTTGATTTAGATAAAATTATTATTCCAAATTTTATAAGTTCAAATGTTCCAAATATTTTCGAAGCTTTATATAGTTTTCTAACTTATTCCTTTAAAGCGAGTTATCCTTACTTAGATGGAGTTAATACAAAAAGCAGAAATATAATTATTCTATTAAGTCTGTTTAGTGAACAAGATGCTGAGTGCATTTTGGAATTAGACCACTACTTCAAAAAAATTAATAGTGAAACGAAAAGCAAGACAGCCTGTGTATCATTCATCAATGATAAAAATAGAAAAATAGAAGATATTACTCGTCAGTGTTATGATTTAGGTAATAAATTATTTTTTAAAAGTATAAGTTGAATGTATTCAAAGAAATATATTTGCAGGTTTTAATAAAAAAGAACTAGACAACTCACCTTTTGGATTAAATTTCGTTATAAGGAGTATTATTTATCAGTGTAGAGAACGTCCTCCCACGAATTGGCCATATTTGATTTACGATTTAATTGATCGTCAAGACCTTGCAGCATTAATAAAAGAAAAATCAAGCTATTATCCAGATCATATTCAGAATATTAAAAAAATAATAAACCACAATTTGGATAGAAGTGACGCTAAGGATGGTATGAATTTTGATTACACTGTAAGTTATTTGCTTCTATTAATATTTTATTTTTTTCTTAGGTTGTTAAAATATAAAGTTTAACTAGTAGTTTGGTATAATATGAACATTTTTTATAAAGCTCCAAATATCATCTGAGTCTGAAAAAATGTTCTAACTTATGAGCACTGTTATATGAATGTATTTTTCTCAATCAGTGCAGTAATGAGCCTTGTTGTACGAAAAAAGGAAATCCCAAGTTTTATTTTTATAGTCGGAATCAAATTTAACAGAATTACTTAATATTTGTTTAATATTTTTGTTCATTTCAAAATTATTATCATGTGACGAAAGCAGGTAGTAAGTTTGTTTCTCATTAGCCTCATTTCCTCTCTCTTCTGCTCTCGGCAAGTTATATTGGCTAGAGTTGGGCGCATAATGAGAAGGCGTCAACTATTACTCTCTTTGTTTCAGCCGATAATTACCAAGCACCGGCCGAAGTAACTCAAAGGGCGAGAGAGATAGAGAGATAAAGAAAGCGGGACATAGGCAGGTCAGGGTAGGCTTGCGAAATTTTGACCGTATTGCACGTCACTTAAAATGTAGGCTAACAAGGGAAGGCAGGGAGGTGTCCGTCACCGATTTTCTTTAAACTTTGCATACGATTAGAGTATCAAAAAATATTAGACACGTATTTTTTTTAGCGGCCCATACGGTAATTTAGGTGGTAAAAACAGGGTTGCCAATTATAATTATCTACATACGCTTGAAGTGCATAAGTTGGCGAGACGCTAAATTCAAATTATCATGTCTCGGTGAAAGAAAAAGATATCTGAACGATTCAAAATTCATTTTGAAAGGAAAGACTCATACTTTAAGATATATTAATTAGTTTGACCGAAAAAAATTATCTTATGATCTTACATAACCTCAAATATGTGTAAAAGGCATGTTTTTTGCATATGAAAAGATTTACAGTGTTTCTTTTGTAATGTTTTTCATTCTTTCAAATGGGAAACTCAGTTTTTTGGGTCCAATTCCAAAAACTGGCCAAATCTGGCTCAACTTGAAAATTTCAAATGGAAACTACTGTTGCTTATAGCAGATTCGAATTATGGGGGAAATTACACGTTCAAACGTGATATCAAATTTTACCGAAAAAATTTGTATTTTGAGTCCCAAAGTGGCACCAAAAAAAAAACCTGTGGTTTTTGGGACTTTTTGAATTTCACAAACTTCGCTTGTTTTTGTTTCTTAATTTTTCTCTATTATTTATTATAAATACTATGCAAATTTTTTTGAAAAATGATTTTTTTCACCTGTTTTTACCACCTAAATTACCGTATGGGCCGCTACAAAAAAATACGTGTCCAATATTTTTCGATACTCTAATCGTATGCAAAGTTTGAAGAAAATCGGTGACGGACACCTCCCTGCCTTCCCTTGTAAGTGAGGAAGTTTAGAGACAGAGAGTCTCAGCGACCGCGGGCCGGTCAATACAGTAAGTTCACGCTGAGAAAAGAGTGTGTGTTTCGACAAAAGAAAGAGACGCGTGTGACTACTAATTGGTACTGTTAAATATTTTGACGTAGGATCAATATTTAAATGTCCATGCACGATTCACAATAACAATTGAAAGTTTATTTTGAACAATCCAATGATTTGCAAAATACAACTTGGTTACGCTCTTATATTATTTGAGTCATTTCGTGATACGCTCGCTCGCTGGCAATGTGGCAGACAGACTAAACTGCTCGTGCTTTATTTACATATTACATACGTCTCTGCGAGCGTATCCTTATACTCATACTCGCTTGTATACAATATTTAGATACTCTCTTTATGCAGCATACACAATTACTCCAAAACTAACACGCCTCCTTAATTTTGTATGCTGTAATAAACTTCGTACAGTTATTTTTCTGACTATTTGAATTGTAATAATAATATTTGATTTTTATTATAATAGTAATAATATTTTTCTCTTAATAATAATGAATTGTTTTTCAAAACAACATTAATAACTCAAAATTTTCTTTCATAATCAAACTTAAATAAATAATTTCAATAAATTATAAACTTTAGACTTTCAAATTTAAAAGTAATCTCAGCTTTTCAAATTTGAATCTACCAAGAGCTTTTGTGAATATATCTGCTAAATTATTCTCAGAGTCTACTTTTATAATATCAATTTCTTTGCGCTCATAACGTTCATTGACGAAGTGATAATGTATTTCAATATATTTTGATTTTTTAGTTAAATTTCCAAATTTTGCAATTTCTATTGTTCTTGAATTATCTTCATAAATTTTAATAGGTATATTTGTTTCAATTTCGAAATCATTTAATAAGAGTTTTATAAATTTAATTTCGCTTACAGCTTCTGACAGAGCTACATATTCTGCAGAAGTCGACGACTTTGTGACGCTACTTTGTTTCTTTGTTTTCCAGTATATTATATTTCCAAAGAATCTTATTACATAACCAGATGTAGAACGACGATTTATCGAATCACCAGCCCAATCAGCGTCAACATAGCACTCTAAAATATCTGCTTTCAAATTCCTCATGTATGTTAGTTTTAAATTTTTTGTTAAATATAAATATTTTAATACTCTCAGAGCATATTTGTAATGAGTTTCATTGTAGCAGTTTTGAAATCTACTCAGATAATTCACACTATAACTAATATCTAATCTTGTACATGTATTGATATATAATAATGCTCCAATTAAATTTCGATATTTTATGTCGTTTGATGCTGTTTGTGCTATTTCCAAAATTAAATTTTGCTCCATAGGAGTGTTATACAATTTACTATCTTTTATTTTGTAATTTTCGGCTAAAGAATTAATATATTCGCATTGGTCTAATGTCATTTTATGTTGTTCAAAATTGTATTCAATATTTATGCCAAGATAAGTTTTCAGTTTACCTAAGTCTTTCATTGCAAATCTATTTTGTAATTTAACTTTAATTTCTCAATTTTCTTGCCACATATTAGTAAATCATCAACAAACAAAATCAAATAAATATTCTCACCATCTTCACCGTGTAAAATATACAAACAGTAATCGCTGTTACTTCTTACAAAACCTAGACTTCTAATATATTTATCGAAACATTCATACCACGCTCGTGGACTCTCTCTCAAACCATACAAAGCTTTTATTAATTTATAAACTCGACCAGTTTTATCATCATAACCGTTTGGTTGTTTAACGTAAATTTCGGATTTAATATTTCCATTGAGAAATACGGTCTCAACATCCATTTGTTCCATTAAATATTTATTTTGAACACAGAAGGCTAATAATAGTTTTAACGTTTGAATTCTTGCAACAGGTGAATAAATATCATTTACAATTTCTTTTTGTTGAAAACCTCTTACAACTAATCTCGCTTTTTTAATATTATTTGCTTTGTTTGTAAATACCCATTTTACATCAATTACTTTTTTATCTTTAGGTTTCTCGACTAGTTTCCAAGTTTTATTTTTATTAATACAATTTATTTCTTTTTGCATAGCATTTTTCCACAATTCCGATTCATTACTACTTAAAGCTTCTTCATATGTTTTTGGACTATTAGCATTAACATAATTTACGTAAATATAGTATGTTTGGCTTTCGCCGTATCTGTCGGGTTTTTGTTTTACTCTTGTTGACCTACGAGGTGTAATTTGTTCATCACACTCAACATACTCATCGGATTCATTATCAATACTATTTATCTTTTTTAACTTTTGGACTTAGATTTTCTTTCAAATTTTTATTTTTACTTGGACTTTTGAATACTTCATCGTTATCTGTTTCATTTTCGCTCTCATTATCTCCTTCAAAACCAACTAAAACTTCATCGTCTTTTACAAAATCTACATGTCTTTCAACTGTTATTCTATTACCTATTAATACTCTATAACCAACTTTCTCATAAACAACAAGTATACCAAAATCTGATTTCCGATCCTATTTTGAGTCTCTTTTACTTTCAGGAGTTCTTGCAAATACTTTGCTTCCATACAATTTTAAATTTTCAATATTTGGCCTTTTACCACGAAATATTTCGTAAGGACTTTTATTTTCAATAGTGTTCGCAATCGTTCTATTTTTAAGGTAACTAGCTGTTAAAACTACTTCAGGCCAATATCGTCAATTTAAATTTGCTTCTAACATTAAACAACGAGCCGAATCCATAATTGTTCTATTAAAGCGTTCCGCCGTACCGTTTAACTCATGTACATAAGGTGGACAATTGTCCATTATGATTCCTTTTTCTCTAATCAAGTTAAAAATATCTTTATTTAAATACTCTTTTCCATTATCACATCTTAGATATTTTATTTTATTTCCAGTATGATTCTCAACTTTATTTATGTAATCTAGAAAACATGTGTACACTTCATTTTTTGTTTTTATCGTATAGACAATAGAAAATTTGTTGTAGTCATCGAGAAATGTCAAAAAATAACTTGAGCCATCATAACCAGTAGTTTTATGTGGTCCATTTAAATCTGTATGTACAATCTCTAGAATTCTACTTGCTCCACTACGATGATTTTTAAATGGCAAATTTGCATTTTATTTTGTAAACATGTTCCACATTTTAAATGAATATTTTCTAGATTTTCGGGTAGACCGCCAACTAAATTCTCTTTACACATTTTATTCAAATAGTTAAAATTTATATGGCCAAGCATTCTATGACATTTTTCTTTTTCAGTCATTTTGTTTGTATTATAAGAAAATGAATTTTGAATTTCTATTTGACTCTCAAGTATATAGTATATAAACCATTTGCCTTTTTTGGTATACCAATAATTTTATTCGTTTTATTGTAAATTAATGATTGTTCTCGAATTGATACGATTTTATAATTATTAGTTATTCTCGCGTAACTGAGTAAATTTTTGTCCATTTCTTTAACTAAAAATACATTGAATACTATTACTTCATGTTCAATACCATTTACATTCAAATACATTAAAACGTTTCCAGTTTCTGTGACCTTTAACGGTCTGCCATCACCTACTTTAACACGTACAGGTTTATTTAATTTCGAATATTCAATAAAGTATGATTTATCATTAATTATGTGATCGGAACAGCCACTGTCAAGTATCCAATCTACCTTTTGAAAACCATTCACACAAACATTATTGCAATTTTTATCTTTACTCATAAATTCAAACTTATTTTCTCTGTTTACTTCTATTCGCGTAAGGAACGTCTCACTTGATCGATTTTCTTCTTGATCGTTGTATATATACCTTGCGTTGGATCGATACCAACCTTGACCACGTCCTCTGGACCCATTACCTCTGAAACCATAACTTCTTCCTCTGTTGAAATTTTGTTGATTTTGTTGATTGTTGTTGTACCCTCGGCCGACGTTATTGAAAAGGCCTCTCGCTTGATAATTTCCGTCATACGGACGCCGGTGGAATTGTTGTTGTTGTTAATGAGATTGTTGTTGTTGTTGATGAGATTGTTGTTGTTGTTGATTATATTGTTGTTGATTGTACTGGCCACCTCTTGGCCATTGTGCTCTTGCACCTCCTCGACTACGACACTCTCTTGCATAGTGTCCTCTCTTGTGGCATTTGTTGCACTCAACATCACGAGCTTCGGTTTTAAACACACTTGATTTTACATTATTGTTATTAGAACTTTTAAATTTAGTCTCATTCATGAATATTTTATTTTTCACATAGTCACACGTTTTATCTTCGTCTTTTAAAGTGTCAATTAAATCACCTAGATAACTTAAAGAGTCTGGAAGAGTTTTTAATAAATAATCAAGTTTTTCAGGTTCATTTAAAGTTGCACCCGCACTTTTAAGTTCATTAATTAATTTTTCAAACTCTAGGAAAAAGGTTTCTGAATTTTCAAAGTTTTTCAATTTAAGTCTATCAAGTTTGTTTCTCACAATAATTTGTAAAGCAGTTGATGTTTTTAGATACATGTTATCAAATTTTTGCATGATTTTAAACGCACTCGTTTCATCACCCACGAACTCTAATTGTTTATTAGATATACTCGAGTATTTATAGTTCATTGCTTTAATGTTTGATTCATTCGATGCTACTGCATCAGTGTCTTTCTCTGTTTTCTCACGTGTCGCTTGGTCTTTACATTTTTTCCACTCTAAATATAATAATATTCTTTTTTTCCATAAACTGTAATCTTGACCATCAAACACCAGTACTTTAATATCTTCTGATTTAATCATTTTTATTTGGTATCGTAACACGTGTTCTTTTTACGTATATTTTCAACTTTTAATCTTCGCGCATCTCATTTAATGTGTTTAAATTGAAAAATTTCTTTAGTTTATCTTCTCATTAATATTTTTGTTTTAATATGTTCGGAAGTTCGATTTTTCTCTTTAATTTTTATCGCCACGTTTTCATCGTTCATTAATTTAAAGTTCCCCTTTTTTCAAAATCGTTTAATCTTTAATTTTAAATCACACTTTTGTTTATAGTCCCTTTTGATTTGTTACTATTTTATTTCTTTTCACTTAGTTCATAAACACGTGTTATCTTAACAACACTTTTGGCAAACCACGCTCTGCTACCATGTTAAATATTTTGACGTAGGATCAATATTTAAATGTCCATGCTCGATTCACAATAACAATTGAAAGTTTATTTTGAACAATCCAATGATTTGCAAAATACAACTCGGTTACGCTCTTATATTATTTGAGTCATTCCGTGATACGCTCGCTCGCTGGCAACGTGGCAGACAGACTAAACTGCTCGTGCTCTATTTACATATTACATACGTCTCTGCGAGCGTATCCTCATACTTATACTCGCTTGTATACAATATTTAGATACTCTCTTTATACAGCATACACAATTACTTCAAAACTAACAGGTACGTCTGCAAAGACGTCGGGAAGAAGAGCAGAGACCTCACAGATAACTTTTCCTCTGGACCTTGTTTGATAAGCGTGGCTAATCGTTGCTGCTTGGGACCGGCTCAGACATCCGTGAGAATTTTCTCCGATTCACCTCGGATCAAGGTAGGAAGGGAGGAAGGGCATCGCTTATATTTTTTCGCTGTGCCGTTTGCTTTACCCGTCAACTCGTTGATCCACAAGGTCAGATTCCCCGTCTCTCTCGTCATGAAAAACTCGCGGCCGCGCTAGATTTCAGTTCGTTAGAACTCAGAGGCAAGGCATTCATCAGTCGGCAATCTATGTAACCTTTGTTTTCAAGCAGTGGCTCGATAGGCTAAATACGGGCGACAGGTATCAGATAGCTAAGGCGTTCACTCGTTAACCAGTTCACACGTAATTTATTTATATTACAGAAATTGTAGTTGATAAGATGTTTCCATAGTAGTTTTCCTATTTTTTAATTAGAATAATATTGAGAGCTTTGAATGAAACGCTATTATTTGTTGACCTGTTCTCTTTTTCCACTTTCGATTGCTGCGAACGAAAAAGCCTGTCTTATCCCCTTTAAATTGTAATGAAAGCTCGTTCGTTATCAATTTTAAGGGTGGGCATGTGAGGCGCACTCGCTCATAGCAATCGAGGAGGGGGTAAAGGGGGGAAAGGTAAAAAAATGAAATTAATCAAAAAAATCAAACAAATCACATCAAATCAAAATCATACTTCAAATACCGTATAATTATACTTTTAACCAGCTTTACAAACTCTTAACCTTTAGTGAACACAACGGTGTTACAAACACGTCTTAACTCTACAGAACACAACGGTGTTCTTAACACCTACTACAATAAAAGAATAAATTAACTAATTTATCGCGCTTACAAATCTAACCGACCTACGGAACGTGTCGCCTGGCAGGTGACCGCCATGACGACGAACCAAGTTAGCCTACTTATACTAGAAGAGAAAGCCGCCCGGCGAGGAATCGCTTTGACGGTACGCTACCTGAACAAAATTACTGTCGACCGTAATTAAGACAGGTAGGCGCGCGCGTACACGCCTTGCTACCTACCTAATTCTTACACCACTTACAAATAAAGTCGCTGTGCGATACCGGTGAAGAGAGGGAGAGAGAGAGAGAGAGAGAGAAAAAGAAATAATATTACGAACCTTGACCTTATCGATGCAGGAACGGGAGGCCTGGCTGTGCCTTGCGGATGGTGTTGCTGGCCGTCGCTGGGCAACTCTTTGCCGGCTCCTTCGGGTAGCATCCTAAGCAGATGCTGGAAAAGGCAGTCGTCCTCTGTTTCTTCTCGGCTTCTCGTCTCAGCTCCTTGGCGGTGTGTGCGTTCGACTGACCTCTGCACTCTCAACTGCACTCTGCACCGCTGACCGACTAAAACCATCTGTACCGCTGATCGACTTAGAACCGTCTGTACCTCTGACCAACTAATAATCGTCTGTACCGCTGATCGACTGCAAACCGTCTCCCTGCTCGTTCGCTTCCGCAATCCACAGCTTCTTCGCTCGCTCTTTCTCTCCCCACTTGACCTACTTATTAGACGGTGGACGACCAATGCGCTAATTGGTTACGCGTCGCGTGGGACATGCACGTCCCTTACTCTCTCTCTCTCTCTCTTTTTCTAACACCTAATCTTGTCGTCCACTTAACGACTTCGGGCCGGCTCGGCCTCGCTCGGCAATCTCCGTCGGCTGAAACAAAGACCGTGCATTAGGCGCATTCTTAAATGCGCCCAACACTGGTCATCGTGCCTTGCCGAGAGAGGAGGAATTGGTGAAAAATACCGACGAGGACAAGCGCAACGCTTGCTCTCGTCACAAAATAATTGGTGACGACATTGCGCATTCGTTACAATCAAGATCATAACACAAATGTAAAATAAAGCTGATGATGATGACAATTCCGTTACTTATTATTAAACTGTGTAACGATGAACGTTATATTCGCGTGCTCATCTTATCGGTGGGACTGCTCGCGGGGCAGCATCTGCCGGCTATGATGTTAAGACAGGTGTTGCGTATACGTTGATGCGCAAGAGAGACCCGGCCTTGTTCACGAACTACTCTAGATCCGGACTCTCAATCTTTGACGTCGGACAGAAGTTACCGTGTGTGTTCTCTCCCTAAAAGAATGAATGGAATCCTGAGCCAGCTCCAGAGGATACGAGACATCAAGCATAACCTCCGACAAGTATACCAGTTATTACAGGAAGTACAAGAGTACCATTCTTCCCTGATTGAGGAAACCTGAGCGACTGAGAAATCGCAGATATCGCGAGGTAAGCTGCCCAGCTACGCGCAATAGACGCGCGCGATCCGTCATTGTTCTACGCGTGTAACATAAGACATAATCCAAAGCGGATCGCCAGCCGATCTCTTGCGAGCTCGGAAACCACGATGGCACAATTGTATGTGTGTTATTGCTCATCCGTGAACGGACGATCATTGTGTGCACGTGGCAGCGAATAAAATGGCGGCACCCATACCTGCCACGTTCTAGTAATTTTCACCGATGTGCAAACCTCATTTTATAAACGACTCGTTGATTAATAAAGAATACCGTTGTGATAATGAAGGACGACTAGTGTTGATCAACTAACTCTTCAGAAGCGCCCATTCCCATTTTACACCTTCGCGCTTTTGCGTCCATTTTCAGCCAGCGGAATTTAACAATACTTTCGAGCGAGGTTGAAGCTGTCCAGTAAAGTAACTGCAGCAATCAACGGGGACTTCCCCCGGAAGCAAGGGCACACACATAAGGTAAGGTTGCGGTGCAAGGTTCGAGGCAGAGGAAGCATTTGCGGTTGCCCGTAGGGGTAATCCTCGATAAACGCACAGAACGCCGCTAAAGTATGTGCCATTGCGTATCGGCACGGTGACACTCACGTAGCTTGCGCTCATCCGTACGCATGCAGATCCGTGGTCTACGTGCAAACCTATGCACCGCATAGCCCACCAAAAATCCTACCCCATTATACAACTGAATGAGCGTTATCAGAACATCAATACCCACCATCTAAGGTAGCGGACGTAAAAATTTTGACTGGTTTTTCAAATAGACATTAAAAAATACGTATTTTTAATAAGAAGTATGGTCGATTACCCGGGTTTTTCCCTAAATTATTTTTAGTAGAAGAAATTTGGAAAAAATTTGTTTAATTTCTACCATCAATAATAATTAATCGATTCGACACTAAATGGATCACCCGAACTCCATTCTCATTAGTTGCTCTTGCAATCGTCACAAATCAGAAAATATTATCATTTTTTAAGCTTGTATCTCCTTTAACCAAGAAGTGGATTTATTGCTCTTTCGCCTTCAGAGTATGGCAATACAAAATATCGGAGATAACAATACTGCACTGGACCATCTCAGATTTTCGGAGGTCACTGATTACAAATACGGGATCGATTAACCTGTATCACATCAGGTTCAATGTCATTTAAAGGTCAAATGAAAAAAATTAATAAAGAAACACGGAAAAATAGATATATGATTTTTTGAGGTCGCTGAATCCAATTCCAAGAGTTATTAATCTACGAGGGTCGTTTGAAAAGTCCGTGCAAAAATAAAAACTGCTTGATTTTTTTTAATAAATCTTTTTTATTTTTCAACATAGTCTCCTTTTAGGCTTATACACTTCATCCAACGCTGCTCTAGTTTGTTAATCCCTTCCAAATAATAGGATTTGTCCAAGTCTGTAAAATAGGCATTCATTTCTGCAATCACCTCCTCGTTTGAATAAAATCTTTTCCCCGCCAGATATTTTTTCATATTAAGGAACAAATCCTAGTCCGACGGAACCAAGTCTGGAGAATAGGGGGGATGTAAAACGAGTTGCAACCCTATCTCCATCAGTTTTGCGGCCACAACTGCTGAGGCATGAGCTGGCGCATTGTCATGGTGGAAGAGGACTTTTTTGTGGACCAATCGTGGACGTTTCTCTAGCAACTCGGTTTTCAAACGATCCAATAACGATGAATAATATTCGCCTGTAATGGTTTTAACCTTTTTCAAATAGTCGATGAAGATTATTCCTTACGAATCCCAAAAGACAGTCACCATAACCTTCCCGGTCGAAGGAATCGTCTTCGCCTTTTTCGGTGCAGATTCCCCCTTGGTAACCCATTGTTTAGACTGTTCTTTGGTCTCAGGAGTGTAGTGATGTATCCATGTTTCATCTACAGTGATGAAATGACGCTTAAAGTCTTGCGGATTTTGCTGGAACAGCTGCAAACCATTTTTGCAACACTTCACACGATCTTGTTTTTGGTCAATCGTGAGCAATCGTGGCACCCATCTAGCGGATAGCTTTTTCATGTCCAAATGTTGGTGCAAAATATTATGTACCCGTTCGCTTGAGATGCCTACAGTAGTAGCAATCTCATGCACCTTCACTCTTCTGTCAGCCATCACCATATCATGAATTTTATCAATGATTTCTGAAGTGGTAACCTCAACGGGGCGTCCAGAACGTTCAGCGTCTTTTGTGCTCGTATGGCCACTCCGAAAATTTTGAAACCACTTATAAACCGTTCTAATCGAAGGTGCACAATCACCATAATGTTTATCAAGCTTCTGTTTGATCTCCTGAGGCATTTTGCCTTTGAAAAAGTAATGTTTAATCAATACACGAAATTCTTTTTCGTCCATTTTTTTACAACCACTCGATTTCTTTGATTGAAACGAATGTAAAACGCAAAATAATTGGCCGATCTGGCTGAAACTTTGTGTGTGCTCTTCTAAGATATGCCACTAACTGAAAATAACCTTGATACGCATTAGTAGCACCATCTTTCTGACTTTGCACGGACTTTTCAAACGACCCTCGTATATCACATCAGGTCGAAGCTCATTTGAAGGCTAAATCGTAAAAAAGTGATAAAAAAGAGAATGGAAAGAGTGAGTAATAAAAGTTAGAATGATCTTTGAGAGTGAAACGTATATAATATTGCTATCAGATACAAAATATTTGTCAACGTCTCATTAATAATAAAAAATCTATTGTATTTTTCATATTCATGAATTTCGTTTTATTTACCAACAGTAGTAAGTTGTTATAACCTAAATGGATCATTCACACCGTCTTCTAGTTTTCAGTACGATCCTTTCAAATGCAAAAAATGTTATCATTTGTCAAAAGCATTTTGCAAAAGATTTAATTAATTTTCTACGTATATGGACATGCATAATGTCGGTCTCTTATTTATTTTCCCCTTAAATGGACTGAGAGAATTTGGAAAGTCGGCAAATGATCCAAGTAGTTTCTACAAACAGTTATCCTTTGTCATCATGACTACTCAAGAATTATGTCATAAGTAGTATGCAATATCTGCAAAGATGATAGAGTAAGCAGGACTCACGCTGAGTATATTGATCTATACTTAGCGTTACATAGAAAGAACGATGCTGACATGGTACATTAAGATTCTCTTCAGGGTGGTATTTTACTGTGTGACGAGAGCAAGCGGCTTGCTTGTATTTCTCTCCCTCTCCCCTCTAGTTTTGACAAGGCATTATAGTCGGTGTTGGACGCACTATAGTCACGCGTCTAATGAGAAGCTCCTCTGTTTTAGCCACTGAATATTGTAGAGAGTGGCCGAGTTAACCCGAAGAAGGAAGGAAGAAGAGTAAAAATGAGAAAAAATGAGAGAGAGAAAGTGCAATACGTGCTATGCAGGCTTAGGCGAGCACGTGACGCACAGCTTGAGCTGAGAAAAGCGAACGGCCAGCTCATGCGTACGAGGTTGTGACCTGAAGTCAGTTAGTTAGTTAGTTGAAGACAGTGAGTGGAAGGGAGGCAGAGTTGAAAAGACAGTTAGTGTATGTGTGTCGTTCATACTTTTTCGCTTTGAGGGTGGCGCAGCGTAATCAAACATTACCACCCCTCTCTCTGGGCGCCAATAGGTTGGCATAGCCCACTGTCTTTCACCCCTTCGCTTTCAAATACATTGGGGATCCGGAAGTCAAGTTTGCTACGACATCCCTGGCGCGACTCAGCGAGTCGGAACCTTTGTGATGATGCGTCATCACACAAAAGTATACACTACCGACACGATGCGGCAGAACAGCCACGACCGCATATACCCGCCCACGCACTCCCGGATCTCGCGAACTACGACCACTAGAAGTCTCCCTGACCGATTCGCACGACCCTTACGCTCGCGTACAATCCCTCGCGCACTCACGACCCGATCCGACCCTCCCCCGGGGAGCTAGAAGCCCCTAAAGTTTCCAGCCGCGATCAGCTGATCGCAAGCCTCCGTTAGTTAAGGCAGGCCTAGCTAGACTAGAAGTAGGAGCGACCGAGCGCGTGAGAGCGAGCGAGACCACCGATGCTAGACCGATCGGAAGCGAGCGAGGGGAATCGGTAAGACCAACGAGCGATGGATAGAAGAGGATAGACAAGCGACGCTAGTTGACCGGCCAATCGTTATCAGCTTAGGGGTGGTCGGACTAATGAGTGAAAACCGACGCTATCTTCGCGACCAGTAGGCAAATTAGGCGCGAAGGACCGACCAATAAACAAATTGCGCGGGCTAAGAAAATTAATATAGACGGCGCTGAGACCTGGCTTAGCAACAAGCCAGCCAATCGACAATAACGAAGGGGAAGTAAGTTAGGAGAAGCGGCGCGTCGCCGAAAAACGGCGCGCCAGTAACCGTTAAGCCTCGACGGTGAGTAGACCCGCCGAGCCTCGCTGACGCGCGGTACCCATAGAAGAGTAGAAAGTAGAGAGAAAGCAGATAGAAGTAAAAAAGCCGACAGAAGCAGAAGTGAGAATTAGAAAAGAAAATAGAAGCGAAAAGTGAGAAACAGAAAAGAAAATAGAAGCGAGAGTGAGTACAAAAGAAGGAAGTAGTGAGAAAAGTGAGTACGAAAGAAGGAAGTAGTGAAGCAGCGAAGTAGTGAGAAGCAGAGAAAGTAATAACGAAAATAGCGGTAGAGAGAGATAGTGACAGCAACAGTACTAATAACGGCGACGCAAACAGCTATAGTAGCGGCCGCTACAGCGGCCTTAACAGCCGTAGCCGCAGCAGTAATTAGCCGAAAATTTATCAGGAGTAAGTACCTTTCCCTACTACTGATTTTCGTTGCATGACCGATGATCGCGAGATTGCCGCGCAGTTACTGACCGCCGCGCTTCGGGAGTGCCGTACGACCTTCGCGCGTTCGATAATAACATTCGCGCCCATTTATTGCTGACCACCGAAAATCTTTTATTGAGCCGATGTATGATCATTGTCCGCAAAACGAAGTTGTCGCGTAATTACCGAACGGGAGTGCCGCATGACCTTCGCGCGCATTACGCCTCGTGATCGAACATGTTTGTCGTTGTCTCCGAGCTTTTCTTTGTCACGCCGTTCCTTTGTCCCGCATCTGAAATTGTCGCATGATCGCCGAATATCCGCGCGCGAGTATGCCGTATGACCTTCGCGCGCCCGTTGCCGTTGCTGCGCATGTTTTTGCCACCGACCTTCCGAGCATCGTTTCGCGAGTCGCCGTGCTGTTGTCATCCGAGAAACGAGTTTTCCTTAAAGTGCGCGTCTATGAATTCCTTTCCGAATCGACCTAAACATTATACGAGTCGTGCTAGACCTTCGTTCGACCGGCAGAATTCGAATACATTGTCGCCTTTATTTTGCTCGCGATCGTTGCTACAAAGTACCGTCAACACCGCGAACAGTAGCTAACCTTCGTGCGACCGATCGAATTCCTTCACTTATTTGCCTTGAACGAACTGGAATTTTCGCCGCGAATAAACAGACCGACGTCGTGTAATCATTTCCGAAGTCAGAAGTATTCAACTGAATTATCGTCTGTCCAGACCGACTTCGCGTCGTAGTACGCCACTCGCGTCCCCCAGTAACCTAGACCAGGCTGACCATCACGAGGGATAGATCACTGGGGTTGACCTGGGAAGTTCTTTTGCGTAATAAATCTGAATTACCTTTACATCCGACTTGTTATTGACTGTACCCACTTGATCGCCTCATCCCCCGTAGCTTTCGCGAGATCGGTCTGAGATCGGTAAGCGCGTACGCGACTGCCCTGATCATCATCTAGCCGATAGCCGCCGTCGCAGGAACTACGCCACCAGTCCAGGGAAGGAGCTACCCCCTGAACCACTAGTCCGTCAGTTGGGGCGCCCCTGTGACGCCCCCCCCCCCCCTCGATGTACCCGCTTCTGGGTTAAGAGCCGCCATGCCCCGAACTTCTTCTAGCTAGCCGAACGAGCCGCAGCCGTGGGTGGCCCTGTAAACCACCCGTTGCCCCCCTTCCCCCTTTTCGCTCGATACGCTTTAGACTCGAACGAATCGTCGCCTAGGACTTCGCGCTCCCGCTTCATTCTTCACAGGTGATAGCCGGCCACGCGCGCAAGAACACCGACGGCGACGAGGAGGGAGGCAACGGGGAAACCACCCGACCTCACAGCGACCAGCAGGACTTTGCCGAGAACCAGCCAACGTTGCAGCGCTACCATGCTCTCCTAACGCGAGAGCACGGTAGCTGGCGCCCAACGAAATAAAATTAAATAAAGCTGCAAACGTTGTCTCGGCTGACTGCGCGCCGCTGGTGACAGTGCGAGACCGGAAGAATACCCGTCTATTATTTTTCCCCTCCCTCTCCCCCGTCGCACCTTTTTAATCTAAGGCGGCGACCTCCTCAGAAGGAGTACCGATCTTTTCACGGTTCGACGCTCAAGGAGAGCGGAACTAAAGGCTTGACCCTCGGTTTGGGCGCGACGGGACTCTAGTTGCCCCAACGTCTACTGCGTCGGAAGCACGCAGCATACAAATCTTACGAGATTTGCTTGACCTGGTACCACTACCCCGCAGAGGCCAACCCAAATTGGGATGTCAGAAGAGAGACTCAGCCAGGACAGCCAGAGGAGGATTCCTGAGACGATCAACCAACTAAGCCTCCCCTCCTGGGCTCGCGTTCAAAATACATCCCACCCTGCGTTCCTGTATTAAGGGATTTCTCCCACGACTCACAGGTCCATCGCTTCGACGTGCCAGGGCATGTCTCCCCATTGCGTTTCGGTCATCCCCGCTCACGCTGGTGGGTATCCGTCATTCGAAAGGTTGTTTTTACCCCGTTCCGTCCCAAAGTCAGATCTTTCAAAACTCTGTCGTTAGGTCAAAACGAGGCTCATCGCGTTCAAGTTAGCTTTTTATCGTGGTCGCCATCCACGGCCTTTATTGCTTGGCAAGCTTAGCCAGAGCCGCTTTTTGGCCACCCTTCTGGGTGTTCACCGCGTCACCCCGTTGAGGCGGAGCAGTTGGCACTTGCAAGGTCTGCCGTTCAAAGAGATCTCGCTTTAAAACGCGGAGTTGAAAAGACAGTCAGCCAAGAGAGTTACCGGGAAAAGATAAAAGACCGAGAGGATTATCGGAAGCAGGTGACATTGCGGTAGTTAGTATCGCCAGCGGAAACGCATCGCCCAAGGTTTACATCGTCAGAAGCAACGCATCACCTGGGTCAACATCGCCAGCGACTGCGCACCTGATCGCCGAGCAGACATCCAGCAAAGAAGATCAAGATTTCGTCTTATCTCTCTCTCGCGTAAGTACTCTCTCTCTCTCTCTCTCTCTCTCTCTCTCTATCATCTCTCTCTTCGTGACAATTACGAGGTCGCGCTAGTTAAGTTAGGTAGTTCGGGTAGCAAAGCGTTCATCCGCCGGCTATCAGTGTTGTTGTTCGAGTTGCGGCTCGCGTAAAAGAAAGATTTGTCAAGGCGGTCACATCACCGGCCAAAGCGCGTTTCTTAATAATTTATGCGTTCATTGTGAGTTTGTTTTTTATGAGTTTGTTCGTTCTCATTTATAAGTGTGTTAGTTCGATTTGTAAAATATAGTGATAGTGATAATTTGTATAACTTTTTAATCGACCTTCCCTTTTTCTTACTTCGATCACTAAGAGCGAAAGTGTCTCTCTTACTCCCCTTTGATAAAAATCGGAGACAAAGCGCAGCAACGCCGATGAATTTTGTTACACGTGAGTCCCCCTTGCTTCTCAGTTGTATCGGTTTAATTTATTGCATCTCTTCTTCATCATCTTCTTTTTTTTCTTCTTTATCTGATATTTCATCTGATATATCGTTATCAGCAGCACATAACAAAAAATTCTAGGTAGCTATTGTTATTATATTGGAGATATTTTTCTTGATATCTGTATTGTCCCATATACCAAAGTACAGATACTATATGAGCACAACAATTTACTACTCAGTCATCAGTTTTTCGTTGAAAGCATAAACCTTTAGTTGTGTCAAAACGATCCTTTAATATTTATTCGAAAGTTGGTACTGCTCTCATTTTGTATAACGAATTTTCAGCTTTACCTTTAGTATATCACGATCGTCTTTATATACTCGTACATATAAAACAGTTTTTTTCATCGTAGACATGTTCTCTAGTGTATATTTCTGCTTGTTTTAATTGACATACCACTAATATTAATTTTCGTAGAGCGTCTATGATTTTTTATTTTGTTTAACGTCGCTCTATTTATACTTTGTCTGTGCTAATCAGCGATGGAGACTTACAATGTGTTTGAGAATAAAGCACATGAAACTTTTACCGGGTGCGAGTCCATCGCCTTACCGACCAAGCCATTGCAAGTCACAGCATCTATGATTATAATCAAAAAGAGAAGGAAAATCTCTAGGAGAGTTTGCTTCTATTTTTTCACAAATCTACTGTTTTCTAATCTAGCCATTTTCCTCAATCAGTTTCTGTAAAGAACTAATTGTTTTACTTAAAGCTAGTAGTCTCTCAGCAATGATAACGTTATCAAATTATTATTCTGAAGTTCTTGATGGCTTATATACATTCGAAAGGATTGCGACCATTCTAACTTAGTCTCCAACGAATAGTATTACAATGTTGGGTATCACTTGATCAAGCATTTTTCATTTTTTTAATAAGCTATTTACAGATTCCACAGCCTTATTTTTGTGACCACACGAAATTCACTTACACTTATCGTATCATGTTGAAATCGTTTTTCTAGAATGTAAGGTATTTTAGGGAACAATCCATATTCTTCTAAACTACCAATTGAATCTCGAAATTATCTCTATCAATTACCAATGTATTATTAGGCATAATCCACTTCCAAAACGAAGACGTTCTCTAATATATATGCTGGTCAAGATTATAACATTATTATTTTTACCATCAGCAAAGTAAGGTCCATATACTTGCAAAGTATAGCCTGCAGTACTAACGAAAGCATGACCTATGGATTTGAATAACAGCCTAATTTTTTAAGCGGAAAAACTATGACGTTAAAATTACAATTATTACTCTTTTGAATATATACATATGTACCATCACTACTATAAGAACTATATCTTCGCCGTTTACAAATAAAGCCTTAGACATATCAGTTGTGTACTTTTTTATATACTTTTCTACTTCTATGATAAAGAGGAACAAACTTTGACGTAAGAGCTTTCTTAGCTGGAGAGATCACTTTATCTATATATCTTCTTAGCATCTGGAAGAATCTCGAACGAATAGAATGCGATAGACCAGTTTTCAATTTTATTAGTAGTATCACAAAGTGAGTTCGTGCACTCCTATATTTTGTATTGTGGATAGCATTTTCGATCAACTGAAAAAGATTATTCGAGTTGGATGAAGTTATTCTAGTCAATCTCAGATAGTTAGTATCGTTAAGAGCAATAGGAAATTTAAAGTTCAATAATCTTCTCTTTACAGCTTGTCGAAGATCATTTAGTAAATTGAAAACTTCTATACTCGTTAATTTTGTTCTGTTACAAGTTTTCGGAAATCTAAATTCATCATCTAGCTTGACAAAGGTTCTCTGTAAATATTTCGTACAACATTGAATTCGCCCTTGAATGATCACGCTTCCATTTTTTAAAGATATGTAGCTTAGCTTTACATGGTATAGTGAGAAATTTACTGATGAAATTGGAAATAAGGCAACGAGATTTTGATTAAATGATACAACTAAGGGTTGATTTACTGATCATCATCTCCTTCATAAAAATCAGTCATTTTCTTACTTGTTAAACTCGACATTGGCCAAATCTCTCACTAATATACACGGTGATTCTGAAACATTGGATGAAACTAATATCACTGGATTCGTCTTGAAAAATTATTTAAGATAAAATTATTTAAAATTTAATTTAAAATGAGAAAATCAACTTCAAAAAGTAGCCAATCAGCGGCCGGCTTTAGAATGTAAAACGCAGCTTGGCGAGCGCGGAGCGGCGTGACAGTCGACATGCGTGCGCCGCAGTCAATTGAAAACGGTACTCAACTACATTTATGCGCATAATGAATTTTGCTTGCTAACTGCAATTTTCGATAACTCAACAATTTCTTGAATTTACTTGAATTATTTTATTCGACATCAAGTGACGAATTAAGATGATGAATTTAAGTGAGTCGAAAATACTAGTGTTTTTAAAAATTAAGCTACATAGCGGAATATAAACTACGCTATTCATAGATAATTTGGGAAAATATATGTTTTTTCTTTTGTTATTTGCCAATGAGTATAATAATACTTTCAATAAATGGTTCAAACATTTTTTATTTCTAAAAATATTTGGTGTTATTTTTAATCATGATGTTTTAATAATAAAAATAAATGCACAAAAATAAACTACAAAGCACTAGTTAATAAATTAAATTAAATCAAATGCACTAGCTTGCTTTCTCGAGCTTGCGTAAATGGAGTCTTCGCGCACGGAACATCGAAAAAATACAAGAACAGTACTGCTAACGAATATCATATTTAGTGAGCAATATGACAATAGTACAAGTATAGTATACTATACTTTATTCACGCGTACGATTCACGCGTATGTATAAATTCTATAGTGTGAATTGTGAATGACTAACTAAAATTACAACTCGCTTTATTCTTGATACGGGTGTGTTAATAAGTACAATTATTGGAGTAAAGGTAAGTAAAACATTTTTTTAAGTAAAGTTTACTTCGGAAAACTAAGCTTAGTTCGTTTTTACATAAATTATGTTATTTATCTTAACTTTCTTTATTCTTATCTAATGTAGCATTAATACTAATCAATACTAATATCAATTCTAATGTATTAAAATTTGAAAAATCTATGTTACTTAAAAAAATAATTGCATAATGCATGCTAGAACTCACAGACAAATGCAGTTCAGTCCTGTCCTAATTATTCATTTTGTAACGGAGAATCTCGGCTAGGCCGATCTCATCCGTTTGGCTCTCGTAAATGTCCGTGCGCCGCGCCAGGCTGAGAGTGTGTGCGTTTGGTACACACACTCACGCTTGGACCTTTTGTTTACGAGGTGCTGAACACGGGCTAAACCATGAAGACTGTATAAAGGAGAGGTAGCGGCCGTATCCCCTCCATGTAAAACGTTTGCGACCCACATCTCCGCACTAACCCTCTACCCCCAGCGCCTCTCTTGGTGACCACGCGAGATACCGAGTTACCGACGCGACATGTCCCAAAGAGAATTGCATAGTCGAGATCATTATTTGAAAGAAAGATTATTGATGAAAATTTATGTGTAACAATTCACTTGAGATCGAATGCATGACATTATAAGTAATTATAATTACTAAAACTTAAGCCCCTTTTCCCTTGATGAACTTGTACGATATTCATGTCAACGTCGCTGTCTTGTCATGGTAGCTGCGGTAGCTAAGGAGTCCGTATAATTTTGCGATCGCAGGTTCAAATCACATTTTGTTTATTTTTTTTTTAATTTTTTTTTTATTTCTGTGGATTTTTGTTGATCAGTTGGCACAATAAATAACGATCAAGTTTATTTATATTACTTACTATAATTAATTAAATTATTCACTATGCATAAATGAATAAGTACATATTTTATGGAAATTCAATGACTACTTATCATAATATAACATAAATGTTAAAAAGAATGGTATATTTTACGTATCCTTCATATCAATAAACAATTACAAATACTATTTATAATTATAAAAATGAATTAACATAATATAACATAAATGTTAAAAAGAATGGTGTATTTTACGTATCTTTCATATCAATAAATAATTACAAATACTACTTTTAATTACAAAAAATGAATTATACTATTCACTACGTCATACACTACTGTTATGTTCATTGCTTCGATTTCTTTTTACATAACATAACAATACAATGCTTTACAGTGTCAAACACTGAGGCTTCTTACCTGTGTCGCCTGCTCATTTACATTACTTGATGAGTATGCCGTAAAATTGTTGTCTTTGGAAGAAATACCACTGGCATTTAGACAATAATTTCGGGAAAATGGTTATTTACATATTTATTTATATCGTATGGAAATGAATTATGTTTAGTAGAAATAGATCCAAGCAATAAATAAGTATAGATAAAAATAGTGTTTTGCATAGTGAATAATACAATTAATTATAGTAAGTAAAATAAATAAACTTCATTTTTATTTATTGCACCAACTGATCAACAAAAATCCATAGAAATAAAAAAAAATAAAAAAAACGTGATTTGAACCTGCGATCGCAAAATCATACGGACGCCTTAGCTACCGCAGCTACCGCAGCTACCGTGACAAGACAGTGACGTTGACATGAATATCGTACAAGTTCATCAAGGGAAAAGGGGCTTAAGTTTTAGTAATTATAATTACTTATAATGTCATGCATTCGATCTCAAGCGAATTGTTACACATAAATTTTCATCAATAATCTTTCTTTCAAATAATGATCTCGACTATGCAATTCTCTTTGGGACAGGTCGCGTCGGTAACGCGGTATCTCGCGTGGTCTGGTCACCGAGAGAGGCGCTGAGGGTAGAGGGTCAGTGCTTGGCTGAGGCTCGGAACTAGCCGGAAATTCTTATGCATGGCGCTACCTCTCCTTTATACAGTCTCCATGGGCTAAACTGACGACTGGAGCGATGCAAATGGCGCAGCAGAAGAGAGAAAGAGAGAGAGAGAGTGAGATAGAGAGAGCGCCCGAATTGCGGATCGGCGCGGAAAAATTCGGGGAGTCTCTGCTAAGCTATAAGCAGAGAAAGTCGCGCGCGCGGATAAAACCGACGGTTACGGTTTTTCCAAGTTGGCCTCGCGACCTCGTCGACGATCGTTCGTTTCGGAGACACGCCCGGTGCGCGGACGAGTATTGGAGCGTCAGGCTGGGTCGCGCCCAGCCGTGTCCCGAAGTATACCCGGCACCGGTGCGTGTGGGTAACCGGCGAGGTACGCGGATGCGCGCGCGAGCAGTCTGGACGTGCTGCAGTACCGAACGATAAAGAGGCGGCAAAGACAACAGCAACAACAACCAACGAGCGAGTTACGGGTTGAGGCAGCAGTATTGTGGAGCGAACGAGGGAACGAGAGGGAGGAAAATAGCGACGACAACAGGCATCAGCGAGACGGTCAGCGGGGAACACACCAGTGATGTCACGGTGCAGAGCGCTCTAGCCGTCGGAGAGGCTGAAGGTCGAGGTCGGTGCCGTGTTTTTCTCTTGTCTCTCTCTCTTGCATGTTTGGGCGCCAGTTTATGGCTGGTAGCACGGCAGACCTGCTGGCTACCCGTTGATAGTCTATCGGCGAAAAGTGTTTGTCGGGCATTTGTTATAGTATTTAGTTTTTGCAAGGGAGTCGGCCGGCTGACTAGCCACTGATTCACCTTCGCGTTCGCGTTTGTTATTGTACCGCTCGTGGTATATAAGTCCGAGGTCGCCGTATTGTAATCGATTGTTGACAATTAAAAGACTAGTGTGTTAATCCGCTGTTGTATTTATTCGCCGCTGTATCACTCCTCATCCCGACTTCGAATCTGTGCGTTTAACGTGTTTATGCTCGACGCGTTATTCAGTCGTGGGAACGTCTTTTGCTTCCCGAATCCCCGAATAAATAATTTGTGCGGACGGTCGCGAGCGACCCAGACGGGTACGGCCGTTATTCTCCGTTACAATTTGTTTAAACTTTGTTTGTTGTCGTTTATTAATTTATCGCGTGAAGGTGTTACTACCCATAGTCATGTTGCGCGTACAATATACCGCCGCGGCATATGCCGATATGGTATTATGTCTTGGTTGGGCGGAAGGGAATACTATTGTAGTTTTGCGGATATAGGAGAGAATATGCCTACACCAAAAACTATTACGGCGATTTTAAACGATACAGGCAGCACGACCGTACGAAATCCTGACGGTGGACGTGCAGGAGAGCTACGTGATGCCCTTCACGATCCGGTAGTCGAATCTATTCACCGTGATCCAACCAACAGCTTGCGCAACGTTACCCGTCAAATGCGAGACAATTTTGGCATCAGATGGCTTATAGTACGGCACAGTGGATCATGAAAGACGACGGACAACATCCTTATCATTGTAGGAGCGTTCAGGAACTTGGTAAATTTTGATGCTAATTATTTAAAATGTGAATTCATATAATTTTTATTCCAAAAATCAATATTTTTAATTAAATTATTTAAATCTTAGATAAATATATTTATTTTTAAAATTGAAAAATTTTAAATGAATCATAATATTAATATAATTAAATATTCTAAAATATAATTTCTATTGCTATATTTTATTGAAGAAATAAAATTTCTATGATAAATTGAAGAAAATAAATAAACACAATATAATGTTCTTATTGAATTATCGCACTTCCACAAGTGCATATTTGTACTCACATTCACCAAACACATGCACGCTCACACGCATACGTGCAGAGATATACATACATGCTACATTGTTGTACTCAGTTTATACAAATTTAAATATAATTAAAGTTAATGGCGATACTGAAGGATGCGTAGCGTACAGTCGATGGCTATTGGGTAAAATCGAAATGGATGAGGGTATCTGGGATCGGATTTTATGGACGGATGAATCGACTTATGGATGAATTGGAATATTTAACCAGCATAATGAAAATTCGTGGGATTATGAAAATCCCAATTTGATCAAAGGTCTATCGCTTCATAATCCATTAAACCATTAACGGAACCAGTCAGTGTTGTATAAGAAAAATTTAAAGTTAACTTTATTTGTTATAAAAATCATTATAATAACAATATTATCATGAAATTTATTTAGTTCTAAAGCATCTAGCATAACACAGGCCGACAGAATTTGACAAAAATATTTTACCAAGAACCCGAGTATAGTTTTCCGAAGGTTTTTTGCGCGCTGAATCCGAATCCGAGGTCAGAATTACTCTGGTGGCTCCGGTTTTCGAGATATCCTAACCTTAAAGTGCAAAAAACGCGATTTTTGCCTATATTTGAGGTTATGTAGCAAAGAAAAGAAATTTTTTTTCAAAAAACTGTATACATCAAATTAAAGTATGAGTTTTCTTCTTTCAAATGCCGTTGAGTATGCTCGGATATCTTTTTTTTTCACGAAGTTACACAAATTTGAAAATTTCAAATTTTATGAATTTAAAAAGCACCACATCATTCAGCCCAAGCTATCTAACAAGTAACCATATTAAAGAGCCACTCACCAATTTAAACCAAACTTGGAAATATGACAAAATACTAAAAAATATTGTGAGCATCGTGCTTCTATTTACAAAATGCTCTCTTACGGGTAGAAACCACCCCTGCCAACCCCTAAACAGGCTCACCCACATAATCCTGGGTAGAGCAAGTTTAATTAACTGCTTTTTGATAAAAAAACTCATTTTCTAATCACAGGTATGCGTACTAATATGATCTAGATAGGCCTCATCCCCAAATAAACCTCATCCTCAACCCTTTAAAACCAGCCCTCCCAACCCCTAAGCAGGCACACCCACATGACGCTGGGTAGAGCAAGTTAGCCAAGTGCTTTTTATTTCAAATTTGTGTAACTTCTTGAAAAAAAAAGATATCCGAGCATACTCAACGGCATTTGAAAGAAGAAAACTCCTACTTTAATTCGATGTATACAGTTTTTTGAAAAAAAATTTCTTTTCTTTGCTACATAACCTCAAATATAGGCAAAAATCGCGTTTTTTGCACTCTAAGGTTAGGATATCTCGAAAACCGGATCCACCAGAGTAATTCTGACCTCGGATTCGGATTCAGCGCGCAAAAAACCTTCGGAAAACTATACTCGGGTTCTTGGTAAAATTTTTTGTCGGCCTGTGTAATCTTCCATTTTTGTTA
The DNA here is from genome assembly GCF_024137745.1 of Phymastichus coffea. Classification (NCBI taxonomy): domain Eukaryota; kingdom Metazoa; phylum Arthropoda; class Insecta; order Hymenoptera; family Eulophidae; genus Phymastichus; species Phymastichus coffea. The sequence goes on along the minus strand of NW_026706812.1, from coordinate 5,582,627 downwards.
ATCGTAATTACTTGAATAACATTTAGGGTTCCTAGACAATTTCCTTAACTGTAACCTTTTTTTATTTTGAAGAATCTTAGCGCTGTACAAGCTTTTTGGCATTATAATCAATACAAGTGTTTTTAGGAGGAATAATTTTTTTTGCTAATATCTCTGCTCCAACGTGAAAAAAGCAATTTTGTCAATGAAATCTTTCAGCTAGCTTTCAATATCGCTTCACTGTAAATATTTGGGCAGGATTGATAAGCAATAGAATAATCGGTTTGTACGAGCTACTGCAACCTCTAAATGGAGAAAATTATTTATATTTTCTTCAAAATGATCTCCCAGGTTTACTGGACGATTACTTGATGCAAGAGCAGCAGAACAACATGATATTCATGCATGAATTTGCTGTGAATGTCCGAAATCATCTCGATTAGGTAAAACTTCGTTTACACAACACTCACACACATACATGTAACACGTCCTTACACGAACACATACATATGCAATACACGTTCACACATACATACACGTAATACTCACACGCAATACACATAACACACATGCAATACATGCATAAACATTCACGTAACACATATACAAGCAAGCACACGTACACGCGCCTGTAGCAGATACGAATACTGAATATTTGATCTCATACACATAGACTCTCGCACGCTATTTGCATACATAACACGTAACCTATAAACTGTAACGGGGGGGAATCTTGCAAAAATGGGAAATTTATTTATAAGCAAACTCCCACGATGCAGAGCAAACCGCCGCTCCGTTAATCACGTATGTAAGTACGTGTATTCGCCTTAACGTCAGCTGACTTAACTTGGTTGTCTTCGATCAAGTAGAGTTGAACTCACCTTAAGTCACATGTATCGTGACACTCGATGAGTTTGAAGTGTGAGCGACTTTACTCCTTCTCCGCTTAATCCCCTAGGCGTAATAGGATTAACACCTAAGCCTATTTCAATTTCTTAAACTATTAGGAAAATCATATGACGAAATCGGCGAATAAGTTAACAAAGTTTATTCATAAAAAATCTATACAGTCTTTGTCGGGCCGAAAGACTGACGCACGCAAATAGGATTTACAATTAAATAATTTTCCGGTGAGAAAGAGAGAGAGAGAAGATACGAAAATTGGCGCGATCTAACGCTCGGCGCGAATACAAATAATTAACGCTATTACGATCGGACAAAATACCGATTGTATTTTTGACGCGATAATTAAGGGAGGTGCACCTACCCTGCGGTGCAATTACGGTGATCAGCCGTAATTGTTGATGTCAGCAAATATCAACTGCCTCTGTCCTTTGAATAATTGACTGCGCTGCCTCACTCTGCTTATCAGCTGCAAACTGCTTCCAAAGCCCCGTACTTGCTATAATATCGCTATCACACTCACGCACGAAATTGTCACAGGAAAACTATTATTCGGCGAGAAAAAACAGTGCAAATAAAATTCGGCGATATCTACACGTATCAACAGCTGAGGCGTAACTGCTAATTTGAAAGATCGCGCGCCCCCTCTCTCTCTCAATACTTAGAACTAACGCGCGAAATTCAGAATCGCGAACGGTGCGATTAATTGAATCGACTACCGTTGCAGCCCCCTCCAAGTCCTGACTACCCGGGCAGGACGAATACCCGCGATTCGCCGCCATCAGGAACCTGAAAATAATAAAGAAGGAAAGGAATTAAATAAATAACTCTCTTTATTTATTTCCTCTTTATTATTGGCCCACCAGGGCATATATCATCGTTTGGCTACACCTGGCGCGCGATGTTTCGGGTAGCGCCAGTGTGTAGCCTTCTTCGGGCATCGCTGGGAGTTGGTCACCCCAGGCTCCCCACAGATGTAGCAGCCCCTCAGCTGCGACCGAGATTGAGCAGCCTCCCGATCTTGTGATGGCTGCTCAGCAGCCAGAGGGAACTGCGGGGCACTGACTCCCTGGGAGGCGGTAATGGTCACGCCTCCCACCGTGGCGGTCGCACGTCCATCCTGTGACCTGACCACGATGTGGTATCAGGAGCCATGCGCCCGTCCACGTGGACCGTGAGCATTGGTCCAGCGTCAGTAGCTCCCGGGGCTCTCTTCTCTTGAGCCGGCGCCGGGAGCGCTGCGGAGGACTCTTGTCCGTTATCCACCCGCAGCAGGGCCTCTCCGTAGGCCCTCTGACGCTGAGCCATCCCTGCCCACTCCCCGAGCAGCTCTTCTGCGCCCTGGCGGCTCAAAAAGCGTCTCAGGTGCTCCTGCACCTGAGACTGGAGTTCTTGAGTGAACCGCCAGGCACTCTCCACCTCGTTGATCCCCAGACGCACGTGTCTGAAGTCGAGGAGGAGAGTAGGTTGCTCAGGGATCCGGGGATGATTGCAGACCCAGTGCGAGGCCCCACAGGTTTCCCTGGGTCCTGGGCATTGACTCGCACTGTCCGACGTCTGGGGTACGCCGGACTTGAGGGTCTGCACCCCTGATCCACGGTGGACTTGGAACGTTCGACACTGTCCTGGTCCTCGGTCTGTGTCGAAGCGTCCCGGGAAGCCTTCTTCGGGGGGACCCACGATGAGTCCCGGAGAACCTCGGCCACCGAGGCATTGCGGCGCTCCCTTCGGGTGGTCCCTTCTAACTGGACCCTGGCGAAGCGACGTAGATCTTCAATTAGCTGCGTCGCATCAGAGCCCAGCTGCAGATCTAACAACATCTGCGTGACCACCTCGAAGGTCTCCTCCTCGACGACGATTCTCCGGTCCATCTGAAACATCCAAAACAAATGATCTCGGATGAATTTCCCTGCGCGAAGAAAACCCTATGATGAACCGCATCCTACCGAGTTATACGTTCCCTCGCTATTATTTGCGTGAACGTCCTGGTCCTCGTCGGTTACCGCTCGGATTTATCGGCCCAACCGTCCTTTATACGACGGGCACGGTCTTTCGAGGTCTACCTCTCCCTCTATTTTCCTTCACGGGAGAATTGTTATCCCTTACTGGACCGGTGACCGTCGCCGGGACCTTTCGTGGTCGACCTCGACCTCTCTTGGTTGGGGCAGATACCGGTAAATCCGACGTCTCGGTGGGATCTTTATCTACGACCGTGGGGGCTGCTAATTCAATCCGCTCGCTATCCGATAAATCCCCTCCCGGATTTTCGTATACATTCGCGGAATCGTTCGCTTCCTCCTGCGTCTGTTCATTTCTCGGTTCGCGAGGTTCGATGACCTCCTCGCTTTCCACATCCTCACCCGGACCGTAATACGGTTTAAGGTCCTTGGCATGGAAGAGCTCAGACAGGATCTCCAGCTGATTGCCTAGCCTGTACGTGTTGGAACCACAAACCTCTTCAATCACGTACGGACCGGCATATTTCGGCGCTAATTTAGCTGAAATACCTTGAGCAGCTGAAGATAGAATCCTGTTCCTCTTCCAAACCCAATCTCCAACCTTAAACTCGGGTTGCCGTCTCTTTCGGTCATAATAAGCCGCCTGACGCGCAGCTTCCTCCTTTGACTTGGAGTTAGCCCTCTCCCATAAATTAGGAAGCTTTCCCATATGTTCGGCCCAATCTTCTACAGCTTGACCCTCCGAACATTCAAGGGCTTGCTGATCTTGGGCTCTTCTGAACGTGAAAGGAGGTACCGGCTGACGCCCAAACATGAGCATCGCAGGACTATATCCGGTGGCGCTATGAGTTGCCGAGTTCAACGCGAAGTTGAACTCTGACAGGTGTTCATCCCAGCTCTTGTGATCACGGCTTACGTAAGACGTGATCATGGTCTTGAGTGTCCTGTTTACTCGCTCTGTGGGATTCGCTTGGGGATGATACACGGGAGTCAAAGCGCGCTGGATGCCGTTCATCTGCAGGTATGAATCGACCTCCTGATTCTTAAATTCGGTTCCATTATCCGACAAGATTACCTCTGGCGCACCAAACCTAGTGACGATCCTCTCGTGTAATTCCCTTGCGATTGTCTTCCCATTGGCCTTGCGTATCGCAACACACTCTACCCAGCTAGTAAACAAGTCTATAAAGACTAAGATATACTCAAAACCTCGAGAGCTTTTGGGAAATGGACCAGTGATATCACCGGCCACCACCTGCCAGGCTCGTGATACTTGTCTACGACCCATCAGCCCGCAAGGTGCTCTTTGTTCCACCTTGCACTGCTGACATACCGGGCAACTCTTTACGTACTCCCTGACCTGATCATACATTTTAGGCCAGTAGTACAAGCGCCTAGCCCTGGAGAACGTACGCTCTCGTCCTTGATGTCCTGCTGTAGGAGCATCATGGACTTCCTGGAGCACCTGGTACCTTTTCTCCCTCGGTACCGCAAGCTTCCACGCTTCATCGTTGTCGATGGACCCTTCACCATCCTCATCAGGCTGATAATGATACAGTCTCCCTCCCACCACCTTCCAAGTGGGGTAAGAGTGTGGATCCTGGCATACTTCCTGGTATTGTTGCAAATACCAGGCGTCAGTGGTCTCTATTTATAGCACTCACTTCAATCCCCTCCTCCTCATAGGCCCTAGATAAAGCGTCTGGCACCACATTGAGATCCCCCCTTCGATATTCGATATCGAAGACATTACCTTGCAATGCTAGCGCCCATCGCGCTAATCTTCCAGTGGGATTTCTCATATTGTGGAGCCATTTCAGGCAACTATGATCGGTGACGACCCTGAAGTGATGCCCTTCAATATACGGCCGGAACTTTCCAATGGCCCATACTACTGCCAAGCACTCTTTCTCGGAGACCGTATAATTTCTCTCAGCACTGTTGAGTGATCGGCTGGCGTATTCTATTACGCGCTCCACTCCATCGACATCCTGTGCGAGAACCGCCCCGATCCCACTATCACTGGCATCAGTTTGCAATACAAACTGACCGTTCGGATCGGGTGATTGCAGTATTGGGGCGGAAGTCATCGTCTCCTGCAATCTCGTGAAAGCTCGCTCTTGCTCCTCCTCCCAAGAGAAACGTACATTCTTCTTTGTCAGGCGGTTTATAGGTTCAGCGATCATGGCAAAGTCGGGTATAAAACGTCTATACCACGAGGTCATTCCCATGAATCAATTCACCTGTTTGACAGTCCGGGGTGTTGGATATTCTAATATCGGGCGTATTTTCTCGGGATCTGGTCTTACTCCGTCCTGGTTCACAAGAACTCCCAAGTACCTGACTTCCGTCTTACAGAAGTGACTTTTGGCTTTGTTGATGGTTAGGCCCGCACCTAGAATTCTTTTCAATACCATTTCTAGATGCCGCTTATGCTCCTCAAAGGACGACGAAACCACAATTACGTCGTCAAGGTAAGCAAAAGCGAATGGATCCATATCCGGGCCTATCACCTTGTCCATCAACCTCTGGAAGGTCGCTCCTGCGTATGACAGTCCGAAGGGCATTCTCTTAAATTGAAAGTGCCCTAATCCAGGAACTGTAAACGCTGATATTGGACGCGATTCTTCCTTTAAGGGAATTTGATGGTACGCACTGCTCAAGTCCAAAGTAGATATGAACTTTGCATCCCTTATCCGTCTTAGGATGTCGTTCATATATGGTAAAGGATAGGCATCAGGTTTGGTAATTGCATTTACCTTTTGATAATTCACGCAAAACCTATATTTTCCATCAGCCTTCCTTACCATTACTATCGGACTTGACCATCCGCTGGTCGCTGGTTCTATAACATCTTTTTCCAGCATATCTTTGACCAGCGTGTGCATTTCCTCTCGCACTCTATCTAAGACTGGGTAGTACTTCTGTTTGATGGGTCGAGCATTTCCAACATCTATTTCATGCTCAACCCCCACGGCACAACCTAAAGTCTGACCTCCGTCAGGAATCAATCTTCCGACGAGGTCTTCAATTTCTTCAAGCTGTGACTCCGTGGCTTCCCATAGTCCTACCGGTGCGAGAAATGCCGTACCATCAATTCCAGCCACTTCCATTGGTACTTTCACTTGGGCGTCCTTAAGCCATAATTCATCCTCATCGGGATCCAAAACTGCGCGGAACTCTCTTATAAAGTTCGCGCCTACATAACAGTCATCTGTGAGCAGCGGCGTAATGGCGACTCTGATTGCCTTCGTGATTCCCCCTACTTTAAAAGGGAACATCACGTGACCAATTATAGGGCACGGGCGTCCATCAGCAAGCCTTGCATCGCCCGCCCTGGTCACATTCCACCCGAGTCCCATCTCCGATGCTAATCTCAGCCCTAATTGACCCATGACCGTGGATGAGGCGCCGGTATCATAGAGTGCTCTAATTTTAAAGTCATCTATGTCTACCCGCAACCACCACCTGGTCTCATCCTCTGGGTCATATCCACGAGTTACATCTTTGCCTCCCTTCGTCGTGTTTTTCAGCAGTTTTTTCCCTTCCGCTGCTGCGACGACGATAGACTTGCTTTTACTCGTGGATTTCTTCGGCAGAGGAGCTTTTTGTATGGAGAGGCCTTCCCTGGAATCTTCCCCCTCCTCCACAACCTGTATATGGCCATCTGGTCCTTCCAGAATGACCACTGCTCTATTCTGCCGAGGGCTGGCATCGGGTTCGATCGCCTTCTGCTCTAACGTACTGCTAGGTCCTGGACTCTCTTGATGCCCTTCCAGGACCTGTTTGGATCCCTGGGTCGCCAACAATTTGCTGTTTCCCATCGGCGACCCGCGGCGAGAGGTCGAATCTAGTGGAGGCGCGAAGATGACATCTTCTCTTCGCTCTCCTTGCCGTTTCCCCTGTTGCAATCTGGGCAGAACTTGCGACTGAATCCCAGCTTGCCACAAGCGGAACACTGGAGAGGCTTGGTGTAGTCGATCTTCCGCCTCTGCCCATCTCGCCGCTCGCCAGGAGACCTGGGAGAAGGGGAATTTTTCCTTCCCCCACGCCATCGGCTCTTACGCTGTTCTGGAGGGCTGCCTTGCTTGTCAGTGGCCAGCTTGCGTAACATCCGCTCGATGCCCTCCAGACGTTCTTCCATCTTCTTATCCGAAGTGGGAGCTTGCGTAGCCGATACCGACGCTTGTTCGGTAGGCCTCCTGGCAGGGTTCTCCACTCCCTGTCCACGCTGCGGATCTCCCTCCTTCTTCGCACGCTCTTTCCCTTCGCTGGCCATTGCAGCGGTTTGGGATTTACTACCAGCCGTTCTTTTGCTCGGCTGGTAGGCGTGCTGAGGGAAGATCGTCGAATTGGGGTCAGCGAATACACGTGGACGACGACCGTAAGATAAGGTGTTCTGTACTTCGGTCGCCCTCCTGTTGAATTCGCGTATCGACTTCATCTCGCTCCGACGCAGCTGAATTTGGATGTTTGGAAGGAGGTTTGCATGGAGTAAGTCTAATAACCTCTCCAAGGGCATGGGTGGTTCTAGTCTATTGACAAGAGCCACCAGGTTGGACACGTAGTCTCGCACTAGTTCGTCCTCGCCCTGGAACCGGTTCTGAGCTTCCTGCAATAGCCTTTGTTGCTGTTGCGTACTTGTGCCGAACCAGTCCCGGGCGTCCGCGACGAACTCTGTATAACTAAGCCACTGGTACTTGTTATTATCGTACCAGGTCCTCGCGTTACCTTCGAGGATCTCTGATACGGAACAAAGTACTTCGTCATCAGTTAGCCCTGCACCTACGCGCAGATCTTCCAACCTTGACAGAAACGTATCTACGCTCTGTGCCCTACTGCCCGCAAACCTCAATTTCCATCCGCGGACAATTTTCCCAACATCTCGGGTTGTGGAGAGCCCTGAGGATAAGTGACGACCGGTGCCAGACGAGCCTCTTCGACTCCTCTGTCGAACAGGTTCGGATCTCCCATAATCTTCCGGATCCTCTTCCTGTCCTCTTCTTTGGAGGACTTCCGGTGGGGTGACTTCCCTCCTTCTGGGTTGTGGTCTTGGAGGAGCCGGTGTGCTTCCCGGGATCCCAGAGTCGTAGTGACAGGTGTATGTGTCCTGAAAGTCCACATTACGTGCGGAACGTGGTTGAACCGAGTCGCGCAGAGAAGAACGACTTGCATTGGCCATATCATGCATTGTCTCTTCCAGCTCTCGTATTCGCAGACGCATATCCTGCGCCTCGCGCTCCGCACACACCTGTATTCCCTGCAGAGTCTGTAGGGTTTCCAGGATTCGACCTACCAGTTTGTGGTTACGGTCGACTCCTTCCTTCAGGTACTCTATTTCTCGGAAGGCTTCTCTCAAGGACAATTCTTCCTGAGGCTCCTTCCGGGTGCAGGTTTCCTGCGATCTGAGATCCGGATTGCTCCGTCTCCTTTCCCCCTCCTTCTGTTCTTGCGTGTGGAGGGCCTTTTGGACGAGTTCATCCTCTTCATGGCGGCTGGCTTCACCTTCAGAGTCCTCATCCGGGCAGGTGAATGTTCTTGACATATCAGTCAATGATATTCCCTCCCTATTGATGATTCTGAGGGGATGGTCGCTGTTATCATCCGCGTTGGAGTTTTCCAACTCGTCACAGACTGTGTCGAGCCACGCTTGTCGGGATCGCCTCCTGCGTCCCGCCACCTCTTTGCTGTGCGTGGTGTCTTGAAAATCTGTGGCGGTGTACTCACCCAGCAACCATCTCCCAAGCCTAGCCGCCTATCGGATGACAGTTCCATCCTTGCGCAGTTCTAATTCCGCTAAATAGCGTTCGCGCTGTGCGGAGGTCAGCTCGAATGCCCAATTGTCAATTTGAGCTGACAACAGAGCCATCTTGCCTCCGCACGGGTGTAGGATGCGGTTGAGGTTTAAAATTTTCGGCCTAATCGACCACTACCGCTTCCTATCACCCAAGGTATGAGCGGGGTATACACTATTTAGTGTAACTACCCTTATTGCCTCCTTTTATAAGGCTCAAATTCGCGAGATTATGAGCGCGTGCAGTTCCGCAAACTTTCTATAAATATTATAAAAATATCCTACCTAAGGTCGGAGCCTGCTGTTTGCTTGCTCCACCTGGCTAATAATTGAACTGCACGCTTGGCTCTCTGCCTTTATCGTCGATCAGGTGCTACCAACCCCCCTTTATCCACCAAACTGTGGCTGAAATGGGTTAACACCTGATTATCCCGTACGACCTGAAATCACTTCGACCTATCAATAATTATCGCTTTCGGCCCTTATTACAATATTCTTAACAATTTTTAGCTAAAGGTTCGAAGTGGTTTCGTTTTTTCTCCAGCAGAGGGCGTACCGCTCACGATCTCGCTCTACCACCCGCTCAAACCTCCCTAAGCGCTCGCGCAATCGTCTCTCTCTCTCGTGCGTCGATTACCTTCGACGCACAATCCTATTCGCACGACACGGGTCTTAATACCAGTTGGGCGCCATGTAACGGGGGGGAATCTTGCAAAAATGGGAAATTTATTTATAAGCAAACTCCCACGATGCAGAGCAAACCGCCGCTCCGTTAATCACGTATGTAAGTACGTGTATTCGCCTTAACGTCAGCTGACTTAACTTGGTTGTCTTCGATCAAGTAGAGTTGAACTCACCTTAAGTCACATGTATCGTGACACTCGATGAGTTTGAAGTGTGAGCGACTTTACTCCTTCTCCGCTTAATCCCCTAGGCGTAATAGGATTAACACCTAAGCCTATTTCAATTTCTTAAACTATTAGGAAAATCATATGACGAAATCGGCGAATAAGTTAACAAAGTTTATTCATAAAAAATCTATACAGTCTTTGTCGGGCCGAAAGACTGACGCATGCGAATAGGATTTACAATTAAATAATTTTCCGGTGAGAAAGAGAGAGAGAGAAGATACGAAAATTGGCGCGATCTAACGCTCGGCGCGAATACAAATAATTAACGCTATTACGATCGGACAAAATACCGATTGTATTTTTGACGCGATAATTAAGGGAGGTGCACCTACCCTGCGGTGCAATTACGGTGATCAGCCGTAATTGTTGATGTCAATAGAATGTATCAACTGCCTCCGGTTCTGTTATATCAGCTGCGCTGTCTCGTACCGCCTATCAGCTGCAAATATGCTGCTACCGTGATACTGCAATCTGCCAATCACGTTGTTGCACTCGCGCGCGTAATTATTCTGGATCAAACTATCACTCGGTGAGAAAACAGTGCAAACAAAATTCCGGCGATATCCTCTCGTATCAACAGCTGAGGCGTAACTGCTAATTTGAAAGATCGCGCGCCCCCTCTCTCTCTCTCAATACTTAGAACTAACGCCCGAAATTCAGAATCGCGAACGGTGCGATTAATTGAATCGACTACCGTTGCAAAACATAATACCTAATTTACGAATTTCATAATTGGAACAATGGAAATTGGGTACAGATATATCCTGGACGCTGGATTGGTTATAATGATCTAATTGAATGGCCTGCAAGATCCCCGGATTGCACTCCATGCGATTTTTTTGTGGGGATCGTCGAAGGAGAAATATACCATGGCGAAGTACCTCAAAACATTAATGAATTGCGTCTACAAATACAGAACTTCGCCAATCATCTTGATCCAGATGTAATCGAGAGAACGACAAGAGACGTAAGGCGAAGAGCAGATATGTGTATTCAACAGAACGGAGGCCATTTTGAACAATGCTTAGTCAACCCGAATCTGATAGATTAAGATAACGATAACGATGACGATGACTAAGACATTGACGACGACGACGATGACGACGATCCTGACTGGGACATGAATAAATGAATGTATACTTGCGAGTGTGTTAGTCTGCGAACGAGTAAATGTGTGTGTATAAGTGTGTAAATAATTGTTCTATGTTCATTTTTATTAATAATTTTTGTATTCTGTTTCATTTTTCATTTCCTACACATTTTATTCTATTAAAAAGAAATCGTTATCCTATCCAAAAAATATTCGTTATAAATAAAAAGATTTGTTTTTGTTTCCCTCCCTAAGAAGTCGTAGAAAAGTCGTGGAAAAGTCGTAAAAAAATCGTAGAAAAGTCATAGAAAAGTCGTAGAAAAGTCGTAGAAAAGTCATAGAAAATTCATAAAATAGTAAGAAATTAATTTAAATAAATAATGCTCAATAAAATAAATAAAACTTTATTGAATAAACAAAGAAAGAAACAAACAAACAAATCTGTAACTAAAGAATTATTTTTTATTTCTTCGCACACTATCGCATGATCGTGTTCGCACAATCCTATACTTTGCTGCCAACATCTTTTCCGCCTTACAAACCTTTTCGTTAACCAACTCTGGAATATAAGAAGAGGAAGAATGATGTGTTTTTATATTACTTTATAAGTTTTTTATTTATCTAATACTCCGTCGTAAATAACTTTGTGAATTGCCACCGTGCCGGCTTTCCCAGTTGGAGTCATACGACGGAGCTCTCCCTTCTCGATTAATGATTTCATTAATTTGTTGACCATCTTTTGGCTGTTATATTTATATTTCGTGGTTATGTTGTCCAACTCAATTTGGACAACATAAACCGCGCAACCATTGCAAAGACGTACCTATAACAATTATAAATAATACATTCTGTTACAATAAAGTACATACTATTTTATCAATATCAGTTGGATGTGCAAACGTGTGTATGAATGCCTAAGTGTATAGGCGAGTATACTTGATGGTATATGCACGTGTGAACGAGCTCGAAAACGAGCCCGGATCAGTGTGCGAGCGTGTTTGGTGTGTGAGCTTGCAAGCGTGCGTGAGAAAGTGTGCGTATACGAGCCCGTGTGAGTGGATATGCTGTGTACGAGCTTGCGCCTTAATACCTTTCCGTTTCCGGATTTCACTCCAGCAAAATTCTTCTTAAAATTATCTCCTCTTTATTATCTTCCAGTCCTGCAATAAAAATCTTTTATTATTATAATTTACATATTAATTTGTAATTTAAATTATCTTCATTATGCCTATCTCCATGGATCACCTTTCCATCGGTCGAAACCTCCAAACTATTTAAATAACCCTCGTCATCTAAATAAAAATCTCAATTACAGGTTTCAATTTTTTAATATAATTTTTTAATATAATTGAATAATATAATATATTTTTTTAATTTTAATAAGTGCATGGTTTGGGTGCGTATGAGTGTATGCGGGTGCGTGGTTGTATGTGAGCTTACAAGCACGTGTGTCCTACGCGTTGTACGCGAGTATGTTTGTATTTACTTACCGTTCATTGCCACCAAATCTATGTCGAACCATTTCCGCCCGAATTTAGCTTCGGATTTTCCGTTGATGCATCTTACATTATTTGACGCCACAACACTAAATTCCACCGGGTCACACGACTTCCACAAGACCAAGGAGAACATTTCGATGTCAGTGAATGCAATACACTAACCGCGTTTTGTCAATTTTAGGTTAGATAAATAATGTGAAGTTATTGTTGCTGGTAATTTGTTAATCTTTTACACCGAATTCGAATTTCATTAATGTTTCTATTAATTTCGTATTTACTCGTTATCTTACATTCATATTTATTTCACTCGGCTTTTTTCCATGATTTCTTATTAATATTAAACATAATTATTTTTATGCAAAGATTAAATCAATTTATTGTTGTCATTTGCGATGAGTATAACGTTATCAAAAAATTTCTACAATATGCAATCAGTAATGTAGTACGCAGAAGCAATCGAGCTGAGAAACGCTATCACGTGTTGATTAGTATGCGGGCGACAATTTGCCTACTCCGTCATAATCGGCTGTCGCGCGGTCCATCGGCCGTAATCAGCCGTTCAATGGCTAACATTGAATAGCGATCATCTATCTAATTATAAAGAAAAAATTATTTGTGCCATCTTATTCAATTTTTTAAGACGAATCCAATGGTACCAAACTCTTGAATCAACCTTTAGGGGCGACTTTCTCGGGGAAAGAGTGCGAATTAAAAAAAAACAGTTTCTTTACAGCCCCCTGAATATTTGTTGAGATCAAGAAAACGCTATCGGAAATTCGGAAAATTGATGGGTGAGAGGCACCTTTGGATGATAAAAATTGCCAAAAGGGAGGTTTAAAAAATTTTAAAAAATAAACGAGTAGGTTCATTTAATAGAGCTCGGAAAAAGAAAGTAAACGAGCGGTCACAGAGTTCCAGGGTTCAATTCTGAGGGTTAAAAAAAGTCTTAGAAACATCGATACACTATAATCCTGAATTGCGCTTATTAACACACCCATATTAAGAATGAAGCGAGTTGTAATTTTAGTTAGTCATTCACAATTCACGCCATAGAATTTATACGTACGCATGATTCGTACGCGTGAATAAAACATAGTATGCTATTGTTACATTCCAAGCAAGCCAGACATCAGGCACTGATATGTTGCCGAAGTAGCAGTTTGCGAGTGACCTTTAGTCTTTCTCGCGCAAACGGCTAACTGCGCAGTTCCTCGCTTTCAGCAGCTTCGGTACGAATCGACCTCCAAACTGAATGTGCATGTAAGCCGATGCCATTTCCCGCGGAGAATGGAAGTCGCGTATAACTTTCCGTCTAATATGCGCTTTTGACAAAAGCACGTCGCGAAAGCGGGAGAGACAGTTCTCTTCTTTCACGCTTTTGCGAGAATTGCTGAATAGAATATGCAACGACTCGCGAAGCTGATTAAGCAATTAGCCCATTGGCCGGTGACATTGGTTAACACATCAATGGGTGGGTCATCGCGAGGCTTTTTCCTCGATTGCAGGAGGACTTGCGACATTCGGTAACCGGTAGTGAAACAGTAACAAGCTGCGCGAAACGTCTAAGTAAAAAGGGTGTCGAATCTCTTAAATTAGTAAAGTACATTTTAAACCGAAACAATTCTCTTCTTGTAAACGTCGAAGTAAAAGTGTAAATCCAATAAAGGTGTCGATATTTCTAAAAAAAATCCGTAAGTTCAACTTAAACCGGAACTTCCGATAATCCCTATCGACTTGTGAAGCGTGACTGGCTGTGAGCGGTGCTTTAAGCATATTCCATTTCTTAGCAACGACGGACTACAAATCGACAAATCACAAGGAAACAACAATCCAAAAGATAGCGGAGGGTACCCGCTACGACAGGTTCCCCTTTTATTTCTTTTTCTTTCGATAATTTCGCTTACTCTAGACTGATTTTCAAGTAAATTTAATTAAATATTTGTAAATTCCGGACTTAACAGATATACTTGTACTATTGTCATATTGCTCACTAAATATGATATTCGTTAGCAGTACTGTTCTTGTATTTTTCGATGTTTCGTGCGCGAAGACTCGGCTTACGCACGCTCGAGAAAGCAAGCTAGTGCATTTGATTTAATTTAATTTATTAACTAGTGCTTTGTAGTTTATTTTTGTGCGTTTATTTTTATTATTAAAACATCATGATCAAAAATAACACCAAATATTTTTAGAAATAAAAAATGTTTGAACCATTTATTGAAAGTATTATTATAATCATTGGCAAATAACAAAAGAAAAAACATATATTTTTCCAAATTATTTATGAACAGCGTAGTTTATATTCCGCTATGTAGCATAATTTTTAAAAACACTAGTATTTTCGACTCACTTAAATTCATCATCTTAATTCGTCACTTAATGTCAAATAAAATAATTCAAGTAAATTCAAAAAATTGTTGAATTATCGAAAATTGCAGTTAGCAAGCAAAATTCATTAGTAGTTGAGTACCGTTTTCAGTTGACTGCGGCGCGCGCATGTCGACTGTCACGCCGCTCCGCGCTCGCCAAGCTGCATTTTACATTCTAAAGCCGGCCGCTGATTGGCTATTTTTTAAAGTTAATTATCTCATTACCTAATTACCAAAAAAATTTTTAAATAATTTTTCAAGACGAATTCAGTGATATAAGTTTCATCCAATGTTTCAAAATCACCGTGCATATGTTAACAAATATTACCATGGAATTATCTTTATGATTTGAATTGGGTGACCCTAAAAACCTATATATCTATTTTTTTTAGAATTTTTTATTAACATTTTTCATTTAACCTTCAAATAACCTTGAATATAATGTGTTAAAGTTAAAGAAGCCCGGATTTGGAAGGAGTGACGTCAAAAACCTTAAGTTATCCTGCTCGAGTACAGTTATCTTAGATATTTTGTGTTGACATACTCTGAACACGAATAAATAATAAATCCAACCCCTTCAGTCCCGGTTGAAGAGGTATAGAAAATTAAAAAATGAAAAATAAACAAATGTGACTAATAAGTATTTGATAAAGTATTTTATGAACTTCTTTATTAAACAAATAGAAGTTTCAATACGCCGATTCTTCAGAGAAGCTGTTAGCAAGTAATAGCATTTTTAGAATTAGAGGGTTGCTAGGCTAAGTAACTAAGTAGAATGGAGGTGGGCGGTTTATGGTCAAATATTTAGATTATATATTCAATTCACGATAACTTGGATGCATCTGTAGAAAACCGGGAGTTAAAGTAAGAATTATTCTAAATTGCTAGTGTGAATTGTTATTCGTATACTGAAATAATGCATTATAAATAATGTAACGGGGAGATAAATCTGAAAATGGGAAATTTATTTAAGAACAAACTCCCACGATGCAGAGCAAACCGCCGCTCCGTTAAACACGTATGATAATACGTGTATTCGCCTTAACGTCAGATGATTTATCCTAGATCTCTTTAATTGATCGGAGTTGAACTCACCTTAAGTCACGTGTTTTGTTACACTTGATGAATTGGATTAAAACCTAAGCCTGTTTCAAATACTTAAGCTACCAGGAAAATCAAATGACGAAAACGGTGAATAAATTTAACAGACTTTAATTAACAAAAAAAAATCACTACAGTCTTTGTTGGGCCGAAAGACTGACGCTCGCGAATAGGATTTTACAATTTAATTATGATCGGTGAAAAGGAGAGAGAGAGAGAGAGAGTAGATTTGAATTCTACCGCGAACTAACGCACGGCGCGATTATAAAAAATAACGCTATCACGAATAAACAAAATATCGAATATATTTTGTATCGCTTAATATGACGGAAGGTGCATCTACCATGCGGTGCAATTACGGTGATCAGCCGTAATTGTTGTTGTAAAATTTCAACTGCCGCTGCTCCTCAATTATCAGCTGCTCCGCCTTATATTTGCTCTATCAGCTTTTATCTGCTGCTTCTATACCGCTGCTTGCTGCTGCAATATCGTCGTTACACACCCGCACGTATTTGTCCCAGAGAAAACTATTTATTTTTGCGAATGAAAGTGCAAAACACAAATCGGCGGTAAACTCGCGTAAACAGATGAGGCGTAACTACTTATTCAAATGATCGCGCGCCCCCTCTCTCTCTCAATAGTTCGAACTAACGCGCGAGAAGCAGAATCGCGAACGGTTCGATTAATTAAATCGACTACCGTTGCAATAAATTAATTAAAATTGTAGACTCATATAATTGAAATACCATAATATTTTCTAATCTCGAGTTACCTATTATTAAGAATACATGTTTAAATCTACGTGCAAAGTTATATTATATAATTTGTTATCGAAGAAATAGAAAATAGTGATTGTAAAGAGTTCGTGAACATATTCATGATTTTGACTAAATACAAATCATTTGGTAACAAGAATTATTTTCCTTTTGATTATTTCATTTATAATACAGAATCCTAATATGAATACATATGAAATGTGATCATATACTAATGCAAAAGGCTATAATTGCCAATTTATATGTGTTTCAGCAATCTATAAGTGCAGAGATGAGAGAGAGAGAGAGAGAGAGAGAGAGAGAGAGAAATAAAATCGATTTCATACGTATTTAAATTATTTAGTTTATTTTACTGAATGTTTGATAGGCGTTCGATATATAAATAATTTCTGCAAGTAGGTTTTATTACAAATTATACTTAGCGTAATATACTATAATCTGTCGAAGAATAAATACAAAAATCTATAGAATATACTTAATTACAAATGAAAATTAGGTGGATTTATCTGCAGAAAAATCTGTAGTTAAATATGTACAAACTACGAGGTGTGTTCAAAAAGTAAGGTAACTGTATTTTTAAGAAAAAATATTTATTTATTTATCAATATTTATGTTGTCCCCTTCAAAGTAATCCCCCTCAGGTACAATACACTTATGCCAATGGTTTTTCCAATCCTCAAAGCACTTCTCATAAGCACTTTTCGGTATAGCCTTGAGCTCTTCCAGCGATGCAGTCTTTATCTCTTCAATCGTTGCAAATCTCCGTCCTTTCATAGGTCTCTTTAGTTTTGGGAACAAGAAAAAGTCACATGCGGCCAAATCTGGTGAATATGGTGGCTGAGGCATGATTGTGGTGTTGTTTTTGGCCAAAAAATCTCTCACAAGCAAAGATGAGTGAGCAGAAGCATCATTATCGTGATGCAAAAGCCATGAATTGTTTTTCGACAATTCTGGGTGTTTTCTTCGTATTGCTTCTCGCAATCGGCGCATAACTTCAAGATAATACTGTTTATTGACCGTACGTCCATATGGTAAGAACTCCTTATACACCACGTCATGGTAATCGAAGAAAACAGTGAGCAAAACTTTGACATTTGATTGAACTTGGCGTGCTTTTTTCGGTCTTGGCTCATCTGAGCTCTTCCATTGGGACGATTGGACTTTGGTTTCGATATTATAACCATATACCCATGATTTGTAACCAGTTCTGACCCTTTTGAGTAAATCTGGGTCGTCGTTGACGTCATTCAACAGTTCTTGAGCGATGCGACGGTTCTTTTGGTCAAAATTTAGCAATTTCGGAACAAACCTCGCTGACACACGTCTCATGCCCAAAACGTTAGAAAAAATTTCATGGCACGCGCCAAGCGATATACCAACATCCTCAGCAACTTCTCTGATAGTGATTCGACGATTTTCCAGAACAATTTTCTTCACTGCTTGAACGTTTTCATCAGTTGTTGACGTGCTTGGGCGTCCAGAGCGAGGCTCGTCATTGGCATCTTCCCGGCCATCTTGGAAGAGTTTGTACCACTTGTAAATATTTTTTTTTACTCAGAACAGTTTCACCGTATGCCACCGTCCACATTTCAAGTGTTTCGGAGCACTTTATTATATTTTTTACACAAAATTTGAAGCAAATCCTTTGGTCCATATTTTTCGATAGCAAGAAATCGTCGAGCACGCAAAACACTTATAACCTTTACGCCTCTCACTACCAAACAAAAAATGCTATACAGGGTGTCCCATTTTAAAGGAACCACCCCGAAATTTTCAACGATTGGCATTGTACAAAAAAATTGTTCAGACAACAGTTGTTTGGAACAGTGGGGGAAACCTTTCTGTGTAATCCGATTTGACCTTGAGATTTATTTTCAAGGTCATTTGAAGGTCCAAGTCATTTTTTGAATAGGAACCCATATTTTTGATCCCGGATCGGAAAGAGCGGAAAATTCTACGTTTAAATAACGTATTATGTGTGGGGTGCGGTTAACCCCCCCTCGCCTGAGGTCATGTAGGGGTTAAATTTATGATTTTCTTCATCTATGCACAGGGATGATCGGGCAAGGGTAAGGTTAATTGTAATAACCCAATAACTCCAATACCCAATAACTCGATAACCCCAATAGCCCCAATAACCCAATAACCAAGAGATATTTTGAATAAGGACCCCCATTTTTTATCCCGTATTCGAAAAGAGCGGGAAATTCTACGTTTAGATAAAGTATTATGTTGGGGGAGCGGTTCACCCCCCCCCCCATCCCTTCGGGGCAAGGGTGAGGTTAATAAGGTATTGATTACCCAGCCAGTGAAGGGAAGGTATTGATTTCCCAGCTAATTAAGGTAAGGTATCGATTACCCAGCCAATGAAGGCATGGTATTGATTACCTAGCCGGGTGCTGCGGGTAATACCTTGCTGCAGCACGATATCGGCCTTGACATGCCCCGAGAGACAACAGAATATCAACAATTTCGTTTCTCGAATAATCCGGCATATTCCCTCCTTTTAAGTCGACTAAGAAAATTACAGTTGAACTATCCGCTTGAAATTTCTCGCTTAACCGGTCAAACAACGACGCACAATACTTTCTGGTGATTTTTTGTCTTTTTTCTAAATAGAAGATACGTGCATCCAAAAAAACAGTGGTCATAACATTGCCAGTCGATTTCACTGTCTTCGCCTTCTTTGGAGCTGGTGTATCCACGTTTTATCTATAGTTATGAATCAACGCAGAAAGTCGTCCGGATTACGGTGGATGTGCGTTAAGGGGGCCTCGCAGGCTCGCTTGGCCGCGCGTCGGCGATTGGTCAGCCCTGTTATCCGACTTATCGGCGTCGTAGGGCCTGTGAGCATCTACTATTATCGCTCACTGTGTTGCATCTAATGATCGCATGATGAATTTTTAAAAGGAATTCTTAAAGGAAAAATTCCAAGAGATTCAATATAAAAAAATTTGCTATCAATTGCACTTCGAAGCAGCTCATCGAGTTGGCAAGCCTCGTGGTTTGCCACTCGAAATATTTTCTTTTGTTATTTAGATTGCGTGCGTGTCAACTTCTTGCTTTTCTCGGAGACGTTATTGCGAATTTAATGTAAAGAGTCCGAACTATTATTTTAATAACGCGAGACACACTCAAACGTTACATTACCGAAATCTATTAATATATTGACAGCAACATATGCAGATGATACATCAATTTTAAAAGTATACCCAGATGCAACAATAGCAATCAAAACATTACAAAACTACTTAAAAAATCTCCTTCAAAGTTGGTTTAACTCCTGGAGAGTAATAGTAAACGAAAGCGAATCGATACATACAACATTCATACTTCGAAAAGTTACCTGTCCTCCTATTAGATTAAACGAGAAATATATTTCGCAAAACAATTGAGTAAAATATCTAGGTATTCACCTAGATCGAAGAACGTAAACTGTTGGGTCTAAAATATAGAAAATGTACTGACTCATCGGAACAGAATTGGAGCTGTCAATTGAAAACAAACTGCTGCTAGATAAAGCTATACTTAAATCAGGCTGGAGATATGGCATTCAAATTTGGGGTGCTACTTCTAACTCGAATATCGACATCTTGGAAAGATTTCAATCGAAAGTCCTACGCAATATAGTACGGGTCCCTTCGTTCGCACCGAATGAAATTATTCAAAATGATTTCGAGATTCCTACAGTGAAAGAAGAAATTAAAAAATTCTACGCAAAATATAACTTTAGACTTTAAATCCACCCAAATAAACTTGTCAACAAACTTCTCAAGATATCCATCGCCAACACCAGACTAAAGAAAATAAACTAATGAATGCGCAAATAAATTAACAAAATGATTTCAACTATATTCCAAAACAAAGATAGTATACTCACTGGCTTATACTGCTATTTATTATACATACACACTTGCTTATGGTCAGAATACGTAAGACAGATAAATAAGCTTGGAGTAATAGAAAATGTAGATAGGACATAATATATAAAGTATGATATATAGTATACCTCAGTAGTATTAATTACGTAGTGTGACGGTGGCCAAAGATGTGAATAAAGGTTCAGACTCTTATTTTAAATATATGTATATATATATACATATCCATAAATATAATATATAATATTTATATACATATATTTATATAATGATAACTATTTTCTTGATAGAGATTTAAACATCAAAATTCTTAAAAGTCAACAATTAAAGGGACTAGATATATTTATGTTAGAAATAATTACTTATGATAGGAAATTCCACTATAAGAAAAAAGTTATGGAAATATAAAAGGTTATATATAATATTCTTTAATAGTATGATTATATAATTCAACATTTTCTAATAACATTTATGTCATTTTCAATGGTGAACCCTCTCTTTTTACCTTTTCAATTTATTAACGTATAATCCATAATCCATCAAAGATACTCTAACATATTATGTTCGTTGACTCTTACGATCGCTCGTTTGCCACTCTCAAGCCAAATTTCTCTGTATAAAGTGTACCAACGAGATGATTGGTGTAGCTAAGACCAACTGGTGACTGCAGATGAAGAGAACGGCAAACGCGGGATTCGGAGAGAGGCGAGAAGAGAGTTAATGAGTGAGACTTGGTGCTGGACTGTCGGGTCGGATACGTCGCCAATTTCCTAAGGTGTTTAGAATTATTTTCGAGAGCGGCTTTGCCAAGTTATTAAAGATATTCGCCCGGTGCAAGGGGCGTATTAGTAGGATTTTGTTGTGATTGGTTGCTGAGTCACGTTCTGTGAGTTTTTGATGCCGGCACCGGAACATGTAAGGATCCACACGGTCGACGCGTGCGATATTTTATCCGAGCGGAGTCCGGTAACACCCAGTAACCAGACTCGAGCAACAGCAACAGTAGGAGAGCAGAAACCGGGAGGCAGTCGCTGAGTTGCCCCACTCCCCCCCCCCTCTCTCTTTAGATGCTCGAGCGTTGCATTCACCTGCGAGTAATTGAGCAATTTTGCTAGCCCCCGGGTCGGTCACAACGATATGTCGCGTATTCATCAAGCTAAGAGGAAAAAGGATTACCTATTAGTTTATCGGTAATCTTATTAATGTGTTTGGGCGGATTAATATCATTACCGTAATTATATCTAATTCTGTATTGGATTTTTGAATGCGCATGGATGAACTTCATTTTTGTACTTTTCTTTTTTTTCTTATATTGTAATGGAAGTAAGTTAATTTAATTGACTGTCAACACAGTTCGCGTGTCATAAATCTACATGCTAACATTAGTTTGGCACGCGATTAACCTACATATATATATCCAGTTTATTACTTAGCTGTCGAAGCGTTCACGTCTTTCGAATCCGTTCCTTTTTAAAGAATTTGTGCAGGCAGTCCCCGGTAAAACCCTCCAAGTTGTCGATTGTATTTTTCTGTTACAATATTCCAGTAATTATTGAATTGTATTTTTCAATCTGTAAAAGAAAAAGAGTAAGTTTTTACAAATTTAAATTTTTGCTTGGGCCTGCAGATTGCGAGGTTCGCGCACGAAGAGAGCGTGGAATTAGAAGAAGTGGAAAGAACACGAAAGAAATTACGCCAGCAATCGCACAAATAAAACAAAGTTTATTTCCGGATCATTTACAACAAAACTAAAAGAAATTCTTAAAATCCGAAAAAAAGAAACTTAATTTTGGCCTATAACGGTAATCAGGCGAGGCGGAGTTCTTGGTAACGACCTGAATAGCTGTGGATCGACGCATGTTCATCCGTGCATTAGTGAACCTCTGTTTAACTAGGAGGGCCCCGAATCGTTATAGTAGAGAGAGAGAGAGACAGACAGAGACAGATAGAGATAGAAAGAGAGATTTGCCAACGATGTCGCTGCCCCTGCTGTTGTTGCTACTCCCGCTATTCCTTTTATTCGCGCCGTTACTGTTATCTAGAAATCTTCGGGGCGGAGGTTGCAGCTGATGAGGCGCCGGCAAATCCGTTAAAAAGTTCGGGGCAAACCATGAACAGGCCAACTTCATGCAAAAATAACACAGCGGTCCACGGCACTGAAGGCGTTTTTTTTCTTTTTCTGTTGCTGTGCCAACATCCTGCTGGAAGAGTATGAGCCCCTGACTGATGCTCCCACAAACACCGTGGTGGACTCCTCACTGTCGCCTGCGAGTGAATGGCTTTTGGGTACGTTCAGTCAAGCTTTCCGCTCTTTAGCTCTGCCTCTCTATACGAGTATATATATATATATATATATATATATATATATATATATATATATATATATATATCTTTCTCTCTTGGCGTTCACAATCCGCCGAAATATGCACTCTTTCTCACTCCCAAGTACGCCAATTAACACTTCGAACAAATGA
Organism: Phymastichus coffea; assembly: GCF_024137745.1. Lineage (NCBI taxonomy): Eukaryota > Metazoa > Arthropoda > Insecta > Hymenoptera > Eulophidae > Phymastichus > Phymastichus coffea. The sequence goes on along the minus strand of NW_026706812.1, from coordinate 5,559,895 downwards.
ATCAGGTATGAGTGTTATGCTCACGGATACATACATGCATCCGGTTTGATGAAGTCACACACATAGATACTTTAAGATAATGTTCGAAAGAGAAATCGTTAGCAAAGCGGTTTTCCCCATCATAAATGAAATCTTGATTATATAAACAAATGAGAATTTTTGTTTTATTTCATAAATAACTTGTTTACTCATGTCTCTTCGATTAATATTGAATAAATATATAAAATTTTAATTTCATTAATGAATTTTATGACTATGTGAGGTAATTTTTACAGAATAAATATTCTCACAATATTTCTTTGTTATAAAGAGTATGAATTTCTTGAAAAAAATTTTGTAATTGTGTATTTCTTGAGGTTTTTTTTCAAGTACTGGTGAGAAGCATTGGTAGAAAAAAAACCATTTTAATTAATACGAGGTCTGTCCGGAAAGTATCGGGCCTACGTTTGTATCTTCGTGCCATAGTGTTCGAGCGACCTCTACCGGACAGAAACGTCAACACTAAAGCCTCACGAATCTATTGGTTACTTACTGAAACCTGCCGGACGTATAGTTCATGCGCAGCGTGTCTTTGTTTACAGTGCCTTTTTCGCGTTCGTCGGATTTTGATATTGTCAAAAATGACTGAAAAACAAGATCAACGAATTTGCATCAAATTTTGCTTTCAACTCGGAAAAACGAGTTCGGAAACTATTGAAATGATGCAAAAGGCCTTCGGAAGCGAGTGTATGAGCAAAACACGAATAAAAGAGTGGTATAAACGGTCCATAGATGGTCGCACTTCTGTCGATAGTGATTCTCATTCCGGCCGACCTTCGACGACAAAAACCGCAGATAATATTGAGCGGGTGCGACTTGCAATCGAACAATATCGTCGTATGACTGTGCGAGAACTAGAAGAAGACCTTGGGATACCAAAAACTATCATTTCAGAAATTTCAATCGAAAATTTAGGAATGGAACGTGTTTGTGCGAAATTCATCCCAAAATTGCTCACAGCAGAACAGAAGAACATTCGCTTAGAAATCGCTCTGGACAATCTGGAAATGGTCAATAATGATGATAATGTGCTTAGAAAAGTTATTACAGGTGATGAATCATGGGTTTATGGTTATGATCTTGAAACAAAAGAACAATCTTCACAGTGGAAGCATTCTGAATCGCCAAGACCAAAATAAGCACGTCAAAGTCGGAGCAATGTTAAGTCAATGTTGATTGTTTTTTTCGATTGTGAAGGTGTTGTACATCACGAATATGCACGAACAGGTCAGACAATCAATAAAGAATACTACGTTCAAATTTTGAAACGTTTGCGTGATGCAATAAGAAGAAAACAGCCGCACTTTTGGGAAAGTGGTGACTGGCTTTTCCATCACGATAATGCGCCAGCGCATTCATCCAATCTTGAGCAGCAGTTGAACAAACACAATATCGCATTGCTTCGACAACCTCCATACAGTCCCGACATAGCCCCTTGTGACTTTTGGCTGTTTCCAAAACTAAAAAAATCACTCAAAGGACACCGATTCGATGACAAAACAATGGTTGAAAACAATGCGACGAGTGTACTTAAGGCTATCCCTAAAAGTGAGTTCCAGGACTGCTTTGAAAAGTGGAAACAACGATGGAACCGTGTTATTCAATCAAGTGTGGATTACTTTGAAGGATGCCACCCACCACATGATAAAGAATAACGCTAGCACGAAAATATAAAGGTAGGCCCGATACTTTCCGGACAGACCTCGTAACTTACTGATCGTTAATCTGCAATATTAACTATTAATTGTGTATTAATCACTTATTCTAAAGTATAACTGTTTTTATATTTTACTATTTTTTTCACAGGTTAAAAATTTATTATTAATGGTAAATATCTTTTTTAGATTCTACGATTAAGATTTAATACAGATCATAGAGTTCGAGAAATACGTAAATTACTGGATTCTTCTGAACCAATGATTATTTCAATTGTTCAAAGACCTGATGTTAGCGATCACGAATTCATCGAAGAGCAAGAAAAATTTTTACATGCATTATGTACAAGGACTATGGCTCTGCCAATTGGTAGAGGAATGTTCACTTTACGAACTTCTATGCCCATAAATACTGAACAATTACCTATTCCAAGATTATGTTTAACAGGTATGATTCATTTATATTTTTTATTTATTTACTAAAGTACATATATAATTTATGTTATCGTAATAAATAAACATATGTTAAATGTGTAACGCAATACATCAGAGGAAGTAAATTCCTATTCGCTTGTCTGATTTATATTAAAACTAAACGTTAATCAATAATATTGTTCTACTCGTTTATACTCCAGTAGTACGTATGATACTATTAGACCAAATAGACATGAATGTATAGTCCTTTAATTTTGTTTGTCAGAGTTTTTCACCGTTACCTAATTAGCACCTCTCTCTCTCTCTCTCTCTCTCTCTCTCTCTCTCTCTCTCTCTCTCTCTCTCTCTCCCTCTCTCTCTCTCTCTCTCTCGTGAGTACCGGCCAGTCGCAAAATTTTACACTCTCCACTTTGACCAAGTATACTTAAAATATTCGCCTTCGGGCGGCTGTTTTAGGTTCATCATTGCAAGCTCCTTATTGCAATTTACTGATACAAGCGTATTCATCGCCTGTAGCTGTGTTTTGCAATTGTTTTTCATCAATAGTTCTTCTTGCGGATTCTTTGAGGTTAGTTCTCTCATCGCCGGTGAATTCGCAACAAGCTTCTACCACACCGAGTTTCCGCAAATTTCTGCCAACACTGAGAGTTTCTTTCAAACTACGCATGCGCCTAGTTTGAATTCGTCAGGCTACACACACATCAGACCTACATCGGCGAGTCCGGGGCCATCGTCTATCATCCCCACTCGCCTTCCTCACAAGCCACGCCTACCACACATGAGTCCGGGACAACTGTCGACCCTCCGGCGTGACACATCTTACCGTACCGATACCAGTGAGTTTGTGCGCGCAATTCGAATTTAAACTCTCCACATTATAAAAGAGTATTACTACACACATATATTATACACTTTACTGCTGTTTAACTAGTAACTAAGAGTATCGTCATTACTTCGATCAGGCAAACACTATTTAATCGGCGCCTTTAATGGTCTTAACCTGTGGCTTTTGTGATTCTGTCATAAATCGCAAAACTAATCGTACCATTACTTGTTCTAACTGTAATAAACTATACCACTCGTACTGTGTGAGTCCAGTCGCGCCAGCTGGTTCCACTATCCTTGGCTGTTGCCGTTCAAGTGTTGCTACTTCTCTGCCTCAATCCGCCTCTTCAACTTCAAGCTCTCACAGTAACTCATCTTTCAGTAAGAAGAGGCAAGCTTCTTCCCCTCAATCTCCAAATTTTCGTTTGACGAAGCTTCCTTGTACTTCAACCAACTCATCACAACTTCTTACTACCGATCAATTCGACAAAGACATATTTAAATGTGGTAGCAAAACAGCAGTCTACATTCGTCCGCTATGGCCTAAGCCCGTGTTTGATCTTTTCACGGCAGCTCGAAACTTCAGTGTGAAATACAACTTTGCTCGTCCAATTGTCAAAAATCTAAGGGTCTGTCTTCGTAAAACAATTCGCTCTGCTCCGGTGCCCATATTATCTGTCGATGATCTTCCCAAATTTATCCCACAACAATCACACATGACCGGCATGGAAACTGATGAGAATCCATCTGCATCTACTAACAATTATGGAAGTTGTGACGGGCGAATCGATCATTAGATTCGATCGCCCTGTTCGCCTCTCTCTCTCTTCCGCGTGCCTTCCCCTGAGCCGCTGCCACATCGGTCTTGGTTGAGTAAAACCGAGTATCGACACACGATGTGGCTTTGTTACAGGTCTGATTCCTGATCGGCGGAGATGCCTGGCGCTGGAGGGATAGGCATAGGCGGAGAGCAGAGGAGGAGAGAGAGAAATAGTGTCGCCGGCATGAGCCGCACATGTGTGCGTAGCCGGCGGCGCTCGGCCGTTGAGTACCTATAGGGAGGGGCGCGTAAGAAAGCGCGGAAGCCGCGAGATCGCGGGCAGTATAGTTCTGACCGGCAATTAATTGCCAGCTAGTCGAACTTCGCGACAATAACGGGTGTTTGTGCGGTTAAAAACTGTTTGGAGACCATCAGCAAGAGGGAAGATCGGCTACATCGAGAATCCTGCCTTGCGAGGACTACATCGCTCGCTCAGAGGACGTGGACTTCCACAACAGCGCTCCCTCTCAAGGTCAGGTACCCTTTTTAGTTTATCGGTGCGCGCCTCGATTTCTCTCTCTCTCCGAGCATCACATAGGCCGGACGCGGACGAGTGGTTAGATGCGTAAATTCGCATCGCCCTCGCGGAATTCGCGGGACGAATTGTAAGGTGACGTTCTGTTTCCTGTGCGTTCACTCGCACGGAGCGAACTTAGCCCGGGCTCGGCCGACGCACACGTCAAGGCCGAATGTATAAAATTGTTGTAATAAAGAGAAAAATATTAGAATTGATGAGTTCATTCTGTTAAACCTGTCTCTCTGTAATTGATTAAATTGCGATTATCAATATTGCCGGACGACATAGCCCTCGTTAAATTTTCGCGACGAAGCGAATTTGCCTTCCGAGCCTTTCCCCCTTAAATAATTTGTGACGCAACGTTGCTCGGGCTTAAATCATTAACGTACGTGTTACATGGCATCCCTTGTGGGGAAATCGCGGAAATCGGGATTGAGATGATCGCGAGAAAGAGAGACAGGACGCGAAATTCTAAATAGAAAAGTAATTCGCGTAGACAAAAGAATTTGAAAAGGTCGGTTGACGCCGAGAGGGGAGGTGATCGAACGATCGGCCGAGCTGCGTTGAGCCGCGGCTCGAGCGGTGTTTGTTTACATTCCTCATCTCGGGTTCACAGAGAGCGCCGATCGAGAGAGAGATACGAGGCCGAAATTGTAGCATAGTTGTGTTGCCGTCGCTATACTCAGGCACGGACGAGTGAGTCATCGACCTAACGTGTCGAAGGCCACTATTCATCATACCCACGGTATACGGCCAGTAAAAGGACGGATAGACAAGTCCATTTAAGAAGCGGGTGTTGTTAGCGTAGTTAGATACTTATGCGATATGGCCATTGGGTACTAATCTGTTTTGATCAGCGGATTAGAAAGGTGCGCCCTTGCCTGGGAGCCGCGACGAGAGTGAGAGTAGTTAGTATTTGTGTTTTTATTTTGAGTTTTATTTTGAAGTTAAGGACGCAGAGCAGTGCGTATAATTCGCACTGCCTGAAAGTTTATTTTATATTGTTGATTGAGTAACGGCCGAACGAAAGAAAGCGAATGCGTAGAAGTCGCATCCGCCGTTGATGAAAATTGGCCGGACGATAATTTAGGGCAAGTTAGTGTTGGTCGCTAGTGTTTTTTTTTAATTTCATTTTATTATTTGGACAGTTGCGCGACGCGGTCGTCGGTTGTGCCCACATCGCGAGCGTGATATTGGACCGAGCGTTCGGGCGGTGTGAGAAGCAGGGGGGTTTGTAAGGATGCCGCCAAGCGGGACGACAGGCGCGATTATGCGCGAAATATTAAAGGATAGGTCGGTGCGGGCTCTTAAGCGGCGAATCAACGAAACGCCGCCCGCGGAGTTGCTGAGTCTCCTTAAGAGCTATGGCCTTAGCGTGACGGGTAGCTTCGGGGTGCTTCAGGAGCGCATGCTGCGCTACATGATCTCGCGTGAAAGGCCGGAGCTTAATCCGCCCCTGAGTCCGAGTGACTTTGAGTCGGGCGTTATGCCGGGCCCGCCGGAGGCTATTCTGCGGGAGGAGTCGCGTGAGGTCAACATGGACCTGCAGCCTGATAGAGGCGAGGTGAGCCGCGGACGTCTGGAGGGCCAGATCGAGCCTGCGTTAATTCGCAGGCGAGAAAGCTTGGCATCCTCAGACGAGCGGCCGCCGCCGGTAGCAGCGCAGAGAAGCGGGCCAGAGCATAGGAGCGAAGACGGGCAGGATAACGTCCGGGTTGCGTCACATGAGGGGGCGACGGCGCTCGCCGATGCGAGGAGAGAGTTGGCGTCTCACGGAGAGGTGGCGTTCCAGGGTGCCGCGGGAGGGCCGAACGTTTTCGGACAGGCGTGAAACATCGTCGCAAGCCTGCCTGGCTTAGTTATGCGGAGGGAAGTACGTGCGGCATTATCGGAAAGCGCGAATAACTTATATCGCGTAGAAGAGGCCGCGTTGGAGATGCAGGCGGGTAGGCGGGATGCGCCACGCGCCGAGGACATAACGACGACTCGGACACCACATAGACGGGCGCGAGAGGAGCGACGATCTCGCTCGGCGTCGCGCCGGCGGAGGGAAAGTAGCTCGCGGGAGCCGGTTTCGGAAGACGAATTTTTCTCCGAAGTGGAAAGCGACGCCACCGAGGAGAGAGTATTGGGGTCGTTCGACCGGAGAACGAGTACCCCGGCACTGCCACGCGAGGTTGGAGAGGCCATGAGGAATTGGGAGGATTTAGTTAGGAAACTGTTGAAGGACGGCGCGCGAGAAAATTACGCTGTGAAAACCGAGGGAACGTCGCCGCGGGCCAGGCCACGGTTTGCCGATCCGGGGGAATTTAGGGAGAGGTATAGGCCGAGGTGCCCATCGGCAAGCGAATGGGAAGATAGTTGGAGCGAGTCCCCGAGTTCGGATGAGGACGGGCCGGATGGGGCGGGGTTGGTCAGTCGCAGACCGAAGCGCCGGAGTACTTGCAGGCGCTCAGGTCTGCGTCAGCCCCGACGTTATAAACCGGTGGACGCGGTGAAGGCCTTTCGTTCTTGGTCGCTGAAGTTTTCGGGTGACGGGGGAGCGGATGTGGACGGTTTCGTAAGTGATATTAGGAAATGCCAGGATTTTTACAGGTTGAGAAATGAGGAAGTACTCCGTGCGGTAGGCATAATATTAACGGGGAAGGCGGCGCTCTGGTACCGTAACAATGAAAATACTTGGCGAACCCTCGGGGAGTTTCTTACCGATTTAAAGGAGGAATTCGGAAGGCATTATAAGCGGGAGGATTTATATCAGGAGTTACGATTAAGGACGCAGGCAGAGGGAGAGACGCTGGGTGACTACCTAACCGCCTTCCAATGTATCGTTCGCCGTTTTGATAGGCCTCCTTCGGAAAGAAGGCAGGTGGCGATTTGCAAAGAAGGTTTGCATCCCACCTTCGCGAGGTATTTGTACGGGAAGTCGTTTGCTACGCTCAAGGAACTGAAGAGGGTAGGCTGCGAATTCGAGCGTCAGCGGGCAAGGAAGAAGAGGTGGCGGCCACCTCCGGCGGCCGACAGCATGCTGGTTCAGGACGCGGCGTATCGGAGCTCGGCGGGACCAGCGAGAAAGGTGGCAAGGACCGCTGTGTTAGAGGCGGAAAAGGGCGCCGAGGTCACACCAGAAGACGGATCGGGTGCGCGACGTTCTAAGAGGCGGTCAAAGGGAAAGAGTGGCGACGCGTCCAAGAGCGAGGTACTCACGGCTGCCGCGCAGCCCGGTGGGGGCGGGGGGCCGACCTCGGGTTCCGGAACCGGCGCGGGAATCAGTGCGAATAATCCCGCAACCTCGGCCGTTCCGGCGGATCCGGGTGCGGCGCGGACACAGACCACGGTTCCGCCAAGTTTAGTTCCCCAGCAGAGGGGCGCGCAGCGAGGCGGTGATGGCGCTGGCGCGAGTTCGCGCGCGTTCGGAGGTAATTGTTTCACGTGTGGAGGCAAGGGACATAGGAGTTCGCAGTGTCCGAATCGCGTTAATCGCGAGGGAGGTAGGCCGCCCCCCACTTGTTATCGGTGTAGGCAGGCCGGACACTTTGCTAATGCGTGTCCGGGGGCCGTGGTTAGTTGCCAGGTTTGCGGGACCGCGGGGGCGGTCTTCCAGAACTGCCCCACGTGTGCGGCTGGCCTGGCGCAACAGGGAAACTCGCAGGCGGGGGCCGAAACTCGCTCGTCGACCCCTGCTTGAGTCTGCTCGGGCGAGCGCGGTTGGCGCTTGAGCTGCACCGGAACAGGGTGGCTCGCGCAACGAGAACCGGTAACGGGGAAATCAATGGGGGCGAGAATGTCGGGCCTGGGGAGGCTGCGTTGTTATTCGCGGCCGAGGCGCCGGACCAGAATAAGAGTGCCGCGATTGAGGGAACGGCGCGCGGAGTTGGAGGCGCATATCCGGAAATGGCTAAGAGTAGCTCAGAGAAATTTTGGGATAGTCTGTCGCGCCGTTATGAGCGGTTGAACGTGTCGGATCTCGAAGATGTCCCGTTCGGGAAAGCGATAGGAAGCGAAAGAAAGGAAGATTGCACCGTCGGGAAAGGGAAGTTAGGAGTAGTGAGAGAGCGATCCGATCGAGCGCAGGATGAGCGCGTGGCTGAAAAGTCACCACGACGCTCCCCGCTGCTCTCGGATGCGCCAAAAATGAGTGAGCGATCCGATCGAGCGCAGGTTGAGCCCGGGGCTGAGGAGTCATCACGACGCTCCCCGCTGCTCTCGAATGCGCTAAAGATGAGTGAGCGATCCGAGCGAGCACAGGTTGAGCGCGTGGCCGACGAGCCGCCGCGACGCTCCCTGGAGCCCTCGGGTGCGCCTCAGGTAGGAGAGGGGTCCGATGGAGCGCGAGGGGGGCGCGGAGAAGCGGAACCACCGCGAGCCTCGCCAAGGCTCTCGGACACCGGTGAGCGGTACAGCGGAGTGATGCGACAGGGATCGGTGGGTGAGGATCCGGCGAGCCGTGCGAGGGTGGCGGAGACGCCTTCCGTAGTAACGGAGGGAAGAGCCGAGCCAGGCTCGGATGATCGGTTAGCAAGCCCGCGCGAGAATGATGACGTGGCCCAGGTGGCCGTAGTAGAGAACAGATTTTTTCTAGCTATCAAAATAAATGGGAAAAATTATCTCGCGTTATTGGATTCAGGTGCGCAGGTTACGGTGGTGGGCCCAGGATTGGCAAATAGGTTTAGGTCACGGTTGAGGCCGCCAACGATATTTGTAAGAGGAGTGTCGGGTGAGGAACCGGACCCGTTGGGCGATCTGAAATTGTACCTCGAGATAGGGGGAAAGAGCGGGACGCTGATCGCGTGTGCCGTGGCACAGTGCGCGCACGACCTAATCTTGGGCGCGGATTTTTGGAATGCGTGGATGCAGGATATCAGCATCGAGAGACGGGAATGGCGACCGAGGGGCTCGCGAGAATGGATTCCTTTCGTGAATAATGAGGACGGGACGGCGCACGTATTCGCTGAGTGTGCGGGACTCGTGAGTTACGTGAGCGCGCAACGTGAGCGAGTGTTGGCGTTGGTGCACCGCATCGTACCGGAACCCGGAATTGCTCCGGCTGTGACGAATTTGATTAGGCACGTAATAGATGTGGGGGATGCGAGACCGATCAAAACGCCTATACGCCGGATGTCGCCGCCGATCTTAAAGTTTACCCAGGAGGAGACGACAAGAATGTGGCATGCAGGGGTAATCCGGCCGTCGGATAGTCAGTGGAGTAGCGCGCCGGTCGTGGTGAAAAAGGCAGACGGGACGTATCGATTTTGTCTGGACTTCCGTCCTGTAAATAAAGTGACAAAGATCGATGCGTACCCGATGCCCAGTCTCGACTCGATTCTGGATCGATTGCGTGGCGCCGTATTTTTGTCAAAGGTTGATCTTAGGTCGGCGTTTTGGCAGATCCCTTTGGACGAAAACAGTAAACAATTTACGGCATTTGCGGTTCCCGGGTTGGGGCTGTGGGAGTTCGAAAGAATGCCCTTCGGCCTGGTAAACGCGCCCGCGACGTTCATGCGCTTCATGGACGCTCTATTCGGACCGGAGTTCGCGCATAACGTTTTCTGGTATATGGATGACATGCAGTGGTTAGAAAGAGTACTGCGGCGTTTAGTTGAGGTAGGGTTGGAGATCAACCTCGAAAAGTCGGACTTCTTTTGTACGCAGGTGACCTATCTTGGCTATAGGTTGGACGGCGAGGGCCTGCGCCCGGACCCGGATCGGATTCAGCCGATTATGGACTATCCGGCGCCTCGTTCGATAGAACAGCTTCGCAGATTCCTGGGTATGGTGGGTTGGTACGCGCGATTTATCGAAAACGAGAGCGATATAAAGGTACCGCTCACGAAGTTATTGAGGAAAGATCAGTCGTGGGTTTGGGGCGAGGAGCAACAGGAAGCCTTTGAGCGACTGAAAAGGGCGCTCACTGAGGCTCCTGTGCTGGCGAGGCCGGACTTCGAGCGGACGTTTTATCTGCATTGCGATGGTTCGTCATACGCGGTGGGAGCGTGTTTAGTGCAGATTTTTGAGGATGGGGAACACCCGATTTGCTATGCGAGTCGTATGTTAAACGCGCATGAGAAACGATATACGGTGAGTGAGATTGAATTTTTGGCGGTTCGATTCGCAGTTCAGAAGTTTAGGCCGTATATCGAGGGATTTCACTTCGTAGTAGTGACGGATCATAGCGCGTTGACGAGGCTTTTAAGCAAGCGAGATTTGACCGGCCGACTCGAGCGGTGGGTGCTGGATTTTCAACAGCTCGATTGCGAGATAGTGCATAGGAAGGGTGCCTTGCATCATGTCCCGGATGCACTCTCGCGCGAGTTTGAGGACGAGGCAGAGGTCGGCGAATTTACGGCAATCAAGGACTCTTGGTACCAGCGAAGACGCCAAGAAGTCCAGGAGCGGCCGGAGAAATATAAAAATTGGAAGGTAGAGGACGGCCTGTTGTATCGCTACATGACAGACTATCTGCTTGATCCAGTTACCAATCGTGAGGAGTGCTGGCGAATGGTTGTTCCGCTCGAGTATCGGGAAAGGGTTTTGCGGGACGCCCATTGTGCGCCTTCGGCCGGACATTTTGGACAGGATAAGACGTGCGATCAGGTCATAAGGGAATATTATTGGCCAGGGGTGCGATATGACGTACGGACGTTCGTAAACCAGTGTCAGGTTTGCCAAAAATATAAAGTCGAGCAGAAAGTACCGAAAGGGTTGATGGGAAGGCGGATGATAGAGCGCCCGTGGGTGGTGGTCGCGACGGACGTGATAGAGTTGCCGCTAAGTAAAAATCGATTTCGGTACATGGTAGTATTCCAGGATCTCTTTACTAAATGGGTCGAGCTCAAACCGTTGAGCTCCGCGGACGGAAAGTCGCTCTCGCACGCGTTTGAGGAAATGATCCTGTTCCGATGGGAAACACCCGAGTATTTGGTTAGTGATAACGCGAAAGCTTATCAGAGCAAGGCGTTTCAGGATACGCTCCGAGAATACGGCGTTGAGCATGTGTTCTGTCCCCCGTACCATCAGCAGAGTGACCCAGTAGAGAGAGTTAACCGGACGCTGAAGACGATGATAGCTATGTTCGTGGACAACGATCACCGGACTTGGGACCGCTACCTGCATGAATTCAGGCACGCGATTAACACCGCGACTCAGTCTTCTACGAGGGTTACGCCGGCGTTCCTGAACTTCGGTCGGAATCCTCGGCCGGTGAAAAGTTTAAGGAGGGAAATGGAGCGGCGTTCTCCCGTGATCAGGATCAAACCCGAAATTTGGCAGGACCGATTAGAAAGACTTAATGCTTTGCGAGACTTGGTGGGACGTCATATCGAGAAGGCGCAGGAAAGACAGAAGAGAGAGTATGACAAGAGGCGAAGGGACGTAGTCTTTAGCGTGGGCGATTTAGTTTGGCGGAGGAACTACTCGTTGTCGTGTGCCGCGACGGGCAGGAATGCGAAACTGGACCCCGAATACACCGGACCGTATAAAATAGTGAAGAAAGTCTCGAACCTAATATACGAGTTGGAGACTGACAATAACTATCGGATCCCGATGGTCCACGTGAAGGACTTGAAGCGTTACGTTCCGCCGCGCGGTGTGGGCAACGGACGGCGACCGACCGCCGTCGGGTAACGAAGTAGACGGGTTGGATCGTGTTTTCGTTTTTCTTCTCTTAATTGTTTTTTTTTATTACTGATTTTGACCGAAGAAAGACCAAATAACTAATACGCCTTAAATTTACAGATGGAAGATGAAATTACGACGTTGGCCGCTCTGACAGCCGAAATAGGCGTCAGGAGCGAGCCTTCCCCAGGACGAGACCGGACGGCGGACCCAGAACCCGAGAAAACGGAGGCAAGCGTGGCCGAGCCCTCGTCATCTTTGGCTCGGCCCGAGCAGTCGCTTGCCGGCTTCACGGAGGGTGATGGAGAAGGAGAGCTCCCGGATCCGTGCGGCTTGGAAGGCACGACCGAAGAGGCGGCTCCCGGGACTCTAGAGACCCGGGGTACGCGAGTGCTGAGGCGAGCCGTGGCTATGGTTGCGGAGCTTTCGGCCTATCGCGTCCTGAGCGTCGGCCCGGGGTTTCCTGAAGAGAAACCGGGCGCCGAGGGAGGAGAAGCGGCTGGCCTGATCGTGGACAGCAACGCAGCAGAAATGGAGCTGGAGGAGCTCTTGCTAAGGAGTCCTCCGGCGCAGCCGCAGGAGCTAAGGGGCGAGACGCCTGTGCGTGAATTCGCACGTCCGTCGAACCCCGGGGGCTCTGCGGACCTGCCCGGCCTACCATCATCAGCAGCAGCGGACCGGCCCCAGGAGTTGGGCTTTACCAATGGGAGGCTGCAGTTAGAGGGGGAGCCGGTTCCGGGAGTTGCGGCGGGCTCGGCGGCGGCAACGGCGGTGGTGCGGCCGGAGAGGCACATCCACGAGCCAATGGAGTGGGTGCCTATGCATCAGCAGCAGCTGGACCCGAGATACAGTTTCCGCCGACAGGGACCGCCGTCGAGCATCCCGCCTGCCGGGTACCTGGAGGACGAGCGGAGGAGGACCGCGGAGGAGCAGCGTGGCGGCGGCAAGAAGAAGAAGAAGAAGAACAAGGGCCCGGATTTCTCGGCGAGCAATTGGGTCTCGCCCCTGACCGAGGCCGGCGCGGAGGAACCAGAGCAGCCGTCCAGGAGCCACCGCCGCACCGAGGACGCTGGGCCGGGAAATGAGTGCGTAAATTCGCACCGTTTCCATGGCGAGGCGTCCGCGGAGGCGATAGCATTGGGGAGGCGTCCGTGGAGGCTAGAGATAGGACGAGCCCGTGGGCTGCACTGCCCCCGTCGTTCCAGGGAGGCGCGTGTTTCGCCTCCGCGTTCCGGTGAGACGCCGATGGCGGGTGGCCCTGATGACCGTGATGGGGGAGTCTCCGCGAGGCCTGCCCTGAGGCCTCGCGACTCGGCCGGTCGGGTGTCAGAGGCCGAGCCGCCGCGTCTGGTGCTCCGGGCTGGGCGGTGGATCCGGGAGACGGACGGGGCCCGGCTGGTTTTGGGTTTCTTTCCCCATCACCGCCAACTAGAGTGGGAGATTCCTGACGAGAGGCCGCCTCCGCCGGAGACCCCGCGCTTGTCTGCTGTTGTCCGACCCGAGCCGCGGCGAGGCGAGGAGGACGGGCCGATTGCGTCAAGAGAGGGCTCGCGGCCCCCGTTGCAGGACGCCGTTTCCGCCGAGACGCCAGCAGTGGGAGCCGGGGAGGAGGGCGTCATGATGGGCCGATTGACGGGCACCTTTCTGGCCGGCCTGAACTCGGTGCCGTTCGACCGGGAGTTGGACGTGCGGCCGTTTATATGCTTTAATTGCCGGACTGGAGAACATCGCCGCTCGAGATGCCCGGAGCCGCCGAACCCACGGGAATGCTGCAGGAATTGTGGGCGCCTGGACGCGACGGTTGCTCATTGCGTGCGATGTGCGGCCGCTTACGCGAAGTATTTGCGGACTCGAGCGGGGGCCGACGCTGTAGCCAGGGCGTCTGAGGAGCAACAGCACAAGGAGGCGGACGGACCTCAGCCACCGAGTGAAAGGAATGGAGGGGCTCGTAGCGAGGAGGCCGGGGAAGAGATGGCAGCCGAGCCGCGTAAGAAGAAGCAGCGGCGTGGTGGCCGTCTCCGAAGAGAAAGAATGGAGAGGAGACGAGTTCTCGAAGCTGAGCGGGCCGGTCCGGACGAGGCAGTTTTAAGGCTGCGAGAGGACGCGCGGCTGGAACACCAGGCTGCAAGTTCTCTTCAGCGAGACGCCGAGGTTGCCCTGCGGCGCACTCCGCCAGGATCCGGCGACGACGCAGAGAGGGCTGATCCTACCCCTGGTCCCTCTGGGGAGCCTCTTCAGCCCCGAGCGGAGATGGTGGGGTCGACGCCTGAAGAGCCGTGGACGGACGAACAGGCCCGGGAATTAGGTAGATTGGCTGGGGCGGTTAATCCTAGCCACCCCACCACGGCCGAATACATCAGGATGGTGCGGCTGCGACGCTTCGCATTGCAAGCCAGCACACCTGATGCCCGGAGTGCCGATTAAGGCAAATGGGTGAGTAGTGGTGAAGGTTATTTAATTGGAATGAATGTTGAGTATGATTGTTGGCGTGTGCGAGTGTTGCCCTTATATTATTTCCGTTTTTGTCCCTCTGAGTTTCCGAGGCCGGTGGCGGCGGTGCTAGGGAGGTCGAGGTGGTCGTCCACCGATGATCGGGGGTATCGTTGGACTTGGGAGGGGGTGTGACGGGCGAATCGATCATTAGATTCGATCGCCCTGTTCGCCTCTCTCTCTCTTCCGCGTGCCTTCCCCTGAGCCGCTGCCACATCGGTCTTGGTTGAGTAAAACCGAGTATCGACGCACGATGTGGCTTTGTTACAGGTCTGATTCCTGATCGGCGGAGATGCCTGGCGCTGGAGGGATAGGCATAGGCGGAGAGCAGAGGAGGAGAGAGAGAAATAGTGTCGCCGGCATGAGCCGCACATGTGTGCGTAGCCGGCGGCGCTCGGCCGTTGAGTACCTATAGGGAGGGGCGCGTAAGAAAGCGCGGAAGCCGCGAGATCGCGGGCAGTATAGTTCTGACCGGCAATTAATTGCCAGCTAGTCGAACTTCGCGACAATAACGGGTGTTTGTGCGGTTAAAAACTGTTTGGAGACCATCAGCAAGAGGGAAGATCGGCTACATCGAGAATCCTGCCTTGCGAGGACTACATCGCTCGCTCAGAGGACGTGGACTTCCACAACAGCGCTCCCTCTCAAGGTCAGGTACCCTTTTTAGTTTATCGGTGCGCGCCTCGATTTCTCTCTCTCTCCGAGCATCACATAGGCAGGACGCGGACGAGTGGTTAGATGCGTAAATTCGCATCGCCCTCGCGGAATTCGCGGGACGAATTGTAAGGTGACGTTCTGTTTCCTGTGCGTTCACTCGCACGGAGCGAACTTAGCCCGGGCTCGGCCGACGCACACGTCAAGGCCGAATGTATAAAATTGTTGTAATAAAGAGAAAAATATTAGAATTGATGAGTTCATTCTGTTAAACCTGTCTCTCTGTAATTGATTAAATTGCGATTATCAATATTGCCGGACGACATAGCCCTCGTTAAATTTTCGCGACGAAGCGAATGTGCCTTCCGAGCCTTTCCCGCTTAAATAATTTGTGACGCAACGTTGCTCGGGCTTAAATCATTAACGTACGTGTTACAAAGTCAATCGCTCAATGCAACTTTAACTCCATGACAACTGCATCCTACAATAAATTGTAGCACAAAAAAGTTTATCTCTGTTGGACACATCAACATAAATCGCCTTGACTCATTTTCTCACTTTGCATTACTTCAAGCTAAATGTTCTGCTGTTCATTATGACATAATTGCAATCTCAGAGACCTTTTTAACCGTGAATACTCCCGATTCTCATCTACACCTTGATGGCTTTGCCTTATTCAGACTCGATCGCTCCGGTAAAGAAGGTGGGGGAGTTGCACTTTATGTCCGCAATAGTTTCACCGTAAATACTCTTGTTACCTCTGATCCACTGTATGATAATACGCCTGAATTTATTATTTGCGAAATAAAAAGTGATAACCTTAAGCTACTTTTCGCTGTCATTTACCGTAGACCTCATGCCTCCTCTCCTTCTCACTTTTTCAATTGTATATCAGCCTATCTTCCTCACTATAATGACGTAATTATCTCTGGCGATTTAAATGCTGACCTGTCCTCTTCCTCACTTTCTGATGCTCGTACACTTAGAAATCTTATCGACTCTCATGGCTTGAATGTTGTTTCCCTTGAACCCACCCATCATCTAATCGATAAATTCCCTCCATCTCACACAACACTTGACCTTTTCATTGTCAAAGACCCCAGTCGAATATTATCATTCTCAAAAACCTCTACACCTTTCATAGCTGGTCACGACTTCATTGACCTATCATACTCATGCTCCCTTTCTGTTTCACAACCTAAAACCATTCTCACCAGAAAACTTGATACCATCGACTCCTCAACCTTGTTATCCTCCCTTCATAACAGTTTCGACTCCATTCCATATCTCTCCTTTAATAATCCCAAGCCAACTCCTTACCTCTCTGTATCTGTTGACGAACTTCAAAAAGATATCACCAACACTATCACCTCAACCTATGATTCAATTGCCCCTGTCCGCTCTATAATTCTTTCAACCAGACGCCAAGCCCTGGATATCCACTCAACTCCGCTCATTAATGAGCCTTCGTGACCATGCCTACTCATTAGCTAAATCTACTAAATCCGACCAGGATGTCCTCAATTACAAATCCCTACGTTCTAAGGTAACTAATAGCATTGCTACCTTGAAAAACTCCTACATAAAGACCGAGGTTCTGTCTGCTCCAAATAATAAATCGAAATGGAGAGTACTCAATTCTCTGGGTATCAACAAGCCTTCTAATCCATCCCCTCTACTTCTATTCAATGCTGATGACCTAAATCGCCACTATGCCTCGATTTCAAATCGGCATCCACCTCTTACCTTACATGGACTTAACACCATCCTTGCTGAGCCTTTGCCCACCCCTGTCAGCCTGCCAGTTTTCTCTTTTCGTCCTGTTACCCAGAAAGAAGTTGAGAATACTTTATCACTATCTACTTCTCCTGGCCATGGCATAGATGGTATAAACTCCAAAATGCTCAAACTAGTCACTAGTGAAATATCTCCATTCTTAACAATGCTTTTCAACAAATCAATTTCAACCAATAGCTTCCCATCCGACTGGAAGCGAACTCTTATATGTCCAATATCAAAAAAAAAGAATCCTTCATCTCCGTCAGACACTAGACCAATTGCCAAAATCTGTGAAATGTCCAAGACCTTTGAACGACTTATACATTCTCAACTTTCAACCCATCTTGAGACCCATAACCTACTTTCCCCCCGCCAAGCTGGCTTCAGACGAGGTCACAGTACCGAAACAGCTTTGTTGACAGTGGTTGATGATGTGAGAAAAGCAATTGATCGCCGCATGTTGTCCATCCTAATAATGTATGATTTTTCCAAGGCCTTCGACTGCATATCCCATACTATCCTTATTAAGAAAATGCGCTCAATAAACATTAGTGACCCTACCCTAAATTGGCTATTCACTTATCTAGCTGACCGAGCTCAGGCAGTAGCTGACTCTGGTGGGAGGCTCTCTGACTGGGTACGTACTTCCTCGGGTGTACCCCAGGGCAGCGTACTTGGTCCTCTACTCTTTGCTATTTTTATTGACGATCTCCCTCGTGTTCTTCAATTTGCAAACCACATACTATATGCAGATGATACCCAGATCTATCTACACTGTCAATTCCAAGACCTTGGTCACGCAATCTCTGTCATGCAGCTCGAAACTGATGCAGTTTCCAAATGGGCTCTTGATAACGGTCTAGAGTTGAATTCATCAAAAACTACAGTCATGATCCTTGGTAGTGAAATTTACATCTCACGCATTGATTTTTCAATCTTACCGCGGATACATGTACTAGGAACCCCCATACCCTACTCTTCCACTGCGATTAACCTTGGCGTCACCCTTTCCTCCACTCTTAACTGGAAATTCCATGTCAACACAATAGTTCGTAAAGTTTATTCTTCTCTGTACTCCCTCAAACACTACAAACACTCCTTAAGTCTTAACTTACGAAAACAACTTGTTGAGACCCTCATATTTCCACACTACAACTACTGTTCCTCTCTCTTTCTTGACCTAGACAAAACTAGATTATCTCACCTACAAATCTCTCAAAACGCCTACGTCAGATATGTAGTTGGCTTCATTCCACACATACCTACTTGCAATATTCTTACCCACGTCAGCTACCATCGGCTACGACTCAATTGGCTATCACTTGCCAACAAAAGAGTTCTCACCTACAAGGCCCTATCAACCCAACTTCCCTCTTACCTCATAGCCCACTTCTCTGACCCCATACACTCTCATCAATCAAGATCAAATCGTAATCCTCCCTCTATATTCTCCTATCCTGCTCCCCGCACTAAGTCTTGGAATAACTCTTTTACAATATCCGGTTCCCGCCTCCTTAACAACCTTAGTGTAACTGTCCTATCATTCGGCAGGTCGAATGAATTCAAACACTGGCTGAGATCTCTACTATTCATACTTGAGCTTTCCGCTGGGAGGTCTGTAGTAATTTTCGAAGATCTTACACCCGTTGAAGCCCTATCAAACCTTCCCTCTCCTATCTTACCATTTCATGCGTCCCAATTTTCATCCACCAATGAATATCTCCAAGTCAGAGGTCGATACCTTAATCTTCATATTCTTCATCCCTCCACTATCCCGGCCGTAACTCATTCTAAACTATAATTATACATAAGTAAATTTATAACTCAAGCGCACTTTTACACACGTTATTGTACACCTATGTAATCTACGGAATATATTCAACCTAGTTCTTAATATTCTTATAATAATACATATAAGTTTGTTAACTATAATAACTATTTTAAGTCATCTTTATGTAATAATTTACATGGCACTTTTTTACCATGTATCTTGCCTTTCGCCTAACTTCGTATACTGCTTGCATCACATATGCAAGCCACTGTAAACATAATGTACATCGTTAACCCCATACAGGGTTCTACCCAAAGGGGCAATAAAGTTCAACTCAACTCAACTCTCTCTCTCTCTCTCTCTCTCTGTTGTAAAACATAAATCTATACGAGGAAATATTGATCTATGTTATATAGCTGTATTACAATTAAAAGATACTTTAAAAAGTGTGTCATCTATTACTACTAAGTTTCTGTTGTTTAGTTGTAATGTTAACGAATATATTGAGTTGGTAAACCTTTGTATTCTCTGTTTACCTCTATCTAAGTAGAGTATTGCTTTGTTATTACCTATGTCGTTATTGTCCCTGTATGTTATCCTTTAACAGTTGGCTATCCCAGTATTCTTGATAACAATATTTAAAATCGTAACCCTAGAATATTTGTAAAATATATACTATCGTGTAATGTGGCGGGGAAAACCGCTATTCGCGATTTTTTTTCTGTCTGTTACCCTTTGGCACCTGCACCAGCCGTATATACGTAACATCACCTGGGCAGAAATCTCTGAGCGCATCAGTTAAAATGGACCACATTATGGATGTGCGCGCGCGCGTACGCACGTGTGTGTGTGTATGTATTGTAACGAATAAACTTTCATGAAAACGCGCTCATAAGATAATAGAGACGCCGGACGAGAATTCAGTAGCGCATGGAAAAGCGCACGGGCGCGACAGAAGAAAGAGAGAGCGACACATGACTAAGAAAAATAGTACCACTTGGACTGAGTATTCACCAGCCTTTTTTCCACCACTTGTTTCTCTCATCTCGGTGCCTTTTTGAACTGAACGTGCTGGTGAGTGTTGAATGATTTATAAATTTACTAATAACACAGGTCTGCAAGATTTTGTTTTAGAAAAGCCATATGTCATTTTCGAAGTAATTTTTGGCGTAGAAAACGGCTTCGGAGTCCAAATTGCTCCATCACGTCAGGATTTTGAGATATCTTAACCTAAAAATGCGAAAATAGTGGTTTTTTGCTATTTTTGAGGCTATGTAGCACCGCGGCATTCTCATTAATCAGAAAAAAACCAACGACACCTTAAAGTATAAGTCTGACACTTTCAAATACCGTTGAGTTTGCTCAAATAGCTCATTTCTGCATCAAAATATTCCATCTTGAATTTTTCAAGTTTCATGAAATTAGTTGTTTACTTCGTTGGTAAACTCACATAGTTCTGGAGAAAAAGTGTTTGACTAATCGCCTTTCTTTTAAAAAATAAACAACTTAACCTCAGATAGGCTAATATGACTTAACCCTCAAGTATTTTATCCAAATACATCTTATGAACCCTCATAAACCACCCTAGCACATCAAACAGACTAGCCCACCTAACCCTGGGTACACCAACTACTTTTCTTTAAGCAAACCGAATTCTCCATCACTGATGGACTACCCTATTTTAAGCTTTATAAACTTCATTATCACATACCCTTAAAACGCTTGTAACTGCTATACTTATACTTCTATACTCAAATAGGTGAACCCACCTACCCTAGGTAAAACAAGTTGGTAAATTTTTTTTTTTTCAAAAAAAAACCTAATTTTGTTATTTAGCAAATCCGATATTTTTGCAGTTTATCTAGTTGTAGATTTATACTTAAGATGTAATTCTAGTTTTAAATCTTGAATCGACTTTTTTTTTTATAATATCATACTTTTATTAAGCCGTTTACAACAAAAATTTGGGATTTTTTCAAAAAATGATTTATACAAAAAGTGTTTTTCTTTTTAGTAGAATCCGAATCCGCCATAAAATATGCACATATCATATGAAAATTTGGTCTTGACTTTCAAATGACCTTGAAGGTCATGTTCAAGGTCGCAGCTGAAATAGCCAAAAGATGCCCCCCTTCGAACTCAACAAATTTTATTTGAAACATTTTTTTCTCAGAGCAAATTATTAACCTGTTTTAGGGGGTGGTAAATTAAAATGGGACACCCTGTATACGACCAAATTGCGATAAAGCAAACAAAACCTACTTAAAATTGCAAATATCGATGATTTAAAAAAATTCGGCAGCTGTAAAAGCCCGCGAAGACCCGCAGCAAGTAGTTCATGAGAGTCCAAGTCAAAGACTACATCTTAGACCTCTGTTTTTACACCTATACGTAAAATTGGTCTATATGCAAATTGGTTTTAAGCGTGCCTAAAACACACTTTGTTAAAATCTTTAAGTGAACTCCACTTTGTCAGAAAATATTAAAATAAGCTTATTTCCGTATCTTTTTTTAATTCTAATCTACAAGACGTCTCTACGATAAGAGTCCAGGTACTATAACATTCATTTATTCATCTCTTTATTTTCTCGTTGTTCATATTTTTACATGGAAAATAATAAGTGAGCCTTGACCACAAGATTACATATTTATACGTCTTAAATTTTAGGTTTACCGGGTAGCTAACGCCCAATACGTAACAATTGGTTCCAGTACAGAATTATCTAACAAAACTTTTAAACAAATCATTCAAATCGAAATTAAATAACGTTTGCAGCATCAAATAAATAAATAAATGAGCATAAACCAAAGTATCGTAGCTCCTGAAATACAAGTATAAGCCGTAAATCGTAACTTCTGAAATAAATGAGCATAAACCGTAAAACGGAGCTACTAAAATCAAAATAAGCATAAATCAAAAAATCATAGCTTCCAAAATAACATAAGACAAAATAAATAAAAATATCGTAGCTCCTATACGAGGTGTGATCAAAAAGTAAGGTGAATTTTTATTTTTCTCAAAAAATATTTATTTATTCATCAATTTTTATTTTATCTCCTTCAAAATAATCCCCCTCGGATATAATGCACTTGTGCCAACGCTTTTTCCAATCCTCAAACCATTTCAAAAAATCATTTTTTGTGATCTTGTTTAGTTCATCCTTCGATGCCGTCTTTATCTCCTCAATCGTGGCAAAACGCCGTCCTTACATGGGCCTCTTCAGTTTTGGGAACAAGAACAAGTCACAGGGGGCCAGATCTGGGGAATACAGTGCCTGTGGCATCGTTACTGTGTTGGTTTTAGCTAAAAATTCGCGCACAAGCAACGATGTGTGAGCAGGAGCGTTATCATGGTACAAAAGCCAATTTTTATTTTTTCACAAATTCGGACGTTTCTGGCGGATTGCTTCGCGCAAATTGCGCATAACTTGCAGGTAATATTCCTTATTTACTGTTCTACCCTGTGGCAAGAACTCATGATGTACCACGCCCCTGCAGTCAAAGAAAACTGTAAGCAAAACCTTTACATTTGATCGAACTTGGCGTGCTTTTTTTGGTCTTGGTGATCCAGAATGCCTCCACTGGGACGATTGAGTCTTAGTCTCGACGTCATAACCGTATACCCATGTTTCGTCACCTGTTATAACCCTGTTGAGTAAATCTGGATCATCGTTGACGTCATTCAGTAGCTCTTGGGCGATGCTCATGCGACGTTTCTTTTGGTCGAAATTGAGCAATTTCGGAACAAACTTCGCTGACACACGTCTCATGTCTAAAACACTCGTCAAAATTGATTGGCACGAATCAAATGAGATGCCAATATCATCAGCAATTTCTCTAATGGTAATTCGACGATTTCCCAACACTATTTTCTTCACTTCTTCAACATTCTCATCAGTTGTTGATATGCTGGGGCGTCCAGAACGAGGTTCGTCGTCGGTGTCTTCTCGACCTTTTTGGAAGAGTTTATACCACTTGTAAACAGTTTTTGGCTTAAAGTAGTTTCACCGTATGCCACTTTCAGCATTTTAAGTGTTTTGGAACATTTGATTCCATTTTTCACACAAAATTTAATGCAAACTCTTTGATCCATGTTTTTAGACAGCAGCAAATCGTGGAGCACGCAAAACACTTCGAACCTTGATGCTTCTCACAAACAAACCAAACATACTACAAAGCTGAAATTTGGAACGTATGTTCTAGACGAGTGTACCGACATAACCAAATAAAAAAGTCGAAGATCGAACGGACGTAGCCCGCTAAATTTCAAAATTCACCTTACTTTTTGATACATATAACAATTATATTGATACACACATATAACAAAATATCTGCAACTAATGCAGTAAATTCAATAAACTAAAAGATTACAGAATCACCTACATGAAAATATGAGTTACACTCAATAAAAGTAATAATATTTCCAAACAACAGCTGTGGAGGTAAATGGCCCACATAAAACGCCACAACGCTAGCAAAAAAAGATACAATGCTGCACTCCGGAGATATACAATAACTAGGTCACCAGAATTATAAGCTTAACATTTAAAGAGCAACTTTTATATAAGTAGTAAGTCGTTTAATTGCAGATCACTTCAAAATCTGGTTGGAAAAAATATTTTATTCCTATGTAGGCCATTACTAAATATTATTACTTGATTCTTGGAGTGGTTATTGTAACAAAGTTATAGAAGAATCGATGCCACAAAATAAAATTATTAACATAAAAAAATTCCCACTGGAACCACATGAAAAATACAACCACTTGATATCTATCGATTCCGTATTTGGAAAAACTTTGTCCGAACATTTTCTGATCATGTAATGTTAATGGATCATGATATGAATTTATATGTGAGAAATAATATAATTAAACTTCAATTATTGGTTCACAACCAACTGTCTTCACCGAAATATATAAATTTGTTTAAATATTCTTGGTATAAAAACGGTTACGTCAATGAAAGACAAGATAAATTTGATAATCCTATAGATTTCAGTTTTGGAAAGTCTTATGCATCACATTGTGAAATAGAAGGGTGCATAAACATTGAAATTGTACACAAAAACTTGTTTACAAAGATCACACATTTGTAAACAAGTTTTTATGAAAGTTAAAATTTTTTTTCGACATTTTCGTCCACCACATTGGTGCTACTATTATGAATTTTCAAAATCTGATATCAGATTTGTAAAGAGCATTCTCGAAAACCCCTATATACAAACCATCTACAAAATATTATGGATTGAAGTATACTTATAGTTATTTTGTGTTAAGGGTGCCCCCCCCCTTAGGGGTAGTATCTATGAAAAAACCGAAAAACTTTATTTTTATTATAAATGTTTACAAATTTTTTCCAATTTTTTTAGTAATTGAAAACTTTTTTATTTTATAAAATTTTTTTTCGATATTTCTGTCCGCCATATTGGTTCCGCCATTTTAAATTTTCAAAATCTGATAACAGATTTGTAATCAGCGACCTCGAAAACCTCTATATACAAATTTTCTACTACGAAATATTATGTATTGTAACGAGATGAGCACTCCGTCTTTTTATTTCGAATATTTATTCGCGCAATTGCATCGAAGAGCGCGCGGTGCTGTCGAAACGTTCAAATTCATTAATCGGAGAACAGGAGCGGACGGGAGTCAGTCAACCAACTTGCTACAAGTGAGAAATAATAACAGCGAAATTATAATCAGTATCACATGCGAGTTAGTTTATTTCCCTATTCTCTACAGTTTACTTGGCCCGCGTGTTTATGTTTACAAAGCGCGCGCGTGTCAATAACATGCAGCGTCGGAGCGATCGCAGCTCTTTGTTCACCGGGTTAGCACATGCACGCTACCGATTCTTACAAAGTACGAGGGTTTAGCAATTAGTTTCGTGCAGTCGCGAGATAAATAACACAAAGTCGCGATATAAAGCTGGCCAGCTTACCTTCGTATTGATCGCACTATCGCAAGGGGAAAGGAGACAAGTTCGTTATCGTCAGTCCTTCACAGGAGCAGTCCGCTCTCGGTTTCGTCCTCGATGGCGAAACTCTCCACTCACGCTCACTCACACACACTTGCTGCCACAGCGACGAAAACAGTTCTCGCGAGCTCGGAGGCGTCACTTCTTACGACTACTAACAAGCTACTATAGACGCTTTATAATTAATTTCTCACAGAAAGCTAAGCCTTTAATAGAATTTCTTCAAAAAGATACCAAATTCATCTGGAATAATGAAAGACAAATAACATTTGACAGCTTGAAAAAAGTACTATGTACAGCCCAGTTTTATAATTTCCAGATATGAAAAAACCGTTTATAATGACTACAGACGCATCAAATTTTGTATTAGTATGCATACTCTCGCAAGACGAAATAGGAGAAGACAAACAATTGCGTTTGCTTCAAGAGTGCTGAAACCAGCAGAAAAATGATATCATACCTATGAGAGAGAAGCATTAGGAATTGTGTTCGTAGTAAAAACTTTTAGAAATTATATATATAGAAATAAATTTACAATTATTAGCGACCATAAACCACTACTATTATTTAGATCAGCCGATAACAATACAAGAGTAAAAAAGTGGAGAGTAAAATTGCTAGATTATGATTACGATATAATATATAAATCAGAAAATGCTAACACTAATGCAGACGTTCTATCAAGAAACTCAATACCAAATGGCAAAGTGAACATCCTAATTAGAGCTCATAACGCAAAACAAATCAAAGAATAAGCAGATACAGAAACACTAAACGAGAACACAAAAGTTAAAAAAATTATTAAAGTAACTAAAGTAGAAGGAAACAATAACGACAAATGTACTACAGGAAAACACAATAATATTATTTTTACGAAAATGCATGTTGAATCCAGAAAAGATAATTCGTCATTTTTATCGATAGTCTACATAAACCACTTGACGAAAAAACTAATTACTTGGTATTTAATAAAACAATAACTGTTAATATTAATTCAAGAATAAACGAAATAGAAGCTACGCTACTAGACTCAAAAAAATTACTATTTACATTATGCATCAATGCAAAACAATCAACATCTTCAATAATAAACGATATTATACAAATAATCACTACAAACTCTAAAGAACTTATGATCAAGAAACAAATTAAACGATATAGTATTTGAAAAAACTTAATAATACAAAATCTTGAAAAAAAAATACATTAAAAATAATCCTTCAAGATACTTTCAAAAATACTAACATTAACATTATTATATGTCTAAACTATATAAAATATGTAAATATTACTAATCGAGATAACATTATTCAATTTGCACCATACGTCTACACTTGGCGGACATTCAAGAATAAATAGAACAATAAACCGCATCAAATGCAAATACTTCTGGGAAAATATAAAAAATATATAGAAAACCGCATCAAAAACTGTGAATGTTGCCAGAGAAATAAACTTAAAAGAAATAAAATCAGATAACCTATGATTACCAGAGATACACCATTCAAAACATTTGACAAAATAGTAATGGACACAGTATGTTCATTAACTATAACAAAAAACAATAATAAACACATTTTAACAATAAAAGATCAACTTTCAAAATTTCCAGCCCGCTTACGACGAGATCAAACCGCCGAGTCAGTAGCTGACGCATTCATAAAAAAATTCATATGCACTTTCGGCTCTCCGAAAATAGTTTTAACAGATCGCGGTGCAAATTTTACAAATAAATTATTAAAAGTTAAAACATTCAAATTTTCAAAAATCGAAACAACAGCATTTTCACCCCGATCAAACGGGTTACTAAAAAGAGCCCATCACCTACTGTGCGAATATCTAAAAAACTTCGCTTCAAAGAAAATAGAATAGGATAATCTACTGGAATTAGCACAATTCCATTACAATACAAGCACACACAACGCAGATTTCGCAATTGATAAAAAATTTGAAAGATTTTGTTGAAGCTACACGAGAAAATCTGATTTTATGAAAAGAAAAATCAAAAAATATATTACGACTGCTTCATTAATCAAACCGACTTTAAAAAGGCGACTATGTCTGGCTTATAAAAGAATCAAAACTTGGAAAACTAGAAAAAAAAAATTTAGGACCGTTCGAAATAATTGATAAAACTGATAAGAACATCACTATAATTAAAGATGGAAAACCATGCACGGTGCCTGCAAATAAATTAATTATGCATAAGAAAAATATTAATTTCTTACTATGTTTTAGGTAATTTTCATCATCACGATGAAATTATTGCTATTAACTACAATTTTTAAAGTAAACTACGCACTCATTGGATATCGCTGCAAATTAACAACACAAAACATCACCAGGTTCTTCCTTCTAGACTCCGTAGAATGTGACTTCCACAATACACACGCTAACTCAACAATAACAGACATCGAACTAATTCAAGTAACCGAATTTCGATTAGTGAAAAATCGTATGAAAAATGAGCAAAATACTTTAACTAAAGCTTTACTATACGTTGTTCACGAGCTAGGCAACCGAATTTGAAAGTTAGAAATGAAATTAACGATAACGCAAAACAAAAATAACGATAATAATTTTGAATATAGAGAAGTGAACAGTAGACAATGTTAAGCTATAAGAAGAGTATTCCTATTTAATTATATGGAAATGAATACGGAATATTTAGATGAATAAATTAAGTTTACTGAAAAACAGGGGTTAGACGAATGTGTATTGCTTGTAAGAGAATACTTAATAGTTAAATTTATTATCTTCTTTCGATAACGAATATTTTGAAGTAGTACTAATTATTATATTATGACAGAATTGTAATCTTAGATTACATAGTATAGAATCTATTAGTTACTGTATTCGGTTATCTACTTTCATTTTATTTTCATATTTACGTCTTATTGTTGAGTGTCTATTATTATTATTATTATATACAACGTAATTATCTGAATGTATACGATATTTATCCGGGCAAAATAGAGAGAAAACTAGACAAGCTATTAAGTTTAATGACAGCCAATTCCGACAAGGTATCTTTATTGTCGGTAAAATTATAGTTTGATGTTCGCAAAGATGAATTAGATGGGCTATTGGATTAAAAAAAATTAGAATGATATGTTTAAAATATTGTCTTGGAAATTTTCTGGTGTACACTGATGAGACGAATGACTGAAAACAAAAAACTCGAAATTAAATGTATGATAAATAATACTAACTCAAGAAATGTTTTCAATAACATCATGAGTGGGGAAGTTGTATCGATAATAAAGACACCTATCTCCATATTTAATGACGCTGAGGTTGAGAGACCACTTAAATTTTTGAACAACCTAGATAAGTATTTAGAGGTAAGGAATATCTCAGATCTCGAAAGCATCAATTTTATCAGTAAAACTTTAGACGGTGAAGTTAAAGATTAGTGGTATGTTACTGCCAATGATGTAGCAACATTTTTTTATTTTAAATTAACTTTTAAAGATCCATTTTTGAATTCTATAATTCAAAGACAAATGTATAGAAAATTAGAGACCAATATCTTCCAGTGGTCAATTAAACAAAGTAAATTACGCTATTACTGTTCTTGGTTACACTAAAGAGCTAGAATTCTAATACTCAAAACAGAAATTGACTGAAATGAAAGATTTTGTGAACATTTCAAGAAAAGAGTACAACCATGATGATATTAGCATTTTAGATATCGGTATCGGACATATATATCATCTTGATATCAGACGGAAAACTATGTTTAGTTGCACCTCTAAACTTGTACACGTAAGGTGAAGTCATCCGATGTACAACTGAACGTAGACATCTTAACAAATCTGAGTTGGTATCTGCAATTTTATTGATACACGTGCTGAGTTGAGAGAGGACGTTTCTGCGAACGATACGAGGATCGTTTGAAAACCATGTAAAAATGAAAATTACTTAGTTTTTAAAAAAATCTTTTTTACTTTTCAAGATAGTCTCCTTGTAGGCTTATATATTTTATATATCTAGTGGATAGCTTTTTCATGTTCAAATGTTGGTGCGAAGTATTATGTACCTGTTCGCTCAACATACCTACAACACTAGCAATTTCACGCACATTCACACTTTTGTCAGCCATCACCACGTTATGAATTTTATTAATAATTTCTGGAGTGATGACCTCAACAGTGCGTTCAAAACATTCAGCGTCTTTTGTGTTCATATAGCTACTCCGAAAATTTTGAGATCACTTATAAACCATTCTAATAGAAAGTATACAATCATTATAATGTTTATCAAACTTTTGTTTAATCTCGCGAGGCGTTTTGTCTTTAATAAAGACAAATTAACATATGAAATTCTTTTTCGTTACTTTTTTAGAACTATTCGATTTCTTTGGTTCAAAAGAATGTTAAACACAAAGTAATATACCGATCTAGCTGAAATTTGGTGTGTTGCAAGATATGCTACTAACTGAATATAACCTCGATACGCACCAGTAACGCCATCTCTCTGACTTTGCACGGACTTTTCAAACGACCCTCATGAATATCATCAGCAAATAAAATATTCTATAATAATGATATATTTAAATTACGAAAACGTAGAAATATCGATTAATATGGATAGTGAAGTAACTACAGTATCCAAAAAATTTTATTACAGCAATTTAAACATTTTTCAAACTTGTTCTACATTGCCTTTATGTGACAATTTTACTCCATCGGCACTATTCGCCATACTTAACTCTCCATCTTCCGGCATTGTAGCTCGTGCAATATCGAAAGACCTCTTACTTTCGCAGTCAGATGTAGTTCCCCTGGTTGATTGGATAAATATACGCGATCCTCATATCTTTGTTCAAAGTTATACTGTCTTTCCTTTTATGCGACACTTCATGGTTCGTGTACGGCATTCGTTTGGAAGCTGAACGTACGGATAAAGTCTTACCAGAGGGACATATCGTACATTCGAATAAAATTTGAAAAGCGTCACTGAAGTCAGAAAGCAAACAAACCAATAAAAGGGTGGCTTTTAAGAACCAATACCTGCCTTCATTAACGTTGCGCTAGGAGGTAGGGTGGACGTTAAAAAAGATCCGGAATGCATTTAAGACTAAGTGCAGAATGAATAGAAATAAAATACCGAGAAAGTAGAAAAAATTAGAGAGACATTCGAATTTATAATTCGGATTAATGACAAATTTTCTTCGCGATAAAAAGGTAGAGAAAGATTTTTGGAGAAGAAGAGCCGACTCTTGTTCATATTTTCAAAGTGCATTGGGTAGTAGCAGTTAAATTTCACTGTTCGTTTGCTTGCTGATCACGTCATTTTATGTTGTGAGAATCCGGCATATAGTATAATGTCACGTTTCGACTTTTTTACATTATAGTTAATTAAGTTTGGGCTCTAAGATTTGTGTAAATAGCAAATTGTGTGTCTGAGAGCAAACAAAAAGTTGACATCGAATAATAGATACTCAAAGTGATCAAAATAATAGTTGTTTATAACTTACTTGTATTGATTGAGGTGTTCTTACTCGAACATCAACAATTACTACAGAAATCTTTAGAAAGTCATTACTCAAATTAGAAACTGCTGGGATAGTAATTCTAGGTGACTTGGAGCAAAGGGTATGTGTATTTCAAGGACAGCAACTAAAATTTAATAAAGCAGCAAACTTAGTCTGAGTCGACGCAGTTCACTACGTCGACGTGCTATTTGAAATGCTGCCAAGCTTTGTTGCATCTATCTGGGAAAGGCCAGATAGCACCGCAATAAGTACTTAGCCGAGTTTCTAGACGATTATTTTATAATTGTTGAAAGGCTGAGGCTGCTTTTTCCTCATAAGAGAAGAAGTCTTACGAGTTGAGCTCTTAGACTATCATATAGGAAACGATAGTAGCAAGGCCGACCACTGAATAATGAAAACTGATCTCAGAAAATAGCTGAGAATTTATTTTCATATAATTAGTGCTCGCGTGGTTAGACACGGTAGGATTCGAAGAAATCCCTTGCCGTAGGGACCAGCGAATTTATCCTTACAAAAGATGCCCCTTTTATGCTGGTAACCCCTACAAAGCTATTTTCATTAACTTGTACAACTTTAAACAAGCTTTGTCGGGAAATTGCGCACGCGAAGTTAAAAATTGATGATTTAAAAAATTAAGTTGAAAATGCCGACAACTGCCAGCATCTAGCAACAATCTGACCAGCAGTGACGACCGGTACTTCTTGCAGTAGCACATCGCTCGAAATTTACGACGTTGCGAGGAGCAGTGGATAAAAGGTCATGCCTTCTTTTCTTCTTTCTCTCTACACTCTCTCTCTCTCTCTCTCTGGTGATACGACGACTGGTACGCGTTGAATAAGATAGCCAGGCATTCACGTGCCGGCTATCTAAAGATTCGTGCTTAAGTTTAATTGGTAGTAGTGTAAATTGCGACCGGCGAATTGTCCAGGCGCCCACGTGTCGGGCAATTCATCCGGTATAGATTCGCGTAATTTTTAAGTAAGTTTGTAATAGGTTAAGTGCGTGATTAGGTATTAGGATGAAATGCGAAATATTCATTGGTGATTATCTTAAGTAGTTTACTGTTCTATTTTGTAGTTAGTTGGTCAATAATTTAGATTATGTTATGCGCGCGTATGTTTATGTAATTAGGTATTAATAATAATGGGTTAAGTTTAATATGATTTCTGTCATTATATAATTTATTTATCAACCTTCCCCTCTCTTTTCTCCCTCAATTGCCTTGAGCGAAAGTGCCTCACTTACCCCGCAAAGAATTGATGACAAGGGGAAAATTTTGTCACAAATTATCTCTTTTTGCTATTATAAAATCAACAATCGGGGACAATTATAGCAAACAATAATGTAAATAACAACTGTAAATTAATAGAAACTGTTTTTGACACAATAGAAAACAATTACTGAAAGAAATTTCTCGGAAACCTGACCAGCTGCTATGTCTCGTGCATATACTACAAGTAGATGATGGGTAAGACGTTCCAATATGTTAGTAGGATAAAAGGCTCAATAAAGTATAGTAGGTTAGTTATGTAAATGGTATATTATACAGTACACGGTGATCTGGAAGGCAAGTTAAATAAAATTGACTGGTAATTAAAATCTAAGTGAATGGATGTCTTCTAAATTATTTATTCTATCAAAAAATCATTTATTTCTAATCGCTGATTCGGTACTTTTTAAGGATTCCTGGCCAAATGTAATTATTTTATGCAAACGCTTGTTTTTTTATTCATTGTAAATAAATTTATAATTGAAAAAAAAGATTTGCGAAATTAAATAACAGCTTGAAATATAAAATTTTATTAATAAATATTTCAAACAAAAAATCGAAACGATGATAAGTGTAACTCAATACATTATAAGCATCACTTAATTTTAGTCGTTTATAACTTTGCGAGGCGATTTTTTCTTAAGAAGCGATTGATACTAAAAAATTCCCGACAAAGCTTGTTTAAAGTTGTACAAGTTAATGAAAATAGCTTTGTAGGGGTTACCAGCATAAAAGGGGCATCTTTTGTAAGGATAAATTCGCTGGTCCCTACGGCAAGGGATTTCTTCGAATCCTACCGTGTCTAACCACGCGAGCACTAATTATATGAAAATAAATTCTCAGCTATTTTCTGAGATCAGTTTTCATTATTCAGTGGTCGGCCTTGCTACTATCGTTTCCTATATGATAGTCTAAGAGCTCAACTCGTAAGACTTCTTCTCTTATGAGGAAAAAGCAGCCTCAGCCTTTCAACAATTATAAAATAATCGTCTAGAAACTCGGCTAAGTACTTATTGCGGTGCTATCTGGCCTTTCCCAGATAGATGCAACAAAGCTTGGCAGCATTTCAAATAGCACGTCGACGTAGTGAACTGCGTCGACTCAGACTAAGTTTGCTGCTTTATTAAATTTTAGTTGCTGTCCTTGAAATACACATACCCTTTGCTCCAAGTCACCTAGAATTACTATCCCAGCAGTTTCTAATTTGAGTAATGACTTTCTAAAGATTTCTGTAGTAATTGTTGATGTTCGAGTAAGAACACCTCAATCAATACAAGTAAGTTATAAACAACTATTATTTTGATCACTTTGAGTATCTATTATTCGATGTCAACTTTTTGTTTGCTCTCAGACACACAATTTGCTATTTACACAAATCTTAGAGCCCAAACTTAATTAACTATAATGTAAAAAAGTCGAAACGTGACATTATACTATATGCCGGATTCTCACAACATAAAATGACGTGATCAGCAAGCAAACGAACAGTGAAATTTAACTGCTACTACCCAATGCACTTTGAAAATATGAACAAGAGTCGGCTCTTCTTCTCCAAAAATCTTTCTCTACCTTTTTATCGCGAAGAAAATTTGTCATTAATCCGAATTATAAATTCGAATGTCTCTCTAATTTTTTCTACTTTCTCGGTATTTTATTTCTATTCATTCTGCACTTAGTCTTAAATGCATTCCGGATCTTTTTTAACGTCCACCCTACCTCCTAGCGCAACGTTAATGAAGGCAGGTATTGGTTCTTAAAAGCCACCCTTTTATTGGTTTGTTTGCTTTCTGACTTCAGTGACGCTTTTCAAATTTTATTCGAATGTACGATATGTCCCTCTGGTAAGACTTTATCCGTACGTTCAGCTTCCAAACGAATGCCGTACACGAACCATGAAGTGTCGCATAAAAGGAAAGACAGTATAACTTTGAACAAAGATATGAGGATCGCGTATATTTATCCAATCAACCAGGGGAACTACATCTGACTGCGAAAGTAAGAGGTCTTTCGATATTGCACGAGCTACAATGCCGGAAGATGGAGAGTTAAGTATGGCGAATAGTGCCGATGGAGTAAAATTGTCACATAAAGGCAATGTAGAACAAGTTTGAAAAATGTTTAAATTGCTGTAATAAAATTTTTTGGATACTGTAGTTACTTCACTATCCATATTAATCGATATTTCTACGTTTTCGTAATTTAAATATATCATTATTATAGAATATTTTATTTGCTGATGATATTCATGAGGGTCGTTTGAAAAGTCCGTGCAAAGTCAGAGAGATGGCGTTACTGGTGCGTATCGAGGTTATATTCAGTTAGTAGCATATCTTGCAACACACCAAATTTCAGCTAGATCGGTATATTACTTTGTGTTTAACATTCTTTTGAACCAAAGAAATCGAATAGTTCTAAAAAAGTAACGAAAAAGAATTTCATATGTTAATTTGTCTTTATTAAAGACAAAACGCCTCGCGAGATTAAACAAAAGTTTGATAAACATTATAATGATTGTATACTTTCTATTAGAATGGTTTATAAGTGATCTCAAAATTTTCGGAGTAGCTATATGAACACAAAAGACGCTGAATGTTTTGAACGCACTGTTGAGGTCATCACTCCAGAAATTATTAATAAAATTCATAACGTGGTGATGGCTGACAAAAGTGTGAATGTGCGTGAAATTGCTAGTGTTGTAGGTATGTTGAGCGAACAGGTACATAATACTTCGCACCAACATTTGAACATGAAAAAGCTATCCACTAGATATATAAAATATATAAGCCTACAAGGAGACTATCTTGAAAAGTAAAAAAGATTTTTTTAAAAACTAAGTAATTTTCATTTTTACATGGTTTTCAAACGATCCTCGTATCGTTCGCAGAAACGTCCTCTCTCAACTCAGCACGTGTATCAATAAAATTGCAGATACCAACTCAGATTTGTTAAGATGTCTACGTTCAGTTGTACATCGGATGACTTCACCTTACGTGTACAAGTTTAGAGGTGCAACTAAACATAGTTTTCCGTCTGATATCAAGATGATATATATGTCCGATACCGATATCTAAAATGCTAATATCATCATGGTTGTACTCTTTTCTTGAAATGTTCACAAAATCTTTCATTTCAGTCAATTTCTGTTTTGAGTATTAGAATTCTAGCTCTTTAGTGTAACCAAGAACAGTAATAGCGTAATTTACTTTGTTTAATTGACCACTGGAAGATATTGGTCTCTAATTTTCTATACATTTGTCTTTGAATTATAGAATTCAAAAATGGATCTTTAAAAGTTAATTTAAAATAAAAAAATGTTGCTACATCATTGGCAGTAACATACCACTAATCTTTAACTTCACCGTCTAAAGTTTTACTGATAAAATTGATGCTTTCGAGATCTGAGATATTCCTTACCTCTAAATACTTATCTAGGTTGTTCAAAAATTTAAGTGGTCTCTCAACCTCAGCGTCATTAAATATGGAGATAGGTGTCTTTATTATCGATACAACTTCCCCACTCATGATGTTATTGAAAACATTTCTTGAGTTAGTATTATTTATCATACATTTAATTTCGAGTTTTTTGTTTTCAGTCATTCGTCTCATCAGTGTACACCAGAAAATTTCCAAGACAATATTTTAAACATATCATTCTAATTTTTTTTAATCCAATAGCCCATCTAATTCATCTTTGCGAACATCAAACTATAATTTTACCGACAATAAAGATACCTTGTCGGAATTGGCTGTCATTAAACTTAATAGCTTGTCTAGTTTTCTCTCTATTTTGCCCGGATAAATATCGTATACATTCAGATAATTACGTTGTATATAATAATAATAATAATAGACACTCAACAATAAGACGTAAATATGAAAATAAAATGAAAGTAGATAACCGAATACAGTAACTAATAGATTCTATACTATGTAATCTAAGATTACAATTCTGTCATAATATAATAATTAGTACTACTTCAAAATATTCGTTATCGAAAGAAGATAATAAATTTAACTATTAAGTATTCTCTTACAAGCAATACACATTCGTCTAACCCCTGTTTTTCAGTAAACTTAATTTATTCATCTAAATATTCCGTATTCATTTCCATATAATTAAATAGGAATACTCTTCTTATAGCTTAACATTGTCTACTGTTCACTTCTCTATATTCAAAATTATTATCGTTATTTTTGTTTTGCGTTATCGTTAATTTCATTTCTAACTTTCAAATTCGGTTGCCTAGCTCGTGAACAACGTATAGTAAAGCTTTAGTTAAAGTATTTTGCTCATTTTTCATACGATTTTTCACTAATCGAAATTCGGTTACTTGAATTAGTTCGATGTCTGTTATTGTTGAGTTAGCGTGTGTATTGTGGAAGTCACATTCTACGGAGTCTAGAAGGAAGAACCTGGTGATGTTTTGTGTTGTTAATTTGCAGCGATATCCAATGAGTGCGTAGTTTACTTTAAAAATTGTAGTTAATAGCAATAATTTCATCGTGATGATGAAAATTACCTAAAACATAGTAAGAAATTAATATTTTTCTTATGCATAATTAATTTATTTGCAGGCACCGTGCATGGTTTTCCATCTTTAATTATAGTGATGTTCTTATCAGTTTTATCAATTATTTCGAACGGTCCTAAATTTTTTTTTTCTAGTTTTCCAAGTTTTGATTCTTTTATAAGCCAGACATAGTCGCCTTTTTAAAGTCGGTTTGATTAATGAAGCAGTCGTAATATATTTTTTGATTTTTCTTTTCATAAAATCAGATTTTCTCGTGTAGCTTCAACAAAATCTTTCAAATTTTTTATCAATTGCGAAATCTGCGTTGTGTGTGCTTGTATTGTAATGGAATTGTGCTAATTCCAGTAGATTATCCTATTCTATTTTCTTTGAAGCGAAGTTTTTTAGATATTCGCACAGTAGGTGATGGGCTCTTTTTAGTAACCCGTTTGATCGGGGTGAAAATGCTGTTGTTTCGATTTTTGAAAATTTGAATGTTTTAACTTTTAATAATTTATTTGTAAAATTTGCACCGCGATCTGTTAAAACTATTTTCGGAGAGCCGAAAGTGCATATGAATTTTTTTATGAATGCGTCAGCTACTGACTCGGCGGTTTGATCTCGTCGTAAGCGGGCTGGAAATTTTGAAAGTTGATCTTTTATTGTTAAAATGTGTTTATTATTGTTTTTTGTTATAGTTAATGAACATACTGTGTCCATTACTATTTTGTCAAATGTTTTGAATGGTGTATCTCTGGTAATCATAGGTTATCTGATTTTATTTCTTTTAAGTTTATTTCTCTGGCAACATTCACAGTTTTTGATGCGGTTTTCTATATATTTTTTATATTTTCCCAGAAGTATTTGCATTTGATGCGGTTTATTGTTCTATTTATTCTTGAATGTCCGCCAAGTGTAGACGTATGGTGCAAATTGAATAATGTTATCTCGATTAGTAATATTTACATATTTTATATAGTTTAGACATATAATAATGTTAATGTTAGTATTTTTGAAAGTATCTTGAAGGATTATTTTTAATGTATTTTTTTTTCAAGATTTTGTATTATTAAGTTTTTTCAAATACTATATCGTTTAATTTGTTTCTTGATCATAAGTTCTTTAGAGTTTTGTAGTGATTATTTGTATAATATCGTTTATTATTGAAGATGTTGATTGTTTTGCATTGATGCATAATGTAAATAGTAATTTTTTTGAGTCTAGTAAGCGTAGCTTCTATTTCGTTTATTCTTGAATTAATATTAACAGTTATTGTTTTATTAAATACCAAGTAATTAGTTTTTTCGTCAAGTGGTTTATGTAGACTATCGATAAAAATGACGAATTATCTTTTCTGGATTCAACATGCATTTTCGTAAAAATAATATTATTGTGTTTTCCTGTAGTACATTTGTCGTTATTGTTTCCTTCTACTTTAGTTACTTTAATAATTTTTTTAAACTTTTGTGTTCTCGTTTAGTGTTTCTGTATCTGCTTATTCTTTGATTTGTTTTGCGTTATGTCTAATTAGGATGTTCACTTTGCCATTTGGTATTGAGTTTCTTGATAGAACGTCTGCATTAGTGTTAGCATTTTCTGATTTATATATTATATCGTAATCATAATCTAGCAATTTTACTCTCCACTTTTTTACTCTTGTATTGTTATCGGCTGATCTAAATAATAGTAGTGGTTTATGGTCGCTAATAATTGTAAATTTATTTCTATATATATAATTTCTAAAAGTTTTTACTACGAACACAATTCCTAATGCTTCTCTCTCATAGGTATGATATCATTTTTCTGCTGGTTTCAGCACTCTTGAAGCAAACGCAATTGTTTGTCTTCTCCTATTTCGTCTTGCGAGAGTATGCATACTAATACAAAATTTGATGCGTCTGTAGTCATTATAAACGGTTTTTTCATATCTGGAAATTATAAAACTGGGCTGTACATAGTACTTTTTTCAAGCTGTCAAATGTTATTTGTCTTTCATTATTCCAGATGAATTTGGTATCTTTTTGAAGAAATTCTATTAAAGGCTTAGCTTTCTGTGAGAAATTAATTATAAAGCGTCTATAGTAGCTTGTTAGTAGTCGTAAGAAGTGACGCCTCCGAGCTCGCGAGAACTGTTTTCGTCGCTGTGGCAGCAAGTGTGTGTGAGTGAGCGTGAGTGGAGAGTTTCGCCATCGAGGACGAAACCGAGAGCGGACTGCTCCTGTGAAGGACTGACGATAACGAACTTGTCTCCTTTCCCCTTGCGATAGTGCGATCAATACGAAGGTAAGCTGGCCAGCTTTATATCGCGACTTTGTGTTATTTATCTCGCGACTGCGCGAAACTAATTGCTAAACCCTCGTACTTTGTAAGAATCGGTAGCGTGCATGTGCTAACCCGGTGAACAAAGAGCTGCGATCGCTCCGACGCTGCATGTTATTGACACGCGCGCGCTTTGTAAACATAAACACGCGGGCCAAGTAAACTGTAGAGAATAGGGAAATAAACTAACTCGCATGTGATACTGATTATAATTTCGCTGTTATTATTTCTCACTTGTAGCAAGTTGGTTGACTGACTCCCGTCCGCTCCTGTTCTCCGATTAATGAATTTGAACGTTTCGACAGCACCGCGCGCTCTTCGATGCAATTGCGCGAATAAATATTCGAAATAAAAAGACGGAGTGCTCATCTCGTTACAATACATAATATTTCGTAGTAGAAAATTTGTATATAGAGGTTTTCGAGGTCGCTGATTACAAATCTGTTATCAGATTTTGAAAATTTAAAATGGCGGAACCAATATGGCGGACAGAAATATCGAAAAAAAATTTTATAAAATAAAAAAGTTTTCAATTACTAAAAAAATTGGAAAAAATTTGTAAACATTTATAATAAAAATAAAGTTTTTCGGTTTTTTCATAGATACTACCCCTAAGGGGGGGGGCACCCTTAACACAAAATAACTATAAGTATACTTCAATCCATAATATTTTGTAGATGGTTTGTATATAGGGGTTTTCGAGAATGCTCTTTACAAATCTGATATCAGATTTTGAAAATTCATAATAGTAGCACCAATGTGGTGGACGAAAATGTCGAAAAAAAATTTTAACTTTCATAAAAACTTGTTTACAAATGTGTGATCTTTGTAAACAAGTTTTTGTGTACAATTTCAATGTTTATGCACCCTTCTATTTCACAATGTGATGCATAAGACTTTCCAAAACTGAAATCTATAGGATTATCAAATTTATCTTGTCTTTCATTGACGTAACCGTTTTTATACCAAGAATATTTAAACAAATTTATATATTTCGGTGAAGACAGTTGGTTGTGAACCAATAATTGAAGTTTAATTATATTATTTCTCACATATAAATTCATATCATGATCCATTAACATTACATGATCAGAAAATGTTCGGACAAAGTTTTTCCAAATACGGAATCGATAGATATCAAGTGGTTGTATTTTTCATGTGGTTCCAGTGGGAATTTTTTTATGTTAATAATTTTATTTTGTGGCATCGATTCTTCTATAACTTTGTTACAATAACCACTCCAAGAATCAAGTAATAATATTTAGTAATGGCCTACATAGGAATAAAATATTTTTTCCAACCAGATTTTGAAGTGATCTGCAATTAAACGACTTACTACTTATATAAAAGTTGCTCTTTAAATGTTAAGCTTATAATTCTGGTGACCTAGTTATTGTATATCTCCGGAGTGCAGCATTGTATCTTTTTTTGCTAGCGTTGTGGCGTTTTATGTGGGCCATTTACCTCCACAGCTGTTGTTTGGAAATATTATTACTTTTATTGAGTGTAACTCATATTTTCATGTAGGTGATTCTGTAATCTTTTAGTTTATTGAATTTACTGCATTAGTTGCAGATATTTTGTTATATGTGTGTATCAATATAATTGTTATATGTATCAAAAAGTAAGGTGAATTTTGAAATTTAGCGGGCTACGTCCGTTCGATCTTCGACTTTTTTATTTGGTTATGTCGGTACACTCGTCTAGAACATACGTTCCAAATTTCAGCTTTGTAGTATGTTTGGTTTGTTTGTGAGAAGCATCAAGGTTCGAAGTGTTTTGCGTGCTCCACGATTTGCTGCTGTCTAAAAACATGGATCAAAGAGTTTGCATTAAATTTTGTGTGAAAAATGGAATCAAATGTTCCAAAACACTTAAAATGCTGAAAGTGGCATACGGTGAAACTACTTTAAGCCAAAAACTGTTTACAAGTGGTATAAACTCTTCCAAAAAGGTCGAGAAGACACCGACGACGAACCTCGTTCTGGACGCCCCAGCATATCAACAACTGATGAGAATGTTGAAGAAGTGAAGAAAATAGTGTTGGGAAATCGTCGAATTACCATTAGAGAAATTGCTGATGATATTGGCATCTCATTTGATTCGTGCCAATCAATTTTGACGAGTGTTTTAGACATGAGACGTGTGTCAGCGAAGTTTGTTCCGAAATTGCTCAATTTCGACCAAAAGAAACGTCGCATGAGCATCGCCCAAGAGCTACTGAATGACGTCAACGATGATCCAGATTTACTCAACAGGGTTATAACAGGTGACGAAACATGGGTATACGGTTATGACGTCGAGACTAAGACTCAATCGTCCCAGTGGAGGCATTCTGGATCACCAAGACCAAAAAAAGCACGCCAAGTTCGATCAAATGTAAAGGTTTTGCTTACAGTTTTCTTTGACTGCAGGGGCGTGGTACATCATGAGTTCTTGCCACAGGGTAGAACAGTAAATAAGGAATATTACCTGCAAGTTATGCGCAATTTGCGCGAAGCAATCCGCCAGAAACGTCCGAATTTGTGAAAAAATAAAAATTGGCTTTTGTACCATGATAACGCTCCTGCTCACACATCGTTGCTTGTGCGCGAATTTTTAGCTAAAACCAACACAGTAACGATGCCACAGGCACTGTATTCCCCAGATCTGGCCCCCTGTGACTTGTTCTTGTTCCCAAAACTGAAGAGGCCCATGTAAGGACGGCGTTTTGCCACGATTGAGGAGATAAAGACGGCATCGAAGGATGAACTAAACAAGATCACAAAAAATGATTTTTTGAAATGGTTTGAGGATTGGAAAAAGCGTTGGCACAAGTGCATTATATCCGAGGGGGATTATTTTGAAGGAGATAAAATAAAAATTGATGAATAAATAAATATTTTTTGAGAAAAATAAAAATTCACCTTACTTTTTGATCACACCTCGTATAGGAGCTACGATATTTTTATTTATTTTGTCTTATGTTATTTTGGAAGCTATGATTTTTTGATTTATGCTTATTTTGATTTTAGTAGCTCCGTTTTACGGTTTATGCTCATTTATTTCAGAAGTTACGATTTACGGCTTATACTTGTATTTCAGGAGCTACGATACTTTGGTTTATGCTCATTTATTTATTTATTTGATGCTGCAAACGTTATTTAATTTCGATTTGAATGATTTGTTTAAAAGTTTTGTTAGATAATTCTGTACTGGAACCAATTGTTACGTATTGGGCGTTAGCTACCCGGTAAACCTAAAATTTAAGACGTATAAATATGTAATCTTGTGGTCAAGGCTCACTTATTATTTTCCATGTAAAAATATGAACAACGAGAAAATAAAGAGATGAATAAATGAATGTTATAGTACCTGGACTCTTATCGTAGAGACGTCTTGTAGATTAGAATTAAAAAAAGATACGGAAATAAGCTTATTTTAATATTTTCTGACAAAGTGGAGTTCACTTAAAGATTTTAACAAAGTGTGTTTTAGGCACGCTTAAAACCAATTTGCATATAGACCAATTTTACGTATAGGTGTAAAAACAGAGGTCTAAGATGTAGTCTTTGACTTGGACTCTCATGAACTACTTGCTGCGGGTCTTCGCGGGCTTTTACAGCTGCCGAATTTTTTTAAATCATCGATATTTGCAATTTTAAGTAGGTTTTGTTTGCTTTATCGCAA
The DNA here is from genome assembly GCF_024137745.1 of Phymastichus coffea. Lineage (NCBI taxonomy): Eukaryota > Metazoa > Arthropoda > Insecta > Hymenoptera > Eulophidae > Phymastichus > Phymastichus coffea. The sequence goes on along the minus strand of NW_026706812.1, from coordinate 5,518,052 downwards.
TTTGGTCGTATACAGGGTGTCCCATTTTAATTTACCACCCCCTAAAACAGGTTAATAATTTGCTCTGAGAAAAAAATGTTTCAAATAAAATTTGTTGAGTTCGAAGGGGGGCATCTTTTGGCTATTTCAGCTGCGACCTTGAACATGACCTTCAAGGTCATTTGAAAGTCAAGACCAAATTTTCATATGATATGTGCATATTTTATGGCGGATTCGGATTCTACTAAAAAGAAAAACACTTTTTGTATAAATCATTTTTTGAAAAAATCCCAAATTTTTGTTGTAAACGGCTTAATAAAAGTAGAAAAAATCACTAGATATCTCTACCTTAAACTGAGGTTAGAATTTTTTCCACAGTTAAGAATGATTTTGTGAATGTTACTAGATTCAATGAGGGATATACTGTAGTGACCTTCACCACGAACTTGCTTAAGAGCCATCAATGTCATTTGAAGGTCATCAAGATTTTTGAAGGTCAAATGTTTATTTACAGGTAACCATTACATTTTATCCGAGGAATTAGAATATTAGAATTAGAATATTTTTCTCGTAAATGCTTTATTTCTTGCTAAAAGACATTTTTTTGCTTCGTTATCGTTCTATTGGTAAGGCTTGTAAAATCTTACAGCTCCTCAAAGCTTCTCATCATTAGGTTTTCTTTGACTTTCTGAATTTCAGATTAAATAAAAATTAAATTATTAATTTAAGATTAAATATTCCCTAAAAAATCTACCTACAACAGATAATGGCTGACTACACGCCAGTAGAGATAGTTAACATGATCAAGATTCTGGGAGAATGTCACGACAATTACAAGGCTGCAGCGAGGCTGTACGCTGAAAGGTATCCGGACGCTCGTCATCCTACTAGGAGGAATATTAAACTTCTAACGATAAGAGCTCAAGGAGGTAACTTAAGAAGGAAGAGGCGACGGACGGGCCCAAGAGAGCATATTGCGCTTGGGGTTCGTGCTGTAATTGCCGAGGATCCTCATATTTCGACGCGACAAATTCAGCGAATGCATGGAGTACCCAGATCAACAGTTTCCCGTGTATTGCGTCATTTTAGATTTCATCCATATCACTTGCACCTTACACATGCCATTGAGCCTGGTGATCCTGCCAGGCGACTTAGATTCTGTCAATGGGCGGAAACACGAATGCGCATAGATCCATTTTTCTTTGATCGGACTCTCTTTACAGACGAGGCAAAGTTCGACAATATGGGAGGAGTTAATCTTCATAACGCGCATTATTATGCAGAAGAAAATCAACATTGGCAGCGAAATCACCGTACTCAAAGACGGTGGTCAATTAATGTTTGGGCGGGCATAGTTGGGGAATACGTTGTGGGTCCAATTTTTTATGACCGTAATTTAAACGGCGAGCTTTATTTAGATATTCTCGAGAACCAAATTCCACCTCTTCTAGAAAACATTCCGCCAGAAATAAGGCGAGACATGTGGTTCCAGCAAGATGGTGCTCCCGCTCATCGTCGACTACTTGTCAAGAGATTTCTGAACGCGACATACCCAAATAGTTGGATTGGAATTGGTAGTCCAATTTGTGAATTCCTTGCGCGATCGCCAGATTTGACCCCATTGGACTTCTTTCTGTGGGGGGCCGTGAAGCAGAGAGTTTACGCGGAAGCCCCGACGACGGCACAAAATATGATGGAGAGAATTGTTGCAGCATTCCAGGCGTTAACCCCACAATAGATGTCCAAAGAAGTTTTCGGCAGAGAATACAAATGTGCATTCAACAAAATGGGCAATTGATAGAGCACTTGAGACATTGAAATTTCCGTGACTAGCTGAACGAAGGGGTCTTGCCTTAAGTGGTTGGACGTGAAGGTCTTGCCTTAAGTGATCCAAAGGATACCTCTGTCTTTGATTGAAGCTAGTAACATTCATCTAAAACATCTTATTTCTAGAACAAATTCTCTTTTCAGTTAAAGGGAGAGCTACCTACCTATTGATGATCAAAACATGATTCAGACAACAAGTGTTTCTCTTTTTTAGTAGAATCCGAATCCGCCATAAAATATGCACATTTCATATGAAAATTTGGTCTTGACTTTCAAATGACCTTGAAGGTCATGTTCAAGGTCGCAGCTGAAATAGCCAAAAGATACCCCCCTTCGAAACCAACAAATTTTATTTGAAACATTTTTTTCTCAGAGCAAATTATTAACCTGTTTTAGGGGGTGGTAAATTAAAATGGGACACCCTGTATAGGCATCGGGGTATGTATCGCTGCTCGATGAAAGTTTTCATGCTGCTTAACCGATCATCCCCATGTTCTATGCCCCCGTGCGTGCGAGCAATGAATAATGGATGGAAAGAAAAAAGTACTATTTGATAAGGATCTGCATAACTCGTTGCTATGTATATATGATGTTTCAAAGTTTTAGATTATATTCTGAGTTCGACATTAATTTAATACAATACCATTACTTTGAGAGGAACTGGTGATGAAAGGATAAAAGTTTCATATACATTTGAAAAATTTTTTTATTTGTTAATATTCATGTTATATAATTTTTATAAAAAAAATCATAAAACTTCCAGAAGATATCCTCAAACATGTTAGTATTATATGTATACTCTTCTCAATTCCAGCGCGCAACTTTTCATACTCTTCAGGTTTAAGGATGAGTAGGTGATTGACTCTTATGGGCAGAAATATGTCGAACTTTACTTCATGCTCGAGAACAACTTTCTCACCGTATTTAGTCTTCGCTTTCTTAATTACAGTTATGATATAAAGTACTTGGGAGTCCAAGTCTCTTACTCTCTTGGTAGGTGGATAGTTGGATATTTTTACTGCTGCATTGATAACTCCTATCATTATGAAAAGAAACTATAATAGAACATTGACCTGTAATTAGAGTTATGACAGTTTAGTTCTAATTTATTAAAAGTATTACACAATTTTTTTCTAATGAATAATGTGCATGTAAATTAGTCAAGAGCCTATTTTGTGTAAATGCAGAAAAGCGAATGACGCCTCACCTTGTGGATGGTCCGTTTATGGAGCTCTCTATTCAGTATTCGCATCCCCCTCCTCACCCTCATCGAAATTTAATGGGTCAATCATATCTACATACATCTCATTATCGCTGTTAGATGTTAAAGTGAATGGATAATGTTCTGTAATATGATAATATGGATCATGGTTCGAATCGCTGTTATAAATGACCTCTCTTTCATCATTATTACTGACTTGTACCATGAGTAGTGTGTTTTTCATCCACTTGTTGAATACCTTTACGTTGTGCATGGCGCAATTAGTAGTATAGCAATGCATACGTAGGTTCCAGCACACTTGGGGGGGGGGGGTCCGTAACCCTTTGGCCCCCCTGGCTTAACCTTTTCATGTTAATAATAATTGTTAATGTTAACAATTATTATTAACAATATTCGTGGGGGGTCCCTAGTTTAACCCTTTGATTCCCTGGCCTAACCCTTCAATGTTAGTTATTATTAATGTTGGTAATTGTTTATAATTTTTTGAGGAAGGTTTCTAGGGCTCCTAGTCCCTAGGGACCCTATACCTTGTGCTTTCAGTCTAATTAAATTTAAATGTATTTTTTTTAAAAGTTATAAATATATATTATTGACAATTTACTTGCTACATTGAAAATGAAACGAGTAGAAAATAGCAACGATTTTTGAAAAAATTGAAGAGACAGACCGGAGAATCGAACCGGAGTCCTCTGGGTTGGCAGGCTAGCGCTCTACCACTAGAGCCAATGCCACATATACCTTAGAGGATGCATATTGTGTATATTAGCTACACACGCATACATTTGGTATAGGGCCTGAGCGTGCGGGGCGGGGGGCCCATGCTGTCTATAGTTCTAACTTGAGGATGCGTGCTCTCTCTCTCTCTCCCTCTCTCTAGCTCTGACTCAGCGTGGATCACAGCGTGCGGAGAAGGAGGGGAGCGCATGCTGTCTATAGTTCTGGTCTGATGGGGGGTGCGCTACTATAGTAGTAGTAAACGTATGCTCTCTCTCTAGCTCTGACTCAGCGTGGACCACAGAGCGAGGAGGAGGGGAACGCATGAGCAGCTATGCTTACTAACTACCCTCTTATCTTAAGTTGATTATATCTATCATAAATGTAGATCACAGCTGGCTTGAGGGTGATCAAGCTTCTCCACTACTTTCAGAAAGAGAGAGCATCTATGCTTACTACCTTCTCTCTTATCTTATGTTGCCTATGACTATCACAAATGCAGATCATAGAGGGTTTAAGGATGATCAAACAAACTCATTAGCGCGGACGCGTGACCATCTACGTTTAATGCGTTTTTTGCGGATGACCGTAAAGTCACCGGCACGTCGCTCAAGATTTATGAAGTTTTTAGAAAGTGGCAAACTTTCTAGCCCACATGGGGAGGGAAAAGGCACACCAAACGTCCTATCGTACTAAAAGAATGTCTACGTTTGTCTGTAGCATTACGTATATTGTAGAAAAATCGTACCTGATAATAGTGTGAGTGTTCGGTAGGATTTTCGTTGGTCAGTCTTAAAGGAAACTTCGAGCTGTTCACAGTAATGTGCTGATTGTTTATTATTTAAACATTAGTAACTTTTTATAATTTTATAAAATTTATTTAATGAAAAAAAGAAAAAACAAAACTATGGAAAATATTATTAAAGCGTGCGAGTTTTTAGAAACTGTCAGTATAATTTTTAAATAATTTAAAAATAATTAAAATAACTTTTAAAGTTTTTTTTAATTATAATATTATTATTCAATTTCAGCTTACTAATTCTACCTTTCAGGCTGTAGCAAACGAGCCGTTATATCGGCTATTAATTCTAATATTAATAACTGTAAGTATTTTTTCTCATTATATATTTATTTATTTATTTATTTATTTAAGAGGGGGGCAGGTGAATTTTCAGCCTACCTTTAAAAAAATCGCAGGAGGCTGATAATTATATTTATAACGTAGTTTTTCCCGCTGAATCGAATGGCGTTATCAGAAATTAAAAAAACAAATTTTTTATGCTTATTTTGGCCGTTTTTCAACAAAAAAAAAATTTTTTTTTGGGTTTTTATTTTTTTTTTGTGGAAGGAATCAATATTTTTTAAAACCCATGCGCTATCTTCTTTAAAATAATAAAAACTATATATAAAAAAATTTTGAGCTCAAAATCTCAAAAATTGAGGGAGGAGTAGCATTTTTTCGAAAGCCTCTTTTTTTTCTTTTTTTTTTTTTTTCAAACAGCACTAGCTTTTATGTATAATAAATATGAAGATGTGTAATCGATTAGTGTATTCAGTGCGAACTTGAGATACAGTCAGACGTGAACCTAGTAGTTATCACTGTCAATCATGCCTCGACGTAAAAATCGGTCGGTGTATTATAGTGAATTGGCAATAAAAAAATGGAAAAAAGCTTACGTTCACAAATGAAAGCGGATGCCATAGCGAATATTAGTGAAAGAAATAAAAATGAAAACAATGAAGCAGAAGAAATAAATGCAGTGTCTGAAGAATTTTATGAAGATATAACTGAAACTACAGCTGAAGAAACGATGGATGAGTGCGACCAAGAAAAAGTTAGTGAATCGCAGTACATCTTGCTCGATTTTTTACAAATATCGTCATTATTGTCAAAAACGAAGTGTGTCGATTGCGGTCATAGTACATTGCGTTTCGAGTTAGATTCACAGTCTTGGAGATTCCCGAGGAAAATTGTTTTGAAATGTTCATACTGTGAGTTGCTTGGATTAGAGACAGATAAGACAAGTATATATACGTCAAAAAGGGTTTGCACTAAAAGTAGTAGCAGGCCTCCTTTCGATGTGAATGTAAGGCTGAGCTTAGCATTTTTGTATGAAGGTAGAGGCTATTCAAGCATACAAAATTTTGCTATGATTATGAACATGCAACCTTTTTCCTGTGCTTCTTTCAAAGATCATATGGAACGAATCGAAACTGCTGTTGATGAGTCGACTGAAGTGATTTTGAACGAATGTCGAACTGTTGTCAAAGATACATACACAAGTTCATGTGTGGTTGAAGATCAACAAGTCGATAGTGACAGTGACGAAAACAGTAACTCTGACGACGACGAAGAAATGAATTGTGACAGTGACAATAGTTCTTATTTGATTTCTAATGACGAATTAGAAAGTGCAGCAAAAATTCGAACGGAGCAAGGGCTTGAAAAGAAACTGAATTTAGGTGTCAGTTATGATGGTTCGTGGCCTACCAAAGGTAGATCGCAAGTTGGTTTTGCCAGTGTAATTGATTTGGTTACTGGATTCATCATCGATTTTGATATTGCAACGAAGTTTTGCCAAGAATGTTCGTTCACAGCAGCTCTATTGGGTGAAGATTCGCCGGAATTCGAGTTTTGGTCGCAAGGTCATGTCGGCCAATGTCGTAAAAATCATTCAGGATCGTCAGGAGCAATGGAAGCTACAATTGCTGAAAACTTATGGAAACGGTCCGAAAATTATGGATTTCGCTATACGAAAATGCTTTCAGATGGGGATTCAAAAGCATTCACTCATGTCGCATCGTTGAATCTTGGAGAAGATTATAAAGTAGAAAAAGAAGAATGTGTCAATCATGTATCCAAAAGGTATTTATAAATTCGTAATTGTATCTTCGAAATTCGCGTCATATAATTTGATCACATTTATTTATTATCAATAACTATCCAGAGTCTATGCTGGTATAAAAAAAATTATAAAAGAAGAAAGGAGCAGAAAAGTCACTTTGGGAGGCAAAGGTCATGGTCAACTCAAAGACACGGCAATAAAAAAACTAACAGAATATTATAAAAAAGCAATCTATCGTAATAAAGGGAATATACAGGTATGTATGAAAACATTTGTACATAGTCCATATTCCTTACTATTTCATAATTTTATATCTAAAATATCATTTCACCTTTATTTACAGAATATGAAAGTAGCAATATATGCATCCATTTACCATTGTGCGTCTACTGATAACAAGCCTTAACATTTATGTTGCCCAGTAGGGGAGTCATCTTGGTGTTTTTACCAAAGAGCATTAGGGAAAGGAATCGAGCCTGGAGCTCACGAATCTAATGTAAAAACACCTATAAATGAATTTTGTTTGCAAAAAATTCTTCTTCTGTATGCTAGATTGACTGACGATTCTTTACTACTACGATGTGCGCGTTGTCAAACACAAAATGCGAATGAAAGTCTACACAGCATTATTTGGAACAGGTGTCCTAAAGGAACATATGTTTCTGATAAAAGAGTTAGAATGGCAGCAGCAATTAGTATTTGCGAATACAACAGTGGATGTAAGAGATTTTTGTCAGAAGTTTTGAAGAGATTAGGAATAGTAGAAAGTAATACAACTGGGCACTTGTCAACTAAAAAAGATACGAAAGCAGTGCAGCGATTCGAGGAAAGAAATTCAGCCAAGTATAAAGAAGTACGACGAAAAATTGAATTCGCAAAACAAAAAAGAGACGAAGATATACTCAATCGTGACGGTGAAAGCTATGGTGCCGGTATGTTTTGATGGATGCCTATTGTATGCGCATAAAGTATGTGAACTGCAATAAATGTAAATAGAATTCTGAAACTGACTAAGATATTTTGATTTTCCCTTTGTAGTATAGAAAATACAGTCAATAATACACAGAAATAGATATAAAAATCGATTACACATCTTCATATTTATTATACAAAAACGCTAGTGATGATTAAAAAAAAAAAAATAAAAAAGAAAAAAAAAAAAAGTGGCTTTCGAAAAAATGCTACTCCTCCCTCAATTTTTGAGATTTTGAGCTCAAAATTTTTTTGTATATAGTTTTTATTATTTTAAAGAATATAGCTCATGGGTTTTAAAAAATATTGATTCCTTCCACAAAAAAAAAAATAAAAACCCAAAAAAAAATTTTTTTTTTGTTGAAAAACGGCCAAAATAAGCATAAAAAATTTGTTTTTTTAATTTCTGATAACGCCATTCGATTCAGCGGGAAAAACTACGTTATAAATATAATTATCAGCCTCCTGCGATTTTTTTAAAGGTAGGCTGAAAATTCACCTGCCCCTCCCCCCCTTAATATCATTTATTTTTCAGTTGCAACGATTTGTAGATGAGAGCAGTCCTCAAGCACTGCAAGTCCGGGAGATAAAGGCGATTGTCCAACAAGTATCATTATAAAATTATATTAATTTATATTTTTTATTAATATTTAATTGTCTTTTCTCTTTTCAGTGGATTAAGGAATCTATGGCGGCCAGAATGATGGCGCACCAAGTCGCGTATCAAATTGACAAGATTGTCAATGATCGCGTGAAGGCAAAATTGAAACAACATAAGCGTGCAGACGCTATGAGGAAGCAGCAAGAATTCGCTCGATTGGAGCGGAAAAGGAAAACCGATTTAGCTAAAGCGGAGCAAGATGAACTTGCTGCGAAAGTTAAGCGAAGGCTTTCCAGCATAAACGAGATTGCTGCACCATCAACAACCGCTATGATAAATCAAGATAATGTACCATCTTCGAGGATGTCAACATCATTTGCGTCGGTGACATTATCATCATCATCAGTAACGTCGAGGTCAACATCACCAGCGACGTCAACAGCAACCTCATCTACAGCAACATCCGCAGGCTGTCAAAGAGACGATGCATAAATTAAAAATAATAATTAAAAAATTTTTTTACAGAAAAAAATTCCGTTGGTGAAGAACGTCGAGTGTGTTCGACGGAAAGTGATTTTGATTCCGGCCCAACCAACTATGAGGAAGCCGACTCGCCTCTCGAAGGCCGTCGGATCAAGAAAATTTAAATAATAATAATAATAATATTGAAAAAGAAAAAAAAACTGTATTTTTAATTTTGTAAAATTTATAAAAAAAAGTAATAAAATAAACTAAATTAAAAATCTAATAATGTATTAATTTACTTAGGATCTACCGGTGGGCCCTCCAACAAAGTGCCCCCCTTCCCATTCAGCTACTCCACCCACCTACCTACCCTCACTCACCCACCCACCAACATTCACCTACAGAGGTTGGTAAGGTAGAATGCTGTAGAAGTTGGTAGGGTATTTAGTAAGCTATATGATGGTCTCTCTCATTCTCCTTCTATAGTAGGGAGCATAATAAGCTTATGCTGGCTAAGTTTGGGCCCTCGGAGAGGGGGGTAGCGTCTCTAGCTTGTTAGGTACGTACGCCGTTTAGTGTGCATGTTTCTCTCTCTCTCTGTCTCTCTCTCTCTCTCTCTCTCTCTCTATGATTATAGGTAGTTTATATTAAATTCTAACAATATATATATATATTTTATTTTCTTTTTTTATTGAAAAGCATCGTGTACATTGATGTCTTGTTAATTTTAAACTAATTTTTTAACATCACTAATTGGTTTATATTGTACAATACGATCGTGTAATATTAAGCAGTAGGCTGCAGAATCTTCAGGAAAATCGGTACGAGTTTCAAATTCTAGGCGAACATCGACTGAGGCGCTTTTTAATGTTTCATTTTGTTTGGAGCCGTCTATAACTATTAACGGCACTTTATTAATGAAATCCTTTTTATTCAGTAACGGCTCGTTTTCTTTACCATAGTAAGCATTTTGAAAATTAGTATACATATCGTAGAGAACAGTAAACTGATTTTGATTGATATTTAAACTGAGATTTCCATACGGATAACATTGTGAATTGAGGAATAGCTTCATATTACTAATTTTTTTTTTTTTTTTTTTTTTTATGGTGGTAAAAAAACAGGATAAATCCTCATGGACCATAACGGTTGGAGTGTGACGGCAGTTCACCGAAGCTACCCACCTACACTCTCCCACCCGCCGTGTGACGTGACTCGCTGATCCTCTCAGACCGGGCTGTTTCAAGCGATCTATCAATCGAACGCAAGGAGCCTCCGGGTCGTCGAGGACCAGTTGACCGCCCAAATCCCGCTTCTCTTCAACCGGAGGGTAAACCATCCGGGGAAGAGTAGTAAAGTCCACCTACACCATTCTCCAGCGGGGAACCGCGTAAGCATTACTTCCCGCTGGAGAACCGCGTCAAGTCCTCTCGTTGTCCACGGGTCCTGTATCGTTTCGTTACGTCCGTTTATTCACATTCATCCATTTGTTCATACCATTTACTCTCGCATTCTTCTCGTCTAACACTCGACTTCCAGGCAACCGTCCGCCTTTTTCCCTCGTAGGATAGTCTCAACGTACGTTGCCGTTACCCTCCAGTAGTCTTTGTCTTGTAGCATCTTTGCCACACTGTTGTTGGGCGTGATGTTTCCAAGTGTCGTCTCCAGTCTTTGCCTTTCGTCGTTCCAGTGTGAGCATTTGAAAAATGTATGCTCTGCGTCATCACATTACTAATATTACAATGAACAAAATTACTAGAATTAACACTCGCTGAACTTTTACGTGTAGTTTCAAAAGCTAAAATAAAAAAGCGAGGCTTTTCCAATTGATTGGAAGTCTTAACACTCCAAACATGCTTTGATGTACGAGGTAATTTTGGATACTCATACATTTCCCAAGTACGATCATAGTAATTGCACGATCTCGTCCAATCTGATTAAGTAATTTGATTTTTTCTTTGTCTGCAACCATCACATATGGCATCAACCATTCAACCTTAGTTAAAGTAATTTTTTATCTAACAAAAAACACTTTTAACAAAGTAAAAAGTTGCATGAATGCTTTTGTAAAATTATAAAATTAAGTAATTAATTTACTCAAATCAATTTTTAATAGTAATGGTATCAATTACAATTTTTTATTACTTATCTTTGAAGTATATTATTTTTTATCGATCTGATTCAATACCAACAAATTTTTACAAAGTAAAATGTGGCGTTACTTTATTTCAGAAATAACCATTTACATCGAATTTGATTAAATATTGTTTTTAAAGCTTTGAAAGTAGTGAAATCTATCCAAAGGCGGCACGGATGCTATAAAAAATTACTTTCAGATGCTCTACATAATTTATTGAATAGTAAGTTAACTTTAGCATAGCTAATTTTATTCAAATAAATATTCAAATAACTAATCTACTGTTCAAAATCATTATAAAAAAGTATGGTCTATATTTATAAAGTTTTGGAAGAAGTGATAGAATGAAAATTAATGTTATAGTGTTATATGTAAACTTATGCGTTAAATGCTAGTCACCAATAATTTATACAAATTTTAGATAACTTTTATTCTTGCCGAGCCTCTTGCCTATTTATAATCGATGGAAATATAATACAATATTTTAATAAACAAATGTGTCTCATAAGTCCGAGAATTCCGAAATTAAAAGTGACATTTAAATTGTACGATTGTACGATCTAAACAATGAATTCCGCCTTATTTTCAAGAAAAAAGGATGGAATGAAATTGATGAAATGGCACCAATAATTTTATACAACTTGCAAAACAATATTGAGGATCGAGTTTCTCCGAACCGTTCAATAAAATTTCCATTTACTTATATTCTCTGCTTTCTTTATTGCTCCCCATTACACAACAGAAACGCTACAATTATTTAATCTACTTTTTTACGTGTTCATTCTGTAGACCACTAGGCGGATTTTAAGTATTTTTCTTTTACCGTTTACTAAACTAATTTCAGTAAACTATAAATTCATTCTTCTGAAGATTCATATTAACAAAATCTAGCTATCATCACTTGCAAACGTGATATTACTAAAGTTCTGTCAATTCTTATCCTAGTGCTGCAAAAATAATAAGGTTGTTCTTCAAACGATTCATATATAAAATATCTAGAAAATTGATACTATTGGCGAAGAGGCCCGGCAAGAATGAAAGTTATCTAAAATTTGTATAAATTATTGGTGACTAGCATTTAACGCATAAGTTTACATATAACACTATAACATTAATTTTCATTCTATCACTTCTTCCAAAACTTTATAAATATGGACCATACTTTTTTATAATGATTCTGAACAGTAGATTATTTATTTGAATATTTATTTGAATAAAATTAGCTATGCGAAAGTTAACTTACTATTCAATAAATTATGTAGAGCATCTGAAAGTAATTTTTTATAGCATCCGTGCCGCCTTTGGATAGATTTCACTACTTTCAAAGCTGTAAAAACAATATTTAATCAGATTCGATATAAATGGTTATTTCTGAAATAAAGTAACGCCACATTTTACTTCGTAAAAATTTGTTGGTATTGAATAAGATCGATAAAAAATAATATACTTCAAAGATAAGTAATAAAAAATTGTAATTGATACTATTACTATTAAAAATGGATTTGAGTAAATTAATTACTTAATTTTATAATTTTACAAAAGCATTCATGCAACTTTTTACTTTGTTAAAAGTGTTTTTTGTTAGATTTCACTTATTTCAAAGAAAGCTCAGGTCCAGTCTAGCACTGGCCGAGGTAAGACGTGTTTACGGTAGCTCTCTTGAATAACGTGTGTAATTCAAAGGCGTGCGTTTATACACTGCTATCTCGGTATTCGGGCTTCGGCCCAGTTCAGTGTGTTGTAAACTATAAGTGTTTGTGTTCAATCGTGTTAGCGATTGAGTCGCTTTCACGTTAAAAAAATGGGTGAGCCCTCAACCTTTCACCCCGAGCTTCCCGCAGTACCTGGGGGTAAAGCTCAATAAGATATCATTTCGTTTAATTTAAATGAATTCAAAAGTTCTAGTTATGCAAGTGTCACAGAAAATACGTGTATCCCTAAAAGAGAGCAGTGTTTAGTGATGATGTGTGAAGATGGTTTAAATCTTGGTGATTACACCAATGCAATTCTCGATAAAGTTAAACCAGAGAACATTATTTTTGTTTCTAAAGTTTCAAAAAATAGGATTCATATTTATTTTACGGACAAAAACTTTGTTACAAATATTACAGAAAATCAAGTTTACTTAACTATCAAAGAAAAAAAAGTCTATATCAGACCGTTAATCTCTAAAGATAAAAGGGTTATTTTTTCGAATGTCCCACCTACTATATCTAACAGTGCTATTGAATTCATTATTGATAAGCTGAATGTAAATAGAAATTCCAAAGTCTCTCATGTAAGAGCTAGCTTGGACAATCCTGACTTAAAACATGTGCTTAGCTTTAGAAGGCTAGTTTATGTTAAACTTGAAGACATGGAGAAAATTCCAAACATTTTAAAGCTCGATTATGAAAATTTGTCTCACTATATATACGTTAGTTTAGATGTAGTTAGGTGTTTTTTATGTAAAATGGAAGGGCATATTGCCAAAACTTGTGAGGCCCATATTATGGATAGTGAAGAAATAGTTCCTCCTACTATTGTATCTAACGATAACATGGAGCTAATAGAAAATTTCCCTACTATAAACACATCATTTGATAAGCCTACACCTTTGATTGAGCCTTCACATACCAAGCAACAGCAGTTGCTACGCGGTGTAAACAATCAAGAAACTAATTTCAAGCGGCCGCTGTCGAATTCCAATAGTGTAGCACCTTCCTATACTGGGAAAGGTGTAGGTACAGGTGTAGTTAAAAGTAAACAGAATGTACGTAAGAAAGCGAAGACTGAAATGGAGTACGAAAAAAAATTTTCTAAATTGGATGATAGTCTTAAACCCTGCCGTTTAGCGTTTAGTAAAATTGAAAATCTTTCATTTGATTTCGAACTTTTTGTTGACTTTGTTCAAAAAATGTATAAACGAGGTAATACAATCGAAGAAGCCAAAGTGCCGTCAGAAAATTTAAGTGATATAATTCGTACGATCGATGCTATATACGAGGTGTGATCAAAAAGTAAGGTGAATTTTTATTTTTCTCAAAAAATATTTATTTATTCATCAATTTTTATTTTATCTCCTTCAAAGTAATCCCCCTCGGATATAATGCACTTGTGCCAACGCTTTTTCAAATCCTCAAAGCATTTCAAAAAATCATTTTTTGTGATCTTGTTTAGTTCATCCTTCGATGCCGTCTTTATCTCCTCAATCGTGGCAAAACGCCGTCCTTACATGGGCCTCTTCAGTTTTGGGAACAAGAACAAGTCACAGGGGGCCAGATCTGGGGAATACAGTGCCTGTGGCATCGTTACTGTGTTGGTTTTAGCTAAAAATTCGCGCACAAGCAACGATGTGTGAGCAGGAGCGTTATCATGGTACAAAAGCCAATTTTTATTTTTTCACAAATTCGGACGTTTCTGGCGGATTGCTTCGCGCAAATTGCGCATAACTTGCAGGTAATATTCCTTATTTACTGTTCTACCCTGTGGCAAGAACTCATGATGTACCACGCCCCTGCAGTCAAAGAAAACTGTAAGCAAAACCTTTACATTTGATCGAACTTGGCGTGCTTTTTTTGGTCTTGGTGATCCAGAATGCCTCCACTGGGACGATTGAGTCTTAGTCTCGACGTCATAACCGTATACCCATGTTTCGTCACCTGTTATAACCCTGTTGAGTAAATCTGGATCATCGTTGACGTCATTCAGTAGCTCTTGGGCGATGCTCATGCGACGTTTCTTTTGGTCGAAATTGAGCAATTTCGGAACAAACTTCGCTGACACACGTCTCATGTCTAAAACACTCGTCAAAATTTATTGGCACGAACCAAATGAGATGCCAATATCATCGGTAATTCGACGATTTCCCAACACTATTTTCTTCACTTCTTCAACATTCTCATCAGTTGTTGATGTGCTGGGGCGTCCAGAATGAGGTTCGTCGTCGGTGTCTTCTCGGCCTTCTTGGAAGAGTTTATACCACTTGTAAACATTTTTTTGGCTTAACCTTTTAAAGACGGGAATTTTTACGTTAAAATTTGACTTTTTTTTTGCACAATATTTGTGCATAAAATGAAAGAATATGTCACATTGAGTGCCTGACAAAATTGGCGGTCGATATATCGACCAGTCCCGTCCTTAAAAGGTTAAAGTAGACTCACCGTATGCCACTTTCAGCATTTCAAGTGTTTTGGAACATTTGATTCCATTTTTCACACAAAATTTAATGCAAACTCTTTGATCCATGTTTTTAGACAGCAGCAAATCGTGGGGCACGCAAAACACTTCTAACCTTGATGCCTCTCACAAACAAACCAAACATACTACAAAGCTGAAATTTGGAACGTATGTTCTAGACGAGTGTACCGACATAACCAAATAAAAAAGTCGAAGATCGAACGGACGTAGCCCGCTAAATTTCAAAATTCACCTTACTTTTTGATCACATCTCGTATGAATATGTTCAAGGTAGAGGCACTAAGTCTAGGCTCACTCGCATTAAAAAAAAAAACTAGTTAAAATAAATTTTAACTCTAACGAATCGGAAAATATCACCGTTTTCGATAAAGCGCTCGAAACCAGCAGTAATTATAGTAGTGATATAAGTGATACAGAAGCAGAGAGTAAACATCACCTATATTATTCTTATCTTCGCTATTATAAATATTGACTATAAAGCGTTGCGCATTCTATATTGGAACGCGCGTAGTATTTCCAAAAGAACACACGATCTTCCCTCACTACTCAAAGACGTCGATGTTTTCGCTTGTGTAGAGTCGTGGTTCAAGGACGATGACGACACAACTAGAAGACAAACAAGAAAGGATGATGTGTTTGTGCCAGGTTTTGTACAAATTCGAAAAAATCGAACTCAATCTACAGGTGGCAGTATTCTTATAATGATACGCAAGTCAATAGCGTTTGTAGAAAGTCCGGTAATCTCCTCACGAAAGTATTGAAATTTGTAAAATCGAATTAACAAATTGTAATCCCATTTTAGAAATTATTGTTTGCTATAGGGCCCCAGGAAATCTATCTCAAAACATTTATGACAATTTACTCTCCTTAGTCGATATTAATTACGACACAATTGTTGTTAGGGATTTTAATGCCCACAACTTTATTTGGAATGGTAACAAAAATGACAATAACGGTATTTTTCTGGCAAATAGCATTGAGGATCAAAATTTCTATATACATAATCAAGATTCGTATTCATATAGAAATCCAAGAGATTGTTCTCTTTCCAATATTGATTTATTTCTTTCTACTTTAAATATTGCACATAAAATCAATATAAATGTTTTTGACGATACCTGGGGGTCAGATCACTTTCCCATTATCTGTGTAGTTGATTTAGAGAAAAATATATACCGCAAAAAATCATTCAAAATTAAGTCTCTATGGACTAATTGGAAAAAATTCAATGATACGTTACATGCTAATGTCGAACAATTTAATTCTGAGAAGTTTATTAGCGCTCCTGCTCATGAAAAATACAATACCGTGTTAGATTTTATTACTTTAAGTCTCAAAATAAGCACGCCGGAAAAAAAGATTGTAAATAGCTCTAAACATAAAAATCCGGCCCCGTGGTAGGCCAAAGAATATGATAAAATGATAAGACTAACAAGGAAGGTACCCGAGGTGTACCTCAGCGATTTTCTTGAAATTGTGATATGTTGTAGAACATCAACAAATATTTGACGCGTATTTTTTTATACGTGCCCATAAGCCTATTTAAGGGGTGAAACCCACCCTTCAAGTTCACCCCTAAAAACAAATTTTTTTTTAATTTCTCGAATACAATTCGTAATTTTTTACTGAAACAAAGTGGGTAACACTTGTTATTGAAAAGCACATATTTATGCATTGTTTTTAGTCATCAGACTCGTAACCCCCGTTTTTTATTAATGAAAAACTATATTTGATGACCATTTTTTTCTCTATACACATTCCAAAATCTGTTAAATCTTGACAAAATTAATTGTTTTATGCACAATAATCAAAAATAAAGTTGACCTATTCCGGCATTTTCAAAAAAAAAATCCCTTGAGGGGGTGAGCTACCCCTAACATTTATACTATTATATTTCATTATTCCATTACGATATCATGGTGTAAATCTCTTGGATACTATTAAAATTGTTAAGTAGTTGATGTAGTTTGAAATTTTCTGAAATCAGCCCTTACAAATGAATTAATCCCTAAAACTCAATCTCAAGTATTATTTTTTCATTACTTGAAAATACCCTAGGACTATTCAGTGGCGTAAAACGTGTAATAATATTAGTTCACATCCTTGGTATTGAATTAGAATTCTTCACCCCACTAATGTATCAACCCCTATTTTTCAATAAAAAAATGACACCCTTTTCCATATGAAAATACTAGTTTCTTGAGTTTGACGAAAAAAATTTTGGCAGTATGCACAATATTCAAATACGAAATCGACTGTTCTCACCTTAATAAAAATAACCTATAATAAGGGGTGTACCAGCCCCACAGGAGATATTGTCGTATCTCTATGATTTTATTCTTTTTCTATGGGACTTTCAAAAGTAATAAAATATTAATGATTCAAAGTACAAAAAAATTTTAAATTTAATATTTCAATAGTTTCGAGTTTTAATGTTACTTTTTATAATCCTGGCAATAATGATAATCATTAAAAAAATGTTTCCAGCATAATGATTTCTTACACCAAGAGCATCTTACAATTGCTGAGTTAGAGCAACCAGGAACTTCACAACGCTCATTGCAATCATTACCAAAACTAAAATCTACGGGGTTATCAAATTTATCTGGCTTTGATTCAACGTAGCCACTTTTATACCATGAATATTTGAATAGGTTATTGTATCCAGGAGATGACAATTGATTATGTACCAAGGATTGGAGCTTTATAATGTTATTTCTTTTATGAAGTTCTATATCCTCATTCATTAATGTTATACTGTCCTCGAAGCGACGGACGTAATTTGTCCACACTCGGAAGCCGAAAGCATCTAGTGGCTGAATTTTGCCTGTTGTTCCTTTTGGAATTATTTTTACATCAACAATTTTGTTTGGAGGTGCTGCTTCCTTTACAGCATCAGGGCAATGCCCACTGCACGAATCAATTAATAAGACACTTGAATGCCCAACATTGGGAAAATACACATCCTTCAGCCATGTTTTGAAATGTTCTGTAACCATTGAAAAAACTCATTTTTATTCACATGACATAAGTTAAAAACTGTAATCATCAATAATAAATATCATACCTGAAGTCAGTTTGCCAGAAGCGGAAGGCATCACGTAAACATTTGATGGCTTGAATAATTTGGATTCTACTACCGGTCCAAAGGTTCCTTCACTTTCTTTTAAAACAATGAATAATGGGGAAAGCAGTCTCCCATCACCTGAAATGAGTGGTTGAATTGTGTAACTGTGAGTCGTCGAACTTACAGATTCTACAAGACATTCAATTTGCTTTTCGCCTTCAATAGCTAGTGTTCTTCCCGAGTGCATTTCAATTTGAAATCCACTCTGATCTGAATTGTAAATTGATTCCAAACCTTTGCTTTTAATTATTTTTTTCACATCTGAAACAAAATCATCAGCTGTTTTTTGTAAATATTCTCTCCCTTCAACAGTCTTTTTTGTTACGAATTTATTTATCTTTCTGCTGACTATTCTGTGAGCCTTTTTAAAATTTTGTAGCCAATGACGTGATGCTTTAAACCTTATATCTTCATGTCCAACGATTTTCTGAGCTTGTAATGCCCATTTTTGTAAATCTCTATCGTGAATTCTATAACCGGCATCGGAAGCCGACTGAAAATTATCTAATACAAATTTATTGATTCTTCCAATTTTTTCTTTATAAGTGCCTCCTTTATTCAAAGTATGCGCCCATCGTTTCAACTGTGTAATTGATTGGACTCTTCGAAATCTATGCTGCACAGTTTGCAGAGCGAGATTTTTCGTAACTCCGCTTCTCCAATAGTCCACAGCTTTTCGTTTGTAATCCCAAGATAGATCTTCTGTATCCGCTGTACATACTAGTGAGTGTTCATCAACATCCGCTGACCAGATTTTATCAATATCTTCAACAATATGCATTTCAGTATCCTTAAATGGTTCTTGAAAAGCTAATGTAGATTCCACAATGAATTCTAGATCCTCAAAGTTATTTATACAATCAAGTAATAGTTTTTCTATATTATCTTTCAAAGCAATTTCATCTTTAGTAATGGGACTATCTTGTATATTCATAGCTTGAAAAGATAATAATAATAATTGTATAACATTTATAGGATTAATAGTCATTTTTCCAATACCTAGAAATAATAATTATTATTTGTTTTTTATATGATGAAATCCGAAGCGCATTAATTTGAATATTTTTTTACAAAGTCAGGCAATAATTTTTAATATCATTTAAATCAACATTACATTGACAATTACGTATCAATTTCATTTCTAATTTCTTCGAACGATAATTGAATATTGAAAATTCCAAAATTTCTTGTCCATCTTTGATCCCTCACCAATTCTGGAAAAAGACCACATAAAAATATGAAGTATTGCATTTTATAACTCTTTATAAGCTATATCTAAATCACTAATTAAAAAATTATTTTCGTCAAATACGATGTGAGTATGAAAATTTTTGAGCTTTTTTCTTCGGAAAAATATTTAATTCAAAAATGTAGAGTAAAAAAAATGATGAAAATAATTTTTTATGGTTTCTTTACATAGGGCTTGTAAAGAGCTGTAAAATAGAGTACTTTCAATTTCTGTGCGTTTTTTGAAAAATGGCGAGGGCATGTATACAATATCTATCAATTACCGCGTTAAGAAATTTTACGCAAAAGGAAATTTTACTTACAATCAGGAAATAAGTATTGACCAAAAATTATATGGTAGAATTAATATGTACGAATTCCAAAATACTATGTTATACTTTGATGAAATTTGAAGTTTGAAATTTGGTTGCACATTTATTGGATTCCAATGTAATTTCTTGTAAATTCAACAAACACTGCACTCACAATTAATATACTGATTCAAACGAGCTCGATGAAGCTCTGACTAAAGACTGATGATGAGAGGTAATATCGAGTATTCGAGTGTTGTTTTGGCGAGCTGATTGTGAGTTCAAGAGTGTGATCGCATCGTCGAAAAAGGTCTTATCTATCCAAAACATAGCAAGACGATAATTTAACCGTTGAGGTTTTTCCGACCGTCCGATCTCGACAACAACAACAAGAAAATGATAAATTTAATCTTATCTTGTTATTTTAAGCTGTTCACTTCTCTTAATTTGTTTTCCAAGCGTTTATACGTTTATTCTTCGTATGTATTTATTCGATAATTAGTTAGTTCTTCTTGCTTTGAATCATTAATATTTTATTACTTTTGAAAGTCCCATAGAAAAAGAATAAAATCATAGAGATACGACAATATCTCTTGTGGGGCTGGTACACCCCTTATTATAGGTTATTTTTATTAAGGTGAGAACAGTCGATTTCGTATTTGAATATTGTGCATACTGCCAAAATTTTTTTCGTCAAACTCAAGAAACTAGTATTTTCATATGGAAAAGGGTGTCATTTTTTTATTGAAAATTAGGGGTTGATACATTAGTGGGGTGAAGAATTCTAATTCAATACCAAGGATGTGAACTAATATTATTACACGTTTTACGCCACTGAATAGTCCTAGGGTATTTTCAAGTAATGAAAAAATAATACTTGAGATTGAGTTTTAGGGATGAATTCATTTATAAGGGCTGATTTCAGAAAATTTCAAACTACATCAGCTACTTAACAATTTTAATAGTATCCAAGAGATTTACACCATGATATCGTAATGGAATAATGAAATATAATAGTATAAATGTTAGGGGTAGCTCACCCTCTCAAGGGATTTTTTTTTTGAAAATGCCGGAACAGGTCAACTTTATTTTTGATTATTGTGCATAAAACAATTAATTTTGTCAAGATTTAACAGATTTTGGAATGTGTATAATGAAAAAAATGGTCATCAAATATAGTTTTTCATTAATAAAAAACGGGGGTTACGAGTCTGATGACTAAAAACAATGCATAAATATGTGCTTTTCAATAACAAGTGTTACCCACTTTGTTTCAGTAAAAAATTACGAATTGTATTCGAGAAATTAAAAAAAAATTTGTTTTTAGGGGTGAACTTCAAGGGTGGGTTTCACCCCTTAAATGGGCTTATGGGCACGTATAAAAAAATACGCGTCGAATATTTTTTGATATTCTACAACATATCACAATTTCAAGAAAATCGGTGAGGTACACCTCGGGTACCTTCCTTGTAAGAAAAGCTGCGTATAGAAAATGGACATTTAGTAAGAGTTCGTGCGATCGTATTACATATAATAAAATGAATTGTTTAGTAATTAAAACGTTTAGGCAAAAAAAATCCGAAAGCTTAAAAAAGTTTGCAGAAATAATTGATCTTAACGCTAATCCATCATATGTGTGGAACCGTTGCAAAATTCTTAAAGATAAATGGGTTAAAATTCAGCCGGTAAATGTCAATAGCAATCTACAAAACTCTGATAACACTAAAAAAACATTAGATAGAATTGCTCCCCCTTGGTGTGAAAATAATCCTGATTATTTACCTATTTGCAATGATAGTAAATTTTTCGATGAACCTTTTAATATATAGTATTTGAATTTAACTCGGTTTTAGAGTCAAAGAAAAATAAATCAGCTGCCAGCATGGACGGAATAGACTACGAAACGCTCAAAAACTTACCGGAATATTATAAATACCTGTTGCTAAATATATTTAATGAAATGTATGTAAATAATAGATTCTTGGAATAATTCGTTTATTATATTCCTAGACAAACCAAATGGTAAAGGTGTAAGACCTATTTCGCTTACGCCTAGTTTGTGCAAACTGTTTGAATCGTTAATTAAAAATAGATTACAATGGTTCTGTGAGCATTTCAAAATACTACCTAATAGCCAATCGGGCTTTAGAAAAGGTCGATCTTGTATAGATAATTTAATCGATTTAACCCTTAAGACTGAAAAAGCTCTTACAAACAAAAAAGATATGATTTCTGTAGATATTGATGTTACCGATGCGTATGATAATGTCCATAGTGATATTTTACTTGATAAATTAGCCTCTATTGGTTGCTCGAAATCGCTAATCCTGTTCGTCAAATTCTTAACAAGACGTAGACATATTTATACAGATTCTCTTAAAAACGAATTCAGATATACCTTTAGAGGTGTTCTGCAAGGCGGGGTTCTTAGCCCCTTACTATATATTATATATGTCAAGGATGTCACGGTTGGCGTTCCCGCAAGTGTTACGGTTTCATTATTTGCCGATGATATCAAAGCGTATTGCAGCTATGGTTCAGCAACAAAGTCTATTGGTCTTGTAGAAAAAAGTGTTTCTATTATTAGCAAAAATTTATACGAGCTGGGATTAGAGTTGGAACCCTACAAAAGTTTGCTATTACATATTAATAACAAAGGTATTAAGCCAGAAGAAACTTGTATAAATATTGTTATAACCACTACTAATTAATGAAATAAAATACAACGATATGTAAAAGAAACTAAAACTTGTATTAGAATCGTTGAAAATAGCGTGTGTATATAATATCAGCTCATGAACACAACTAACTAACTAATAATAATACAGATTACTTAGCAACCAAACAATCACTTAGTAACCAACAAATTGGAACGTATCGAATATACTACATTGCTCCTCCTTCATTCAAATTGTCGCCCCGACACTAAATAAAACAAAATACTCAGAAATCTTGACTCTTGAACCTTGAACCTTGAATCGTAAACCTTGAACCAAGATGTCAACTTTGTCAAGCGAGTTTATTCTTCCGTTAACGAACAGAAGCCCGTGTCTTGAAAAGCTTCAATCTTAAACCTTGAATCTTCAATCTTAAACCTTGAGTCTGTTGTGTAATGTTGTAGTGTATAACGTGTTGGATTTTTACAAGGGTGGGGAATTATCATGCTGTGGACCTCACCTTGTATATTACCTTGACATTCGTCTTATATCTCACGGGAAAAACGACAGCTCAAAATAACCGTGAGAAAGGTAAGTGTGTTACCTATCGTGGTATGTAGCTAACCTATCAATATGTACAATCTTCTTTTTGTGTTTTGGTGATTGCTGGATGCAGAAAACCACGTCGTTAATCTTTTTGACGATTCTGTAAGGTCCTACCCAAGTACTCTGAAGTTTTGGTGTTTTTCCTTTGACTTTGCGAGGGTTAAAGAACCATACTTTTTGGTTTACTGGAAAATGAACATGTCTAGCTGTCTTATCATAAGTTTTCTTTGTTCTTTGAGAAGCAATAGCGATGTTTTGTCGTGCCGAATTGTGTATAGTGTTAAGTGTTGATTGTAACTGTTGTACGTAATCAGTAGTTAACAATTCTTCTCGGTTGGGAGGTGATCCTCGTAATAAATCCAACGGAAGTCGTAGATCGGCACCAGTGTACATTTCAGCTGGTGTAACGCCGGTGGTAGCATGAGTCGAGGATCTGTAAGCCAAAAGATATAAGGCAACCCACCGATCCCAATCTTTTTGATTATCTGCGATGTATTTAGATAAATAGTCTAAAATTGTTTTGTTCTGTCTTTCTACTTGTCCATTTGATTGCGGGTGTAGGGGTGTTGTTCGTGTTTTCTTAATACCTAACAGATCAGATAACTCTTTTATTAAAATAGCATCAAAATTAGTGCCTTGATCAGTATGGATTTTTAAAGGAACTCCATATCGACATACAATTTCTCGAACAAGCACTTCAGCAATAGTTTTTGTTCGCATATTAGGAAGAGGAAAAGCTTCTACCCATTTCGTAAAACAATCAGTTATAACTAACAGATACTTATTTCCTAAAGAAGAAATTGGAAAACGGCCTAAAATATCCATTTGAAGTCGTTCAAATGGTAATCCTACATTATAAATCTTTATCTGATTATGACCTTTATCAGATGGACCTTTTCTAGCAACACAAGTGGAACAAGACTTACACCAATTTTCAACATCTCTTTTATAAGAAACCCAATAAAATCTTTTACGAATCTTATCTAAGGTTTTATTTACACCAAAATGACCTCCTGACGGAGAATCGTGAGCTTCTTTCAAAACGATATTGGTAAAGTCTTTCGGTACAATCAATTGAAGAATTTTGAACTTCAAATTTGGGCTAATCCATTCTTTATATAAGATATCATCTACAACTAACAACGAATCCCATTGAGACAAGTATAATTTTATAGATTCATCCTCCGAAGAAACATCTTGCCATAAAAGTTTGATGTTATTCTTTTTACAATTTAAAATGGTCTTAATGACATTGTCCTGATGTTGACGTTTTCGCCAATCAGTTAATGAAGACTCTTCAAAACAAATACGACCTACAGTACAACTATTATTTAAGAATTTAAATTCTAATTTCGAACAATAAGTACAAGATGAACTGTTACAGGGTCTTCTCGAGAGTCCATCTGCATTACCATGCGAAATACCTTTACGATGTAAAACTTGAAAGTCATATTGATCAAGTTTTCCTATCCATCTTGCTAATTGACCATCTAAGTCCTTAAACGAAAGTAGCCATGTTAAACCAGAATGATCAGTTCTGATGAAGAAAGGTCGACCGCATAAATAAT
Organism: Phymastichus coffea; assembly: GCF_024137745.1. Lineage (NCBI taxonomy): Eukaryota > Metazoa > Arthropoda > Insecta > Hymenoptera > Eulophidae > Phymastichus > Phymastichus coffea. The sequence goes on along the minus strand of NW_026706812.1, from coordinate 5,493,614 downwards.
GATGAAAGTTTTTTACAGAATCTATAACTGCTAGTAATTCGCGACGAGTTACACAATAATTTCTTTCTGCCTTATACAAGACGCGACTATAATAACCTATAACGACTTCTCTATTATCCTGATTTTGAGAAAGGACAGAACCTAAACCATTATTAGAAGCAACAGTATCCAACAGAAAAGGTGAATTTAACCGAGGAAAAGCTAAGATAGGTGGCGAAGACAGAGCCTTTTTCAGATTTAAAAATGCAGTTTGACATTCATCCGTCCAAACAAAAATATTTTTCCGATCTGCCAAATTGTACAAAGGTTTAGCTATAGAAGAGAAACCTTTAATGAAACGCCTATAATAAGAACACAATCCAGTAAAACTTTTAATTTGATCTTTATTTACTGGAATCGGCCATTGAGTTATCGTTTCAATTTTCTTAGGATCTGTTTTCTTGCCGAATTCGGACACTATATGACCAAGATATTCTACTTCACGTTGGAAAAAATTACATTTCTCTTTATTTAATCTCAAATTTGCTTGCCGAAAATCAGTAAGAAGTTGTGAAAATTTATTCTTTTGAGAAAAATTCAACTCTTTTGAATTTTTCTCAAGTAAATCTTGTAGTTGAGCAGGAAATTCAGTACTTAATTGTATAATTCTAGAACAAATGTTTTGGTTAACGTTAGTCCTAACAGAGTTTGGAACATCAGAAAAAATGTCATTAATAGAATCTGCAGTTCCGGAGTTATTCAAAAAATCGCAGCCAAGTATACAATCATCGATTATATCGGCAACAAAAACTATCATACGAACAGAATATTTACCTAAACAAATCTGAACAATAGTCTTAAATTTAATAGGAACACTTTCACCTGTAGGGTATTTCAAAGAATCCTGAATGAGAGGAATGCAAAGGCAATTTTTGTCAACAAATTTTGAATTCAAAATAGAAACATCTGAACCTGAATCAATTTTGAGTATGCAAGTCTTATTATCTACCGTGCCTTCGAATTCAAAAGTTTTAAAATTTCTAAGAACTCTACATACCCGAGGAAAAGGAGTAAATTGAGGAGCTCTTACATCAGTAGTTAAACTCGCTCCCGAAAGTCTAACAATATTCAGTTTTCCTGTTGAGAGTTCGGGCAGTGTGTATGAACGTGGCCTTTTTGTTTACAAGCAAAACATTCAACGTTTTTAAGCCAATCCTTAACGTTGAAATCCTTAGCTTTTCCATTCGGAGCTTTGAAGTCAGTTTGTTTGTCTGATATATTTTGCGATGAAGTTTGAGATGTTTTAATCTCATTCTTTTGTGAAAATGAAGTCCTATTCTGTTCCCTGATAGTTTTAATTTCTTGTGCTCGAGATAAGGCAATCTTTAATGACGTAATTTTTTCTAACTGAAGTATTTCTTTAATCCCTTTATTAAAAATACCAGTGATGAATTGAGAACAAACTATTTTATCCTGAACTTCACTAGAACATTCCGAATAAGCTAAAGTAGCTAATCTTTCAATATCAGCAGCCAAAGTCGGAAAATCTTCTCCTAGTTTTTGACATCTGGTGTGAAAGAGTGAATAACTAATAGATTCTAAATGTTTGTCCCCGAATCTTTCTTCTAATTTCTGTATCAGTGAATGAAAAGTTATTGTTTCAGATGTCGGATAACTTCTAAGAATAGATCGAGCATCACCACGTAAGCACGAACCTAAAACTACCATCTTTTTATCATCTGTCCAACGATTAGCTTTTGAAATAAGCTCAAACTGACACAAAAATTCGCAAAGTGGTGCTGAACCATCGTATGTATCGACTTTTAGAGTGTAACCTATCCCTAGATCTGTGAGTGGAATCGGTGTATTCGTTGCTGGATATGCTTGCGCGAGGTTGGGTTGAGCATGTGACAAAATACGTGTGTTTGTGAGGTTAGAAGGATAGCGACTTAGCTGGTTGACTTCCTGACGAAGTCGGTTGAACTCTCGACGAAGCTCAGAGAAGTCTGTATTACGCGCACGCAGCTCTGTTACGAGACTCTGCTCTTGGCTGGCCTGTAGCTGTAGCGCCTCTTCAAGTTCACAGCGTTGAGCTTTTTCAGCATCCAGCTGAGCGCGCAATGTTGTCACTTCTTGAAGAAGATCATCGGACATTGCTCGCGACTCGCTCAACGACAGCAATGCCTCTTGCAGAGCCGAATTAGCGGTCGATGCAACAGCAGGAAGTACAGGGTGCAGTGCAGGAGTATCTGAAGGGCCACTTAAATTCGGAAAAAATAAATTAGTACCTGTATGTTGGGTTATGTCTGTGACATCCGATTGTTGTTCGAAATGTCCTTGTGTATTAGTGGCGATATCAGAGGCAGCAGCTATTGCAGCAGCAACCGAAGCGGCATCAGCAACATGCGGAGCAGCAATATTCGTCGTAATTGTATTAGCGCTTGCCGCTGCCTGCGCTCTTGTCCTCGGTGGTGTCCGGTGTGTAGACATAGTTGAGATTCAAACTTAATAGAAGAAACAAATGTCGGATCCCGGATGAGCCCCCAAAATGTTATAACCACTACTAATTAATGAAATAAAATACAACGATATGTAAAAGAAACTAAAACTTGTATTAGAATCGTTGAAAATAGCGTGTGTATATAATATCAGCTCATGAACACAACTAACTAACTAATAATAATACAGATTACTTAGCAACCAAACAATCACTTAGTAACCAACAAATTGGAACGTATCGAATATACTACAATATTAATAATCATGTTATCAAATCTAGTGAATCAGCGAAATTTCTAGGTATCATTTTTGATTACAGATTTACGTTCGAAGCTCACATAAATACGATCACCCAAAAATGTTCAAATAGAAATAATATTATTAAATTTCTTTGTGGTATCCATTGGGGTTCCCACCCTAGCACGTTAATCTCACTATATAAAAGTTTCATCCGATCAATTATTGATTACGGTAGTTTCATATTCTATCCTAAAGCTAAAAAATTTCAGGATGCCTTAGAAAAAATTCAATTAGACAGTCTCAGGCCCTCTATGGGCTATCGCAAAACTACTTCGACTAATGTAATTGTTGCTGAATCAAAGCTGCAAACTATAGCTGAACGAACGCGCTTTTTAGCTAAATGTTATTTAACTAAAATTCTTTCTAATTCAAATCTTCTTGTTTATAATACAATACTTGATTATCTTCAATTTCTAAATAAATGTAGTAATCTCAAAACTCATCGCTTTATAAACTCTTGTATAATGGATATCAGTAAGCTAAATATTATAGCGCATAAAAATTTAAATTTATACTGTTATGATTATAAAACCACTGTTACAAGTATTGACATTAATGCAGACTTAGGTTATAGTCTTAAAATAAGTAAAGAACCAAATAAAATCTTAGATAAGCATGCCAAAGATACCAATTCTCATATTATTTATACTGACGGCAGCAAGAAGGGAGGTGACTCCGCAGGACTTGGAGTCGTATACCCGGAAAAAAAACTAAAAATAGGATTAGCTATTCCAAGTGCTTGTTCCATATTCACAGCGGAATCGATAGCCATATATATAGCGCTTCAACAAGTTGAGCGTAGTAATCACTCTAAATTTATTATCGCTTCTGATTCATTAAGTGCTTTGGTCTCTTTAAAATCAGTTAAGTTAAATGCTAAAGTCAATATCCATATCCTGAAAAGCAAGCAATTGTATAATTCCATACTCATCAAAAGTCCTGCTAAGTTAATAAGCTTCTTGTGGCTGCCATCGCACATTGGTATTAAGGGCAAGAAGCGGCGGATGCTTTGGCCAAGTCCTACCTAACAATAAATCCTAACAATTCTATTACTGTTCCATATACAGATTATTTTGAGAGTTTTAAAAAAATATCATATGATAATATCATGAAGTACTGCAAAGAACAAAGTTTATTTGAAGGCAAGAAATTTTTCAATTCGTTGCACACAAAGTCTAGGAAAACATGGTTTCACAACATTCACACTAGCCGAAAATTTATAACTACCATCAACAGAATTAGGGCTGACCATTACAACTTAGCCGCCTCGTTGTATAAAGTCAATATCGTAGATAGCCCAATGTGTGCTCATTGTGGTGATTATGAAGAAGATCTCAATCATTGTGTCTGGCAATGTCCATTATTTGATAAAGAAAGATCTGTTCTTATTGATAAATTAAAGAGACTAAAAGTAAATTTACCTTTAAATTGTGATATATTGTTAGAATCTCCTAAATCTATCATTGTAAAATATTTAGTTCATTTTCTTGAAGAATGTCATAATTTAATATAACCAATTTTTGTATAATATTGTTACACACCTTTTAACTCAATAAAGATCAGCCGAGGTAAGTCTCTCATTGAGACTTGAAAGGCACCATATAAAAAAAAAAAAAAAGTAAGCTCTAAAATTAATAGATTCATGTAAAACGTAGTTTATGGTTGTTTGCTAACTAGTAAATTTTTTTGTATAATTATTAATTTATTAATTATTAATTAACATTTTTGAATTTTACTTTGAAAACTACTTAAAAATGTTAATTGATTATATATATATTTTTTTGTAATTACATTGCTTTTTTTAATTATACACTGTAGAAATATTGAAAAAAGTCGTACATACATAAACACATATATTACTTAATAAAATAGAAAATGGAAATTTATTAAAAATGCATGTTTCCCTAAGGAAAAAAACTAAATATATATGATAGAATTTTACATAATAAATCATAGAAATGAAATTATAATTATTATATTCTTTACAAAATTAATCACTTTTTTTTTGGTGCTTTAATTTGTTCTAAAAATATTATATATGGGTCAGAATAACATCTTTTTAAAAAAGTGTGCGCACGGGGTCAACCGATCGGCCTGAAACTTGGAATATATATTCTGCATTACAAAAAAGTAAATTTCCCCAAATTTCAGCCCTCTAGGTCCAAAATAACGCCCTCAAGACTGTTTTAAATTCGAAAAATCACCTTTTTTAAGCCATTTTCGGTCCATATTCAAACACCTCCCAAATCTCAAGTTTTTAAGCTACAGAAACGGGCGGGGTCGCATTTTCTTCGTCTCTTTAAGGGCTTTCCAACGAAGTAATATAAGATGAAGGTTTTACCAATACCAAGAAGCCTAGAGGCTTGTAACTGAACTGTAATTTTCACGTTTTTCGCTGATCTTTAAAGTCCTGTAGTATCGTTGGTTCTCAATAATTCTCATTTTTGAACGACAGTATTGGATAGCTCTTGAAAAGACAAAGAAAATGCGATCCCGCCCGTTTTTCTAAACCTAAATGCAAGGGAGCTACGTCTTGTCAAAGTCAGCAATTTTCGCTGTAAATAGCGTTCTAGGCTAATTTTGAACCCGTCGGAAATTTTTCTATCAAGCTCGAGCGAGCTGAAAATTTCAGGGAATACTTATTAAGTGTTCCCAAACAAGGTCCAATATGTTTGACGGAGTATATCGAGCGTTTAGTCCTACTATAAATCCACTAAAATATCCGATTTTCCTCTTCCCGGCAGTTAACAAAACAAGCATGGGCAAGCTATCTAATGAATTTCTTGTGGCCTCCAAAATAATCCTTGTTTTCGGCTTATTACAATCAAGGGACTGCGTGAAATAAGGGCCCTCAATCGCAATGTGGATCTATCAATTGAGTTTTTAAAAGTACCTCCAACTGTTTATCAACATTCTTGATTATTGTTGCTTATTCGAAAAATGCCGATTCAAATTAATAAATTGTGCATTTTTTGTGAAGAAGAAATCTCGAAAATTTCAATATATATATATATATATATATATATATATATATATATATAAATGTATATATATATATATATATATTTACATTTATATTCGATGAAAGTACAACAAATGCTCTTCCATCACTTTTGTAAGGGGTCGTCGTTACACATTACTTGAATTCATAAACAAAATGAATTTTAACTAAAAATAACTTACAGCAATCATTCATCCAATTATTTTTTAATAATAGTTTTCTTAAAATTATAAACTAATCTTAACGGTTTCTTTATTTAAATCAAAAGAATATAGTTTGACTTTCAAAGTATCTTTATCGATGGGTTCAACATAATGGATTTTTCTAGTTCCAGTCACAGTTTTTGCAGAATTGAATCTTTTGGTTAGTTTCTTGTTCCATGCTACAATTTCACTCTCATTAACATAAAAGCATCTGCAACGTAATACAATTTTATTTAGTTACTTATTCACAACATGAATCGTGAAAACAAATCTTACCGAACAGCTAATTTGAGTGTACTCAAGTGGTTGTACATTTGAATTGCATTCAAAATTTGAGTTCCTTGTTAAGAGGCTTTTCGAATCAGCCGTTTAATAAATCCTCCTATGCCATCACATACGCTCTTTCCGTGTGAAGTAGCGAAGAAATTATATTCTTCTATTATTATTCCGAAGTCTTCTGCATGGAAGCACAAGTTAATAAAATGATTCCTATAAGAAAGATCATTTGAATTAGGGTGGGTAGATATGTAAACTGTTAAGATAATCTCTTTAAATTAATATTAATAAAAGTTGATTAACAAAATTATAAAATAATAAAAAATTTATTAAAGAATGTGAGCTTACTTGTTTTTAAATTGTGTCGGGGCACCATCAGAAAAATGAATTAATTTTTTAATCCAAGGAAATTTTATTTTGATGTCATCTATTATTACTTTCATGAATTTATTAATCGAGTAAGCCCGATGAACTAAACTTTCTGAAATTACGCAAAATGTTTGATGTTTTAATTCATCTGATGTTTCCTCTTTGTAATACACTGCTGTAGTAAATAATGTGGCAGATGAATTGTTAAAGTAGAATCCTTGAGTTGAATTTTGACTTATGTATGCATAGTTTTCGGCGAAATCCATAATAAACAATCCATTATCTTTGCCTAAAGTCTTTTTACAATGTACGAAATAATCTTTTTGAGCCGAAGAGACAAAGTGATGATCAGTAAGCTTATAAATATCCTCAACTAATTCATCTAAAAAGACATTGAAAGGTTCTATGAAGTTCTTGAGCGAAACTCGTTGATTTGTTGATTCTTCTGAAGTATTATTTTTTAATGATACAGAAGTCCATATACTATAAGATATATCATTTATATTCTGATCATTTATTTTAGACAATAGAAACTCACGAATTCCATTTTGCTTAAGACAATCATCACATTTTTTTAACATGCATTTTTTTTCTTCAACAGAGCATACGCCAGCCACCATAGCTTCTTTGTAATTTAATGATGGCAATAGTGCAGATAATTTCAACTTTACATTTTGATGCTCTTGGCAAACACATATGTTGTGTGTGCCAGGTTGTCCTGCAAAAACACATTGCTCAGGTTTACATTTAGCAAAATATGCTAAACATGGTACAGTTTCGTAATTTCTGTCATCAATCGAATTCTTGTAGAGATCTGATATATCATGAATTATAATTCTTTTTTGTTCAAGTACGTCTGGTTCGCCAGGTTTTTTTATGGTTACATATTCCTTCATGCCACTGCACATTATACTATTTTTATCGTCTAAATAATAAGATTCAATATCTTGTTTCACCTCAAGGGGAACTCGAAGATATGATTTTTGTACCTTGCGACCAAGAATGCCTGAAAAATAAAATATAGACACAAATTGGCTCGGAGCAACATAAAATAAATCAATAACTATTATTATTCCGACTGTTATTTAAAAAAATTATTATTAGTAGAACGATTAAACATAACTCATAACCAGTAAAAATGTACTCTTTTGAATAAAATTAAAGGATTGCGAGCTATGTTTTTATGTTATTTTCAGAAAAGTGTTTGATAATTTTTAGAAACAATATCATTATAAAAAATAGCGACGTTCATACGAAAACTAGAACTTTTGAGAACTAATGAAAATTTGCCTTATTCTAAATTACGTACGAATCTTGAAATAGTTATGAAGAAGCAATTTCTGACTGTGATTGTCGAAATTCAACAATTTTATCGGTTGCTATTTTTCTTACGAGATTTTTAAGATAAGTTTGAAATCACCGAACTTTGTATGAAATTCTAGAAGTGCTAGTTCTAGTATGGCACTTCCATAGAATTATTGAACAATAATATTTCTCGAATATTTCACAATTTTATCCAACTAGAACTTCAATTTTCAAAATTTTCTAAATCTATTTTAAAAAGTTTTAATGAATCTAGCCATTTGAAAATGGTATAGAGACTTGCTAAATATTTTCTAATATCTTTTACAACTGAAGAAAGAACAGGCACTTCCATGTATTCTTACGCAAGATAATTAAGATGGCTTTCCACCTCAAAAGTGACCAAAAAATAAAAAAACTAATTTTAGGGTTATTGCAGAAATATAATTTACAGATCCCGTAGAATGAGAAAAAACAACTCTTGATATGAAAAATAATTTTTATCCAAGAAAAATACCAATAAACCAGGAATTAATAAAAAAAATTCGTATTTTGTCGATTTTTAAGTTTAGGATAACTCTACATTCATATGAATTCTTATAATTGTTGCAAAAATTGGTTTAATGGTGTGAATAAAAATTTGAATATGCATACAAAATACATTTTCTTTTTTTAGAAATTTGATTTCACATTGCATGTGATGCCGACTTGTGATTAATGTCTGATCAGTCTCGCCGTGTTTGGTTAGTTAGAAAATGAACATAAAGAAACAAAAAATATTCAGCTAGAAATATTTCTACTGATATAGTTGTTTATTGTAGTTTGTTGTTATGATTTATTCCACGAGAAATCAGGTGATTTCTCACATGAGAAATGACATGATGTGATGTCATATAGTAAATCACTCTAAAAAACGCGACAAATTGAGTTCAAATAAAAAATCACTTACTAAATTAATAAGATAATACATGTTCAATTGTTATCAAAAATTATAGTAGCTTTTTATTTTTTTTCAAATCAAAATAAGAATAAAATTTCACAATTTTTAAAATATATTCAAGAAAGTATAACATTATGCCATAATAAAATAACTCTGATCTCTCCAAATAAAAAAACATCAATATGTTTGGAGGATCTTTTTATATTTTCAAAATTTTTGTAAATCTGTATTTAAATAGAAAGATGATTGTTGGAAATAATGAAATATATTGAGTTGAATTAATTTTCCAATAACTCTAAGAAAGCAATAAATTAAATCATGTAGATTAAATCATACAATTTTTTTTATTATCAGGTTTTTACTTTGATATAGGTTTCATACAAAAACTAGTACTTCTATTTGTAACGTAAAGACATACACTTTCATGATCATTTACAGATTTTAAATTTAAAACCTAGTTCTCATTCAATCAACATTCTATAAACTTAAAACATATGTTTAATTAATAATTATTACTATGTTTAATTATTCATTAATTAATAATTATTCATACCAAAATGTTGTAATAGCATCTGTACGTACCAAATGAATTCTTTACTTTCTTAGCTTAAGCGTATATGTAGTATGTGCAATTGAAATATTTGGATACTGTTGTGAAGCTCCAATTATCTGGCAGCAAAGTTAATAAACTTATTTTTTCTCCAACATTTTTGCTTTCATTATATTTCAATTTAATACCATTAATCATGTCATTGAACCAAGAACTTTCATTTTGCATTTGTTGCAAATTTTCAAACCGAGGTATTTGAACACCATAAGCTTCTTCAAAGCTTTCAGAAACTTTACATGCAACATCTTCTACTATATTAATTCCATTTGTCGCTATTCGATCATTATTCAACTTTAATCTTTTAAAAGGTGGAATACCACATACATCCAATATCGCATCAAAGTTTCTCTTCTTTTGACTAGCAGTATCGTAACTTGATCCTGCTGTACTCTCAGTATTTGGAGATTCACTGCTATTGTTTGAGAATTCTGTACAAGAGTTAATGATTGGTGGTTGGGATGATAATTTTTCTTTCGCATATTCTATAAATTCAGATTGAATTTGATTTTCACATGCATTACATATTTTGTGGTCAGTCGTATATTTTTTGTTGTGAACTGTTTCCAAAAATGAAATGAATTCCAAATTTAAAAAGACAAGACCACTGTTCATTTTAAATCTATGTTTTTCATAAGGATCTACACAATTCAAGTATTCTGTTTGATAATCACTAATTGACTGATTTAATGTTGATAAACAATTTGTACATATTTTATGACCTGCTATTAAATTGATCTTACACTCTTTAGCTCTCAAAATTAAATCTAACTTCATTTCTTTCAATCCAGAAGTGATATTCTTATCACGATGTTTATCCCAAGGATTGCAACATTTTTTTTTGATTCACTGAATAGTATTTTATGAATTTTTCACTGTGATAACCGCAAATACTTTTATTTTGTAAATCTTGAGCACCAGGTATTCTGGAGTATAAAAGTTGAATACTTTCATCATCCAAATCTTTTATATTGAAAATATTTTCATCAGACTTTTTGCTATAAATTTTTAAAAAGCAAGGTTCATTCGTGTGTAACCCAATGGAACACTGAGATGTAGTTTCCATAATAATATTTTCCTGTCAAATAGTAAGTCAAAAACTTTTAAAATAAAAAAAAACACGTTAAAGAAACTTTATATACCATGAAAATATATGAATTAATGAATTAAATAAAACAAATTTATTATGAGCACATCAGACTCTGGTATAGTTAAATGTAAATATAGCTAGAGTATTAGCAAAGAAATAGCGTTGATAGAGGGGTCGATATACGATATCCGAATGTCCAAGCAAAAGTGTCCCACCTAGTGGCGACAACTAAAAATAGTCGGAATTATACCAAACAAACACCCATAACTTACATACCGTTGTACATATGTCAAATAAACACGTAGAAGAAGTAAAGCTCATACATATTCTATTAGTTCCAATATTTTTACTACTTTATGATTCTTTTTATTTATTATATTATATTTTTATTTATTATTTTATATTTTTTATTTATATTTTTATTTATTATTTTATATTTTTTATTTATATTTTTATTTATTATTTTATATTTTTTATTTATATTTTTATTTATATTTATATTTTACTTTTATTTTATTTTTATTTTTATTTTTATTTTTATTTTTATTTTTATTTTTATTTTTATTTTTATTTTTATTTTTATTTATACTTTTTATTTATTATTTTATATTCTATTTATGCTAGACATTAATTTTAAAAATCACCGCTTTCGCAGCTCTGCAATGGTATCCCAGTGTTTTCATGAATTTTTAAACTTCATTATCAAAATTTTGTTCTCACACCATATTAATAACTTACAAAAAACAAATAGTTTTTTTCCAATTCAACTACATATTTTTTTATGAAATATTGTTCGTTTTATAAACAAATGACTTTTGTTACTTTTCCGTAAAATGCAGATTCGGAAAGTTATGAAAATTTAAACATTGAAAATTAACCATTTTTTACTTTTTTTCCAATTACTAATCTATCTCGAGTAAGACATTTATATTTCGCAAAGCATTCAGTAAAATTTCTTTTTTCTCTTTGTAAATACAATTGTTATTGAGAAAAAATTTAATAGGAATAATGAAATTCATGAATTGTTGGTCATAATACGATGTAAACCCTCCTGAAAATTTGAGGGTAAGAAGTATCGGTTGTTTTTCGATTTCCACAGCAACCATATGAAATATTTTTCATGTCAGAACTTACACAGGAGTATTCATTAATACTTGTATATGAACTTGCATACTAGAATATAGTACCGATATTGCACTGCGTATCGTTTTTTTGTCGTATAAAGTAATATTTATATATGAACGTCATAAGGATTTCATAAGACTTTCATATGATTTTCATATATATATTTTAAGCCGGAATAAGCAACAATAATCAAGAATGTTGATAAACAGTTGGAGGTACTTTTAAAAACTCAATTGATAGATCCACATTGCGATTGAGGGCCCTTATTTCACGCAGTCCCTTGATTGTAATAAGCCGAAAACAAGGATTATTTTGGAGGCCACAAGAAATTCATTAGATAGCTTGCCCATGCTTGTTTTGTTAACTGCCGGGAAGAGGAAAATCGGATATTTTAGTGGATTTATAGTAGGACTAAACGCTCGATATACTCCGTCAAACATATTGGACCTTGTTTGGGAACACTTAATAAGTATTCCCTGAAATTTTCAGCTCGCTCGAGCTTGATAGAAAAATTTCCGACGGGTTCAAAATTAGCCTAGAACGCTATTTACAGCGAAAATTGCTGACTTTGACAAGACGTAGCTCCCTTGCATTTAGGTTTAGAAAAACGGGCGGGATCGCATTTTCTTTGTCTTTTCAAGAGCTATCCAATACTGTCGTTCAAAAATGAGAATTATTGAGAACCAACGATACTACAGGACTTTAAAGATCAGCGAAAAACGTGAAAATTACAGTTCAGTTACAAGCCTCTAGGCTTCTTGGTATTGGTAAAACCTTCATCTTATATTACTTCGTTGGAAAGCCCTTAAAGAGACGAAGAAAATGCGACCCCGCCCGTTTCTGTAGCTTAAAAACTTGAGATTTGGGAGGTGTTTGAATATGGACCGAAAATGGCTTAAAAAAGGTGATTTTTCGAATTTTAAAACAGTCTTGAGGGCGTTATTTTGGACCTAGAGGGCTGAAATTTGGAGAAATTTACTTTTTTGTAATGCAGAATATATATTCCAAGTTTCAGGCCGATCGGTTGACCCCGTGCGCACACTTTTTTAAAAAGATGTTATTCTGACCCATATATATCTTTCGAGCCTTTAGGCCATGATTTTTTTATACATTTGGAATCAGAAGTATGAAACCAGTAAGTTTCTTCGCGTAATACATTAAAATAATACCCACTTTCCAAACTTGGTCCAGAATGAAAAATTGCACTTATTACCCTAAAACATTTATTATCAATAAAAAGTTTCGTCTTTGGCATATCATTAATCTTGAATCCGATGAATTTATTATTGTCAGAAAACAACGACAGCCTAATTATTAAAATTTTTTCCAAATCGATTCTGAGATATATTTTTTTTTGTTTTTTATATTTACAATTATTATGACAACTTTCTTGAATGTCGCGCCATACATTAATATTTTCATCAATAATTTGCTGCAACGTATATGCTCCATTTGTTTCTGTATTTAAGTATAAATTAAGTATATAATTACGTGTTATAATTGGATCAGGTCTGAAATCACAACCCGGGCATCTTATTCCAATTGTAAGTTCATGTTCAGTAAGTTTACCTATTATTCCAAATTTCATACATATATCCGTCAAATAATCTGCAGCATCTTTTTGAATTAAGAATGAATACTTGGCAGTATTAAGAAAATTCGAAAGCGGGACTAAGTTAACCGAAGTCTTGGTAACATATTGTTTAAATATTTGTAAAAGTATATCTCGATCCTTGCATTCAAGTAAATGTTTTCTAATCAATTGGCAGTGAAATAGACTCTGTATACATGCTTTTGCATAAGATAAGCTATTTTTATCAAGCAATGGGTGAATGAATGAACTCAACGGACATTGTAAAATTTTATCAACATTGTCAGCTTGAATCTGCAATGTATGGCGTGATACAGACTATACACTATCAAATATTTTGTTATTTTTATAAACGTTGTTAACAGGAATATTATAAATATCAAGATCCGTACGATATTGTTTTCTCAATCTATTATTTTCTCTTATAGCCGACTCATCAGCTCTAACACTAGAAGGATCAAAATTAATTAAATGCAAATCTTCTAATTTGGTAATTCTAGATAAAGCTACGTACGTTTGTCCACAACTAAAAATACTGTTTCCAGCTTCAACAACGGCATTTTCTAAACTTAAACCTTGGCTTTTATGAATAGTAATAGCATAACTGAGACAAATCGGAAATTGTTCTCTTGTAATGAATACTTGATCTAATATTTGGAATTGGTATTCTAATCGTTTGATAGAATACTCTTGATTTGATTCAAGTCTAATAGCAATGCTATCTATACCTGTTTTTCCTTTGTTCACTGCAATAACTGTTGCTATAGTTCCATTAACTAATCCGATACACACATCGATATTTCTCCGTATCATAATCTTGCAACCTATTTTGATTGTGATTACTTGAGAAATTCCACAAGCGTTGTCATCATCTTCTTTTAACATTTTTAAAACACGTTTTTCTAATCTCTTTGGACATTTATAACAATCATTGGCAATTAGCTTTATCTCTTCAGACTCTAGTTTATTCAACATAGTATTATTAAGTATTGAACACATATTTTTAGTTGGCATCAAGTATACTGTGTTGCTAGGCAAATTATTCAAATATTCGCACAATTGACGAAGAGAAATTGACGGAGTATGGCTGGAAAAAGAAATTTTTCTCTTCAGTAAAGTTTCTATATCCGAATTAGCTAAATAACCCAATCTTAATTTCCCTAAAATTTCTGAGTAAACTTTATCAGTTTTCTGCCTCATATTTATATTCAATTCCTCATATTCAAACAAAGTCCACAAATTGAATGACAACATGCCTTTAATATATTTATCAATTTGTGATTTTGTCAGTGGAATGAAAGCAAATTCTTCTCGTACAGATGGCAATTGAAGTAAATAGCCAAATACTACAATATGTATCTTACCAAACCAACCGTCTTTTTTGTTTAATGTGCAAAAAATTTCTGCCAAACGTAAATGTATATACAAAAGGGTTACGTTTGATATCATAGAAATCTCATCGATGATAAAAAAATCTACATCGTTTAAACTTTGACGTATTCTTTTCAATGCATTATCGGATAAAGGTTTATATTTTGCCGTGCCTCCTTGCTCTACAGATAATTGTAATAACCTATGGACTGTTAGGCCTTGAATATTAAATGCTGCAATACCAGTCGGAGCAGCAACAGCGGTATTTTTCTTTATTTTTAGTTTGTTCCATATTACCAAGTTTTCAATCAAGTAACTTTTACCAGTACCGCCAAATCCTTTAACAAACAGTCTTATTGTTTTATTGTCAGATAACATTGTAGATGTAATTTTATTAAATATTCTCAACTGATCAATATTTAAATTTTTAATAGATTGATCTATATCAATATCTTCTTTTTTGAAAACCCTTTCAATCAAATCTTGAACATCTTTTATAACTTGTACTGCATCAAGAGGATCGGCATTTTCCAGATGTTCTGATTTTTGGGATAAGGTTTTAACCAATTCTTGTTGCTCGATTAATTTACTAGCCTCATCCATAGCATTTTGTATCACCTGCAGCTTATCATGATATTTAAGTGCTTCAGATAAATCATTTTTTATTTTGATAAAAGCATTATGGTATGTATCTTGGTTTGCCTTTAGTTCCTGAGTATTTCTCCAAGGTATAAATAATATCAGTATAGAAAAATAATAATCCTCAGGTTGTGTTTGAGGATTGTAGTTCATATGAAGAACCAAGCGAGCTTGTTTTCTTTTTCTACAATATAAATTTTCATCCATCTTATAAAATTCAACTTTGCGAATTGGCTTTTTTTTCCATATATCAAAAAATTTTGCAAAATCATATAAACACATAGTTTCTAACTCTTTAGGGCGCTTTGGATAGTATGTATCCACTAAATTATCACAAAAGATGTCCGTTGAATCTTCTTGCAATTGTTCCATTGCATCTTTTGGTTTTAATTTTCTTTTTTTCTCGAAACCAACGTCAACCTATATAAAAGTAGTATTTGGATCTGTTTCATGAAGCGAATGGCCTAATAAAGTATCAGCCGCTTCAATAGATCCACATTCTCTATGGGTAAGTCCGCGCAGACCTATAGTCCAAAGTCTGCTGCAAAGAGACCTGTTCAACGCTATATCAGAAAGATCAACATTACTTTTTTCACCTTTCGTCCCATAACATGTAACGTAATGTGTCAAAAGATACGTTGATTCACCAATCAATTAAGCATCGGTGTTTCCTTCCCATAAAACTAATATGGCAGGCATATAATCATTTGTATATTGTTCATTAGAAGCTCGAGGTAGATCATAAAGCCTATTATTATTTTTTAACTTTCTATGATTTGTTATAGCTATTATAACATCACGTAAAATAAATTCTTTTGTTGTTTACCGTGAAAATTCGAAACGACAAGCGGATATAAAACCAGTTCGTGTCTTATTTTTACGCATACAATAGTCATTATGTTTGTGTTGTTGATATTCCATTACTCTACGATACATATCTGGAGATGTATATTTATTAGGTAAACGACATGTAATGTATTGCATTATAAATTTTCTTACATCTTCATTCGAAGATTTACCATATACTGGAGCATCTTTTATCCAGAATATACAATGAAAATGAGGTAATCCTCGACCTTGATACTCTCGAACATAATAATAGTGTTCAATTTTTCCTATAGGTCTTGCGTCAGAAAGCAAATAAGCCATCATAGCTTTAAACTTTAGTTCGATGAAAATTGCAGCTGGAACAGGGTAGTCAACGATGAGTTGACTAATAGATTTGCTATTATTATCCAATGATTGATAATCTTGTATAAATTCACCTAAATCTGGCCAATTCCATTCTGCCGGACTTAACGTTACGAAAAATGTAACTGGACCGTATTCCTGCGTCATACAATTCAATTCTCTTTTAGGTCTTTTCCAATACGCTTTAGTTCCTCTTAAGCGAGAATAAATAGAATAGAGATTTGATTCTAAAACATTTTCGTCCAATTGTTTCCTGAAACTGCCAGCTGTACGAGGTGTGATCAAAAAGTAAGGTGAATTTTGAAATTTAGCGGGCTACGTCCGTTCGATCTTCGACTTTTTTATTTGGTTATGTCGGTACACTCGTCTAGAACATACGTCCCAAATTTCAGCTTTGTAGTATGTTTGGTTTGTTTGTGAGAGGCAACAAGGTTAGAAGTGTTTTGCGTGCTCCACGATTTGCTGCTGTCTAAAAACATGGATCAAAGAGTTTGCATTAAATTTTGTGTGGAAAATGGAATCAAATGTTCCAAAACACTTGAAATGCTGAAAGTGGCATACGGTGAGACTACTTTAAGCCAAAAAAATGTTTACAAGTGGTATAAACTCTTCCAAGAAGGTCGAGAAGACACCGACGACGAACCTCGTTCTGGACGCCCCAGCATATCAACAACTGATGAGAATGTTGAAGAAGTGAAGAAAATAGTGTTGGGAAATCGTCGAATTACCATTAGAGAAATTGCTGATGATATTGGCATCTCATTTGATTCGTGCCAATCAATTTTGACGAGTGTTTTAGACATGAGACGTGTGTCAGCGAAGTTTGTTCCGAAATTGCTCAATTTCGACCAAAAGAAACGTCGCATGAGCATCGCCCAAGAGCTACTGAATGACGTCAACGATGATCCAGATTTACTCAACAGGGTTATAACAGGTGACGAAACATGGGTATACGGTTATGACGTCGAGACTAAGACTCAATCGTCCCAGTGGAGGCATTCTGGATCACCAAGACCAAAAAAAGCACGCCAAGTTCGATCAAATGTAAAGGTTTTGCTTACAGTTTTCTTTGACTGCAGGGGCGTGGTACATCATGAGTTCTTGCCACAGGGTAGAACAGTAAATAAGGAATATTACCTGCAAGTTATGCGCAATTTGCGCGAAGCAATCCGCCAGAAACGTCCGAATTTGTGAAAAAATAAAAATTGGCTTTTGTACCATGATAACGCTCCTGCTCACACATCGTTGCTTGTGCGCGAATTTTTAGCTAAAACCAACACAGTAACGATGCCACAGGCACTGTATTCCCCAGATCTGGCCCCCTGTGACTTGTTCTTGTTCCCAAAACTGAAGAGGCCCATGAAAGGACGGCGTTTTGCCACGATTGAGGAGATAAAGACGGCATCGAAGGATGAACTAAACAAGATCACAAAAAATGATTTTTTGAAATGCTTTGAGGATTGGAAAAAGCGTTGGCATAAGTGCATTATATCCGAGGGGGATTACTTTGAAGAAGATAAAATAAAAATTGATGAATAAATAAATATTTTTTGAGAAAAATAAAAATTCACCTTTGATCACACACATACTTTTTGATCACACCTCATATATTTATAACGTGCATCTAAAACATGTAACATGTGATAAATTCCTGCATTAAGATTTCTCATATTGCTATCATATAAATAGTAAAAAAGTAATTGTTTGCTTTCTCTAAATTGTGGATGTTTAGAGGTCAATATATGTTTGATAAAATCAGAATCTCTTAATCGGATATTTCTCGAAACGCGTTGGCCACATTCACCGTAAGGAAAAATGTCTGGAAAACATTTCAAATCCAAGTCATTCTCATTGTAAGCCAGAGGATTTTCATAAACTTTTTTCATTTGATATAATTTTGAATCCGATTCATTAGATTTTTTAACATGTTAAGCATGTATTGTATACTCATCGTAAAATGCGTCCGATTGTGATTTTGCTGTCAATCAAGCTTCTGGCTGAGACAATTTAGAATTTTTAGCTTTATAATTTTCATCGACTTTGTCATCATGATTAACAGAATCTTCTTCAGCATACTCTAAATCTGTGCCTTTGAGTTCATTCAGTAAATCTTCGGAATTCATAGGAAGATTTATTTTTGAATAAAGTTGATTATTTTCTTTGAGCCATTTCAAAGCATTCTAAATTTTTTTTATATCAACGTATTCCTCCTAAATAATCTTACCTTTAGTAGGAATACTTCTGATCAATATATATAACTCAGAAGCTGTGTTCAATGGATCAGTTTCTTTACACAATTTTTGTAATGTTTCATCTAAAGGCAGAGTTAAATGAAAAACTTTTCCCACGAGTTTGTTATGACGTGCGTAATGCGGTAGATTTTTTTTCATGACTGTACCTTTTTTCTGGATAACTTGAAATGCTTTTGTACGCTGGATTAAAATCTTCTCATACATATTCAAAAATTTCAATTCATTTGGAATAGGTTTGAAATAAAGATTATTCAAAAGACACGTTGGAGGTATAATATTCTTTTTAAGCTTCTCCAAGCAAGTTTTGCAAATCTTGCCATTATCGATTGTATCCATTAATTTATTAATTAATATTTTCATAATATTCTACTAATTGCTGCCAAGCATTATTTATAATTCCTAATAATTCACATGCAAGTTTTGGTTCATAATCTTTAACATCTTTTATATTTCTTTTACGGCATAATCGGTCGCAAGAAACACAAGCATTTAGAGGAAGGTCTTTTAAAAATTCGTAATCAATTTTGACGCCATCATGAAATTTCTGTAATATTTCATTCTCATCCAGAGAAATTTCATCAGTATTATGAGATGGTAAAAATAGAGATAATGGAGCTTTTGATGCAATATCTTCCAATTTCTCCAAATCACCGCTATTCAAAGCTTTATTCACTTCTTCAACATTTCTATAACACTTTTTTAACGTATAAATTATATCTTTAATTGTTCTTAAAAAAGGAAAGTGACAAGCTATAGTACGAAGTTTAAATAATGTCAAATCACATACGAAAATTCCAATGTGACAAACAATAGGATGACCAAGTTTCTCAGAATTTTTAGATTAAGAGCTGCAAACGTCAATGTTTTTCATAAAATCATAAGCCTCAGTATAATTCAAGTCGATCAATTTCTCGAAAAGATTTTTAATTTCTATTATGGTGTGAATATCAGGCATTTTACAGTATTGACTGCATAACCAGACATGACTTTTTGTACCCTCAAGTAAAGGTATAACATTAGTTGATTGTCCACTTTCGTTCATGATTATGATATTCATTTTACTCGAATCAAATAAAAGCAGTCCATTTTCAAAGTTATAAGTTGCTTCGAAAAAATATGGTTCTGAATGGGAAGAATGCATTGAAGTTCCACACAAGGCTGCAATTGCATTACCAATATTTTCGGTTATATTAATATTCTCTGCCCGACTTAAACTAACCGTCGCTTTTTCTTTCAATTTTTTCAATGTACTTTGTAACAGGCTGCCGTTCAGTCTAAAACAACGGGAACGTACCTTTAAATGCGACTGAACGACGCCTTGTTATCTATGTGCACGAAGCACAGTAACCTACCTTGCCCGAAGTGCGCCTGCGCAGAGTCTTCAACTTACCCGAGCTGGGTTCCCCCAACTCGCCACTTGGCGGCGCTGTAGCTCGTACTATTAGCGCTCGTGCGGCCGCCACCGGAACCTAGGTTATCGACTCGCGTCTAGCGATACTTGCGCGATTCGTGCTTCGCAACCGGCGAATTCGAATCGGAATGTAAACAAATATATGCGCGACCTCCGGACAAAGGAAAAATACAATAACAGAAACTCGTTTAAGCAAAACCAAGGGATGATTGATTAAATCAAACTAATTACACGGGGAAATAGCCGAGAGACTCACGCACGCACGCGTGAATGACAATACACGCTTTTCGAGAGAGAGAGAAATAACTGCGATTGCCGCGGACTACCTGCTCGCACGCGACAAACAAACTCTACGCGCTCGCTGCGCGGATTCGCACGCAAAATTAACAATGATTAAATAAGGGAATTAAGGTGCACCTACCGCGATGACGGCGTGGATACGGTGGCCAACCGTATCCGAATAACTCGCTGTTACTAAGCCGCTCCGCGGTGCTGCCTCTGATGCTGTTGCCGCTGTTGTTGTTGCCGCTACTGTTGCTGCTGTTATTACTGTTGCTGCTGTTGCTGTTGCAGTTGCTGCTGCTACTATTGCTGCTGCTGCTGCTGATGCTGCTGTCGCTAGCACCCACCCGCGCAAGTCACAGTGTCAGTGGCAAGTCCAAACAAAACGCGAACGGCACGGAGAATACGGAGGTTAGGCGCACGAACCGACTGAGTAGCACAGTCATACTGCCGGTTGCTACCTCCCCTCCCGGTCATTGCCCCTTACGCGCTCTCTCTCTCGTGAACCGAGCACGGCTACTCTCGATTAGCCGCTCATTAACCTCGCGCGAGTCCTACGATTTTCGGCAATCGTTGCAACTTATAGTTTTTGTTATAAATCTATCTCTAACTGAGATAACTCTACTAATTAAAGACTCAGCTTTAATTCTCGCTTCAGTCACAGAAAGTAAATTTAAAAGAGATATAATTTTTTTTAGCCAATTTTGTTTTTCATGAAGTAATTTTCTTGTGCTGTGCTTGATATTTATTATAAAATATTTTTTTTTTATATTCAAAGCATGTCGACGCTTTGATTTAATGAGTTTATGTTCTCGATGAGCATTATAATATTTTTTGTTATATTCTATGATTTTTTCTTTGTGAGTCTCATAATATTTTTTTTTATTATTTAATATTGTAATCTTATTTTTAATATAATACATTTTATTATGCTTATTCTTCTGAATCTTTGATGTGGTATTTTTGTGGGAATGTTTCTTATTTTTTTCATATCGTAATTGACTTTTTTCGCTTAGTTTGTCTTTATTTTTCTGATAGTACTCTTTGTTATACTTTTTTTTTTTGCATTTTCAGTACCTCCTCGCTGCTATGACTACTAGAAAAAACTTTTTGAAATGTAGCGCCTTGATTATTATTAATAATTGTATTATCGAGTCGCGAAATATTTTTCTTATTATATTTTAATCGACTTTTTGTGCTTAATTTGTCTTTATTTTTCTGATAGTACTTCTTATTATACTCTTTCTTTTGCATTTTCATCAGTGACTTCTTACAGCTGCTCTTATTACTACAAAATACTGTTTGAAATGTAGTACTTTGATTATTATTAATAATTATGTCATCCAGTCGTGAATTATTTGATAAGTTGCGTTTTTTCATATTGCAAGCATCATCAAAATCATCCACATTTATTATTTTTCTTTTCATTTGAGCATGCCTTTGAGTAATATTTGGTAAAATACCAAAAGAACCATTTTGCAATGTACAGTCAGATAAAATAATCGCATTCTTATTTGGTTCGTTATAAATTTTATTGTTAATGTTCGACGTATAGTCTTTCATAAAATATTCATTATCAGTACTATTATTATTAAAATTTTCAATGTTGATGGATTTTCTGTCAACTAATTTATTAATAATAAAACAATTACCAGAGTTCTCACTTTCAATAATATCTAAGCGTTTGTGTTTTTCTGAAGGAATCATAAAATTCGATGAAAAGCTTTCTTTCCTTTTTTGAAAATTACTAGATTCATCCTTGCAATATGATATAATATCATTTTGTAAATCTGATGTAGATTGTTCTGCTTTTTGTAAAAAAATAACATATGCATCTCTTATAACACTCGGAGAAGATATGTTAGCTACGTTATTGTCATTGATTATCAACCAATTATCGTCACCCTGCCTCACATAATTAATGTAATGTCCACTATCTGTTGATTGTCCAAGATGAACAATCACGCTTATGATACTGTACAGTATTTTATTTAAGCTTACAAGTGTAGCTACGTCTTTTAAAACGAAGTTATTTATTTTAAAAATGCCTGTACCAGTTACTTGAAATAGCTTAGTTTGTAATATTATAATATCATTAGTAGTTTTTAAAGTTAATAGCCGTCAGAGAGGCTGAAGGTCGAGGTCGGTGCCGTATTTTTCTCTTGATTCTCTCTCTCTTGCATGTTTGGGCGTCAGTCTATGGTTGGTAGCACAGCAGACCTGCGGGCTACCCGTTAATAGCCTATCAGCGAAAAGTGTTTGTCGGGCATTTGTATAATATCTAGATATCTAGTTTTTATAAAGGAAAGGCTGACCAGCCGTTTCCCTTTTTGTTTTCTCGCTCGTCTCCTCGCTTGCTCCACAATATAGCTGCCTCAATCCGTGTATCCCAAGAATTGCTGTTGCCGTTGTTTTTGCCGCCTCCTCATCGCTCAGCGCTGCAGCACGTCAAATTCCCCGTGCGCTCACCCGCGCACCTCGCCGGTTACCCACACGCACCGGTGCCAGGTATCTTTTGGGACACGGCTGGGCGCGACCCAGCCTCAAGCTCTATCACCCGTCCGCGCACCGAGCGTGTCTCCGAAACGAACCAAACGTCGGCGAGGTCGCGAGGCCAACTCGGAAAAACCGTGACCTTTCGGTTTATCCGCGCGCGCGACTTTCTCTGCTCATTGCTTAGCAGAGACTCCCCGAATTTTCCGCGGCGATCCGCAATTCGAGCGCTCTCTCTCTCTCTCTCTTTCTTTCTCTCTTCTTCTGCGCCATCTGCGTCGCTCCAGTCGTCAGCTCAGCCCGTGTTCAGCACCTCGTAAACAAAAGGTCCAAGCATGAGTGTGTGTGCCAAACGTACACACTCTCATTTGCGAGAGCTAAACGGACGAGATCGGTCTAGCCGAGATTCTCCGTCACAACTTTTGTAACTTACAAAAATAATTGCAGTTACCTGTAACGCCATATAAAATGACTTTCCATTGTTTACTTATACACACATACATATACATGCACACACACACACGCACATATTCTATCGACTTACTTTGCTCGTTTCAAACATGCGGATACTAAACGAAATTATAAAAAAATATCATGGGAAATTTGTTTTTTATCAAACATAATTTTTATTTTATTCGTCAACTTTTTACATTAATGAATTATTATAAAAAGTACGCAATAAACCTTTATGCGTATTTTTTTTTTTGCTAAAATATTTATGCTAAATTATACTAAATAATACGTTTTAATCTTTTTTATATAAATATTATTTTAATACACATGCAGAAAACATATTTTTAATCACAGGAGTTTAATATTTTCTTTCTCTCAGAGTTTGATTAGAAAATTTTCATAGCGTCACAACTAAAATAACTATGTCAATAGAGAATGATCATAAACACGTACGCAATACATAAAATACTGTTGGTAATTCAAATAAGTCTTTAAATCACAGATTACTTAAACGCTAGAACATTATTTTCATATCTGAAATTGCATACAATACTATTGATCGTTGTCAGTCTCTACTAATTTAAGTATATCTACTTTTGTAGATACGCAACATTAATTAAGTACGAAATATATCACTTTTTTATAAAATAAATAAATAAAAGAACTGAACAGAAAACAGATGAACTATATGGCTGTTTCCATTGTAATTGGAGTATCATTACGGATTCTTTTGGTCAACGGTTCAGAATTACTAGTGGCATTCGGCTCCCATCTTTTTAATGGTTTATTGGCCTTGGAAACTTTATTTTCTGGCATATTTTCTTCGTCCAAAAGTTGTATACATGAGATATCTTTACATAAGAGACGAAGTTTTCCTAAACATAAAAGTTATTATGATCTATTTAATATTATAAATTTTGCAAAAAGTATTGTGACGGTAAACGTCAAATTAGCGCTGATTATTTAACTTAATTGCTGTCTGTGAGGGCAGCACCTCCCGGGGGGACGAAATAGGTAACGAAGGAATTCGGCACGCGAGCAGACGGAACGCGCGCGATAGAATTCGAACTAGTGAAGCATAGACCATTGTCGTGTCCGCCCGCTTTCGCTACCGCATCTGCCGATTCACGTGCCCTTGATAGCTACGCACATCAAAACAGCAGCAGCCAGTGATCCAGGATTGCAGCCGTTAAGGTGTTATCCATCCGACAGCTCGAGACCAGGACGAGAGAGAGAGTGTGTGAGGTTTCGCCATCGAGGGCGAAACCAGTGTGTGCGCGCATTCGCGACCCGTGAGCAAAACAATATAAAAACTGTTACGTGCTATGCGAGTTGTCGCCGTTTTCTCCGATCGTCTGCAAATATAAGGTAAGCTGGCCAGCTTAATCTCGCGAGCGCGGTTACCCGATTAACAAATAAATCATTAGTTTCGATGCGTGCATGTAATAGCTTTTCTATTAACAAAGAACAGCGAACGTACCGGCAAAGCGTGTTGCCGACGAGCGAGCGTTCATGTAAACAAACGCGCGGGCCGACCTTCTGTAGAGTATAAGGAATAATAAAAGATCTAGTTCATTTTACTAACAAGTGTTTTCTTTTGATTCGCTTATATCTCGTAGCTTCCACTCACTCCCGATTGATTATAGGTTATTTACACCTTCCTCGATAAGATGAATTACTGGTTGACTGGCGACTATCTTTACATGCTCTCCGTTTCGTATACTGAGCATAATTAATTACGCGCACCCCTTTAATGTGATTGCGCGATTTAATTAATTAAACGGTTTTACCCCGTTACAGTATTTAAAAATTTTTTTTCATATTTAAATTTAAAAAATAGAATTATTTTAATTTTTTGAAAATAATTTAAAAAAATGTAAAGTACATTTTTTTTCAACAAACCAAAAGATAAAAAAATGCATTTTTATAATTGAACCAGCGTTTTGTTTATACACTTGAAAGTAAAAATACCTGTACGACTTAAAGTTGCTTGCACCATAACACAACAGCCTTGTCAATTTCTCTGCATCACTGGATTTAAATTGAGTCACTTGCACAAGAAGTTTGTGGATTCCATCTGTTACAGATCCGCAACCAAACCCTAATACTCCTTCTTTACTGACAGCTGATGCAATTACAGTTTTGATGAAAGCTTTTACTCCTGAAAATCATCAAACAAAAAGTCATAATTTATATTATACTATCAATGACTAATTAATAATGAGAATAAAAATTTTTTTACATACTTATTAAACCTTGTGCTTTAGGTATATCAGAGAATTCAATAATTGGAATAGATTCATGAACTGGTCTAGGCTTTTGCACATGAAAACCTTTGAATTCGACAACAGACGTTGGATGTATTATGATTTCATAATTCATTAAGTTCAACTCCTTAAACTTTTTACGTGATTGAACAACACGACCTTGACAAGCATCGAGGTGCAAGATCTAAAGAAATCAGAAAATTGTGTTAAAATAAAAATTCTGATTAAAATGTTTTTTCTTAAAACACACAATGCCTGAAATAAACTGTGAAGATAACTTGTCAATCGTGTCAGGATCCCATATTAATAAGGTTATTCTCTTGCTGCCATTTGTAATTATAGCCTTGAATAGATATTTATTCACTTCGTTAATACTAACAAGCCCAATGACTTCTGCAAGATATCCTATAAATTCTCTAGAAAAATATTACAATTTCAGAACATTATTGCACATAAGTTGAAAATTCAAATTTCAAGAGCTAATGATTTTATCAAGTAATAATAATATATCTACATGATATTTGCTGATTATATCTACATAACATTTGCTGAAACAATTGTCAATTTGAAACTTACAGAGCATAATCGTTTTCTTCTGCTTCTCTCATATATTTGATATCTTCATCAGTTGAATAATCAACATTCTGGCGTAAAGAATTGATTGGCATTGTGTATTTACTTGACTTGATGATATGATGACTTGCACAACAGTAGATGATCGCTGTAAAAATAATAATATTAATATATAAAATTACTAGGGAATAGAGTTCATTATTAAAATTTAACAATTTTTACTTATGATATTCATGTCAATAACATAAATAATAGAATGAAATATAAGCCAAAGTAAAATAAAAAAAGTATAAGTTCTTTTCACATCATAATGACTCTTTTCATTCCATAACTCAAATGAATAACAAATGAATAACAAATAGAAACAAATATTTTTCATGTTATATTGCTTGCATATCTAATTCCACATTCATTCATTCAGATATTTAGTATTTTAAAAAACATTACATTTCAAATATAATCATAAAAATATACTACAAATGACGTTAGAAAGGCAATATTTGGAAATATAAAATTACTGTTAGCAAAATTAATTCTTCCAGCTTATGAGATTATTATTTTCTTTGCATTGAAAATTGCAGTTATTATGTAGTATAGTATAAAAAATATATATATGTGTGTGTGTGTGTGTTAATAAGCAATTTAAATTATTAATTGAGTTATTATGAGTATATTGAAAGTAAACGGGGTTCACAATAGTAACATCACGGACCACCCACGTGTTTTTTCTATTGAACTGTAAAAATCGTATTCTATGATAACTTTTTATTTTACTGTTGAATTGAACAAAATAAAATGAAATTGCACTCACCTGTATACAGAACTTCTGGCAATAATAACTACAGTCGGACCTCTGCTACTGCACGCTCTCGGGAGTTGGTGCCCTCCGCCACTGCCCGCTACGGGCTCTCTGGCGTTAGCCAATAAGAGCGCTCCGTCAGGTACGGGCATTGAGTGGCGTGCCGCGCTGGTCTCGAGGGGGGCCCGGAGAAAATGTTACAAATTTTGCTTGCATTATCACCTGATAATTTTGTTTTATAATATACACAGTAAATCATTTTACTCGAATGGTGTGATACAACTTAACCAAAAAAAAAAAGTGTAGTGAAAGAAAACAAAATTATGTACTGTTTATAATTTAGAAAAATATCAGGTGATAATGCACGTTTGTAGGTACATACATAAAGTTTAAATTTTTCAAATTTTCCGTTAAAAAAAACATTATAAATAAATTTAACTATGCTTTATTTTATCAAAATCATGTACATTATACAAAATCAACATAAAAAATTAACTTAGAAAATCAACATAAAAAATTAACAAAAAATCAACAAATAAAATCAACGTACAAAATCAACATACACATTCAGCATACAAATTACATTGGTTTGTATATATTTAGTAATAAATCGGCGACTTCTTGCACATTGGTTATCTGCGCGCTCGTCGAATCCCACGTTCGCTCTAAGAATGTTCGAAGCTTCAGAGCCGCATCGTAGGCCTCTCCAACGGAAACTTCTTTCTCTGGTTCTATATTTTCGACTTCTGCGATCGGCTCCTCGTCTTCTTCAGCGAACTTCTCTGGATTATTAGACGTGATTCTGAAATAATAGATAAAAAAAATATATTAATACAATGTTTTTTGAGTACATATTTGTTTCTATGAACACATGTAAATTACATATAAATAATTACATAAAACTTTTACAATACCTTTCAAAAATTTCTTGGATGTTCAAATTTTGCCAGCCATTATCCGTGTAATCTTCCTCGATCCATGCTTGGGCCATCTCGAATGTGCAGTCGGCGAAGGCTGGGCTATCCTTAAGAAGTTGTAACAACAAGTTAACTTCTTCAGCCGATGCTCTTTTTTCGTAGGGAGAATCGTCCTTGCCCAAAATTCTGTTCCATGCGTTGCGGAGATCTCTGGCGTTGATAACATCCCACGAACTAGAAATTCGGTAGCAGCAGTCCTTCACCGTCTGCTTCTTTGCCAAATCGATGACGCTTGCTCCCGATGTTGCTTCTTCTAGGACCAGCGCTTTAATTAAATTTTTCCGGAACATTTTTTTCATTTTTTCAATGATGCCCTGATCCATTGGCTGAATCAAAACGGTGACGTTCGGCGGCAGGAACATCACTTCAACGTTTTCGGCGATGCAATTTAATTCAGCTGCTGCGGGGTGCGACGGCGCATTGTCCAACAGGAGAAGAATTTTCTGATGCGGCGGATGATGCGCTCGGACCTCCTTGACGAAAATATTCTCGAACCAGTCCAAGAATATGTTCCGATCCATCCAAGCTGAACGGCTGTTCGTGTATTTGACGGGCAGTTTCTCTCTCTCGCACTTCGAAAAACATCTGGGATTTTTCGACTTGCCGATGAGTAGAGGAGTGATTTTATGCGATCCGGACGCATTGGCGCAGCACATCACAGTCACTCGTTCTTTCTGCTCCTTCAATCCCGACGGTTGCCGCTCGTATCCCGCCGCTAGAGTTTTCTTCGGCAAGGACTTGAAAAATAAGCCCGTCTCATCGGCGTTGTAGACCTCATCCTCGGTGTATCCTTTCTCTTTCAAGTAAGAATGCAGCGTCTCCTTGAAATTCTCTGCTGCTACATTGTCGGATGACAACTTATCTCCTTGCATAGATAACTGCCGAATCTGGTAGCGCTTCTTGAATTTCTCTAGCCATCCATTGCTGGCCTTGAAATCGGCCGCTGCCCCAACGAACTTGTTGAGCTCCAAGGCCTTAGCTTTCAGAACATCGCCCGAGATTGAAGTCCCCGATGAACGTTGCTGCTTGAACCACTCGTACAGCGCCATGTCGCGAGGATTCTCTTCGACGTGGATCCTCTTGCATTCTTTATTCTGCTGGCTGTCATCCAATTCCAGGGCGCGCTTCATAATTTCTGGCTTCTGCGACTTCACTCTTCTGATCGTCGTCGGGTCAACGCCGTAGAGCTGGGCCAAACTCGGCGTTGTTTTGCCGGCGTCCAGAGCTGCGACGATAGCGGCTTTTTGCTGCACTGTCAAGTTGACCTGCCGTTTTCTGGTCCCCGGAGATTGTTCCTCCAAAGACAAGTCCAAGCCCTGGCTCAATCTCTTGATAGTGTGCGGAGAAACGCTGTATTCCTTGGCAAGATGAGCCATCTTGACATTGTTGGACAGCTTCTGCTTTATTTCAGTTACTTGACACAGGTTCAAACTCTTGGCTGCCATGATCTGAAAAATTATTGTACAAATTCAAATGAATGAAACAAATATATAAAAAATTGACGCAAATATTAATAAGAATCGAAAAATATAATAAAAGAAGCTAACTGACAATTGATTGGCAGCGTTTTTTTTCTTATTTAAAAAAATTGTTTTCTTATTTTATTTTATAGACTAAATATAAAAGATATAGTGTAAAAATAGACTTGTAAACTTACCAGTTGATCTTGAAAACTTCTTGAAAACCAGTTGTTTTTACAAACACAATCAAAACGTACACTCGATTGAAAAAAATTGTTTTGGACACTGAGAGATACGTAAACTGGAGAAAAGGACGAGGGTGTTGCATCGAAAGTCGAATACAGACTGAAGTCAAAGCGCGTCTTTAGATACATATCTCCCCCCACAAATTACAAGAGTCATAAAATACAAGGAGTGTAAATCATAAGCCACAAATTACAAGTCATTAAGAGTCATCTTGAAGAGCGACGCGTCGGCGCCAGACTCATAAAAGTGCGCCGCAGGCAGGTGCCAGGTAAGCGACCGAGAGCGCACGGCACTGCGCTCGAGTCATAAATCGGGCAGTGAGAGAGGCTAGATAACGGGCAGTGGCAGAGGTCGGGCAGTTGCGGAGGGTGCAGTAGCAGTGGTTCGACTGTATAACTAACTAAAACGATATTGAAGAAAAAATAAGCGGTTAGCTGTTAACTGTATAATAATGAATTCACGTGCACTAACACGTATTAGTCAGATCTGCGCAGTATCAAGTACGCACACAGAGTCGTCCTGCGCAGTAGACCAAACTGAAAAACCTAATAACTGAATGACTGGAAAAGAAAAAAAACTGGACCATCATAAACTAAAATAAGTATAAAAAAAATAGAAATGGGTAATTGCTTTAGCCGGTTTGTGTCATTTGATATACTGTTATAAAAATAATATAGAAAATAGAAATTCATTTTTAAAATTAACGTATATTTACAGATTTTAAATAAAATTACAACTGTGTTGCGAAAGTCATTGTGTATAGTGTCGCTTTTCTGCGCCTTCGGCATTCATGCCGCAGGTCGCTCCCGCGACCCTTGATTTTTCTTAAGCATCAGGGTTCCTTACTGGAATACTTAAAATAGCATTCAAATCATCTTTTGATCATGTGAGAATAAGTTCATGCTTGACATTGACTACAATTTTCCGATAATCTTCAGCAAAGCCCAGTAACATACTGAAAGGGATAGTCACATCAAAAAAACCTAGAGCGTTACATATTAAAACTTCATTGTTATCACCATTCCATCCGGCATTTTCAACGATAGAGCTTTGACATGGATTGAGTGAAAGCCAATTTTTCATTAGGCTCGTTAAGCCTACATTTTTCACTTTATCAATTTCAATGCATTTATTTCATATCGTATTTCCTCGAACAAATGACAGAGGGCGTTGTTAACTAATAAAGTGTTCTCCACTGACGTAGTACCGTCCGGCTTGGTCAACCGACCACAAATATGAATCATTCTGCGTGATGGAAGCAGAGATAAATCTTGATGTTGAATTGCTATATGGATTTCATCACTATTATTGAAATATGATAATGAATAAGGCTGATGCGTATGAACTTCATAATGAGCTATAGACTCATCGAAAGCGACACCAGAATGAATGTCTAAAATTCCCTTCATATTGTTGTTGTTGTTTTATACAGCACACTAATATGCACAATATTTTCTTCCACGATTTTCGACGACTTTCAGTCTCAAGCTTTTCAGGAATCGACTGTTCTGAGGTGTGAGCGGTCTAATAGCTCGCTGTTGACTGGTTGTTGATTGACATTTTTGTCTCTTAATATAGCCTCGACCGGTTTATATATTGTAAATAATACCCATTACTAAGATATGTTCTTTATATGTACTCGCACTCTGATAACTTGTCCTCGAAAGTTAACTAGGTTTCCGTCTTGATCAACTATACGAATTTGAAAATGATCAATGCTCCTCACAGCGATTGGAAGGTAAATGACTTGAGAGGGAACTTCTGTAATCTTATATCCAGGTAGGACTGCTGGGAAAAATTCATATATAGTACGTACTTTGCGATCGTTTCTGTAAGAGCCTGTAGTGATATTACACTCTACACGTAAAGCGTTGACTTTGAGAATAGTGACGGGTAAGTCAGAACTATGTGTTTCGTTTTCAACGAGCGTACATGTAGTGAAGCCTAAAATTGATCTAATAGAATCTTCTGGTTCAAAATGTATTTTTTGACTGTACTGAATGACACTACGGAAAGTATTATTATTTGGTTTCAGGCTAATCGATATACCTTTAGATGCTAATGCTTCTTTGAGAAAGCTTTCAATATCTTCTATTTCGTAGCTACCAGTCGGTAAAGTGATAGCTTCTTGACCTTCAATGTAAAACTTATTGTAACCAACGTCAATGTTTGGTATTGAATTAAATGTTAATAGCTCAACTAGACCAAGAACGTATTTTTTGTTTGGTATCAATCCGATCGGTGGAAAATAATATGTTTCGAGTACGGATGATGTTCCCGAGAGACTCAATGTTAGTGTATTCTCCATGACAGATTTATGTCAAATAATAGTCATTCTTTAAATAAGTATTTTATATACTAGTCGTCTTTTCTATAGTTGGTTTTAAAGAAATTTGACACAAAGATTGCTGCAATTATATGTATTAAAATCTTGATATCTAATATAATTATACATGATTCTATTAACTTTGAGATAAAGCAATAGATCTATAGGCGGTTGTAGATTACCAAAACTATCAAAATACATAACCTCATCACCTTTCTTTTTGTATGCCACCCAATGAGTACCTGGTCCACGTTTATCATCTAAATTTACAATAGCTGACTCTTTATATCGTGGTCCATCGGCTGGCAGAGCATTACGCATGAAAACACCTCGAAAATTTGCAATGTTTAGTATTTTAGCATATTTTCTTATATCATGATCTGTCAGTGCTCGATTAGGTAAAGTTACTTCGGCTTTTTTTTTTAAACCTTTTCCACTTGAATATGGTTTCAGATGAAGACCATAACCTTTACGATATGGTTTCAAATAAAGTCCTTTACCAATAGCAATAGCTTCCATAGTTATATTATGTCTATGAGCTTCTTTCAATTAATTTTGAGCGGCCTTAGCACTGTTAACGGCTTTTGCTATTGAAGCAGCTCCTCCAGCTAGAGCTCCAGTGGCGCTTAAAACAGCAAATAATGGAATTCAAAAAGGAAGCGCTCCACCAACTTTACTGGGAATAGATAAAATACGTGGTATATTTATTTTACTTCTACCGCCAGCCTTTTTCACAGCTTCTTTGATTCCTTTTATAGCCGAACGAATAACTACAAGAGCTCGATTGTTAGGCACACTACTTTTCGAGACCGTCTTAATAATTTTATTCAATGTAACTGACGGCTTTTTGATTTTTCTACATTTCTCTCGTGCTTGGCGTTTTTTAAATCCTCTACCTCGTTTCTTACTACCTTTCTTCATATCAACACCCATACCAAGTTTACTTTTAACTTTCATAATGTTGGCTATAGTGAAGGCAGCTTCTTTCTCACCAAAACTGCTATCTTTAGCTTGCACTCTTTCCCAAGCTTTGTTAGCTAGAATTTCGTCAGCTTTCTTTTTGTCGCAATATCCTCCAGATAGTGCATAAGCAATATCATGTTCTTTACAAGCAACGTCTAGTGGATTTTTACCAGGATCTCCACGTGCCAATCGTTTGTTCAATTTTGTACCAGGACTATAATACTGATATCCAGATAAGTAAGCTTCAATAGTCAAGTTATTGATAATCTTGTTCACTAGATCACCACTAGTCTTTCTTTTATAGTACGTGATTATACTTTTTTGAAAAACAGCATGTTAATGAAATAAAAGATATATAA
Organism: Phymastichus coffea; assembly: GCF_024137745.1. Taxonomy (NCBI): domain Eukaryota; kingdom Metazoa; phylum Arthropoda; class Insecta; order Hymenoptera; family Eulophidae; genus Phymastichus; species Phymastichus coffea. Next base: position 5,460,270 of record NW_026706812.1, on the reverse strand, counting down.
GCAGACTTTTTATACCTAACAAACTCATTCATTGAGGTGTCGATGATGAATAAACAACATGGATTTCAAAGAACAGCCTCTTAAGCTTCAAGTCATTAATTTCGATAGAGTGGTGGAGACAGGAAAACAAGAAAAAAGACATGGCGAACTATTGCCTAATTTTATCCGTGCCGTTTTCTGCGGACCTAGTAATTATGGAAAAATTAATTGTTTATTAACATTAATCACTCATCCTAATGGTGTTAGATTTGAAAACATATATGTCTACTCAAAATCCCTTAATCAGCCTAAATATAAATTTTTGAAAGATTTATTGAAGCCTATTAATGGTATAGAGTATCATGCTTTCAGCGAGCATAAGACAGTTGTTTCACCAGATAAAACACGACCAAATTCTATCATGATTTTTGACGATATAGCCACTGAAAAGCAAGATAACGTAAGAGCATTCTTCTGTATGGGTAGACATAAAAAAGTAGATAGTTTCTATCTCTGTCAATCGTACGCTCGTATTCCGAAGCATCTCATTCGAGATAATGTGAATTTACTTGTTTTGTTTCGACAAAATGACGTGAATATTAAGCACATTTACAATGATCATGTTAACTCAGATATGTCTTTTGAGAAGTTTAAAGCAATTTGTTCAAAATGTTGGAGAGACGATAATCATGGGTTTTTGGTTATCGACAGAGACAGACCAATAAATCATGGACGATATAGAAAGGGATTTGATTCTTTTGCTATAAATATAGAGGAGTGAGTGGATGAAGATTATTTAACTTTAGAAATTACAAGCGTAAACATGGTTGCCTTTGAAAGAGAAAAGAAGGTGCTCGAGCAATTATCCATGGCTCGTTATGCCATTAGACGCAAGTATCAACTAATAAAACGCGGTAAAGCTGATTTAGAAAAGACATTGCATGAAACTTTTAAACCTATAGTTGATCCATTGAGGAAACTCGTAGAGGCAACTACAGACAAAAGTAACGCTACTACTGCTGAACAGCCAACTAAAAACAAAAAAGAAAATCGCGTTCGATAACGTTTTCAAGTCAGAAGTAGCAACTGACACTCCCTACAAATCTAGATATTTCAATAGTACTGCTAATGAATTAAATTGTACAGTACAACCATTTGATACTACATTTGAGTCTGCTATTTTTATTGATAATGATGATGATGATCATGATGAATCATTACTTGATACAACTGCTATAAATTTGAACAAAAGTAGTTCAAATGTAACTACGGAACAGAGACAACAGCTATTGGATGATTCGATTTTAGGAAACTATGTTCGACTATTGCATGAACCTCAGCAGAAAAGTAATTTAGCTAAGATATTTGGTATTCGCTTGCATGAAAATACATATGTCATAGGCAATTCTCCAATTTCCTTCCAAAACGATAACGTGACTATGAATGATAAAGCATACAGCAAGGCGCTTGGTTTAATGGAATTTCTCTTTCGTAATGAACCTGATTCTAAATTAATCAGTTCATTGGATATTGAAAATTATATAAAAATTCTTGAAATCACTAACGCTCATCGAAAGAGATACGAAACAAATGGAGAATATCGCAATAAGCATGTAAATAATTTCAAAAAGTATATTGGTCCAAATTTATCTTTGAGCAATAGCGCTAAGAAGCGAAAATCGACTACTGATGGAAGAGGTCTTTTTCCTAACTATAAAATAGCTAGAAAAGGAACGTTATTTGATTATGTATATTGGGATGATCCAAACGAGCTTGTTGATCGATTGAGATTGCTTATTGCTGAACAAAATGTCGGTAATTCTAGTCATGTTAATGAAATTCATTCAATTATTGAAGAATTACGTGAAGCTGGCTGTATATATTAAGAGAATCCTAAATATTACTCAGTAATAAAATGAGTGTTGATGTGTTTGGACGTATATTAAATAAAAAAAAGGAGGGTAATCGAGGTTCTCCTGGTGTAGGGTATAAAATCACTAAAAATGGACAATACGACGCGAATGACAAAATAATTTGTAATATATCCGATCCTCAGGAGAGTAACGATGCTGTAAACTTACGAACGTTGCGAAAAACTAGTGAAGCTAACGTTACTACGCTTATGAGTACGATAAATGATCTTATAAAATCATTGGATACAATAAAATTAGAATTAGTAAAACATTGAGTAGTTATTAAACAGTTAGAAGAAGATAATATTAATAATAATAATAAGGAGAAAGAAAGAAATAGTGGGCCGTTTGACTTTTTAAATCAATTTAAAAAATATATTAAAACGAAACATCAAAGAGTGGTGGATGAGTTACATAAACCAGTACGTCGAAACTATCCCCGTAGAAAAGTTGATGTACGCGGAATAGATGAGACATGGCAAGCTGATCTTGTAGATATGCAAGGCTACTTGAGAGAGAACAAAGGCTTTCGATATCTATTAAGTGTCATAGACCGATGTATATGGATTTTTTAATACTGATAGTTGTCCAGGATAATTGAATAGCAGCTAAATTTTCATGAAAGATGGAACTACTACGGAAATATGGTTGGGCAATTCGAGCTTCAGCGCCATATCTACCACCCCATTCATTGATCAGTTTGACATCTTTTCATTTTATTTCGTCTTCCATCGTTTTTCTATATACTTCATTAATCATTAGCTTGTAAAATAATTTTTCAAACTCATTTTTAGCTTGCTTTCTTTTTTCAGTATTTAAATTAACATATGGTTTCAGCCATTGTTTTTGTTTGTATTCTAGCGCTCTATATATCTTTTTGAGTTTTAGTCCATATTATTTGAGAGCTTGTTTTAACGCTCTATAATGAATAACGTATAGTTCTTTATCATAAAGCGTTGTCAAATGTGTTTTCTGTTTTGATCCGGGTGGTTTAGTATGTTCAGGACAAAGAGGTAGGTCTTTATGAACATCATGCAGCTCTTGTGGATACTCTAGATCTACTTCTAAAATATAACCTACGTCGCTATCATCAGAGATATTAAAAAAATTTGACATATCCACATTTGAAACCCATTTGAAGCCCTCAAATGGTAGTGATTGAGTCATAGCCCAACCATAAAGGTTGTTTACGTCATAATACATTAAAATTTTGTTTGGCTCATCCTTATTGAATTTATTTATTGTTTGCTTTTGAAAGTCTATTGCAGTATTGACTAATACCTCCACGAATACCTTTTTGAATGAATAAAACCATATCTATATCTGTTAATAGTTCAAGCTTCATATTTGTAAATTTTAACATCGCGTCCCATGTTAATGCAGGGGTAGTGTAACAATGAGCAGGATTGGGATCATATGCATTCTTACAGGTTGATCGAAAATTTTCAAAAATATCAGCTAGTAAAAGTACATCAGTTTTCAGATAGAGATCAGAATAAATTCCTAAATCTATTTTCTTCCAAATACTATCAAAAATATTCCATACGTTTTGAGCATGCTTATATTCTTCAGTAGGAATATCACTATCTGTCAATCGACTATGAAATTTTTCAATAGATGGTAATTCTGTCTTAGTTAGTCTATTTAAATTTTGGATGTATTCAAATGGGAAAACTCCTTTTCTTTTGAGTAAATTAATCTGTTCTAAAGTGTAATTATCTTTCTGAAATTCTCTTTGTACAATATCTAACTGAGGTAAATAATATGCCAATTTATCTAAAGATGTAGACATAAATCGAAAGGAATCAATGAAACGAAAGCTAATTCGACTGTTTGCAACTTCTTTTGTGAAGGATATGTATCGCTCCTTGTTTTCAGCGAGAACAGAGATCTTTCCTTCAAATTCTGAGTAGCAATTTCTGTTATAATAAAATGTGAGTCATAGCCTGTAAAGTTATGAAATACGACTGGTATGAAAGCAGCATTTTTATAATTTAAATTGCATTGATTGTGAGCTGCACCTCTAAATTTTCCTGTTAAATGACAATGATCACGAACTCGTTTTTGGTTATCTTGAAAATATCGGTTGCAAATATGACATCTTCTTGCTGTTTTGAATGTCTGTTCATTAATAAATGATAAATCCATTTTTATTGCATTATTATATATCTTTTCTAACTCAATCACTAGGGACTTCAATTGCTTTATAAACCATAATGCTGGTGATTCGTCTTCATTTAATTTTTTTCTATATGACTTATATATCGACTTACTATCATCATAACGGCATTTTACATATAATCCAATGCTCTAGCTTTCATGTTCTTGGAAACTACGTCTCTTAACATCGCCATTTCTATTCGGATCTTCTATAGGTTTTAACAGACATTCAAAATCAGCGTATATAATAAATGGAACTTCCTCTTCATGCTTAAAATTTTTAATTTCTAAAGTAGCATCGTCCGGTAAATTAATCCGACACTTATTTATTTTGGAACAGTCAACTTCATGAGATTTCAAATTTTCCTCGTTAGTAAAATAATGAAGGCAACGTTCGCAAAGAAAAATTATGTAACATTTTTTTACCGGACTTCAATTTGTTAATGTAAAACGGCAATAAATAATTGCGGCTCCGACAGTCAAAGTTTCTTCGCCAAATCCCAAGCAACTGAAAAACTTTGAACTGAAAACTTTGAACTCTCGTGCGCCCCCTCTATCTCTCTTAATCGTTCGCTCTAGCATCGCGAGTGCTACCGAATCGCGAACGGATCGATTGATCAAATCGACTACCGTTGCAGTATATTAAAATTGTATCTCACAATAATTATATTAGTAAATCACGTTGGAATGAGGGAGAATATTGAAAGACTTTGTACATATAGCACGGATTTGACATCTAGTTTTATAGCTATTATGGAAGGCTCCTAGTATATGACACTGGTGTGCTTAATCATGTGTCGCCACATAAATACTTGATATTTATTTTAGATATTAAATAAACAGGATCGCATACAAAAGAGAAATAATTTTTTTAAGAAAACTATTCTATTACATTAAAAAAACATAGAAAAAAATCATTTTACTTAATCTTCAAGACTGGTGGAGTAAACCGCAAAGAACATATTTGAAGTTCTATATGATGAACATATTAATGAACATACAAAGTCAATACAGCATATTATTATTGATTAAGTGTATTTCGCCAATAAATATAACTTTTTATAACTTTTATAAATATAACTACAAAGAAAACTACGAAACTTATGGTTGTTTAAAAATATGACATAACTGCAATCTTAACCGGTTAATTGGTAATATATCATATATGAACATAAAAAACCTTGCTATAACTGGTAATGTATTATATATGCAAAAATAGGATTTTCGTCTGAATTTAGAAGTCAATCGAACTAAATTTCGTACATAACAGTGTTTGGGTATGCTAAATCTCAATCTAATGCAAATTTGACAAAATCAAAATGACTGATTCAAAATGGCTGCCCGAAAATGTGGAAATTATCAATTTATATTAAAAATTCGTTAAATAAGTATAATAAGGGTTGGGTATATATGTGGAATAATCTATAGATTGTAAATGTGTAATAGATTTGTGCTTCATCGCCCTTCATCGCCACGCTTTTGCTACCAATTCTTTAAGGAGGATAAGAGAAACGCTTTTGCCCTCAGCAATCGAGAAGGAAAGAGAGAAAATAGGTCCATAAATAATCATACACACCATTTATCAAATGCAAAATCTTATTCCTAATCATTAAACAAACAGTGAACGAATAAACTCAATAATAAACTCGTAACTCTAAGAAAGAACAAAACCAACGTGTATAAATACAATAATTATAACCGGCACAGAAATAGGTGTACCTGCCCTGGCAGGTGAACGCTTTGGCAGCCCACTATCTGTCGTCCGTACTTAATCTATCGAACAGCTGCTTGGAACACCAAGCAGGTAGCCAGCGAGTGAACACCTGGCTACTGGGTATTTCTGTACTTAATCTACCGCCATCACAAATCTGTCATGATGAGAGAGAGTAGAGAGAAAGGAAACGAAAACCTGACCTTGTCTTTTTCGGGCTGGTTGGATTGGTGAAATTAGCGATCGAACAAAACTATGTTGGGTAGAACCTCTTATTCAGCCGTACCTCGCAAAAGGGCAGCGTTCCTTAGATTGCGCGGGCAGCTGGGTGAAAACACTTATCAAATGGTCATTATCCTTATTAACCTTTCTCTGAATGGATGTTTTCTTCTACCTCTCATAGCGTGGGTCCGATGTAAATTAGTCAACGGCCCATGGTCAATTTCCTGCAACAGCTTAATAAGATGCTCTTCAAAGGCGGATGAGAAGGAATCGAATAATTCATTGTCGGCCGCGGCGTTCTCGCGGTCCTTAGTTCGCGCTCTCCTTCATTCCCACTTGACCTACAATTTTTAAGCGGCATACGATGCCATGCTTATCGTTCATGCGTCGTACACCTGCCTATACCCGCATAGTCTGTTCCCTATCTCTCTCTCTCTCATTCTTTATTACTCCCACTACTGGCGCCGCTCGAGACTCTTCGGCCACTCCTCGGCAATCATCAACGCTGAAACAAAAGGCCAAGTGTTAAACTTATTCTAATATGCACCCAACGTTAGTCACTGTGCCTCGTCAAAAAAAAGTATATATATATATATATAATAACCCGGTATATTAAAAACGATTAATTGTTTAAGACTAGTGTATATCCCACTTGTGATGTTCATATCACTTATAATATATTGATAGTTCATAATCTCGTGGTCTTGTCGCGGTAATGAGTAAGAATTCGTTTCTTTTCAAATTTACTCTAATAATTAATTAATATGAAATAAATCAATAAATCAAGTATATACAAATATAAGTAATTTTCAAGGAAATTTAGACTTTGCCCTAGTTTCTTATGGTGCGAATTGTCCTATAAGCAGAGCTAAAGTCTTTCTTATAAAAGATATAATTCAGCCCAAGTTTCTTATAGCGCGAAGTGTTCTATAAGTTGTGCATGAATTACAATAGGAAGAGAGGATTTGCTCAGTTAATTACAATGAGAGAAAGAACTTAGATATTAGCCAAGCTTATTCAATCTTATGCGCTCACTTTGCAAGGCTAGAAGTAAATGCTAGCCTGTGCAAAAATCAGCGTATTTATACACAGATTTTCCCGCCTGTTTTCGCAGAACAGTTCTCTTCGAGAAATTTCCGAATTTTCGAGAAGTATTCGCAATTTTGAGAAATGAATTTTCTTAATTTACAAGTAAATAAACATTAATACTGAAGTTTCAACATATGTTAACTTTACAAAATTAGTTATTGATAGATTTAGTGTAATTTACAATTATCACAAATAATATCGTCAAAAGTTATTAACTAATAAAGTTAATTAATGCAATATTACAACATTTACAATAGAACAATATTAAATTTTTACATAACTTTATCGTTTATTAATTTTGAATTATAACAAATTTTTATATTTGTAACGGTTTTTTCTATAATCTTATAATGTAAATACTAGATTACTTATTTAAGATTTATAAATTATAAAGCTATCATTATTATGTATAAAATTAACGCTTTTGTTCTATATACAACTTGATATTTAAATAAATTATTGATTATTTATCTATCAATAACAGTTATTATTAAACTGTTATTAATGAAACCAATTCTTACTCAGTTTTTCAGATATTCATTTTAAATATGGAGTATTCACATTTTTCTAATAATTAATATTTATAGTGTAATAAACAAATTAACTTTAAATATTAAAATTCATTATTATTTAATAATTGAACGCAATTCGAATTATTATAATCTAAATCTATGTACTAAAATCTATATAAGAAATGCTTTGTTACATTAAAATTACGTCTAATTAACATATTTTATTCAAATAAAAACTATTATATCTATATCTATATCAGTTTGTGACGTCACGCTCCTTATATGGTCATGAAATTAGACTCTTATACTAAGACAATCAAATAATAGGTGAGGTAGCGCCGGTTAATATGATAATTGATGTACGAGGTCTGTCCGGAAAGTATCGGGCCTACGTTTATATCTTCGCGCCATAGTGTTCGAGCGACCACTACCGGACAGAAACGTCAACAGTAATGCCTCACGAATCTATTGGTTACTTACTGACACCTGCCGGACGTATAGTTCATGCGCAGCGTGTCTTTGTTTACAGTGCCTTTTTCGCGTTCGTCGGATTTTGATATTGTCAAAAATGACTGAAAAACAAGATCAACGAATTTGCATCAAATTTTGCTTTCAACTCGGAAAAACGAGATCGGAAACTATTGAAATGATGCAAAAGGCCTTCGGAAACAAGTGTATGAGCAAAACACGAATAAAAGAGTGATATAAACTGTTCAAGGATGGTCGCACTTCTGTCGATAGTGATTCTCGTTCCGGGCGACCTTCGACGACAAAAACCGCAGATAATATTGAGCGGGTACGACTTGCAATCGAACAAGATCGTCGAATGACTGTGCGAGAACTAGAAGAAGACCTTGGGATACCAAAAACTATCGTTTCAGAAATTTCAACCGAAAATTTAGGAATGAAACGTGTGTGTGCGAAATTCATCCCGAAATTGCTCACAGCACAACCGAAGAACATTCGCTTAGAAATCGCTCTGGACAATCTGGAAATGGTCAATAATGATGATAATGTGCTTAGAAAAGTTATTACAGGTGATGAATCATGGATTTATGGTTATGATCCTGAAACAAAACAACAATCTTCACAGTGGAAGCATTCTGAATCGCCAAGACAAAAAAAAGCACGTAAAAGTCGGAGCAATGTTAAGTCAATGTTGATTGTTTTTTTCGATTGTGAAGGTGTTGTACATCACGAATATGCTACAACAGGTCAGACAATCAATAAAGAATACTACGTTCAAATTTTGAAACGTTTGCGTGATGCATTAAGAAGAAAACGGCCGCACTTTTGGGAAAGTGGTGACTGGCTTCTCCATCACGATAATGCGCCAGCGCATTCATCCAATCTTGTGCAGCAGTTTTTGAGCAAACACAATATCGCATTGGTTCGACAACCTCCATACAGTCCCGACATAGCTCCTGTGACTTTTAACTGTTTCTAAAACTAAAAAAACCATTCAAAGGACACCGATTCGATGACAAAACAACGGTTGAAAACAATACGACGAGTGTACTTAAGGCTATCCCTAAAAGTGAGTTCCAGGACTATTTTGAAAAGTAGAAATATTGATGGAACCGTGTTATTCAATCAAGTGAGGATTACTTTGAAGGATGCCACCCACCAGATGATAAAGAATAACGCTAGTACGAAAGTATAAAGGTAGGCCCGATACTTTCCGGACAGACCTCGTAAACAGATAGATAAGTTTAACGGGTTGCAGTGATTCAGTGAAATAATAGACTAGCTCATAGATAGAACCGTTACAACTTTATTTCGAGAAAGGATGCGACCTGCATTGACTACGACAGGTACGAGGGTGATCCGATAAGTACTTGGCCTACAAAAGAAAAACGAAAATTTTGAAAAAGTGGCCTTTTATTTATCAACATAGTCTCCTTTTAGTTCGATACACTTGGCCCAGCGATGCTCCAACTTCTTTAACCCGTCTGAAAAATACGTTTCCTCGAGGTCTGAAAAGTAGGCTGTCGTGGCAGCGATTACCTCCTCATTCGACTCAAATTTCTGCCCGGTGAATGACTTTTTCAAGTTTGGAAACAAAAAGAAGTCGCACGGGGCTAAATCTGGAGAATACAGTGGATGGGGCAGCAGTTCATAGCCTAATTCGACCAATTTGGCCATAGCGACGGCGGAGGTGTGAGCCGGTGCGTTATCATGGTGGAAAAGCACTTTTTTCTTCGCCAAATGGGACCGTTTTTTCTGCAATTCGACGTCGAATCTGCCCAATAATTCGGCATAGTACAGCCCTGTGACCATTTTGCCTCTCTCCAGGTAGTCGATGTAGATCACACCTTGTGAATCCCAGAAAACGGTGGCCATCGCCTTTCCGGCCGATGGAGCAGTCTTCGCCTTCTTCGGAGCACTTTCGCCGGGTAAAGTCCACTGTTTCGACTGTTCCTTGGTCTCTGATGTATACCAGTGGATGCATGTTTCGTCGACTGTCACGAAACGCAGAAACTTCTTCGGATTGCGCTTAAACAGCGTCAGACATTGCTCTGAAGTTGTCTCACGGTTGTTCTTGTTGTCCGGTGTGAGCAAACGCGGCACCCATCGCGCCGACAGCTTCCTCATGCCCAAAATTTCATGCAGGACATGACCCACGCGGTCTTTTGAGATGCCTACGATCTTAGCTACCTCGCGCACCTTCAATCGTCAATCTGCCAATACGAGATCGTGAATTTTTGTCACGTTATCCTCCGTGGTAGCCGTTTTCGGAGCACCTGGACGTGGCTCTTCAAAAATCGATGTGCGACCACGTTGAAACTCGCTAAACCAATTGTTGACGGTCGCCATCGAAGGAGAAGAGTCACCGTACACAGCATCCAAGCGCTTTTTGATTTCGCTGCGCGATTTCCCTTCCAAAAACAAGAATCGAATCACTGACCGATACTGCTCTTTTTCGATTTTTCATAAATCAACGGACACACTTGCTTTCATACGTTCTCAAAAATAAACTACAACTCCGATCCGGCTGAAATCTTGACAGTAACCATCGAGAAGGTTGTACTACGTGATAGAATATTTCTTTTGCGAGAGTGGCGCCATCGGGCGGTGAGGTAGTATTTATTAGAAGTATTTATCGGACCACCCTCGTAGATCCTCACGCAAACAAGTGGACAAACTTTTAGCAGTAAATATATATATTTATATATGAAACAAAACAGAGAGAGAGGCGTTATTTCGTTTTGCGCCGTCTATCATTGATTATAGGGATGGTATTCACTTCTATCAAATATATTTATAGGAGACTGTTTCAAAATATTTTTTCTATTCAATCCAATAATGCGAAATTGTAATTTACAGTTTACTTTGTCTAAGATATTTTCTATGCAATGATGAGGCAACACACAATAAAATAATACGTCCAATGATTTTCGTTTATAGTTTAAAATTATTAAAATGAATATACTGGACATTTTTAACACTTATTATAACTTAAAATATTATTCAATTATATGAATCAATTTTAGTAGCAAAATGCAGCTTTTTTAGTTGGGCGCTCGCTTCTCACTAACTACTCGCCTCCTCGCTATTCGTTCGTACACTTTTTGTTTTCCGCTCTCATTTCTTGCCGCTCTCTCTCTCTCTCTCTCTCTGATTTTCGCATTTCTAATCGCTGCTTTGTTCTCAGTCAAACTACGCTGACTGCAGCATGCTCGGTCTTTTCCACGGATTCTCGCCACAGCGCACACACGGGTGCTGCTAACAATAGCATCTTATCGCTATGTTCCTGGCCCTGACGCGATACAAGTGGGGCTCTTGCAAGTGAATATGTTCTCATATTTCTGCTCATGTTTACAATACATTTTTCAAGGCATCTTTTAATTTGACCAATGTATTAATAGACAATTATTACATTGAAATTTATAAACTACACTTATTTTATCCTAATTTGTGATAAATCTGTCCCTAATTTTACAATATTATTAAGCTTATACTAGTGGGGCACAATGGATGTTGAACTTTTTTAACTATTTGCAGATATAAAAAAATTTTTTATGGAATAGCAAGGAAAGTGCGAAAATTAGTTTCATATTATGATTTGGGTATTTAATTTATTGTAAGTAATATTCTTTCTTATATAATTAATAGAAGAATTAATGAACCCGGCTGAATAATCATTATCAATTAATATATTTTTAACAATTTTCAAATCATTATTATGATAAAGTAATATTGCTCTGATGGGCTAGTCTTGAGTGTGGTGACATTACTCTTGGTAGAAATCAATTACCAAGCACTGCCTACTAGAAACGTTTTTCATGACGTCAATTTTCCTGCAGCAACGAGGCTGTCGAGAGAAAGTTGTAAGAGCAATTGCTCGCCATACGCAGCAATGTAGTTAAAATGATGATGGAGACAAACATGCAAAGGAATATAAGTCGAGTAATAATGGATGGGATAAGCAAAATCAAGGAAGCGAAAGAGGTGGCGACGCATTAGCTTCAACGTAAAAGGTAACTGTTGACCACCGAACGAATACGGACAGATAAAGAACCGTCGATACCGCAAGTTAAAAAAAAGCAGATAGATTAACTCCAAGCCCTGAATCAGAAATCTATAATCAATGAGCGATGTTGACAAAGAATATTTGGGTGATGGTGTCCAAATGGAAGAACCGGTACACTGCTACTAAAACTGAGATCAATAGAAACAGAAGTATGTACACCGGGATGAAAGTACATAAAGCACGCAAGGTCGCCCGAACCTAAAACCAAGGCGAAGCGCAATGCTGAACAAACCAGCCGAGGACAAGACATACGCAGACATTGTACAGACTTTGCATCAGTACTTGAACCCAACGGACAGCAAAGTAGACATTAAAGCTATAAGAAAATCAAAGACGAATCGATACTTCTACAGCTTGACAGGACGAAGGACGAAAACTGTTAGGTAAAACCGAGAGGTACTACGCAACGAACTGGATAATATCATTATAGTGAATGATATGAGTTCCAGTGTGACACTGAAATCTATGGATTTTAGATAAATGCAAAAGACGTTAGAGACATGATCAGCTGCGCTGTCGGAACTGACACTGGGAGAAACATGTACGTCTTTAAGGTGAACCATCGTGGGCAGGCTTTAGTAGTATGCGAGTTTGGCCCGGAAAAAACAGAGAATTTACTCAAGAATAGTGTAATGTGGCACATTACAAGGCCTTTCCTGAGTGCTGGATTGTTTGCAACACCTCAGAAAGGCCATCCCCGTCCCTTGCCGCCCCGTAACCGGTTGTTTAAAATAAAGCTAAACACGCCCTATACCGAACAATTATTATTTTCCATGTCCGAACGACCACGCCGGAGATATGGGCGAAACAAACTTGCCCAACGCGATCCGACGGACGCTCAAAGAGCAGACAAAAAAAAAGGAGTGCACCACAGAAAAAGAGAGCGCACGCACACACTCACTCACAGACACTCCCGACCACGTGTTGCCGGCCGGCAAAAGAAAAATGCAAAACCTGACTGGGAAATGCAACGGAGATGCATGTTGATGACACATGCAGATCCGTTACACTCCCAGACACTAACACGAACACTCACGAGGCACTGACACTCCTGGGGCGAGCAGAAAATCGCCGATGAAGTGGCAGCCGGCAATCAGCTGTGTCGGGCTGCCGAACACCATCGGCGACATCCTGAGCGCCACACACACGAAAATCAGCGACCACACACACGAAAATCAGCGACCACACACACAAACACCCGGAACAACACCACAGAACCGACACGGGAGCGCCCCAGGAGGCGCTCCAACAACCGGCGCAAGGACACGAGGCGTACGCGCGAGAAACTGAGCGGCCATCTTGAAGCGCCGATATAGACTGAGAGCGAGCGAGCGAGACAGACTGAGACAGAGCGAGCGAGACAGAGCGAGCGAAGCAGACTAAACAAGAGCGAGCGAGACAGACTGAGACAGAGCGAGCGAGACAGAGCGAGCGAAATAGACGAAACAAGAGCGAGCGAGACAAACGATATAAAATAATAGAATAATATGTAAATGCGAAGATGAGGGCGCTACAAATGAAACGGCGTATATTATATACGTATTTCTGATATTAAAATTAAATTATAAATTGAAAAAGAATGAACACGAAACAAATATCGAATTTTAAAATTCGCACGCGATCGACACCCCTATTATGATGGCGAGCGACAACTACTCCCTTTAGGTTTAAATGATAATTTAACTAACCGAATTCGAACATCTGACAAAATTCGCTAGTGACGTCACGACCAATAGGCAAATTAGAATAAAATTTGATTTCCGTCCGCATAGACGAATAGATAAGAGTAGGGGTAGATCTTTTCCGACAATTAATGATAGATACCTTAGTGGGGGGTGAGAGAGAGTAAATAACGACGAAAGTAGGAGAGTTAAGGAGGGCGCTGTATTATTCTAATTTACATACGGACCAATGATAAAAATTCGGAGGGCGCTACCGATATCCGAATTAGCATACCGACCAATAATAACATTTCTTCTCGGAAAGAGGAGAAGAGAAACGATCTTTGACCGCGAGAAGCCGATTCTCGTCCATTTTGCCACTGGATCTCTCGAGAGAAGGAGCCTCTGCCAAATACTCTTGCCGCCAGATTATTAGCTCTAGACGCCAGTCATACTCCTCCCGCCAATTTTGTTTGCTAATACCGCAAGGAAAATTTGTAAGTAGGCAAAGTGACACTCATTTTTAATTAATCGCGGAGTGCGGGGATCAATCGTTCAGTGCCGTAGGTCGTCGCGACGCGTGGATCCGTCGACGCCGGTGCCTATCGGATCGTGCTGACCTGTCCGCCATTCCGTGAATATAAATTGAGTTTTCGGTTTACGAAAGGGAATTGCGATCTAGGATTCGCGCTGACCCTTCGTTTACTAGTTATTGAGTGTAGAGTTTACGGAAGAAAATTGCGACTTAGTATTCGCGCTGACCTTTCGTCGACTTTTATTAAGTGTTCGTTTTATGAAAGAAAATCGCTACTTGGTATTTGCGCTGACCTTTCGTCACATTTATTAAGTTCGTCTTACAAAAGAAAATTGCAATTTAGTATTCGCGCTGACCTTTCGTTAGTTATTTAGTACAAACGTAGGTTCAATTGAATTAAATTGTTTTGACTAATTAGTTGTGCTGACCTTTCCGCCATTTCGCAAACCGAATTTGAGCGTTAGGTCTTATAAAAGAAAATTGCGATTTGTTACTCGCGCTGACCTTTCCGCCATTTTAGGAACCGATTAAATTGTATTTTTAGGGATTAATGAAAACTCAGAATTTTACCGACCATATCTATTCCGACCTCGTATGTGAGAAACTTTTAATGCATCAATAAAACGATTAATTATCTTTATATTTATATATATAAAATTTACTGGATAACCTACCCCTGTTGCATGCTAGCGATTTTCAGCCGCGAGCGGTTACATACGGGTTTCATTAATTCGCTATATTTTCGGATTATTCGTTAGGTAAAATACGCGCGATTTCGAACGTCCTCACGACCTGACTTAAGGAGTCATCATCTGAGCTGCCGGCGTACTCTAGTCAAGGAGAAACCGAAGGAAAGTTGGACACCAAAGGCCTGAAGCTCGGACACAACGCGTATTCCCCCCATCTGCTTACTCTGCGCAGTCGCCGTTAGGCAGACCGGGATACGCGTAACCCTACTGGCCTTACCCCCGACGATCGCCGTAATCAGCCGACGGTCTGGTGCCCTAAATAATCGGGGGTAGAGCCAAACAGGCCTTGTGGCGGAAGAACTCGGAGCGCGGTCAACACCTCCGAAATTCCCTGCCACAATAGTCAAATTAAAATCGGTTACATTAACAGCCGAATTAGACCCAGGCTCCTCGTCCCGAGATGTTACGGGTTATTAATACGGATGACTCCACTACGAACATATGAAGAGTGATGTAGATATGATGGAAAGAATCGCTGACAGTCTCTTTTCGACTCATCCAGATAAAACGTATGATACGATTAAAATGGACGAGGACGCGGAATCGGAGTGTTCACTTTTCACAGTATTAGATCGTGATCCGGCTACAGCTTGGAAATGTTCCGGGGCCTGATGTATGTCTGGAGAACTGCTGTGGATCATCATCACTAAATAGCTTGATGCACTGCTGTAGCTCATCGCAACACCATGAAAGAAATCAGGAGTCCTAGATAGGCCCATCGACATGACGAAAATCTGTGGTTAGATAAAAACTTTATAGTATCAACAATGGTGGTGAATGGGATTCTAAAGAAATCATGAATATATTTAAACTGTTCATCTAAACTATCGATCATCAATTTTTCAGGATTATTCGTAAATAAGAAAACTACATCTAGAGCAATTAAAATGTATTCAGAAGAAAATTCTTAATTTTTCTTTCAATTCAAAACTGTTATTCATGTAAAAGACTAATTTTTTAAGACATTCTTTAAGATCTTTATCTATTATTATGGCTAACATATTAGTAGGGATATTTATAGTAGAGATGAGAGGTGTAAGTCGATTATTTGCTTAATGATTTTTTGGAAAGCCATAGGCTTTGGCTAAATGAATATTTGTTTGGTTTAAATTTTTGCTATCATGTTTAAATTTGAAGTAATTATCGTCATTTAATGATTTTCAAATTTTTTCATGATCCTATATCTTTTTATCACTAAAAATAAGTGATAAAAAGATATATTTTTAATTTGTAATCATCTTTATTTAGACTCATCTTGTCTTCGAATGTAAAAAGATATTCTTGTTATCATTGTAGAATTAATTATGATATTTAGCTAATTTTTTGTTAATTATTAATTTTTAATAATATTTTGTTATTACAGGTAAAGCACCACCACGTGGAACAACTGTAGAACTGACTCATATTGATGTTCCGCCTAATATGAATTTGTGGCCTCTATTTCATAACGGCGTTGCTACAGGATTATGTATTCATCCTTCTGCTTTAAATGTTGATTCTACCTGGATTGTTTATAATAAACAGCATCAAAGTGAATTAGGCATAGAGCATTCTGGCTTCCTTATGGCTTTGGGATTAAATGGACATCTTAAAAATCTTGCTCCATTTAGTATGTACGAATATTTAGTTGAGTGTCATGAAACAACTAGTGTTGGCTTATTGCTAGGTTTATCGGCTACATATAGGTCATCGATGGATGTTTCAATGACAAAATTGCTATCGCTGCATGTTGAAACTTTATTACCGCCCACTAGTATCGAATTAAATGTACAACAAAACGTTCAAGTTGCTGCTTTGATGGGTGTTGGGTTAGTTTATCAAAAAACAAGTCATCGTCATATTGCATATGCATTACTATCTGAAATAGGTAAGCCATTTTTACTTATTTATTAACCAGAGTAAATATACATACGTTACATAAATGTATATAATAAATATAAACATATCCTACAAAATTTTCTAACTCAGCAGAGGAACTATAATAATTTCTAGTTTGATTCTCTGGACTATAAAAAAGAACTTAAGACTGAAAAAAAACATTATAAGTAAAATTTATTCAAGTTTTTTTGTATAGAAGTAAATTACACTACTATGTTAAGGAAATTAAAGAAACAAATAATTTATTGTACTATTATTACAATTGTCTTCAGTAGAATCTGATTACCATTTGTCTAGCTGTAGCGTACTTCACGGTCTATTTCTTCTCGTGTACATAAATAAACCTTTCTATGTGATTAAGTCTTACTGAACAAATAATTCCAACTGTACATATTACTCTATACTAGGGAAAAATTGTTTGGTATTGTAAAATTGAGTTCCATTTGCAAGAAGAGGTAAAAACTATGTCATCAGCAACTTTTCATTTCGTTTGTAATTTTAGAAAGTGAGAGTAAGTTTCACGTCTATTTTAGGGATATATTGCTTAATATTGATTTATTCGTGATTCTCCTTATAAATTTGATTTTTTCATACTTTATAATTTTTTACAATGATAGAGGTATTCTCGACCTTATAGAGGTGGTTTCAATATTTAGGTAGGGTAAATTTCAGGTCTACTGCATGAATTCTAGTCTGCGGTTTTAATTTAGGCTACCTTTTCTTAAAATTTTGCAATCAGAAATAATTACACTGAAAATAATATTTCAAGTTTGCTTTATCTTTAATGGATCTACCGGAGAAGGTTAATTCAAAATCAAATAACATGATATGCTTATCCTATCTTTATCGTTACTCAGGAACAACGACATAAATGTAAAAAGATTGTATTCCATTTGTGGTGCTTGATTAAAGTGAGTCCTCTTGCCTCTGACGGTTTTAACCATGAAGCAAATATTCAAAGTTACCTCCATTTGCTTACATCTCTCATCAAAACCAAGATTCTTTAGTAAGCCTTAGATTCTTTAGAAGTTAGGAGGCTAATTAACTGGTCTTTCTCTACCAATCTACCTTTCATGGTAAGTCTGATTCAAAAATCCTCGGACAATTAGTGCAAAGTATTGTACTGCACCATTTTGCTAAAAGTACATTCTTCGTGTAGTTTTTCAATCAATCTAAATCAAATAAGAAAAGTTATCATATTTAGTTTTGCCGCGACACATTGTAGAGTTTTATTTTTAAATTTAATTTCTTTATATTTCCGTTATTTTTTCTCTATTCATTATTGGAATACATATAAATTATTTTTAAATAATATTTACTAGCTGGATCAGTCGTTTATTTACCTATTAAGCTTGGGTACAAATTCAATATTATAATGATATTTACAAGAATTTTTTCTAATCAAAAATAAATTTTTTCACTTTAATAAGTACTGTTAATTTATTGATAATTTATTATAATAATTTATTATGTAACGGGGTGAATGTTCCGTTTCATTCCGATTATTCGTTCGACGCGCAATCGTATCCAGATGCGCGCGGTAATATCGAGATGTTCAAATTCAGTAGTCTGAGAGCAGGAGGGGACGGGAGTCAGTCAAATAACTTGCTACTAGTTAGAAATAACAACTGTGAGATTATAATTTGAATCGCATGCGAGTTAGTTTATTTGGTTATTCTCTACAATATAGTTGGCCCGTGTGTTTATGTTTACGAAGCGCGCGCGCGTCAATAACATGCAGAGCCGGAGCGTCCGTAGCTCTTTATCCGCAGAGTTAATACATGCACGCTGTCGATTTTTACAGAGTACGAGGGATTAATAATTCGTTCCGCACAGTCATATGAAAAGTCGCGATACTAAGCTGGCCAGCTTACCTTATTAGCGGTCGTACTATTAACAAAGGAGGGAGAAAGTTCGTGTATCAGCCTCCGGGATGTCAGTCTTTGAACGAGGTGTCTCGCACTCTCGGTTTCGTCCTCGATGGCGAAACCTTCCACTCACACACACTCGCACTCTCACAACGGTGACGACAAAAGTACAGTTTTCGTCGATATCGGTACAATTTAGCTGGCTCGTTTCAGCACTCGGACACTCGGGAAAACTCTAGATAATTGATGGCTTGATAACTGCAGCCGAATGCTCGGGTAACTAATCCTCGACTGGTTCTTTTATATTCGCGCGCGTTCCGTCCCGTCTCATACCGAGTCCTCTTTTTCTATTTTCCCCAACCAGTAGGTGCTGCCCTTGCAGGCAGCCGCATGGTTGAGGCGATAGTGCTAACAAGACGTTTACCGTCACAATTAATAAAATATTATTTATAATTTATTGTAATACACGTAGTAAAGCTTATTTGAAATAATTTTTTAATGAATGGGCTAAAATAAGTTAATATTAAAATTTTTCAATCTGTTTCTAGTTTATTTACCAAAACAAACAGACATCTCTTATCAGAGATTGAATGAGCAATATCAATACATTTTGCTTTGATTTATTCTACCGTACAACATAATACGGTTGCTGTTTCTCTGATAATAAAAGAATATTTTCCCGAGCTAAATATAGGATTTTAATCCTTGCACAAAATTTCATTTTCCGCTGTTAATTTTACACCTATAATAAAATTTTGTATAATTTCTGATCCACCAGTAACTATAAGTAGGAGTGATACCTTTATGAATATTCCTTCTTGAGTTTGAATTGTACTATTATTTCTTTTTCTCAGCTTTCTGTAGTTTGTCGAATGAAACAGTACATGTTTGTAGATAAATCTATCAAAACCTCGGCAGACTTCATCTACTGTATATCCTAGTAGTTGTTCAATAACATGCTTAATGTAATATTTACTTAAGATAATGTAACATTTACTGGCTTACCAAATATTCTTAAATCATTACCGTACTCAATACAATTGCTAACTTTACATTGGTTAACTAGTTTTAAAAACAATGCCAATACTTGTCGATTCACACCTTCTCTATTGAAAATAAGATAATTATTTCTCAAATGTCTCAATCTACAATACAGTTTATTCATTTGGAAAGGTATATACTGCGATCCAAAATACAAATGCCTGATAACGCCATTAAAACCTTCTAAAGGTAATGCCGACCAGACCCCCAATACAATCTAACAAAATTAGTTAAATGCAAGAGCAAATGTACGTTGAATCTTAAAAATTTCTTCTTATATAATGATTCAACTTGTTTAACAAATAACTAAATTGCATCTTCTGCTAATTTCAAGTCATTTTTATTAATTTTTTTCTTGTAGCAATATATGCAGTACAAATACTAACAAATTCCAATGTTTTAAATATGTATTTACCATGAGTCCTTTTAAGCAGGGTATTGAATAATATAAAACAAAATTTTTCAGCTCGTTCGCCTTATAAGCATCAGTAATAGGTCATGGAGAGTGGGTGATCTCTGATGAAGGTTGTACATGCAACAGCTTTTCATTAAATTGTTTAATATATGATCCAAGATAAAGACTCATTATGATATTTAGAATCAAACCAAGCATTGGCAAACAACTTTACAACTCCGAGCAGGCAACTATGCATGTACTCTGGCGGACATGAATTTATGAGGGTGGTCCGATAAGTACTTAGCCTCACCGCCCGATGGCGCCACTCTCGCAAAAGAAATATTCTGTCACGTAGTACAACCTTCTCGATGGTTACTGTCAAGATTTCAGCCGGATCGGAGTTGTAGTTTATTTTTGAGAGCGTATGAAAGAAAGTGTGTCCGTTGATTTTTGAAAAATAGAAAAAGAGCAGTATCGGTCGGTGATTCGATTACTGTTTTTGGAAGGGAAATCGCGCAGCGAAATCAAAAAGCGCTTGAATGCTATGTACAGTGACTCTTCTCCTTCGATGGCGACCGTCAACAATTGGTTTAACGAGTTTCAACGTGGTCGCACATCGATTTTTGAAGAGCCACGTCCAGGTGCTCCGAAAACGGCTACCACGGAGGATAACGTAACAAAAATTCACGATCTCGTATTGGCAGATCGACGATTGAAGGTGCGCGAGATAGCTAAGATCGTAGGCATCTCAAAAGACCGCGTGGGTCATGTCCTGCATGAAATTTTGGGCATGAGAAAGCTGTCGGCGCGATGGGTGCCGCGATTGCTCACACCGGACAATAAGCGCTACCGTGAGACAACTTCAGAGCAATGTCTGACGCTGTTTAAGCGCAATCCGAAGGAGTTTCTGCGTCGTTTCGACGAAATATGGATCTACTGGTATACACCAGAGACCAAGGAACAGTCGAAACAGTGGACTTTACCCGGCGAAAGTGCTCCGAAGAAGGCGACGACTACCCCATCGGGCGGAAAGGTGATGGCCACCGTTTTCTGGGATTCACAAGGTGTGATCTACATCGACTACCTCAAGAGGAGCAAAACGGTCACAGGGCTGTAGTATGCCGAATTATTGGGCCAATTCAACGTCGACTTGTAGAAAAAACGGCCCCATTTGGCGAAGAAAAAAGTGAAAGAAAAAAGAAATTTGAGTCGAATGAGGAGGTAATCGCTGCCACGGAAGCCTACTTTTCAGACCTCGAGGAAATGTATTTTTCAGACGGGTTAAAGAAGTTGGAGCATCGCTGGGCCAAGTGTATCAAACTAAAAGGAGACTATGTTGAAAAATAAAACGCAACTTTTCCAAAATTTTCGTTTTTCTTTTGTAGGCTAAGTACTTATCGGACCACCCTCGTATTACATTCATACCTGAAATCAGCGAAATAATAGAAGGCCCTTTTACACCCCTTACAATTTTTTTCGTTTGCACAACAAGTTCTACGTGTCTATTATACTCAACAGTCGAACGATCTCTTAAATGTGCATAACAATAAATACGAGAAAATCCTCTTCCCACACTAATTTTTTCACCCTTGTGCATACAATAAGGGTAGCCATATGCTCCATTGAATTGTTTCCAATTTTAAACCATGGCCCTTGCGACGCTGTCAGCTATGCATAATATTGCGTGAACTTTGATTACACAGGACCACAAATGGGAACCGGAATAAGTCCTTCGGCAAAATTGATACCCTATATGTATTTCGACGCGCTGATTCCAAATCCGAGGTCCACATAACCCCAGCACGTCGTGTTCAAGGACATTTGAAGGTCAAACGCATTTACTACGGGAAAACATAAAATCTGACCACGGATTCGGAAAGAGCGGGAAATTTTACGTCCAAATATGTATTTTCTATTTTTTCCAACATGACCCTCCAAGGTCATCTGAGGGTCAAATGACTCACCGATAGATCAAATTTGTATTTCCCACATACATCATCACAACTAAAGACATGCGTACAAATGAGTCAGGTATATTTAGGTTTCTCGATGCGCTGAATCCAAATCCGAGGTCCACATAACCCCAGCACGTCGTGTTCAAGGACATTTGAAGGTCAAACGCATTTACTACGGAAAAACATAAAATCTGACCACGGATTCGGAAAGAGCGGGAAATGTTACGTCCAAATATGTATTTTCTATTTTTTCCAACATGACCCTCCAAGGTCATCTGAGGGTCAAATGACTCACCGATCGATAAAATTCATGTATTCCATATACATCATTACACTACAGATTTTTAACTATAATTTGGTCACGTATCTTTAGGTATTTCGACGCGCTAAATCAAAATCTGAGGATCCTCGGTCTCAAATTCAAATATGAGTTACGGTGAGAACTTAGTTCATGGTTGTGTTAGCTCTCTTTATGGTTTTCTCGCGCGGATATTGCCAATCGATTCCAGCAATTAAAATTCACTTAGCTTGATATATAGACTTGATTTCAGATAGTGATGTCGATCAAAAAGATTTACGAATGACGCGTTCTTTTATTAGCAAACGATCTGCGGAGCGCTTTTCTTTTGTGTGGAGTAGTAGTGTCTCTTTTAAGAGACCAACAATAGTCTGACATCATGTTCACATCCCAATAGCCTTGATATCTTCTTTCGATGTCTTTGAAGTCTTGGTGGAATCTCTCTCCTTGCTCCTCGCTAAAGTCTCCTAAATTTTCAGGAAAGTAATCAAGATGAGAATGAAGAAAATGAATTTTCAAATTCATCAAGCAACCCATTATTTTGTAATTACCCAACATCTCATTTACTATATCTTCGTAATCGTCGTCTTTATTATTTCCTAAAAATTTATGCTGAACTTCTCTAAAGCTTTGCCACGCGTTGCGTTCCTTTATCGTCATTCTTCTTTCAAATTCTTCATCTCGTAATAGTTCTCTTATTTGTGGACCATCAAAGACTCCTTCGTTGATCTTTGCTTCCGAAAGTTTTGGAAATTTCTCGAAGAGATACATAAAAGCGTTGCTTTCGTCTTGTGAATTTTTCATTGCTTTAATGAACTGTTTGACCAAACCAAGCTTAATATGCAAGGGTGGGAGGATGACTTTATTTGCAGGTATAAGACTTTCGTGTAAAACATTTTTATTACCTGGGGTCAAATTTTGTCGAAGTGGCCATTCTTTTCTCACATAGTGTTGATCTCGGGCACGGCTATCCCATTCACAAATGAAACATGGATATTTCGTGAAGCCACTTTGTTGACCCAACAAAATTGTTGTTATTTTCAAATCTCCAACCAACTGCCACCCGTGAGTATCATAATGCAATTTCTGTAGCAGTAAATCGAGATTACTATATTCCTCTTTCAAGACAATGGAATGACCAATTGGTATAGGGGCGTATATGTTACCGTTATGGAGTAAAACTGCTTTCAAGCTTCTCGTAGAAGAATCAATAAACAGACGCCAATCAATAGCTTCATACTCTACGTTTCCAAATTCATTTATCAGTCCTGCAACGTCGTTGCAACAAACTAAATCGCATTCTTTCGAAAAAAATTTTCTAAATTGTTGATCACGATTTCGGTAAAATATGATGGAAATACCAGGAGCCAGACAATTTTTTTCTTTCAATCTAGATGCTAATAGTTCCGAAAGTTTTTTTGAAAGTCCCGTGTCTCGAACTAAATCACTCAGCTCTTCTTGATTAAACCCATTAAATGTCTGGTCTTGCTCATCATCTTCTGTATCTTCCATTTTATCAGTGCAACCTCTTCTGGTTGAACCCTCTCCCATTGATTCTTCTGTTTGCATTTCTAAAATCTCAGGTTCTTCAGCATCCAAGGTGGCGAGAACAGGAAGAGTTACAGACGTAACGAATGGATAACGTAATTGGGATACATTTTTACGATTATATCCACGTGTATCAGTCAAACAGAAGTAACAGTCTGTATTATGATCTGTCGGATTACGCCAAATCATTGGCGAGATGTATTGCGATATTTTCTGGTGCAGTTGTATCTTACATTTTAAACATATAGTTTTTGGAGTCCAACAGTTGTTTATTTGTTCAGTGATTAAAGGGAAAACTATTTTATAATTTTCTAGCAGTTTATCAGTGAAAGATTCTCTTTGAGTTTTAAAACAAAATTTACCACAAACAACACAAAAGTTGTCAATACGCTCTTTGCATGGTGCCAATTCTATTCTTGTAGCAGTAGATCCTACACAGGCCAAGTTATCCACCAGTGTAGAACTGGAACTGCGGTCGCATGAAGACGACGATTGCGGGCCCGCTTGCTCACCCCGACCAACCGCCGATACTGGGCATCCGAAACCCTGCATCGTACTCTTTCGTGTGCCGACCATGACGGCATAATGCCTTCACCCTAGGGCTTTGCCGGAAAACAAAAAAGACAAAAAAAGCCGTTACCCGCCGCCACCACGAGGAGGTGCCCTGTGTTTCGGCACACGAATACAATGTCCTCGCCACCTTGGATGCTAAAGAACCTGAGATTTCGATCAGTAGAAATGTGTCCGATATAGGTGCTGAGAATATAGAAATGCAATATAGAAATATAGAAATATAGAAATCTCGTGGATATAATCGTAAAAATGTATCCCAATTACGTTATCCATTCGTTACGTCTGTAACTCTTCCTGTTCTCGCCACCTTGGATGCTGAAGAACCTGAGATTTTAGAAATGCAAACAGAAGAATCAATGGGAGAGGGTTCAAGTAGAAGAGGTTGCACTGATAAAATGGAAGATACAGAAGATGATGAGCAAGACCAGACATTTAATGGGTTTAATCAAGAAGAGCTGAGTGATTTAGTTCGAGACACGGGACTTTCAAAAAAACTTTCGGAACTATTAGCATCTAGATTGAAAGAAAAAAATTGTCTGGCTCCTGGTATTTCCATCATATTTTACCGAAATCGTGATCAACAATTTAGAAAATTTTTTTCGAAAGAATGCGATTTAGTTTGTTGCAACGACGTTGCAGGACTGATAAATGAATTTGGAAACGTAGAGTATGAAGCTATTGATTGGCGTCTGTTTATTGATTCTTCTACGAGAAGCTTGAAAGCAGTTTTACTCCATAACGGTAACATATACGCCCCTATACCAATTGGTCATTCCATTGTCTTGAAAGAGGAATATAGTAATCTCGATTTACTGCTACAGAAATTGCATTATGATACTCACGGGTGGCAGTTGGTTGGAGATTTGAAAATAACAACAATTTTGTTGGGTCAACAAAGTGGCTTCACGAAATATCCATGTTTCATTTGTGAATGGGATAGCCGTGCCCGAGATCAACACTATGTGAGAAAAGAATGGCCACTTCGACAAAATTTGACCCCAGGTAATAAAAATGTTTTACACGAAAGTCTTATACCTGCAAATAAAGTCATCCTCCCACCCTTGCATATTAAGCTTGGTTTGGTCAAACAGTTCATTAAAGCAATGAAAAATTCACAAGACGAAAGCAACGCTTTTATGTATCTCTTCGAGAAATTTCCAAAACTTTCGGAAGCAAAGATCAACGAAGGAGTCTTTGATGGTCCACAAATAAGAGAACTATTACGAGATGAAGAATTTGAAAGAAGAATGACGATAAAGGAACGCAACGCGTGGCAAAGCTTTAGAGAAGTTCAGCATAAATTTTTAGGAAATAATAAAGACGACGATTACGAAGATATAGTAAATGAGATGTTGGGTAATTACAAAATAATGGGTTGCTTGATGAATTTGAAAATTCATTTTCTTCATTCTCATCTTGATTACTTTCCTGAAAATTTAGGAGACTTTAGCGAGGAGCAAGGAGAGAGATTCCACCAAGACTTCAAAGACATCGAAAGAAGATATCAAGGCTATTGGGATGTGAACATGATGTCAGACTATTGTTGGTCTCTTAAAAGAGACACTACTACTCCACACAAAAGAAAAGCGCTCCGCAGATCGTTTGCTAATAAAAGAACGCGTCATTCGTAAATCTTTTTGATCGACATCACTATCTGAAATCAAGTCTATATATCAAGCTAAGTGAATTTTAATTGCTGGAATCGATTGGCAATATCCGCGCGAGAAAACCATAAAGAGAGCTAACACAACCATGAACTAAGTTCTCACCGTAACTCATATTTGAATTTGAGACCGAGGATCCTCAGATTTTGATTTAGCGCGTCGAAATACCTAAAGATACGTGACCAAATTATAGTTAAAAATCTGTAGTGTAATGATGTATATGGAATACATGAATTTTATCGATCGGTGAGTCATTTGACCCTCAGATGACCTTGGAGGGTCATGTTGGAAAAAATAGAAAATACATATTTGGACGTAAAATTTCCCGCTCTTTCCGAATCTGTGGTCAGATTTTATGTTTTTCCGTAGTAAATGCGTTTGACCTTCAAATGTCCTTGAACACGACGTGCTGGGGTTATGTGGACCTCGGATTTGGATTCAGCGCATCGAGAAACCTAAATATACCTGACTCATTTGTACGCATGTCTTTAGTTGTGATGATGTATGTGGGAAATACGAATTTGATCTATCGGTGAGTCATTTGACCCTCAGATGACCTTGGAGGGTCATGTTGGAAAAAATAGAAAATACATATTTGGACGTAAAATTTCCCGCTCTTTCCGAATCCGTGGTCAGATTTTATGTTTTCCCGTAGTAAATGCGTTTGACCTTCAAATGTCCTTGAACACGACGTGCTGGGGTTATGTGGACCTCGGATTTGGAATCAGCGCGTCGAAATACATATAGGGTATCAATTTTGCCGAAGGACTTTTTCCGGTTCCCATTTGTGGTCCTGTGTTATGAATGATTCTTTGTTATGTATTGACTGTTTTTTAATACCGTTTTCAGAGATCATTTTTAATTCACCGACAAACAGTTTTAAATACATATTTATATCTCGTTTTTTTCATCAAACCATTGACCGCAAATTAGAACATTATTTTTACACGCTGAATAAGGCATTTCATTAATAACAACCTATATTGGACACAAACTGGCATTAGAAGAAATAAAAAGACTAACTCCATCAACATTTATCTGCAGCGTTATATCATTTGGAACAATTACATTGTTTTTTTTTCAATTTCCTAAAAAATGTCCCATTAATTACGTCACTTTCTATACATCAGTTTCTGAATTCTAAATACAAATCGCTATTTATTATATCTTCAAGCTGTTGCTTTAGAGAAAGTTGAACAAAACAGTGTCCATCTTTTTTAACTTATTTATGTTATAAATTGCATTGCAATACTCACACATTGCATTTCTCTTGCAGTTGAAAGACAATATTTCAATGCAATTTTTGCAATAATAATGTGTAATACTATCTGGACCATCGTAAGATTTCGTTAAATGGTATAAGGATTGCAGTTTATCTTCTAGCAAATGACAATAAATTAACTTGGTTAAACTTTCTAACCCAACATCTGGTCAATTATGCCTCAATGAATATAATACAGTAATGAAGTTACTTTGTTCTACAGTAATTCTTAAGTCTTCATATAAAACAGACAGAAAAATATTAATAAATACAGTATGTTACAGGATGTTTAAAAAATAAGTACAGAGATCTTCAAAATACGAGGTCTGTCCGGAAAGTATCGGGCCTACCTTTATATTTTCGTGATAGCGTTATTTGTTATCATCTGGTGGGTGGCATCCTTCAAAGTAATCTTCACTTGATTCAATAACACGGTTCCATCGATGTTTCCACTTTTCAAAATAGTCCTGGAACTCACTTTTAGGGATAGCCTTGAGTACACTCGTCGTATTGTTTTCAACCGTTGCTTTGTCGTCGAATCGGTGTCCTTTGAATGGTTTTTTTAGTTTCAGAAACAGTTAAAAGTCACAGGAGCTATGTCGGGACTGTATGGAGGTTGTCGAACCAATGCGATATTGTGTTTGCTCAAAAACTGCTGCACAAGATTGGATGAATGCGCTGGCGCATTATCGTGATGGAGAAGCCAGTCACCACTTTCCCAAAAGTGCGGCCGTTTTCTTCTTACTGCATCACGCAAACGTTTCAAAATTTGAACGTAGTATTCTTTATTGATTGTCTGAGGCGCCGAGGTTCCCCCACCACCGCGCCTCGGCCTTCGGAGAGCAAATTTTGCGTGCGTCGCTTCCCCTTTGTGATTTATTTGAAAGAAATGTAGCAGGGTCGAGTATTGAATCTTCATGTTCGTGGTAAGTGCAAGCCCACAGGAAAACGAATAAATTTTTTTCATCGCGAAATTGTTGTTGTGTAACCGCGTACACATGCTTGACTTTGAGAGTCCATAACTTTGGATACAATGATCGGAATCGAACGTTTAAAGCGCCAAAAGTTTCCTTTTTCCAAACACTTTCCGAGAAATTTTCAAGTTTTCCATTCGAGTCAACTACTGTGGTGCTATTCATTTTGCAATTAAGGCGAAAATCGAATTTTTCAAAGAAAACGGAATTAAGTAGTTGAAAGCTCTAACAATGATGACAAAAATTGCATGTCATCGGCCGAAAATTTACTTAACTAATACGATAAGTCGAAAACTAAAAAAGATAGCGATGTCGTTCTTTCACGGATTTGATCGTTGAAAAAAGACGTTTCCAGAAAGTGTAATATGTTATAGGTTCGTCGAAATTGTCAATTTGATTTTCGATTGCGAAAAATAGGGCGTTTTTTCGTGTTTTTTTTTTTTTTTTATTCGGCCGCTGCCCCGGACGGTAATGGAATTTTTCAACTTTGAAATACGCCATTTTATAGGAAATTTCCCACTCTACAACTTTGCTTATTACAAGTTTTAACGAATACTTGATATTTCACGAGTAATATGCAGAAACGTGATGAAGAACAGCCCATTTTTGCATGTTTTCCCCTTCTCCGATTTTTGGTACGAAAAGCTCCGCAAAAAAAAGGCGCTAGGTATCAGATAATGTTTCTGACATTATTCTTGAGCGATTCCAAGAATAATCTCGGATTTGGCTCTTACATCCACCTCCAGTTACTATTCGCCTGGACTAAATCGTTATTTTTCACGGCCACCGCGCCGGTTCAAATTTCAGACCGACGCGCGGATCGCATCGGCAACAGCGCATGGCAACGGTCACGAGTCCGCCGAGAAAACTCTCTTCTCAACGCCTGTAAGCAGACGCGCGGCTTTAGCGAGTGCGCAACTGTAAACAAAACAACGTGCCCTCGCGACTTTTCGCTGCCTGCACACTGATCCAATGTTTACATCTGAATTTCAAAATTGTATTGAAATTAAAATTCAAATTGAATTTCTATAGTTAAAAATTGTTGAATATTTGTAAATCAATTGTATTTTGGAGGATCTATAGCTTTTTTACTCTTTGTCTACTATACTATTAGTATACTACGTATTAGTGTTCATATTTTACATGTTCAATTAGCTTTTCAAGTTTTAAAACTGTAATGGCTCCGAAACGTCGCAGAAGTGTAAGATCTCGGTCAGAGTCTGAAGAAGATTATTTTAATGATAATATGAAAATTTGTTATAATTTAAATGTTATTAACTAATTTGAATATTTCTTTTTAGAAATTACTTCTAAAATTAATAAACGATAAAGTTATGTAAAAATTTAATATTGCTCTATTGTAAATATTGTAATATTGCATTAATTAACTTTATTAGTTAATAATTTTTGACGATACTATTTGTGGTAATTGTAAATTACGCTAAATCGACCGATAACTAATTTTGTAAAGTTTACATGTGTTGAAACTTTAATATTGATGTTTATTTACTTGTAAATTAAGAAAATTCATTTCTCAAAATTCGCGAATATTTCTCGAAGATTCGAAAACTTCTCGAAGAACACTCTCCTGCGAAAATAGGCGGGAATATCTGTATAAATACGCCCATTATTGCACAGGCTGGTATTCTTACTCATTAACGCGACAAGACCACGAGAGTAGGAACTATTAATAATATCATAAGTGATACGAACATCGCACACATAGAAATGATGATATATCATATTTCCCCTTACAAAAAAGTGATGAATGCTATGTTGAAGCACTGTATTCGTGATCTAATTGGCTGAGATATAGTCACGTGATGTACTGTTCTGGCAGCAAATATACATGTTGAGATGTTTTAAGTAATACAAATTCATTTTATCATAATTGATATGGGTAGTTTTGAAGATAATGAAAATATAATAAAAAAGTATGCTGCATAGTTATTATTTTTACACTCATTTTATAAATCTAGCAGCGAGTAAATCGTTTGGTTAAAACGAGAGGTTATTATACTTTGGAGTTATTCTGATAATTTAATATATTTGAACGTGTAAGATTGAAAAAAATTTTGTAATATCGTAATCTATATTAAAATAGTAGAATAAACGTTTAATAGTAATTTGACCTATAAGGCTGAAAAGAACTATAGAGATTGCTTATATCTGTTTTCGATAAGATAATTCATAAATTTAGAAGACGCGAAACTATTCTACTAATACAAGTTTTCCACTATTATATGTGTTTTGTAACAAAATTTAAAAAATCCATCTTTGAAAAAAGGGATTTATTGCGTTAAATATGTTTATCGACATGACAAGAAATGAAAAAGGAAATGGAAGCGTGCGAAGCCCGTCCGATGTCGCTAATAGTGTAAAAACAATATGATTACAGTTTTTAAAGATGGATGGTGGAACTCCAATTATTTGTTTATTTATTTATTTTTTGAGATAATAGTAAGCATAATTATGGCATTTGATAGTTCGTGAAATAAAGAAAAGCTTTTATCATTGTTGTTCAGTAGTACATCCACAATTAATCTCTTGTCGAAATAGGATAACTTTCGGGTGCTAGGTTTAGCGGTCAAATATCGTCCAAAATAAATTCGGACCTTTAAGTAAAAGAGTCTCGTCTCGTGGTTAGTAATTGAATCTCAAATACCTTTTCATTCGTATACGCCGATGTGATGGAGATAGCTATGGAAGCAGCATTCTGAAACACTTTTTTCTTCACTTCTTCAATGTTCTCATCAGATGTTGATGTGTTGGGGCGTCCAGAACTAGATTCATCTTCAGTGTCTTCTCAGCCTTCTCGGAACAGATGAGATACCACTTGTAAACATTTTTCTTACTTACAGTATGCTCACTGCATGCCATTGTTAATATCGTAAGTGTTTTGGGACCCTTTGATTTCATTTTTCACACAAAATTTGATGCAAATTCTTTAATTCATGTTCTTAGACAGCAGCAAATCGTGGAGCACACAAAACACTTCTAACTTTTGAGCCTCTTACAACCAAAAAAATAACGCTATACACTTGAAACTGTGTACAGGTGCTCGGGATAAGTGTATTAACATAACCTAAAAAAAATCGAGGTTCAAACGAAATTTGAAAAGTCACCTTACTTTTTGATCACACCTCGTATTGCACACCATTGCAGCATTGCGTATGGTTAGTATGTATAATTGTCACACTATTTAGTTATCGGAGTGTCCGCGCATCCCGAAACGATCGCTTTAAAAAATTGTACGGAAAACCTTGGGTACAACCGAAATAAAGTCGATCAATTTTTATGTAACAAATACATAAATATGATGATATTTTTCATAACTAAAAGTTAGAAAAATATATCTGATGATGATTAAGAGTTTTGTAAATTCATCTATATGTACGTACGTGATTGCCTTCGGACCGACGTGTAGACTCCTTTGTTAAGCTTCTATACAATATTCGATTTATTATAGTATAACCCGTTACAAATAAATGAAATAAGCATATTTTTTTTGTGCAATGTACTTATAATAATTTAATATAACATATATATTTGAAGGACGACCACCTGGACCAGAAATGAAAAATTGCGTCGATCGAGAATCATATTCCTTAACAGCTGGTTTAGCTCTAGGATTAGTTGTGTTATGTTCAGGAGGAGGATCTGATTTAGCGGGTATTCCTGATACACTTCACTACTACATGATCGGAGGCAATACTAGACCATTTGGCGGAGCTCAAAAAGATAAATATAAATCGCCTAGGTAACTTTTAACAGTATTAATTATATTAAGTATACGTATATGTCTAATTATTTCGCTTTATTTGCAAGTGCTTATCTACTCAAATAATCAGCGCTTGGGCATTTTATATATTATAGTGTATACAAATTCAATATTAAAATATTGAATGGATAAAATCTATCGCATCATTTTCGCATACATAAATTTATTAGTTTTAGAAATGTAATAGATTCATGAGCTATATATATACAATCATTTTTTATGCAATTTATATATAATTTCAACTTATCTAATAACTTATCTAATGACAATACTACAACAGACAGATTCTTATCGGAGGATATTTGATTATCTTTCGATGTACAGTTAATAAAATGAATAATTGTCTTCCTTTTATTCTTATTTAATTATGGTAAAATAACTGTGATTATACAATTACTATTCAATTGTTTGAATGAATGATTTCTCATTATCAACATATGCATCGTCAAATGCACGTTTAATTTTGTAGAAAGTTAATAACTTTCCATTTAATCATTCAAATTTTTAACGAAGAAGCCAATATTTTGTTAGGTTACTGTTGGTTCACGCTATCATTGATGGCCGGTTGCTGCAGCTCTACCGTTGACGGTTCTGCATCGACCGTGGGTATGCTCTAGTGATGAATGGCGCACTTATCTGCAAGATACCTGGTTGATGTATAATTGTTCCCGATTACTAGCCTAATTCGAAAATTAAGATGCGTTTGATAAACAGTTAAGTACGCACACAAGTGATAAAAGCGCGTTTTTGTGCAAAGTGACCACCGAATGATGTTCATTTCTCTTCTCCAGTCATCATCGATCAGTGATCCAAGTGCGATCTAGAAAACTTTATTACGACCAAATTCTTGCTTACTTCTGCACTTTGGATTGGTTCATTCCTACTTTCTTCTTAATAATGCCTTCGCCTCTCCTCGCCGACCTTATCAAATTGTCGCGACTAGCACCTCAACTTAAGGGAGACAAGTACGAGAGCATGCAAACACTGCACATGCTCCCAGCTCAATAACAGCAAACGAGTCGACGTATTACTCGCACAGCTCTCTTCACTATTAATAATTTCATAGATCTTCTGAATAGGGTTAGAAAACCATAATTATGCAAAGTTATTTTCAAATCGCCATTCAATCTTAATGAAATCCAAAAATATACACTACCGTCCATAAAGATTTGCCATCCCCTTGCTGAAATCATCAAAACTTTAGAGTTTTATGGCTCAGTTTCTATAAGAGCTAGGGAATCCTGCGGGGTTTCATTTGAAAGGTCTTGCCAAGACCTTTCAAATGTTGTACAACATAATTGATTTTATTTGTTTTTTGTACAACTTGTGACGTCATAAACAAATTGTTTTTTTTTAATTTTTTCACATCAACTTCGACCCCGATTTATTTATATAACGGAATCTACGATGGAAAAACTGTATAAGCCATTCGATAGAGCTTTCAAAAAGCTACAAAATCCATATCCGGAAAATTTTTTTACCTTTATTTTTTATGAGCTATATGGTGTTTTATACAAAAACAAAGTTTTTCAAAAAATGGGCTGTATTTTTTTATTTTCAACTCTAAAGAAAAAACTCTCAGAATAAAAAATGTAGTATTTTGCAAGAGCTATCAAATGCGCAACTCAGAATTTAAAAAAAAAAATTTTTTTTTTCACGTTTTTTAGAATTGAAATTTTTCTAGAAAAGAACTGAAATTACATATATTTAATAAAATTAGTAAGTAACTAGTATTTATAACTGAATGGGCTTACAAACAATGATAACAAAATACATTTATTGAACCATAATTTATTACTTACTCAGAATAGATTAACATAATTTGGTTACAATTTTTCTACAAAATTTATTTATTACAACGTTTCAATAATAACATAACAATAATAATTTCATTTTTTATAATACTAATAACGCTTGTAATTAATATTACATCACAATCGGAATATAAATTTCAGTTGTAAACAAAAATGAAACAATACTAATTATTTAAACGTTTTTTTCATCGAAATGTCCACCTTTGTTTGCTATAACTACTTTACAAATATGAGGCATTCGTGCTACAAGTTTCTCTAAAGTTTCTGCACTTATTTTTTTCCACTCATTTTCTAAGATATTCCAAAGATCCTTCTAGGAAGTAGGTCCTACCTTCCTTACAGCTCTATCTAGGTCATCCTACAACAGTTCGATAGGGTTAAGATCAGGAGAGTAGGGTGGCCATTCCATCACAACTAATTTTTGTTTCTTCTCCAATTATGCAAGATAACTTTTACATAACTTTGAAGTATGCTTTGGGTCGTTATCTTGTTGGAACGTAAATTTGCGACCAATTATTCTTGTTCCGGAAGATATAACATTTTTTTCAAGAATTTTTTTGTAACCTTCTTTTTTCAACTTGCCATCAATTTTAAGAAGGTCACCAACCTTAGAACCACCAAAACAACCCCATACCATTACTGAGCCGCCACCATGTTTAACAGAAGCACACATATTTTTCTCTAAATGTTTTTGCCTATTTTTTCTACGCACAAAACATCTGCGTTTACTACCAAAAACCTCGAATTTGCTCTCATCAGACCACAAAACTTTTTTCCAATCATCAATAGTCCAAATTTTATGTTTTCTGGCCCAAGCCAATCATTTCTTTTTATTAATCGGTTTTAGTAAAGGCTTTTTAATTGCTATTCGACCGTATAGTCCATCTTCATGAAGTCGTCTCTTTATCGTAGTAACACTAAGTTTAACATCATACTCTTTTTAAGTTTCAACAGCAAGTTCGAGTGCCGTGAGTCTTGGATTATGTGTACTTGTACTACA
The DNA here is from genome assembly GCF_024137745.1 of Phymastichus coffea. NCBI lineage: Eukaryota > Metazoa > Arthropoda > Insecta > Hymenoptera > Eulophidae > Phymastichus > Phymastichus coffea. The sequence goes on along the minus strand of NW_026706812.1, from coordinate 5,425,153 downwards.
AATGTGTTTATCAGTAGCGCTCGTAGTTTTCCTAAGCCTTCCTGAAATTTTTTTGTTTTTGATATTTCCTTGAGTTATGAATTTTTTAATGTTATAATCAACTGTTCTTCTTGGAATATTCAAAATTTTGGAAATTTTATTATTACTTTTATTCACTTTATGCAAGGCTACTCTCTCAGATCGCTCTTCAATGCTTCAGTTTCTTTTTTTCGTCATTTTTAATGAACAAAAAATACATGCATAATTTACTGACTAGATTGGACACATTGATATTTCATTCATTAAAGCTGATAAGAGACTGAATTTCCATACGTATTCTCTGCTATATGTATACATTCATGAAAGTCAAGTAAATCAAACCACGTAAACACTTAGTGATTATCACAGTGATTATCGGTGAGCATAATACTGTAGAAAGTCATTAAAAATGAAAACAATGCAAATTCCTCTGTTACAACCGTCGAATACAATAAATGTATCTTGTTATCATTGTTTCTAAGCCCATTCAGTTATAAATACTAGTTACTTACTAATTTTATTAAATATATGTAATTTCAGTTTTTTTTCTAGAAAAATTTCAATTCTAAAAAACGTGAAAAAAAAAATTTTTTTTTTTTAAATTCTGAGTCGCGCATTTGATAACTCTTGCAAAATGCTACATTTTTTCTCCTGAGAGTTTTTTCTTTAGAGTTGAAAATAAAAAAATACAGCCCACTTTTTGAAAATCTTTGTTTTTGTATAAAACACCATATAGCTCATAAAAAATAAAGGTAAAAAAATTTTCCGGATATGGATTTTGTAGCTTATTGAAAGCTCTATCGAATGGCTTATACAGTTTTTCCATCGTAGATTCCGTTATACTCGTATAAATAAATCGGGATCGAAGTTGATGTGAAAAAATTAAAAAAAACAATTTGTTTATGACATCACAAGTTGTACAAAAAACAAATAAAATCAATTATGTTTTACAACATTTGAAAGGTCTTGGCAAGACCTTTCAAATGAGACCCCGCAGGATTTTCTAGCTCTTATAGAAACTGAGCCATAAAACTCTAAAGTTTTGATGATTTCAGCAAGGGGATGGCAAATCTTTATGGACTGTAGTGTATGAAATTTTTTTGCGTTGGTTAATTCCTTAATACATTTTTAGAAACTTTTTCTCGACTAGATGTTATAGTATAAAGATTAATATACAAGGTGTCAAATAAGTAACGGAACAAGGCTGTAGCTTTTTAGGTACAGATTATTAGACCAAGGTCAAGGTCATTCCTTTAGTAACTTTCAACGCGGAATCCGATGGTGACCTTGGATTTGACCTTGAGATTGACCTTCAAGGATATTTCAAGGTCAACTTTGTTTTTCTAAATGGGAACCCCTATTTTTGACAACGGCAATCGAAAGAGCGGAAAATTTTACGTCCAAAACGGTATTTTTAAATTTATTTTCATGGCCTTGAGAAGGTCGATTTAAGATCAAATGCTTGAAAAACTGCCTAAAAGCGTTTTTTTAATTTTTAAGATATCGAAAAATGACCTCTACAAAATTTGTTCAGAACAGAGTGGGCCACCCAATGCACCAAAAACCTTTGACCTTTAACCTCATTTTGAAAGTCATTTCAAGGTCGAAATGTTTTTTGTAATGGAAACCCCTATTTTTGACCCCGGATTCGCATATAGCGCGAAGTCAGAAAGAAACATTCAAAACGCAGTGAGTGGAAAAAACTTATCCGGCAAAAAAACTGTACCTATGTCTCTGCTTGCTCCTCATTTAAAACAACTTGACTTTCGGTTTGGATAACCCGTTACTTTATTATTCAAACAATCAAAGGTCAAAGATAAGGTCACTGAAACATGCTCTCAGTAGAATTTAATAAATTTAGCCCGAAACATTTTGTAAATGTTTCGCGAATAATATTGGATCTAAATTTCACATGACCTTAGCGATGAACGTCGTGGATCAATCGAAACTCAACATAATACCTTATCCAAACGTCGGATTTCGCGCTATGTGCTAATCCGGGGTCAAAAAGAGGGGTTTCCATTACAAAAAACACTTCGACCTTGAAATGACCTTCAAAATGAGGTTAAAGGTCAAAGGTTTTTGGTGCATTGGGTGGCCCACTCTGTTCTGAACAAATTTTTTAGAGGTTATTTTTCGATATCTTAACAATTAAAAAAACGCTTTTAGGCAGTTTTTCAAGCATTTGACCTTAAATCGACCTTCTCAAGGCCATGAAAAAAAATTTAAAAATACCGTTTTGGACGTAAAATTTTCCGCTCTTTCGATTGCCGTTGTCAAAAATAGGGGTTCCCATTTAAAAAAACAAAGTTGACCTTGAAATAACCTTGAAGGTCAATCTCAAGGTCAAATCCAAGGTCACCATCGGATTCCGCATTGAAAGTTACTAAAGGAATGACCTTGACCTTGGTCTAATAATCTGTACCTAAAAAGCTACAGCCTTGTTCCGTTACTTATTTGACACCTTGTATAATTATTATTCTAGGAGTTATTAGTATTATTTTATCGTTGCGTTGAATTATCATCTAGAAATTGGTGTAATCTCGCACATCTATAATACAGTCTTAGATTTACGTAAGTTACACCACAATCGATCAGCACACGTAACTCGCTTGAGCAATATTTGAAAGAACCAATAATAGATTTCATAATCATAGCCAAGCTAGGATCGGGTAACAGCATCCATCTGTGTATGTGCGCGCGCGAGTGTGTGTGTGTGTGTGTGTGTGTTATAATTATTGTACCAAAAAATCTATTTTTATAATTAATATGGAAGTAATAATGACTCATAGAATTACTAGTATACTAATAACTGTAATATGGTAATCAGAGATTATAGTTTGATGTTATAACGGAAAAAAGTACCGACAACCCGAAAGGTTACACCTGTGGCCGTCCGCATAAATTACTTTAAGGGATAGATTCATCTTTTCGATAAAGATATGACACAATGAAGTATGATAACCTCACATTTTCGCAAATATCGTTTAAGCAGAAGAAAGTTTCGCTTAAAGATCATCTTCGCTAAAAAAAATATTATCCCAAGTACCTTAATCAAAGTACCATATACTCTGCTAGGCAATAACCCCCGACCGCTATTCCCAAGTTTCTTAATCAATGAATTCTGTTGGCCTGCTAGGTAAACTCATTTTACCTCAATCTGCTACATCCCACATGTCTCAAAACTAGATCCCTGTAGCCTACAATAACCCTCAATTACTACATCCTAATTTCCTTTACTCACTAATTCTTTAACCTGCTAGGTTTACCACTATCATTTTTCCGCGAAACTTTCCTCTGCTTAAACGACATTTGCAAAAATGGAAATTTATCATACTTCAATGTGTTATATCTCTATCGAAAAAAATGAGGAGTACTCGTATCTTTTGAAGAGCAAGAATTATTTAAAATGCTGTTGTTAAATTTGCAAAAAAAAATATTTTTTTGACCCATCTTAATCTACTAGCTCAAATATCTTCTAAAATACTCTATCTACAAAAAAATGGTTCAAACAAAAATTGTTAGGACGATAGGGAACATTTGAATGTACCAGTAGCTTTGACCTTGAGGTCCATTTTAAAGGTAATTTCAAGGTCAAAGTAATTTTTTGAAATAAAAACCGCTATTTTTGACTACAGATTTCAAAAAGGCAAAAAATTTCACGTTAAAACTGTCTTATACAGCATAAGCTGTTGTGACCTTGAAAAGGTCAAAAATGAAGGTCAAATGTCTGAATAACGATTTGGTGACTTATCCTTAAATTACCATGGTTTTATGGTAGAAAAAATGTTCACAGTGAACTTTAAAAAGTCCACAACCTGCAAAAGTGTAAACAATTTTGACCATCTTGACCTTGAGTTACATGTGGATCCAGATAAACAGCTGCTAAAATTGTTAAAGCTCGTAAATCATTTTGATTCTACTGATGATCAAGGTGTCCATTGCGAGCCTTTTAGTTTTGTTAGTTACATTTCTTTTGTAAGATGCAAGGGGACTCACGATAAAAAAGCTCCCGGAAGGTAACAAAACTTACTACGTTCACATTGTTGTTTCCAGATAACGCTAAATGTAAGGTGAAGGTACTTCTATTTTTTGCATCTTCATTACTTGAAAAAAAATTCCATAGCCCTTTTTAGGCAAATGACTTTGACGAGACTTTATAAAGATTATGACAAATTAAAAAATTCTCAATCATGGGTAAAATTTGATATTTTCTAAGAATCTAATGGCGAAAAAGACTGACTTTTTCAACGTAAAATTTTCCCCTCTTTTCAAATCTACAGTCAATTTTTGAGGTCCCTATTTCAAAAATTGACCTTGACCTTGAAATTACCATCAAGATTGATTATACTTTTGCAGGTTATGTACTTTTTATTGTTCACTTTGTATATTTTTTCTACCATAAAATCATGATAATCGAAGGATAAGTCAACAAATCGTTATTCAGACATTTGACCTTCATTTTTAACTTTTTGAAAGTCACAACAGCTTATAGTGCGTAGGATATTTTTGACGTAAAATTTTTCGCTCTTTTCAAATTCGTAGTAAAAAATAGGGGTTTCTATTTAAAAAAAACTATCTTGACCGTGAAATTACCTGCAAAACGGACCTCAAGGTCAAAGCTAGTGATACATTCAAATGTTCACTTTTGTCCTGAACAATTTTCGTCAGAACCATTTATTTGTAGATAGAGTATTTTAGAAAATATTTGGGTCCGTAGATTAAAATGGGTCACTGTGTTTGTTCATACTAGATTCTTAGAAAAACATAAGCCGTGACATAATTGATGTAATAAAAATAACTTAAATAAATGTAATAATTTAAGACATAATTTACGATATATATCAGTTTATCTTTGGTCAGGTCTCAGGGGCGATTGAGTTCATATGGGTAATTCTCATCTAAAGTTCAAATTTCGACAGTCAATTAAGATTTTAAAAAATAGTTTAATTTTTCGTTTCTATCACATGTAATATGTTTGTACTAAGCTATAGAAGAAGTATATAGCGTGGGCATGCAGGATTCAAAGAATTAAACAAATTAACAAAAATTGTTAACCAGCAGAATTACATGGATGCCAAGGAAATTTCACATGCCAGGGGAATTACATGACATTTTTTTTATATTTCCAGACTTTTACTATAAAATAGGCAATTTGGAATAATCACGTAATAAACTATTAAATGAGTGTAAAATTACCGCATATAATTTAATAAGCAGTAGCTATTGCTTTAGAAGAAATAGCCTCTAGTTTAGTTGTGAAAATACCGACATACATCAACGAAGTGCAGTCTAGAAGACAATTGCAAGAAAGTGTGTAAAACGTGTGGATAGAAAATCAGTGTAGCCCAACAAAATTATACAGGCCAATAATTTTAAGAACCTGAAATCATACAAAGCATGTTTAATAGGTTTTCATGCGCTAATTCCAAATCTAGGCCCAGAATTGCTCTATTACCCTTGGTTTTCCAGACATCTTAACCTAAACGCGTTAAAAACACGTTTTTTTCTATATTTGACCACTTGTAACATGATAAAGAATATTTTCTGCAAAATCCTGATCACAATTCCTAAAAAAAAGCAACTCTTGGGTTACAATAAATACTATTCAAAATTAATTTTATAATTTTTTCAACGGAAATATGGTTGTTTGAAAAATGTTGGGTCTAAATATTCTACCATAGGCTTATAATAACACGAAACTCAATATTTACCGTGCTCTCGTAACTCGATGAGCAGTGCACGACTGAGTGTCGACTTTATGTGATTCCGTCAAATGTTCTGGTTTGAGGATTACTCAAGAAATGACGTGAATTCCTACTGGCTTAGAAAATATTGAGTTTGAGGTTATGGAATTTCAGAAGACTGAACACTGTATTATAAGCGGATTTTCGTACATCTGATGCTATTATGCGTGTACATTCATAAGCATTGTAACAGTTTTGACTCTCTTTTCTAGTTCTCTCTCTTTCATTCTTTAACTGCAGCATCTTCTTACGTTTGTCCTTCTGCAACGCTCTCTTTCGCTTTCGCTCTCCTCAGGCTATCTTACAAGGAAACCCCCCAACCCGACCTCACCGATTTCAATAATCTTTTGATATGTTATAGTTCATCAAAAAATAAGACATACGTATTTTTTCTTATCGGCGGAAAAACACTTTGAGGGGGTGAAAACAACCCTCAAAGTTCACCCCCAAAAATAGATTTTCCAATGTATCTCAGCATCTAATTAATATTTTACGACCAAACAAATTTTATATCACTTCTCATGTGAAAAGCAAACTAGCACATGCAATTCCGACCACAAGAGATGCAACCCTTATTTTTTTAATTTAAAATACTATCTATTTCATGGCTATTTTTATGAAAAAAATTAAAATAACCCGAAAAAAATTGGAAAAAATATTACCGTGGATAGAATAAGAATAAAAAATTTACCTATTCAAACTTATTTTCAAAACCACCCTCAATGTTGAAAAACCATCCTAAAAAAAGTTTCTGACATATCGTTGCAATCTCTTCTAAATCAAATAAGCTATGATTCCATAGCTATTTTGTTGCTCTCTTTTAAATTTTTTACGTTCTATCGTTTATTAATTCTATCAAAAAATAAATAACTTTTATTATATTAAAAAACAAGTCAAGAATAATATAATATTATAAGTATACCTAGAAGATAAGTATAGTTTCTCGGATGCGCAAAAATTTTGGTATATGAATGATAGTATTATCAGAATTTTATTTACGTCCTACTATCAGCGTCTCTGACGATTGTCTGTTATTTTCATGATTGATAAATATGAGTAAGTAATTCTTCATCAGTAGCCAACATAACTTTCTTGTTGTTGGACGTATTGTATCGACTATTGAACTAACAGCATAATAAATAGTAATAAGAATATAAGATTATAAGTACAAATAATAATAAGATACTATTTCGTTAATTCGTATTTCGTAGTACCTACTACGTAAGTATAACTATAAAATTAATTTTATATGCAAATAATTTTACGGCTTTTTAATATTTGTTATTAAAAAAATTGAAATTACACTGATTATGAGGATTTATTAATTAATGATGTTTATAATTATTGTTTACTTATCAATTTGTTTATTTATTTGTTTTTATTCTAATTTGTTTATTTGTTATTCAGTTTATTTCTTATTCCCCAGAGATATCAGGAGAGACCTATACAGAGGAAAAATAAGGAAAAAAAGGGGACGGATGGATGGACGGACGCACGGAGAATTTCGCGCCTTCTGTTTAATATAATAGAAGATATATAAGATATATATATATATTTTTTTTTTATTTCAGATTAAAAAATGAAAATTAACGCTCTGAACGTTTTAAATTTATTATTAGCTTACTTTCAAACTCTACAAATACCTGAAAGTGAGACAAATTATAAAGAGATTCAATTGTCGGAAAGAATTAAAAGCATTTTAATAGATTCCGTGAATGATTTCAATGAAGTAGATATGATCGTTGAAGATACATTAGATTTTCAAGAAGATTACAAAGATCATGCTGCAAAAATAGTAGAAGATGAAGTTCAACACCATTTTCCTGACGATTTGGAAGCACCCACCGACCATTGTACCAAAGACAATGAAGATGTCAGTTTTGAATATAAGCAAAGAGCCGTAGAATACTGGAGAAGTGGCAAAAAAAAAAATTTAAGTGTTGAAAGTGTACGTCAACAATTTAAGAAAGTTTCATCTGTGAGTCAGTTGAAACGTTGGGCTCATACAGTCAACAAAGGTGGTACTTATAGAGAAAAAATTGTAAGAATTTGTCAGTACACTTTTGATAATTTTAAAGCAGCAGTAGACGCTGGTTACATCATTCATGATCGTGACATACGTCGATGGGCATTGCAAGCTCAAAAGATTATAGGATCAGAAGATGTAAGATTCAAAGCTTCGGATAACTGGCTTTGTAAATTCAAGAAAGCTCATAGAATAGTATCCCGGAAAATAAATAAGTTTATAACCAAGAAAACACTAGAAAGTAATTCAGAACTAACGATTAAAGCAAATACTTTTATTGCTGATGTTAAAGCAGGCATAAGAATAATTGGAATTTATAATGTGTTTAATTCTGATCAAAAATAGGAATGGAGAAGGTAAAAATTTCGATGACATAAATTAGGGGTTGCAACCCTCGTGGTCGAAAGTGCACGAGATAAATGTGTTTGTGCATTATAAGTGATGAGCAACGTATTTTACAGTAAATTATCAACAGGACCTGTAATGTATTGGAAACAATTTTTTGGGGGTGGTTTTTCGAAATTAGGGGTGGTTTTAAAAATGAGAAGTAAATTTTTTTTTCTTATTCTATCCATGGTAACATTTTTTCTAATTTTTTAAGCTCATTATGAACTTTTCTTCAAAAATAGGTACAAAGAAGGTAAAAATTTCGATGACAGAAATTAGGGGTTGCAACCCTTGTGGTCGAAACTGCACGAGATAGTTGTGTTTGTACAGTATAAATGATGCTTAACGTATTTTACACTAAATTATCAACACCACCTGTAATGTATTGAAAACAATTTTTTAGGGGTGGTTTTTCAACTTTAAGGGAGTAGTTTGAAAAAAAGCTTGAATAGATTAACTTTATTTTTGTATTTTATGTAGGGTAATGTTTTTTCCAATTTTTTTCGGGTTATTTTAATTTTTTTCATAAAAATAGTCATGAAATAGATAGTATTTTAAATAAAAAAAATAAGGGTTGCATCCCTTGTGGTCGGAATTGCATGTGCTGGTTTGCTTTTCACATGAGAAGTGATATGAAATTTGTTTGGTCGTAAAATATCAATTAGATGCTGAGATACATTGGAAAATCTATTTTTGGGGGTGAACTTTGAGGGTTGTTTTCACCCCCTCAAAGTGTTTTTCCGCCGATAAGAAAAAATACGTATGTCTTATTTTTTGATGAACTATAACATATCAAAAGATTATTGAAATCGGTGAGGTCGGGCTGGGGGGGGTTTCCTTGTTAGCCGGGCCTGGTAATTTATGGCGCCTGAAAAAGAGGTACAGTATTAGGTGTATAGAAGAGTGCGCCAAATACTGATCACTGAGCCTTGCCAAGGGCAAAGGGGGGAGATACAGGGACCGACGAGAAACAGGCAACAGCCTACTCTCGTCACACCCCCTCCCAAGGCCAAAGCTCGAACTTGAGGTAATGGCCTTCCCCTCTTCTCTCTCCCTCTCTCTCAACAGGCAACCAGCAGCTAGCACGTAACACATATCAAATTATTAAAATGTAATATGGCCTTAGTCTACCTTAACTAATACCTTATCTTTAATTGAACAACAATCCAAGAAACCCAAAGGCAAAACGCTCATCGATTATATACCGTAACTTGAATGATAATAAAACCGAACACCTTTCATCAACGAGGAAGCAATACTCAGCGATATCGATCGTCACTCCAGCCAAAATAAAAGAAATAAAAATTACCTTTGTAATCTGTTTTGCCTTTACAAGGACTCCAAATAACGGAGCCTTAGTGCCCAAAGCTCTTCACGTGTTGGTGATGAGGCATTAGCCTCGGAGAGTCGGTAGCCTGAAAATCCAGTCGCCTTGGATCTAACAACCCCAGAGGGCTCGGCATCGGACATTCCTATAGAGATCAACACGTTCCCTGTCTGCGACGCGACTTCTACTCACGACGCGCTTTCCGTCCGAATTTCGGCGCTGGCTCCTTTCGCGGTGAGCGCTTGTGATTTTCGCGAAGCCGCTTTCCGCAACGGTGCTTGGGCTTCTTTGCCTTAGGCTCTCCGATAGAAGACCCAGGACTCATTACCGCCTTCGGTTCCATTGGCTCCTGCTGTGTTACCTCTGGTGAAGCCTGGCGTCCAATCGGTTCGCTAAGGCATCCTGCATTTTCTTTTTTTCGACCAACCTTTCATGAGCCTGTTCCGCCTCAAAAGCGTCACGGCAACGTGGGTAATTGTATACCGAGACATTTAGTCGTTCACAATTCCGACAAACCGGACGATTAAGAGGCGGGGCCCTACACGCCGACCGCTGATGTGCTCTTTTTCGACAATTAAAGCAGTGGAATATAAGCACATCAACTTCCAGATCCCACGGCACCTATGCCAGCCGTCGCAGGAACGTTCCCCGTACCAATATCTCTCTCGACCTATCTGGCCAGATACATACCTCAGAGGAGGAGAATACCGAGGTCGCCACCTGAGGATGTGCAGCGGGTTGAGCTCGTGGAGGTACCGGCAGTTCAAGCACAATTGGTTCCGCTTGTTGCGCCACCAATCTCGCCCTTGCCGCCACCCTCTTAGTCTTCTACCACCGTCTCCTCGACACCTTACTACCGACCTTACTCCTGAGGCTCCCCTCCCATCAGTCGCCGAAGATCTAGGCAACATGCGGGCGTCTGTCGTTTCAACGACAACTTCCGCTGCCACTCTAGACACCGACGACAGCTGCCTAGAGGTCGGCCTCTCGAAGTTTCACGCGGATATGTTGAAACGCATGGAGCGCTTCCTCCTACCCGCGTTTTGATAGGCCTTAGCCTCCTTCTTTCTCTAGTCTTCTAAGTATACCGCCGGAGGAAACTGCACGGGCCCACCCCTACGTACGAATTGATAAGCGTGGTCCAGCCTTTGTTCCGCGAGAGGCTTAAAAGGGAGAGGAACATGTACATACGCGCAGCAGCTCCCGAGCTGGCACTGTCTCTTCCTTGGAGTCGCCCGAATTCAGCACCAACTCCAAAATACCGTTTCGCATCGAGGCACTCCAGCCTCCTCTTCTGATCATGGTCCCCGCGCTACTACTTCGGTTGGCCGCTCTACTTGCGAGATATCCACCCGCGGAGCTCGAGAACCCGGCGATCTCTTGCCTCGTCTGCTCGTCTCCGCCTATGAGAAGACAATTCCCCCTTTTACAGTAGTGACCGCGACTTCTCCGACGCTTCGCGAATGCAAAGCGTCGTGAGCCGAAATGCAGCGCTCCAACACACCGCCTTATACTAGGTGCACATCGAGGTTACCAAACAGATCATTGAACCTGATCTTTTGTTGCCGGTCAACAACCACACCCTACGTCGGTCGCTCAAAAAAGGTTTTGGAGGCGAAGGCAAAGGCTTCAGCAAAGGTAGCTCATTTGCCTCTCCGTTACTAACCGACGCCCGAGCTAACTGCGAAACACAGGAGGCAACCTCGGTGTCGTAAGGGATCGCCTGCCCTATGCCCGAAAGCGAGTTGGCAGATCTCAACACCTGGTCCACCTTCATAACCCTCACAGCTTCCGTTGTGGGCGCCGGTACTGTCGTTACCTCCGAAAATTCCTGGGTCTCAGCAGCCTGATGAATGCGACCCGACTCTCCAAGTTTGTCAGCCATCATCACTCGGCATCAATGAATCTCTTGAACCTTTAAAAAAAACAACTTAGTTATTACATTTGTCCTGTCTCGTGAACCTATTTATTTATCTTACGCGGCGGTACGTAGCGCTTGATTTCCGAAACATGTACCCTATTCGTACGATGCTTACTATTTGTTGCTAACTCGTAGATCTCGAGCGAAATTACCGCAACTATTTTAAATGGTCCATTATATTTCGGATCTAACTTCGCGTTTTTACCATCTGCAGCACTCGAAAGCGTATGTACTTTGCGCAAAACCAAATCACCTACCAGAACAAGTACCTGACGCCTACTCTTATTGTGTTTCTTTTGCTTTTCCTGAGCTTCATCAATATGCCTAGCTACCAAGTCGCGTAACGCATTTAAACGTGATAGCCTATCTTCCCACGCCTTCGTACCTATCTTAACAATAGATGCTTTTACCTCAATCTCTCGCCTAAAACTCTTTTCCTGGCGCAGATCCATACCACAGTTTAGAAACGCCGGCGATACCTTTATAGACACTTGAGTCGCTGTATTGATAGCATGATGAAATTCATGCAAATACCTATCCCGGCTCCTGTGATCGGCATCTACAAATATCGCTATCATTGTTTTTAGTATTCGATTTACAAGCTTAACCGGATCACTTTGCTGATGATACACAGGGTAAAATACGTGCTTGATACCGTATTCTCGCAACCTTTCCTGAAACACTTTGCTCCTATACGCCTTCGCATTATCATTAATAATATATTCAGAAATTTCCCATCTAAACAGAATGAACTCCATGAGCAGCAGCGAGAGAAGGATCGTCTACTAACCGTAGCGGTTTTAGTTCGACCTACTTGGTAAATAAGTCTTGAAAAACCACGAGGTAATTGAACCTATTCTTGCTACGGGGCAGCTCTACCACGTCAATCGCTACCACGGCCCAGAGTCTCTCTACTACACGTTTACCCATTAGACCTTGAGGCGCCTGCTGAACTACCTTGTACCTTTGACATTGAGAACACTTATCTACGAACGTCCTCACATCATACCACACTCCTGGTCATTATCATTATTACGAGCTATTCGATCGTAAGTCTTTTCAGGGCCGAAGTTTTCGGAAAACGGTTCGCAATGAGCATCTCTCAACACTCTTTCCAGCATTCCTTGCGATTAGTTACCGGGTCGAGCAAGTGAGCGCACATAAACCGATACAGAATGTTGTTTTCTACCCTCCAATTCTCAAACTTCTTCGATCTTTCACACGTTGTAGATACCAAACATCCTGTATCTTATCGAATGCACAAACCTCGAGCTCGTCCTCAAATTCTCGCGAAAGTACTTCCGACATATGATGCAGCGCTCCCTTTCTATGTACCTTTTCGCAATCTAACTGCTGAAATTCTAATACCCATCTTTCCAATCGGCCTGTTAGTTCGCGTTCATTAAGGATCATAGTGTGCTCACTAGGTAATGATGACAAAGTGTGAGCCTTCTATATAAGGCCTAAGCTTTATTACCGTGAAAAGTACTGCCAAAAACTCGATTGCGCTCACCGTGTAATTTCGCTCGTGCGCGTTTAGCATCTAATTGGCGTAACATGTCGGATGTTCGTCATCGTCGAATACCTGACCCAAGCATGCGCCAACCGTGAAGGTGAGCCATCGCAGTGCAAGAAAAAGGGGCGCGCAAAATCAGGGCGCGCGAGTACCCGAGCCTCTGTTAACGCGCGTTTCAACCTCTTGAATACAACTTGCTGTTTCTCTTTCCATTCCCACAGCTGGTTCTTCCGAATAACTTGGTCAACGGGACCTTTATCTCATTCTCGTGTTCGATAAAATGCGTGTACCAACCTACCATACCTAGGAAATGGCGCAATTGAGCTACGTTACTCGGCGCGGGGTAATCCATTATTGCCTTTACCTTGTCATCATCCGAACGCAAACCCTCACTATCTAACCTGTACCGTAAATAAGTTACCTCGGTACAAAAGAAATCAGACTTTTCTATGTTGATTTCTAAACCGACGCTCACTAGGCGTTTCCAAACTTTCTCTAACCAGATCACGTGGCTATTGAAATCCGCGGAAACTACCAGCAAATTGTCGAGATACCAAAAAACGTGCGGCTCGTATTCTAGACCGAAAAGTGCATTCATCAGACGCATGAAAGTAGCCGGCGCGTTTTCCAAACCAAACGGCATTCGCTCGAACTCCCGTAAACCATGACTTGGGACTACGAACGCCGTATATTGTTTGTTATTTTCCGAAAGCGGAATTTGCCAAAACACCGCTCGCAGATTTATCTTTGACAGGTAGACTGCTCCGCGCAACCTGTCCAAAATAGCATCAATACGAGGCATCGGGTATGCGTCTACTTTCGTAACCTTATTTACCGGTCTGAATTCGAGACAAAATCTATAGCCGTTGTCTTGTTTACGTACTATTACTGGCGCGCTACTCTACTGACTATTCGATGGCCTAATTATTTTCGCCTTTCATAGCCGCATATTTTTTTCTTTCGTGAACGCTAATATAGGAGGCGACATACAGCGCAACGGCGTTTTTATTGGACGCGCATTACCTACATCTATGATGTGCTCGATAACTTTCGTAACTGCCGGAGATACACCAGGCTCCGGGACAATACGGTAAACTAACGCCAGGGTTATCTCTCGTTGAGCCTCCTCGTAGCTATTCCTACCTGCACATTCCGCAAAAACGTCTACTGTTTTACTACCCTACTCCGCTAGCTGATGCCAATCGCCTTGGTCACCTGCCCGCCAAGCGCGATTACCGCCGTTAATATTTATGTCCCACGCAATCTAGAAGTCGGCTCCTAACATTGTGTCGTGCTTAAGCGAAGATACTACCGTTAGTTTTACCACCAATTTCAAAACAGCTTTAAGTCGTCCCACGTTGGTGGCTTCTCAACCGGGATGCCCTGTACGAATATCGTGGGCGGCCTTAACCAGTCCCTAAATCGTAAATCGTATAGACTTGCCCCGCTTTTGTCGACCTTAATAATGAACTTGTTCTCTACTACTCTCTACATCCGCCGTTTTCTTAGGGATTTCTGAGTTACACTCAAACTCTCCCCTCTCCAAACGGAAGGTGCGTCGGCACCGACGACCGAACGTCTACACAACAAAACCCTATCATCAACAAACTCACCTTTATCGCGCGTGACCATGACCGTTGTCGCGGCCCGCTCCGACGGGAGCGCAGCGCTTAAGCTCGCTTTTTTATATACAAACTCTACCGTAGGTTCATCCTGATTTCCAAAAGCAACGGCCTTTTTCGAAGCCTGCCCAACCATCGGCGAAATACTCGAACCTGCCTCTCTCGTGTTCATGCGCAGCGATGGCAACTCACTTTGCCTCGCTGGGCACTTCCTGGGCGAGCTCTTCATCTCGCAAAATTTATCAATTTCGCTCGTATCCTGCGCATTCCTGTCGGGCAAAATTCTACGCGTATTAGCGTGTCGACATATTTGAAAACTTTCCGCGCCTTGGTGTAATGAGTCGCGTTTATTTACTTCTTTGGATTCATTACTCGTCCTACTAGGGAAACTCACGCCCTCGTCACTTTGCACCCGAAATTCTTTCAATGTCGAATTATTAAACTCGCCCTTAAACACGTTTCTAAATTCTACTATTTCCTTGCTACCTTTTTTTGGATCCTCATATTCTACAAATACTGCACGCTTAACTTTAACCTTTACTTTTAGATATTCCACTATTATCTCGTTTAAAAGAAGAGGCGCAGAGCTGGCAGTTCTTGCCTTCTTTTCGCCTTCCTCTTTTACCTTATCTAGGAGAAGAGACGCAGAACTGGCAATTTCTGCCTTGTTCTCGCCTTCCCTTATTACCTAAACTCTATTTCTTTTTTCCAAGGTCTTTTACTCCTTGCGCAAAGCACTCTCTCTACCTCAATGGCCTGCTCAATCCATTTTAGGCAGGAGTCGTCGAGCGGTCGACGGCTCCCGCGCTGAGATTATCCTGCTTCACTTTATTACAAGTAGTACAATCTCTAAACATGTAACCGATTGTTCCATAAACCTGACAGTATAACGTCGGCTTCGAAATTCGCGTCGGACAGTTGTTAGCATAATGCCCAGGTTGTTGGCATTTATAGCAAACTACCCATGGATTAATCTGAACTACTGTGCATTGAGCCCTTCTATGAGTTAATGTGTTGCAATTGAAACAGGCCCCCGTAAATGGCCTATTTAAATTACTACCTCTTTGTTTGCGCTGCTGTGCGGATCCAAGCTAGGGGCTACACCTGCAGCCGTGGCCCACGAAGCTTGCGCGCTCTGACGAGTAAGCGCGGCTCCGTTCGCAGGTTGGTTCGTCGCCTGTGGCTGTTGCCTATCGGCTGTAGCCACGGTAATTTCACCGTTTTGCTTCTTGCCCTTCTTACCTGGCTTCTTGCTCTGCTGATATGCTTTCTTTTTAAAAGGTTTAACCGTTAGGTCTTTATCAATTGCGTCGTTTGAACCGTCAATAGTTACGACAGATTTTTGTTTACCGGGGGACATCTTCGTGTCTGCATACGTCGATTTGGGAATTAACGTTATGTCAGCCGTCGGTGACTTTTGCCACCTCTTACCAACCGGCCATACGATCTTCGAGCACCAAACCCGCCTCTTTGAAGCTATTTAAATCAGAGAAGATCTTAGTTTCAAGATATCGTTTATATCTTGGATGTAGACCCTCTATGGTCATCGCTAGCTGACGTTTTACTGAAACTGGCGGATCGAAACGTTGCATCGCCGGCAGAATTCGCTAGAAAAATTTTTTTTAAAGTCTTTCAGTGTCTTCCGCATACCGTGATTAACTTCATACCACGAACGCGCTTTGTCGCGGAACGTGGTGCCTATCGCGATTAGCATCTCTTCGTCGGGGATACCGTAATAACGCTGGTAATCGCTTAAGCCCGATTGGAAACTCAACGCGTTCATACCTTCTTTATCCGAAAAGCTGAAACATCAAGCATTAAGTATGCTTACCCTGTCCGTGGGTATACAATTGATATACTTTATTCGCGAAGGGCCGCTCTCTCTGCTCGGTTTCTCTACCTTTTTTCTCAGCGATATCTCTGTCCGCATATCGTGACTATCGGTATCCGACAGGCACGTGCTCGTATCGCTTAACCCGAAAGTCTCTATCTTTCCCGCTTATCTCTGCTTAGGCCATTTTATGCTGATTACGCTACTTTTGTTGATTACCGAGTATTTACTTAACGAGGCTGGCACCCGCGCTTCATTCACAGTAACTGTCCGTACCCCATACTCCCACTCTTCTAACCAAGAATTTACCCTAGGGGCATGGTAATTCGTACTCGCCGATCTATCTGAATCGGCGTAGATGACTGCACTACCTGCTCTATTTTTTTGTGCGCGCGTGTGAGCCGGTGGTTTAGTTACATCCGTTGGCGCGTTTAACACCACACGGTGTTAAAAACTGCATTCGCGCCATCCGTGATACATTGTCTAATCTTGCGCCTATAAATCCAATGCGGTACTGCACTAACAAGGGAACCACCCCAACCCGACCTCACCGATTTGAATGATTTTGGGATATGTTGTAGTACTTGAAAAAAAATTAGATACGTGTTTTTTTTATCGGCCTATAACGGCTTTTAAGGGATGAAATCTACCCTGAAAATCAACCCCTAAAATCAGTTTTTTTAATATTTCTCAGCATTAAATGAATATTTGTCAGCAAACTCAACGTTAAAAAATTTCTTATAGAAAGGTGCTTTTAAGGACATAACATTTATACCGAAGGGTTGCAACCCCCTTTTTAATAGGGGTAAATTCACTATTTTTTGTAGTGTTTTACGACAGGTAATATAGTAAATCAGCTCGAGTGATTTAAAAATCACACTGATAATGAGAAAATACCAAAATCCCTGAAATAAACGAGTTTAGTCGTTTGTTATTTCTTGAAATAATTTAATCCTATGCACGAGAGAGCTGTCTCAACTAACCAACCTGCCTCTAATTCACCAAACCCCCATAAACCACCCATACCAAACCACAAGCAGGCTAACCCACCTAATCCTGTGAAAAGCAACATTAGTTGTTTGTTATTTCTTGAAATAATTGAATTTTACACCATAAGCGAGTTATCCCAGCTATATAACATACGTCTTATCCACCTACCCCCCGACCTATCTAACCCCCACCCTTATAAACCACCCTTACTGAAACATAAGCAGGCTAAATCTCCTAACCCTGGGAAACACGAGTTAAGTCGTTTGTTATTTCCTAAAATAATTTAATCCTACGCTTGAGCCAGCTACCTCAACTAACCAACTTGCCTCTAACCCACCAAACCCCCATCAACCACCCTTACCCCACCAAATGTAGGTTAATAGACCTAACTTTGGAAGAATTGAGTTTATCAGTTGCTTTTTTTCAAAATAATTGATTTCTACACCGTACGTGTGGTATCCCATTTTTTTTGATAAAATATACAAGGTGTGATCAAAAAGTAAGGTGAATTTTTATTTTTCTCAAAAAATATTTATTTATTCATCAATTTTTATTTTATCTCCTTCAAAGTAATCCCCCTCGGATATACTGCACTTGTGCCAACGCTTTTTCCAATCCTCAAAGCATTTCAAAAAATCATTTTTTGTGATCTTGTTTAGTTCATCCTTCGATGCCGTCTTTATCTCCTCAATCGTGGCAAAACGCCGTCCTTTCATGGGCCTCTTCAGTTTTGGGAACAAGAAGAAGTCACAGGGGGCCAGATCTGGGGAATACGGTGCCTGTGGCATCGTTACTGTGTTGGTTTTAGTCAAAAATTCGCGCACAAGCAACGATGTGTGAGCAGGGGCGTTATCATGGTGCAAAAGCCAATTTTTATTTTTCCACAAATTCGGACGTTTCTGGCGGATTGCTTCGCGCAAATTGCGCATAACTTGCAGGTAATATTCCTTATTTACTGTTCTACCCTGTGGCAAGAACTCATGATGCACCACGCCCCTGCAGTCAAAGAAAACTGTAAGCAAAACCTTTACATTTGATCGAACTTGACGTGCTTTTTTTGGTCTTGGTGATCCAGAATGCCTCCACTGGGACGATTGAGTCTTAGTCTCGACGTCATAACCGTATACCTATGTTTCGTCACCTTTTATAACCCTGTTGAGTAAATCTGGATCATCGTTGACGTCATTCAGTAGCTCTTGGGCGATGCTCATGCGACGTTTCTTTTGGTCGAAATTGAGCAATTTCGGAACAAACTTCGCTGACACACGTCTCATGTCTAAAACACTCGCAATTTCTCTAATGGTAATTCGACGATTTCCCAACACTATTTTCTTCACTTCTTCAACATTCTCATCAGTTGTTGATGTGCTGGGGCGTCCAGAACGAGGTTCGTTGTCGGTGTCTTCTCGGCCTTCTTGGAAGAGTTTATACCACTTATAAACATTTTTTTGTAGACTCACCGTATTCCACTTTCAGCATTTCAAGTGTTTTGGAACATTTGATTCCATTTTTCACACAAAATTTAATGCAAACTCTTTGATCCATGTTTTTAGACAGCAGCAAATCGTGGAGCACGCAAAACACTTCTAACCTTGATGCCTCTCACAAACAAACCAAACATACTACAAAGCTGAAATTTGGAACGTATGTTCTAGACAAGTGTACCGACATAACCAAATAAAAAAGTCGAAGATCGAACGGACGTAGCCCGCTAAATTTCAAAATTCACCTTACTTTTTGATCACACCTCGTATCTGTAGCTCCAACATAATTTATAACAAATAAAAATTCGTTTAATACATTTCATTTTAATAGTACTAAAATGGCGAGAAATATCTCTTAAAAATAAACATGAGGTCTAATCATCATTTATAGATCTATACATATATATTTATATTCGTATGTAGATACATATATATATTTACGTAAGAGCCATTGTACGCGATACTACATATATTTTGATTTTTCATAATCATTTTCATCTTTTTCTTTACTGGTAGTTCTCTTTATTGGTAGTCTTCATCTTTTTTTATTTATTGGTAAATTAAAATGTATCATTCAACGAATTCCTTACAGAAATGATAATCATCGAAAAAGTGTTTGAAACATAATGATCTTTTACACCAATCACACCGTATTATAGTAACATTTTTACATGCTTCTACTTCGCAATGTATATTGCAAGAATCACCAAAACTAAAATCAACAGGGTTATCTGTTTTAGCTGGTTTTTCAACAATGTAGCCGCTTTTATACCAAGCGTATTTAAAAATATTTGTATATCTTGGTGAAGAAAGCTGGTTATGGACAAGAGACTGCATTTTTATGATGTTATTTCTTAAATGTAGATTCATTTCATAGTCCATCAAAATTACTTGATCTGATAAACATTGAACGAAGATTTTCCAGATACGAAATCCATAAAAATCGAGTTGTTGGAAGTTCCCTGTCGTTCCTGTGAGAATTTTTTTTATATTAACAATTTTGTTTGTCGGCATCGTTTCCCTTACAGCTTTATCGCAATGTCCACTCCAAGAGTCGAGTAAAAGTACAGATTGATGTACAACATTTGGGTAAAAAACTAATTTCACCCAAATTTTAATATGACCTAAAATAAAAAAATGTCAAAATATTTTTATGTCATTGCATTATAATAAACAAAAATATACTAACTCGTCGTTAATTTTCCAGATTTAGATGCTTCCACATGCACATTTTCTGGTCTAAATAATGAAGATTCTACTATGGGACCAAATCGACCACTTTTTTCTTTTAATACCATAAAAAGTGGTGATAAAGTTTCCCGGTTGCTGATATAGTTGGCTGAATTGTATAACTGTGCGTTATTAATGAAACCGACTGTACTAGATATTGCTCCTGCTTTTCTCCTTCAACTGCTAATGTTCTTCCCGAGTGCATTTCTAATTGGAAACCACTCTGATCTGAATTATATAAGCTTGCAATACCGATTTCTGGTATACATGGTTTAACATCAGCTACAAAAGCATCAGCATTAGTTTGTAGTTCTTCTTTACTTTCTAATGTTTTTTTGGTGATAAATTTATTTATTTTTCTAGATACTATTCTATGAGCTTTTTTAAATTTTAGTAACCAATTTTGAGAAGCCTTAAATCTTCATGGCCAACAATTTTTTGAGCTTGCAATGCCCATTTCCGTATATCTCAATCATGCACTATCGTACCAGCTGCAATAGCGGCTTTCAAATTATCAAACGTGTATTGGCAAATTTGCGCAATTTTTTCTCGGTAAGTTCCATTTTTATTAATTGTTTTCGCCCAACGTTTAAGTTGACTTATAATTAAAACTTTTTTGAATCTATGTTGTACAGTATCCAGTTTTTGTTTTTTCCGCTCCTCCAAAATTCTACGGCTCTTTGTTTATAATCAAATATGATTTCTTCATCATCATTTGTGCACTGATTTGTTGGTGCAACATCAGGATCAGGGAAGTGATGTTGAACTTCATCTTCGATTGTTTTAGCATCAGTATCTTTATAACCTTCATGAAAATCTAACGTCTCTTCAACAATCATGTCAATATCATTAAACTCATACACGGCATCTATTAATATTTCTTTCAACTTTTCTGACAATTTAATTTCTTTGAAATTAATCTCGCTATCTGGTATTTGTAAGCTTTGAAAATATGCTAATAATAAATTGACTATGTTCAAAGGATTGATCTTCATGTTTTAATCTAAAACAAAATCAAGATATAAATACTCTTTTTTGCAGTTGAATAATTTTACAAAAGACAAAAGAAAACTTCGTCTATAGATAGAATTCGATCATACGTTTTTAGCAGTTATATTTCACATGTTTACAAATCAAAATATTTGAATAAAATTATAAATGATAAGTGACATAAATAGTTACGTAGTAGACAAAAACTTTTCTTCTTGTTATGTACTATATTCTCGTGTTCGGGAAATTTGTATGTAAATATAAAAATAAGTTTATTTATAAATCTAGCATTATAAAAAAACTTTAATTTTTTAAATACTTGGCTTTTCTTCAACTACTATGAATAATGAAATATGTATCGGATGTCTTATTATCGTAAGGGGCGTAGATTTGATATAACTTATCTTCTTCGAGTCATTGATAAGACAAAATTGTAAATAAGATAAAGTGTACAGCAAAGTAAAGTACCAACCAAAAGTAAACTAAGCAGTTTATAAGTATAGGAATTGAGACTATAATAACTATTGCAACGATTACCGAAAATCGTTCGACTCGCGTAGGTTAACAAGCGGCTGAGCGGAATAGCCGCGATCGGTTCGAGAGAGAGAGAGGGCGCGTAGGGGCAATGACCGGGAGGGGAGAGTTCGGTAGGCAGTACGACTGTGTTACTCAGTCCGGTGAGATCGTCTCTACGTTTTGTGTGTCAAAGAACTGAACATTTTTTATCGCCAAGTGAGATCCAGGGAGCAAGGGTTTGTGGAAGTGAGCGAGTGGTGCGTGCACTGGTAAACGTGCGCGCCTATAGCAGCAACACCAACGGCAACAGCAATAGCAGCAGCAGCACCAACAACAACAACAGTAACAGCGGCAGTGCAGCGAGGGGCGAAGCAGCTTATTAGCGGCTTGTAAATCGGATACGGTTGGCCACCGTATCCTCATCGTTCTCGCGGTAGGTGCACCTTCCCTTTATTGTCGTTAGCATGCGATCCCACGCAGCGTGCGCGAAGAGATAATTTGTTGCGTGCGAGCGGTTAGTTCACGGCGGTCGCGAGGTTTTTTTCTCTCTCTCTCTCCATCCGTTGACATTGTCAATTGTAATTGCGTGCGCAAGACTCTCGGCAAATTCCCCGTGTATCAGATTTAATCTGAATAAAGCGATCAATAGTTGTCACTAAATCGAATCATCATTTTGTCTTTCCTTTGTCCGGAGTTCGCGTTTGTTTACTTTCGATTCGAATAAGCCGGTAGCGTAGCAAGGATCACGCAGAGATCGGTAGAAGCGAATCGCCAACCTAGTTTCGAGCAGCAGCCGCAGGAGCGCTGCTAAGCAGGAGCGACAACGCCGCCAAGTGGCGAGTTGGGGAACCTAACTCGGATTGGCGAGGAGACGCTGCGCAGGCGCATTCCCGGACAAGGTAGGTTGACGTGCTTTCGGCACGTAGATAACAAGGCGTCGTTGACCGAGATAATAAATAGGTTTCATAGGTTAAACGTCAGCCTGTTACACTATTTATAACTATTAATATAATCAATTATTTGTTATAATTTCTTTTCTCATTGACCAATTGTAAATGATTAAAAAAGAAATAATAACTTTATTCAACTTCCACTTTTGAAATTAATAATTTTAACTGTTACTACTTGTTATTTTTCTTTATTACGATTTAACTTTACGTTTAAAAAATAATAACTATTATTATTACTCTTTTATACACAGCTATATGTAATACAATGGAAATAATATTTAAAAAATACTGATACTATAACTGTTATTATTAATTTCGAAAAACAAAATAGTTAAAAATTATTTATAATTTATTTTAGTCTTAAATCTTATATTTATAAGCCGTTATTAAATATTTTTATCTTTTTTGTATTTATAATGAAAAGAAAATAATAATTATTACATAAAATTTGTAATACTTGAGACATATTGTTATGCAATATGAATGTTATTCAAAAAAAATATTTATTTTTCGCTATTTATATAAGGTTAGCCCGCATGTGGTTCGGTAAGGGTGGTTTATGAGTGTGGGGGTTAGATAGGTTAGGAGTAGGTGGATAAGAGGTATGTGATTCTACTGGGATAACTCGCTTATGGTGTAAAATTCAATTATTTCAAGAAATAACAAACGACTAAAGTTGCTTTTCCCAGGATTAGGTGGGTCAGCATGTATGTCGTTCGGTAAGGGTGGTTTATGGGGGGTTTGGTGGGTTAGAGGCAGGTTGATTAGTTGGGGTAGATCGCTCATGCATAGGATTAAATTATTTCAAGAAATAACAAACAACTGAACTTGTTTATCACAGGGTTAGGTGGATCAACCTGCTGATAGTTTGACGGGGGTGATTTCTAGGGGTCGAAGCACCCCTTAAACCTATTTTTTTTTAAATCCGGAAACACGTTAATTTAATTTTGGTATTTTCTCATTATCAGTGTGATTTTTAAATCACTCGAGCTGATTTACTATATTACCTGTCGTAAAACACTACAAAAAATAGTGAATTTACCCCTATTAAAAAGGGGGTTGCAACCCTTCGGTATAAATGTTATGTCCTTAAAAGCACATTTCTATAAGAAATTTTTTAAGGTTGAGTTTACTGAAAAATATTTTTTTGATGCTGAGAAATATTAAAAAAAACTGATTTTAGGGATTGATTTTCAGGGTGGATTTCACCCCATAAAAGCCCTTATAGGCCGATAAAAAAATACTCGTATCTAATTTTTTTTCAAGTACTACATGCAACGATTACCGAAAATCGTTTGACTCGCGCGATGTAATTAGCGGTTAAGCGAGGTGAGCCGCGTTCGGTTCGCGAGAGAGAGAGAGCGCGTAAGGGGCAACGACCGGGAGGGGAGGCTCCGAGCGCCAGTACGACTGTGTCACTCAGTCATCCCGTGCGCCTAACCTCCATATTCTCCGTGCCGTTTGTTTTCGTTTTGGACATTGACATTGTTCCTGGTGAGCGTGCGTGGGTGAGGTGCAGCAGCAGCAGCAGCAGCAGCAGCGATAGTAGCAGCAGCAACTGCAACAGCAACAGCAGCAACAGCAATAACAGCAGCGGCAGTAGCGGCAACAACAACACCGGCAACAGCATCAGAGGCAGAGCAGCGTAGCGGCGTCTCAGCACTTGTCATTTGGATACGGTTGGCCACCGTATCCCCTGCGGTATTGCGGTAGGTGCACCTTCCCCTTTTGTCGATTGTAATAACGATTTTGCGTGCGAATCCGCGCAGCGAGCGCGGAGAGTTTATTGTTTTGCGTGCGAGCAGGTAGTTCGCGGCATCGCGGTTCTTTTCTCTCTCTCTCTCGAAAAGCGTGTGTTGTCATTCACGCGTGCGTGCGTGAGACTCTCGGCATACCCTCCGTGTAATTGATTTGATCAAATAAATCATCCTTTGTTCCTTTCAAACGAGTTTATTAGTCGTTATTTTGTCATTCCCTTGTTCGAAGGTCGCGCCTAGCTGTGTTTACATTATATTCGAATTCGCCGGTAAAGTAGCACGAAGTGTGCGGAACATTAGGCGGGAATTCTCAATCTAGGTTCCGATAGCGGCCGCACGAGCGCTACTAGTTAGCAGCGACAGCGCCGCCAAGTGGCGAGCTGGGGGAACCCAGCTCGGAACATCGGAGAGACTCTGCGCAGGCGCACTTCGGGCAAGGTAGGTTACTGTGCTATACGCACATAGATAACGAGGCGTCGTATAGTCACTTTTAGGTGGATTCAGCGATTGATTGACTAAATGACAGCCTGTTACATGGCGCCCAACTAGAATTAGGACTCACACACGAGAGAATTTGCACGAAAAAAAGAGAGCAACGCGCGCGAGAGAGAGACGTTTGCGCGCGTGCGTAGTAAGGTGCGAGCGGGTAAAATAACGCGTGGCTCGTCCGGTACGTGCTCTGCGGTAGGGGAAAGACGCCTCTCCGACCCAATAATAACTGCTTTTGTGAGCCGAGAGCACACTAACCCCAGGGGTCGAAGAGACGTCCGTAGTCGCTCTAACTTGAAAACAAAAGGTGACTAATTGTATTTAGGTTAACTTTTTGCTTTTTTAAGTGTTTCATTACACATTAAAGTAGTTAAGTGGGGGTTAGTCACCGAGCGACAGTACCAGCAGAGCGCGCAATAAGGGTGTGTGTAGGGTTAGACTAACTAACCCGGTGGAGCTAACAAACAGTTAGCCTCCACCTATAGGCAGGTAGCTGCGAAGCGGAAGTTAGTACTTCCTTAGACTACGCGATACCTGCACACACCCACAAGCCACGCGTATTGTTGCCTTGTAAATAAAGGCGTAACTGGGTAGTTGGCGATAAAAATCGCAACACCCCGCTCGCGCCTTGGGCGATAGGAGGCGGTAGCGATCGAGTACGAAAACTAACCTCAACCGTCACCTACGCCCTAACATAAGCGTTATGGAGGATACCGCCGACGCGATAACCCGGTGGGCTTCGGAACTGCCTTCGACACAGCTGGACAGATACCTGACGCAACTAGAGTTGCGCACAGATGGTCCCAGGCTGATGCAGGCAGTCCGATTAGCATATTGGTTGCTAGGCGAGTACATCGACCTAGACTTCCAAGGAGCGGCGTTGGATAGGGAGGCCACACAACGCAGGCGACGGAGCCGAGAGAGGTGGCTGGAAACCAAGCGACGGGAGTTGGAAGCAGCCGACGCCGAGGATCTCGTCGCCCACCCACTCATGCTGCTATATAGGGATGAGGCGGTGGAGGCGAACCTGACGCGGACTCTCGCCGTCTACGAGAACTTGGAAGAGGAGAGCCAGAGCGAGATGGGGGAGCGAGAGCCCGCAGAGGAAGGGGGGACCGGCGAGGTCAAGGGGCCCACGGAGGGGGTCGGTAGTGAGCACAAGGGCTCCACCGGATCGCCGGATAGGCGAAGAGCCCGTCGCTTCGAGAACGCGGAGCTACATCCTCCAGAGGAAGAGGAAGAGCGGTGCGTGACCGAGCGACTCAAGGAGGAGATCGAGTGCAACCGGGTCGGGATAAACCGCATATTGGAGATGCTGGAAAAGCACGACCAGGTATGCGCTCGGTGGAGCGACCAGCTGACCGCTCTGCAGGTGGAGTTCCAGCAGTTTAGAGACCGGGACCCCACCAATCGACGCACGGTCATACCAGAGCGGCCCCGCAGGACCGTGGACTTCCAGTCCACGTATACGTGCCACTACGACCCAAGGGTACCAGGTAGTACCCCGGAGCCCCAGCGATCGATCCCTGGCGAACCTCGAGAGGCTCCCCAACGGCAGATGCCTCTAAGGACGGAACAGCCACCGAGAAGAGGTCCAAGAGACTCCGACGCTGAAGAAGAGCAGATGATCCCAGAAGGATCCGCCTGGTACGACGCCAATGCGGCGTCGGGGTACTACGCGACTCGGGACGCGGGTAGGATTGTGAGAGGGTGGAAGCTGCGATACTCTGGTACGGCTTCAGAGTGCGTAGACACCTTCTTGTCTAGGCTAGAAGATCTACGCGCGGGGTCTGGGCTAACGGACGGCGAGATCTTGTGCTCGGTATCAGAGCTCCTCGAAGGCGTTGCGAGGACCTGGTACGAGCTTAACAAGCTTAAATGGAGAAACTACGCCGACTTCGTGGCAGGCGCTCGACGTTGGTTTGGGTCGAGTGAGCTTCAGCAACAGAGGTTGCTGCAAGAGGCCCAAGCTCGGTACCAGGAGAAAGGAGAGCTGGTACGAGAATACGCCTGCCACCTTCTCTTCATGTTAGCCCAGCTGCGTCCGCCGTTACCAGAGCAGAGGCAGTTAGATTTGCTATATGCGAATCTCCTACCCGCCATCCGGATGCAGCTGCGAAGGAACGCGTTCTCCAACGTGGACGAGTTTCACGCCCGGGCGACCGAGATCGAAACCGCTTTGCGGGACGACGAGCGCCCGAGGACCAGGTTGGAGCCAACGTCCACGTTATACCCCGAGCACATGGGGGTGTCAGCTAAGGCACCACCGCCCCGGGCAGGACCCCGAACGGCGGCCATGTCCAGCAAGTCTCGGGGTAGGGAGCAACGGCAACCCGAGTCGCCGGTTAAAACCCCGGCCAAGAGACCCGAGGACCGGCCCACAATCGCTGCAGCGCAGGCAACAGACCCCATTGAAGATCTGTCGTCGCAAATTGCGACCCTGCGGCGCGATATGGACCGGTACTTTAAGGAGAGGAAGGCTAACTCTCCCAGGCGGCCGAGGGGTCGGCCACAAGAGAAGGGGAGGAATAAAACCCCCCCAGGGTCTCCTGGCCAGCGACGAGAGGGTCAGCGGAGGAAAATAGATTACTCCCAACCCATCAAGTGCTCGTCTTGTGGCAAACTGGGCTTTACCAGAAGGTACTGCCCGGATTGCAACAAGGGAAACGGGCAGGGAAGCGGAGGACGGAGGTCCCCTCCGCGTCCCCAGTAAAGGTGACCTCTCGTCGCAGGTCGTTCGAACGTGGCAGGGGCCCGTCAACGACCTCAGGGTTCAGGGAGGTCTCGACAGGGGTATCGGACCCCACGAGACCCAGCATTGCAGCGGCGTTAGAAGCGACAGCGACCGAGCAGATGCCTGATCTGGGTAACCGGGCATTTTGTATCCTCGAAGGGTACGGATGCCGGATTCAGGTGGTGGAGCAGGGGTTTGAGTGGGCCGGAGAGGAGACCACCAGACCCAAAAGCTCCAGGAGACCACCTGACGCTCCGGAGGATACGCCGGCGACCCAGACACCTGCGGGAGAGAGCACGTCGATGCGAGTAGCGGCTTCCCAAGGCAAGAAGAGCCGTGAAAGCCTCCCGCCCACAGAGGGGAGAGAGACGGCGAAAGCTCCCCGCAGGTACAGACCCGAGGATGAGACCAGGTGGTGGCTTCAGGTGGGAATAGGTGCCTATAAATTAAGGGCACTCTACGACACCGGGGCCTCATCAACGGTAATGGGTCAACTCGGGCTAAGGTTGGCATCTGATATGGGACTGGGCCTGGACGTCACTCGAGCGGGAGAAGCGAAGCTCGCTGACGGCCGTCCATGTCCCATCCTGGGTCATGTGATTTTCCCCTTCACGGTAGGGGGAATCACAAAAGACGTAAGGGTCGCCATAACGCCACTGCTGTCTGACGACTGCTACGTCGGCGCGAATTTCGTGAGGGAATTCAGCGCCAACCTGAACCCTGACACGGACCAGCTGTACTTGGCGAAAGCCAAAGTGGCGGTACCGTTGGAAGTGGCAAGCGTCACTGGTACGTCGTGCCTCGCACCCGTAGGCCTGGTAGAAGCCACGGAAGCACAGCGTCAAGAAGTGGCTAGCCTCGTCGATGGATTAATTCCAGACGGAGGCGAATGTTTAGGCTGTGCTGTGGGGGTCGAGCATGAGATAGACATCGGAGACGCTCGACCCTGTAAACAGAAATACTACCCGGTCTCCGACAGGGTGCGAGACGAAATGCACGCGCTGGTCAAGGCCATGCTGGACAACGACGTCATTGAACCAGCAACCAGCGGGTGGTCAAGTCCAGTGGTGATGGTTAAGAAGGCAGACGGCAAATATCGGTTCTGCGTAAATTACCAGAAGGTAAACGCAGTAACCAAGCCGGACGCCTACCCATTACCCTTCATGAGCGACATCCTGCGAAGGATCAGGGATGCTAAGTTCATCTCGACACTGGACTTGAGTAGCGCGTACCACCAGATACCTCTTAAAAAGGAGTCGCGCCCCATTACGGCGTTCACAGTCCCCGGCCTGGGGCATTTTCAGTTCAAGAGAATGCCCTTCGGATTGTCCTATGCCGGCGCGACTTTCCAGAGGCTGATGGACAGAGTGATTGGCCCGGATTTAGATCCTTTCGCTTTTGCGTACCTCGACGACGTGATTATAATCTCGCCGTCTTTTGAGGAGCATAAGCGACACCTGGGATTGGTTTTACAACGAATCCTAGGTGCGGGCCTCACTGTGAATAAGACCAAAAGCCACTTCTGTAAGTCGGAAGTCAAGTACCTGGGGGTCCTGGTGAACCGTGAAGGGGTAAGGCCAGATCCAGAGAAGATCAAGCCCATCATGGAGTACCCAGTACCACGGACGATCAGACAGGTGAAGCGATTCATGGGGATGATGTCGTGGTATCGTCGCTTCATACCCGACTTCGCAACAATCGCTGAACCGATAAACCGCCTGACGAAGAAAAGCATCCCATTTGCTTGGCAGCAGGAACAGGAACAGGCTTTCGGACGGTTGCGAGACGCAATGGTCTCGGCACCAATCTTGCAGTCGCCAGCTCCCAACGCGCAGTTCGTGCTACAAACGGACGCGAGCGATAGTGGGATAGGCGCGGTATTGACGCAAGAAGTCGATGGACAGGAGCGCGTAATCGAGTACGCCAGTCGCTCCTTAAACAGTGCGGAGAGGAATTATACAGTCTCCGAAAGAGAATGCCTGGCAGTTGTATGGGCTATCGGGAAGTTCCGGCCCTATGTTGAGGGGCACCACTTCAAAGTCATCACCGATCATAGTTGCCTTAAGTGGCTCCACAGTATGAGGAATCCTACAGGAAGGCTAGCGCGTTGGGCGTTAGCATTACAAGGACACGTGTTCGATATAGAGTATCGAAAAGGAGACCTCAACGTGGTGCCAGACGCTTTATCTAGGGCCTATGAGGAGGGGGTGGTAGAAGTGGGTGCCATAACTCATCAGCCGGAAACTGCCGATGCCTGGTACCTTCAGAGATACAGGGAGGTATGCCAGGACCCACATTCTCAGCCTACCTGGAAGGTAGTGGGTGGGAGACTGTACCATTACCATCCGACTGAGGAGAGCGAAGGGTCCATCGACAACGAGGAAGCCTGGAAGCTAGTGGTTCCTGCCGAGAAGAGGCATCAAGTACTTGAGGAGGTGCACGATGCGCCAGCAGCGGGACACCAGGGGAGAGAACGAACGTTCTCCCGGGCTAGGCACCTGTATTTCTGGCCAAAGATGTACGATCAGGTCAGAGAGTACGTGCGGAGTTGCCCGGTATGTCAGCAATGCAAGGCAGAGCAAAGGCCGCCTTGCGGGCTGATGGGTCGTCGAGAGGTCTCGCGACCCTGGCAGGTGGTGGCCAGTGACATCACTGGCCCCTTCCCAAAGAGCTCACGAGGGTTCGAGTATATTTTGGTCTTTTTAGACCTGTTCACTCGGTGGGTGGAGTGCGTGCCCGTACGCAAGGCCAACGGAAGGACCATCGTACGGGAATTGCACGAGAGGGTGGTCACCAGGTTTGGGGCGCCAGAGATTTTTCTTTCGGACAACGGGACCGAATTTAAAAATCAAGAGGTTGATGCCTACCTGTCAAGGAACAGCATCCAGCGCGCCCTTACCCCAGTTTACCATCCCCAGGCAAACCCCACGGAGCGAGTGAACCGAACCCTCAAGGCCATGCTCATATCGTATGTGGAGCGGGACCATAAGAGCTGGGACGAGCACCTGCCTGAGTTCAACTTTGCGTTGAACTCGGCAACTCACAGCGCGACAGGGTATAGCCCGGCCATGCTGGTCTTCGGTAGACAGCCCACTCCCCCCTCGACCTTTAGGAGGGCCCAGGATCAGTTGGCTCGGGAAGCGTCCGAGGGCCAAGAACTGACCGAATGGGGCGAGCACATGCGCCAGTTACCAAACTTGTGGGAACGCGCTGGCTCTAAGTCTAGGGAGGAGGCGGCTCGTCAGGCGGTCTACTACAATCGGAGAAGACGTCAGGCCGACTTTAGGGTTGGGGACTGGGTGTGGAAGCGGAACCGCATCTTGTCTTCCGCAGCTCAGGGCGTTTCGGCGAAGTTGGCACCGAAGTATGCTGGTCCCTACGTGATTTTGGAGGTATGTGGGACGAATACCTACCGCCTAGGTAACCAGCAGGAAGGGTTGCCTGAGCTGATCCACGCCAAGGACCTCAAGCCCTATTTCGGTCCATACTCTGACGAGGACGACGAGGAACCAGGAGGCGGGGACTCAGCACCGGTGGACGAAGAGGAGGGCGCAGGCGACCCGCCAGCGAAGATCGAGGAATCCAGCGAGGATCCGATACTCGAGCGCGTCGCGAATGCAGCCCCCTCGAACGAGCGTGAGAAACCCGCGGCGGCTCCGGAAGTACCGATCGAGGCGCCGGTTAAGCGAGGTCGAGGAAGGCCGCGCAAGGACCCCGCGCGCGAACCTCGGGAACCAGGTAGAGACGACCTGGATGGCGATGCGGTAAGGGGAAGGGGCAGGCCACGTAAAACCGCTCAGCACGTGCGGAAGGTGGTGCTGCCAGATGCCCCCGCAAAAGTGCCATGTTCGCGAGGAAAGCGCCGGGGACCGGGGCGTCCTCGTAAACAATAGCGCCGAGCGTTACACGGCGACGGGTAGGTTAAGGGCTGAACCTGAGAAATCCCTTGACCCCACTTCTTCTCTTTTACAGATGGAGAGGAAGCTGGTCATCAGTGAGGAGGCCCTCGAGACGGCCACCCAGCTGCTGCTTGACCTGGGGTTGGGCCCGGGCGCCGATCGGCTGATTGGCGATTTAAGAAGATTCGTCCGGGCCCAGGTCGAGGCGACCGCTCGAGAGGGCCGCTCACGTCAGCGGGTGGATGACTTCCTCCGGGAAGGCATGAGGGCCCAAACCTCGAGGCCTACAACCCGGGAAGCATCCACCCAGACCGACGGTCCGTCCGAAGAGGGCTGTCGGTCTCAGTCCACTACGGACCAGGGTGTGCAGACCCAAGGGTCGAGCACGGCAACCGCGGAGAGCTCGACCCAGTGCCCCGGGCCAAGGGAGGCCTGCGGCCGTCAGCACTGGGTCTGCACCCACCCACGAGTCCCCCAGCAGGTAGGTCTCGAGAACACCTGGAGGCACGTGAGATTGGGCCTCCAGGAGCTCGAGAACGCCTGGGAGTTCGTCGGGGAACTCCAGCGCCAGGTGCACGCGCACCTGGGAGAGTTCCTCGACTTCCGAGGTGCCCAGGAACTGCTGGGGGAATGGGCTCCGGTAGTCCGGCGGCAGAGGGCCTACGGTGAGGCCCTCCTGCACGTCGACCGGGGGCTGGAGTCCCCAGAGGCCGCGGGCCCGCCGGCAGTGTTGCCGCCGGCGGCCCCGACATATAGAGGCGCGGCCAGGGCTCCGGCCAAGCCCCCGACAAAGACCCAACCGAAGAGGGTCTCGGGGGCCCCCGGCACCGGACAGGAGTTTGTGGTCCGAGTGGACGGGTCGGTTTCCGACCCGACCGTGGTGGTGCGAACCGTAGGGGGACGTACATCCGCCACGGTGGGCGGCGTTACCTTCATCGCCGCCCCGGCGTCAGCAGCCACGCCGCCCCAACAACTGTCCGGAAGCCAGGGACACGGGGCGGAGCCCAGCCTCACTAGGAGACCGGGCCGGGGCTGCTACATTTGCGGCCATCCCGGCATCACCACAACATCAAAGTGCCCCAACAAGGCGGAGCACTGGCGCTACCCCAGGCACAAGGCGCCAGGGGGCTCCGGCAGGTGACGGGGGGGCATTGGTGGCCCGGGAGGGGCCAATAAAATGTATATATTGAGAATAGGAGGTGTTGGTTTCTCTCCTTTCCCAATCCTATCCTTGGGGTCGCGAGTCAATAGGGTAGTTCGATCCGGTAGTTCGAAGCTAGGAGGGGGCTGCAACGATTACCGAAAATCGTTTGACTCGCGCGATGTAATTAGCGGTTAAGCGAGGTGAGCCGCGTTCGGTTCGCGAGAGAGAGAGAGCGCGTAAGGGGCAACGACCGGGAGGGGAGGCTCCGAGCGCCAGTACGACTGTGTCACTCAGTCATCCCGTGCGCCTAACCTCCATATTCTCCGTGCCGTTTGTTTTCGTTTTGGACATTGACATTGTTCCTGGTGAGCGTGCGTGGGTGAGGTGCAGCAGCAGCAGCAGCAGCAGCAGCGATAGTAGCAGCAGCAACTGCAACAGCAACAGCAGCAACAGCAATAACAGCAGCGGCAGTAGCGGCAACAACAACACCGGCAACAGCATCAGAGGCAGAGCAGCGTAGCGGCGTCTCAGCACTTGTCATTTGGATACGGTTGGCCACCGTATCCCCTGCGGTATTGCGGTAGGTGCACCTTCCCCTTTTGTCGATTGTAATAACGATTTTGCGTGCGAATCCGCGCAGCGAGCGCGGAGAGTTTATTGTTTTGCGTGCGAGCAGGTAGTTCGCGGCATCGCGGTTCTTTTCTCTCTCTCTCTCGAAAAGCGTGTGTTGTCATTCACGCGTGCGTGCGTGAGACTCTCGGCATACCCTCCGTGTAATTGATTTGATCAAATAAATCATCCTTTGTTCCTTTCAAACGAGTTTATTAGTCGTTATTTTGTCATTCCCTTGTTCGAAGGTCGCGCCTAGCTGTGTTTACATTATATTCGAATTCGCCGGTAAAGTAGCACGAAGTGTGCGGAACATTAGGCGGGAATTCTCAATCTAGGTTCCGATAGCGGCCGCACGAGCGCTACTAGTTAGCAGCGACAGCGCCGCCAAGTGGCGAGCTGGGGGAACCCAGCTCGGAACATCGGAGAGACTCTGCGCAGGCGCACTTCGGGCAAGGTAGGTTACTGTGCTATACGCACATAGATAACGAGGCGTCGTATAGTCACTTTTAGGTGGATTCAGCGATTGATTGACTAAATGACAGCCTGTTACATACAACATACCCCAAAATCATTCAATTCGGTGAGGTCGGATTGGGGTGGTTCCCTTTTAAGGGCTCACAGATTTTGCTTAGCGCTCCAGTGCTGCTTTCGCCCTGGTCTCCGCGTTCCTGCTCGCGCGCACTTACGTTCGTACTATCCGACGGCAACCGAGATGGTGACGGTAGCTGGACTGCCGATGGTAGCGCATTATCATTAACAGGCTGTTGCCGACGATAATAACAGCCTCATTGCCGACGGTATACACGGTTAATAACCGTCACAATAGGCTGTTGCTCTGTTGTTGATAAGTTGTCGAACTTCTACTGTGCATTAGGCGCATTCTAAATGCACCCAACGCTGGCCACCTTGCCTTGCCGAGAGAGGGGGAAATGGGGAAAAATACTGACTACAACAAGCGTAACACTTGCTCTCGTCACAAGAGAATAACCGGGAAAGAGATAACCTGATCTTTGTTTTTCTCCTCGATGATCCCTTGAAGGCCTAGGTGGCATCTCGGGCAGCCCAACTGTCCGGCCTCTTATCATTGTTGCTGCTGCAGCTAGTGCGTGCTCTGATGAAGGCCAGCGCGAAGGGCCGCTCGGGATGAAAGACAGCCAACTTCTTCCAGGAAACAATGGTAGATGATGGTAGCGCAAGCTAGTTCCTTGTTCGACTAACCCCGATTGCTGGCTGACGTAGAGTGAATGACTGACGCCACGCAATCCTCTGCGCGGGCAGTGGCCGCTCTCTCAAATACTATCCCTACTTAGCCCATTTTTAGGCGGCGTGCGATGAAGCGCTAATTGGTCGCGCGTCGCATGCCTGCCTAATAATCGCTGAGCGTGTGCTCACGAGCGCTTTTTTCACTTTTCTCTCTCTCTCATTTTTTTCAACTGCAACGTCTTCTTACGTTTGTCCTTCTGCAGCATCTTTTACGTTTGTCCTTCTGTAACGCTTTCTCTTGCTCTCTTTAAACTATTTTAGCCGGACCTGGTAATTCATGGCGGCTCAAAAAGACGTACTGTACGTATTAGGCGCATAGAAAAGTGCGCCCATTACGGACCACTGAGCTTTACCGAGGGCAAAGGGGGGAGGCAGAGAGCCCGACGAGAAACAAGCAACAGCCTACTCTCGTCACAGCATGAGAAGTGAATATTGAATTTCGTGTTATTATAAGCCTATAGTAGAATATTTAAATGCAACATTTTCCAAACGGCCAAATTCGTTGAAAAAATTAGAAAATTAACTTTAAATAGTCCTTTTGTAGCCCATGAGTTGCTATATTAAGAACTGTGGTTAGAATTGCGCAGATAAAATCATTTGTCATGTTACAGGGGGCCAAATATAGCAAAAAAGCGTGTTTTTGACACTTTTAGGTTAAGATATTTGGAAAACCAAGGGTAATAGAGCAATTCAGAGTCCAGATTCCGAATTGGCACATGAAAATCTATGAAGTACACTATGTCTGGTTTCAGGCTCCTGACTTTTGTAAAATTTTGTTGGGCTGTGTTATTTTAATATAACAGATACTAATTATAAGTTAATCAAAGATTGTATCGACAAAAATTATGATTTATCTAATGAAAGATAGCCTCTGAACATTTGTTCATCGCGTTGAAAGACGCTATTAGAGCATAACAAAGATCTCAAGTATAGAACTATTCAAAAGATAGGAAATTATGATGACATTATCTTATAAAAAGTAACCAATTATGAAAGCAAGTTAATCAACAAAGTATTACAAAACTAAAGCTACGTAGAAAACGCATTTAAATAATGATATAGATAAATCTAATGAATTATATGGCTCTTCGGTTCTAAAAGCATTTCAATATGAAAACAGTGTCAATATATAACAAGTGAACAAAAGTGTAAACAATGTGCTCAAGTTATGTGGAAAATGCTTACAGTAGATTGGTCATGGCCTTAATCACTCATGCGAAATACGAAGTTACAATGTTCAAAACATGTCATTCAGTTAGTGAATCAATTACCTGATAAAAAAAGGTCATATTTTTCTTCTGTCTTACAAAAATTATCAAATCAGTAAAGCGTTGGAGGTTCAATGAAATTGAGTACTAGACGTCGCGAAAATACTGTTTATTTGAAAAAAAGTCAAGCCAATAATGAAGTTATATTTATAACAGATAATTAAGATGATTTTTACGTTAATACTATAGTTTCTACTCGGTACATAAGAAAAATGATCTCTCTCATACGTAAAACTGCTGGTAGGAAGTCAGTTCCTTAAAATATGAATATCACACGAAAAATTGTTCATACTTATTTGATAAAGTTCATCATGAAAGCTTATTACAATTTAAAATAAAGGATGGGAAATGCAAAAAATGTCCTATGGTTTTAGGCTCACACAAGTAACTTACTAGAAAAAGATGTAGAAAAACGTAACTTGATTGGTTCTTATGTTGTAAAAGTGATGGCAGATGGCGGAAAAGGTTTCTTCAAAGTATCTTTATAGATAATTCCAGACGTAGTTCGTAGTACTGTTGACTATTGAAAAAAAATTAATGTGAAATCACAATTCAAAGATATTAGTATTAAAAAATTAATTATGATGTGCATCTATCTAGATACAAAAGAAAAGATCGTGATGAGGGCAAGCAGCATGCATACTGTTTGTCCTTCGTTTGCTTTTCCCCTACGTTCCACTACTCTCGACAAGGCATTGTGGCCAGTGTTGGGCTCATTGTGAGAATGTACCTAACTAGTGGCTTTTATTTCAGCAACCAAAGATCACCAGAGGAGCGACAGAGAAGAAGTTGAAAGCAAAGACTGTTCGAAAAAGGGAGACAAAGAGAAAAGGCATGCGTGTACTATAGGCAGGTGTGCGACACACGATTGATCAGCGTTACGTCGTATGCCGCCTAAAAATTATGTAAAGAGGGGATGAGAGAAAGCGCAGACCAGTGACCAGTTATCCCGCGGCTAGTAATTGAGAGGAGAATATATCGCACACTCGGACGGGAGAGAGTCTTCTGCGCTCTTGGACGGAAAAGAAAGAGAGAGAGTTCTCTAGCTCACTCTTTGATGAGAGAGAAGATTCTAAAAGGGTGTCACGGACAGCACGTCTTCTTTGGCCTCGTAGATACGTCCAGCTACCACGTGAACGGCCTTTGGGCTCTGTCCTTCCCCTTCGATCGTTGAAAGCGTAAACGCCTCTCTTGCCTTCTCTTTTTGTTAAAAACCGGCAACTACGAAGAGTTTCGTTTCAAGTATGGAAATATCAAGCTAGTTTTCGATTTAGTAAAACTAAATGAAATTTCATTCAAGTTTGTGTATGATTTCAAGTTTCTATTAATAATTAATGGACGACAAATAATACATCAACATTTTTGTGCCAGTATTGTACAATTAGTCTACAAGAATTGAGAAATTTTTATGCAATGAACGATAAAAAATTAAAATCCTTGAAAACTTATAAAGATCTAAACAAAAATTTTGTTAACTACGTATCTGCAGGCAAGAAGAAGAATAAGACGCTTCCGATCTATATACAATTATAAGTTTAAATAAATTATTAATTGTTTATTTATTAATAACAGTTATTATTAAGCTGTTATCAATGAAACCAATTCTTACTCATGTTCATTTCTTACTTATTTTGCATTTGGACTATTTACATTTTTCTAATAATTAATAGTTACAATGTAATAAATAAATTAACTTGGCATATTAAAATTCAATATAATTTGAACGTAATTAAAATTATTATAATCTAAATCTATGCCCTAAAATCTATATAAAAAATGCTTTGTTTCATCAAAATTATTCCTAATCAACATATTTTAATAAAATAACAAAAACTATTAGGCCAATTCCATCTCAGATCATGCAGAGCTCCCCACACACCTGTCACCAAGCTACTCCAAAGTATTTTTTTATTGTTCTAGGTCAAAAATAAGAGGACCCGTATTTTTTCTTTTTTCTCTCAGATGCATAGTTCCGTCAATAATGCAATCGGAAAATGCACTGCTGAAAAGGGAAAATTGAGAAAATTTTTCCAATTAAATTTGGTTTCCTCAATATTTTTTTTATTTTTCGATACAATTAAATAATTTTTATGTCATCTATAGTAGAAACGAAGTTCTTCAAGTCTAATTTATCAAAAATATGAATGTATGCATTTTTCGGGAGAAAATGCATGTTTTCGAAAAAGTGCATCTTGGAGAAAAAATTGTGTATCTCAAAAAGGCCATAATTTTTTACGCTCAAATTTTTTTTATATATTCTTAGTACCAATACCTTCAAATCCATTCGATCAAAATTTGCTGTTTTTTCGTTATATCGCTTAAAAAAATTTAAAAAAAAAGTTTTACATTTTCAAGTCAAACGCGATAAATACATTCAGGAATTCATGTTAGCGACTATGTAGGTTAATAACTGAACTACAATAACATGTAACTCAAAGAAAAAGCTTACTTTTATTCAATCATATCTGCAAGAAATGTAAAATTACACGATCATTTTTTTCTGTTTGAGTTGATTACTTTTACAACTCTCTTCACTTTTTTAGATACAACTTTCACTTTCTTGCCCTTGTTTACATTTTCGTTTTTCTTCTTATGAGTACTTTTCTTTTTTTTTTCATCTTTTTTCACTTCAATCCATGGATGCGCAGCCGTTCGAGCTATAATACATTCGCTCCTCCCTTCCGAGACAACAGATTTCCACATGTGGCAACGTTGAATACCCTGATATTTCTGGCATTTGTGTCTTTGCTCCATTTGACTACTACGAAAATTGTTTATCTCTGCAGTTTCCATCAAAATCAGCTCTATAGAAGTTGTGTATTTTGATACATTTTCAACAAAACTTTTAGCAGTTTGAATAGCATCAGATTCAGTACTGCGTAAATTATGCACTGTTGCATAATGCTTTACCAAACCACCTATACCATCTACAGCACCCTTTCCATGACCAGTAGCAGAGAATATCCATTTTTTACTCATACTTGCATTTAAAAATTCATTTAACTGGAATCTATTTTTGAAATGACTTGCAGCGCCATCAGATACTAAAGTTATAGAATCAATCGAATTTCCATACGTTTCTTGTGTGTATCTAGTTATATATTCAAGAATTATTTGTATTGCTGCCAATGCATGAGAATAATCATGTTTTAAGTCTTCACTAATTACAGTTATTATAACTCTTTGTAATTCCGCCTATGTAGCAAACAGCAGTGAAAATTGAAATCTGTTTATTCACCCAATGATTCCCTTGAACTGGATTTTTCAAAATTACAGACCAATTCTCAGCAAAATCTATATGCATCAGCAAATGTTGATAATTTAACGTCACCCTTTCTTTCTCAGCTTTGATTTCCATTCGCTGTACCTATGTATTTATCGCGTTTGACTTGAAAATGTAAAACTTTTTTTTTTAATTTTTTTAAGCGATATAACGAAAAAACAGCAAATTTTGATCGAATGGATTTGAAGGTATTGGTACTAAGAATATATAAAAAAAATTTGAGCGTAAAAAATTATGGCCTTTTTGAGATACACAATTTTTTCTCCAAGATGCACTTTTTCGAAAACATGCATTTTCTCCCGAAAAATGCATACATTCATATTTTTGATAAATTAGACTTGAAGAACTTCGTTTCTACTATAGATGACATAAAAATTATTTAATTGTATCGAAAAATAAAAAATATATTGAGGAAACCAAATTTAATTGGAAAAATTTTCTCAATTTTCCCTTTTCAGCAGTGCATTTTCCGATTGCATTATTGACGGAACTATGCATCTGAGAGAAAAAAGAAAAAATACGGGTCCTCTTGATTTTGACCTAGAACAATAAAAAAATACTTTGGAGTAGCTTGGTGACAGGTGTGTGGGGAGCTCTGCATGATCTGAGATGGAATTGGCCATTATATCTATATCTATAAGTAGGTAACGTCACGCTCCTTATATGGTCATGAAATTTAACTCGGGTACTAAGACAATTATATAATATATGAAGTGGCACCGTTTAATATGTAACGGTGCCGGTGGATTTGACCTGCACCGTGTGTCTCCTATCTCTCTCTACCATCGGCGTGGACTCATGGCAGACCTATAGCGCATAATTCACGTGCCTGATGCCTGCCTTTATGTTTTCAGCATCGCCACCGCAACGAGTAAGGAGAAGAAAGATAGAGAGAGGCAGTGGCATTGGTCGACAAGAGCGCATAGTAACAAGCGCTCTTGTAAGAGAGATTAGATTAGATTAGTTCGTTTATTGCGCCAATGAGGTGGAACCCCGTCTGGCAGTTTGGAAATGTACATAACAAAATAATAACAAAATTTAAACATGACAAAAAAAAAAGAAAAGAGATGCAAGGATAAATAGTGACGCATTTAACTATATGAAGAAGATGAATTACATGAAAATGCATGAGTAGTATATACGGTGAGCAGCGAAATTCCAATGGCGTTAACAGTAAGCACTAAGAGTATATATATAAAACTAAAAGTAGAATAAAATATGTGAAAATATAGTAAAATAAAATATATAAAGAACAAAGTAAATGAGTTATCAGATAAAACAACAAAATTAACAATAATAAAAGATGAAAATAATAATAAAATAATAAAGACAATAAAGGTAATAGAGCATAATAAAAGTAATAAGAACAACAAAATACTAAAAGTAGTAAAAAATAATAAAAGTAGCAAAGTAGTGAGGACGCGAATGGCACTTGTTTTACAGAAGGGCGGTCTGAAAAGAGGAGAGGTATAAAGGTGGATCGACGTGCGTTTGGCCAGAAAATAACCGTTCAATTAGCTATTTCATGAACCATAAGTCGATAGCGGGGTGAGTGTGGGACGATGGGTAATTTTGGGAGAACGCGACTGGATTGACTCTGTTTGGTATGCGAGTGTAATCGGACAGTGCCGGTACCGGCATTAACTTCTCGCGAGTCGCCCTCTCAATCCATGCTCTACCCTCGTAGTTTAAGAATAGATCGCGGGTCCAAACCCTGAAGTTAGGGATCCGATCGGTGGAGAACAGGGTCACGCTCAGTGAGTTGAGTATTCTCTGAGCAAGAATAGCAAAGGAATGGTTCCATGCCTCAGTTCGAGGGGCCTTGTATTCAAACGCCGACGGTGGGCGGCGACCCGAGCGCCGGATAATGACACCATCGAGGAGGACAGACAGGTTTTTAGCCAGGTAGTGCGGTGATTTTCTGGACACAACAGAGTAAGCCAGAACGGCAAGGGCTCTATACCTATTTGGAGTGAGGGATAGCCAGCCCAGGGCTAGTCTATGGTGCGCGATGTGGCTGTTTAAGGATAGAGAAGGTATAAAAGGGATCCATCCTATTACGAAGCGTACGCAGGCGTTTTGTAAAACTTGAAGCTTCGATGAGCGCTCTCCATCAAGCTGGATACAAACCACTGAGAGGTAATCGAAATGTGGGAAAACGAGTTGCTCGACAAGAACTTTTCTGAGGGTAGTCGAGAGAGATTTCCTGTGGAAACGAAGTGAAGCCAGACAGCTGTATGCCCTCCTCGTCACGCTTCTCACGTGTTCGGACCAGTTTAAGCATCTTGACAGACAAACCATCGGGACCGAATGTTCTGGATGTGGACGAGTTTAGTGCATCCATGACCTCCTGGCAAGTGACCTCACGAAAATTGAATGGGGAGTGGACGTGAGGAGCGTTTGGGGGACTCGCTAAAAGGGCGTCCAAAAAGTCACGTGTCAATGGAGGGGATGAGTTGACTATGTTGGCAAAGTGGGTGTTAAGTACGGCTGGAGAAAAAAATTGAAACGGGGATGGAAGAGCGCGCCTTGTGACTCCCAAGTTTCGTAGCTCTCTCCATCTGGCCTTGCTGGTGGCTGCGGAAGACAGTCTGACTGAAATGCAAGAATTTTTTGCAGAGTCGAGGGCATTTGAGACATCGTTGCGCAGCCTTCGATATCCAGCGACGTCACTGCCCGAGCGGGAGGAGGATGCCAGTTTATAGGCAGCGTCACGCTTTTTCATAAGCGCAAGAATGCTCGGAGTCACCAAGGGTTTACGCCTAGAAGACAACTTGATGCACCTAAGAGGGGCTACCTCGTCAAAGGATTTTATGAGGACTTCAGTGAGAGAGTGCACCAAGTTGTCAAGGGAATGCACGTCGGCTTCGATCGACGGGTCGAAAGAGTGCTGCAGTCGTGTTGAAGAAATGTCGACCAGATTCGAGAGGAGGCCCCTGAGTGTCCCATTTAAGGCTGCTTCGTCCACCCGATTCAAACCGCGGGACCTAATGACTCTGGTGATATGATTGTTAGAAGTGAAGCGATAGGTGAGCGAGATGAAATCATGGCCAGCAATAAAAGGAGTATCAGACTTTCCAAATGCCTGGATAGCATTTGGGTCTTTCACTATGAAGAGGTCAAGAGTGGTATGGGAAGGGGGATTTGTATTAAGACAGTGATGTGTGGGAGCAGTGGATACGAAGTGAAGGTTGTGCAGGTCGACGAGAGATTTCAAAGCTCGAGCATCCGGCAGAGAGCCGGAACCTAGGTCTGCGTTAAAGTCACCGGTGATGATGACATTTCCGTACAGAGGGAGGTAAGTGGCCAAGCAGTTAAAAAAATGTGTGGGAGAGCAAGCAGAGGGACGTCTGTAAACCACCGCCATTAAAAGCTTGGTGTTGTCGGACTTTATTTCACCTAGGATGAATTCAGGCGTGTTATCAAAAACTGGATCTGAAGTGGCTAGGAAGCTGAATTTAAGGTGAGATCTGACGTACAGACCAACGCCGCCACCCTGCTTTCCAATTCAGTCAAGCCTGAAAAAATTGAAATCGGAGAGAGAGAGGTGGGAGTCAGAGATATCAGGTGAGAGGAAAGTTTCAGTAATGGCTATGACATCAAAATGTGTAGAAAGGGCTTGTGCTTCGAGAAGAGCAAAGTGACAGGGGGAATTTAGTCTGTTAATATTGATGTGGCCGACAACGAAGGAAGCAGAGGGCGGGGTATGGTCCCGGATTAGTTGGCATCATGGACTAGAAACTGGAGGAGATGAAGTTGGGATGGCTTGAGATAGCTGGGCCGGAAAGACAGACACTGTCGGGCTGAAACAGCCGTCTGTTTTGCTAAGTTGCGGAGCCGGATTTTTTGGGATGGAGGCAGTAGGTCGCGATTTGACAACCTGGGGCGCGAAGTTAAGGTTGAGTGGAGCATGTCTGCGAGTGCCGATCGGAGTGGCAGCCACTGACATGGCACCAGAGCGCGGAGCCGCCTGGGCAGGAGGCTGACCAGGAGGCACAGGCGCGCAGGTGTCAAGGTCACTCTCCGACGTGATTGGGATAGGGGTGGAACGTGTGTTCTCCCGCATATAGACGACCATGCCCGAGACGAAAGGGCGCGCGAAACCCAGCTCACGACTGCGCGCGAGTGCCTTTACAAAAAGATTGTGGATGGGCTGCGGTAACAGCTGGCGGATGAAGACGGGATTTCCGTGACCGCACTTAAAAATGTCCCTCGCCGTCTTCCCAGCGAGCTTGCCCGAGCGCTCCAGTATGACATCACGCACCACCGTTGAGTCGATACGCACGACGAAAGTGGACGTAGTGTCGGTCGGATTTGGACGAGAGCGAGTGGCAGTCCATCTTCTGGTGGCCACTATGCGACCACCAGCGTTTGGACAGCCAATCGCCTCAAAAAGCATCCCGGCGGCATCCTCCAGCGAACCCTGGAACCCCTGCGGTAGGCCCATAATAAGGAGCTCGGAGCGATCCTTGAGACCCACCACGGACTTGAGGCTCTTCACCTCGTCGGCAACACGATTTACTTTAGTTAGAATGGAAGTCTGGGTGGCTCTGATCTCGTTCCGAAATTCAGTGAATTCATTATTCACGAAGCCAGAAAACCATGCTGATGGTTTGTCGCCCGTGGTAGATGCCATACTATCCAGCAAGTGGGTTTGGTCCTCACTGGAGGGAGAAACAGTGGGAAGTACGGCCGATCGGTCAGCACTACGGAAATCACTCCGGGATTCCACTCTCGACGTCTTCGATGGGAAAAGCTGGTAAGGAAATGCCTGTCTCTTACGGCCTGAGGTTTCGATAAAGGGCAAAGCACCAGCTGAAGCAGAGTTAAATTGGGTAGAAGAAGGGGATTCCAAAAAAACGCCACCGGACTGACGAGAGTTGGCTAAAACCGCGGACTGAAAAGAGCAGGCACGACAAGTAAAGGTCGCAAGATCAGGATTTGAGGTTAAGTGGAAACAGTGGCGATGGAAAGATCTGACACAGGACTCGCACCGCAAGACATTAGCACCCAGATCACTCAGCGCCTCACCACACTCGGCGCATGAAGACAAGACCATTAGATAAGAGTGAAAGGTTTGAAAATTTAAAACTAGTTAA
Organism: Phymastichus coffea; assembly: GCF_024137745.1. Classification (NCBI taxonomy): domain Eukaryota; kingdom Metazoa; phylum Arthropoda; class Insecta; order Hymenoptera; family Eulophidae; genus Phymastichus; species Phymastichus coffea. The sequence goes on along the minus strand of NW_026706812.1, from coordinate 5,381,050 downwards.
AACAAAAAATAAAAATTCATAGATTGTGTCAAAAAGTTTCCCATATCTCCTCTCCGGATCTCAAAACTACGCAAGAAACTATAACAAGTGAGATAGTTTAAAGGACCGTTCGACACGACAAATTAAGCAGTTTGAATTTCGCGCGAAAATTTGAGTCACTGACCAGTCATAAACGGTAGTTGTGAAAAGTCTGGATTTAAAAGATTTGAAAATTGGCGCCTCAGTGGCACCAACTCAGTTAGTTAAGGATCAAAATTGGCGGGAGACACGGGAGTAAAATGATGCCATTTACAATAGACGGTAAGGGAATTCGCAAATTAACCTAGAGATGATTGAAACGCAAAAATAAATGAGTAACTTTGACGCAAGAATGAAATGAGAGAAAATGATTGATGACGCGAACGCAGAAAAATTACATTACAAATTACGTGAAAAAGCAAGAAAGTAAACGCGATTTGACACAGTCGATAGAATAAAATTAAAATTAAGATTAAAAATAAAATTGTCTAGCGTGTAAATAGCGCTAGATGAAAATACAACAGTATTAAACTAAATAAAACAAAACAAGATGTTGTAAAATAAATATAAATTAAAATGAGCTTAAAATTAAAACAGCCATCGTGATGACTGAGCGCAAGACACAAATTAAGTAAGAGAAGTGATGCGGCGAAGAAATAGCACCGGCTATGAGGAGTCTCTCCGAGAAGATTCAAATATGTGGATAACGGTAAAAACAGTTGACACTGGTACTTAGCAGCAAAAATGTTGGAAGTGTTGCATTCGGTGAGATGTGTAGTGTGTAGTGTGTAGAGTGTAGCGGTCCTGAAGTGGAGGCTGTGTTGTTGTTTGTGTTGTATGCAGAAGTGTATAGATCAAAACTCGTTCAAATTTGGAGAATTGATGAAGGTTATGTTGTAACCAGGCAGGCGGTTTTTTTCATCCACTGGCCAAAAAATTGACTGAGAGCCAAGAATTGTTAGCAGGAAGCGCAGTGGCCAGCTGGACGAACTCGCCTGCAAAAATATGCCGCTCGAGGAAGTGGCAAAATTGAGAAAATAATTATTAAGGAAGAGAGCCTCAAAGATCAGTGTGTCGCTACTCACCGAGAGAGAGAGAGAGTGAGAGAAAGAGAGAGATAAGAGAGAAAGAAAGAACACGATTAGTGCAGGCAGGCGCGTGACACTAGCCGCACTTGGCGGTGCCGCGTGCCGCCGATTAGGCAAGTGAGTGGGGAGAGCGTGAGAAGCAGTCTCTCACGCACTCGGAAGTATACTCGCGGCGGGCAGTTCAGAGTGGCCATTAGCAGAGAGAGGTGTACGGACCCCCTGCAGTCAACCACAAAGAAAGATAAGAGGAAACCGAGACAGCATCAGTATCGGCCCGGATCAGCCTATCTTTCGCCGAGTTCTTCCGACCACGGACAGATTTGCCTGCAATTAGACGCTAACACCATCTTCGGCGAGGCCCTGCATCGAAGATCTTCAATCGTCAGGTCAATTTCTAATCTCTCTCTCTAATTCTCACTCTACGGCTACTCGCGACTTGTGCGCTGTGCCAGGCTGTCACGGGCCGGCACGGCTGGTTCGGTTATTAGCATAAGTTGGATTGTATCGAGTCGGTATCGAGATGGCAAGGCGCTAACGTGCCGGCCATCTCTTTTAGCGATCGTAGATTGTAGTATAGATAAATAAGGCGCGCGATTGAATGTCCGAACTGTATGCTCAGGGTAGCATGGTGTAATAAAGAGATTTGTTAAGATAAGAGGAATGATTATTGCGTCCTCCTTTCTCTTTACCTTGTCAGGAGCAATATACCGCCTCCCTTGCCTTCCCCCTTCTAAATAATTGGTAATAGCGATAGATTCATCGGCGTTGTAGGCCGACTCTATTACAAACATGCTAATTAATGTAAACAGATTGACGAGTTTAGCGGGTTGCAGTAATTCAGTGAAAATAAGAGAATAGCTCATAGATAGAACCGTTACACTCAATTGAAACTCGTATACATAGAGAGGAAATTAAACAAGAAATACTAAATGATATAGTACATGAAAAAACCTTGAAAATGGACAAGAAATAGAAACAATTACTTATGAAAAGTATGGTGAGATTCATGAAAGAACTACTTAAAAAACCAAAGAAAAATATAAAATCACTGTTAAACGAATTACTAACAAAAGAGAGACAAAACAAACCAACAAATACTTTCGAAAAAACTTTTGCTGAAGTAACAACTACACCCAAACCGAAAAGTCAAAGAGTGCCCAGACTAGTTGTCAAAAAGACCAATACTAATGATACTATTAATTTAGAAAATGTTGTTGCTCATTACCATAAAACAAAACTATTCAACAAAAAAAAATCCATTCCAAAAATAATGAATTAATTATAATAAACCACATGAATGAAGAAAGTATTAACTCAATTGAAAAAAACTCTTACCAGAAAATTACCATCAACAATGAAAATTGAAAAAGAACAAATTAAAAAACCAACTATAAAAATAAATGGGTATTTTCAAAGCTTTCACAATAAATGAGAAAAATATAGAATCAGACATTAACCTAAGAAATTTTAATCAGTATGATGAAAAATGTAAAGTATTAAATGTTTATACTAATAACAAGGCTCAATCGGTAACTGCAATAATTGAAATAACTTCAATTATACAAGCACATCAAAGAAAACAATAATAGACTATTTTTTGGCTGTCCAAATTGTAGAGTTTTTCATATTATAAATACAACTCCTTCCTACAAGTGCTCAAGATTTTGCCACAATGGCAGTAGATGTAGAAACGAAGCCACATGCATTAATGTGTGTGCATCACACAGCTGATAGGTGCAACAAAGACACACTTACATGTCCAAATTGCACTTATCATATCATGATTGCAAACAAACTATAATGATAAACATTCTGCAAATGATAGCCACAATTGTAAAATACTCAAAACTAAAATAAAAAAATACATTGAAATGACGGATTATTCCATACAATCAATTTATCTACGGTACTTTGGCAAAACAGAGCGCGCTACAGCCCAACAAAGGATAACTAATTTAAGACTTAGAATACCAGAGAATGCATCGCTCGTGTCCCAAATGATGCAAAGTCCAACGGATAAACAAACAAACAGTAAGAAGAATCATGGATAATGATGCTGAAAGTAATCTACTTATTGAAGAAAAAACAATTAACAACGTATGTAGCTTTAATAAAATATGTAAAAATAAATAATAGTATATATAAACATTAGAAGCTTGAATATAAATTACAATAAATTAATAGTTATCATAAACAGGTTCCTAATAAGACTTAGCATTATAATATGTACAAAAACTTGGAATCTTCAACATGAATAAATTCTAAATATGGATAGATACAACATCTATTACAATAATTGTAAACTAAACAGATGAGATGGTGTAGTAATCTATATTCACAATGACATCATAGAAAACACAGAAATAATACAAATCAATAACTTGAAAATAATTAACTTGAAAATAAAATTACTAAACAATTAAAAAATAAAGAATAAAATTTATTCGCTGTTTACAGATCTCACAACATGCATAAAACCGAATTCTTCATTAATATTAAAAAACTTTTAAAACTCAACAAAGAAAAATAGTATAATAGTTTGTGATTTTAACTGTGATATACTTAGCCAAGAAATAACGGACCAAGAACTTCTACAAGTACTTCTAGAAAATGGCTATTATCCGGGTTTTCATGATATAATCAGACATTGATAATTTCTTCATCAAGCTTGATAAGATAAATTATAATACATATCTATTAAGCACGCTATACAATGACCATTATCTAGTGATAAAGTTATTGAAGGATGTAAAAAATAAAATTTGACAAGTACAAATATCATTAAAATAAGTTTCTAAAAATTAAGTAGCATAGCCAGGACTATAAATTTAAGCTAGAAGTATTTGTGAAATAGAAATACAAACAGATCCAAACCAAGCTACCTGGACTCGTATAAACAACATTAAGCAATATATACAAAAAGCTAAAATGGTTAACAACATAAGTAATAACAATAATAACATGGAACCTAGAAATGCATAGATAACTAAAGCAATACTAATATCATGTAAAACTAAAGAAAAACTTTATAACATCTGGAAAGCCGACAAAATTAATACAATAAAAAAAGAAAGTTACAAAAATTATGTCAAAACACTTGACATAGTTATTAACAAAGCGAAAGAAACTTATAAAGATCTTATTCAAGCCAGAGCTCACAATCCTAGAAACCTACGATCAATAATTAATAATAAATTAACAAAAACACAAAGAAAAATAATTAAATTGACTACATTATTTATAATAACGCCAAAATTACTGAACCAGCAACAATAGCAGACAAAATGAATGAATTTTTTTCCAATATTGGAATAGAACTTAGTAGTAAAATAAACGGACCACTCAACCATAACATAAAAATGACAGAAATGGAATACATAGACACATGAAATAAAGAAGATCTTTGGTAAAATGAAAAATAAAAACAGTGGAGTCGATGGCATTAATACGAAAGTAATAAAAATATTAACTGAATTTATAACATCTTCCATAGTACACATAATAAACTAAAGAATTAAAAAAGAAATTTGGCCAGACGCGCTAAAAGAAGCAGAAATAATACCTATACACAAAACGAAAGAAAAATCTTTATTAGCATTAAGTAGAAAATTTTGAAAATTGATCGTAAGTCATGTCAAAATTCATATGACCGCCATATATATATGTTTCATATCTGCTTTATCTTGTTAAAAAGCTGCCTATGAATTGACGTTATCACTCACGAGGTGTTTAAAAATGCATGCATATGTTTTGAGAGATAAAAACAATCGACACTCCTATGTCTACCCATACAAAAGAAAGCACGTACATTGTTTTGTTTCTCTTAGGCGATATCATCGAATATCATTATCGAATGCTCGGGATCAATTACAAAGTCGTGCTTCTTGAACGGAAAATATTTCACCTTGTCTACAGTCTTCGATATCATTTGCAGTATTTCGAGTACACATAAACGTTTTCGAATGTAACACCATTAAAATGAGTGACAAACGGCAAAAGTCTGTTGATTTTACCATATTTGGATGGATCACTAAAAATAGCTTTAATGCCATTTGGAAGTAAATCTTCATAGGGCTTGGTTGCTTATCTTTTCGCAAATGACGTTAAAATTTTTTATGGAAAGGTTCACAATCATGCTCGCATTGGGAAGGTTGAAAATCATACTTGCAAAGCTACATTCAAACAATAACTCGTCGGACACACACACACATATATAGTTTATTAGTTAGTTTATTTATTTACAACTTATATGTTACATTTGGTTTACATTTCTTATATTGCTATTTGTGTCTCGTATCCAGTTTGTGTAGTAATTATGTATGTGTTTTGCGCGTGTGTGTGTGTGTGAGTGCGCGCGTGCGTGTGTGTGTGTGTTGTATAAATATGTGCATTTGTAGGTGTGTCTACAACTCTTGTGTCCTTGTCTTCTGCGCCTGTCTGTTCCTCTTTTCTTCTCATTTTTCTTCTGATTAATCTTCTCTTACTCTTTCTCTCTCCAAGATCTACCTTTTCCGCACTACTGTTTTTTTTTTCTCTTTCTTTCATATTTTCTTTTCAGCTTTTCCTTTATTACTTTCTTTTGCCTTTTCACCTTTGCCTTTCCTTTGCTTTTGCTCTCCTTCTTGCTAATCATTTATCTATCTATCTATCTTTCTCCTTATTGGCTTTGACACCTTTTTCTTGTTTCCTATTGCTCCCTCTGCCTTTCCTTTTCTCAACCTCACTTATTTTTCCTTAGTATCTTATGCTTTGTCTTCTAGCTTACGTTTTTCTTTCTCTTCTTCGATTCTTCTTCTTTTCCATTTTGCTCCATCTTCCAATACCTGCTTCCTCTCGCTTGTGTAGTTGCTGTTACTTGTGTCTTGTGTGTGTGTGCATGTGTATGTTTATGTTTGCGCGTATGTTCGTGTTTTGTGTGTATGTGTGTGTATGTATGTGTGTGTAGATGTGTCTGCGAGTCTTGCTTCTCTGTCTTCTGTTTCCGTCTCTCCTTAGGGTCTTGCAGCTTCGTCTTCTTGCTTTTCTTTTTCTTTCTTCTCTTCGTTTCTTCTTCTTTTCAATTTTATCTCCATCATCCACGCTATCTTTTCTTTGCTTCCTATTATTATATTTTGCCATTCTTCCCCTTCCTTTCTGCTTTTTTCACATTTTTCTACCATGTGCTTCCAATTTTATTCCTCTTTCATACATATTCTGCATCTCTTATTTTCTTCTTTTTCCCAATACCTGCTTCCTCTCGTTTCATTACCTAACCTAAACCTTTCTTCCCAAAACTCTTCCCTCATTTCATCTCCCTCTTCCCTCTCTCTGTATATTTTACTTTTTTCCAGCCTTTCCTCTCTCTCCTCCTTCTTACCCTTTTTATCTTTTTCATTTCTTTCCCTTTTCTTTAATTCTTTCCATGCTTCTTTTTTTTTATTGAGCCATCTCTTTCTTCTCTTATTTTGTTTTCATACTTCATTGCTCTTTCTAATGCTGTTTCTTTCATTTCTTGTCTTCCTGTTTCCCATCGTATTAGATAACTTGACGTGTTTCTATCTAGTCCTAATACCCACTTTATGTATTTTAGTTGTAGTCTCTCTATTTCCTCATATCTCTTCCATCCCCAGATTTCTGCTCCATACATAATCACGCTTTTCACCAGAGCATCGAACATGTTCATCTTTAGCTCCCAGTTTTCTCTAAATAGTTTTTCTCCTAGCCCCCATAGCCTTCCGAGTCCCATATTTATTTTCCCTTCTACCTTCATTATCTGCTTTTTATTTCCGTTATTTCTGCTTATCATATATCTCAAGTAGTTGTACTCTTTCACCATCTCTATCTTCTCACCTTCCCATTCGAATTCTTCTTCCTTCCCCCTTCCTCCTCCTCTCCTGCATTTCATCATCTTTGATTTTCCTACATTTAACTGTAATTCCCTTTCTTCCAGATATCTTTTTAATTTTTTCAGCATTGCTTTCATTCCACTTTCACTCTTTGCCATCATCACTATATCATCTGCATATCCTAATGTCCATATTTTCTTCCTTCCTATCACTACCCCTCCTTCCTGCACCTACTTGATCTTCACTTCCAGGTCGGCGAAGGCAAGATTAAATAGCGTGGTGCTCAAAGGGCACCCTTGCCTCACGCCTTTGTAAGTCTCAAACTCTCCAATTATTTCTCCTCCAACTTTTACCTTACTCCCTGTTTTCTCGTACATTTTTTCTATTCTTTTCCTAATTTTTCTATTTATCCCTTTCTCTTTCATTGTTTCCCATATTTTCTTCCTCTTTATTTTATCAAAAGCGGCCTTCATGTCTGCAAAGAATACGAACAGTTTTCCTCCTTTTTCCCTTATTTCCTTCCCTATTATTGTTTTTAATATATATATTGCGTCAATTGTTCCTCTTTTCTTCCTAAATCCCATCTGCGTATCGCTTAGCGTTTCTTTAGCTTCTAGTTCTCTTTCCAGATTTTTCCTCAGTATTTCCGCATATATTTTATATCCCGTATCCATCTCCGTTCCATATTCCGTTTAAATATTTTGTCATGTCTTTTATCAAGCCTTCCGTGCCTTCCACCCACGCTTCATTTGCTATACCATCTTCTCCTGTCACCTTTTTCTTTTTCATTTTTCTTATTACCTCTTTTACTTCTCTTTCTTTTATTTCTTCACCTTTCTCTCCTTCGCTGTCTTCGGTTTCTTCCCCTTTGCTTTCTTCCTTTTCTTTCTCTCCCAATTATTCCTTGAAGTGCTTTATCCATTCTTCTTTTCCTATATTTTCATCTAAACCAATTCTTATCTTCCTATTGCCATTCACTTTATCCCAGAATTTTCTTCTCGTCTTATCTTTTCTTATTTCTTCTGCCACTCTTTTCCCCTCATCTTCTTTTGCTTTTCTTATTTCCTCTCTGTATTCTCTCTTTGCTTCTAAGTATTTGCCTCTGTCTCCTTCCCCTTTTCTTACCTTATTTAACTCTGCCATCACCCTATCCCTTTTTGCCTTACATTCTTTTCTCCACCAGCTTTTTTTTTATCCTTTTTTTTTCCTTATCTTCTTTTTTACAACTGCGTTCTTCACTCTATTTTTTATATCTTTCCATTTTTCTGTCACTATTATATTGTTTATCCTACTTTCTCTATCCATTTTTTCTCTCATTTGCTCTAATTTTTCCTTATTGCCTACTTCTATTCCTCTTTGCTTCTTGTTTCCTCCTTCTATGCTTTCTTTTAGTTTCACGCACTCCTCTTCCAACTAGTCCATCCTCTCTCCCCATTTTTCCTGCAGATTCTTTTCTCTACGTTCTGCTTTTTCCCTTTCTTCTTTCGTCTCTTTCTTTCTTTCTTCTCTCTCTCTCTTGTACTTTCCTAACTTTTCCTATTTCCTTCTCCCATCTTTCTTCTCTTCTTTTCCCCTCTGAGTTCATTCTTTCAATTTTTCCCATTATTTCTTTAAATATTTCTGTCCATTCTTTCCTTTCCTCCTCCCATACCTCTCTTAATGCCCTTATATCTGTCCGTATCTTTTCCATTATATCTTCTGCACCACTACTTTTTCCCACTTCTCTTATCGTGTTGTCCAATCCTTCTCCCCCTCCCCATCCATCTCACTTCCCTCGCTCTCACTCTTGCATCTCTTTGCCTCTCTCATTTCTCCTCTATTATTCTCCCTCAGCCCCTTCCCGCTCTCTCTCCCCCTCACCACCTTTACTTTTTTCTTCTTTTTCTCCTCTGGGCCTTTCTTATCCAAACTTCCACCTTTATCTTTTAATTTTTCTGTTGTCACAAATCTTTCCATCCTATCCCGTACGCCTTAATTCGACCCTCTATATCTACCCGTGATCCCACCTTTATTCCCTGTCTTACCTTTTCCGTTTCTGCCTTTACTTCTTACCGCACCACCTCTCTGCCTGCCTTTCCCGCTTTCTGATTTGCTCTCTTAACCTCAACTATTATTTTTTTTTTATTCTTCTCTCTCTGCTTTTTCCTGCTCTTGTCCAGGCCTCTCTCTCTCTCTTCTTCACTCCTCCTCCGCCTCCACGCTCTTTTCACCTCTATTTCTCTCCTCAAACACTTTTCCTCTTTAACTTTTTCACCAAAACTCTCGCTCACATCCAAGACCCGTCCACACTCCCCTCGAGTGAAATCTAACCTCCACATACACACCTATATATATATATATATATATATATATATATTGTAACGGGGAGGTTATCTGAAAAATGGAAAATTTATTTAAGAACAAACTCCCACGATGCAGAGCAAACCGCCGCTCCGTAAAACACGTATGATAGTACGTGTATTCGCCTTTACATCAGATGATTTATCCTAGTTGTCTTATATCAAACGGAGTTGAACTCACCTTAAGTCACGTGTCTTATGACATTCGATGAGTTTTAAGTGTGAGCGACTTTACTCCTAATCTTCTTAATCCCCTAGATGTAATCGGATTAAAAACCTAAACCTTTTTCAATTACTTAAGCTACTAGGAAAATTCAATGATGAAAACGACTAATAAATTTAACAGACTTTTATTAATAAAAATCACTACAGTCTTTGTAGGGCTGAAAGACTAACGCACGCGAATAGGATTTTACAATTAGTTATATTCGGTGAGAAAGAGAGAGAGAGAAGATTCGAATTATACCGCGAACTAACGCTCGACGCGAATACAAAAAATAACGCTATCATGAATAGACAAAATACCGAATGTATTTTGTATCGCTTATAATGATGTAAGGTGCACCTACCATGCGGTGCAATTACGGTGATCAGCCGTAATTATTGTTACAAAAATATCAACTGCCGCTGCCCCTCGATTATCAGCTGCGCTGCCTTGTACTGCCTCTATCAGCTGCAATCTGCTGCTTCTGTATCGCTGGTCGCTGCTGCAATTTCGTCGTTGCACACCCGCACGTAGTTTTCCCAGAGAAACTTTATTTTTGGCGAAACAAAGTGCAAAACACTATTCGGCGGTAAACTCGCGTGAACAGCTGAGGCGTAACTGCCTATTCAAAAGATCGCGCGCCCCCTCTCTCTCTTAACTAATAGAACTAACGCGGGAGAAGCAAAATCGCGAACGGTTCGATTAATTAAATCGACTACCGTTGCAATATATATATGTCAGTTTTTATAGTTTTAAACGTTAGTCAAATGATGAACTCCATAAAGTGATAGTCATATACAAGTGACAGACAGCGAAGGAAGCACAAGCATTTGTCAATATCACCAAGAAACTTTCATCGGAGCTACATATTTCAAGCTATCAATATTGAAAACCAAGAATTATGTCATAGAAACGTCTAGCTTATGGTGATACAAGAATTAATCTTCTCGACAAAGTTTGCAATCATACGTTATACCGTACTCGAGAAATCGAGAAAATATACAAGATAAAAATATTGCAAATAAAGTTTTAACTGATAAATTTGGAATATAATTTACGCTAAGAATTCTTATATTTGTGAGCTGAAATTTGAATAATATAATTGATCTCGTAAGCAATTCAAACAGTCATCTTGCCCATGCATTAACTTACGGAGTTGGTTGCGGCTGCTGTTTAGCTTATGTGTATTATTTAAATTTCTTTATAAAAATCAATGTACTTTTAAAAACATATAACAGGGTAAATTTTTTATACTAGTGAGCAATTTTTTAAAATCTTAGGATTATACAAGTATTGATATTTCGTTTAAAGTTTGCGTAAAAAAAACAGTCTCATATTTCATATTTTGTTCAGAAAATCTAATACGAGTAAATTATTTGACCAACATATGTGAACAAAGCAAATTCCACTCTATTAAAAATTATTTTTTTTTATTTTGAATATTTTCAGGGCTGATTTGGGGATGGTTAGCACCAAACTAACAAATAAATCAATATCCAAACAAACAAAAATTAACCTGCATTTTATTGTTTGTCATGTCAGTTGCGTATATTAAATTATTTAAGAAAATTGTCAAAAATCCAGCTTTAGAACTTCTTAATAGTTACTAAGACATACATATCTGTTAGGAAATTAAAAAAAATATTATTAATAAACATCTTTAAGAAATGTAGTTTGATTAACAGGTTAAAACATTAGAAAAGTATCAAAAAGCAGCTTATGTGACTTTATTTCGCTACTAGTAAGTTGTGAGAACTGTAAATTAACGAGAAGACTTCACTCTATATTAAAACATAACGTTATAGTTTATTCTTCTTCAAGCTCAGTCAATATAGATAGTCGGTTAGGGCCTTTCATGAAAGTAGTCTTACCGCTATCCGCGTGTCGAAAATCAAAGTTATAGTTGTATTTCTGATGCTTACTATACACCTTATTCTAATTTATTGATTTCAAAGAAATTATATATACTTAAAAAACCAATTACTATCTGTAAATACTTTTTTTATTTTATTCGAAACTGTTGACTTCGCTAATCAATATCGTAATGTGTGACTTTTAGTATATCATATTACGTGCAAGTGTGTGATCTTATTGATAATGTGCATTATTTAACTCAGTAGTTCAGCGGTAAGGCATAAGCTTGATCACCTATCTATTTGAGACTAGCTGCCAAGGTTTGTTCGATTATAACTAAAGCCTTAACGAGTTCAAGGTCATCAAAGACATTGCTAGGAGAAGAGAAATAATGCTACCTTCCATCTAAAGTTAAATTAGATTGCCTCCTTTCCTCGGCTTTCTTTCAACTCAACTGAATTTCTGTTATTACCATTATTATTTTTTTTTTCTTTTTCTTATATTTTACTCACCGTTTCTTAGATGTTATAATGCTATCATTTAATGCTATAATATTTAGAACTTGTTTGAAGATAAAAATTAATATTTTAATATTCATAAATTCTATGCTTTATTTTTTTTATGGCAAATATTAGTTGACGTTGATTTGGTAATTCATTCCATAGATATCATTTATTTTGTTATTAAATTTAATAACTGTGTCAGTCTTTTAATAATATATAATACGTTTCGTACTTGTTTATGCAAAAGTATAGAATGGGTCTTATTTCAAATATATATTTCAAAAATACATGTTTATTACTGAAATATTACAATAAATAATGTATTCCTTTTCAGTTATCAAATAAAAGAAGGCGATTCAATTAACGTGGATATAACAAGTCCAGGAGCTACATTAGCATTAGGTTTGATGTATCTTCAAACTGGTAATCGCCCTGTTGCAGATTGGATGACAGCTCCAGATACGAATTATTTATTGGATTTTGTGCGACCTGATTTTCTTCTTCTTCGAATACTTGCAAAATCTTTAATTCTTTGGAATGAAATAGAACCTTCTAAAACTTGGGTATCGAGTCATGTCCCGGATATTGTAGCAAAATATAAATTGCAGAAGCCATCATCAAACCAAGAAGAGCAAATCGATTGGGAAACTATCAAGTAAATATTGTTAATCAAAGTAGCTTTATGTTATATTAATTTAATTATAAAAATTTGTTAATCCTTAATCTGAGAAAAAAGTACGTAAGTGCTATAATAGGGTGGAAAATAATTAACAATTCTTGAATAATCAACCATATTGTTACTTTCGATCATATTAAATTTTGTAAAATTCTAGCCAAAGAAATACGAGAGAGAATTCCAATGCTTTAAATAAAATAAAACTACTCTATTATTTATTACGAAGTTTCGCTGGTTTGTCTTCCAGCCTCGTCAGGTCGTTTATTTAAAGAATAATCAATTCCTTATACAAATTACAACAGTAATCAATTATAGGTATCGAACCGTTCGCGATTCGGTAGTGATCGGGGCGCGTGAGCTAACTAATTAGAGAGTGAGGGGGCGCGCGCGGTATTTATAAGTAGTATCGTCTGAGCCAGTGTCAAGTACACATTGTTAGTTTTGAGTGCCGATCTTTTATTCTCATAAAAGAAACAAACCGAGAGTGAGGTACTGAGTGACAACCTCCTCGACAAGTAGCAGCAACTACAACAGCAACAGAAATGACAACAGCCGGCATAAGGTAGCTGTATCGGCAGCGGTGTCAGTGGCAGCAGCTTCTAAAAAATGAGACGACGACAGCAGCATTGCCGCTAAGAGCGTCCAAGAGCACTAGTTTCGATCGACTTTAACGGTTACGGCTGATCATCGTAACCTCAACAAAAGGTAGGTGCATCTACTTAATTTGCATCACTATTTTTGAGTAGCATAACGCAATACGAATGGGGGTCAATAAGTCTTTACAAAATCCAAGAGATAGCGCTCGTCTCGCTTAAATTATGATGTTTTTGGTAAGCAATATCACTAACTAGATATCGTACAAAGTTTCAGCTCGATTCATTAAGTCGTTTTTTTGTGAGCGTTGGTTGAACAAAAAGTTATTGGTTTATTTGAAAAATGGAAAAAACAGAGTTTCGAGCGATGATAAAACATTATCATTTGAAAGGCCTTACACCAAAAGAAATTACAGTTGAGTTGAATGCCGTTCATGGCAAGTCTGCCCCTGTGTTTAAGACTGTTTATAACTGGGTAAATGAATTTAAACGCGGCTGTAAAACAACAAAAGATGAACATCGTTCAGAACGCCCCGTAGAAGTGAGTACGCCCGAAATGGTCAATAAAATCCACGATATGGTGTTGAGTGCTAGAAGATTAAAATTGCGGGAATTAGTTGAGGCCACAGGGGTATTAAAGGGTACAATCATTTCAATTTTGCATGAAAAATTGGGGATGAAAAAAATATCAGCAAGATGGATGCCGCGTTTGCTCACTGTTGAAAACAAATGAACCCGCGTTGTCACCTCTGAGGCTCATTTGGTACGCATACGTCGTAATCCGGAAGACTTTTGGCTTCGACTCGTAACTGTAGACGAAACATGGGTACACCACTACACTCCTGAAACCAAAGAACAGTCCAAATAATGGATTACCGCAGGAGAACCAGCCCCAAAAAAAAGGAAAAGACAGTAAAGTCAGCTGGCAAGATTATGGCCCCGGTTTTCTGGGATGCGTATGTAATCATCTACATCGACTACTTGGAAAAGGGCCAGACGATCACTGGATAATATTATACGTCATTATTAGGTTAGCTGAAAGAAAAAATCAGAGAAAAACGTCCTCACTTGAACAAAAAAAATGCCTTTTTCTTCAAGACAATACTCGAGTTCACACGTGTGCAATTTCGATGCCAAAAATTAACGATTTAAAGTTCGCATTAATTGACCATTCACCATATTCGCCTGATTTGGCTCCCAGTGACTTTTTCTTTTTCCTAATCTCAAAAAATGGCTTGCCGGACGACGATTCACGTCGAATGAGGAAGTCATCGCCGAAACAAATGCCTATTTTGAGGGTTTTCAGAAATCAAATTTTTTTTATGGCTTAAAAAAACTGGAAGGCCATTTAATAAAATGTATCGACCTTCAAGGAGATTATGTTGAAAAATAAAAAAAAATTAGGTACGCAAAACTTTTTTTCCTTCTTTTTGTAAAGACTTATTGACTTCCCCTCGTAGTAGGGTTAACACCGATTTGCTGGGTAAATAACAGAAGCGTACATTAGTTTGCGCTGATTTAGTTTTGTTTTCTTTTTCTCTCTTTCCCCGATATTGCTTGTAAACCTATTCGCGCACGAAAGACTTCTTGCTCGTTTTCAGTGTATCAAGTGCTAATTATATTAAAAGGATTATCGTTTTAACTCGCCGTTATGTATACTATGTTTACCTTCACTTTTATTAAACTTGTTTTCCGAAAATATTTGAACGATTTAGTTTAGGGGATTGTAGCAGATAAACATTAGCATCTACACATGATGCGGAAGACAAGCATCGCAAGTCAGATGACTTAAGGTGAGTTCAACTGGGAAAGATACGTGAGGCTGGACATTCTATCAATCATAAAGGTGAGATCATATATACTCTATACGTGCTTAACAGAGTGGCGGTTAGCTCTGCATCTAGAGATGTTATACCAATATTTTCCACGTTTATACGACTTATTCCCCCGTCACAAAATATAATATAAAAAAAAGTTTTTTTACACATGAAATGGTAACCAAATACATAACTAAAAAACAAAAAACATACCAACGTTTACTGAATAATTTTCACAATATAAAAAATAACATTAAAGCTTGCTCGAAAACAACTATAGTAAAAAAAATACAGTTAATTGATAACAATTATCCTTTTGATTTTATTAATTCAGAGATTTCACAACGTATTCGTAAACTAAAATTTGACAATTTAAATTCATATGATGTCTCAAATAATAGTTTTTGGATTGCTGTGTATTATATTATGATTACTAATTTGGCTAGATTTTTCATTTTACATAACATTATTTACAAATAATTTTTGACGTATAGCAACTGTTAATTTTTTATATTGTGAAAATTATTCAGATTGCGTTGGTATGTATTTTTTCTTTTTTAGTTATATATAGTTGTATATCAGTTCATGTGTAAAAAATTGTTTTTGCATTATGTTTGTATAACGAATTGATAATTCTTGAAATGAAAGACCTGATGAGGCTGAAAAATAAATCAGCAAATGTTATAAATAATGGAGTAGTTTTATTTAATTTGGAGCATTGCGATTCACTCTCGTATTTCTTTGGTTAAAATTTTACAAAAATTAATAATTCTCACTAGCAGATTTACTACAAGCCTCATCGCTCCCCAGATTTGCTTAACTATTATTTGTGTCCTTGCTCCGACAAGATAATCCTTGGCCATATGGTGAGTCTGCTGGTTGATCCGTTTGTTTTCGCATAAGCATCAATTAAAAGACGCGTTAGTAGGATTAGAATGGAATGACTACTCAAATCAAAATGCTAAATTTGTTAACACAACAGTTATATTTACAGAAATCGTTTCTTATTGTAGGTTTAAAGACACAAATCTTAGCTGAGAAACTTTTACGGGCATAATTGGAGTAGAGAAATTCATTTCGCAACGATAAATATAAGTAAGGAATTTACATCCGCAAGGGTTTGGTCGATTAGATACAATCAAACAGCTGCCGATCATACCAATTATTCGAGATGTTATCTAAGAGTGCACGTAGGCGTTGTTGATATTTTGCGGACCTCGATATTATCTTCGATAATCATAATATTTTAAAAATTTATAAATTAACCTATTCACCCAGTGTTTGTCATATTAAAGTAATTTCAAAGTAAACTTTGTTAGGCAAAATAACTTTTACCATGTTTTATTTGAAGGGCCGGATCGAATAACCGGATCAGCGTTCGGGCCAAGCCAAATAACCCCTGAAACTATGCAATCGGTGCTTAGCACGGAACAAACTTTCTTTATTGAAAAAACATCCATAAATCATGTATTCATCTATAACTGTCAGCGAGAAAGTTGTTTATAATGGTTCAAAGTACGTGTCTATCAATTTTCGGATATCTACATTTAATATTTTCGGAGATTTGCGAGAAAACGTGTAAGGTTATAGTACGGGCCCTGCTTACGCACATCGCGGCAAAGCTTCGTAGTATTTTCTTTGAAGAAGACATTATTAAGACGATATAAATTATATAAATAGTTATTTATACGCATACTTATATATTCTGTAAATAATAAACAATTTATAACAAGGTCTAGACTTCTGTGTAAGAAGTCGTGAGTTCGAGCTCCGGATATGTGAAAGTTTTTAGAAATAAAATTGTCATGTCTTTTACCATGATTTCGGTGTTTCAAATTCTAACTTAAACTGTACGTCCTATTATGATGCGTGTAAAACTTTATCCTGCTACATCATTTTAAATAATGGTCGGATGTATATTCATAACTATAGGGAACGAACTAATATATACAATACAAAAACAATAACAAATTGCAATAACTTTTATAATTATCTAAGAAATATTATCGCCTCATATTTTGTATATGGAAGGTGAACAAACTTGAATCAACTTTTATAAACACATCGTGATTTTTTTCTCGGGCTAGATATATATAAAGTGATCATGCGTCGGCTCATGTTAAAATGAAGTCGACTTATTTAAATAAAACGATGGCATTGAAACAGAGTTTTCAATTGTTAATTCTTGTTCTTCTCACTGTTCAACGGAAACCTATTGTAATTTTTTAACATTACAGATGTTTATAATCGCCATGTTCGTCAACATATATGTCGAAATAAAGTATGAGTAAAAGGGATAAGTATTCCTTATGTGTATTTATTATACAGGGTGTCCCATTTTAAAGGAACCACCCCGAAATTTTCAACGGTTGGCGTTGTACAAAAAAATTGTTCAGACAATAGTTCTTTGTGACAATGGGGGCAACCTTTCTGTGAAATCCGATTTGACCTTGAGATTTATTTTCAAGGTCAAAGTGATTTTTTGAATAGGAACCAATATTTTTGATCCTGGAAAAGAGCGGAAAATTCTACGTTCAGAGAACGTATTATGTGTAGGGTGCGGTGAACCCCCCCCCTCTCGCCTAAGATCATGTAGGGGTCAAATTTATCATTTTCTTCATCTATGCACAGGGATGATCGGGCAAGGGTAAGGTTAATTGTAATAACCCAATAACTCCAATACCTAATAACTCAATAACCCCAATAACCCCAATAACCCAATAACCAAGAGATATTTTGAATAAGGACCCCCATTTTTTATCCCGGATTCGAAGAGAGCGGGAAATTCTACGTTTAGATAAAGTATTATGTTGAGGGAGCGGTCCACCTCTCCCATCCCACCGGGGGAAGGGTGAGGTTAATAAGGTATTGATTACCCAGCCAGTGAAGGCAAGGTATTGATTACCCAGCCAATGAAGGTAAGGTATCGATTACCCAGCCAACGAAGGCAAGGTATTGATTACCCAGCCGGGTGCTGCGGGTAATACCTTGCCGCAGCACGATATCGGCCTTGACATGCCCCGCGAGACAACAGAATATCAATAATTTAGTTTCTAGAATAATCCGGCATATTCCCTCCTTTTAAGTCGACTAAGAAAATTACACTTGAACTATCCTGAGAAGGACTGTTCGTGAATCACTATTGTTATAAACAATACTAAAAAACTATAATTAAACAATTTAGTTGAAACTTTGTTGGCTTGTCCGGAATCACACCAGAAAAAAGAATGGAAATAACATGTTATCCCACAAAATGGAAAATGACATTTCTTATGAAGGCTTTGAATACATGAAGTCGACTTTGAAAATCAACCTGAAGTTTAAGCTCAAGGTCACTATTGTTTGATCCTACAATTTTTTTGGAATATTGGGGTTATTGAATTATTAGGGTTATCGGGTTATTGGATTATCGGGTTATTTGGGTTATCAAGTTATTGGGTTATTACAATTAACCTTACTCTTGCCCGATCATCTCTGTGCATAGATGACGAAAATCATAAATTTGACCCCTACATGACCTTAGGCGAGGGGGGGGGGGTTAACCGCACCCCACACATAATACGTTATCTAAACATAGAATTTTCCGCTCTTTCCGAATCCAGGATCTAAAATATAGGTTCCTATTCAAAATGACTTTGACCTTCAAATGACCTTGAAAATGTATCTCAAGGTCAAATCGGATTTCACAGAAAGGTTGCCCCCATTGTCCCAAACAACTGTTGTCTGAACAATTTTTTTGTACAACGCCAACCGTCGAAAATTTCGGGGTGGTTCCTTTAAAATGGGACACCCTGTATTTGACCAACGGCACAGAGACATATGATCTTACAATATTCGTAAATCTATATACACTAAAACTATACGCTTGATTTCGGAAACTTTCTACCCGATAACTGCTGAGTTATAATTACGCAATGCAGCGCTCACCAAAATTTCAAAGAGTGCATCGTACTGCTAAGCATAGCATTCTATGCAGAGCATTGTATTGCTGAGCCTAACATAAATTTATTTCACTCCATAAATTTATGTTATATGCACATCACACAATTCGTATTTCTTTTCTAAATTTATCAAATTTGTTTCGTTCGAGAGGTTTTGTTAATATGTCTGCATTATTGTTTTCAGAATCGAATTTTCCAATATTAATGATTTGCTGTTCATAGCATTCATTTAGAAAACAATAGTGTATTTCTGTATAGTTTGAATTTTTAGTCAAGTTTCCGGATTTGGCTATATCAATAGCACCACAGTTGTCTTCAAAAATATTTATCGGTTTTTCTATATTCACTCTGAAATCTTTCAATAAATGTTTAATACGTTGGCTTCACTGACTAATTCTGATAAAGCTACAATTTCCGCAGCTGTTAACGATTTAGTAACGCTACTTTGTTTTCTAGATTTCCAATATACAACATTTCCAAATATTCTAATTACATATCCAGTCGTTGATTTTCTGTCGTTCCTATCTCCAGTCCAGTCAAGATTAACAAAACAATCCATTACTTCTGCAGTTAAGTTTAAACCACCCTTTCCGAACCACATGCAGGCTAACCCAACCCACCTAACCCTGTGAAAAGCAACTTTAGTCGTTTGTTATTTCTTGAAATAATTGAATTTTACACCATAAACGAGTTATCTCAGCTGTATAAAATACCTCTTATCCATCTACCCCTAACCTATCTAACCCCCACCCTTTTAAACCACCCTTACCGAACCACATGCGGGCTAACCTTATATAAATAGCAAAAATAAATGTATTTCTTGAATAACATTCATGTTGCATAACAATATATCCCAAGTATTACAAATTTTATGTAATAATTATTATTTTCTTTTCATTATAAATACAAAAAAGATAAAAATAATTAATAACGGCTCACAAATATAAGATTTGAGACTAAAATAAATTATAAATAATTATTAACTATTTTGTTTTTTCGAAATTAATAATAACAGTTATAGTATCAGTTTTTTAAAAAATATTATGTGCATTGTATTACATATAGCTGTGTATAAAAGATTAATAATATTAGTTATTATTTTTTAAACGTAAAGTTAATTCGTAATAAAGAAAAATAACAAGTAATAACAGTTAAAAATTATTAATTTAAAAAGTGGAAGTTTAATATAGTTATTATTTCTTTTTTAATCATTTACAATTTGTCAATGAGAAAAGAAATTATAACAAATAATTGATTATATTAATAGTTATAAATAGTTATTATAGTATCAATTCCTATACTTGTTACGTCCTGAGACGTAAAATTAAATCATTTTGAGATCAACGGCAATCATGCGAATTGAAAGTAGCAAAATAAGCACAAAATGTATTTCACCTACTTTTTTTTATTTTACGAAACGCAAAAATTAATAAATCAAATTCAGCAGAAAACTCTATTGAGAAATTGAAACATCAACTTGATTACTCGACAACTAAATGTAAGTCAGTTAGCCAATATATTATAACGGGGATTTAGCCCGGTTAGCCCCGTAAATATAAAAAAAAGGAAGTAACTAAAGTTAAATGAGGAATGTCCGAGCGAAGTCTGAAGCCTCCTGGACTGTCCGTCTTCTCAGGTCCGGTGTTCGTCACGCCGGTGACAGGACAGCCGGATCCGCGCAGATTCGTAGTGTTGGCTGAAGAACGCAAAAGCCGAAGATTCGAAAGCGGGTGTAGGCGCGAAAGGGCGGAGCGTTTGAATAAGGCGTCGGGGTACGATTAAATAAAAGAGACTAACGGTAAACAGTATTTTTAATCAGTAGAAGTTAACAAAAGCGGTCGGAAGGAGGGAGAGAGTACGCTGAAAGAACGGATAGAGAGAGAGTAAACCAACTAGCAGGTACTTACAATGACGGTGCTCGTCCTCTAGATACGCAAACGAGTCGCACGGTTTGCGTCAACGCACACGCACAAATTATCGGGCACCACGTGCACTCCGCGACTCGTTTCCTCCTGACGAACTCCCGCTCTAACAGCTACAGCACGCGAGCGTAGATCCTCTACAGGGCCGGGCGACGTCGCAACTCTTCTCCGGATAAAGGCCACAACTCCGAGATCGAAGAAAAGGGAAGCACCAGGTCACCACGAAGATGCGAGCAGGGGAAGTCGTTGAGACGAAGGAATCTACCTGCCCGCTGACAAATCTGCACGATAACAACTCTCTAGCGAGTTGCCTGCTCGGCTCTCGATTTCTTTCTGCTCTGCCTCTCGTCGATTAGTGCCCGCGGTCACTCGCTAAAGCGCGACTATGTCTCTCTCTCTCTCTCTCTCCGCGCCTCGCGGTCGCGCGCGGAAGTATCCCTGCGTACTCGTGTCTCTCTCACTCTCTTACCTTATATTCGAGCCGAAGGGTAATTACATATATAAATATTAATGATAAATGAATATAAACATAATAAATTCATAAATATATAGGATAAGTTCGGAGAAATATGTTATATTTACATATCATTACTAGGGAGAGAGAGATATAACGGGTTGGCAATCTCACTCGTTATAATATAAAACAGCGTCTCAATTTTTTAGCCAGTTGATTCGCGACTCGCGACAATTCTACTGTACCAGTTGACTCTGCCACTCATTGAGTGAAATCCAATTATTAAATAAAGTGTTATTAAATATTAAAAAAAAAAAAAAAAAAAAAAATTAAATTTTAATGAACAATAAAGATTCTTCTAGTTCTGACAACGCGAAAAGACTTACGCGACTGCAAGTAAAAACTAAACCAGAATTAAAAAGCGGTATAATTAAACCAAGCACATCTATTACAAATCCTTTTAAAAAATCAAATAAACTCGCGCGTTCTCCTCCTAGAACAAATAGCGAGAACAATAAAATAAAAATTTCAGAAAATCTAGAGAAGTTAAATAAACAAATAACACAAGAAAAATTAATTGATATATTAGACACCGATATTCCAGAAGAAAACTCACAACAAAAATTAACATTAAATTTTGAATATCCGAATTCACCGTCGAATTTAGACTTCACTTTCGATCAAAATTACGACTCTTCATTTAATAATAACGAATACACGGACATCGGTGGTATTTTAAACGAACAAAGTATTTGTAGTGAGTCAAAAAACTTAATAAACAAAAACGAAAATTTCGGACAATTAGTGTCTTATAATTCAAACATCCAATTACAGAAAACTGAACAAATCGAAAATATTAATACGAAAGCAAACGTCAGCGAAATGTCGCAACCGCTGAGATTACCACTCAAGTATGTCGCGGATTTAGTCCCACAGTTCGACGGCAAAAACATAACACTCAGCGAATATATCGACAAATTAAAAACTGCAAAGTCAATATTTTCTGAAATAGATGAATCAAATTTAATACCAATTTTAAAATGCAAGCTAAGTGGAGAAATTTATAAAGCATTAGCTAATATAAAAATCAATAAAATAGACGATTATATTAAAGCTATAAAACAATTATTTCCTTCTTTAGATAATATTCATAGTTTATACGGGAAACTTACGGATATTATTCAAAAACCAAACGAATCAGTTCTTACATATGCAAATCGGTTGAAAGATCTAGTTGTACAGATCAAAGAATTAAAAAAACTACAAGTAGATACTGATGAAACCTTTAAGGCATTTGAAAAAACAATAAATGAAGACGCATTAATAAATTTTAAAAATGGCTTACAACAAAATATTCGAATCGAATTAAAAGATTATAACAATTTAAGCACTGCTGTACAAGAAGCCATACAAATCGAAACAAAATTCAAAAAACATAAAATATTAATGGGTGGAATTACCGACATTACCCAAAACACACCTGATTCAACTACCGTTTTGGCAAATGTTAATAATATTTACAATTGTCAAATTTGTGAAAGCTACAATCATGAAGCTTTATTTTGTCACAACGGGTCATGCGTATATTGCAAATCTAACGACCACCTATCAAACAATTGTAAAGTGGCAAAATCAAAAATCGAACTCATATGCAAATTTTGCAATGCTAAAGGACACTCAATAGACGGTTGCAAATTTAACAAAATAAAAGGAAACCATTGCCAATACTGTCAAGTGATGGGACATTCTGTCATACAATGCCCATTCATTACAGAATACGAAGTATGTTGGAAATGTAAAGAAAGTGGACACAGCCCATACACCTGTTTAAAACTTCTTAAAACACCAGATCCTTGTGCGGCTTGTGACAGTACAGGACACACAGTATTGAATTGTCCAAATGTAACATGTAAACGTTGTAATAAAATCGGCCATTCGGTAAAATTTTGTCCAAACTCAGACGAAATGAGAAATTACAGAATCGCAGCGTGTGCAATTTGCAACGAAGAAAGTCATGAAACAAACGACTGCAAATTGGTAAAAATTTTGAACACCTACACTAAAAACAATAGAAGCAATGATAACAGAGATAATACAAACTCAAATTTTAATAACAATACACGTAGAAATGGAAACAACGATTACAACAGTAGACCTACACGATATAATAATTTTGGAAGAAACAACGATACAAAATGCGACTATTGTCACATGCGAAATCACACAATCGAAAATTGCTTAAAAATAAAAGCACTTGAGAAAAATGCAAAAAAAAGCATTGTATGTTCTTATTGCAAAGAAACACGTCATAAAATCGAAGCATGTCCAATTATAAAATCACTAAAGAGCAGTCAAGAAAAATTCTGCTCAATTTGCAAACGAACGGACCATACAGACTCACAATGCTTTAGACAAAATAATCAGGGAAACGAATAGATTCTTCCGAAATCAAGTGCACGGAAGAACAACATAGTGAGTCACTTACTACAGAAGCAAAAAGCAATATAATGACAACACTAAACGTTGAAACTGCTGACACAAACGAACTTGACATAATTAACTCAGCAAATCAAAATAACGTGAAAATAACAACAGAAGAAAAATTATGTTTCGAATGTAAAGAAAACGTAGAATTCAAAAATACATTCAAAACTAAAGTATCAATGTATCTTTTAAAATTAGAAAATTTATTACAATATATACAAATACCAAATCCATTTTCAAGCATTAATTTCAACTTACTGGTTGATAGTGGAGCTCAAATAAACATTATAAAAAGTAACCAAATACCAGCAAACGCCATACTAGATTCCGAGAAAATTGCACTATCAGGAATTACTGACAAAACAATAGAAACATTAGGACTAGTAAAAATAATCATCAATGGATTATTAGTCGATTTCCACGTTGCTCCAAAAGAATTTTCAATTCCTTACGATGGAATACTAGGAATACCTATTCTGAAAGAACACAAATTAAGACTAGACGAAGGTTACTTGGAAATAAATAATCGGAAAATACAACTCATATCAGTCCCTTTAAATACAAACAATTCAATTGCTATTAACGAAAAAAAAGAAAGGACAGCAACAAGAATAACAGAAGAACAAAAAATTTTTCTAAGCAAAACTCTACAAAACATTAATAAAGAAAATAAAAAAGAATGTGAAAAAGAAAAAGACAAAAATTATACAGTACCTGAAAATAATTATAATTTACAACAAAATGATACAAAAATAATATACCCCACAATCACCGAACAAATGAAACTGCAACAGCAAATAAATTAAACAATGAAATAATTTCATCAGACAATACGAAACAGGATATAGAAACTTGTAAAGAGTCAACCAAAACATTCTTCCCTTCAAAAGGACTTACAAATTTAAAATTAGAATTAGAAAAAAATCCTTTACAAGTAAAACTTTTGATTAACCATATAAATATGACAATGAATAATGACAATATATCCAACACAAATGACGAATTTATCGAAAATTATAACTATAAACAATTTATGTCTGTCATAAAAGAAAATACTGAAATAGAATTCCCTCCTGAAAACAACATACTAGAAGAAACTCAAACATACCAATATATTTCTTTCGATTTAGACAATTTTCCAGACATTATCGACCTAACGGAAAATACAGATTTCAATGTCAATGAAAATGAAATTTTTCATGCAGGCAGTATAAACTTCCTAGGAGAAGAACAAGAAGAATCAGAAAATAATCAATTAAACCACAAAGAAAAAGTCTTCGAAAAAATAAATTTAACTGACCTACAAGGAAATGATTATAAAAAAATGAAAAAATTGATTGAAAAAATTGAAGACGTATTTTGGGTTGAAGGCGATAAATTAGGTACCTGCAACATAGAACAACACGAAATAAATTTAATTGACGATAAACCAGTCTATGTGAAACAATTCCCCTTACCACATAAATTACGAGACATCGCAATAGAAGAAGTGAAAAAACTAATATCTCAAAAACTAATCCAAAATTCAAAAAGTGCTTTTAATGCACCAACATGGATAGTTAAGAAGAAAAGCTTGGCAGATGGAAAAACCAGATGGCAATTAGTTATCGACTACAGAAAATTAAATGAAAAAACTGTTCCCGATCCATATTTAATTCCAAACATAACCGAAATGTTCGACCAACTAGGGAAAGCAAAATATTATCACGTCGTTGACCTAAAATCAGGCTTTCATCAAGTAAAAATGCATCCAAAAGATATTTTTAAAACAGCATTCAGTATACATCCTTTAGGACGATTTGAATTCCTTGTTTTACCATTTGGCCTAATAAATTCACCTAGAACATTTCAAAGAATACTAAACACAGTTCTAGGCGACCTAATTGCCAATACATGTTTTGTCTTTATTGACGATATAATTGTTTTCCGAGAAACAGTAGACGAAATCAACGAAAGATTTTATACAGTAGCCCAAAATCTAAGAGAAGCTGGTCTAAAACTCGAACCTCAAAAATGTGACTGGTTAAAAACAGAAGTATCATTTTTAGGACACATTATAAGCGAATCCGGTATCAAACCAGACAAAAAAAAAATACAAGCCGTCGAAGCTTTCCCAATACCAAAAACTACAAAAAACGTAAGAGAATTCCTCGGACTCTGCAATTACTATAGACGTTTTGTTCCGAATTTCGCTGAAATAACAAAACCATTAACTATACTCTTACACAAAAATGTTAAATTTTTCTGGAAAATAGAACAACAACAAGCATTAGACAAATTAAAGAAATTACTATGTGAAGCTCCTATTCTACAATATCCAAAATTTAATAAACCCTACATCGTTAGAACAGATGCATCAAACCATAGCTTAGGCGCAGTACTATCTCAAGGAGAATTGGGACACGATAGACCCATCGCATACGCATCAAGAGTTCTAAGTAAAACAGAACAAAATTATATGACTTACGAAAGAGAAGCTCTGGGAATAATCTTCGCAATCAAAACATTCCGAACTTACTTATTCGGTAACAAATTTACTGTTGTAACGGATCACAAACCCCTACTATCATTAAAATCAGCCGATAACAATAGCAGAGTACAAAAATGGCGATTAAAATTAGTCGATTACGATTTCGACATAATTTACCGCCCGGGTAAAGAAAACGGCCCAGCTGACTGTTTATCAAGAAACCCTATAGAAGCTAAAATATGTGTCACAACGCGAGCACAGAAAGCAAAATCAAAAAATGGAATAATACCAACTCAAAAATTAAATAACAACGAGAAAATAAAAATTATGAATAACAAAAGAATTCAAGAAAAGAACAAAAGAAAACGTACACGCAAGTTCAGCAACACGAATAATAATCAAAACGAAAAAAATAAACACACTAACAAAAACAAAAATAATGACACGAATAGTGATAACATCGTTTACAGTAAAAATTCAATACGATTTCGAAACGACAACATAATTCACATAATATCCGAAAAACACAAAGAATTAGATGAAAACACTAACAGTATACTAATAAAAAAGAACCTAAAAATCAATGAAAACTTATCTATAAACGAAATAGATACATTAAACTATGGAAAAAAGAAAATATTTATTTTATGTCTAAACACTGCTACATCAGCAGAAACAAAAAAGCAAAATCTAACCGAACTGTTCGAAAATTTAAAACACCTTTTAATACAAAATAACATTTCAACAATAAGTATTTCAAAAAATATCAACATAATAAACATATGGTGGTCGGAAATAGAAGACATAATCAAAACAATCTTCAAAGAAAGCAACATTAAAATCATAGTTTGCATGAACCACATCGAATACATAAGCGATCTAGATCAAAGAAATGAACTATTTAAAATATATCACACTTCTAAACTCGGAGGTCATTCAGGAGTAAACCGAACCTACAATAAAATTAAAGAAAAATATTGCTGGGAAAATTTAAAGAAAGACATACAAAAAAGAATTTCAATGTGCCAAGAATGCCAAAGAAACAAACTAAAACGAAAACCAACAAGACAACCGATGACTTTAACAGATACACCTTTCAAACCATTCGATAAAGTTGCCATGGACATAATGGGACCATTCGAGATTACAAAAAATAATAATCTATACATACTCTCAATTCAAGACCAACTTTCAAAATTTATTACTCTCACAGCGTTAAAAGATCAAACCGCGGAATCGGTAAGCGAAGCCTTTATAAAAAGATTTATTTGTATTTTCGGAACATCAAAAGTAGTATTAACCGACAAAGCTCAGAACTTTAAAAGTAAACTGCTAAAACAAATAGCAAAACGATTTCAATTCGAAAAAATCGAAACAATATCATTCTCACCACAATCCAACGGCTCTGTCGAGAGAGCTAACCATCCTCTCTGTGAATTTATTAAACAATTCACATCAAAAAAATGTGAATGGGATGAACTTTTAGAATTGGCACAATTGAATTATAACACAAGCATTCACACTGGTCATAATTTCACGCCACATGAACTTGTTTTTGCCTTTCCAGCCAAATTACCATCTAGCGTACCGCTGAAAAAATCCGAACAATTACCAACATTTAACGGATACTTAGAAAATTTAATAAAAAACATGAACGAACTAGCACACATGGCTAGAGAAAACTTAATAATTTCAAAACAAAAATCAAAACAATACTATGACCGATTTATGAACCCTATAGAATTCAAAATCGGAGACAAAGTCTGGTTCATGAAAGAACCAAACCCGGGGAAATTGGAGAAAAATAAATACTTAGGACCGTTTGAAATACTAAAAATAACAGAAAAAGGCAGCGTTGTAATAAATTACAACGGGAAACCAAAAACAGTTCATGCGAATAAATTAAGTTTAGTTAAACAAATAAATTAATATTCTTTTTATTTCAGAAAATACAATGGAACAATATTCACTAGTTATATTAATACTAATCACTCTCATTCAAACAAGCAAAGGGCTCATCGGATTTAACTGCGCTTCAACCAACCCAACCATTACAACATACTCCCTTGTGGACACTGGAGAATGTGACTTCCACGAAACAAAAATAAATTCAACACAATCTACAATAGAATTACTACAAAAAACCGAATTTAAATCGATAAAAATCATCCAATGTAAAATAGTAATACAACGTACAGTTTTTCATTGCGGCATGTTTAGCCATTTAGGCCCAACAGAAAACGCACTTCAAGAATACGTTTACGATATATCACACGATAATTGTAATAACATACACCAAACGGGTATTTTCAAATACGATAACGTACACATTATAACAGGACTAAAAATTAACTCTACAACATCCAAAGGATTAGACTTAGCAGGAAAAGTAGAGGGAAAATCTTGCTCAGGAGCAACCTATGCCGATAATTTCGGAACATGGAGTAACGTTTTTGTACAAGGTCTTATAAGAATAACTCTATGGGAAAGTTACGCAGCAGTTAGATTAGAAAACGACAAAATCAAATTAAATTCGGGTACGGTATGCAAATTTTCAGACCAACACTGTATTGATATGGAAGGAGGCCACACTTTTTGGCCATTATTACCACGCGAAAATTGCTTTAAAAATCAATATGATATTTTATATAGAGGCTCGGTCACTAAAATAACCTCACCTAACCAAGAAACAATATTTAGCCTAAATACAGAAGAAATATCTTTTGCATTGTCAACTAGAGGGAATATAAGTTTTTGTAATAGAATCCTAACAAAAACCGAACACCCAAAACTTTTTGTATATGAAAAGTCTAACATCAATGTTCTATATGACAATGACATTCGGACAAAGCAAGGGATACTTAATTATGATTTATTCACGTATTTTAATAGTAAATTCGTGTATGTAGAGAAACATTTTAGGTTAGAAACAAAAAACCTTTACTTAAATATTTTAAAACAAAAATGTGAACTGGACAGAAAATTCCTATACAATTCCCTATCCATTGCATCCATTGCACCTGACGAATTTGCATATAGCCTCATGGAGAAGCCTGGGTACATAGCTCGGCTGGGAGGGGAAGCCGTACATATCATACAATGTACGCCAACTGAAGTCCAACTACTTCACACAGACAGATGTTTCGTACAACTTCCAGTAAAATCAAAAAACGAAACATACTACCTCACACCAAAGACACACATCTTACTGAAAACAAGAACAGAAATAAACTGCAATGCAATCATCCCCCAATACTACAAAATTGGAAATCAATGGATAAATCTTACACCAACACCAAGAAAAGCAACTAACGCAGTTTTGACATTGAAACCAAATACTACAATAACATGGCAACCGACCGAACTAGAGTCATTAGCAACCAGTGGCATTTATTCTCAAGAAGATCAGCAACAGTTACAGGACCATATACTCTTTCCTATGGAGAAAACAGCACTCCTCAACGTAATTGCAAGAGGTATGCAAGGCGACGAAAGTATGCAAGGAGGACTAATATCAAACTTGATATTCACTAAAAAAACTCTAACCGATCTAGCAGAAAACCTCTGGACCAAAACCATCAATAAACTCACTAAATTCGGCTCTATAAGTTCCGCCATTATAATGAGTATTATCATATTTCAATGCGTCAAAAGCGTGTTTAACGTGATAATCAGAGGATATACGTTGCATTCAATATATGGATTCTCAACATATTTGCTAGCAGCAGTGTTCAGCTCTATCACACACTTACTGATAGCGTTAAACAAACCACTCGCCAAACAAAAATACAAAGACACAACGAAAAATAATGAATATGAATTGCAGCAAATAGTGATTGACCACCCAGAAACCACCATACAAAAATCACCACCTCTATATCTCCAAACCATACACAAAGAACCACCAAAAATCATACCTGCAGCACCAATTCCAAACAAAATTTCCAAAACAAACAAATATGATACTCCAATCTTCACATTAGACTTGCATTAATAATAATCACAAATTTATATAAATAAAGACCCTAAAATGGAACTCTACTGCACCGTTATACAAAATATTATCATTTTCAGAATATAATTACTATTAGTTTTAAGATAAAATTTATAACCAAGTAAAATTGACGAAGACCTCAAATTGATATAAACTTAACTATTTCTTTCTTTTACGTTGATATCGCATCGATATGCAACTATCTAGCCACGGAGATGTTACGTCCTGAGACGTAAAATTAAATCATTTTGAGATCAACGGCAATCATGCGAATTGAAAGTAGCAAAATAAGCACAAAATGTATTTCACCTACTTTTTTTTATTTTACGAAACGCAAAAATTAATAAATCAAATTCAGCAGAAAACTCAATTGAGAAATTGAAACATCAACTTGATTACTCGACAACTAAATGTAAGTCAGTTAGCCAATATATAAAACAGCGTCTCAATTTTTTAGCCAGTTGATTCGCGACTCGCGACAATTCTACTGTACCAGTTGACTCTGCCACTCATTGAGTGAAATCCAATTATTAAATAAAGTGTTTTTAAATATTATTAAATAAAGTGTATCAAGTTCATTTCTATAATTTCCATACGAAATATTCTCAATAATAAAGAAACCAATTTAAGAAGAAAATAATATAAAGGAACAAGGAGTAAGATAATAATTTATCAACATCTTCAACAATATATATATAACCCAGGTAAATCCTGCCATTATACATATTATATCATAATCATACCGTGATAAAATAAATTTTACTCATATTAAACAAATACATGTCACGGCTACGGA
Source organism: Phymastichus coffea (assembly GCF_024137745.1). Classification (NCBI taxonomy): domain Eukaryota; kingdom Metazoa; phylum Arthropoda; class Insecta; order Hymenoptera; family Eulophidae; genus Phymastichus; species Phymastichus coffea. The sequence goes on along the minus strand of NW_026706812.1, from coordinate 5,350,071 downwards.
GTCGCTACATAACATACTTATAATCTACATATTTTTTCAATTTTCACTTGTGGTTTAGTTTACTTTTTGTTGATACTTAACTTTGCTGTACATTTGATCTTATTTACAATTTTGTGTTATCAATGGCTCGAAGAAGATAAGTTATATCAAATCTACGCCCCTTACGATAATAAGACATCCAATACATACTTCATTATTCATAGTAGTTGAAGAAAAGTCAAGTATTTAAAAAGTTAAAGTTTTTTTATAGTGCTGGATTTATAAATAAACTTATTTCTATATTAACATACAAATTTCCCGAACTCGAAAATATAGTACATAACAAGAAGAAAAGTTTTTGTCTACTACGTAAGTATTTATGTCACTTATCATTTATAATTTTATTGAAATATTTTGATTTGTAAACATGTGAAATATAACTTTTATAAACGTATGATTGAATTCTATCTATAGACTAGGTTTCCTTTTGTCTTTTGTAAAATTATTCAACTGCAAAAAAGAGTATTTATATCTTGATTTTGTTTTAGATTAAAACATGAAGATCAATCCTTTGAACGTAGTCAATTTATTATTGCTTACTCTTACACAACGAGCGTAATCGACGAAACTCAGACAGTGAACATACATCACCATACGCCTTATAGCAGGCATGAGCAGCCTTCTTCTTAATGATTAACTCCCTTAAGCCATGGGACATCCATGCCGGATATGTGGATACAACCCTCCTCACTCTAGGAGTATGGCAACCAATCGCTTCAAACAATTTAATGTAGAACACGCTCACATTGTAGTCCAATGGAGCTTGGTCATCCATCACTTCACCCCACTCAACCGCACACTACGCATCCATAATAGCCACATGATCTGCCAACCTAAAGTTAAAGGATGGAGGTTGTGATTTCACAACTCCATCCCTTGCCACACAGCGCTGGCCCACCTCGCGAACATACAGCAGATGAGAAGCATGGTGACCATCCGATGGAGATAATGGATCCAGCGGAGAAAGCACCTCGAAAATCCTATTCGTGAAGGCCAAATCTAGTGAATACTCATTCAATCCTTTCGTTGTTATCCATTGGGAGCACTGAAGAGACACCATGCAGCACTGCAAACACTCCGCCGCCGCTCTAATCGATGAATTTACACGACGATCGTCCACAAAACCCAGTCCAGAGCCCCGTGACCATGTGCACAGCGGCAAATTGAAATCGCCCAGGATCGCAACAGGCATATCAGGAGACGATAAGCAGATGCCCGCCAGTGTCTGGCAGTATAACTCCATGGATGAAACAAATGCGCGCCCAGATAATGAAGTGATTGGTGGCAAATACGCAACAGATAATAACAGCTCGTGAGGGCAAATCAGTCGCAGGATCAAATACTCCAAATTAAATGAAGCAGAAGTTATTATTTTGAACGAGTATTGATCATTTAACCAGATAAGCAAACCGCCTCCTCGTGTTTTACCACTCCCAATGCTGTCTCGATCAAGACGAACCAAATTATATCCAGGTATCCTGAGAGCGGAATCGTGCACAGACGGGTCCATCCATGACTCTATGATGACAATCAAATCCGTCTTGGGAGAGCACATGAGAGCACCATGTATAAATGATTCCAAGTTAGACTTAAGACCACCGACGTTTTGATAATATATGCTGATTGCCGGCGATGAAATTGAAGTGGTTGCGTTCATTAGTTTCCCTGAGTCACAATCTTTGCGATGCCATTTACCGTTCTAATCTTCAAATTACGCTCGCCCGCCTGCTCGCGCAAATTCAGCTCAGCGATACACTTTTTCAGCTGCTCACGTTGCTTGGGAGTACGATCAGGACCGTATTTGACACCTTTCTTATCTTTGAAGACCGCTGACGAGTTCCGAATAAGCCAAACCGCATCACTGGATGACATGAATACAATCTTCATTGGTCTGACTGTGGACTCTGATTGTTTACCAAGTCGCACCACCTGCAGGCCAGCACGATCGAAAGGCGCGTCACAAAGTAATGCTTGCAAAGAGGCAAGATCCGCAGCTGCCGATCCCGCCTCAGCAAAGCCATATAATATGCAGTTTTTTTCCCGCCTTCTAATTTCCGTGCATTCAGCAATTATGGCATCCTCCATATCGCTTGGCATGCTTGAGGCGTTTGACTCCAGCTGTGATATTCTCTGCTCATGCTGGTCAATCAATCCAGCATTATCCTGAATCGCGGAATGCAAATCATCAATCTGCTTCGTCAGCGCTACACAAGTATTGTTTATTTCTTGCTGCAACCCCGTTATCTGTTCATTAATAGACGAGAACTTTTCGTTGAGGGAGCTTGTTATTTGCTCAACAATCTGGGACTTTATATCTACTATAAAGCCCTTCATCTCATCCCACGACGATATTAGTGCCCGCTGTGGAGAAGCAAGAGTCTGCATGGACTGGCATACCGGCATATTATCCTTCGATTGGCTAAGGGAACAATTTGCTAAGCCGATATGTGATAATCGCCCTTCACCACCAGTAATGTTAGGCGGATTAGGGGACTTGTAGGGATTAGGCAACACATCATCGCCATCCACGGAAATCTCCAACTCCGTTCCAAGCAGAGATCCCGTCCCGGGTCGCTCGATGTCCTTTCTTCCGCAACATTTCTTGAATGCGCCGTTTGACAACTTGACCGCTTTTCCAGCACAGCTGCGATGAAAGTACGATTTACAGTCCGGGCACTGCACTGCATCAGCCAGATTGATGAAACCCTTATTCGGGCAAGAGAAACATCGATGCTCGATCACAGGATTCTGAGGAGGAGCCATCCTTAACAAGGACTATTTACAGAGTCACAATGCGAAAAACTTAACAATTAATAATTATAAACAAAAACTGTAAAATTATTTAATTAGTAACAACTATAAACCGTTATGTTCACGATCGAACAATCACCAACAAAATAGGCTAAATTGAGCGAGGCTTAACTGCTAACCACAATTAATAACACGTCTTACTCTGACAGTAGCTGAGACACGACTGAAGCCGGGACCGGATGGCTTACCGGCGGGTTTCATCTCGCGGATCGGGTTGGCGCTTACTGAGCCGCTCTATTTATTATTAAATCAGTCTCTTACTCAGGGTGTGTTTCCCGAGGCTTGGAGGAAATCTTATGTAATCCCAGTGTTCAAAGGTAGGGGTGATAAGGCTGACATCAAAAACTATCGTCCGATTGCCAAGATGTGTGTTTTCTCTAAGCTCTTCGATGCTCTTGTGACGGAAGGAATTTCGTCTTTTCTGCTGCGTGGTATTAGTCCCGCTCAGCATGGATTTTGTCCCAAGCGCTCCACAGTGTCTAACCTCTCAGTGTTTCTGGAAAATGTAGTTGATGTTCTGGATGCTGGGAAGCAGATGGACGTTGTTTACACTGATCTGACCAGTGCATTTGACCGAGTTAGCCATTTGCTTTTGATAAGTAAATTGGAGTGTTTTGGCTGTGCTGGAATCTTATTGCGTTGGTGCACATCATATCTGGCTGGGCGCGTGTACTGCGTGCAGATGGATGGGGTATGCTCTTCCCCATATCTCGCTTCATCAGGTGTGATTCAGGGCTCTCATTTGGGTCCACTGTTCTTCATTCTGTTTATGAATGATTGTTTTGCTTCGATAAGGAACTCGACCATACTTTTTTACGCCGATGATGCGAAGATTTTTAGGAATACCTCGGAGGCGATTGGCTATCGTGCACTGCAAGATGATATAAATTCGTTCCATTCGTGGTGTGTGAATAATGGCATGAGCATAAATGCCTCCAAATGTGCGGTCATGTCCTATGGGCGCACTAAGCAACTGACACGATACGACTACTCGATCTGTGGTGTGGCTTTGGAGCGTGTCTCGGTAGTTAAGGATCTTGGTGTGACATTTGATGAGAGGCTGACTTTCAGTTTCCACATAAGTCGCATCTGCTTGTCGGCATCTAGAGCACTGTCATCTGTCCTCAGGGGCACGCGTGACTTTCATAACTCGAACACACTCGTTGTCCTCTATAATGCTCACGTGCGTTCCATTCTGACATATGCGGCAGTTGTATGGGCGCCGCAACAGCGGTATAATAGAGCTAAGCTGGAGTCTGTCCAACATAGATTTATCCGTTTCCTCTCAAATCGTTTTGGCGCAGGGATGCAACCCCTGTCACATGACTACTCTGCTGCGGCCAGGACGTTTAGTATTGGCTCAATATCGTCAGTTATTGAATATCAAACTGCATTATTCCTTTATAAGATCTGCCATGGCTTGGTAGGCGTGGATTATCTCTTGGGCAGGATCAGATATGTTGAGTGTTCGAGAGAATTGCATGAGCGTCATGTGACCTTCACTGTCGGCATGAGGAGAGGCGGTTTGGGACACATTTCGGTGATTGATCGGGCGTGCAGGATTGTAAACGATCTTCAAAATCCACCAGCTATAATGTCCTGCTCCGTGAGACAATTTAAAAATGCGATTAGCACTAAACTCCTGCGTTATTGTTAGCTATTTCTAATTATTTAATTTATTTTTTAATTATAGTTCTTAGGTGTATAAGTTTTGTTGTTGGTTGCGATATTAGTATTAGTATACTTTGCCATTATATATTAGTTCTAAACCTCTTTAGTATTATTACTCTGTTTTTTTTCCAATTTTTGTGTCACGATTGATAGATTGATTAAGTTTTGTATTTTTTATATTTAGATATTGTTTTTTTTTAATATGTTATAATATAAACGTTTGTTTTTATATTTTTTGTAATCTTATTTTTAATTTTGTAATGTGTGGAAAGGGAGTTATTCTCCTGTAAAAATAAAATGAAAATGAAAAATGAAATTAGCATATTTTTGCAAAGTTTACAAATACCAGATAGCGAGATTAATTTCAAAGAAATTAAATTGTCAGAAAAGTTGAAAGAAATATTAATAGATGCCGTGTATGAGAGTAATAATATTGATGTGATTGTTGAAGAGACGTCCGATTTTCATGAAGATTATAAAGATACTTATGCTAAAACAATCTAAGATGAAGTTCAACATCACTTTCCTGATCCTAATTTTGCACCAACAAATCAGTGCATAAATGATGATGAAGAAATCACATTTGATTATAAACAAAGAGCCGTAGAATTTTGGAGGAGCGGAAAAAACAAAAACTTGATACTGTACAACATAGATTCAAAAAAGTTTTAATTATAAGTCAACTTAAACGTTGGGCGAAAACAATTAATAAAAATGGAACTTACCAAGAAAAAATTGCGCAAATTTGCCAATACACGTTTGATAATTTGAAAGCCGCTATTGCAGCTGGTACGATAGTGCATGATTGAGATATACGGAAATGGGCATTGCAAGCTCAAAAAATTGTTGGCCATGAAGATTTAAGGCTTCTCAAAATTGGTTACTAAAATTTAAAAAAGCTCATAGAATAGTTTCTAGAAAAATAAATAAATTTATCACTAAAAAACATTAGAAAGTAAAGAAGAACTACAAACTAATGCTGATGCTTTTGTAGCTGATGTTAAACCATGTATACCAGAAATCGGTATTGCAAGCTTTTATAATTCAGATCAGAGTGGTTTCCAATTAGAAATGCACTCGGGAAGAACATTAGCAGTTGAAGGAGAAAAGCAGGAGCAATATCTAGTACAGTCGATTTCATTAACAACGCACAGTTATACAATTCAGCCAACTATATCAGCAATCGGGAAACTTTTATCACCACTTTTTATGGTATTAAAAGAAAAAAGTGGTCGATTTGGTCCCATAGTGGAATCTTCATTATTTAGACCAGAAAATGTGCATGTGGAAGCATCTAAATCTGGAAAATTAACGACAAGTTAGTATATTTTTGTTTATTATAATGCAATGACATAAAAATATTTTGACATTTTTTTATTTTAGATCATATTAAAATTTGGGTGAAAGAAGTTTTTTACCCAAATGTTGTACATAAATCTGTACTTTTACTCGACTCTTGGAGTGGACATTGCGATAAAGCTGTAAGGGAAACGATGCCGACAAACAAAATTGTTAATATAAAAAAAATTCCAACAGGAACGACAGGGAACATCCAACCACTCGATTTTTATGGAATTCGTATCTGAAAAACTTCGTTCGACGTTTATCAGATCAAGTAATTTTGATAGACTATGAAACGAATCTACATTTAAGAAATAATATCATAAAAATGCAGTCTCTTGTCCATAATCAGCTTTCTTCACCAAGATATACAAATATTTTTAAATACACTTGGTATAAAAGCAGCTACATTGCTGAAAAACCAGCTAAAACAGATAACCCTGTTGATTTTAGTTTTGGAGATTCTTGCAATATACATTACGAAGTAGAAGCATGTAAAAATGTCGCTATAATACGGTGTGATTGGTGTAAAAGATCATTATGTTTCAAACACTTTTTCGATGATTATTCTTTCTGTAAGAAATTCGTTGAATGATACATTTTAATTTACCAATAAATAAAAAAAAAGAAAAAGATGAAAATTATTATGAAAAATCAAAATACAAGGTGTCAAATAAGTAACGGAACAAGGCTGTAGCTTTTTAGGTACAGATTATTAGACCAAGGTCAAGGTCATTCCTTTAGTAACTTTCAACGCGGAATCCGATGATGACCTTGGATTTGACCTTGAGATTGACCTTCAAGGTTATTTCAAGATCAACTTTGTTTTTTTTAATGGGAACCCCTATTTTTGACAACGGCAATCGAAAGAGCGGAAAATTTTACGTCCAAAACGGTATTTTTAAATTTTTTTTCATGGCCTTGAGAAGGTCGATTTAAGGTCAAATGCTTGAAAAACTGCCTAAAAGCTTTTTTTTAATTTTTAAGATATCGAAAAATGACCTCTACAAAATTTGTTTAGAACATAGTGGGCCACCCAATGCACCAAAAACCCTTGACCTTTAACCTCATTTTGAAGGTCATTTCAAGGTCGAAGTGTTTTTTGTAATGGAAACCCCTATTTTTGACCCCGGATTCGCATATAGCGCGAAATCAGAAAGAAACATTCAATACGCAGTGAGTGGAAAAAACTTATCCGGCAAAAATACTGTATGTATGTCTCTGCTTGCTCCTCATTTAAAACAACTTGACTTTCGGTTTGGATAACCCGTTACTTTATTATTCAAACAATCAAAGGTCAAAGATAAGGTCACTGTAACATGCTCTCAGTAGAATTTAATAAATTTAGCCCGAAACATTTTGTAAATGTTTCGCGAATAATATTGGATCTAAATTTCACATGACCTTAGCGATGAACGTCGTGGATCAATTAAAACTCAACATAATACCTTATCCGAACGTCGGATTTCGCGCTATGTGCGAATCCGGGGTCAAAAATAGGGGTTTCCATTACAAAAAACACTTCGACCTTGAAATGACCTTCAAAATGAGGTTAAAGGTCAAAGGTTTTTGGTGCATTGGGTGGCCCACTATGTTCTGAACAAATTTTGTAGAGGTCATTTTTCGATATCTTAAAAATTAAAAAAACGCTTTTAGGCAGTTTTTCAAGCATTTGACCTTAAATCGACCTTCTCAAGGCCATGAAAAAAATTTAAAAATACCGTTTTGGACGTAAAATTTTCCGCTCTTTCGATTGCCGTTGTCAAAAATAGGGGTTCCCATTTAAAAAAACAAAGTTGATCTTGAAATAACCTTGAAGGTCAATCTCAAGGTCAAATCCAAGGTCACCATGGGATTCCGCGTTGAAAGTTACTAAAGGAATGACCTTGACCTTGGTTTAATAATCTGTACCTAAAAAGCTACAGCCTTGTTCCGTTACTTATTTGACACCTTGTATATGTAGTATCGCGTACGATGGCTCTTACGTAAATGTATCTACATCCGAATATAAATATATATGTATAGATCTATAAATGATAATTAGACCTCGTGTTATTCTCGTGTTTATTTTTAAGAGATATTTCTCGTCATTTTAGTACTATTAAAATAAAAGGTATTAAACATATTTTTATTTGTCATAAATTATGTTTGAGCTACAGATATATTTTATCAAAAAAAATGGGATACCCCACGTACGGTGTAGAAATCAATTATTTTAAGAAAAATCAACTGTTAAACTCAATTCTTCCAAAGTTAGGTCTATTGGCCTACATTTCGTTGGGTAAAGGTCGTTTATGGGTGTTTGGTGGATTAGAGGCAGGTTGGTTAGTTGAGGTAGCTCGCTCAAGCGTAGAATTAAATTATTTTAGGAAAGAACAAACGACTTAACTCGTGTTCCTCAGGGTTAGGAGGTTTAGCTTACTTGTGTTTCAGTAAGGGTGGTTTATAAGGGTGGGGGGTTAAATAGGTTAGGGGTAGGTGGATAAGGGGTATGTTATATAGCTGGGATAACTCGCTTATGGTGTAAAATTCTATTATTTCATGAAATAACAAACGACTAATGATGCTTTTAACAGGATTAGGTGGGTTAGCCTGCATGTGGTTTGGTAAGGGTGGTTCATGGGGGTTTGGTGGGTTAGATGCAGGCTGGTTTGTTGAGGTAGCTCGCTCATGTATAGGATTAAATTATTTCAAGAAATAACAAATGTCTAAACTTGTTTATCCCAGGATTAGGTGGATTAACCTTCTGATAGTTTGACGGGGGTGGTTTCTAGGGGTTGAAACACCCCTTAAATATATTTTTTTTTAAATCCGGAAACACGTCAATTTAATTTTGGTATTTTCTCATTATTAGTGCGATTTTTAAATCACTCGAGCTGATTTACTGTATTACCTGTCGTAAAACAGTACAAAAAATAGTGTATTAACCCCTATTAAAAAGGCGGTTGCAACCCTTCGGTATAAATGTTATGTCCTTAAAAGCGCCTTTTTATAAGAGATTTTTTAACGATGAGTTTACTGAAAAATATTCATTTGATGCTGAGAAATATTGAAAAAACTGATTTTAAGAGTTGATTTTCAGGGTAGATTTCACCCCTTAAATGCCTTTATAGGCCGATAAAAGTAAACACGTATCTAATTTTTTTTCAAGTACTATAACATATCCCAAAATCATTTAAATCGGTGAGGTCGGGTTGGGGTGGTTGCCTTGTAAGTCAATTTAAGGTTTTTTGTTAAATAAAAATACTACAGAATTCTTAATGCATATTTATAGTGGGTGTCATCATAACAGTTTTGGAATCTACTCAAATAATTTACACTAAAACTCACGTCTAATCTTGTTCCAGTACTTACGTATAATAATGCCTTAATGATATTTCTATATTTTAGATTGATACTATCTGTGCAGGCTATAAATGTAAGTGTTCTTCCATGGGTGTATGTTACAATTTTTCTTCTAAAATATTATATTTCTTTGCTAATGAATCTATATGTAGAATCGCTCTAATTAAGTGTCATTTCACCCTTTTCAATATTTTATTTGATATTGATGCCTAAATAAGTATTAACTTGACCCAAATCTTTCATGGCAGATTTGACAATTCAGTCTTGACCTTTTCTAGTCCTTTTCTATTCTTTCCGTAGATCAACAAATCGTTTGCGAACAATATCAAATTAATTTCATCATCTTTTTGATTTTTTGTATACAATTAATCAATCACTCTTACTTCTTTCCAAATTGAATTTTTTAATATGATAGTCAAAGCATTCGTACCAAGCTCTTAGGCTTTTTCGCAAACCACACAGAGCTTCTTCTAGCTTATATACTTTATCTGTTCTATCGTCAGAACCTAATGGTAGTTTAACATGAACTTCTGATTTAACGTAACCGATTAAAAAAGCTATTTCTACATCCATTTGCATAATCATTAATCCGTTTTGACAACAGTAAGATTATTATAATTTTGGCGTCTATACTTTAGCTACAGGTGAATATAAATCTTCTAATACTTTATTTTGTTGGAAACGTCTTGCAACAAGTCTTGCTTTCTTTATCAGATTTATTTGTAAAGACCTACTTTAAATCTATTATTTTCTATTTTTAGGTTTTTCAACTAATTTTCAAGTTATGTTTTTAATTGAGCAATGCAATTTTCTATTCATAGCATCTTTCCACAAATCATTTTCGTAGCTATTAATCGCTTTTTTGTATGCTGAAGGGTAATCAGCACTTACAACGTGTAATAGTGTCGGCGTGCCATGCCGATAAATCCACCACTATCACCAATTATTTATAAAGAGGGAAGGCAAGGGAGGCGGTGTATCGCTCCAGGCAAAGCAGGAAGGAGAGCAGCGGGCAAAATGATTTCACACACACAACTCGTTGACAAACCGTTTATTACAACGCACTACCTAGAGTGCCGGCGAAAGTACAAACACTTATTAACAATAACGCACAAACTTAATCTAAACGAGATGACCGGCACGTTAGCGCCATGTCACCTCGTTAACCGGCTCAAACAATTACTTAAATTACGCACTGTCGAAAGCTACGCCGGCTCGGGGAAGCCTGGCGTCGCAACGCGAACCGTGAGAATCGCCGAGGAAAGGGAGAGATATAAAGAGAGAGTGGAATCGATGACCTGACCAATTTCGGCGTACGTCGCTGTTGCTGGCAGCCTCGAAGGTGTCCCACCGGCGGCCTGGCAGGAAAACCCTTGGCTGCTGTGCAGCCGGTGATCTGGCAGAAGAACCAGCTGGGTACCGTCCTGATGGTGGCTTCTTGCAGGAACCTCCTGACTGCCGCGTCGCTGGCAGAGAAAATCCGTCCGGCTTATCTGTCGAGGAATGCCAACTTCTTCCCGAACAAAGGGCGCAGGCTTCGCAGCGATGGTCACCAACTGATATGACCGATCTCTCTCGCGTGCGTCACGTAACTCACTGTCGCGAGTGCATGAGAGCCGGCTTCTCACGCCTTCTCCCACCGCTCGCCTCCTAATCGGCGGCACGCGGCAATGCCGGTCGCGACAAGTGCCGCGCGCCAAGCCCAACTACTAGACTATAGTTTCTCTCTCTCTCTCTCTCTCTCGCACTCTCAATATTCGGTAGCGTCGTCGCATCCCTGTCCTCGTCCTCCGCTCTCGTGTGTTGCTGAAAATGAAAAGGGCAGGCATCAGGCACGTGATAAAAACGTGCGCTTGATGCTGGCCGTGCGCCTTTGCCTAGGAAGGAGAGGGAGATAAGCACACGGTGCAGGCCATGACAGGCCTATACCGTCACAAACGTTTACATAAATGTAATTTAAATTAATAAAACTTGCAGCATACCGATCAGATATTTTCCTTTCCCTTTCCGACCTTCTTAAAGTTAATACATTTTCATCGTTTAAGTTTGATATAGCATTTTCGCTATTTATATTTCTACTGTTATTAAAATATTCATAATCATTCTCATTTTCGTTACCTTCAAATCTAATTAGGTTTTCATTGTTTTCAATTATGTCAACATGTCTTGTTTTAGTGATTTTATTATCTATCATTATTACGAGGGTGGTCCGATAAGTACTTAGCCTCACCACCCGATGGCGCCACACTCGCAAAAGAAATATTCTGTCACGTAGTACAACCTTCTCGATGGTTACTGTCAAGATTTCAGCCGGATCGGAGTCGTAGTTTATTCTTGAGAGCGTGTGAAAGCAAGTGTGTCCGTTGATTTTTGAAAAATGGAAAAAGAGCAGTATCGGTCGGTGATTCGATTCTTGTTTTTGGAAGGGAAATCGCGCAGTGAAATCAAAAAGCGCTTGAATGCTGTGTACGGTGACTCTTCTCCTTCGATGGCGACCGTCAACAATTGGTTTAACGAGTTTCAACGTGGTCGCACATCGATTTTTGAAGAGCCACGTCCAGGTGCTCCGAAAACGGCTACCACGGAGGATAACGTGACAAAAATTCATGATCTCTTATTAGCAGATCGACGATTGAAGGTGCGCGAGATAGCTAAGATCGTAGGCATCTCAAAAGACCGCGTGGGTCATGTCCTGCATGAAATTTTGGGCATGAGAAAGCTGTCGGCGCGATGGGTGCCGCGTTTGCTTACTCCGGACAACCGCAACCGTGCAAGCGCAACCGTGAGACAACTTCAGAGCAATGTCTGACGCTATTTAAGTGTTTCGTGACAGTCAACGAAACATGGATCCACTGGTATACACCAGATACCAAGGAACAGTTGAAACAGTGGACTTTACCCGGCGAAAGTGCTCCGAAGAAGGCGAAGACTGCCCCATCGGCCGGAAAGGTGATGGCCACCGTTTTCTGGGATCCACAAGGTGTGATCTACATCGACTACCTGGAGAGGGGCAAAACGGTCACAGGGCTGTACTATGCCGAATTATTGGGCCGATTCGACGTCGAATTGCAGAAAAATCGGCCCCATTTGGCGAAGAAAAAAGTGCTCTTTCACCATGACAACGCACCGGCTCACACCTCCGCCGTCGCCATGGCCAAATTGGTCGAATTAGGCTACGAACTGCTGCCCCATCCACCGTATTCTCCAGATTTAGCCCCGTGCGACTTCTTTTTGTTTCCAAACTTGAAAAAGTCACTCGCCGGGCAGAAATTTGAGTCGAATTATGAGGTAATCGCTGCCACGGAAGCCTACTTTTCAGACCTCGAGGAAACGTATTTTTCAGACGGGTTAAAGAAGTTGGAGCATCGCTGGGCCAAGTGTATCGAACTAAAAGGAGACTATGTTGAAAAATAAAACGCCACTTTTCCAAAATTTTCGTTTTTCTTTTGTAGGCTAAGTACTTATCGGACCATCCTTATTTCATACTCTATATCCCACATAGTCATATCCTAATAAAATTCTTACATCAGCTTTACTATCCTACTTCGTATTTCATTTAATTTCTGGCACTCTGATAAATACTTCTGTTGAATATGAGGTGGATCGTTGAAATAATAACAATGTTGAGGTTCCCCTCATTACAACAATAATAATGACATGATTATTTAATGTTAAAAGTCAATGATTGAGTTGGTACATATAGATTACATACATGTATCCAAGCCATGTCGAGATGCGCTCTCATGTCTCTTACATAGCCGACTGACTATCATATACTCTATACATGTGCGCACGCACTCACACATCCTCACATACATACTAATAGCGGCGCGCGCATCATCACTCATGGATATATCTATATTACATTTGTATGTGTGTACAGTATAGTTATTATGTATAATTCAACAACTTCACTTACGTATATTCGCAAATTGCTGATATCAAGTTTCTTTTTGAATAAAATTTCGAAAGGTATCTTATTCTTGATTGTCTTTCCAATCGACTTACTTTGGTTCAAATAATAAACATCTAACCGAATTCATAATTGTTCGATTGTATCTTTCAGCCGTTCAATTTAATTTATACAAATATGGAGGACATGATTCTAAATAAATTGTTTTCTCTATTGCAAACTTGTATACATCATTATTCAAGTATTCTTTCCCGTTATCGTATATTGATTTCATAATTGTTTTTTTCATTATATTTTCAACTTTATTAAGGTAATCAACTGAACAATCATGTATTGCTGTTTTTGATTTTAATGTATATATTAGTGCACACTTGCTATAATCATCGATAACAGTTATAAAATATTGAGAACTATTAAACCTACTATCTTACGCGATCCGTTTAAATCAATATGTACTATTTCCAAAATTTCATTTCCTCTACTTTTATAATCTTTACATGATATATTATGCATTTTGTTTTGAATACACAGGCCACATTTCAAAAATATTAACTCTAAACTTCTCGGTATTCCATTTACTAGCTTATCTTTGCACATCTTTTCTAAGTAATTAAAATTCATCTGACCTAAAATTTTATGATATCTTTCCTTTTGTGTTACATTATTTTCATTTTTCTTGATATTGTAACATTCTTTTTCGCTAAAATAACTATTTATATTATACAATCCGCGCTCTTCGTAAGTTACGGCAATTAGCTTATTTTGTTTATTATAAATTTTCCAAGAATATTGTACAGAAATAATTTTGTACTCATTTCTTATTTTTGTAGTGCTCAGCAAAGTTTTATCTCTTTCCTTACCATAAAATACATTGGACATTTTTATTTTATTTGTAGTTCCATTTACGCTAAAATAAGTTACCATACTACCTACTTTAATTCTTTTCAAACAACTTTTACATTTATTGTTTCATTTGAAATTACTGACTCGCAAAAAGAATTAATATAATTTATTATGTGGTCTGTACGTCCATGTCTAATATTCAATTTATTTTATATTCCTCACATTTATAAATTTCCTCAAATCTTTCACTTTTGTATTTTGCTTATGTTAAGAATGTATCTGTAGTAACTTGATCGCTGACGTTTTCGCCGTACCTCGCATCATTTTCCCCCGTTGTTTCACAGTGTTGTTGAACTCTCTGCTTCTGCCTCTATAGTAGTGGTAAATATAAATTTCATCCACCTCCTTGCCGGTACATTCCACCTCTTTTACTGCTTCCTTGGGTCCAAGATGTCCGCGGATTTTTAGAATACTGCTTTAAATGTCCTGGTTTTCTGCAGCCATAACAAGTTTTTCCTTCATCTTGTTCTGCGAGAAATGTGCTACTCTTTTTCTTTTCTGTGGCTTTCCTCCATACTTATTTTCGCTTTCAAAAATTCGCAATTTCGATCCGCTTCATTTACTACATTAACTAAGTCTCCGATATAACTTAATGAATCCGGAAGTGTTCTCAGCATGTAATTTAGCTTTTCTCTCTCGTCAATTTTTCCACCATCATTTTTTAGTTTGTTTATAGTTTTTTCGAATTCTGTGGTAAACAACTTTGAATCTTCAAAATCTTTCAATTTAATTTTATCTAAATTGTTTTTTATACGTACACTACCGTCCATAAAGATTTGCCATCCCCTTGCTGAAATCATTAAAACTTTAGAGTTTTATGGCTCAGTTTCTATAAGAGCTAGAAAATCCTGCGGGGACTTATTTAAAAGGTCTTGGCAAGACCTTTCAAATGTTGTGAAACATAATTAATTTTATTTGTTTTTTGTACAACTTGTGACGTCATAAACAAATTGTTTTTTTTAAATTTTTTCACAACAACTTCGACCCCGATTTATTTATATAACGGATTCTACGATAGAAAAACTGTATAAGCCATTCGATACAGCTTTCAAAAAGCTACAAAATCCATATCTGGATAATTTTTTTACCTTTATTTTTTATGAGCTATATGGTGTTTTATACAAAAACAAAGATTTTCAAAAAATGGGCTGTATTTTTTTTATTTTCAACTCTAAAGAAAAAACTCTCAGAAGAAAAAATGTAGTATTTTGCAAGAGCTATCAAATGCGCAACTCAGAATTTAAAAAAAAAAATTTTTTTTTTCACGTTTTTTAGAATTGAAATTTTTCTAGAAAAGAACTGAAATTACATATTGTAACAGGCTGCCATTCAGTCGACAATCTCTTGAAAGTGCCCGTGTTACGACTAGACGAAGCCTTGTTATCTCTGTGCTCGAAGCACAGTAACCTACCTTGCCTCGGAGTGCGCCTGCGCAGAGTCTCCTTACGATTCCAAGTTGGGTTCCCCCAACTCACCGCTTGGCGGCGCTGTCGCCCCTTGCTAGTAGCGCTCGTGCGGCCGCCGCTGGAACCTAAGTTGTCGATTCGCGTCTATCGGTATTCGCACGATTCGTGCTACGCAACCGGCGAATTCGAATCGAACGTAAATAAACACTGACACGACCTCCGGACAAAGGAAAGACACAATAACCGAAACTCGTTTAAATAAGAATAATGATTGATTTATTCAACTAAATCAATGACACGGGGAATCTGCCGAGAGTCTTGCGCACGCTCGCGTGAATGACAATACACGCCGTAAATGAGAGAGAGAGAAAACCACGGATGCCGCGAACTAATCGCTCGCGCGCAACAAACAAATTCTTCGCGCTCGCTGCGCGGGATCGCACGCAAATTAACAACAAATGAAAAGGGGAAAAGGTGCACCTACCGCAAGAACGATGAGGATACGGTGGCCAACCGTATCCGACTAGCGAATCGTTAAACTGCCGCTTCGCTGCTTGCCGCACCACCGAAACTACTGCTGTTGTTGTTGTTGCTGCTGCGGTTGCTTCTGTTGCTGCTATAGCTGCTACTGCTGTTGCTGCGGTTGCTGCTCTTGCTGCTACTGCTGCTACTGCTGTTGCTGCTGTTGCTGCTGTTGCTGCTACTGCTGCTATTGCTACTGTTGCTGCTATTGGCACACCACCAAACACAAAACTCGGCTCGGGAACAGGTTAGCGCGACGCACTGACTGAGTGACACAGTCATACTGCCGGTCGGAGCCTCCCCTCCCGGTCATTGCCCCTACGCGCTCTCTCTCTCTCGCGAACCGAACGCGGCTCCTCTCGCTTAGCCGCTCGTTTACCTCGCGCGAGTCTAATGATTTTCGGTAATCGTTGCAATATATTTAATAAAATTAGTAAGTAACTAGTATTTATAACTGAATGGGCTTACAAACAATGATAACAAAATACATTTATTGAACCATAATTTATTACTTACTCAGAATAGATTAACATAATTTGGTTACAATTTTTCTACAAAATTTATTTATTACAACGTTTCAATAATAACATAACAATAATAATTTCATTTTTTATAATACTAATAACGCTTGTAATTAATATATTATCACAATCTGAATATAAATTTCAGTTGTAAACAAAAACGAAACAATATTAATTATTTAAACGTTTTTTTCATCGAAATGTCCACCTTTGTTTGCTATAACTACTTTACAAATATGAGGCATTCGTGCTACAAGTTTCTCTAAAGTTTCTGCACTTATTTTTTTCCACACATTTTCTAAGATATTCTAAAGATCTTTCTGGGAAGTAGGTCCTACCTTCCTTACAGCTCTATCTAGATCATCCCACAACAGTTCGATAGGGTTGGGTTAAGATCAGGAGAGTACGGTGGCCATTCCATCACAACTAATTTTTTTTTCTTCTCCAATTAAGCAAGATAACTTTTACATAACTTTGAAGTATGCTTTGGGTCGTTGTCTTGTTGGAACGTAAATTTGCGACCAATTATTCTTGTTCCGGAAGATACAACATTTTTTTCAAGAATTTTTTTGTAACCTTCTTTTTTCAACTTGCCATCAATTTTAAAAAGGTCACCAACCTTAAAACCACCTAAACAACCCCATACCATTACTGAGCCGCCACCATGTTTAACCGAAGCACACATATTTTTCTCTAAATGTTTTTGCTTATTTTTTCTCCGCACAAAACATCTGCGTTTACTACTAAAAACCTCGAATTTGCTCTCATCAGACCACAAAACTTTTCTCCAATAATCAATAGTCCAAATTTTATGTTTTCTGGCCCTAGCCAATCGTTTCTTTTTATTAATCGGTTTTAGTAAAGGCTTTTTAATTGCTATTCGACCGTATAGTCCATCTTCATGAAGTCGTCTCTTTATCGTAGTAACACTAAGTTTAACATCATACGCTTTTTGAGTTTCAATAGCAAGTTCGGGTGCCGTGAGTCTTGGATTATGTGTACTTGTACTACAAATGTGTTTATCAGTAGCGCTCGTAGTTTTCCTAGGCCTTCCTGAAATTTTTTTGTTTTTGATATGTCCTTGAGTTATGAATTTTTTAATGTTATAATCAACTGTTCTTCTTGGAATATTCAAAATTTTGGAAATTTCATTATTACTTTTATTCACTTTATGCAAGGCTACTATCTCAGATCGCTCTTCAATGCTTAAGTTTCTTTTTTTCGTCATTTTTAATGAACAAAAAATACATGCATAATTTACTGACTAGATTGGACACATTGATATTTCACTCATTAAAGCTGATAAGAGACTGAATTTCCATACGTATTTTCTGCTATATGTAGACATTCACAAAAGTCAAGTAAATCAAACCACGTAAACACTCAGTGATTATCACAGTGATTATCGGTGAGCACAATACTGTAGAAAGTCATTAAAAATGAAAACAATGCAAATTCCTCTGTTACAAACGTCGAATACGCCCATTCAGTTATAAATACTAGTTACTTACTAATTTTATTAAATATATGTAATTTCAGTTCTTTTCTAGAAAAATTTCAATTCTAAAAAACGTGAAAAAAAAAATTTTTTTTTTTAAATTCTGAGTTGTGCATCTGATAGCTCTTGCAAAATACTACATTTTTTCTTCTGAGAGTTTTTTCTTTAGAGTTTAAAATTAAAAAAATACAGCCCATTTTTTGAAAATCTTTGCTTTTGTATAAAACACCATATAGCTCATAAAAAATAAAGGTAAAAAAATTATCCGGATATGGATTTTGTAGCTTTTTGAAAGCTGTATCGAATGGCTTATACAGTTTTTCCATCATAGAATCCGTTATATAAATAAATCGGGGTCGAAGTTAATGTGAAAAAATTAAAAAGAAAACAACTTGTCTATGATGTCACAAGTTGTACAAAAAACAAATAAAATCAATTATGTTCTACAACATTTGAAAGGTCTTGGCAAGACCTTTCAAATGAGACGCCGCGGGATTTTCTAGCTCTTATAGAAACTGAGCCATAAAACTCTAAAGTTTTGATGATTTCAGCAAGGGGATGGCAAATCTTTATGGACGGTAGGGTATAATTATTACTCATATTTTCACAAATATACAATAAAAGTTACAATCACTATTACATTTATCACAATTAATATCGATGGAGAATAACGTTTCGATATTTTCTTTAAAAAAATACTAACCGAAGTTTTGCCGCGATGTACATAAACAGCATCTGCACTAAAACCTCACACATTTCCTCGCAAGTTTCTGAAAATATTGAATGTAGATTTCCAGAAATTGATAGACACGTACTGAATTATAAATAACTTGACCATTATGAACAACTTTCTTGCTGACAGTTATACATGAGTACATGATTAATTAACGTTTTTTCAATAAGAAAATTTTGATACGTGCTAAGCACCGATTGCATAATTTCAGGGACTATTAGGCTTGGCCCGAGCGCTGACCAAAATGCAAGTCCCCTTAGAGAAAAGTAATGAATGCCATGTTGAAGCATTTTATTCGTGATCCAATTAACCGAGATATATTCATGTGATATACTTTTATGGCAGCAAATACGAATGTTGATGTGATTTCGAGTTGTGATTTTAGTAGAAAAATTCATTTTTACATAATTGAAACGGATAATTTTGAAAATAATGAAAATTAAAAAAGTATGCTTTATTGTTATTATTTTTACACTCATTTTAAAAAACTAGCAGTGGGTAAATCGTTTGGTAAAAGTGAGAGGTTATTATGCTTTTGAATTATTCTGATAATCTGATATTTGAACGTATAAGATTGAAAAACACGTTGTAATATTACAATCTATATTAAACTGTAGGATAAATGTTTAATAGTAATTTGGCCTATATGGTTGAAAAGAACTATAGAGATTATTTATGTCCGTTTTCGATATAATTCATGAATTTAGAATACATGGAACTGTTTTACGAATACAAGTTTTCCACTATGATATGTCTTTTGTAACAAAAATTGAAAAAAGGAATTTATTGCGTTAAATATGTTAATTGATATAACAAGAAATAAAAAAGTAGATAGAAGCGCGTGAAGCGCGTTCGATATCGCTAGTCTAATCTAATCTTGGTCTCATACATTTTGAAATTTTCCGCTCACTACAATGGAATTACGAAGAAAGTACCCCAACCCGAACTCACCGATTTTGATAATTCTTGTATATGTTGTCGTACATTAAAAAAGCAAGAGATTGGTATTCTTTTTATCGTCGGAAAAACATATTTAAGGGGTGAAATCGACTCTTAAAGTTCAACCCAAATAATATTTTTTTCAAATAAATTTTCTTCTTTTCCAAATAATGGAAAATAGATTCTCGCTTCGCTCGGGCGTAAATGGTACACGAGACGAGAAACTCTTTCCCGAATATGATATGAATTTTCTCAGTGGAAAAATAGTTTAGTTTTGAGCAGATGTTTATGTTTTGAAAGAAAATGGAAAAATAGAATCCTTGAATTTCTCAATTATCAATAACAAATAATTAGAAAAGGTAAAATTACTCTTATTAATAAAAATTAATATCTAATAAGTAGATAATGCGATATCTATTAATATTTTAATAGATTCGATGGACGAATTTCATGATGTAGAAATCCATTGTTTGGACTGTTCTTTGGTTTGAGAAGTGTAGTGGTGTACCCATGTTTCGTTTACAGTTACGAGTCGACGCCAAAAGTCTTCCGAATTACGACGTATGCGTGTCAAAAGAGCCTCAGAGGTGACAACGCGGGTTCATTTGATTTTTCATGCAAAATTGAAATGATTGTACCCTTTGATACCCCTGTGGCCTCAACTAATTCCCGCAATTTTAATCTTCTATCACTCAATACCATATCGTGGATTTTATTGAACATTTCGGGCGTACTCACTTCAACGGGGAGTTCTGAACAATGTTCATCTTTTGTCGTTGTACGGCCGCGTTTAAATTCATTTACCCAGTTATAAACAGTCTTAAACACAGGGGCAGACTTGCCATGAACGGCGTTCAACTCAACTGTAATTTCTTTTGGTGTAAGGCCTTTCAAATGAAAATGTTTTATCATCGCTCGAAGCTCTGTTTTTTCCATTTTTCAAATAAACCAATAACTTTTTGTTCAACCAACGCTCACAAAAAAACGACTGAATGAATCGAGCTGAAACTTTGTACGATATCTAGTTAGTGGTATTGCTTGCCAAAAACATCATAATTTAAGTGAGACGAGCGCCATCTCTTGGATTTTGTAAAGACTTATTGATCCCTCCTCGTAGTTACAGACATATCAGCGGAAATACATAGACAAATAAAAGATAACTACGCCAGAGTTTTTGTTGGTCATCAGAACTCTAGAGCTTTTGATATGATCATTGTGAGACAATTTTATAACTGTGCAGGTTATTGACACAAAGAATCAAAATAAAGAAATGAACCATAAAGGAACGACTTATAAAAATCATATGGCAATAGATACCCACATATGCGAAATACTAAAATCGAAAATTGATGAAGTTATTAACTTTACTAACTACAAAAGAATATGCCGATATCTTGGTATGTCAGATAACTACGGAGAAATACTAGTTAGAATCAGTAGCAGAAATCAACAGTTTTGTCTTTTATCAAATAGTATGCTACCACATTTCCAAGATTTGTACTATTATTTGTTTTCTTGATTATCAATCTAGGTACTTTTTTATTTTTTGGTTTGGGTTTTGTGTTAACTTCAGCATAATAATTTCAACAATATTTATATTTTCATTTTGTTTTTTTTTAGTTAATAATTATTTGAATAATTTGTTTTCTTCTTGAGTTTCTTTGTATAATTCTTTTAAGGGAGCATGGTACGTACGTAGCTAGTCAGATGAGGGAACTGATCGACTTTCGTTTGCCTCGCGTAGGAGCAATCATAAGTTTGGCAACGTTGTATTGGCTATTACCGCGTGTTGTTTACGGTGTACGCTCTAACCTAAATTATAGCTCGATCATGGTCGGATATGAGTGACAATAACAACGAGAAAAAAGTTGAAAAATTATTTTGGGGAAAGAAAAGAGTGACCAAAAAAGTTTATGACCTCAGATGCAAACAACGCGATTTTTTATATCAAAGCTACCACAGAAATGTAAAGTACAAGCGCGCACGTCGTTTGAAAATTCACGCGTAGCTGAGAGCAAGCGAGAGACACGCGACGTTGCCATGTTGTCATGGCGAAATTGTTTAATTGCTCTGGTTAGAGCTTCTTGAAGATGATTTTGAATATACCAATCGATTCAAGAAATTTTTCACATGTTCAAGAATTTTTTTAGATTTTTCTCATTTTTTGATATGTTTATAAACGCAAAAAAGTGCTTTTTTTCCATAAGAGCCCGTGTTAACTTCAATAATTATTTACTCCCGTTTGAAGTTCCTGAGAGTCGCAAAATTTGAACACGGCATTCAGTGCACTTGAATAAACATTTCCTCAAAGTTTCAAACGATTCTCATTTTTTGATCTCTTAGGTACCATACTCCCTTAACAAATTATTTTCAATTCTTAATGCTTGAAGTTCATCTACATTCTCAGAAGTTTATGTTTCTATACCATTTTTCTCCTCAAAAACTATTCCATTTATTATATTTTGTTTAAGTTATTTTTCACTCACAAATTTGTATTGTGAAACGAACAGTCCTCCTGTTTTGCTTAATTCATCTGTGATAGCAGAAAGCAGTATGCATGCCTTTCGTCTGCCTCTCTCCCTTCTCCTCTTCTAACGATAAGACATAGTGGCCAGCGTTAGACGCAATATAGTAATGCATATTACGAGGACCTTTGTTTCAGCCACTGGAGATTACCTAACGATGTCGAGCCAACCTAAACACGGAGAGCACCGTAAGAACGTGCAAAAGAGAGAGAGAGAGAGAGAGAGAGAGAGATAGTGCCGCATGAACTATGCAGGCGGGCGATGCGTGACCGATAAGCGATCCATTGCATGCCACCTAAAAATATAGGTCAAGTGGGGATGCAAAAGAGCTAAAGCGAGCGGCGACAAGGAAGTGAGCCGAGAAAGAGATAGGCAGAAAGTCAGTGAGCACAGAGAGAGCAGAGAGTCAACCAGCAGAGAAAACAAAGAGAAATAAGTATCAAAAGTTGCCACCGGTCATTTTGTGGAAGAAGACGATTCTGAGTCGTGCGACTTAGACCAATTACCATCCAAAAAACGAGGAATCAAAAGCCATCTTTGAGGTTGATATTCCTAGAGGACGGCGCATCTGTTGGCGATCAGCGCCGAAAGACAGTTTAGCAAGGTCAAGTCTTTTTCTATTTGCGTTACGCGTAGAAATTATTCGAGAGACGTCGAGTTGTCGAGGTGCCCACGCGCCATGCAATTCGCCTCTTTCTTTGTGATAGGGCTAATTTAAATATTTGTAATCGATTAGGTCCATGTTTAGTTGTTCAGGTTTATTGTTAGTTCAAGTGTTAATTGTTTAATTTAGTTTATTGAGTTGTGCTTAGTAAAAATTGAGAATTCAGTTCATTGTCATTAATAATAAGTTCAAGTTTTAATTTAACAACAGTTTTCACATTTACTTGACTTACTTTCTTCTTTCTCTTATATTGCCTTTAGCGAAAGCGCCTCACTTGCCCACTCTTTAAGGAATTGGTGGCGAAGTGAATGTTCTGAGTATGAGCGGTCTGATAGCTCGCTGTTGACTGGTCGCTGATTGACATTTTTGATTTTTAATATAGCCTTGACCGTTGTCTTTATATTGTAAATGATACCCATTACTATATTGGCTTTTATGGTATATGTATTCCCATTGTTATGACTTCCCCTCGAAAATTAACTTGGTTTTCGTCTTGATCAACTATATGGATTTAAAAATGATACAATACTCCTCACAGTGACTGGAAGGTAAATGACGCGAGAGGGTACTTCTATAATCTCATATCTAGGTGGTACTGCTGGGAAAAGTTCATATATAGTATGTACTTTACTATCGTTTATATGAGAGCCTGTAGTAATTTTACACTCTACACGTAAAGCGTTGACTTTGAGAATAGTCACAATGATCCAATAGAATTCTCTGGTTCAAAATGTATTTTTTGATTGCACTGAATGACATTACGTACAGTATTATTATTTGGTTTCAGGCTAAACGATATACCTTAGGGTGCTAATGCTTCTTTGAGAAAGCTTTCAATATCTTCTATTTCGTAGCTACCATTCGGTAAAATGATAGCTTCTTGACTTTCAATGTAAAATTTATTATATCCAACGTCAATATTTCGTATTGAATTAAATGTTATTAGCTCAACTAGACCAAGAACGTATCTTTTGTTTGGTGTCAGTTCGATCGGTAGAAAATAATGTGTTTCGAGTACGGATGTTTCCAAGTGACTCAATGGCAGTATATTCTCCATGACAGATTCATATCAAATAATAGTCATTCGTTGAATGACTATTTTTTATACTAGTCGTCTTTTCTATAGTTTGTTTAAAGGAAATTTAAGACAAATATGGTCGCAATTGTACGTATTAAAATCTTGATATCTAATATAATTATACATGATTCTATTAACTTTGAGATAAAGCAATAGATTTATTGGTGGTTGAAGATAACCAAAACTATCAAATTGTTATCATATTGTATTTTATCATATTGTTTTATATCCTGATTTGTCAGTGCTCGATTAGGTAAAGTTAATTCGAACTATTTTTTAAATCTTTTCCACTTGAATATGGTTTCAGATGAAGACCATTACCTTTATGATGCGGTTTCAAATAAAGCCCTTTACCAATAGCAATAGCTTCCATGGTTTTATTGTGTCTTCTTCCAATTAATTTAGAGCGGCCTTAGCAAACGACTTCTGCAATTGAAACAGCTCCTCGAGTTAGAGCTCCAGTGGTACTCAAAGCGGCAAATAATGGAAATAAAAAAGGGAGAGTTACACCTACTTTACTAGGAATCGGAAGAATACGAGGATTATTTAGTTTGCTTCTACCTTCAGCCTTTTTCACATCTATTTTGGTGCCTTTTATAGCCGAATGAATGACGAAGAGTGATCTATTACTAGCCACAATACTTCTCGAGGTAGCGTTAATAATTTTTTTCAATGTAATTGATAGATTTTCACTTTTTATAGGTATCTTTCGTCGTCGTCTTTGTTGTTATTGTTGTTGTTGTTGATGATTTTTCAACCCATTGATTTTTCAACATTAGTGTGATACCGCGACACCTTCATCGGGCGGCCTCATTGTGTTCCAGAACATACACATATCCGTTATACATTGGCGGCATCCTTTCTCAACTCCTTTGTGTCCCAGAACATACATTGCTTATCTACAAGCAATAGCTTCATCATCTGTTTCAATTTTTTGTTTGTGCTAAACCATCTTATTTTCATAATTTTTGTTTAAACAATTACAAAAACATCATGAATTGTGAAGTAATTAGTTTATAAATGTGTAAATATTGTATGTGTGTATATTTACGAGGTCTGTCCGGAAAGTATCGGGCCTACCTTTATATTTTCGTGCTAGCGTTATTCTTTATCATCTGGTGGGTGGCATCCTTCAAAGTAATCTCCACTTGATTGAATAACACGGTTCCATCGATGTTTTCACTTTTCAAAACAGAGTTCTGGAACTCACTTTTAGGGATAGCCTTAAGTACACTCGTCGCATTGTTTTCAACCGTTGTTTTGTCATCGAATCGGTGTCCTTTGAGTGGTTTTTTTAGTTTTGGAAACAGCCAAAAGTCACAAGGGGCTATGTCGGGTCTGTATGGAGGTTATCGTAGCAATGTGATATTGTGTTTGCTCAAAAACTGCTGCACAAGATTGGATGAATGCTCTGGTGCATTATCACGATGGAGAAGCCAGTCACCACTTTTCCAAAAGTGCGGCCGTTTTCTTCTTACTGCATCACGCAAACGTTTGAAAATTTGAACGTAGTATTCTTTATTGATTGTCTGACCTGTTGGTGCATATTCGTGATGTACAACACCTTGACAATCGAAAAAAACAATCAACATTGACTTAACATTGCTCCGACTTTGACGTGCTTTTTTTAGTCTTGGCCATTCAGAATGCTTCCACTGTGAAGATTGTTGTTTTGTTTCAGGATCATAACCATAAACCCGTGATTCATCACCTCTAATAACTTTTCTAAGCATATTATCATCATTATTGATCATTTCCAGATTGTCCAAAGCGATTTCTATGCGTATGTTCTTCTGCTCTGCTGTGAGCAATTTTGGGATGAATTTCGCACACACGCGTTTCATTCTTAAATTTTCGGTTAAAATTTCTAAAATGATAATTTTTTGTATCCCAAGGACTTCTTTTAGTTCTCGCACAGTCATACGACGATCTTGTTCGATTGTAGGTCGCACCCGCTCAATATTATCTGCGGTTTTTGTCGTCGAAGGTCGGCCAAAATGAGAAACACTATCGACAGAAGTGCGACCATCCTTGAACCGTTTATACCTCTCTTTTATTCGTGTTTTGCTCATACACTCGCTTCCGAAGGCCTTTTGCATTATTTCAATAGTTTCCGAACTCGTTTTTCCGAGTTGAAAGCAAAATTCGATGCAAATTCGTTGATCTTGTTTTTCAGTCATTTTTGACAATATCAAAATCCGACGAACGTGAAAAAGGCACTGTAAACAAAGACATGCTGCGCAACTATACGTCCGGCAGGTGTTAATAAGTAACCAATAGATTCGTGAGGCTTTACTGTTGACGTTTCTGTCCGGTAGAGGTCGCTCGAACACTATGGCGCAAAGATATAAACGTAGGCCCGATACTTTCCGGACAGACTTCGTATATACATATGTGTATGTATGTGTGTGTGTGTGTATCAATAACAGAAGTGTTTTCATCGGTCAGAATAGAATCTTTGTGATTTTTCTTGTATTGCTGCTTTACACATTATTAGACATAGAATTTCAAGTACAGAACTCCCAAATTTGAAACAGTTATTCTACTTGACGAAAAGAAGATTTTGATATACATTTAACCTCATCAGCATAATTCTGTCTTGATTTATTAACATTCAAATATGATTATTTGTTTTTAATAAGAAATGTTCTATGCGCATAATAGTTAGAGCAAAATTATTGTTAGAGGACTCATTGTCTTCTATGAAGGATGCCCCATAAATGTTACTTAAAGTTTTTTACCAAAACCTATTTCCAACTGAATTAGACCATAATATGTGAGAAAACAGAATGATTTTCTATAGATTTCTAGGTTTTATGCACATTTAATGATGTAAATTGTTACAGCTTTAGTTTAAAAATTTTCTAGTATGTAACTTTTATTCACTGAATCTTCAGAAACAAAATGAGTCCTCGAACAATTATATTGGTGAAAGTGTCATGCGCAAGATATATTTTTAAAATAGGCTTAAAAATGGCTTATTATATTTATACGGAGAGATGTAAACAAAAAAAATCATCTCTTAAAGTCTACAGTCTGTAAATATTGGAAAATACGCAAGATGTCTATGGCAAACACGTTGAAAGATTTGTGACGGAGAATCGCGGCTCGACCGTTGCTCTCCGTCAGGCTCTCACTGATTCCCCGTACGCCTTGACGAGCTGAGAGTGTGCGCTAGTTGAGCACACTCTAATCGCTCCGTTTCTTTCTTTTTTCTGTTCTTTTCTTGAGGTGCGACGGCGACGGCAGCGAGTCGGAGGGAGCCGACGCAGAGAGCACAGCGAAAGAGAGAGAGAGAGACAGAAGATAGGCGAAAGCCGGCGAGGCGTCGGTAGACCTGCGCGCGCATCTCGCTGGCTTGTAGAGGAACGGGTAGTATCGGTTGAGCACCCGCACGGTCCGCCGGGTGCACACGAATTTTCTGCTGTTTTTGCTTGTGATTTGTGAGTTCCCGCGCCCCCGCCGACGACTTGTGACTCTCGATATACGTGGCCGGTGCGCGGAGTGTGGTGCATCTGTATCAATCCGCGGAGGTAGCGGAACCGGCACCGGTGCACGTGGGCGACCAGCGAGGTGACGCGGGAGTGTGCGCGCGCGCGGCCATCTTAGAGAGCTGTGGTGAGCGGAAACTACCCGCCGATCTTGAGCACGAGGCGGGATATACACCCACACGCACACACACACAAATAGTCATATTCAGGAGTCACCAACATACCAACACGCTAACCATTGACAATAATAATAACGATAATTCGGTTAACAACGATAACAGAAACAACATCAATAGCATCATTAACAACGAGGACAGGGATAATAACACAAACATCACTTACAACGATAACTGGGATAACAGGGATAACAATAACAACATCAGCCGCACCGAAAGAAGATTCGAGAAGTCGAAGGAGACCTATTACCGAGCTACTCGTTTCTGTTCTTTTCTAGAGTATTCCACCTTCGACGAGGACAAGGCCGCCGACGGAGATTCGGAGTCGACTCGAGGCAAGGTCGGTGTGGTATTTCTCTTTCTCTCTCTCTCGATCCGAGGCGCTGAATAAACACCTCGCATTCGGCAGCTTGCCGATTGCGAGGTCGCGCTTTCCTTTGTTCGGGCGATTGCGGTCTTGTACGCGGCGCAATTTTCTTTTATTTTATAGTTTCTTTTTATTTTGTATTTTATACCATTTTTGCTTATTTTTTTTATCATTTTGTAATTTACTTTATTTGTATTTTCCACTGTTCTATTTACCTTCTATTATTTTGTATACCTTTTATTATTTTGTAACTCAGCTTCTTTTATGATTTTCTTTAATTTGTATTCGCCGATTATTTAGGTTTTACTTAAGTTCCTTTTTGTTTAATCAGTTTCTCCGCGACTAAGCTTCATCATTTGTTATTTCATTGCCGTTACTATTAAAGATTATTATTGCGTTCAAGTTCGGCCTTATTTATTTACCCTCACAGTCACTCCTGTTCCCGTGTAATAGTCCGCGTACGATTAACGCGTGTGCTCGACGCGTTATTTAGCCGTGGGAACGATTCTTGCTTCCCGAATCCCTGAGTAAATAATTTGTACGGGCAGTCGCAAGCAATCCGAAGGAGGACGACTGAGATTCCCCGTTACAGATTATTATACAAAATAACACTACGTACGAGCTCGCGCCACCGTAAACTCATGTGTGTATATGTATGTGTATGCTTATGCTATCTAAAATCATCAGCTGTGCATCGTCGATGTAGGGAAATTCTCTATGCATAGTGACTTTCGTCAATTAGGCTTTCTTACTGGTGACAACATTAGCCAAGATGGCGAATACCTTGGGGATTACGTTTGAATTTGGCCTTTAGATTTCTTGAAATCATAAATTCTTAAACAGTATAGCTCACCCATAAAATCCTTTGAAATAAAAACCTTACTTTATAAGCTATTGGATACAATTCATGTTCTACAAGAAAAGTTTTGTAACATCAAACTATTTCCTAGCAAACATTGAGTGTCTGTTCGCGCGCTGTAAAAATCATTATTTATTCGACGCAAACAAATACTCAAAATTTGATCGGAAATAATTTATAGTTGCAATACTTTTTATGTACAATATCAATTGCATTAAATAGTCTATTAAAACTTGTTTCTGCTTTAATCGATTTTAGAGATGTGATCTTCAGTTTAATAATTTATTATTTTAAGAAAACTAAAGGCAGATATCTAACGTTTTCTCCAAGGTATCTATCATTTTGTATGATTATATCACAAGTGAGAAAGCCTTATTGACTCTGACATTGTTAGGCGCAGGGTCCACGTAAAGAGAGCGCTAGAATTAAAAAACTATATTTCTAGTGGTTTTTCGCTTTTAGTGATTTGAGAGTAAGTTATATAGCAAAATGGATAGTAACATCGCATTCCACATGAAAAAAAAACATCGACAAGATAAATTATACTTTCATCATCCGTGCCATATACAAGTATAAATCGATGATCTAGTTCCCAAACTTTGATTTACAAGTGTAACATATGGATAATTACACTTCTCATGATGTAATGGTGCTAATAATAAATAAGTGGGATATTTTTTCCATGTATTTTTTGACGTAGCATCTAATAGCGATATTTATTCTACCGTACATTTTGAATGTACGGCGCTAAAAGCAGAAAACCATATTTTTAAAGGATTTTATTTTTTTTAAGAGGTGTTCTACTAATTTTAAAAATTGATAAAAAATGTAGTTATGTTTCCAGAGTAAAATTATACAATTAATAGGTGACAACTCGCGCGAGGCGAGTTTGTCCCGTGCGAAGGCCTTTCAACAGCCGAGCGGCCTTTGACTCGGGCGACAATCAGGCTCTCCGGTACCCCGTCCCGTTCGCGCGTCAATGGAATATTCGATCGGACGTATATATCTATCCGTAACCGGTTATATATAAAATAAACAATGGGGAAGCATATGGATATACTCGAGTGTGTTTAATAATACTTATAAAATTTATTGTTTAAAGCTCGAGTACATGAGTAAATGATAGAGCGAGAAAAGGAAAAGATATAAATAAATATAGGCGCGTGCCCTTCGCCTCGCGTTGTCTATGATTTATAAACAATATGGTACTCACTTATTTTTTTTAAATAGTGTTACTGACGTTCGATTCTTTATATATTAATATTATTTCCTATTTATATGGTTCTCTCTTCTTTCTGTTTTTAAGCGGATCGGATGGTCCGTTATATGTATGTGTATTATAAATATGTGTCCAGTGGATTAATATATTCTCTTCGGTCCTAACAGCGTGAACAAATTTCCTGTATAACAGTTGTGTTTCTTGGGCTTTCTATTAACACTAGAACTCTGCTGACGTAAACTGAACTTTCAATTAACTAAAATAATGATGCCGAATAACACGGACAAATCAAACTAAATTTATATTTTAGTCGGCGAGATAAACTCTATATGCGGCCTATTTGCTCTGGTGCTCAGTCCTGACTGACTAATCCTCCTCGCGTTGTTTATACCAGTTTATTATATATCCTTTGCCTCTCGCATTCCGTCTCTCTCTCGCACATATGCTTTAGACGTTTACACTTCTCGAATCGGCTCGTATTACTTAGCTAAGCACGCTGACTGCAGCATGCTGTAGCAGCATGCTACAGCAGCGTGAATCAGCTTCTGCCACTCATTCCCACCGAGTCGCGCACACGAAAACTGATATAGTGTTTTATTGCTATGTCTGAACGGAACTCTCGAGAGCGAAATCTTAATCGTAAAATATAATTATAACATAATGGAACGTCACGTAACAACAATATATATTTTTGTAGGATAGAATACGCCTTTATTTTCGACAAAAATTTTTTCAGAATGTTTAAAAATATGCATTTGGTGCCAAAAACTGTTAGTTCAGACAGTTTTGTGGGATGAAAAAATCCTACAAAAGAGAAAAAGAAAATTTTCTTTCTATCTCAAAAATTAATCAAGATATTGTTAAAAAATGCTAAAATACAGAATAAGGTCTCATACTACCCCAGGTTGATAAAGGGGTCTGAAAATTTAGTAAAACGAGTTTCTGATAATCCTGGGCATAATGGCCTGTTTACTTTTCCGGGGGGAGCGGGCTCAAAGGGCATTTTGACCGTCTTATCCGGCTAGATTCTTTCTGTTTAGAAGTCCTATTTTACCATTATGAGAAATTATCTCAAATGTACATATCAAAAAACAAATTAACAAGAGACAGCAGCTTAAAATTTTAAAAAATTTCATACTCATTTAGACAAATAATTATAAAAAATATATAAGAGCTATCACACTCGTAAAGAACTTTCCAAATGAATTCAAAATAATGGGCAACAAAAATATCAGAAACATTAACTATAAAATAGATACAAAAAAAAATCCTTAACTACAGAAATAGAAGCTAACTTAAAATTAAATTGTAAGTAATTGAAATAATTCATTGAAAATATATATGCTACATTGGAATTCCATGAGGATATACATATAGACAATATACTTTGAGATATAAGGTCCTACTGCACAATTGGCAAATTGAACCTTTACCATGAAAGCGCTTATAGAAGAATATCAGCATATAATTACAAAAGAAAATGCAAACAAAACCACTCAATTGTTAAAGAAATATTCATTAGTTAATAATCTATTGAAAATGTTTGTAAGATATTTAAAATTTTTCATAAACATTTAGTTATCTATATCCAATTTAATAAAAAGTAATTGATTTGTAAAAAAGTTTATGAATTAGTCGAATTGTCAACTTAATGAAAAAATCGTCACTTGATTTTTTCATTAAGTTGATGCAAAATAGACGTTATCCTAATGAAGTTAAACTTTGTTCCAAAAATATTTCAGTTCCAAATAATAACACATCACTACAAAATGCAATCTTAATGGAGCAAAAATTCCACTGAGATAATTTAATATACTTTGATTCGCTGAAACCAATATGAGCTCCATTTGTATTCATCACGTTACATTGAAGGGTATTCGAAGGTCAAATTATCAATTTCCGTACAAGTAAATTTTGGACTACAGATTCGGAGATACTTTGCAATTCTTTGTTCAGATTTTTTAATATCGATATTCGAGAATATATCGAAGTTTACTGTGGTCGATATTATACACACATATCAGTAAGAATACTCTGTGCTCTACAATACCCATATATTTCATATATTTCATATAAGCTAAAATTAATTATGTTCTCAATTTGATCATAACACCTTCAATTTAAGGTTATTAGTAAGTCAAACAGAAAATCTGAATTACCAAAAAAAAAAATACTAGCATAGTCTTATTTTTATCCTCTAAATACAATATTTTCCTCTATTAGACCACATTGCCTAATATTCAAGGACATTTAAAGGTCATTAAAGTTTATTTACACAGAAAAACCAATCGCGAGCGTGAATTTCAAAAATAAATATAAAATATTGAGTTAGTGACTAATTCTTCATATATTTGAATATGTAGACGTTATTTTTCAAAAACTCCAAGGAAAACTTTAATCTCTAACAACCACAAATTAACATTTATAAACTTCTAAAATATCAACGTATTAATTCCATGTTCTGAAAGTTAGAGTCTCGAGTATTGAATTTAAAATTTTTAAATCTTTTTATAAGTTTATTTAAAATTGTCTTTCTCCAAAAACCTGTAAATTAAAAAAATTTATTGTAATAGAATAATATATAACATGAATGAATGATAAATATGTTCGCAATAAAAAATCTTCTATGAATGATTTTAAGCCTTTTTTTATTCATCATATGAATTTATTTTGTGTTTTTTGTGATAAGCTTTATCTTGATCATTGCTACTAAAATTATCACCTCACATATCACTTACCACAGACTCCATTTAACCTGGCTTGTTCTCTCCAGTACGTGATCACATTTTCACCGTACGTGGTTTATGTTTTAGACTTCTTTATTCCTCGTTGCCTCGTTACACTGACACTGATCTTTCAACATATCCAGACCATTGTTCATGGTAGGGTTTTTCTCTCTTATATTCTGCTTCTCATACTAAATACTGAAGTTTCCAGGCCTCTATACAATTGTTTACGATAACTGGAACCAGATTAGTAAACATACTCTAAATAACTTATTCCAAGATTTATCACTTTCGTCTATTTACATTTTGGCTAAGAGTAGTATTCCTTATTCTTGAAACACAAGCATGGAGATCAAAAGGTTATTTTTGGAAATTTCACTTGTATAAGAAAGATATAAACTTCTATCTTTTATATTTCCCAGTAGCCAATCCACGTGGTTCATTTTCCACTTATATTTACTGTTTAGTATCTCATCGTTATCTTAATCATGACCTACTACATTCATAGTAATTATTAATTAATGTTATTTTCTATTCTTATCTAACTTGTGGCTGTCTAAAATATTTATGTCTAATATAAATAATTCATGCAAATGAATTCTCAGCGCGCACGTGCGCGCGTGTGTGCGTGTGTGTGTGTGCTTGACAATACCAGAGAGCCCTGTGAATCCGATGACTTCGATAATATAATCATTATATGTATATAATTGTTATTCTAAGCTTCCTCATTTCTTTCTCATAGCATGGACTCATCCGATTGTCAGTCATCATAACTTCGATAGAAGAGATTTCTAGTTTATTCTACGCTAATGTGTGTAGCTTTCATACTGACTACACTGGGTTCCGGACTTATTAACAACTCAAGAGTGCCTACTATCTCGCAAATTGAAAGCGCGCTCTGATATAAAGCAAACCCTTCTTGATTGCCTTTATCTCCCTAGTTTGATTTACATCTAAATTATTGGATTATCTTGCTTCCAGTTAATTTCTCTCGCACGATATTCATTTATATAGCCCCCTTCTAACGTATCAATTAGGGATTTAGCTGTTTATAGATGATTTTCTCTATAGAGCTACTTTTTGTACTGCCGAGACAAACTTAAATTGGTGTAAGTATAAATGATGAGGAGGTGAGTACTAGGGTAGATGAATAAGTTCATAGAAAAAGATGAAATAACAATTTTATTAAGGTAGGTTTGTTTTTTTAAATACAATTTCCTGTTCGCTCAATAAAATTTTCCAGACGTCTTTTAAGGTTTTAAAAGCATCAGAAAAATATGATTTTGAAAGTTTCTCCAGAAAGCAATTTTTATGATTTGAAAATTTAAAAAAAAGACACTAGAAGCCAATTCTAAAGAACACGATGTATGGTCCACTAATTGAACTTCAATTTCGAAATTTTGCCCATTGAAATTACGCAAATGTGTATTCGTGCATTGTCTTAATAAAATAGCATTTTTTTTATTTAAGTGAGGACGATTTTCCTTTCTTTTTTTACTTAACCAGTTCATTAACGACACATAATACTCTCCGGTGATTGTTTACCTTTTTTTGAAAAAAGTCGATGAAGATAATCCTACGTGTATCCTGAAATACAGTGGCCTTAACCTTATCGGTCGATTTAACCGTCTTTGACTTCGTTGGAGCCCATTCACATATAAAAATCTACTGTTTTAACTGTTCCTTCGTTTCTAGAGTAGAGTGGTATATCTATATTTTATTTGCAAATATGAATCATTGCTGAAACACATTTAGATTATGATGGATGCGCAGCAGAAGTGCCTTCGTGGCAACCGTAAAACTGTGTTTATTCTGTGAGCAAACATGGCACCCGTCCTGTCGAAATTTTTTTCGTATCCAATTCATCCTGCAAAATCGTAATAACGGTACCTTTTGATACCGCCATCATTTCAACTATTTGACGCAATTATTTTCTCCGATCATTTAACACCATGTCGTGGATTTTGTTGATCATTTGGGGGTACTCATTACTATAGGACATCCTAAACGATGTTCATATTTTGTTGATATACGATATTTAAACCATATTTAAACTCATTCACCCAATTGAAAACAGTTGCAAATAAGTTGTGATATCTTACGCGCCATCTTTTAGATTTTCTAAGGGTTTATTGAACCACCCTCGTAAAAAAGCGAGCTACGACAATTTTCTTGTCATGTATGATCCATTACTTTCTCTCAGCCATATTCCTTACAGGGCTGTTACTAAAAGCATTGGCGTGATGGGCAGCATTTCCACCAGGCACGGTCGTAAACTTCAAATTTCTTAAATATTCTCTTATTATCATATTTATAAAACTTTCATGCATGATCATGAATACTTTCATTCTTTAAACTATAGTTATATTAATACCAGGAATTACAGTCGACATGTTTTCTCTGGCTTGTTTATCAATCCTCGCATTAAAGGTATGTTAAAAGTTCTATCGTTTTAAACTATCATTTTAAAAATCATTTTAAACTGCCATTTAAATATATTGTCTATGTTATAAAATCATTTTGAGTAATGGTTTCCTATATTTTGAATTAACTTATGCTAATGCAGTGTTTTTTAAAACATCAATTTGTAATATCTTGTGGTGTCCAATTCTATAACAAAAATAAAATTAAATAAATATAAATTAAATAATTTTAACCATTTTAAAGCAATAAAACCTAAATAAATATGTCAATTTTACTTTATATGATCAATTAAACTTAATTCAACTATCTGGATTAATGAAAAATTGATACAAATGAATAAAAGCATGCTTATTGAATCGAAAATATTTTTTCTAGTCAAGCATATTGCAACATTATAGCTGGCGGATGTATGGCTCTTGGAATAAGATTTGCTGGAACTGAAAATATGATTGCATTTAAAACTTTATACCATTTTTTGAAGATGTTTATGACTTTGACTCAAAAATCTATGGCTGACTTACTAGGAAGAGCTACAATTGAGAGTTGTTTGAATGTAGTGCTGTTGTCAGCATCTTTAGTGATGGCTGGAACTGGAAATTTAGAGGTATTTTCTAAAACATTTAGTTTTTTATGTATTTGAATAATATAAAGGAATTTTATAATTTCCCTAAATTGCTTTCAGCTTATAAGGGTGTGCAGACATATTCGCGAACGAGTTGGACCAACAAATAGCGTTGTTACGTATGGATCTCATGTTGCAACTCATATGGCCCTAGGATTTCTCGTTTTAGGCGGTGGAGCTTATACACTATCAAATGATCCAACTTCTGTAGCAGCACTGATTATATCATTATTTCCTAAGTTTCCTATACATAGTAATGATAATCGGTAAGTCAAAACATATAACGTTTATAATATACTGCTCATATTATAGTATGAATTTTTAATAAAATCTTTAAAATATCAATACACATAAAAATAATTTACAGATCGATAAATTAAAAAAACATATATTAAAATATTCGAAGAAAAATATTAACAAATGACGTTAGTGAATAGCTCGCTCAAATGAAAGAGACTATATGTGGAATTCGGGTGTATTTAAGTATAGGTTAGAGTTAAGTGGAATGTGAAGAATTTTAGCGAGTTTTAGCAATAAACAAATTGCGACGAACGCGAAAAAGTCGCTGTAAAGAGATACATGTTGCGCGAGAAATAAGGCATTTCATCGATATCTTGGGTTACTGATGAGAAGGTTAGGAGTTACTGGAGACATTTGTACCCTCCAGAGGTTGCCTGAGTCTCTCCACACCTAGATATGAGTGTAGGTCGGATAATTTTGGGAAAGACCTCGTATGTAGCTAAATATTGATTGTAACGGAGTGGTATTCTACAAAAGTGAGAAATTTATTAACGCACAAGCTCCCACGATGCAGATCTAACCGCCGCTCCATTAAATACGTACAGTTATACGTATATTCGCCTTTGCGTTTGATGATTTCGTTTCAGTGTCTTCTTTCCAACCGAGTTGAACTCACCTTAAGTCATTTGACTTGTGATACTTAATCGTTCAGTATGAATGACTTAATACCTAATCCGCCTAATTCTTTAGACGAAATCGGATTAAGACTTAAGCCTTTCCAGATCCATTTAGCTAATAGGAAACGAAATGACGTAAAGGGCGAATAAAATTAACAAAATTTAATTAACAAAAACTACAGTCTTCTATGGGCCGAAAGACTAACGCACGTGAATAGGTTTTACAATTATTTATTATAATTTGGTGAGAGAGAGAGAGAATCCGAAAATTGCCGCGAAATTTAACGCTCAGTGCGAATACAAAAAAAATTACGCTTTCAAAAGACAAAATACTGTCGAAATTATTTTGTCGCCCTAATAAAGGGAGGTGCACCTTCCTTGCAGTGCAATTACGGCGATCAGCCGTTATTGTTGAAGAATAAACGGTACTCCTCAAATTGATCAGCTGCGCTGCCTCTCTCTCAAATCTGCTCCTGTTTGCTGCTGCTATAATGCTGCTGCTTGCCGCTGCTGTACCGCTGCTATACTGCTGCTGCTACTGCTTAATTGCTGCACTCACGCACGTATAAAATAAATCCAGGAAACTTTCAACAAATAACAGCGTAACACAGTGCAAAAACTAAGTTGGCGGTATTCTCGCGAAAGCAGCTGAGGCTTAACTGCCTATTTTCAAAAACTCGCGCCCCTCTCTCTCTCTCTTTCTCTCTCTTAGTCGTTTGAATTAACATCGCGAGTAGACGAATCGCGAACGGATCGATTAATCGAATCGACTACTGTTGCATCACACAACAACTAAATTTTTATTTATCTCTTATTCAATGAAAAGTAATACTTATATTTTATTTGCTATAGTATTCATTTGTTCTACAATTTATTCATAAAGAAATATTGCATCTACACAATTGTTAATTTTACTTATATGTCATAGCGTCAGCCTTCAATGCCTACAATTCGCTGCTATTACTGAATTATTTAAGGGGAGGGTAAGGGAGGCGGTGTGTCGCTCCTAGCAAAGCAGGAAGGAGAAGGTGTAGACTCAATGATTTCACACACTCAACTTCGTTAATTGACCTTTTATTACACTTGCACTTCCCTGAGTGCCGACAAGAATACAAAAACACTTATCACTAATAATACCCAAAACTTACACTAAATGAGATGACCGGCACGTTAGCGCCATGTCATCTCATTAACCGGCTCAAACTAAACTAAGTGACGAAGATACGTTACGCCGGCTCCTGAAAGCCTGGCGCCGCACACAATCCGCGAGACAATGCCGAGGAAAATAGAGAGAGAGAAACGAGAGGAGAGAAAACTAAACCTGACCAGAAAGTGATGGCTGCTTGGCAGGTGGGCTGCAGGTGAGGTGGCTAACGCAAGACGTGGCCCAGTTTTCGTTGTCACGGCTCTCACACTCTCTCTCGGATTCTTCGAATCCTTCCTAGTGCGGCCGATCTCCTTCGCGTGCAACGATCTAGTAGTACGTGCGAGTCGGCTTCTCAAGCCTTTCCCACCACTGTCCTCCTAATCGACGGTACGCGGCACTGCTCAGCGCGACAAGTGCCGCGCGCCGAGCCTCACCGCGCTACATATATTTTCTCTCTCTCTCTCTCTCCTACTCTTGATATTTCCTTCCCATTTCTCTTGCTCGCTGCCTTCTCTCTCTCTCTCTCTCTCTCTCTCTCTCTCTCTCTCTCTAGCTACAATACTGAAAAAAATAAAGGCAGGCATCAGACACGGAAAATAACGTGCGTCCGATGCCAGCCGTGCGACTATGCCTAGGATGGAGAGGGAAGCAAGCACACGGTGTAGGCCATGACCGGTTATAGATTACAACGAAATTTTTACCGTTTACACCGTCACATTTATAAAAAATTTCGTTAAACATGTAAAATCACATAATTCATTTTTAAAATGCTATGCTAATATGCTCGATTTAGGCATTCTTATAAAACATTATGAGTCTTTCTAGTAAGTGGAATGTAAAATCAGATATAGAGTCTGAAAATAAAAAGTATTATGTACAAAATTCAAAATTACCTTTTCCACACTCCGTGCGCAAAGTGCGTTTTTGCACACATTCTGTCAAAAACGTGCTCGCGAAATCGAACTTTGCACACTTTGTCTGGAAAAATATAGTTCGATATATGAGCAAGAAGGTGATTTTGTCCTCATGTGGATATTTCACTGTTGCTTTGCTCGGGTGCAAACATTCACCTGAGAACAAAATCATTTTCCCGCACTTATATCAAAATGTAAAATTTCCGCATTGTAATCTATAAATCGCATTTTCAACGCTTATTTCCAGAACTCATATGGAAAAATATTATTTCTAACTAATGCGAGAAACTTACCTTCGGCTCGCACTGCAAACTTCTCGTTTATAAATAATCTCGTAAATACGAGGGTGGTCCGATAAGTACTTAGCCTCACCGCCCGATGGCGCCACTCTCGCAAAAGAAATATTCTATCACTTAGTACAACCTTTTCGATGGTTACTGTCAAGATTTCAGCCGGATTGGAGTTGTAGTTTATTTTTGAGAGCGTGTGAAAGCAAGTGTGTCCGTTGATATTTGAAAAATGGAAAAAGAGCAGTATCGGTCGGTGATTCGATTCTTGTTTTTGGAAGGGAAATCACGCAGCGAAATCAAAAAGTGCTTGGATGCTGTGTACGGTGACTCTTCTTCTTCGATGACGACCATCAAAAATTGGTTTACGAGTTTCAACGTGGTCGCACCTCGAATTTTGAAGAGCCACGTCCAGGTGCTCCGAAAACGGCTACCACGGAGGATAACGTGACAAAAATTCACGATCTGGTATTGGCAGATCGACGATTGAAGGTGCACGAGATAGCTACGATCGTAGGCATCTCAAAAGACCGCGTGGGTCATGTCCTGCATGAAATTTTGGGCATGAGAAAGCTGTCGGCGCGATGGGTGCCGCGTTTGCTTACTCCGGACAACCGCAACCGTGCAAGCGCAACCGTGAGACAACTTCAGAGCAATGTCTGACGCTATTTAAGCGTTTCGTGACAGTCGACGAAACATGGATCCACTGGTATACACCAGATACCAAGGAACAGTCGAAACAGTGGACTTTACCCGGCGAAAATGCTCCGAAGAAGGCGAAGACTGCCCCATCGGCCGGAAAGGTGATGGCCACCGTTTTCTGGGATTCACAAGGTGTGATCTACATCGACTACCTGGAGAGGGGCAAAACGGTCACAGGGCTGTACTATGCCGAATTATTGGGCCGATTCGACGTCGACTTGCAGAAAAATCGGCCCCATTTGGCGAAGAAAAAAGTGCTCTTCCACCATGACAACGCACCGGCTCACACCTCCGCCGTCGCCATGGCCAAATTGGTCGAATTAGGCTACGAACTGCTGCCCTATCCACCGTATTCTTCAGATTTAGCCCCGTGCGACTTCTTTTTGTTTCCAAACTTGAAAAAGTCACTCGCCGGGCAGAAATTTGAGTCGAATTAGGAGGTAATCGCTGCCACGGAAGCCTACTTTTCAGACCTCGAGGAAACGTATTTTTCAGACGGGTTAAAGAAGCTGGAGCATCGCTGGGCCAAGTGTATCGAACTAAAAGGAGACTATGTTGAAAAATAAAACGCCACTTTTCCAAAATTTTCGTTGTTCTTTTGTAGGCTAAGTACTTATCGGACCATTCTCGTAATCAAGTTCACGAATTTTTACCAAAGTTATTAGCAAAATTCATGTCTAATTTCCCAACTTTGGTATCATTTTATTAACGCTACTTCGTAAACCACATTTTTTTATAAAATTCAGTTAAACAGCTTTTAACTTTTTTTTACTTATGAAAAGTTCTTTTATTTGTGACCTTTTAAGCCTTTCTGAATTGAATGACCATTCTTTTTCTTGACTTTCAACGTCTTAAATTAATATGCATTCGTACTATGAAAAATCTGGTTATTTCGTTCTACATGTTCAGAATCTTTTTGTTCGAATTTCAAGATTGATGTATTTGTTGACTGGACAAAGTTACGATCGATTTTCTTATAAAAACGCCTATTTTTCTATTTGTTATTAAAATACTAATGTTTTTATATTGTAAACGATTCTTCGAATCACCGATAAATCACAGCTTTTTAGTTATTCGAAATATCTTCGTGTGATTGTTTTTGTGAATATGAATATGGCCGCCCCTCAATCTGTTTTGGTTAAAAAAGCCAAACTTGGTACATCGTTTTTTAAGCGCTCATAACTAATGTTACAGGTGTTAAAACATTGTAAAAGCCATATCCTAAAAGTTTAAGAGCTGCTTTTCCCAATGGTGCCCACGAAACTTTTGCAAAATCTAGTTTATTTGCCGCCTTTATGCTTAATATTTTTCGTTATATTCATGAATTTTTATGAGCTTATATAAAACATATCAAAGTAGAATTAGTTCTTAGAATCATATAAAAAAGATCTTTGATTTTTTTTAAAGGATTTCAACATTTTTTGTTGTCGCAATTGGTCCATTTTTGAAAAAATCTGCAAAAATTCTCACATATTCTTTAAACAATTATAATATTTTATTCTTTGATAATTTTACTGTAACGATATAATTTTTTAATGATAAATGTTGATAATCGATCTACTTTGATATTTTTTCCTTGAAAGCAATGCACGTATAAGAAATAATTACGAAAAATAAAATATTCTTATAATTGTTTAAAGAATACATGAAATTTTTTTTGGATATTTTTGAGCAATTTTTTAATTTTGCAAAAATTGTCCAGTAGTAAAAACAAAAAATATTCTTGAAACCCTTTGAAAATACTAGTATATTCTTTATATGATTCTAAGAACTTATGTTATCTTGATACTTTATCCATAAACTCAGTTTATGAGTAAAAAATTTATGACCATAACAGAAAAAATTAAGCATTCGAGACGCTATTTCGGATACTTCCAAATAAAAATTCGTTTCGAAAACATGTATTCGTCAAATTTAAATATTTATTTCACCGAATAATTAGGTTACAACATCTGCACGCTGGGAGCATTTTGAAAACTCTCTTTCATAAAAAAGGATCACGAGCGTATTTTTTGTATTCGCGCCGAGCGTTGGTTTTCGCGGCAAAGTTTGAATTCTCTCTCTCTCTCTCTCTCTCTCTCTCTCTCTCTCTCTCTCTCTCATCGGATTATTATCAATAATTGTAAATCCTATTCGCATGCGTCAGTTTTTCGACCCGTAAAAGACTGTAGTTTTTTTGTTAATTAAACGTTATTAATTTTATTCACCGTTTACGTCATTTCGTTTCCTAATAGTTAATAAATCTATAAAGGCTTAAGTTTTAATCCGATTTCGTCTAGGGGATTAGGCGGATTAAGCATTAGATCATTGACATCTAAGATAGATCGTGTGTCACAAGTCAAGTGACTTAAGGTGATTCAACTCGGTTAGAAAGAATACACTGAAACAAAATCATCAGACGTAAAGGCGAATACACGTATAACTATATACGTGCTTAACGGAGCGGCGGTTAGCTCTGCATCGTGAGAGTTTGTGCGATAATAAATTTCTTATTTTGTCAGATAACCCCCCCCCCCTCGTTACATGGCGCCCAACTGGTATTAAGACCCGTTTCGTGCGAATAGGATTGTGCGTCGAAGGTAATGAACGCATGAGAGAGAGAAAGACGATTGCGCGAGCGCTTAGGAAAATTTAAGCGGGTGGTAGCGGGAGATCATGAGTGGTACGTCCTCTGCGGAGGAAAAAACGAAATCACTTCGATTTTTTTTCTTATAAATTGTTAAGTTTATTGTAAAAAGGGCCGAAAGCGGTAATTATTAGTAAGTGGAAGTGATTTCAGATCGTTTTAGGTAATCAGGTGTTAACCTATTTGTGCCATGGTTTGGTGGATAAAGGGGGGTTGGAAGTATCTGAACAAAGTAAAAGTAGAGAGCACGACTCAAGCGTGCAGTCCAGGAAATATTAGCCAGGCAGATCAAGCAAACAGCAGGCTCCAACCTTAGGTAGCATATTTTATAATATTATTAGATAGTTTGCGGAGACTGCACGCGCTCATAATTTCGCGATTTGTGCCTTATAAAAAGGAGGCATTAAGGGTAGCTGCACTAACTAGTGTATACCCCGCTCATACCTTGGGTGATAGGAAGTGGT
The DNA here is from genome assembly GCF_024137745.1 of Phymastichus coffea. Lineage (NCBI taxonomy): Eukaryota > Metazoa > Arthropoda > Insecta > Hymenoptera > Eulophidae > Phymastichus > Phymastichus coffea. Next base: position 5,307,221 of record NW_026706812.1, on the reverse strand, counting down.
AGTGGTCGATTACTTACAAGGAAACCCCCCCAACCCGACCTCACCGATTTCAATAATCTTTTGATATGTTATAGTTCATCAAAAAATAAGACATACGTATTTTTTTTTATCGGCGGAAAAACACTTTGAGGGGGTGAAAACAACCCTCAAAGTTCACCCCCAAAAATAGATTTTCCAATGTATCTCAGCATCTAATTGATATTTTACGACCAAGAAAATTTCATATCACTTCTCATGTGAAAAGCAAACTATCACATGCAATTCCGACCACAAGGGATGCAACCCTTATTTTTTTTATTTAAAATACTATCTATTTCATGGCTATTTTTATGAAAAAAATTAAAATAACCCGAAAAAAATTGGAAAAAATATTACCCTACATAAAATACAAAAATAAAGTTAATCTAGTCAAGGTTTTTTTTAAAACCACCCCTTATGTTGAAAAACCACCCCCAAAAAATTGTTTCCAATACATTACAGGTGGTGTTGATAATTTACTGTAAAATACGTTGCTCATCACTTATAATGTACAAACACATTTATCTCGTGCAGTTTTGACCACGAGGGTTGCAACCCCTAATTTATGTCATCGAAATTTTTACCTTCTCCATTCCTATTTTTGAAAAAAAGTTCATAATGAGCTTAAAAAATTGGAAAAATTATTATCGTGGATAGAATACGAAAAATATGTACCAATTCAAGATTATATCACCCAACAAGACCCAGAACTGGGACAACGTTTTTCCAAAGTATCTTGTTGCGCCGATTCCGAATCTGTCCGGAAAAATGATCCATCACCCAGTAGCAATTTCTAAAACTCCCCTTATATCCCAATGGCAATTTCCCACACTAACCCGCACTATCAGAATGCTTACAACCCCCCCTAATAACCCCCTAAAAACCTCCAATGAAAATGCCGTTAGCCCCCCACTAATAGCCCGAAGACATAGCTAAGCCCCCTTGCAACCTTATGGCAATACTCGCAACCCACCGAATAACATAATGGCAACGTTATCAACCCTGCTAACTACTGGGGTTATTAGGGGGTTATTAGGGGGAGGGTCTTATTATGGGGGGGAGTTATTAGGAGGTTAATGGGGGGTTGTAAGCAATGCCATTGGGGGATATTAGGAGGGTTATTAGGGGGAGGTTTGTTACCATCGCCATTCGGTGATTAGGAGGGTTGATAGCATTGCCATTGTTTTTGTTGGTTGAGTTTTTCTCCTTTCTTGTGACTAAAATTGTAAACTGCCAAGTAATATATATTTAATTGATTTTTATATGCGTTACTATAATTCATTCAGTTACCAATTAAAAACAATCAAAAAAATTAGGACGGATTTATTGTTCATACTTCTTACAATAATGATATTCTTCATAGAAGTGCTCGAAACATAATGATTTTTTGCACCAACCGCAACGTATAATAGCCACATTTTTGCATCCTTCTATGTCACAATGTGTATTGCAGGAATCTCCAAAACTGTAAGCAACAGGATTGTCAAAATTTTCTGGTTTTTTAGTGAGGTAACCACTCTTGAACCAGGAATATTTAAAAAGATTAGTATATCTTGGTGAAGATAATTGATTGTGGACTAACGACTGAAGTTTAATAATGTTGTTTCTTTTATGTAAATCCAAATCATAATTCATCAAAATTACGGTATCTGAAAATTGGCGGACAAAGTTCTTCCATATGCGAAATCCAAAAACATCAAGTGGCTGAATTTTTCCCGTTGTGCCAGTCGGTATTTTTTTAAAATTTATAATTTTATCACGTGGAGTTACAGTTTCTATGGCACTGTCACAATGACCGCTCCAGGAGTCAAGCAACAGCATCGTATTGGAACCTACATTAGGGAAATATACTTTTTGCAGCCATATTTTAAAGAGATCTAAAATCAAAAATCTTATTTGTAAAATCATTTATAATGACATTAATTGTAATTAGATGGGATTATGTATACCTGTAGTCAACTTTCCAGATTTAGATGCTTCTACGTAAACATTTTCGGGTCTAAATAAAGTGGTTTCAACAATGGGTCCAAACTCACCGCTAGATTCCTTCAAAACTAAAAAGAGTGGTGACAGTAATTCTCCTGTGGCTGATATGAGTGGCTGTATAGTATAACTGTGGGTTGTTGAAGAAACTGACTGTACTAAACACTGTACCTGCTTTTCTCCTTCAACCGCTAGCGTTCTTCCGGAGTGCATTTCCAGTTGGAATCCGCTCTGATCAGAATTAAACACATTATAAATTCCAATTATTCTTATGTCTGCTTTAACATCAGCAATAAAAGTGTTTGCTTTAATCGTTAGTTCTGAATTACTTTCTAGTGTTTTCTTGGTTATAAACTTATTTATTTTCCGGGATACTATTCTATGAGCTTTCTTGAATTTACAAAGCCAGTTATCCGAAGCTTTGAATCTTACATCTTCTGATCCTATAATCTTTTGAGCTTGCAATGCCCATCGACGTATGTCACGATCATGAATGATGTAACCAGCGTCTACTGCTGCTTTAAAATTATCAAAAGTGTACTGACAAATTCTTGCAATTTTTTCTCTATCAGTACCACCTTTGTTGACTGTATGAGCCCAACGTTTCAACTGACTCACAGATGAAACTTTCTTATATTTTTGACGTACACTTTCAACACTTAAATTTTTTTTTTGCCACTTCTCCAGTATTCTACGGCTCTTTGCTTATATTTAAAACTGACATCTTCATTGTCTTTGGTACAATGGTCGGTGGGTGCTTCGAAATCGTCAGGAAAATGGTGTTGAACTTCATCTTCTACTATTTTTGCAGCATGATCTTTGTAATCTTCTTGAAAATTTAATGTATCTTCAACGATCATATCTACTTCATTGAAATCATTCATTGAAATCTATTAAAATGCTTTTAATTCTTTCCGACAATTGAATCTCTTTATAATTTGTCTCACTTTCAGGTATTTGTAGAGTTTGAAAGTAAGCTAATAATAAATTTAAAACGTTCAGAGCGTTAATTTTCATTTTTTAATCTGAAATAAAAAAAAAAATATATATATATATATATCTTATATATCTTCTATTATATTAAACAGAAGGCGCGAAATTCTCCGTGCGTCCGTCCATCCATCCGTCCCCTTTTTTTCCTTATTTTTCCTCTGTATAGGTCTCTCCTGATATCGCTGGGGAATAAGAAATAAACTGAATAACAAATAAACAAATTAGGATAAAAACAAATAAATAAACAAATTGATAAGTAAACAATAATGATAAACAAACTTATAGAAAACATTCATGAAAAAAATTAATTAATAAATTAAAAAGTAAACATATTAATTAATAAACAATAATAATAAACAAATCAATAAGTAAACAATAATTATAAACATCATTAATTAATAAATCCTCATAATCAGTGTAATTTCAATTTTTTTAATAACAAATATTAAAAAGCCGTAAAATTATTTGCATATAAAAAATAATTTTATAGTTATACTTACGTAGCAGGTACTACGAAATACGAATTAACGGAATAGTATCTTATTATTATTTGTACTTCTAATCTTATATTCTTATTACTATTTATTATGCTGTTAGTTCAATAGTCGATACAATACGTCCAACAACAAGAAAGTTGTGTTGGCTACTGATGAAGAATTACTTACTCATATTTATCAATCATGAAAATAACAGACAATCGTCAGAGACGCTGATAGTAGGACGTAAATAAAATTCTGATAATACTATCATTCATATACCAAAATTTTTGCGCATCCGAGAAACTATACTTATCTTCTAGGTACACTTATAATATTATATTATTCTTGACTTGTTTTTTTATATAATAAAAGTTATTTATTTATTGATAGAATTAATAAACGATAGAACGTAAAAAATTTAAAAGAGAGCAACAAAATAGCTATGGAATCATAGCTTATTTGATTTAGAAGAGATTGCAACGATATGTCAGAAACTTTTTTTAGGATGGTTTTTCAACATTGAGGGTGGTTTTGAAAATAAGTTTGAACAGGTAAATTTTTTATTCTTATTCTATCCACGGTAATATTTTTTCCAATTTTTTTAAGCTCATTATGAACTTTTTTTCAAAAATAGGAATAAAGAAGGTACAAATTTCGATGACAGAAATTAGGGGTTGCAACCCTTGTGGTTGAAACTGCACGAGATAGTTGTGTTTGTACATTATAAATGATACGCAACGTATTTTACAGTAAATTATCAACACCACCTGTAATGTATTGGAAACAATTTTTTGGGGGTGGGTTTTCAACATAAGGGGTGGTTTTAAAAATAAAAGGTAAATTTTTTTTCTTATTCTATCCACGGTAATATTTTTACTAATTTTTTCAAGCTCATTATGAACTTTTTTTCAAAAATAGGTACAAAGAAGGTAAAAATTTCGATGACAGAAATTAGGGGTTGCAACCCTTGTGGTCGAAACTGCACGAGATAGTTGTTTTTGTACAGTATAAATGATACTTAACAAATTTTACACTAAATTATCAACACCACCTGTAATGTATTGAAAACAATTTTTTAGGGGTGGTTTTTCAACTTTAAGGGGGTAGTTTGAAAAAAAGCTTGACTAGATTAACTTTATTTTTGTATTTTATGTAGGGTAATATTTTTTCCAATTTTTTTCGGGTTATTTTAATTTTTTTCATAAAAATAGCCATGAAATAGATAGTATTTTAAATAAAAAAAATAAGGGTTGCATCTCTTGTGGTCGAAATTGCATGTGCTATATTGCTTTTCACATGAGAAGTGATATGAAATGTGTTTGGTCGTAAAATATCAATTAGATGCTGAGATACATTGGAAAATCTATTTTTGGGGGTGAACTTTGAGGGTTGTTTTCACCCCCTCAAAGTGTTTTTCCGCCGATAAAAAAAAATACATATGTCTTATTTTTTGATGAACTATAACATATTAAAAGATTATTGAAATCGGTGAGATCGGGTTGGGGGGGTTTCCTTGTTAGTGGTAGTGGTCGAAATGTTTACTTGTTATTGAAGTTTGATATAATAGAATTTTATCATTGAAGTTACACAGTCCACCATTTCTAATACGTGAGCGTTTCGTGAGTTATTCAATTTATTATACCAATTATTTTAAATTAAACATTCACTTTCTCAGAATTTTTGAATCTATTGCTTTTTCCAAATGACCATTCTATTCAAGATATTATTTTAGATGGTAACCTATGTAAATACGTACGTGGTACCTCTACTTTTTTCAATGATATAGGAATAAAATACGTTTTGTTACTTGAAATAAATAATGTTTTTTCTCTTTAGCTTTCTAATCCATATTTATCATTTTAGTTATTTCATTTATTTATTTTTTTTAATTTCTATTTCCCCTTTGATCTTCTAATGAGTGTGAACCTAAACAGATGGTATTATATATATTATATATATTATACATCCGCCGCTACCACTAGCCATGGTCGTTCGACTACACGTTTGCTCATCAATCCCATCGGTAGCTTCTGTTCAATTTTGTACTTCTGCCATTCTTCATACGATCGTACAAACTCTGTGATATTGTGATACATCACATGCCACGAACACTCCCTCGCAACCCTATCATACGTTTTGTCCCTACCAAAATGTCCTGCAGATGGCTCGCAGTGCGCGTCTCGTATCACCCGAGTCCTATGTTCTAACGATACGACTAACAAGGGAACCAGCCCAACACGACCTCACCGATTTTAATGGTTTTGGGACATGTTGTAGTACTTGAAAAAAAATTAGATATGTGTTTTTTTTTATCGCCCCGTAAGGGCTTTTAAGAGGTGAAATCCACCCTGAAAATCAACCCCTAAAATCAGTTTTTTTTAATATTTCTCAGCATCAAATGAATATTTGTCAGCAAACTCAACGTTAAAAAATTTCTTATAAAAAGGCGCTTTTAAGGACATAACATTTATACCGAAGGGTTGCAACCCTCTTTTTAATAGGGGTAAATACACTATCTTTTGTACTGTTTTACGACATGTAATATAGTAAATCAGCACGAGTGATTTAAAAATCGCACTGATAATGAGGAAATACCAAAATTAAATTGACGTATTTCCGGATTTACGTCAAATGTGCACGTTTGCTCATGTCCACTTTCAACGCTGTATAGAAGAATCAAATGGAGCAAAAATGATCATGTAAACCATGATTTCTGATAGATTTTTCAATGAGCTTTCAGAATATGGGGTGAAAATTCTGAAAAAAGCTTTTTTGAGCCTCATTTTTAAAATTGTAGGGAAAAAAAGTGAAAATTTTCAGATTTTTTTTTGAAAAACCAAAATTTTGACAGAATCTTTTGAGCTAGATGTCTAAAATCTTCAGAAATCGTGCAAAAATTATTTTTCCTTCAAAATCGTATCTCTAAGAACATCAGAAATCAACTTCGCAAATCCAAAATGGCGTCCGAAAGTCAGAAAATATAATAAATTATTAACTAATGTTTTACTCAAAAAGAAATCGCTTTATGAAAAAGTTTCACTGAACAAAAAGTGTTTAGAATCATTTAAAGAATACGCGAAAAATTTTTCCAGGACGTTCTGGAAAATGTTCTAATTTTTCCGGAAAATGGCCAGAATCAAAAAATCGAAAGTGGCCCAAAACATCTTGGGAAAATTCACACGTATTCTCCGAGTGATTTTAAGTACTTTTTATTGTATGAAACTTTTTCGTCAAACCAATCATTTTTTAATAAAAAAATATCTAATTAATACCGTGCCCTGTTACGCATTGGCAAACGTTTGCATAAACGCATAAATACATAATATCTTTCCATCAAAAATTATATATTTTTAATTGCACTACAAATCCATACTCATTGATAAATCCATAATTGAAATTCCTCACATTTCATTCTCATTATTATAACTTGTCAATTTTTTTTGTTTTCGAATGACAAATTCAGGGTGGTAGTTTCTCTCTGTTACTTCAATGTTTTTATTCCAGTCTTGATATAGAATAAATATACCTAGAATAAGTCATCGTTCCTGAAAGTCGAAGGAGTGTTACGGTGGACTCGCTGAAACTACTGAAAAGAATCAGTTCAATGAAGCTATTTATCTTCCTAATCCTGAAAATTCGGGCGAGTCCGATACCTATGATGATGATGATGAGGATGGTGATAGTGATATAGTATCATCGGAAGATGAGAGTTCTAACAATAGCGACATCGATTGCAATTTTTCGTCTCCCAAAATATCATATGCAAAAATTTTTGATCAATACGATTCGTCCCACAAATAATTGCAAGACAATCACCATTATAATTGGGTTGATGGAGAAAAGCAGTATCCAGACGATGTAACTAATAAAAACTTATTATCTGAGAAGGATAAAAAAATTATTTTATCTAGCACGCCGACTGAACTATTTGAATATTTCTTTTCTGCTGATTTGAAGAAAGTCATCATAGAATGTACCGAATCTAATGGTTATCAACTTACTCGCGATCGATTTGATGTGTTTCCAGGTATTTTGTTATTTTCTTCTTATAATACGAGGCATTCTCAAAGAGACTATTGATCTACTAATCGTCTCTTACCCGCTGATCCGGTTGTATTTGCAATGGGAAGAACTGAGTTTGAGGAAATAAAATCTAACTTGAAGTATTCTAAGCCAGAAGAGGAAGATAAGGAGGATAGGATCTAGAGAATTCGGAAAATAGTTGATATTTTCAATAAAAACATCAAGAGATTCAATTTTTTCTCGACTGCACTGTCCATAGATGAAATGATAGCTAAATACTATGGTAGATGCGTTCTCAGACAGTTCATCAAAGGGAATGCGATACGATTTGGTATCAAATTATGGACTTCATGTTCCAACAGTAGTTTTTTATTTCACTTCGAGATTTATTGTGGAAAGAATGCACAGGATAATCTACTACCAAATATTGCTCTTGGTTCACGTGTCGTTTTACAAATGTTACAGCATCTATTACCCCACTGCACTTCAAGGAAACTAAATGAATACCATTGTTATTTTGACAATTTATTTTGTTGTCCAGATCTATTACTTCATTTGAAAAAAATTGGTATTCGAGCCACTGGCACAGTAAGAAGTAATAGAATAAAAGCGACAAATGATATCAATAAGAAAGCAAAACGGGGCACCTGGTTAGCAAAACACGATAACTTAAGTGGGTTAAATTTCATTACTGTAATGGATTCCAAGCCTGTATCTATCCTTTCGACGGTTTCAGGAGTCACTCCAATGTCTAATGTGAGCCGTTATGATAAAGAATCGAGAAGTAAAATAACAATACCATTTCCAAATGCTTTTTGCATTTATAAGTTCATGGGAGGTGTTGATTTGCATGATCAACATGCAAATCAAGTGCGGCCAAGCATACATTCGAAGAAATGGACATGGATAATCATGATAAGATTGGTTCAAGCTGCGGTTACAAATGCCACTGTTTTATGTAATGAAGCACTTCCAAACACAGAAAAGAAAGAAGGAACGAAATAATTTGTTTTGAGCATTAGTGAAAATTATTTGAGTAAAGGTTCTTACACAGTTATTGGAAAACGTGAAATTCAATCCGCAGATACTCAACATTCTTGTCAAATCGAAAATTACGCAACGAGAACACGACGATTATGTAAAAAATGCAATTTACACGTGTGCAAAAACTGTTCAGGAATCCCGTGTAAAAGAAAGAAAAAGTGAGAGAATTCACTCTATCCGGAATATGAGTTGGTGGAGGAGTAAGGACAAACTATCGGGCGGTTTGGAGTTATAAACTACAGGAGAAATGACGAGCTCTTGGGTCCGCATCCGTTGGTTTATGATAGAAGCAGATTTATATTTCACCATTTTTTTGTAATAAGCATGCTATGTCACTTTTTATGTGGCCTTTGTAGGTATTCAAAAATATATTTGTCTAAAAAGACAGACAACATAGGTATCTTGCTTATAGCCTACATTTTTAGTTGTTTCAACAAGAGTAAAACTTGTTGCTCTTTTTTTATTCGAAAATGATTGGCTTGACGAAAAAGTTTCATACAACATAAAGTGCTTAAAATCACTCGGAGAATACGTGTGAATTTTCCCAAGATGTTTTGGGCCACTTTTGATTTTTTGATTCTGGCCATTTTTCGGAAAAGTTAGAAAAATTTCCAGAACGTCCTGGATAAATTTACACGTATTCTTTAAATGATTCTAAACACTTTTGTTCAGCGAAACTTTTTCATAATGCGATTTCTTTTTGAGTAAAACATTAGTTAATAATTTATTATATTTTCTGACTTTCGGACGCCATTTTGGATTTGTGAAGTTGATTTTTGATGTTCTTAGAGATACGATTTTAAGGGAAAAATAGTTTGTGCACGATTTCTGAAGATTTTAGACATCTAGCTCAAAGGATTCTCTGTCAAAATTTTGTTTTTTCAAAAAAAAATCTGAAAATTTTCACATTTTTTGCCTACAATTGCAAAAATGAGGCTCAAAAAAGCTTTCTTCAGAATTTTCACCCCATATTCTGAAAGCTCATTGAAAAATCTATCAGAAATCATGATTTGCATGATCATTTTTGCTCGATTTGATTCTTCTATACAGCGTTGAAAGTGGACATGAGCAAACGTGTACATTTGACGTTAATGGGTTAATCTACCTAACCCTGGGATAAACAAGTTTAGTCGTTTGTTATTTCTTGAAATAATTTAATCCTATGCATGAGCGATCTACCTCAACTAACCAACCTGCCTCTAATGCACCAAACCCCCCATAAACCACCCTTACCGAACCACATGCAGGCTAACCCACCTAATCCTGGGAAAAGCAACTTTAGTCGTTTGTTATTTCTTGAAATAATTGAATTTTACACCATAAGCGAGTTATCCCAGCTGTATAAAATACCTCTTATCCATCTACCCCTAACCTATCTAACCCCCACCCTTATAAACCACCCTTACCGAACCACATGCGGGCTAACCTTATATAAATAGCGAAAAATAAATATATTTCTTGAATAACATTCATGTTGCATAACAATATGTCTCAAGTATTACAAATTTTATGTGATCATTATTATTTTCTTTTCATTATAAATACAAAAAAGATAAAAATAATTAATAACAGCTTATAAATTGTGACGGTAAACGTCAAATTAGCGCTAATTGCCTAACCTAGTAGCTGCCTGCGGGGGCAGCACTTGCCGGGAGACGAAAAATGTAACGACGGAATTCGGTACCCGAGAAGACGGAACGCGCGCGATTGAAAATGAACCAGTGAGGGACTAACCATCATCACGCTCGCCCGTAATTACGACGCCAGTTACCGATACGCGAGCCACCAGATCGAATTCTACAATAGAATTGTCCGAACCAGAACCGAATATCAGCGACCACTGTCACCGAGTCGTCTGGAGTGCTGACCTGAGCCAGCTGAAGGTCATCGTATACCTGCGACATCAAAGGAGTGTGTGTGTGAGGTTTCGCCATCGAGGGTGAAACCACGTGCGCGCGAATTCGCGATCCGCGACAAAAGAACAGACAGACATTCCCGCAGTGCAAATTGTTCCTTTTGTCTTCATGCGTCTGCAGAATAAAGGTAAGCTGGCCAGCTTAATCTCGCGATAGTGATTGCATGCGTAATAATTAATTTTCCGTTCTCGAAGCGTGCATGTAATAGCTCTACGGACAACGGGCAGCGAGCGTCCCGACACTGCATGTTGTTGTCGAGCGAGCGCCGATGTAAACATAAACACGCGAGCCGACTCTAATGTAGCATTTAAAAGATAATAAAGAGTTTTCGTACACGATATTAACAAGTACTTTCGGAGCGTTCTCTTTGTATTCGTAGTTAGTTGGTTGACTGACACCTGTTTCCCCTTGCTCTCCGACTTCCCCGTTTGATATAGGTGATTACGAACGTATTTATGCGATCGCCTCAATAAAATTAATTAAACGGTAAGCAACCCCGTTACAAAATATAAGATTTAAGACTAAAATAAACTATAAATAGTTATTAACTATTTTGTTTTTTCGAAATTAATATCAACAGTTATAGTATCAGTTTTTTTTTTTAAATATTATTTGCATTGTAGTACATATAGCTGTGTATAAAAGAGTAATAATATTAGCTATTATTTTTTAAACGTAAAGTTAATTCGTAATAAAGAAAAATAACAAGTAATAACAGTTAAAAATTATTAATTTCTAAAGTGGAAGTTGAATATAGTTATTATTTCTTTTTTAATCATTTACAGTTTGTCAATGAGAAAAGAAATTACAACAAATAATTGATTATATTAATAGTTATAAATAGTTATTATAGTCTCAATTCCTATACTTATAAACTGTTTACTTTTTTCAATTTTCACTTGTGGTTTAGTTTACTTTTTGTTGGTACTTTGTCTGTACACTTTATCTTATTTATAATTTTGTCTTATCAATGGCTCGAAGAAGATAAGTTATATCAAATCTACTCCCCTTACGATAATAAGACATCCGATACATATTTCATTATTCATAGTAGTTGCAGAAAAGTGAAGTATTTAAAAAGTTAAAGTTTTTTCATAGTGCTGGATTTGTAAATAAACTTATTTCTATATTTACATACAAATTTCCCGAACACGAAAATATAGTACGAGGTCTGTTCGGAAAGTATCGGGCCTACCTTTATATTTTTGTGCTAGCGTTATTCTTTATCATCTGGTGGGTGGCATCCTTCAAAGTAATCTCCACTTGATTGAATAACACGGTTCTATCGATGTTTTCACTTTTCAAAACAGAGTTCTGGAACTCACTTTTAGGGATAGCCTTAAGTACACTCGTCGCATTGTTTTCAACCGTTGTTTTGTCATCGAATCGGTGTCCTTTGAGTGGTTTTTTTAGTTTTGGAAACAGCCAAAAGTCACAAGGGGCTATGTCGGGTCTGTATGGAGGTTATCGTAGCAATGTGATATTGTGTTTGCTCAAAAACTGCTGCACAAGATTGGATGAATGCTCTGGTGCATTATCACGATGGAGAAGCCAGTCACCACTTTTCCAAGAGTTCGGCCGTTTTCTTCTTACTGCATCACGCAAACGTTTAAAAATTTGAACGTAGTATTCTTTATTGATTGTCTGACCTGTTGGTGCATGTTCGTGATGTACAACACCTTGACAATCGAAAAAAACAATCAACATTGACTTAACATTGCTCCGACTTTGACGTGGTTTTTTTGGTCTTGGCCATTCAGAATGCTTCCACTGTGAAGATTGTTGTTTTGTTTCAGGATCATAACCATAAACCCATGATTCATCACCTGTAATAACTTTTCTGAGCATATTATCATCATTATTGATCATTTCTAGATTGTCCAAAGCGATTTCTAAGCGTATGTTCTTCTGCTCTGCTGTGAGCAATTTTGGGATGAATTTCACACACACGCGTTTCATTCTTAAATTTTCGGTTAAAATTTCTGAAATGATAATTTTTCGTTTCCCAAGGTCTTTTTCCAGTTCTCGCACGGTCATACGACGATCTTGTTCGATTGTAAGTCGCACCCGCTCAATATTATCTGCGGTTTTTGTCATCGAAGGTCGGCCGGAACGAGAATCACTATCGACAGAAGTGCGACCATCCTTGAACCGTTTATACCATCCTTTTATTCGTGTTTTGCTCATACACTCGCTTCCGAAGGCCTTTTGCATCATTTTAATAGTTTCCGAACTCGTTTTTCCGAGTTTTAAAGCAAAATTTGATGCAAATTCGTTGATCTTGTTTTTCAGTCATTTTTGACAATATCAAAATCCGACGAACGTGAAAAAGGTACTGTAAACACGCTGCGCAACTATACGTCCGGCAGATGTCAGTAAGAAACCAATAGATTCGCGAGGCTTTACTGTTGACTTTTCTGTCTGGTAGAGGTCGCTCGAACACTATGGCGCGAAGATATAAACGTAGGCCCGATACTTTCCGGACAGACTTCGTACATAACAAGAAGAAAAGTTTTTGTCTACTACGTAAGTATTTATGTCACTTATTATATATAATTTTATTCAAATATTTTGATTTGTAAACATGTGAAATATAACTGCTAAAAACGTATGATCGAATTCTATCTATAGACGAAGTTTTCTTTTGTCTTTTGTAAAATTATTCAACTGCAAAAAAGAGTATTTATATCTTGATTTTGTTTTAGATTAAAACATGAAGATCAATCCTTTGAACATAGTCAATTTATTATTAGCATATTTTCAAAGCTTACAAATACCAAATAGCGAGATTAATTTGAAAGAAATTAAATTGTCAGAAAAGTTGAAAGAAATATTTAGATGCCGTATATGAGTTTAATGATATTGATATGATTGTTGAAGAGACGTTAGATTTTCATGAAGATTATAAAGACACTGATGCTAAAATAATCGAAGATGAAGTTCAACATCACTTTCCTGATCCTCATTTTGCACCAACAAATCAGTGCACAAATGATGATGAAGAAATTACATTTGATTATAAACAAAGAGCCGTAGAATTTTGGAGGATCTGAAAAAACAAAAACTTAAAACTGGATACTGTACAACATAGATTCAAAAAAGTTTCATCTATAAGTCAACTTATACGTTGGGCGAAGACAATTAATAAAAATGGAACTTACCGAGAAAAAATTGCGCAAATTTGCCAATACACGTTTGATAATTTAAAAGCCGCAATTGCAGCTGGTATGATAGTGCATGATGCTTTTGTAGCTGATGTTAAATCATGTATACCAGAAATCGGCATTGCAGACTTTTATAATTCAGATCAGAGTGGTTTCCAGTTAGAAATGCACTCGGGAAGAACATTAGCAGTTGAAGGAGAAAAGCAGGTGCAATGTCTAGCGTAGGATTAAATTATTTCAGGAAAAAACAAACGACTTAACTCGTGTTTCCCACGATTAAGACGTTTAACCTGCTTGTGTTTCAGTAAGGGTGGTTTATAAGGGTGGGGGTTAGATAGGTTAGGAGTTGGTGGATAAGAGGTACACTGCCCATCAATCACTTTTGCCATGCTTACCTCAAAATTAGGCAAACTTGAAAGTTTTGTATCTCGGTCGGAAATCATCGTATCACAAAAAACCGCAGGGCATTTTAAAGGTAATTGCAAAAGCTTCCATTTAAGACGTGCAGAGACTTCAAATGAAAATATGTGTTTTTTACAGTAAAAAACTGATTTAAAAAATTTCAATTTTTTTAACCTCGACTTAAATCAATGCCAATTTAGAACCAGGCGGTGGAGGGCAAATCGACCTGAGGGGCTCGGAGAGTAATGTCTTTGCCTTTAAAATGAACTTCCGCGGGGTTCTATCCGATGTTTTTTAACCAAGTTACGGCGTTTTTTGTAAAAAGCAACCGTTTTCCAATTCTCAATTACTTCGACTTGCGTACGTTTTGGAAAAAAAATCCCAAAGAGAAAAAAGTTTCATTTTATATCCAATGTAACAGGCTGCCGTTTAACCTGTTAAACCTGTTTGTTATTTCGGTCAACGACGCCTTGTTATCTACGTGCCGTAAGCACGTTCACCTACCCTGTCCGGGAGTGCGCCTGCGCAGAGTCTCCTCGCCAATCCGAGTTGGGTTCCCCAACTCGCCACTTGGCGGCGCTGACGCTCTTGCTTAGCAGCGCTCCTGCGACCGCTGCTGGAAACTTGGTTTGAGATTCGATTCTACCGATATCCGCGCGATCCGTGCTACGCTACCGGCTTATTCGAATCGAATGTAAACAAACGCGACCTCCGGACAAAGGAAAGACAAAACGATGACTCGATTTAGTAATAACTATTGATCGCTTTATTCAGATTAACCAAGTACATGGGGGATATGCCGAGAGACTTGCGCACGCAAATACAGTTGACAAGGTAAACGGATGGAGAGAGAGAGAGAAAACCGCGATCGACGCGAACTAACCGCTCGCACGCTATAAATAATTTCTTCGCGCACGCTGCGCGGGATCGCACGCTAACAACAATAAAGGGAAGGTGCACCTACCGCGAGACCGATGAGGATACGGAGGCCAACCGTATCCGATGCACAAGCCGCTGAGTAACTGCTCCGCCATTCGCTGCACTGCCGCAGTTATTGCTGTTGTTGTTTGTGTTGCTGCTGTTATTGCTGTTGCTGTTGGTGTTGCTGCTATAGGCGATTCCAACTGCGGTTACGGCCGTGCACGTTCACCAGTGCACGCACCACTCGCTCACTTATCGCCAATTGTTTGCTGCACCCTCTGCTCTCGCTCGCAACACAACGAACACAATGTCTGCACCACTCGGGAAAACTTCCTTTCTCGCGCGACTGCCAAAACGCGTTGACGGCTCGAAAAGGTTAGCTCGACGTAGACAGACTGAGTGACACAGTCATACTGGCTACTGAACTCTCCCCTCCCGGTCATTGCCCCTACGCGCCCTCTCTCTCTCTCGAACCGATCGCGGCTATTCCGCTCAGCCGCTTGTTAACCCACGCGAGTCGAACGATTTTCGGTAATCGTTGCACCAAGAATACGAAAATAAAGTCAAAATAAAGAAATAGAGAAAAAATTTTTTTCCGTTTTTTAGCGCATTAAAAAAATAAAGGAATTTAACTTTTTTTTTACTCTTAGTTTTCAAATGTCTAGGGACGTAGTAAATCACAAAATAACTAAAACTATGCGTAAAAAAAAAGTTAAATTCCTTTATTTTTTTAATGCGCTAAAAAACCGAAAAAAAATTTTTTTCTCTATTTCTTTATTTTGACTTTATTTTCGTATTTTGGACACAAAATGAAACTTTTTTCTCTTTGGCATTTTTTTCCAAAACGTACGCAATTCGAAGTAATTGAGGATTGTGAAAAAAGGTTGCTTTGAAATTTTTTTAATCAGTTTTTTTACTGTAAAAAACACATATTTTCATTTTTAAGTCTCTGCACGTCTTAAATGGAAGCTTTTGCAATTACCTTTAAAATGTCCTGCGGTTTTTTGTGATACGATGATTTCCGACCGAGATACAAAACTTTCAAGTTTGCCTAATTTTGAGGTAAGCATGGCAAAAGTGATTGACGGGCAGTGTATGTTATACAGCTGGGATGACTCGCTTATGGTGTAAAATTCAATTATTTCAAGAAATAACAAACGACTAAAGTAAATAAATAAATAAATAAATAAATAAAACTAAATAAATCCGGAAATACGTCAATTTAATTTTGGTATTTTCTCATTATCAGTGCGATTTTTAAATCACTCGAGCTGATTTACTATATTACATGTCGTAAAGCAGTACAAAAAATAGTGTATTTACCCCTATTAAAAAGAGGGTTGCAACCCTTCGGTATAAATGTTATGTCCTTAAAAGCGCCTTTTTATAAGAAATTTTTTAACGTTGAGTTTACTGAAAAATATTCATTTGATGCTGAGAAATGTTAAAAAAACTGATTTTAGGGGTTGATTTTCATGGTGGATTTCACCCCTTAAAAGCCCTTATGGGCCGATAAAAAAGAACACGTATCTAATTTTTTTTCAAGTACTACAACATATCCCAAAATCATTCAAATCGGTGAGGTCGGGTTGGTGTGGTTCCCTTGTAAGCGCCTACATTATTCGTGGTTTGTAACCGGATCCAGTAATCTATCAGACGAGAATCTATACAGCATTCCGTCCTTCACTCGCCAATTCCGAAATTTAGTCGGTCTTGCAAGTTCATCTTTAATGCGCTGTAAGTAGTTAGGATCCGATACCTCTTCGCCGTCTTAATACGCGCGCGATAACGCGTCCGGCGTATGATGCAGGCGACCTTTCCTATGTATAATTTCAAAATCATATCGCTGAAGCTCAAGAATCCATCTCGTGAGTCGACCTGCGGGCTCTTTCTTATTCCGCAGCCACGTGAGCGCTGTGTGATCCATAACCACAACGAAATGAGTCCCCTCAACTTACATGCGGAACTTCTTAATGCTCATTATCACTGTTGCGCAATCCAGTTCTGATACCGAGTAATTTCGCTCGTGCGTATTGAGCATCTTGCTCGCGTAACAGATCGGGTGCTCGAAACTTTTGCGAACGAATGCTTTGACCTGCTTCGGTCCCCAATGCCAGCGCTCGCTTTTGCGCGTGAGCTTCGTTAGCAGCACCTTCATTCCGCTCTCGTGCTCAATAAATCACGCATACCGTCCACACATGCCGAGGAAGCGTCGCAATTGTTTGATATTTTGGGCTGAGGAAACTTGACCACAGGCTGGATCCGGTCTGCGTTGGTATCCCAAAAATGTCACCTCCGAGCATCCGAATTCGCATTTCCCTATATGTACTTCGAGTCCCGCATTAACCAATTTTTCCAATGTCCGCTCAAGCCACACCAGATGGTCGCTAAAAGTCTCCGTTACGACTATAATTTCATCGAGATATTTTAACACGAACGGCTCAAATTCCGGACCAAAAAGCACATCCATCAAACGCATGAATGTTGCCGGCGCGTTGATCAACCCAAAAATCATATAATTGCATTCAAACAGGCCCATCCCTGGAACCGCGAACGTCTTATACTTCTTACTTTCCTCGCTCAACGGTACCTGTAAATATGCATTTTTCAATTCGATCTTCGAGATGAACCGCGCTCCAGGCAGATGATCAAGAATCGCGTCAATACTCGGTATCGGGGATGCATCGGCTTTTGTCGCCTTATTTACCGGTCTCAGATCAATACACATTCGATTTGTGCCGTCCTGCTTCTTCACGATCACTGGCGCACTGCTCCAATCACTTGTCGACTTACGAATCAACCCGGATTCCAACCATCTCTTCGTTTCGCTGCGCATGAAATCCATCATTTGCGGCGAATATCGCCTCAGAGGAGTATTCACTGGCCGCGAACCCTTCACATCTATTTCATGCCGAATCAAATGCGTGCATGCCGGTGATTTCTCGGGCATTACCCGTCGCATCAATTGATTAATCAATTCGCGCTGCCAAGGTCGCAGTTCGAAAAGTCCAGCGACCTAGGCTCTGAGGCGAGCTCGCGTGAATCCCGAGTCGCTCGGAAATTCCACTTTCTCGCATTTTAACTTCGCAAACGAGTGCTAAGGGCCGTTCCTTATGTGCTAATGTCCTTCCGCATGCTCTGTGCCGATGCCAAACACTTCGATAATATCTATCCCGACTATCATATCATACTACATCAGCGCATCCACGATTTGCGTTATTACTTCGCGCACTACTCCATCAATTTCAACTTTAAGGCGAAGTCTTCCCACGATTTTCGTTTTCGCTTCAGCAAAACCGAACAACGCCACATAATATGGATCAATGTGGTCCACAAACTCTCGGCGTACGCACGACCCTACAATGTTCAACATCGCTCCCGAATCGTAAAGTACACTGTACGATCTCCCTGCGATATGCACTACCAAAAGCGCGCGGTTCTCTACTGCATCCGCCTTCGGTTCGCCTATGCGCACGGGTACACATAGACGTGAGACTTTCTTACCATCTCTAGTATGTACGTTTCTCACCGATTCCTCACGCATCAGCTCACTCTCCAAGTCGCTTATCGCTCCCAGCAAAGACGCTCTAACCGTAACCTTGCCGCTCAGCACCATGAATTCGCTCGACGAGGTGACAGATTGCGACGACGTCTCGTCTACGCCAGCAGAGTCGTCTATCTCTTGTCTCATGTCGCGCTGCCCCTGTCTCGCGGTCTGAGCTTGCTCTGGAGCCTGTAGTGCACGCGCCGCACTTTCCCCCCGAGCTGCTCAAAGACCGCATAATCTCCACGGTTTCACCCGGGTCTCTAATACTCCTGTCCGGTACTGGCGCTCCCGTCGAATTCTCCCCAATCGACCCACGCCCGTTCGCCGAACACCCTTGGATATTCCCCCGGTTTGTTTTTAGCGTTTGCGCGGCCTGTCCCTCATTCTCCGCTCCGAGTCGGCCTCATGCAACCTCAGCCATTGCTCATTGAATTCAATCCAGTCGAATTTCTTCCTCAAATTCTCCGTTTCGCGTCCCGTATGCTCACGATATTCTGGAGCACTTGGCCGCGCATCGCTCGCACTTGTGCCTTCAAGCTACTCTACTCGTCGCATTTCAATCAGTCTGCGGTGCTCCACGAGTCCACTCTCATACAGTCTATTGAACGCGAGCTCACCGGGATAAAGTGCCCTGCCATGCGACGCTACGCGGAGCCCGTCGGGCGCCCGGAACCCGCGTTGGAGTTTCCCATCGCTCTGATCCATCCTCGGCATTCTGGACATATTTCCAGGATTCCACTTTCCGCACTGCAACTCTGGCATTTTTGCAAAGCCCGCGCTTCTAGCGTACACTTGTTCGCATAGTGGCCAAGTTGCTTGCATTTATAGCAGCGAACTGGGCTCTTACCTTCGCCGCGCCTCGCAGCTTGGTTAGCACCCTCGCGACCGTTTGCGTTAGCGGCTGTTGGCGTGCCCGCACTTCCCTACGGAATCTGCGCGTCCTGCGAGCTCGCGCACTCAGTTTTACGGTACCCGCACCCCCCGCATTTATAGCATACGCCCTGGCCTAATTTTATAGAATGCAGCGCGGCCAATCGCGTAACTCGCTGCTGGAACCGTGCCTCCCGATGACGCCCCGCTTTGAGTCTGCAATAACTGCGACAACGCAGCCACTACATCCCTCGGCAACATCTCCGGTGAACTCACCGAGTCTTATTGCGATGAACTTTCTTTGCTCAGGTTTCGGTTGTCACTTTCAGACTTCGCCGCTAGCTTCATCGTCTTGCCGCGCTGGCCTTTCCCACTCGCAGACTGGACAGACGCGACAGACTTCCTTACCGCAAAGTTCGCATTTCTGGTCCCCGGTTTC
Organism: Phymastichus coffea; assembly: GCF_024137745.1. Taxonomy (NCBI): domain Eukaryota; kingdom Metazoa; phylum Arthropoda; class Insecta; order Hymenoptera; family Eulophidae; genus Phymastichus; species Phymastichus coffea. The sequence continues at coordinate 5,287,422 of NW_026706812.1, read as the reverse complement.
GCGGTTTCGTTCGCCGCGCCTCCTCGGTACGCAACCTCCGGCATCAACGATTCTTGCGGCGTTGGTCGATACAAATCATTGAACAGTTCGAGGTGTCGTCGCTCCGAGAGTCTCAGCTCCAACCTACACGCGATATAAAGGAAAGCCGTAAGGTACTGGCCCAACGGCTCGCCCTCGCCTTGTGTACAGCCGCGCAGAGCGTCGTAGATATACTCGCGCGAGCGTCACGGGCAAAACTGTCGTCGGAACTCATTCTCAAATTCGCGCAGCGTTCTCCAACTCGGACGCTTTATTTTCCACCACAGCATCATTTCCAAACTTGTAAATGCGATCATTAACGCCGTCAACATCTCAAAACCTATAAAACGATGACCTAGCGTCGCAAAACCTATAAAACGATGGCACCTCGTGTAGTCGCTTGAGAAATTACTCCGCCGTCAGCCTGCCCTTCCTTGTAAATACTATGGGCACCGGCAATGCTTCTCGCACTGGCCAAATTAGACTGACCGCACGCGGCCATATTGACGGTCCCTGCCCATGAAAGCTGGTCGGCCGCTGCCCTATGCGCATCTGCACTGCCTCTGTTTTTCCGTCGGCAAGGCTCTCCGGTCGCGCGAGGCCCATCGACGTCAACCAGTTCAGCGCTAATCTTACATTTGTTCTCAGCGGCTCCTCATTCGTGATCCTACCGTCGGTTACGCGAATACGCATTTCCGACGGCTCCGCGTTGCCGCGTTGTGAGTCAAAAGCATAGACGATGCACATGGTGCACCATATGGCCAGCCGCAAGGCTGGCCAGGTCACTTTGTGCAAAAATCTTTTGTCAAAGCGGCGGACAGTAATTGTCTTCCTCAACAGAGAACGGAGACTTCTCAAACAAACAATTCGTTGTTTTGAGAGAAAACGTCGTAAACTTCTCTTTTCTGTACGGGCATATGCAAATGCAAATGCTGAAGTACAAAATGCGTCACCGATTACCCTCGACAAGCAACTAATGCTAGTCGACCCGAAGTGAATGCAATGTATATTTGAACGAAGACTTGCAATCACAAGTGCGGATGTGTGTACCTTCACGTGATGGAGCTGAAAACGCTGTCTCTGTAAAGAAACAATAGGCAAAACACACAACGCTTATCCTTTTTTGAGCATCGACCATCTGAATTAAACTCCGAGGTTCGATGTTTTGAACGCGAATTAGAATACCCGATTTAGCCTAATATTGGAAATTGATTCGAATGAGTGGCATGACTGGCACGAATATTGAAAACTGCCTGGGGAGTCGCCTTGTCGGCTAGGCGAGACCCCGCCTCTGACCTAAGTCAGGAAATATCAATCGAAAGAGCAGAGATCAATATCAGCGAGTCATAAAAGCCTTCCATAGAAAGCGAAATCCAAGACTTAGGCGAAAATCGGGGTACAACTTTCCTTTCGAATAACGGATACCCACCAGCGTGAGCGGGTATGACCGAAACGCAATGGGGAGGCGCGCCATGGCACGTCGAAACGATGGACCTGTGAGTCGTGGGAGCAATCCCTTAATACAGGTACACAGGGTGGGATGTTTTGAACGAGAGCCCAGGAGGGGAGGCTTAGCTGGTTGATCGTCTTAGGAATTTCCTCTCGCTGTCCTAGCTGAGTCTCCCTTCTGACATCCCAATTTGGGTTGGCCTCTGCGGGGTAGTGGTACCAGGTCAAGCAAATCTCGTAAGATTTGTATGCCGCGTGCTTCCGACGCGGTAGACCCTCGCCCGAGCCGAGGGTCAAGCCTTTAGTTCCGCTCTCCTTGAGCGTCAAACAGTGAAAAGATCGGTACTCCTTTCGAGGAGGTCGCCGCCTTAGATCAAAAAGGCTCCGACTCGCTGTGTGCGTCAGGGATGTCGTAGTAAACTTGAATTCCGGATCGCCAAAGTGTTTGAAAGCGAAGGAGTGAAAGACAGTGGGCTATGCCAACCTATTGGCGCCCAGAGTATTGGTGGTAATGTTTGATTACGCTATGCTACCCACACTACTCACTGTACGAAACTTGGAAATGTGCCCTTTAAATACTCTTGCATGTGATATGATGGAAGGTAATGGTGGTCAGATATGGTTTTTGCGTCCAAAATACATAAAATTTTCTTAGAAAAATTTTTCCTCCATTCAGATTGCCTATTGCGTTTCTTTCTTATATATTATGTAATCTTTAAATTTAAAATATCAATATTGACTATTATATAACCTTGTACTAATATTTTGAATTTGATATTAATCATGTTTATATTTCTTCTTTGATATAGTGCTTAAGCACCAAAAATGAAAGATGTACTTGAAATTATTCTTATGTTACATATAATAAAAATGACAACAAAAAAAGAATTGACAAATGACTGTCATTTCTCTATAACAAAACATTATCTGTGTTTCAAGGTACCATCTACAAGCACTAAGACACTTTTATGTCTTAGCTACGCAACCTAGATTACTGTTACCAAAAGATATTGATACGAAACAGTTTTGTTATGTAAATGTGCGATTGACTTTTGAATCAATATCTCAAAAGGAAGGACAGAAGATTATTTTAAAAGCACCTTGTCTTCTACCTCAATTAGATCGGTTGAATAAAATTGAAGTCGACGACGATAGATATTGGAGGATAATTTTTGAAAAAGGACGTAATTTCGACCAGCTCACAAAGATTCTTGAAGACAATTGTGTTTTAGATGTTAAACAAAGAGCTGGATGTCTATCCCGCGTAGAAGATCCACAAGTATGATTCATTTTTTTATAAATTATGTGATATAAAATTGAAATTCATAATTTTTTGAAGGTACTGTAAAAAATAAACTTATGTGTTCTCTTGCAAAATTTAAAGTAGCGATGTTACGTCCTGTCTTTTCGTTCCTCTGGTGACAGGGAACTCTTATCCGACTTTTTCTTAATTTTGTCGATCGCATAAAGTGCACTTGAAGTACACCTCACAGCCACGTACACCACATAAGTCGAGAGAGATTGATGGGAATTTTTAGATTTTTTAATTAATTTCTCTAGAAACTATTTCGGAGAAACAAAAGTTTATTCACTTCGCTTTTTTCATTATAAACGCCAGCTGATAATACTATTTGCTTCTGACTTTGTAACGTGTACGCTTTCTCTCATATTTTGTCTCTGACAATCTTCTTTTTTTCTTGTTCTCAAAAAGGAGCACCTCCCGAAAAACATCCGGACTCCCTAACAGTCCAATAGCGAAAATAGTATTGGCGCGACAATAAACGTCACCAACCAACCAGCTAATCAGTATGCTCTCCACACTGTAAAATACACCGCAATAAAATATGATTTCCCTTTTCATATGATTATTTTCATAATGACTCTCGAAAAGAGAGAGAGACAGACAGACAGAGAGATAGCAAATTTTTGATTTCATAGCAAATCCAAAAATTAAAGAGAGTTATTAGGTCGAAAACGGAGAGAGACAAGAGACGGAAAGAAACGAGAGACGGAGAAAGAGGAAGCATTTCTCCTCTATCGCGTCTCCGCAATTCTATACTCATAAAATGCCCATCGAGCGCTATTGTTCATATTTGGCAATTCAAGTCTAAGGCTTCAATACAGGACTTTTGATATATAGGCCTGAGCACTACAATAAATTGTAATTAACTAAAAAAATAGCTGAATACATGAATACATCAATGGATTTCTTAATGAAATCATAGAGTATAATCCTATCTAGTTAGTGTTCATCTCCTCTCTCTCACTCTCTCTCTCTCTCTCTCTTTATGCATACAGTGCCGGTCAGCCACTTTTACCCCCCCACGGGCAAAATCAGTCTAACTTCAAAGTTTTATATCTCTGGTAGAAATTAACGTACAGAGACGCGCGTGGGTGCGTTTGAAAGGTCTTTCGGAGAGCTTTCAAATGATATGACTCACGGTTGCCATCGATTGTTTTTTTAAATTTTGCAACAATTATGCAAAATTGAAAATTCTGAAATTTTTTTATTATTTTTGACAATTAGCCAATTTTGGAAAAAAAATCGTACGAAAATTTGAAGTACACCATTTTTTAGCTATTACCAAGCCCTATCTGAATCACTCACCAAAAATTTATTTTCGTCAAATATGACGCGCGCACGGGCATTTTTTCCTGGAAGTGACAGTTTTTTTCAACATTTTTTATCTCCGTCAAATTGTAACAATCGAAAAAAATTTATAGGAGAAAAAATGTTTGTTTTTTCACGTAGAATACTGCAATAATTTTTTTTTCGGTTTTTCGAAAAGTTTTTTTTTTCGGTTTTTTTCAATTTTTTTTTCTCACAGTCGGTACGCTAAAAAGATGAGAAACCACAAAAAAAAATTTTTTTCCACCCATTCAATAATACTACATAACAAGTATCGTAAATTACATCAAAAAAAAAATCTTTTTTTTTTCGACCTTGAAAAATAATTTAAACCGAAAAAAAAAATTTTTCGAAAAACCGAAAAAAAAATTATTGCAGTATTCTACGTGAAAAAACAAACATTTTTTCTCCTATAAATTTTTTTCGATTGTTACAATTTGACGGAGATAAAAAATGTTGAAAAAAACTGTCACTTCCAGGAAAAAATGCCCGTGCGCGCGACATATTTGACGAAAATAAATTTTTGATGAGTGATTCAAATAGGGCTTGGTAATAGCTAAAAAATGGTGTACTTCAAATTTTCGTACGATTTTTTTTCCAAAATTGGTTAATTGTCAAAAATAATAAAAAAATTTCAGAATTTTCAATTTTGCATAATTGTTGCAAAATTTAAAAAAACAATCGATGGCAACCGTGAGTCATATCATTTGAAAGCTTTCCGAAAGACCTTTCAAACGCACCCACGCGCGTCTCTGTACGTTAATTTCTACCAGAGATATAAAACTTTGAAGTTAGACTGATTTTGCCCGTGGGGGGGTAAAAGTGGCTGACCGGCACTGTATAAATAGGGATAAGCCTCTGTATTTCCTTTAGGCACGCTCATCTTTGTCCCTTTCTGTTCTTTATTGGCCTTTTTTACTCTGTAACAGAATTGTGTCATCATGGCGTTTTTGCTACCAATTTTTTAAGGGAAATAAGAGTAGCGCTTTCGCTCTCAGCAGTCGAAGAGGAAAGATAGGAAATAGATCCATAAGTAATTATATACACCGTTTATCAAATGCAAAATCTTATTCCCAACCATTAACAAAAAATGAATGAATAACCTCTATATAAATCTCCTATACTAATTATAAAAAGATCAAAAACGAATGTATGACTATTTATAAACTATAATGCTGCCAATCGGAATGTTCGTAGTCACTCACTCTTCCAAAAAAAACTGAGATGTTCTTACAAAGGCCGGTGAGAAGGAAGTGAACGACTAATTGCCGGAAAAGGCCTTCTCTCGGTCCTCAGCTCGCGCATACCTCCATCCCCACTTGACCTATTATTTTTAGGCGGCATACGACGTAACGCTTATCAGTAATGCGTTGCACACCTGCCTAGACTTGCATAGTGCGTGCACTCTCTCTCTCTCTCTCTCTCTCATTTTTTCTCGCTCCCATTATTAGAGCCCTAAGTCTTTTTGGCCGCTGCTCGGCAATCATCAACGCTAAAACAAAAGACCAAATGTTAGGTGCATTCTAAAATGCGCTCAACGTTGGCCATTATGCTTTGTCGAAAAAAAGGGAAGAGAAGGAGAGAGGTAGATGAAGAGGAAGCATACTGCTTGCTCCGTTACAACTCCATAACTTTTTTTTCTATTGCTAATTTTTAAATAAATTATTTACGTCAATCATTTTTTAAGATTTCAATGTCTTTATTAATAATATTTTTCACAAACAATGCATTTGAATACTTCTTCTTTATTAGTTAGTCTTAATAAATATAAAAGCTTACGTTCACAACTGTCACGTGCATTGTTTTATTGAAATTTTAGAACTCAAATAATAAATAAAAGCTTGGGGCCTGGAATCGCTCGGTCGATAGGGCGATGGACTCGTACCTCGTAGGCCCTAGAGCGATTCCTAGTTCTTGCTGATTGATACAAGCACCACTGAAAAAAGTTTCGTGTGCTTTGTTCTCAAACACATTGCAAGCCTCTGTCGCTGATTAGCACTGATGGAGCATAAATAGAGTGACGCTAAACAAAATAAAAAAAAACAATAAATAAATAAAAGTTTATTCGGATCCATTGCCAACCAATACATAATATAATGACGATGATCAGTTTTCTGTAATATTTTTTAAACGGCGACTTAGCGTGCAAAACGCGCAGAGGAGCAGAGCACCTTGGTATATATTCGAGGAATATTCAAAAAGTAAGGTGACTTTTCAATTCACGCGAGCTAGGTACATTAAAGTTTTTAATTTTTGTTGTAGTTGTGGTGGTACATTCGCCACGATTATATATTCACAATTTTGACTATATAGCATGTGTCGTTTTTCTGGCAGAGGCGTCAGAGGTTAGAAGTGTTGGGTGTACTCGGCGATTTTCTTTTATCGAAATGAACAAAGTAAAGAGTTTGCATTTAGTTTTGTGTAAAAAATGGAATCCAGTGCTTTAAAGCTCTTAAAATGTTGACAATTGTATACGGTGAGTCTACTCTGTGTAAGAAAAATGTGTAAAAGTAATATAAGCTGTTTCAAGAAGGCCGAGAGAATGTTGAAGACGAATCTCTCCCTGGACGTCCCAGACATAACAACAGATGAAATCGTTGAAGCAGTGAAAGAAAATGTATTTAAAAATCGTTGAATCACCATCAGAAAAGTTGTAGAAGTTGTTGGCAAGTCGGTTAGCTCATGTTATGATATTCTTTCGGACATGTTTAGACATGAGACGTGTGTCAGCGAAATTCGTTCCAAAATTGCTTAATTTTGATCAAAAGAACCGTTGCATGACCATCGCTCAGGAGATATTGTATGATGTTGTGACGAGAGCAGGCCGTGTGCCGGTCTCTCGTCTGCGTTCTCCCTCCTCCACTCGGCAAGGCGTGTTGGCCAACGTTAGGCGCATTAAAGTATGCGCCTAACACTTGGTCTTTTTGTTTCAGCGCCAAGGACGGGCCAGCGCAGTTGAGCGCTAGAAAAAGTTGAGGACCGCGGAGAGAGAGTGAGAAAAAGAGAGAGAGCGAGAGAGAGTATTAGGCGCATGCAGGGATTGGCAGGCGCGCAACGCGTGACCGATAAGCGGCGCGTCGCGTGCCGCCTAACTAATAGGTCAAGGTAGGGAGAGGAGCGAGCGCCGCTGAGCGGCGGCAAGACGAGCGCAAGAATAAGTGCGTGTATGAGTCGAAGCCTAGTCCTACTAGAGTGCAGGAGTCCAAGCCCAGTCCTGCTAAAGTGCAGAGAGTGCAGTTTGGGATAGCTGGAAGGAAGGTCAACCCTATCGGCAACAGCTTTGTCTGCGACCGCAGCTAGCCCCACCTGCAAGGAGAGTCAACGTCGCCTGCGGATACCTGGTCAGCGATAGCCACCACCAGCTAGCAACGATCTAACCAGGGACGACGACCGGTACTTCCTGCGGCAGCACATCGCTCAGGATCCACGACGTTGCCAGGAGCGGTGAATAAAGGTCAAGCCTTCTTTTCTTTTCTCTCTCTACACTCTCTCTCTGGTGATGCGACGACCGGTGCGCGTTGAATAGGATAGCCAGGCATCCACGTGCCGGCTATCTAAAGGTTCGCGTTTAAGTTTAATTTGTAGTAGTGTAAGTTGCGACCGGCGAATTGTCCAGGCGCCCACGTGCCGGGCAATTTATCCGGTATAGGTTCGTGTAGTTTAAGTAAGTTTGTAATAAATTAAGTGCGCGATTAGGTATTAAGACGAAATGCGAAATATTCATTTGTGAATACTATGAGTAATTTACTATTCTATTATGTAGTTGGTTAGTTAGTGATTAGACTTTGTTATGCGCACGTATGTTTAGTTTGAACAATGATTAATAATAATAAGTTGTAAGTGAGATTTGATTTCTGTCTTTATATAATTTATTTATCAACCTCTCCTCGTTCTTCTCCCTCAATTGTCATGAGCGAAAGTGCCTCACTTACACCGCAAAGAATTGGTAACAAAGGAAGAGTGATTCTTGTCACATGGCATCCCTTGTGAGTCTGGCAATTGAGAGACAAATGAGAAAAATGGTTTAATGGTGAATTTTTGAAATAACGGTTGACTGATTTTCTTTGTGAACTAAGGGCAAAAGAGTGCGCGAAAAAGAATTTTGAGTTTTCGGTATTTTGAATTCTTTGTTAGTGCTGGCCAGTGACCTTTCTTAGTAGCGGTTTCGAATGACAATGGTGCGTCATTGAGTCGCTTTGACGCTAGACGACTGCATTCTTTCCTCGCTTTAGATTTTCTTTATTTTAAGAATATTACTAAACTGCCTATCCAAAAATTACGGTAAGTAAATTTTGATAAATTATAATTTCTTTCCTTAGGCGTAAGCAAGGCGATTTCTTGCCGGCTTATAGCTTGGAAAGAAATTAGTTAGTAAGGTATCAGGTTACACGGACCAGTCGAGACTTGCTTAGCCCCATAAGCTCGCGTCGTAGTCAAGTTACGGATTTTCATTTTTAGAAATAACAATGTCGCTAGCGTGTAGAGATAAAATAGTCTTGCGCAGAATATTACGCGATGCGCATGCGAAAAAATTAAAACGCAAAATTGATTCCACAGAACCGGCTGTTCTGTTGGAATTAATGCGCTATCGCGAACTTAGCTTACACGGTGATCTTGAGGAGTTACAAACCCGGTATTTTCGATATATGCTGTTAAGAGAGCGGCCAGATTTGCAGCCACCGTTGCACTCGGGCGATTTTGCGTCAGGCCGAATCCCGGAAAAGCTGTACGACGAACAGCAAGAAACGACGGTAAGTAGTGCGCGGAACGCGAACCTGGGCGATGAATTCGCGGTAGCTGCAGCACCTGTCGCGGCCGAATTATCATGTGAACAAGAGCAGGTACACAAGCAAGAGCAAGTATTGCCGCTTCTTATGAACAAATTCGACCGCCGGGCGAAAATGCAGTCGCGCTCGGTAATAACGACGTGTTACCGATGGCGGCTCGCTCGCCGTCGGACAGCAGGACCAAACGCGCACGCGAACAAGTCGCGCAAAACCAAGGCAAGCGTAGCACTAGCGCGATAAGTCAGATTTGGGGAGCCCTCACAGCAGTACCGCGTTGGATATATAGACGAGAAGTGCGGCAAGGTGTTACAGACGGCACGAATACAGTATTTAGAGTTGAAAGAGAGGCGATGCACAGTAGAGCGGTTCAGGCCGAACAGCAGGCTTCATTGCCGCCTCAGGCCAAGCCGTTCGGCGACCGCGAGACGCTAAATGCGCCAGCGGTTGCGACTGAGCCATCGGCCCACGCGAATGCATCAAACAATAGAGCAGGTAGTACATTTCTCTATGCCAATTCAAGTAGATCGGCGAGCACGAAATATCACGCGCCTAGAGTAAGTTCATGGATTGAAGACTGGGAGCGCGAGGTACGGGTAGCTACTAGAGAGGAAGCGGAAATACCAGCTACATTAGGTGAAGGTTCGATTATTAGCGAGAAAAGCGTAATGAGCATAAGGCGACCTAAACAAAAGCAGGTGAGACAGGTAGAAAATATCAGTGGAAGCGACACTAGCTCGAGTCTATCGGATACTGATAGTTGCAACACCTATAAAGTTAAATCGCCGCGGAAAACTAAGCACGTAAGAGCGGAAAGACCAAGCAAAAAGAGTGCTCCTCCAAGAATCAAGTATATAAATGGTATACCTGCGGATGGAGTAAGCGCGCTCAATGCCTGGTCTCTCCGTTTTTCCGGTAAGGATAGTACTAACGCACTAAGTTTTCTATCAGGTTTGAGTGATTGCCAGCGCTATTATGGCATCTCGGATGAAGAGATGCTGATAGCAATAGGCACTGCATTCCGCGATAAGGCGCGTCCGTGGTACGAGGTTAATCGCGATATGTGGAGGACGCTGAAAGACTTGAAAAAGAGTTTTTCTAGCGAATTCTGTCGACGATTGAACAGAGAACAACTTTACGGCGAATTGCGTCAAAGAACACAGGGCGAAAATGAGAAAATTACGGACTATATCGCGGATTTTCAGACGATTTTACGCCGTTTTGATCTGCCCGATTCGGTGAGACGCCAGTTAGCTATGATTATAGAGGGTCTACATCCAAGATATAAGCGATATCTTGAAACTAAGACCTTCTCGGATCCAAATAGTTTTAAAGTAGCGGGTATGGCGCTCGAAAATCACATGGCCAGTTGGAAAAGGTGGCAAAAGCCGCCCACGGCTGACGTAACGCTAATTCCGGAATCCGCGTACACAGAGACAAAGAAGTCACCCGGTAAGCAAAAATCGGTCGAAACTATTGACGGTTTAAACGACGCGAATGACGAGGTCTTAATAGTCGAATTTCCTAAAAAGAAAGCGCAGCAGCAGAACAAAAAACTAGGTAAAAAGGGCAAGAAGCAGAACGGTGAAATTGCCGTGGCTATTGCCGATAGGCAACAGCCACAGGCAAGAAACCAGCTTGCGAACGAAGCCGCGCCTGCTCATCAGAGCGCGTAGGCTTCGTTGGCCTCGGCTGCAGGTGTAGCCCCTAGTCTGGTCCCGCAGCAGCGCAATCAAGGAGGTAGCAACTTAAATAGGCCATTCACGGGGGCTTGCTTCAATTGTAACGCGGTGGGACATAGGAGGGCGCAATGCCCGATAGCTCAGGTTAATCCGCGGGTAGTTTGTTATAAATGCCGACAACCTGGGTATTACGCTAATAACTGTCCAACGCGAAGTTCAGAGCCGACATTATATTGTCAGGTTTTTTGGGACAATCGGCTACGCTTATAGAGATTGCCCCACTTGTAATCAAGTGAAGCAGGGAACCCTCAGCGCGGGAGCCGTCGACCGCTCGACGACTCCTGCCTAAGATGGATTGAGCGGGCCATTGAGGTAGAGAAAGTGCTTCGCGCAAAGAGCGAAGCCATCGTAGAAGAAAGGAATAGAGTTGAGGCAAAATGGGAAGGCGAGAAGAAGGCAGGAACTGCCAGTTCTGCGCCACCTCTCTTAGACGAGGTAATAGGAGAATATTTGCAAGTCAAGGCTAAGGTCAAGCGTGCAGTATTTGTAGAATATGAGGATCCGGAAAAAGGGAGTAAGGAAATCGTTGAGTTTAAAAATGTGTTTAAAGGCGAGTTTAGTCGTTCGACATTGAAAGAAGTCCAGGCGCAGAGTGACGAGGGCGTAAATTTCCCTAGTAGAATCAGCAATGAACCCGAAGAGGCAAATAAACGTGATCCGTTACAGCAGGACGCGGAAAGTCCTCAAAAAGGTCGACACACTATCACGCGAAAAATTTTGCCCGATAAGGATATGCATGATCCGATAGGGTTTAATAAATTTTGTGCGATAGTTAGCTCGCCTGAGAAGTGCCCAGTGAGGCAAAATGAGTTGCCATCGTTGCGCACGAACACGAATGAGGCAGGTTCGAATATTTCGCCCACGGTTGGGCAGGCTTCGGAAAAGGCCGTTGCTTTAGGAAATCAGGGTGAATCTGTGAAAGAATCTGTTGGTAAGGAAACGAGCTGAGGCGCTGCGCTCCCGTCGGAGCGGGCTGCGACAAAGGTCATGGTCACGCGCGATAGAAGTGGGCTTGTTGATAGCAGGGTTTTGTTGTTTGGACGTTCGGTCGTCGGTGCCGACGCACCTTCCGTTTTGGTGAGGGGAGGGTCTGAGTGGAACTCAGAAATCCCGAAGAAAACGGCAGATAAACAGATGCAGCGTTAATCGCAGTAATAGAGAATAGGTTCTTTATTAAGGTCGACATATGCGGGCAAGTCTATACAGCGCTACTAGATTCAGGTGCCCAGGTATCGGTAGTAGGACCGAATCTTGGTTTACGTTTCAAGGACCGGTTAAAGGCGCCTACGATTTTTGTACAGGGCATCTTAGGCGAGAAGCCGCAAACGTGGGGCGACTTGAAGTTAAGTATTGAAATTGGCGGTAGGACGAATTGGTTTATTGCGACGGTAGTATCTACGCTTAAGCACGACTTGATTTTAGGAGCCAACTTTTGGATAGCGTGGAATATAAATATTAGCTACGGTAATCGCGCTTGGCGGGCAGGTGACAAAGGCGATTGGTATCCGTTAGCAGAGCAGAATAGTAACGAGATAGTTGTTTTTGCGGAATGCGCAGGTTTAAGCAGCTACGAGGAGGCTCAACGAGAGACTATCTTGACGCTCGTTCGCCGGATTGTCCCGGAGCCTGGGGAATCTCCGGCGGTTACAAAAGTTATCGAGCACGTCATAGATGTAGACGATGCGCGTCCGATAAAAACGCCGTTACGCCGAATGTCGCCTCCTATATTAGCATTCACGCAGGAAGAAACCATGCGGCTATGGAAGGCGAAAATAATTAGGCCATCGAACAGTCAATGGAGTAGTGCGCCGGTAATCGTACGTAAACAGGACGGCGGCTATAGGTTCTGTCTCGATTTTAGACCAGTAAATAAGGTGACGAAGGTGGACGCGTATCCGATGCCTAGCATTGACGCTATCTTAGACAGGTTGCGCGGAGCAGTCTACCTGTCGAAAATAGATCTGCGAGCGGCGTTTTGGCAAATTCCGCTTTCAGAGAATAGCAAACAATATACGGCGTTCGCGGTCCCAGGTCTTGGTTTATGGGAGTTTGAGCGAATGCCGTTTGGTTTGGTAAATGCGCCGGCTACTTTCACGCGCCTCATGGACGCACTCTTCGGTCCAGAGTATGAGCCGCACGTTTTCTGGTATATTGACGATCTGCTAGTAGTTAGCGCAGATTTTAACAGCCACGTGATCTGGCTAGAGAAAGTGTTGAAGCGCTTAGTAAGCGTTGGCTTAGAAATCAACTTAGAAAGATTAGATTTCTTCTGTACCGAGGTAACTTACTTAGGGTACAGATTAGATAGTGAGGGTCTGCGTCCGGAAGATGACAAGATGAAGCCGATAGTAGATTATCCTGCGCCGAATAACGTAGCTCAATTACGCCGATTCCTAGGTATGATAGGGTGGTATGCGCGTTTTATCGAACACGAGAGTGAGATAAAGGTCCCGTTGACCAAACTCATCCTAATGGACCAGCCATGGGAATGGAAGGAAGAACAGCAAGTTGCATTTGAGAGGCTAAAGCGCGCATTAACGGACGCGCCGGTACTCGCGCGCCCTGATTTTATGCGCCCCTTTCACTTGCACTGCAATGGCTCTTCCTTCGCAGTTGGCGCGTGTTTGGTCCAGGTATTCGACGACGGCGAGCATCCCATATGCTACGCCAGTCGGATGCTGAACGCGCACGAGCGAAATTACACGGTGAGCGAAATCGAGTTTTTGGCAGTACTTTTTGCAGTAAAAAAGTTTAGGCCTTATATAGAAGGCTCACACTTTGTCATCGTTACGGATTATAGTGCGCTCACTAGGATTCTTAATAAACGCGAACTTACGGGTCAATTGGAAAGATGGGTACTAGAATTTCAGCAGTTAGATTGTGAAATAGTACATATAAAGGGAGCGCTGCACCATGTGTCGGACGCACTTTCGCGAGAATTTGAGGACGAACTCGAGATTTGCGCATTTGATAAGATACAGGATGCTTGGTATCTACAACGCGTGAAAGACGTTCTTCAAAGACCGAAGAAATTCAAGAATTGGAGAGTAGAGAATAACGTCCTGTATCGGTTCATGCTCGATCCGATAACTAATCGCGAGGAATGCTGGCGCATGGTGGTGCCACTGGAGTACCAAGAAAGGGTGTTGAGAGACGCTCATTGCGAGCCATTCTCTGGACATTTCGGCCGTGAAAAGACTTACGATCGAATTGTTCGTGAGTATTACTGGCCAGGAGTGTGGTATGATGTGAGGACGTTCGTAGATAAGTGCTCTCAATGTCAGAAGTACAAGGTAGTCCAGCAGGCACCCCAAGGTCTAATGGGTAAACGCGTGGTAGAAAGACCACGGGCCGTAGTAGCGACTGACGTCGTAGAGCTGCCCCGTAGCAAAAATAGGTTTAAATACCTGGTGGTTTTTCAAGACTTATTTACTAAGTGGGTCGAGCTAAAACCACTACGATCGGCGGACGGCCCTGCTCTTGTTGCCGCGCTTGAGGAGTTAATCCTGTTCAGGTGGGAAACTCCGGAATATATCATTAGTGATAATGCGAAGGCATATAGGAGCAAAGTATTTCAAGACAGGTTGCGAGAATATGGTATCGAACATATATTTTGTCCTGCGTATCATCAGCAAAGTGACCCGGTTGAGCGCGTAAATCGTACGCTAAAAACGATGATAGCGATGTTTGTAGATGCCGATCACAGGAGCTGGGATAGGTATTTGCATGAACTTCGTCATGCTATCAATACGGCGACTCAGGCGTCTACAAAAGTATCGCCGGCGTTTCTAAACTTTGGTAGGGATCCGCGCCCGGTAAAGAGTTTAAGGCGCGAGATCAAGGCAAAGGCCTATTGTTAAGATAGATACGAAGGCGTGGGAAGATAGGCTATCACGTTTAAATGCATTACGCGACTTGGTAGCTAGACATATTGATGAAGCTCAGGAAAAGCAAAAGAAACACTACGATAAGGGTAGGCGTCAGGTACTTTTTCAGGTAGGTGATTTGGTTTTGCGCAAAGTGCATACGCTTTCGAGCGCAGCGGATGGTAAAAACGCGAAACTTGATCCGAAATTTGATAGACCGTTTGAAATTATTTCAGTATTTTCACCCGAGATCTACGAGCTAACGACGAACAATAAGCATCGTACGGCTAGGGTACACGTCTCGGAAATTAAGCGATATATACCAACGCGTAAGGTAAATAAATAGTTTGCAAAATAGGACAGGTGTAATAACTGAATTATTCTGTTTTAAGGTACAAGAGGTTCATCGACGTCAGGTGATGATGGCTGAAACCGAGAAGTCGGGCCGCATCGCTCAAGTCGCCGAGGCCCAAACATTTATAGGCGACGTGACCGCATCGGTGATCTCGACGGGAATTACTGGGGCGATGGAGGTAGACCGAGCGTCGGAGTCTGCCGCCCGGTTCTCGGGCCTTGGGTAGGCGACCTCCTTTGACGTCGAGGTTGCCTCCTGTGTTTCACAGTTGGCACAGGCGTCGGTTGGCGGGGACAGTGACGGGCAGGCGAAGGGGTTCCCTTTGCCGCCGCCCTTGCCTTCGCCCCCGACGCCGTTCGTGAGCGACCGGCGAGGGGTCCGTCTATTAACAGGAAATTGCCGTGCGGGTTCGATAATTCGTCTGGATGCGCCCACGCGTACATGGGACGAGGCAGTGCGTCGTAGCGCAGCGTTTCGGCTCACGACGCTTTGCATACGCGACGCGTCGGAGAAGTCAAGAGTTATCGCCGCAAAAGAGGGAATTGTCTTCTCGCAGGCGGGCACGAGTAGCCAAGGCGAGAAATCGCCGGGTTCTCGAGCTGCCGCGGGAGGATATCTCGCGGGTAGGGCGGCAAATCGAAGCCGTAACGCGAGGGCTTCTATTGAAAGGGGAAGCTGGAGTCCCACAAAGCGAGGCGCCACCAACGGTATACTGGAGGTGGTGCTAAGCTCGAGCGACTCCGAGGATGAGGCAATGCCGGTGCAGGAGCTGCCTCGAGTGGCTCCACAGCCACACATCCATCCTAACCTCCCTTTCAAACCGCTCGTGTTACAGAGGCTAGACCCCGCGTACCAATTCGTTCGTAGGGGTGGGCCCGCGCAATTCTACCCAGCGGGGTATGTGGAGGACAAGAGAAGGAAGGAGGCTGAGGCTCGCCAGAAAACGGGTAGGACGAAGCGCACAATGCGTTTCAACCTATCCGCGTGTAATTTTGAGAGGCCATCCTCCAGTTCGACACCAACTCTACCCAAGATGGCGGAGGGAGCCGTTGTTGAGGTAACAGGCGCCCCCCAGCCACCGGTTTCGCTGGCTGTCGACAAAGGGAGAGCCTCGGGAGTTAGTGCGAGCACAGTTGCCGAGAAGACGGGAGAGGCAGGCACAAGAATGGAAGTGGTGGTGCCGCCGACCCCGCGAAGAGTGGAGCCGGTTGTGCCGGAGCGACCAACCCTTGGGCTGTTACGACCTATCCCGACTCCTCAAGTAGCGAGCTCAGCCTCGTCCTCTGCGTCGCCGTGTTAGGTCGACGAAACCGGGTTTCGGTTGTTATGAGGTAGCTTCCTGCAAAACCTGGCTCCGGTCCCTTGGGATGAGGAATTGGACGTGCCCTCGTTCCGCTGTTTTAATTGCAGAACGGGGGTCACATCCCAGGTCAGCCTGCAGGAACCCGCCTCTTTCGCGTCCGGTCTGTAGAAACTGTAGGCGACTCGATGTCCGCGTGCAAGACTGTCCGCGTTGCCGCGACGCCTTCATGGCAGACCAAGCGCGCGCTCGATCGGTGGAGGAGGTAAGGGTTCGGTCTCGCCCGGGCGAACCAGTAGAGCTCCCGGCAACGCAGGCAAAGACTGTAGAGCCGGAGCTCGAAGTTTCTAGGTCGATGCCCGAGGTAGCCAGCCCTGAATCCTCCGTCGGGGAGCCCAAGGCGAAAAAGGCCAGGCACCGATGTGGCAAGCGTTTTTGCGCTAAGCTCGCGCGTAGGTCACAGGCGCTTGCGGCAGAGGGAGCCGGGACTGAAGTCGGTTCGGCTGAAAATACGGGGATGAAAGTCGCGCCGCGGACGGAGCAGGCGTCGGTTCCCGCGGGTGAGCCGAGCGATCGGAGCGCTGAGGTGATTGGGTCCGACGCGACTGATGATGCCGGCTAAAGACTCTCCGGGGCAAGTGCCTCATTTCCTTCGGCGGAGGAGCTTCGAACGCTCAGGCTCCGGTATTTGGAGTCGTTGGAGCGGCAGTAAATGGTAAGATTCTTGGTTTAATTGAATTCTGAGTTAGTCGTAATCTTGGCGCAGCGGATTAGTCGGTTCGCTATGACGAAAGGTTAGGCATCTCACTCGGATTAGACTATTGGGTTTGTTAGATTTTGCTCTTAGTTGATCTGGTTGTTACCAACTTAGAATTAATTATGATTTAAGCTAAGTCTAAGATATTATTATATAATTTAGCGTCTATCGCTGGTTGCCATTGCCGGTTGACAGGGAGAGAGAGGGAGAAACGGAGTCAGGCCGTTCGCGGGTGCGAACTTTGGCCTTGGAAGGGGGTGTGACGAGAGCAGGCCGTGTGCCGGTCTCTCGTCTGCGTTCTCCATCCTCCACTCGGCAAGGCGTGTTGGCCAACGTTAGGCTCATTAAAGTATGCGCCTAACACTTTGTCTTTTTGTTTCAGCGCCAAGGACGGGCCAGCGCAGTTGAGCGCAAGAAAAAGTTGAGGAGCGCGGAGAGAGAGTGAGAAAAAGAGAGAGAGAGAGAGAGAGAGAGAGTATTAGGCCCATGCAGGGATTGGCAGGCGCGCAACGCGTGACCGATAAGCGGCTCGTCGCGTGCCGCCTAACTAATAGGTCAAGGTAGGGAGAGGAGCGAGCACCGGGCAGTTTATCCGGTATAAGTTCGCGTAGTTTAAATAAGTTTGTAATAGGTTAAGTGTGCGATTAGGTATTAAGACGAAATGCGAAATAGTCATTTGTGAATACTATGAGTAATTTATTATTCTCTTATGTAGTTGGTTAGTTAGTAATTAGACTTTGTTATGCGCGCGTATATTAGTTTGAACAATGATTAATAATAATAAGTTGTAAGTGAGATTTGATTTCTGTCTTTATATAATTTATTTATCAACCTCTCCTCGTTCTTCTCCCTCAATTGTCATGAGCGAAAGTGCCTCACTTACCCCGCAAAGAATTGGTAACAAAGGAGAGAGTTTTGCTACAATGTCAACGAAAATTCTGAATTTTTCAAAAGGGTTATAGTGACTGTTTACTTTTCCTAAAACATAAGAAACCCATGAAAGAACATCGATTTTCAACAATTGAGCAAATAAAAACTACATCGCTGTCATAACCTAAGGCTATACCTCAAAATTATTATCAAAAGTTCTTCAATGATTGGAAAAAGCACTGGAAGAAGTCTATTATATCTAACGGGAATTACTTTAAAGGGGACAACATAAATATTGACCAATAAATATGTATTTTTTGAAAAAACCGTAGTCGCCTTACTTTTTGAATACCTCTAATGTAGTAACGCATACGATGTTTAATAATATAAAAGAGAGATGGAAATTGACTACTATAAACATAATATAGTACAATCATGTATGATCTTCTGAAAATAATTGGAAAAGTGACAACAAATAATGCTAATAATGCTGGACATTTAATCACTTATAACGTGTGAATTTAGTAGCCATAGTAATCTACCTTGTAATCATTCACTTATGACAAAGATTTTTCATCCTGAAGTTGCAGTAATAACAGGAGTCTTGAAATCATTTGGTAATTGCGAATATAATCTTATTTTATGTATAAATATATCTTATGTTTTCACTCCTGATATTTGATAGTTTTATTTCAATTTCTTGATCATAGGAGTTATCCCTATAAATAACTACACTCTTGTTTTTCTTATAGACGTTTCGCAATTTTATTCATTTATTGCCACTTCAGTATACATCTGTTAAATATAAAGTGAATTATTTCAATATTACATATATTAATTAAATTAAATATAAACCTACGTTTTTTGATATGCTTTATATTGCAATGTAGATTAAATTAAAAAATTTTTTCTCTTCCAATATATAACGTCAATAATTAAAATTATAACATCAAATAAGTAATACAATAATTTACTGTCAATATGGTATAAACACATCATGTCTAGCAAAGTAAAACTGAGTGAATACGTTTGTATATCAAATCACTCGTGCTGTATGAAAATAGAAGAGAAAGAGAGATCCAACAATAGAGATATGAAGAGTGGGAGAATACAAAAGAGGAAAGGGAGATATGACCATGTTTATTTTATAATATTACCACTAAATAGACTTTATGATGTTGAATATTCTCGAATATTGGTTGCTTAGATATTTTGTATCTTCTTGTGAATTGATGGTATTATCCGTAATTTTAATATGTACCGATTCTGCGATGCATCTTTTTTTGTAATTATCTTCTACATATAATTTTTGTGTTATCCCAATCAAATTCATGTTTCGGATTATTCACGATATGAGCTGGTATAGGTAAAGTTCTAAATCTAGAGTTATCTGGATCTTCAATCGTTTTTTTACCGAATATTTATGTTCATTAATTCTAGTTTTTAGAGCTCTTTTGCTTTCGCCTATGTAGTTAGATGTACATTGTTTACATTGAACATTATAAACTATACCTGTTTTTTCATATTTTTTTAATTTATCTTTACCTAGAACAATAATATTGGATAATTTGTTAGTCATCTTTGGTATGCAAACAAAGTTTCTCTTTTTTAGTGTTGATTTGCATTTATAGAAAAATTCTTCTTTCAATGGAATTGGAAAGTATATTGTCTGTTTTTCGCTATTGTTTTTATTCTGTGTAATGTTCTGACTGTATGTATATCTTCTAATGCGATCTTCAATGCACGAATTTACAAATTTCTCAGGATAGTCATTATTATATAATATGTTTTTTACAATAGATATATTACTGTCATGGTGACATTTATCAGACAACAATATCGATCTGTCTACCAAGTTATTACAATGTTCTTTTTTTGTTTTAATGTGTGGTTTGAGTTATAATTTAAAACACGTCCCGACATAGTTGGTTTTTGATACCAGTTTGTAATAATTCCATTATTTCTTCTAGTAAGCGATAAGTCTAGAAAATCAATAGAACCATTAACCTCTGTCTCATAGGTAAATTTTAAATGTGAATTATAATCATTAAAAGTTTCAAAAACACGATTAAAATCCATGCTCCTAATGCATATTAATGTGTCATCCACATATCGGTAATAAAAAATTAGGTTGATATTAAATTCTTCCTTCAGAAAAAGTAAACATTGTGTCTCCAAATCTTCCATGACTAAGTCTGCAAATAATGCTGATAAAGGGTCTCCCATCGAAATACCGAATATCTGTTTATAATTAATATTATTGAAACGAAAATATGCATTGTTAAATAAGAAATTAATTGTTGTTATGATTTCGTCGAACATAATCATCGATTTTTTGTGTAATTTTTGGAACCTCTTATATATGCTGTTAAGTATTAGATATCTAGGTATACTCGTAAATATTGGTTTAGTGTAGTTATTTATAGGGATAACTCCTATGATCAAGAAATTGAAATAAAACATATTTTATGTATATTTTTATGATAATATTGTAGTATTCGTATTAAAGCCTATAAAAATATTCGATGAACTAAACTTTATAACTTATAGCTTATATTTTACTGCCTATCGCTGGAAGAAACAATATTGATCATCTTGCCATTATGGAACTTAGTTCAAGCTAAAATTATAATGAGGGTATATTATGACTTTGAAAATAAATGAAATAAATTCAAATAAAACTACGTTTGACTCTAAATATATCGAACTTTGTGAAATTAATAGAAATAATTATCTTGAATTTTGACATGAAATCTTAACCAAGCTACAAGCAAAGTCATTGCTAAAGGTTGTAAAGTTTCACCTAAGTGGCTACAACTTACACATGTTCTTTAATATTTCATACCCGATATTAATTTATATGGTGTTAAGTGAGAATTTGAGTTTTCGCGCTTGAACATATTTACTTTTATATAAGGAATAATAACATAAAAAAAAGAATATTTTTATCGAGTGTATCTTATGGTGTTTGATACTGTCTATAGTTAATAAACAAAGTTTAGTTAATAGGTGCCCGCGTTAGAATTAAACGGGAGAAACTCTTAGCAATGGAAGAATGTATGTCCCAGAAACAATGTTAACACTCGTAGGAAAATAAGCCTACGTAGTACCGTAACATTCATTCAGAGTCACTCTCTACCTTATTTATTTGATTTGACGAGAGCAATCACTGGATTAGGCAAACAGAGTATACTCTCGTAACGTCTTACAAGAATCCGCATAAGACCCGGCCTAACGTCAGGCAAGGCACCTGGACATATGCCGAGAATTCTTATGCAGATACTCTAGACTACACAAATAATTAAATATATTTCGCTAGGCGAAGTACTGGCAAATGATTAAATTTTAGATAATTTATTAAACGCAGGCGTATTTAAACACGGGCGAGGATTCGCCGCTACACCTCACCAAATTTATACAAAATTTCCACAGTCCGCACGAGAACTTTCTAGTATTGCGGATATTTCCTTGCTTATTCTTAGTTCTCGTATAGTTTATTAATTTACTCTTTATCCCTACTATTTTAATATTTATTACGGTTAATAAGCCAATCTAATTGTTTATTTTAATGAAAATGGTTATCCTTTGAAATTTTATTGTTCTTATGCTACATTTTAGATATAATTTTATAATGATTTCTCTTTTTCGCTTTAATTAATAGCATGGCTAACATTTATAGACTTTGATTTATAAACATCTTGCTAGTTCGAGATACATTTTATTACTAAAATATTAGTTGCGTTGATAATTTCATTTAAACGATTATCAACTATTCAAATTCTTACTTCGTATGAGGGGGGGGGGGGAGGCAATAGATCTTTACAAAATCCAAGAGATAGCGCTCGTCACGCTTAAATTATGATGTTTTTCGCAAGTACTACTACTAACTAGATATCGTACAAAGTTTCAGCTTCATTCATTAAGTTGTTTTTTGTGAGCGTTGGTTGAACAAGAGTTTCGAGCGATGATAAAACATTTTCATTTGAAAGGCTTTATACCAAAAATAATCATAGTTGAGTTGAACACCGTTCATGGCAAGTGTGCCCCTGTGTTTAAGACTATTTATAACAGGGTAAATGAATTTAAACGCGGCCGTACAACAAAATAAAATGAACCTCGTTCAGGACGTCCCGTAGAAGTGAGTACGCCCGAAATGGTCAATAAAATCCACGATATGGTTTTGAGTAATAGAAGATTAAAATTGCGAAAATTAGTTGAGGCCACAGGGGTATCAAAGAATACAATCATTTCAATTTTGCATGAAAAATTGGGGATGAAAAAATTATCAACAAGATGGGTGCCGCGTTTGCTCACTGTTGAAAACAAATTAACCCGCGTGGTCACCTCTGAGGCTCTTTTGGCACGCATACTTCGTAATCTGAAAAACTTTTGGCGTCGAACCGTAACTGTAGACGAAACATGGATACACCACTACACTCCTGAAACTAAAGAACAGTCCAAACAATGGATTACAGCGGAAGAACCAACTCCAAAGAAGGCAAAGACAGTAAAGTCAGCTGGCAAGGTTATGGCCACGGTTTTCTGGGATGCGTATGGAATCATCTACATCGACTACTTAGAAAACGACCAGACGATCACTGGACAATATTAAACGTCCTCACTTAAACAAAAAAAAATATCTCTTTCTTCAAGACAATGCTCGAGTTCACACGTGTGCAGTTTCGATGGCAAAAATTAACGATTTAAAGTTCGAATTAATTGACCATCCACCATATTCACCTGATTTGGTTCCCAGTGACTTTTTCTTAATTGCTAACCTCAAAAAATGGCTTGCCGGACAACGATTCACGTTGAATGAAAAAGTCATCGCCGAAACAAATGCCTATTTTGAGGATTTTCAGAAATCATATTTTTCTGATGGCTTAAAAAAACTGGAAGACCGTTTAATAATATGTATCGACCTTCAAAGAGATTATGTTGAAAAATAAAAAAAAATTACATACGCAAAACATTTTTTTCCTTCTTTTTGTAAAAACTTATTGACCTCCCCTCGTACTATAAATTATGTTTACGTTCTTTCGTCGCTTCATATCATATACAAAACACATTTAAAAGACGAAAATCAAAATACTCTTTAGTTTAAACCTCCTAAAGACGTATAGTTGTTTACATATATGTAAATCAGCGACTATTTACATGTGACGTCATGCTCGCGCTGAGACTAATGTTTTTAATTTTCGTGAACCTGCTTTGATACTTGCTTTGTCCGTTATATTGCCCCCATCATAATGAGGCGGAAATTAGAAATCATTATGATCATGGTCCAAGCAAATGTCAGTGCTAGGTCATACTTAGAATATTGATTTATTATTTTATTTTATTTTATTTTATTTTATTTTTCATAAACACACATGTACAATTTATTTCGATGGGTTTTCGATTGCAGCAGTCAGCTTGTTAATGTCCTTACTTGCCCATAGTACCTGTGTCTGAAGTTTCTTGATCTTCCTTCTGGTTCTCTTCATAGCCTGCTTGCTGATGACCCTTACCTCTGTAACTGGCAGTGATGGTCTAGGGACGCTAGCGGGCAAGAACTTGATTGGGTTAGTTGAAAGCAGTTGTCCTCGAGGTAGTATTGCAAAGGGAGAGTCCACTGAGGAAAATTTAATTGGAGTTTGGGTTTTTTTGCATATCATCCAGGTCATTACGTTGCATGATGATGTATAAGGGAAACCCTTAGGATGTTGCACGTAACTCCGGATATCGAATGCATCGGTTTGCACAGATGAATCCTTTTTCTTTTGATTGGTTTCTGGCCTACCGTTATATCGTGTTGATATGCAAATTTTATTGTGGAACCGACAGAGACTCCTTGCGCCTAACAGTGATACAGTTTCTTAAGAGTAGTATGAAAAGTACCACGCTTCTTGGCATTCTTATGCCTTAGTAAGTAATTGTCCAGGTTGTTTATTTATTTTGCGATATATGGGACCTCATAGATACGAGGAAACTATGGGTCGGATTTACAACAAGATCTTTTGGAATTGGTAACATTTTTTCTATAGAGGTATTTTCATGCTTGCTAATTCTCTGCTTCAATTTTCTTTTTGGTTGTCCTATGTAAGGAGGCGGACACTGATTAAATTAGAATTTGTATACAATGCAAGTCTCAGACCATTTGTCTTTACGATACTTACTCAGTTTTACAATATTAATTTTATTCAATTTTTCACTCATAAGTGGAACTACACGTATATTGTATTTTTTAGAGCAAATTACAAGAATTGAAAAATATTTTATTATTCAGTATTGAAATTGTGAATTAATAATTGTAGGACTGTAGTTCTTATTTTCTAACGAATCGCATAAATTCATGCTCTTAAATTTTAATTTTCGAATGCGCTGCGAGATCGTTAAATCAATAAAATCCTGCGGATAATTATTATCAATTAAAATGTTTTTAACTATCTTGATTTTAATTATGTGAAATGCTTTGTGAGACAACATTATTGCTCTGTCAACCATATTATGTACAATATTACGTTTTTGCTGTATAGTATGATTGTAGTTAAAATTCAATACTCTGCCAGAACTAGTTGGTTTTTGATACAGTTAGTTAAAATTCTGTTATTTATAATCGACATTGATACATCTAAAAACGCAATCTTATTGTTGACTGCTATTTCATGTGTGAACTTAAGATTTTTATCATACTCATTAAAAACGTCCAAAACAACTTGTAGATTTTCTTTTTTTATACACAGAATTGTATCGTCTACATATCTGAAGTAGAAAACAGGGATGCAGTCATGATTCACTTTCAACCTTTCAAGACAATAAGTTTCTAAATCTTTCATCACTATGTCAGCAAATAAGGGAGAAATTGGAGAGATAGAAATTGGAGAGATAGAAAAGGGTGTTCCAAAAATTTGTTGGTAAATGACATTATTAAATTGAAAAAATGTATTTCGAAACAAAAACTTAAAAAAAAAAACGAAAAACACTTTAGACAGAGATTAACAAGAAAAAAAGACTTATTTCTAAAATGATATTCATAAATGCATATGATAATACTATTAATAGACAAGAAGATACTCAAATGATTAGCAAACAATACAATAGCATTTTTGAATTTCTTAAATAACTTGTAACGGGGTGGATTAGCTAGAACAAAATGGGTTTATTTAAGAACAAATAAGGATGGAGCAGAGTACTTGGCTTCATAGCTAAAAAAGTAATAATGAAACTAGAAAAATTAAACTTACTTACTATCGAAAAAGAGATAAAGAATATCGTAATTATTTCGCTAATGATGAAGAATTTTCTTTAGTATACAGTCGGACCTCTGCTACTGCACGCTCTCGGGAGTTGGTGCCCTCCGCCACTGCCTGCTACGGGCTCTCTGGCGTTAGCCAATAAGAGCGCTCCGTCAGGTACGGGCATTGAGTGACGTGCCGCGCTGGTCTCGAGGGGGGGCTCGGAGAAAATGTTACAAATTTAGGTACATATCCCCCCCACAAATTACAAGAGTCATAAATTACAAGGAGTGTAAATCATAAGTCACAAATTACAAGGAATCATTTTGTACTTGGAGATATGCAAGATATAAGAGCGACGCGTCGGTGCCAGACTCATAAAGTGCGCCTCCGACAGGTGCCAGGTAAGCGACCGAGAGCGTACGACACTGCGCTCGAGTCATAAATCGGGCAGTTAGAGAGGCTAGGTAACGGGCAGTGGCAGAGGTCGGGCTGTTGCGGAGGGTGCAGTAGCAGAGGTTCGACTGTAATGCAAAGATATAGTTGGATGGCTGAATCACTTTAAATAGGGATATTATAACTCCATCAAATGGAGATTGTTCATCGATTCGTCGAAGAGAAGTTTGAAAACTGTTTTTTTACATAATACAAATGTTTATACAGCTTTTTCTACCGGATATTCTATAATATTGGATGAAGAGTACTGTTACATAGAAGTAATATTGAATCGAATAAAATACGATGATCGTATATGGTGATCTTAAAATTCTCACAATATTTCTAGTACAAAAATCAGGATACACAAAATATCCTTGCTATTTATATAAATTGGATAACATGGATAGAAAGAATCATTACATGAGTACAAAAAAGAACATTCGAATCCGGTTCTAAAAATATTAAAGAAAAGCCACTAGTTAATCTATCAAAAATTCTAATACAACCTCCACACATTAAATTGAAACTTATGTAACAATGAGTAAAATCTTTAGACAAATCTAGTAACTGCTTTAAGTGTCTGCGAAATTAGTTTTCAAAATTAAGTGATGCTAATGTTATGTCGCGACTACGTAGCCGTGACGTGTATTTTTAAAATATGTATGATCATTCATTTATTAGTAAATATTATAGTGACAGGAACTTACCTGGGTTATTATTTCGATTTAAGTTGGCTGTTTAGCTTTATCTTGATAAAGTATATATGAGGTCGGTCGGTAATGATGCACGAACACTCGATTCAAGTAATTATTTATTTATTCAATGACAGAAATGGTTTCTCAAAAATAACAGTAGGTGAATTATACGTTGTTCGGCTGTCGCGCGTCGCGAATCAGCCCGTAAGAACTTTAACAAATTTTAATGTTATTGAGTAGTCGCGCGTCGCGAATCAACTGCCGAATAGTCGAGTCTTCTGTTTTTATATTGACTCTTCGGCCCATATTAATGTGTTGAGTAATCAAAAAATCAAAATGTCGGGCGCCCCAGATTTTCGGACTACTCATCTTTTAATTTCGCTGAGTTTGTATTTTGTAAAAATGCCGTTCGTTGTTTATACATTATTTCGTTTTTCAATTGATTGCTGATGAAATCAAAATGAAGAAATAGTTACGTCTCGGGACGTAACTCCTCCGTGGCTAGATCGTTGTATATCGGTGTGATATCAACGCAAAATAAACAGAGAGAAATGAGAGAGAGAAATAAATAAATAAATAAATAAGTAAATAAATGTGCGTTACTCTTAGTTATTCGGCAATCGATTGAATACGCTTTAATTTTACCTTAATAGTACTTTTAATGTTACGCGGACAATAATACTCCGTATCACGGTATAGTAGAGCTTCATTTCAGGGTTCGATATGTATATATATAACAGATTTGTGTTTTTAACTAATGTGATTCTAATGTGAAAATTGGGATATGTTGCTTCTTTCTGGTGGAAATTTCTTTAGGAGTAGGGACGGGGGATGTGGTGTTTAAGGTCTGATTCGTGAATGGGGTTATTGCTTGTGGGTTCTCATTTTTTTGTTTGTCTATTACTATTTCATCCAATGCATATTCTTCCTCCTTTGACGGGGTTTGGTTTCTCTGTTTGAGCAGCGGTTTGTTCAGTGCCACCAGTAATTGTATTATTGAACTAAATATGGCTCCTAGCAAGTATGCAGAAATTCCATATATAGAGTGTAGAGTATAGCCTCTGATTATTACATGGATTAGACTTTTACCGCATTGAAATATAATGGCGGTCATTATGATGGCAGAACTTATAGAACCAAATTTAGTTAGTTTGGTGATGAACTTATTCCATGTGCTTCCAGCGATGTTGGTTAATGTTTGTTCTGTCAGTATTAGGTTTGATACTAATCCTCCCGCTACACTTTCGTCGCCTCGCATACTTCTCGCGATTACGTTGAGGAGTGATGCTTTCTCCATGGGAAAGAGGATGTGATTTTGTAGTTTTTGTAGGTCTTTTTGGGAGTAGATCCCACTGGTTGCCAATGATTCTAGTTCCGTCGGTTTCCATGTTATTTTGGTGGTCGGTTTCAAGGTTAGAACTGCGTTGGTTGTTCTTCTCGGAGTTGGTGTCAAATTTATCCATTCGTTTCCTATTTTGTAGTATTGGGGAATGATTGTGTTGCAGTTTATTTCTGTTCCTGTTTTCATTAAGATGTGTGTTTTTGGTGTGAGGTAAAATGTTTCGTTTCTTGAAATGACTGGAAGTTGCGAGAAACATTTGTCTGTATGAAGTAGTTGAACTTCTGTAGGCGTACATTGTATAATACTATATGTACGGCTTCCCCTGCCAGGCGAGCTATGTACCCGGGCTTCTCCATGATGTTGTACGCAAATTCATCTGGTGAGAGGGATGCCAGGGATAAGGAGTTATATAGGACTTTCCTTTCCAATTCACATTTTTGTTGCAATATAGCTATATAGAGGCTTTTTATTTCGACCCTGAAATGCTTTTCTACATACACAAATTTGCTATTGAAGTACGTGAATAGATCATAGCTAAGTATCCCTTGCTTCGTTTGAATATCATTGTCGTACAAAATATTGAATTGGGTTCGTTCATATATAAAAAGTTTTGGATGTTCAGTTGTTATTAAGATTCTGTTGCAAAAACTCATGTTCCCTCTAGCTGACAATGCAAAGGATACTTCGTTCGTACTTATGCTAAAAATGGTTTCATGATCGGGTGAGCTTATTTTAGTGACCGTTCCCCTATACAGTATATCGTATTGATTTTTGAAACAGTCTTCGTGCGGTAGTAATGACCAAAAGGTGTAACCTCCTTCCATATCGATACAATGTTGGTCCGAAAACTTACATACTATACTGTACCCGAATTTAATCTTAATCTATCATTTATAACAGGCTGTCGTTTAGTCGGTAATCTCCTAAAAGTGCCCGTGCTTCAACTATACGAAGCCTTGTTATCTATGTGCTTATAGCACAGGAACCTACCTTGCCCGAAGTGCGCCTGCGCAGAGTCTCCTCAATGTTCCGAGTTGGGTTCCCCCAACTCGCCACTTGGCGGCGCTGTAGCTCGTACTCTTAGCGCTCGTGCGGCCGCCACCGGTACCTAGGATGTCGACTCGCGTCTAGCGATACTTACGCGATTCGTGCTTCGCAACCGGCGAATTCGAATCGGAATGTAAACAAATATGCACGACCTCCGGACAAAGGGAAAACACAATAACGGAAACTCGTTTGAATTAAAAACCAAGGGATGATTTATTGGTTAAAATCAATTACACGGGGAAATAGCCGAGAGTCTAACGCACGCACGCGTGAATGACAATACACGCTAATCGAGAGAGAGAGAAAAAAACCGTGATGCCGCGAACTACCTGCTCGCACGCAAAACAATAAACTCTTCGCGCTCGCTGCGCGGATTCGCACGCTAAATTAACACAACGCTAAACGAGTGAGAAAGAAGGTGCACCTACCGCAACGACGGCGTGGATACGGTGGCCAACCGTATCCAAATGACACGTAGTTATTAAACTGCTCCGCTGCTCTGCCTCTAATGCTGTTACCGCTGTTGTTGTTGCCGCTACTGTTGCTGCTGTTATTGCTGTTGCTGCTGCTGCAGTTGCTGTTGCCGCTGTTGCTGCTGCTGCTGCAGATGCTGCTGTCGCCCGCACTCACCCGCGCAAATCACAGTGTCAGTCAGTGGCAAAACAAAACGAGAAAACTCGGGACGGATGGAGGTTAGGCGCACAGATCGACTGAGTAACACAGTCATACTGGCGCTCGGAGCCTCCCCTCCCGGTCGTTGCCCCTTACGCGCTCTCTCTCTCTCGCGAACCGAACGCGGCTCACCTCGCTTAACCGCTAATTACCTCGCGCGAGTCGAACGATTTTCGGCAATCGTTGCAGCCCCCTCCTAGCTTCGAACTACCGGATCGAACTACCCTATTGACTCGCGCCCCAAGGATAGGATTGGGAAAGGAGAGAAATCAATACCAACTATCCTCAATTATGTGCTTTATTGCCCATCCCGGGCCACCAATGCCCCCCCATCACCTGCCGGAGCCCCCTGGCGCCTTATGTCTTGGGTAGCGCCAGTGCTCCGACTTGTTGGGGCACTTCGACGTTGTAGTGATGCCGGGATGGCCGCAAATATAGCAGCCCCTTCCCGGTCGCCTGACGAGGCTGGGCTCCGCCCCATGACCCTGGCCTCCTGATGGCTGCTGGGGCGGCGTGGCTGCTGACGCCGGGGCGGCGATAAATGTAACGCCGCCCACCGTGGCGGATGTGCGTCCCCCCTCGGTTCGCACCACCACGGTAGGGTCGGTGACCGACCCGTCCACCCGGACCACGAACTCTTGTCCGGCGCCGGGGGCCCCCGAGACCCTCTTCGGTTGGGTCTTCGTCGGGGGCTTGGCCGGAGCCCTGGCCGCGTCCCTATTTGTCGGGGCCGCCGGCGGCAACACTGCCGGCGGGCCCGCGGCCTCTGGGGACTCCAGCCCTCGGTCGACGTGCAGGAGGGCCTCACCGTAGGCCCTCTGCCGCCGGACTACCGGAGCCCATTCCCCCAGCAGTTCCTGGGCACCTCGGAAGTCGAGGAACTCTCCCAGGTGCGCGTGCACCTGGCGCTGGAGTTCCCCGACGAACTCCCAGGCATTCTCGAGCTCCTGGAGGCCCAATCTCACGTGCCTCCAGGTGTTTTCGAGACCTAACTGCTGGGGGACTCGTGGGTGGGTGCAGACCCAGTGCTGTCGGCCGCAGGCCTCCCTTGGCCCGGGGCACTGGGTCGAGCTCTCCACGGTTGCCGTGCTCGACCCTTGGGTCTGCACACCCTGGTCCGTAGTGGACTGAGACCGACGGCCCTCTTCGGGTAGACCGTCAGTCTGGGTGGATGCTTCCCGGGTCGCAGGTCTGGAGGTTTGGGCCCTCATGCCTTCCCGGAGGAAGTCATCCACCCGCTGACGTGAGCGGCCCTCTCGAGCGGTCGCCTCGACCTGGGCCCGGACGAATCTTCTTAAGTCGCCAATCAGCCGATCGGCGCCCGGGCCCAACCCCAGGTCGAGCAGCAGCTGGGTGGCCGTCTCGAGGGCCTTCTCACTGATGACCAGCTTCCTCTCCATCTGTAAAAGAGAAGAAGTGGGGTCAAGGGATTTCTCAGGTTCAGCCCTTAACCTACCCGTCGCTGTGTAACGCTCGGCGCTATTGTTTACGAGGACGCCCCGGTCCCCGGCGCTTTCCTCGCGAACATGGCGCATTTGCGGGGGCAGCTGGCAGCACCACCTTCCGCACGTGCTGAGCGGTTTTACGTGGCCTGCCCCTTCCCCTTACCGCACTGCCATCCAGGTCGTCTCCACCTGGTTCCCGAGGTTCGCGCGCGGGGTCCTTGCGCGGCCTTCCTCGACCTCGCTTAACCGGCGCCTCGATCGGTACTTCCGGAGCCGCCGCGGGTTTCTCACGCTCGTTCGAGGGGGCTGCATTCGCGACGCGCTCGCATATCGGATCCTCGCTGGATTCCTCGATCTTCGCTGGCCGGTCGCCTACGCCCTCCTCTTCGTCCAACGGTGCTGAGCCCCCGCCTCCTGGTTCCTCGTCGTCCTCATCAGAGTATGGGCCGAAATAGGGCTTGAGGTCCTTGGCGTGGATCAGCTCGGGCAACTCTTCCTGCTGGTTACCTAGGCGGTAGGTATTCGCACATACCTCCAGAATCACGTAGGGACCAGCATACTTCGGTGCCAACTTCGCCGAAATGCCCTGAGCTGCGGAAGACAAGATGCGGTTCCGCTTCCACACCCAGTTCCCAACCCTAAAGTCGGCCTGACGTCTTCTCCGATTGTAGTAGACCGCCTGACGAGCCGCCTCCTCCCTAGACTTAGAGCCAGCGCGTTCCCACATGTTTGGTAACTGGCGCATGTGCTCGCCCCATTCGGTCAGTTCTTGGCCCTCGGACGCTTCCCGAGCCAACTGATCCTGGGCCCTTCTAAAGGTCGAGGGGGGAGTGGGCTGTCTACCGAAGACCAGCATGGCCGGGCTATACCCTGTCGCGCTGTGAGTTGCCGAGTTCAACGCAAAGTTGAACTCAGGCAGGTGCTCGTCCCAGCTCTTATGGTCCCGCTCCACATACGATATGAGCATGGCCTTGAGGGTTCGGTTCACTCGCTCCGTGGGGTTTGCCTGTGGGTGGTAAACTGGGGTAAGGGCGCGCTGGATGCCGTTCCTCGACAGGTAGGCATCGACCTCTTGATTTTTAAATTCGGTCCCGTTGTCCGAAAGAAAAATCTCCGGCGCCCCAAACCTGGTGACCACCCTCTCGTGCAATTCCCGTACGATGGTCCTTCCGTTGGCCTTGCGTACGGGCACGCACTCCACCCACCGAGTGAACAGGTCTAAAAAGACCAAAATATACTCGAACCCTCGTGAGCTCTTTGGGAAGGGGCCAGTGATGTCACTGGCCACCACCTGCCAGGGTCGCGAGACCTCTCGACGACCCATCAGCCCGCAAGGCGGCCTTTGCTCTGCCTTGCATTGCTGACATACCGGGCAACTCCTCACGTACTCTCTGACCTGATCGTACATCTTTGGCCAGAAATACAGGTGCCTAGCCCGGGAGAACGTTCGTTCTCTCCCCTGGTGTCCCGCTGCTGGCGCATCGTGCACCTCCTCGAGTACTTGATGCCTCTTCTCGGCAGGAACCACTAGCTTCCAGGCTTCCTCGTTGTCGATGGATCCTTCGCTCTCCTCAGACGGATGGTAATGGTACAGTCTCCCACCCACTACCTTCCAGGTAGGCTGAGAATGTGGGTCCTGGCATACCTCCCTGTATCTCTGAAGGTACCAGGCATCGGCAGTTTCCGGCTGATGAGTCATGGCACCCACTTCTACCACCCCCTCCTCATAGGCCCTAGATAAAGCGTCTGGCACCACGTTGAGGTCTCCTTTTCGATACTCTATATCGAACACGTGTCCTTGTAGTGCTAACGCCCAACGCGCTAGCCTTCCTGTAGGATTCCTCATACTGTGGAGCCACTTAAGGCAACTATGATCGGTGATGACTTTGAAGTGGTGCCCCTCAACATAGGGCCGGAACTTCCCGATAGCCCATACAACTGCCAGGCATTCTCTTTCGGAGACTGTATAATTCCTCTCCGCACTGTTTAAGGAGCGACTGGCGTACTCAATTACGCGCTCCTGTCCATCGACTTCTTGCGTCAATACCGCGCCTATCCCACTATCGCTCGCGTCCGTTTGTAACACGAACTGCGCGCTGGGATCCGGCGACTGCAAGATCGGTGCCGAGACCATTGCGTCTCGCAACCGTTCGAAAGCCTGTTCCTGTTCCTGCTGCCAAGCGAACGGGATGCTCTTCTTCGTCAGGCGGTTTATCGGTTCAGCGATTGTTGCGAAGTCGGGTATGAAGCGACGATACCACGACATCATCCCCATGAATCGCTTCACCTGTCTGATCGTCCGTGGTACTGGGTACTCCATGATGGGCTTGATCTTCTCTGGATCTGGCCTTACCCCTTCACGGTTCACCAGGACCCCCAGGTACTTGACTTCCGACTTACAGAAGTGGCTTTTGGTCTTATTCACAGTGAGGCCCGCACCCAAGATTCGTTGTAAAACCAATCCCAGGTGTCGCTTATGCTCCTCAAAAGACGGCGAGATAATAATCACGTCGTCGAGGTACGCAAAAGCGAAAGGATCTAAATCCGGGCCAATCACTCTGTCCATCAACCTCTGGAAAGTCGCGCCGGCGTAGGACAATCCGAAGGGCATTCTCTTGAACTGAAAATGCCCCAGGCCGGGGACTGTAAACGCCGTAATTGGGCGCGACTCCCTTTTAAGAGGTATCTGGTGGTACGCGCTACTCAAGTCCAGTGTCGAGATGAACTTAGCATCCCTGATCCTTCGCAGGATGTCGCTCATGAAGGGTAATGGGTGGGCGTCCGGCTTGGTTACTGCGTTTACCTTCTGGTAATTTACGCAGAACCGATATTTGCCGTCTGCCTTCTTCACCATCACCACTGGACTTGACCACCCGCTGGTTGCTGGTTCAATGACGTCGTTGTCCAGCATGGCCTTGACCAGCGCGTGCATTTCGTCTCGCACCCTGTCGGAGACCGGGTAGTATTTCTGTTTACAGGGTCGAGCGTCTCCGATGTCTATCTCATGCTCGACCCCCACAGCACAGCCTAAACACTCGCCTCCGTCTGGAATTAATCCATCGACGAGGCTAGCCACTTCTTGACGCTGTGCTTCCGTGGCTTCTACCAGGCCTACGGGTGCGAGGCACGACGTACCAGTGACGCTTGCCACTTCCAACGGTACTGCCACTTTGGCTTTCGCCAAGTACAGCTGGTCCGTGTCAGGGTTCAGGTTGGCGCTGAATTCCCTCACGAAATTCGCGCCGACGTAGCAGTCATCAGACAGCAGTGGCGTTATGGCGACCCTTACGTCTTTTGTGATTCCCCCTACCGTGAAGGGGAAAATCACATGACCCAAGATGGGACATGGACGGCCGTCGGCGAGCTTCGCTTCCCCCGCTCGCGTGACGTCCAGGCCCAGTCCCATATCAGATGCCAACCTAAGCCCGAGTTGACCCATTACCGTCGATGAGGCCCCGGTGTCGTAGAGTGCCCTTAATTTATAGGCACCTATTCCCACCTGAAGCCACCACCTGGTCTCATCCTCGGGTCTGTACCTGCGGGGAGCTTTCGCCGTCTCTCTCCCCTCTGTGGACGGGAGGCTTTCACGGCTCTTCTTGCCTTGGGCAGCCGCTACTCGCGTCGACGTGCTCTCGCCCGCAGGTGTCTGGGTCGCCGGCGTATCCTCCGGAGCGTCAGGTGGTCTCCTGGAGCTTTTGGGTCTGGTGGTCTCCTCTCCGGCCCACTCAAACCCCTGCTCCACCACCTGAATCCGGCCTCCGTACCCTTCGAGGATACAAAATGCCCGGTTACCCAGATCTGGCATCTGTTTGGTCGCTGTCGCTTCTAACGCCGCTGCACTGTTGGGTCTCGTGGGGTCCGATACCCCTGTCGAGATTTCCCTGAACCCTGAGGTCGTTGACGGGCCCCTGCCACGTTCAAACGACCTGCGACGAGAGGTCACCTTTTCTGGGGACGCGGAGGGGACCTCCATCCTCCGCTTCCCTGCCCGTTTCCCTTGTTGCAATCCGGGCAGTACCTTCTGGTAAAGCCCAGTTTGCCACAAGACGAGCACTTGATGGGTTGGGAGTAATCTATTTTCCTCCGCTGACCCTCTCGTCGCTGGACAGGAGACCCTGGGGGGGTTCTATTCCTCCCCTTTTCTTGCGGCCGACCCCTCGGCCGCCTGGGAGAGTTAGCCTTCCTCTCCTTAAAGTACCGGTCCATATCGCGCCGCAGGGTCGTAATTTGCAACGACAGATCCTCAATGGGGTCTGTTGCCTGCGCTGCAGCGATTGTGGGCCGGTCCTCGGGTCTCTTGGCCGGGGTTTTAACCGGCGACTCGGGTTGCCGCTGCTCCCTACCCCGAGACTTGCTGGACATGGCCGCCGTTCGGGGTCCTGCCCGGGGCGGTGGTGCCTTAGCTGACACCCCCATGTGCTCGGGGTACAACGTGGACGTTGGCTCCAACCTGGTCCTCGGGCGCTCGTCGTCCCGCAAAGCGGTCTCGATTTCGGTCGCCCGGGCGTGAAATTCGTCCACGTTGGAAAACGCATTCCTTCGCAGCTGCATCCGGATGGCGGGTAGGAGATTTGCATACAGCAAATCTAACTGCCTCTGCTCTGGTAATGGCGGACGCAACTGGGCTAACATGAAGAGGAGGTGGCAGGCATATTCTCGTACCAGCTCTCCTTTCTCCTGGTACCGAGCTTGGGCCTCTTGCAGCAACCTCTGTTGCTGAAGCTCACTCGACCCAAACCAACGTCGAGCGCCCGCCACGAAGTCGGCGTAATTCCTCCACTTCAGCTTGTTAAGCTCGTACCAGGTCCTCGCAACGCCTTCGAGGAGCTCTGATACCGAGCACAAGATTTCGCCGTCCGTTAGCCCAGACCCCGCGCGTAGATCTTCTAGCCTAGACAAGAAGGTGTCTACGCACTCTGAAGCCGTACCAGAGTATCGCAGCTTCCACCCTCTCACAATCCTACCCGCGTCCCGAGTCGCGTAGTACCCCGACGCCGCATTGGCGTCGTACCAGGCGGATCCTTCTGGGATCATCTGCCCTTCACCACTGTCGGAGTCTCTTGGTCCTCTTGTCGGTGGCTGCTCCGTCCTTGCAGGCACCTGCCGTTGGGGAGCCTCTCGAGGTTCGCCAGGGGTCGATCGCTGGGGCTCCGGGGTACTACCTGGTACCCTTGGGTCGTAGTGGCGCGTATACGTGGACTGGAAGTCCACGGTCCTCCGGGGCCGCTCTGGTATGACCGTTCGTCGATTGGTGGGGTCCCTGCTTCTAAACTGCTGGAACTCCACCTGCAGGGCGGTCAACTGGTCGCTCCACCGAGCGCATACCTGGTCGTGCTTTTCCAGCATCTCCAGTATGCGGTTTATCCCGACCCGGTTGCACTCGATCTCCTCCTTTAGTCGCTCGGTCACGCACCGCTCTTCCTCTTCCTCTGGAGGTTGTAGCTCCGCGTTCTCGAAGCAACGGGCTCTTCGCCTATCCGGCGATCCGGTGGAGCCCTTGTGCTCACTACCGACCCCCTCCGTGGGCCCCTTGACCTCGCCTGTCCCCCCTTCCTCTGCGGGCTCTCGCTCCCCCATCTCGCTCTGGCTCTCCTCTTCCAAGTTCTCGTAGACGGCGAGAGTCCGCGTTAGGTTCGCCTCCACCGCCTCATCCCTATATAGCAGCATGAGTGGGTGGGCGACAAGATCCTCGGCGTCGGCTGCTTCCAACTCCCGTCGCTTGGTTTCCAGCCACCTCTCTCGGCTCCGTCGCCTGCGTTGTGTGGCCTCCCTATCCAACGCCGCTCCTTGGAAGTCTAGGTCGATGTACTCGCCTAGCAACCAATATGCTAATCGGACTACCTGCATCAGCCTGGGACCATCTGTGCGCAACTCCAGTTGCGTCAGGTATCTGTCCAGCTGTGTCGAAGGCAGTTCCGAAGCCCACCGGGTTATCGCGTCGGCGGTGTCCTCCATGACGCTTATGTTGGGGCGTAGGTGACGGTTGAGGTTAGTTTTCCTACTCGACCACTACCGCCTCCTATCGCCCAAGGCGCGAGCGGGGTGTTGCGATTTTTATCGCCAACTACCCAATTACGCCTTTATTTACAAGGCAACAATACGCGTGGCTTGTGGGTGTGTGCAGGTATCGCGTAGTCTAAGGAAGTACGAACTTCCGCTTCGCAGCTACCTGCCTATAGGTGGAGGCTAACTGTTTGTTAGCTCCACCGGGTTAGTTAGTCTAACCCTACACACACCCTAATTGCGCGCTCTGCTGGTACTGTCGCTCGGTGACTAACCCCCACTTACTTACTCTAATGTGTAATAAAACACTTAAAAAGCAAAAAGTTAACCCAAATACAGTTAGTCACCTTTTATTTTCACGTTAGAGCGACTACGGACGTCTCTTCGACCCCTGGGGTTAGTGTGCTCTCGGCTCACAAAAGCAGTTATTATTGGGTCGGAGAGGCGTCTTTCCCCTACCGCAGAGCACGTACCGGACGAGCCACGCGTTATTTTACCCGCTCGCACCTTATTACGCACGCGCGCAAACGTCTCTCTCTCGCGCGCGTTGCTCTCTTTTTTTTTTTTTTTGTATAATTTTCCCCGTGTGTGAGTCCTAAATTAGTTGGGCGCCATGTAACAGGCTGTCGTTTAGTCGGTAATCTCCTAAAAGGGCCCGTGCTTCAACTATACGAAGCCTTGTTATCTATGTGCTTATAGCACAGGAACCTACCTTGCCCGAAGTGCGCCTGCGCAGAGTCTCCTCAATGTTCCGAGTTGGGTTCCCCCAACTCGCCACTTGGCGGCGCTGTAGCTCGTACTCTTAGCGCTCGTGCGGCCGCCACCGGTACCTAGGATGTCGACTCGCGTCTAGCGATACTTACGCGATTCGTGCTTCGCAACCGGCGAATTCGAATCGGAATGTAAACAAATATGCACGACCTCCGGACAAAGGGAAAACACAATAACGGAAACTCGTTTGAATTAAAAAACCAAGGGATGATTTATTGGTTAAAATCAATTACACGGGGAAATAGCCGAGAGTCTAACGCACGCACGCGTGAATGACAATACACGCTAATCGAGAGAGAGAGAAAAAAACCGTGATGCCGCGAACTACCTGCTCGCACGCAAAACAATAAACTCTTCGCGCTCGCTGCGCGGATTCGCACGCTAAATTAACACAACGCTAAACGAGTGAGAAAGAAGGTGCACCTACCGCAACGACGGCGTGGATACGGTGGCCAACCGTATCCAAATGACACGTAGTTATTAAACTGCTCCGCTGCTCTGCCTCTAATGCTGTTACCGCTGTTGTTGTTGCCGCTACTGTTGCTGCTGTTATTGCTGTTGCTGCTGCTGCAGTTGCTGTTGCCGCTGTTGCTGCTGCTGCTGCAGATGCTGCTGTCGCCCGCACTCACCCGCGCAAATCACAGTGTCAGTCAGTGGCAAAACAAAACGAGAAAACTCGGGACGGATGGAGGTTAGGCGCGCAGATCGACTGAGTAACACAGTCATACTAGCGCTCGGAGCCTCCCCTCCCGGTCGTTGCCCCTTACGCGCTCTCTCTCTCTCGCGAACCGAACGCGGCTCACCTCGCTTAACCGCTAATTACCTCGCGCGAGTCGAACGATTTTCGGCAATCGTTGCACATTATTCAATTCGACTGCTGCATAGCTTTCTAATAAGGTTATTTTTATAAGTCCTTGTACGAGAACATCGCTCCACGTACCAAATCGATCGGCGTAGGCTGCCCCTGAACAAGTTTTACTCTTAACGTTTCCTGCTAGATCTAAACCTACACTTTTTGTCGAGTTAATCCTTAGGTCGGCTATTGTGTGTGCGTTATCATATTTAAAAATACCCGTATCATGTATAGCTTTACAGTTGTCGTGTGATATTTCGTAAATGTATTTTTGGATTGCATTTTCGGTTGGGCCTAAATGACTAAACATACCGCAATGAAAAATTGTTCGCCTTATTTCTATTTTACATTGTATAATTTTCATTGATTTGAATTCCGTTTTTTGTAATAGTTCGATAGTGGCTTGTGTGTTATTTACTTGAATTTCTTGAAAATTGCATTCCCCTGCATCCAAGAGTGAGTATGTTGTAATGGTAGGGCTCGTTGAGCCGCAATTGAAACCAATAAGTCCTTTGCTTGTTGAAAAGAAGGTGATTATGATTAAGATAGTCATTGATTGTTGCGCCATTGTGTTTCCTGGAAATAGAATAAGATTACTATGCTTGTTTTGCTACGCTTAATTTATTGGCATGAATTGTTTTTGGTTTTCCATTGTAATCGATTACAACACTGCCTTTTTCAGTTATTTTTAATACTTCAAAAGGTCCTAAATATTTATTTTTCTCTAATTTCCCCGGTTTTGGTTCTTTCATGAACCATACTTTATCTCCAATTTTAAAATTTACTGGATTTGTAAATCGGTCATAATAATTTTTTGATTTTTGTTTTGAGATTATTAGATTTTCTCTAGCCATGTGTGATATTATATTCATGTTTTTTATTAAATTCTCTAGGTATCCATTAAAAGTTGGTAATTGTTCGGATTTTTTTAATGGTACGCTATATGGTAATTTAGCTGGAAAAGCAAAAACTAATTCATGTGGTGTGAAATTGTGACTAGTGTGTATGCTGGTGTTGTAATTGAATTGGGCCAACTCTAGGAGTTCGTCCCAATCACATTTTTTTGATGTAAATTGTTTGATGTATTCGCAAAGCGGATGGTTAGCCCTTTCGACAGATCCATTAGATTGAGGTGAAAATGACGTTGTTTCAATTTTTTCGAAATGAAATCTTTTGGCAATTTGCTTTAACATTTTGCTTCTGAAGTTTTGTGCTCTGTCCGTTAGTACTATTTTTGGAGTTTCGAAAGTACAAATAAACCTTTTTATAAAAGCTTCGCTTACAGCTTCCGCTGTTTGGTCTTTTAATGCTACTAATGTGATAAATTTTGAAAGTTGGTCTTGAATTGAAAGTATGTACCGATTATTACTTTTTGTAATATCGAATGGCCCCATTATATCCATGGCAACTTTATCAAAAGTTTTGAAAGGTGTATCTGTTATAATCATTGGTTGTCGTGTAGGTTTACGTTTTAATTTGTTTCTTTTACATTCTATACACATGGAAATTCTTTTTTGTATGTCGTTCTTTAGGTTTTCCCAACAGTATTTTTCTTTAATTCTATTGTAAGTTCGATTCACTTCCGAATGACCTTCTAATCTCGAAGAATGATATATTTCAAAAATTTTATTTCTCTGGTCTAACTCACATATATATTCAACATGATTCATACAAACAATAGTCTTGATGTTAGTTCCTATGAAAGTATCATTTATGATTTCTTCTATTTCTGACCATTGTATGTTTCTTATGTCAATATTTTTTGAAATACTCAGCATAGAAATTTTATTTTGTAATAGAAGTCTTTTCAAATTTTTGAACAATTCGGCTAAATCTTGTTTTACTGTTTCCGTTGCTGCGGCAGTGTTCAGGCACAAAATAAATATTTTTCGTTTACCGTAGTTTAATGTTTCTAAATTATTACTGGATAAATTTTTGTTTATTTTTAAATTTTTCTCTGCAAGTATGTTACTCGTATTTTTGTCTAGCCCTTCATGTTTTTCAGAGATTAAATGGATAATGTTATCATTACGAAGTTGTATGGAACTTTTGCTATAAATGACATGACCTCTATTATAATCATTATTAATGCTACTATTTTTTATAAATTTTTTATCTATATTGTTGGATTTGT
Source organism: Phymastichus coffea (assembly GCF_024137745.1). Lineage (NCBI taxonomy): Eukaryota > Metazoa > Arthropoda > Insecta > Hymenoptera > Eulophidae > Phymastichus > Phymastichus coffea. The sequence goes on along the minus strand of NW_026706812.1, from coordinate 5,247,035 downwards.
ATGTATGTTTCTGTTTGCTCTTTTTTTGAATGCATGCGTGATTTGTAATTTGTTCCTTTTTGTCAACATTTAATGATTTTGTCTGTACTACCTCCTCTAAGTTCTCGGTTCTTTTTCTTTGTGCTCGTGTCATAACACAAATTTTTGGTTCTACCGCAATCCGCGATAAACAGTCAGCTGGACCGTTTTCTTTGCCTGGACGATAAATTATGTCAAAGTCGTAATCAACTAGTTTTAATCGCCATTTTTGTACCCTACTATTATTATCAGCCGACTTTAATGAAAGTAAAGGTTTGTGGTCTGTTACTACCGTAAATTTATTTCCGAATAAGTATGTTCTAAATGTTTTAATAGCGAAAATTATTGCAAGAGCCTCTCTTTTATAAGTCATATAATTTTGTTCTGTTTTGTTCAAAACCCTTGAAGCGTATGCGATGGGTCTATCGTACTCTAATTCTCCCTGGGAAAGGACCGCACCCAAACTATGATTCGACGCGTCCGTTCTAACGATGTAAGGTTTGTTAAATTGTGGATATTGTAGGATAGGTGCTTCGCATAGTAGTTTTTTTAATTTATTTAAAGCTTCCTGTTGTTCGTTGTTCCAGAAAAATTTTGTGTTTTTATGTAAGAGTATAGTTAATGGTTTTGTTACTTCTGCAAAATTTGGAATAAAACGTCTATAATAATTGCATAGCCCTAAGAACTCTCTAACGTTTTTCGTAATTGTCGGTGTTGGAAAAGCTTCAACAGCTTGAACTTTTTTTTTTATCTGGTTTAATCCCATATTCACTGATAATATGTCCCAAAAAGGATACTTCTGTTTTGAGCCAATCGCATTTTTGAGGTTCAAGTTTTAGGTTAGCTTCTCTTAGTTTTTGAGCTATTTCAGAAAAACGTTTATTGACCTCATCCACTGTTTCTCCAAAGATGATTATATCGTCAATAAAAACAAAGCATGTATTGGCGATTAAGTCCCCCAAAATTGTATTAAGAATTCTTTGAAATGTTCTAGGCGAGTTTACTAATCCGAATGGTAAAACGAGAAATTCAAATCTTCCTAATGGATGTATGCTAAAAGCTGTTTTGAAGATATCTTTCGGGTGCATTGCTACCTGTTGGAAATCGGATTTTAGATCGACAACATGATAAAATTTGGCTTTCCCGAGTTGATCAAATATTTCTGTTATGTTTGGAATTAGATATGGGTCAGGAACAGTTTTTTCATTCAATTTCCTGTAGTCAATTACTAATCGCCATCTAGCTTTCTCGTCTGCTAAGCTCTTTTTCTTCACTACCCATGTTGGTGCATTGAAAGCACTTTTCGATTTCTTTATTAAATTATTAGATATCAATGATTTTACTTCTTCAATAGCAATGTCCCGTAATTTGTGTGGCAAGGGAAATTGTTTGACGTAAACCGGTTTGTTGTCTGTTAAATTAATTTCATGTTGTTCTATATTACATGTACCTAATCTGTCGCCATCGGCCCAAAATACATTTTCGTTTTCCTCAATAAGTTCTTTCATTATCTTATAGTTGTTTCCGACTAAATCTCTCAAATTTATTTTTTCTAATACTTTTTCCTTGTGGCTTAATTGATTTCCTTCAATTTTTTCTTGTTCCTCTCCTAAAAAATTTATGCTCCCCGCGTATACAATTTCATTTTCATTGACGTTGAAATCTATATTTTCCGTTAGTTCAATACTGTTTGGAAAGTTTTCTAAATCGAAAGATAAATATTGATATGTTTGGATTTCTTCTGAAACAGTATTTTCCGAAGGGAATTCTATTCCTATATTTTCTTTTATAACCGATATAAATTGTTTATAATCGTAATTGTCTGCATAATCATCCTTTGTGTTCGTCATTTCATCAGTACTCATTGCTACATTTATATCGGTAATCATGTGCTCTATTTTGGAAGGGTCTTTCTCTAATTCAGCTTCCAAGTTCGTTATTCCGTTGGAAGAAAAAGGTATTAGTAATGAGTTTTTATAATTTTCGATCTCGCGTTCTACTTTTAAATCTTTGGCAGTCATTATTTCATTATTTATTTTATCCGTTGTTGTTGTGCAAGGAAATGTAACAGATTCGGGGTCCTCTAGTATATTTTCTCTTTCAAGTGGATGAAATTTGATATTTTCCTCAAAGATTTTCGATTCTTCGTAGTGTTTTTCTTTTTCGTTTTTTGTTTTATTTTCCTTATTAATGCCATGTAAAATTTTACTTAAAAATCCCTTTTGCTCTTCTGTTATCCTTGATTCCTCTTTCTTTTTGTTTTCGGTAAAAACGATTGAGTTCATTTGAGTTAACGGTATTGATACAAGTTTTATTTTCCTACTATTTATTTCCAAATAACCTTCATCTAATCTTAACTTATTTTCTTTCAGAGCAGGTATGCCATCATAAGGGATTGAAAATTCCCTTGGTACAATATGAAAATCAATTAACAACCCATTAATTGTTATTTTTATCAAACCTAATGTTTGAATTGTTTTATCAGTAATACCGGATAATGAAATTTTTTCTGAGTCCAAAATAGCGTTTGATGGTATACAATCGCTTTTTATGATATTGATTTGAGCTCCGCTATCTATAAGTAAATTAAAATTAACACCCGAAAACAGATTCGGTACCTGTATGTATTGTAACAAATTTTTTAACTTTAGGAAATACATTGGCATTTTAGTTTCAATGATACTTGTAAGTTCTATATTGCCATTACATTCATTATAGAGTTTCTTTTGTTTGTCATTTCGGAGGCATACTTTATTATTTTTTTCTGTTTTGGTTTGCGACTCATATTGTCTTGTTAAATTTAATGCGTGAGTTTCATTTTGATCATCAATGTCCATTTTTCGTGTTGTCGTTATTTCGTCTCTTAATTCTGCAGCGAGTGACTTTTTATTTGTTTCCTCCGTGCACTCATGTTCGGAAGAATCTATTCGTTTCCCTGATTATTACGTCTAAAACAAATCGACTCTGTATGATCGGTACGTTTACAAATTGTACAAAATTTTTCTTGGTTATTTTCTAGTGATTTTATAATTGGACATGATTCGACTTTATGACCTGATTCCTTGCAATAAGTACAAATACTAGTGGTTTTTGCGTTTCTTTATAAAGCTCTCAATTTCAAACAATTATCAATTACATGATTATTTGTGACAGGGCTATAGCGATGCTCGCTGGCCCTGTGTGCGGCACTCTCCTCGCGTGAACGCAGCGACCAAGTATACGCTATATAGCGACTACATACTTGTGTCGTTGCAGGATCTGGAGGGAGGAGCGCGACGATCGGTGAGGTGTCGCCGTGAGTGCGAGTGAGAGCGAGAAGAGCGAGAGAGAGAGAGAGAGCGATTTTGACTGATTTTTGACGGCGAGAGAAGTGGGAGCGCGGCGGCGCGAGGCTTGGAAAATTAAGAGAGAAGAAGGGCAGTTAGGGGCGAGCTCTCGAGTAATTAGGGCCGCCTAAGGAGAGTCTGAACGAGAGGACATTTCGGCCAGAGAGAAACTACGGCCAGAGGTACGACTGCCATTTGCCGGGAGAGCCAGGAGGTCCAAGCTGAGCCCGGACAAGCAGCGACCATTCGCCGTCCCCGGGGCAAAGGCCGTGCTGCGGCCTCTCCTGCAGCAGTCCCAGTCATCGCCAGGGTGCCACTTCCAGCGGGCCTGCGCTTTCGCCGGCGTCGTCTCTCTGCCGACGGACCGTCGGCATCCGGTGGGTCGAAAACCTGTTCATCTCTCTCGCGCCAGCTCTCGCTCCATTACGGACATTAGCGTATTTTGATTTTATCGTGCACGCTGAGCGATCTCGCTCACGTGATCCCGCGAACTCTTGTCGCGGAAAGGCTGAGCGAGCGCGCTCGCCGCGGCGAAGTGAATCTTGTAGCGATATTTGTGAAAAGGCGTCAATAAATGAGATCGCCATATGTAATGTCATTGAATTAGAGTGTCCGTTTCTTTGTATCAACCTTTCCCAGCCAGCGCGAACTTCGGCCTGTGAAAGTCAGCGCCGGCTTTCTTTACCGAGATAGAACCCAGAAAAATTAGCAGAGACCAGCCCATGGCGCACGGAGGCTGACCACTCTTGCATGGCATCTCTTGTTTAATCTCGGCAGGTTTTCGTTGTTCGCATCGCTTTGTTCTGGTTGGAAAGAGGTGATCGCGATAATTCCCTTTGTGATAAGCTTGAACAGTGCGGTGTCTCGGCCGATCAGTGCTTTTCGGCGAATTCGCGGAGTAGCGAGCGAGAGCCGTGGAAATAAGCTGGAAAAGGGAAAATTTTAGTTGCATGGGACATTTTGAGTTTCGTCATTATTGTGTCGTCAACACATTTGGCTCGAGTTACGCGGAAGCCCGGAGCTAGTGAAACGGGCTGAGGTGAGTATCGCGTTGTTGTGATTAAGCGATTACGCTGTAAATTTGTGTGCTGTTATTGCGCAGATTGCGATTGCTCGAGCCGGGTGTTTTGGCTAGTTAAATTTGTACGTTTGAATGTGTGTTTCTGAATTTGAAAGTTGCGAGAATCGCAACGATCATTCTCGGATGTTTGGATTGTTGCTGAGCGCGAGCTCAAGGTTAGACGTGTTTATAGGCTCAGTAAAGTCTTTGTGTTGCGTACTCGCACCATAGGCATGCCGGCTTGTGCACGTTGACCTGTTCTCGAAAACAAAGAGGACAAACGCGCTTAGGCCTAGTGAAGGCGAGATAAGCCTAGGAAAACTTGAGTCTGTTTTGGTGCCTGTTTGTTTACCGCGCGGGGTCGCGTGAAATACGATGCCGGTGTCGAGATCGCCCAAGCATCGGAGAGATGCGGAATCGCGGCCGCGGCCGGAAGCGTTTAGAAGGCGGGTTATGAGAATTCCTGTAGTAAAGTCTATATGGGAGCACATTCGGGCAATGCAAGTTCAGGAATTGCTGACATGGATGATGTCGAACGGATTAGTTACGGACCGCACGACCGCGGTCGTGCAGGACAGGGCATTTCGCGCATTTTTATATGGCGTGCGTCATGAACCGGCACCGCCTGTGAGCGCCGACGATTTTCTATCAGGGGAAATACCGACTGTCGTTGATGCGAGAAGCGCATCATCGGCGCGGGTCGGATCACTGCTGGAAACTTTGAAGGCGAAGTTGAACGCAGCGGTAAGCGCTCGGCAAGAGCGAAGTGACGTCACGCGGGAGACACGTGCGTTGCCATCGGAGACGCAGGTTCGCGCCACAGATGGTGCGATTGCACGTGAGGAGGTGCGCGGAAGGAAAGAAAGAGCGGGCTTGCATCGTTCGGTGCCGACGGATTTCGCGCCAGCTCTGGGTATTGCGAACACGCAAACAGAGATTGTGCGAGTGCGCGCGGAGCGGCGACCGGAGAGTTTCCATGGTCGGGAGCCATCGATGTGGCAGCGCGCAGTAAAAACGTTTTGGCCGGCGTGGTTGACTTCGGCAGCATCTAGAGTAAATAATGCTGAGAGCCGGGGAGAACGCGAGGGCATATCGCAGGTAGCTACGCGTGGCCCGGGAAGTACGAGCACGCCGGTGCGTGATGGCGCGCAGCAGGGGGCTAGGTACCGACCTTGTGAGACGAATTACGATCAGAAGCGCGTGAATGACACCGCGGGTGCGCGGTTAGGCAAGCATGAGGCCGGTAGAGAGCCTGATGAAATGGAGGACACGGACTACGATTCGGCGCTCGATGACGACGAAACGTGGCTAGAGAGCGCGTCAGAGAAAGAGCGCGCGAGCAAACCGAGGGGCCGATTTCTTTATGGGCAACAAGCAGACGCGGTCACGGCGGTAAGAAGTTGGTCTTTAGCATTCTCGAAGAAGGGCGGACTGTCAGCGGAGCAATTTTTGAGGCGATTGCATAAAATGCAATCATTTTACAGATTAAGGACGCGGAGATATTGCTGGCGTTAATGTTGTCGTTTACGAGCGCGGAAATGGCTTTATGGTGGGAAACGAATCGCCCGGGCTGGGACACATTGCAGGACTTTAAAGATGAATTCCAGCGCCAGTTTTGTCCGCGGCGATCGCGCGAGGATGTTTACGACGCGCTACGCCGCCGAACTCAAGGCGAAGATGAGCCAGTAGGTGAATTTCTCACGGCCTTCCTGTATATTGCGAGTAGGTTAGAACCGAAGCTTTCGGAACGTAGACAGCTTGAGTTGATTGAAAACAACTTGTACCCGAAACTTCGCAATTATATCAGGGCTAAGAAGGTTCAAACGCTCAGAGATCTTCGCGTGTACGGGGAGAGATTTGAACGCAGACGGGACATCGAGAATTGCTATCGCCCGCCGCCAGCGCCGCAGGAGTCGTTGATGCCAGAAGTCGCTTACCGCGGAGATTCGTCAAAAAGAACCGCGAAGACTAGCAGCGGTGCGAACTTTGCGACGGGCGAACGAGTTTATGCGGTCGGGAATGAGAATAGTAAGGACCGCCAAGGAAAGAAAAATAAGTCGGCAACAAAACCCGTAGGCAGAAGCTGCAATTCGGATAGTGAAGGTGTAGCTCAACGGAACGATGCGGATTCGTCAAAAGAGTTGCCGAGAAATGTAGCGGCCGTGTTATCCCAGCTAGCTCATTCGCAGAGAGGCTCGCCCAGGGGAAATGCGAGGCCTGCTGCGAGGAACGCTGCAGGGCGCGTGACATTTGAGGGCGTATGCCATAAATGCGGGGGGCTGGGACATCGGAAGGCCGAGTGCCCAAGCCCAGAGAACTTGAAATCGACGCGATCAAGTTCGGAGCCGTTGGGAGCTGAAGGCACGAGTGGCAGAGGGGTTTCTGACCGAAGTGCGAGTCGCAATCGGGGAAAGAGCCCAGTGCGCTGTTACAAATACCAACAGCTGGGACATTACGCGAACCGGTGTTCACAAGGACGTAGAACGGGGCTAACGTGCCAGGGCTGCGATAAGGAAAATAAGACGTTGAAAACATGTCCGCAATACCAGGTGTGGCTCAAAGCCCTGGAAAACTTAAAAGCGGGACCCAGTTGCCCGACGGATTCCGCGTAGTTGTGCGTAATAGGGCACTCAACGGGGCAAAAGTCGCGTTCATGAGGCTGTTTTATAGCAAGTTCGCAGAGTTTCAACAGCAGTTTGAGCGAAATGAAGCTAGTTTGGGCGCGAATAACGCGAAAACGGAGGCCTCTATGCAACGCGAGGGCGCGAAAGATAGAATCAAGGAGAGTTCGAGGAAAGAGTTCGACTGGATCGAATTCAACGAACGATGGAAAAGAATGCGTGAAGCAGGGCCCGAGCGCGAGCGAGGAAAGCGAGCGTTGGAGTCGGGAGAAATGCTGGATGCACGCGAACCAGAGCGAAATCGAGTGGGTGGCCAAGGGAGTCCGACGCTCGGGCGTGGGTCGAGAGGTAAATCGACGAGAACGTCCAAGGTGGATCAGCCGGGCATGAACTCGAGGGAAACTGCAGAGACCGCGCGGTCTTCGAGAGGTCCTGAGGGGAAAGCGGCGCGTGCGCGGCCGGTTTCGGAACAAACTCGGACTGAGAGATCGCCTCAGCAGGCTGGAAACTCAAAAACTAACGAACTTGACGGTGTAGACGAGACGTCGTCGCGATCCGTCACCTCGTTCAGGGAGTTTATGGTGCTGAGTGGAGAGGTAGCAGTTTGGGCGACACCGATCGCATCGGGTTTGGAAGCGTCGGATGGCGCAGGATGCGAGTCGACACGCAAAGATTTGACGGATAGTCGGGAGAACGAGAAGCGAGGTGAGTCATCGAGAACCGGTGTAGGTCTCTCGCGCCTCTGTGTTCGTTTTTGCGTGGGCGAACCAAAAGTGGACGCGGTGGAAAATCGCGAGTTGCTGGTAGTCCATATCGCGGGGAAGCCATACAGTGCGCTGTACGACTCGGGTGCGATGGTGACTATTGTGGGTCCGCGTGTACGCGGCGACTTTGCGGACAAGATTGAGCCATGCGACTTCGCGTTGTTCGGGTTTTCGGGAGCGAAAACCGAGATCGTGGGAAAACTTCGGCTCAGGGTTGAGATCGACGGAGTATCACGAATAATCGAAGCGCGAGTCGTGGATGTGCCAGTGCAATACGACATGATAATCGGCATGGACTTCATTCAGGAGTTCGGCATTGGCACGAATCATGCGAATGGGAAATGGCATATAGAGGATGGCCCTTGGCACTGGTTCGCGGAGCTGAAGCGCGAAAGAGTGGAGTTCCCGAGTGAGCCTGGACTCGCGCGTGTTCGCGTTAGAGCTGAGGTCGCGGGGCTCTCCGAGTTGCGATCTTCGCAGCGCGAATTAGTGGAACGTCTGGTGCGTCGGGTGGTACCCGAGAAGTCACCTACGCGTACGCATTTAATTAAGCATGAGATCGACGTGCAGGGTGCACCACCAGTAAAAACTCCCTTAAGGCGATATTCGCCACAGGTGATGGAGTTTATGCGAAGCGAGCGTATGGCAAGATTTGATACGTTACGCGATCTTGTGATTAGACATATCGAAGAAGCACAGAACCGTCAGAAGAAACATTATGATAGAAAACGCCGAGACGTAGAGTTTTCGGTTGGTGATCTAGTCTTGAGGCGAGCACACACTCTGTCAAGCACGAGTGCGGGGAAAAACGCAAAACTGGATCCGCGATATACCGGTCCGTATAAGATTTTGCGAGTAATTTCTCCGGGAATTGATATGCTAACCACGAATAACAACAAGCAGGTACCAATGGCTCATGTATCCGAGCTTAAAAGATACGTGCCTCCTCGAGGTACGAGGAAAGGTAACAGCCGGGAGTGATGTGTTTGTTGTGTGATGTTTGTGTGAGTGTGATGTTTGTATTGTTTATTTTATTTCTTTTATTTTACGGACGAGTTAAGAAGTGACCAGGATCCAACGCCAGGCATGTGAACTCGCTGCCAGGGCGATTGGCAAGGGCGCAGCCCCAGATAAAGCATGAGAAGGCTGAGGTACCAAATCTGTTCACTTTAAAAGGGTTTTATGTTGTTTTGATTTGTTTTATTTTATTTTTATTTTGTCTGTGTATGGCATGTTTATTTCTGTTTGTTTATTTATTTTTATTGTTATTGATTTTGAAGGTTTTGGCGAGCTGACTTATTGAAGTTTTTATGATTTTGATTTTGTAATATAGTTTTAAGTCGTTTTCCTCGCTGGTCCTGTGTTCGAGCGAGGAGGGTTGCGTTGGGTTACCCACGGGTGCCTGCGGCTTCCGCGGCTTAGCGGGGGGCTGTGACAGGGCTATAGCGATGCTCGCTGGCCCTGTGTGCGGCACTCTCCTCGCGTGAACGCAGCGACCAAGTATACGCTATATAGCGACTACATACTTGTGTCGTTGCAGGATCTGGAGGGAGGAGCGCGACGATCGGTGAGGTGTCGCCGTGAGTGCGAGTGAGAGCGAGAAGAGCGAGAGAGAGAGAGAGAGCGATTTTGACTGATTTTTGACGGCGAGAGAAGTGGGAGCGCGGCGGCGCGAGGCTTGGAAAATTAAGAGAGAAGAAGGGCAGTTAGGCGCGAGCTCTCGAGTAATTAGGGCCGCCTAAGGAGAGTCTGAACGAGAGGACATTTCGGCCAGAGAGAAACTACGGCCAGAGGTACGACTGCCATTTGCCGGGAGAGCCAGGAGGTCCAAGCTGAGCCCGGACAAGCAGCGACCATTCGCCGTCCCCGGGGCAAAGGCCGTGCTGCGGCCTCTCCTGCAGCAGTCCCAGTCATCGCCAGGGCGCCACTTCCAGCGGGCCTGCGCTTTCGCCGGCGTCGTCTCTCTGCCGACGGACCGTCGGCATCCGGTGGGTCGAAAACCTGTTCATCTCTCTCGCTCCAGCTCTCGCTCGATTACGGACATTAGCGTATTTTGATTTTATCGCGCACGCTGAGCGATCTCGCTCGCGTGATCCCGCGAACTCTTGTCGCGGAAAGGCTGAGCGAGCGCGCTCGCCGCGGCGAAGTGAATCTTGTAGCGATATTTGTGAAAAGGCGTCAATAAATGAGATCGCCATATGTAATGTCATTGAATTAGAGTGTCCGTTTCTTTGTATCAACCTTTCCCAGCCAGCGCGAACTTCGGCCTGTGAAAGTCAGCGCCGGCTTTCTTTACCGAGATAGAACGCAGAAAAATTAGCAGAGACCAGCCCATGGCGCACGGAGGCTGACCACTCTTGCATATTCATGTGGCAATAATCACACTTAGTGTCATTATTTCTTTTCCCAAAATTATTGATTCGTGAAGGTCCGTTATCGTGATTAAAATTTCCATTTCTGCGTTTATTGTCACTAGAATTTGTATTTGAACTGATTTTATTATCGTTACTTCTATTTTTCTTACTATAGCTAACCAGGATTCTTGCCAATTCACAATTATTTGCTTCATGATCTTTTTCTTTACAGATTGTACATATTGCAAATCTACGTTCTTTCGTTTCGTCCGCGTTTGGGCAATATTTTACTGAGTGACCGATTTCATTGCAACGTCTGCATGTCACATTTGGGCAATTGCGTATCGTATGGTCGCTGCTGTCGCAAACAGCGCAAAAGTTCGTTGATTTGAAAGATTTTGAACAGTTGTGCGGGGCGTGTCCGCTTTCCTTACATTTTCAACATACTTCAAATTCTATAATAAATGGGCATTGTGTAACTGTATGACCCATCACCTGACAATATTGACAATGATTTCCTTTAACTCTGTTAAATTTGCAACCGTCTATAGAATGCCCCTGAGCATTACAGAATTTACATATCATTTCGATCTTTTTATTTACAATTTTACAATTGTTTGACAGGTGATCTTTGTTCTTACAATATACACAAGCTCCCTTGTAACAAAATAAAGCTTCATGGTTATAGTCCTGACAAATTTGACAATTATATATGTGAGTAACATTTATTGAAGCAGTAACCGAGTCTACATTACTATGAAAGGGACTAGCGATATCACCCCTCAATAATCTTTGTTTTTTTAAATTTGTTTCAATTTCAATAGCGTCTTGTAAAGCAGTGCCCAAATTAATGTGATTTCCTAATTCCAGACGAATGTCTTGTTGTAAACCTTGTTTAAAAATTTTTAACGCGTCAGCATTTAATACTGTTTCATACGTTTTGAAATCTTCGTCCGTTACATCTGCTTCTAACTTTTTCATTTCTTTAATTTGCAAAACTATTTCCTGTAAACGGTTTGCATATGCTAAGACGGGTTCATTTGGTTTTTGGATGATTTCCGTAAATTTCCCATATAAACTATGAATATTGTCAAAGGAGGGAAATAGCTGCCTTATCACTTTGATATAATCATTTATCTTATCTATTTTGATGTTTATTAATGCTTTATAAACTTCTCCGCCCAATTTAATTTTCAGAATTGATATTAAACTTGGTTCATATAACTCAGAAACAATTGTTTTTACGTGTTTCAATTTTTCAATATATTCATTAGTTGTCATATTTTTTCCATCGAACTTTGGAACTAAATCTGCAACGTATTTAAGTGGTAAACGTAACGGTTGCGTCATTTTGTTGCCTGTTTTTATACCGTCGTTATCGACTTGTTCAAAGTTATTTGTTTGGATGATTGGATTATAGAGTACTACTTGTCTGGTCGTTCCGTTCGTATCTATTGTACGTTTCGCGTCTTTGCAAATACTCTCTTCGTTACAAATATCACCAATGTCTGTGTATTCGTTATTATTAAATGAAAATTCGTAATTCTGATCAAGAGTAAAGTCCAAATCTAATAATGAATTTGAGTGTTCAAAATTTTGTGTTAATCGTTTAAGTGGATTTTCTACAGAGTTGTTTACGTCTAGAGAGGTTTTTGTTACTCATTAAAATGTGATTTCATTTAGAATGTTATTTTATATAAAACAAACACCCATTTAGTACCGGAACCAATTGTTATGTCCCGACTACGTAGCCGTGACGTGTATTTTTAAAATATGTATGATCATTCATTTATTAGTAAATATTATAGTGACAGGAACTTACCTGGGTTATTATTTCGAGTTAAGTTGGCTGTTTAGCTTTATCTTGATAAAGTATATATGAGGTCGGTCGGTAATGATGCACGAACACTCGATTCAAGTAATTATTTATTTATTCAATGACAGAAATGGTTTCTCAAAAATAACAGTAGGTGAATTATACGTTGTTCGGCTGTCGCGCGTCGCGAATCAGCCCGTAAGAACTTTAACAAATTTTAATGTTATTGAGTAGTCGCGTGTCTCGAATCAACTGCCGAATAGTCGAGTCTTCTGTTTTTATATTGACTCTTCGGCCCATATTAATGTGTTAAGTAATCAAAAAATCAAAATGTCGGGCGCCCCAGATTTTCGGACTACTCATCTTTTAATTTCGCTGAGTTTGTATTTTGTAAAAATGCCGTTCGTTGTTTATACATTATTTCGTTTTATCAATTGATTGCTGATGAAATCAAAATGAAGAAATAGTTACGTCTCGGGACGTAACACTAAAGTAAATAATGTAATTTGCAATAGCCCTGAAATTCGTAAGATGATAAATGATGAAATTTTTGTCACAAGAATGAATCATACAGAGAAAGAAGCATGGTTATGTTTCAAGGACCTTATTGCAAATTTTCTTGGAAATCATAGGAGTCCAAATTACCAACAAATAGTAGCAAATGTAGTAAATAGTTACAAAAATCAAGACTGCTTAATAAATCTAAAATTACACTTTTTATATTCCTACATAGATGAGTTTCTAGAAAATCTAGATGATTATAGCGAAAAGCAGGGAGATAAATTAAGAGTTAGTATGATGAGATAATACTGACACTTAATTTAGGATCATCGACCGAATTTGGAATCAGCGACTGACGAAACCTAAAATTCCATACTTTTAGTTAATTTTATATAAATTTCTCTAAATTTTTTTATTTTGTTTTTCGAGACTTCACATTGTATACTGTCATTGGCACAATGACTGACATTATATTTTTTGTTATAAATATTATTTAATTAATTTCAGTTCAGACATTTTATATTCTGAGTAATAAATATTCAAACTAAATTTCTACGAGTCATTCATTATAAAATATAAAAAGTCTTACGCCTATTCCATATAGCTACAATACATCCCTGGATTTTGTACGAATTTTAGAACGAGTCAACTTTCAGGTAAATCTATTAACTAAAACCGTTACTTTTCTAGTCGGTGCTTCAGTTTGATTGCCAGCCTGCTCTTGCTTAGTCTCGTACCCGTGGTAAAGCGCTTACGCGTTGACCAAAAAGAGACACTGGCGGTTGAGTAACTGTTGTCAATACGTGGCCGTTGCGTGAGACGTAACAATAGTAAGGACTCATGTATAGACAATTTTTTCATAAAACTAGAAAATATTAAATACAATACTTACCTACTGAATATACGTTTAATGATCATTATGCAATTTTAGTGACATAAAAATGCATTAAAAAAGATATAAAGCAGATTAATAGCAATCCAAAAATAAGTTTCCACAAATTAATAAATTTTGTAAAAACAATAAATTGGTCAGAAATAATAATTATAACATCTCTTAACCAAGCTATCATGAAACTGATAAGAAACATTCAATTATGTATAAATGCAGTAAATTACAGTACCAAAAACAATAATAATAGTAACCAACCGAGAAATACCTGGATAACTAATGCAATCATTCATTCATGTAAAACAAAAAAAAAATCACATATGGAAAAAAATATTCCAATATCTAGTAAAATAAAAAATTATAAGAATTATGTTAAAATGTTATACCATGTAATTAATATAGTAAAAGAAAGCTTTGATAGAATAAAAATTAACCTCAATACCAACAAGCCACGAAATCTATGGACAATACTAAGCAACATATTAGGGAAAAACACTATAAAAAACTAATAATATAGATTTCATTACTGATAATAATGTCAAAATTAAGACACACAAAAAATAGCCGATAAAATGAACGAATTCTTCTGCAACGTGGGAAAATACTTAAGTAATAAAATCAATACACCCAACAACAAAAACATAGAAATGCCAGCGATGAACAGCAAAACTATATCTTTGAAGACAACAAATATATATGAAATACAAGAAATAATCCATAAAATGAAAAACATAAAGGTGGTGTTGACGGAATAAGTGGAATAAAGTACTTAAAACTTTAACAAGTTTTATCTCAGTACCCCTGGTCCACATAATAAACACTAGGATAGACAAAGAAAAATGGTCAGATGCACTTAAAGAAGCGGAGATGATTCCCATTCACACAGCCAAAGAAAAACATTTATCAACAAATTACAGACCTATATTAAACTTAACTACAGTTTTTAAAAAACTAATGCACAATATTTCTCCGGTCTCGCACTGTCGCCAGCGGCGCGCAGTCAGCCGAGACAACGTATGCAGCTTTTATTTATTTCGTTGGGCGCCAGCTACCGTGCTCTCGCGTTAGGAGAGCAGGTAGCGCTGCAACGTTGGCTGACTCGGCGTGGTCCTGCTGGTCGCTGTGAGGGTCGGGTGGTTTCCCCGCTGCCTCCCTCCTCGTCGCCGTCGGTGCTCTTGCGCGCGTGGCTATCACCTGTGAAGGATGAAGTGGGAGCGCGAAGTCCTAGGCCACGAATTTGTTCGAGTCTGAAACGGAGAGACACATCGAGCGAAAGGGGGAAAAAGGGGGGCAACGGGTGGTTTACAAGGCCACCCACGGCTGCGGCTCGTTCGGCTAGCTAGGTGCGTCGCAGGGGCGCCCCGACTGACGGGCTAGTAGTCTAGGGGATAGCTTCTTCCGTGGACTGGTAGCGTGGTTCCCGCGACGACGGCTATCGGCTAGGTGACAATCAGGTTATTCGCGCACGCGCTTACCGATCTCAGACCGATCGCGAAAGCTACGGGGGATGAGGCGATCAGTGGGTGTAGTCAATAACGAATCAGATTTAAGGGTAACTCAACTTTATTATGCCAAAACTTCCCAGGTCAACCCCAGTGATCTATCCCTCGCGATGGTCAGCCTGGTCTAGGTTACTGGGAGACGCGAGAGGCGTACTACGACGCGAAGTCGGCTTAGGCAGACAATCGTCAACACAAGCGGTAAGTCGCGAATGCGTAGTTGTCGTATGTAAAATATTTATCTAGCGCACTGGCTCGGAATTTACTCGAATAAACACACACGGAATCGGTCGATCGCACGAAGGTCGGCTACTCGACCGGCAATGTTAACAATTTGGAACGATAATCCTACGGTGAAAACAAGTTGATAACGCGTACACAATACCATCGGTCGGACGAAGGTCAAGCGCGACTCACACAATGTTCGTCCGGTTGTAACAAAGGAACTCGTCAGCACGCGTAAGATTTGTCGCCCGCGCGAAGGTCATTCGATACTTAACTGCTTTACCCAACCGATCGTCGCACAAAGGGAGTCCTCGTAACTGACGCGCGTACGGGGAATTTGTGTCCGCGTGACAACCAGAGACACTCCAAATCCAACTATTTATCCGAAAAATTATATAAGCGGAAATCGGCGGTCAACCTGCGTACGCGTGGAGGATGTAGGAATGTATGCACGCGCGGAGAGTTTGTCGATCAAGCAACGCCCAATGTAGCAGAGTAGGAACGGCGTCCGAGAGGTCTACTGCAAGGTGCACGCTCGCGAAACCGTATCGGGCGCGCGAAGGTCATGCGGCACTCGCGAGGACGCGGACGTTCGGCAATCACGCGACTTGACAGGAAAGCCCGCCTCCAATCAAGGATTTACTTAGGTTAAGCGAGGATTTTACAGCACGTAGATGCGCACGAGAAAACTTGTCTTTCAACGACAGACAACATAGCGGTGCGACAACGGAAAATCATTCGGAAGGCCAACGGTGAAAACGTATAAGAGGATCGGTCTGACGCGCGAAGGTCTAACGGCACTCCCGAGGGTGTGGACGGACAACACGCGGTCTACTTAAGAGAAGGGTGTACTCACTCGGTCGTCTCCACAGAACAATTGCGATCTCGAGCGGCTGAGGCGATTGTTCGTGGTCGGCGGGTCTGTTGCTGCTGCTCTGTTACACTGCTTCTATATCTGTTTTTCTATTTCACTTATCTGCTTTTCTATGTGTTTTCTATTTCACTTATCTGCTTTTCTATCCGCTTCCCTATCTGTTTTCTATTTCACTTATCTGCTTTTCTATTTCACTTATCTGCTTTTCTATCTGCTTCCCTATCTGTTTTCTATTTCACTTATCTGCTTTTCTATTTCACTTATCTGCTTTTCTATCTGCTTTCCTATCTGTTTTCTATTTCACTTATCTGCTTACGGGTACCGCGCGTCAGCGAGGCTCAACGGGTACTGCGCGTCAGCGAGGCTCAACGGGTACTGGCGCGCCGTTTTTCGGTGACGCGCCGCTTCTCCTATCTTACTTCCCCTTAGTTATTGTTGATTGGCTGGCTTGTTGCTAAGCCGGGTCTCAGCGCCGTCTATATTAATACTTTTTGCCCGCGCAATTTGTTTATTGGTCGGTTCTTAGCGCCTAATTTGCCTACTGGTCGCGAAGATAGCGTCGGTTTCGTCTCATTAGCCTAGCCGCCCCTAAGCCGATAACGATTGGCTGGTCAGTTAGCATCACTTGTCTATCCTTTTCTATCTATTGCCCGGAAGGTCTTGCCGATTCCCCTCGCTCGCGTCCGCTCGGTCTCGTATCGGCAGTCTTGCTCGCTCTCACGCGTTCGGTTGCCCCTACCTTAGTCTAGCTAAGCCTGCCTCAGTTAACGGGGGCTTGCGAACAGCTGATCGCGGCTGGAAACTTTAAGGGCTTCCAGCTCCCCGGGGGAGTATCGGATCGGGTCGTGAGTGCGTGAGGGGTTGTACGCGGGCGTAAGGGTCGTGCGAATCGGTCAGGGAGACTTCTGGACGCCATAGTTCGCGAGATCCGGACGTGCGTGGGCGGGTGTATACGGCCGTGGCTGTTCTTCCGCAAGTGCCGGTAGTATATATTTTTGTGTGATGACGCATCATCACAAATATAAGCACAAAAGATGAACTCTACTACATAACGAATATAATATACAATCAACTGGATCAAGGAGATCCTATCATTATCAACTTCCTTGACTTAACAAAAGCTTTCGATACAGTAGATAACACCATACTGCTAAATAAATTATACAACTACGGAATACGAGGAAAAGCTTATAATCTTATAAAAAATTACTTAACCAACAGAAAATAATTTGTGAAAGTAAATAACCACATTACTAAACCTGAAACTGTATACATGGGAGTACCACAAGGAATGATCATAGTACCCTTGCTTTTCCTACTCTACATAAATTCTTTCAAATATGTCAAAAAATCCAATCCTATCTTTTGCAGATGATACAGCAGTCATCGCATCTGGTAGGAGTTGGGTAGAAATTGAAAGAAAGATGAATAATGAATTACAAAAAGTAAGTTACTGGTTAGCCTTAAATGGACTATCATTAAACATTGATAAAACAGCCTATTTTCAATTTGGAAATAACTGTAATAGCACACATAAAAACTTAAATATTTCTAACAAGGTAAAACAATTCACAGACAAGATTACATAAAGTACCTAGATGTAAGTTTCGATAGCAATATGAGATGGGATCTTCAATTACATAATTTATACAAAAGAACCAAGTTTTAACCTTTATTTTTTACAAATTATCGAGAATAATGAGTACGGAAGTGCTCAGGATGATCTATTACGCCCTATTCTCCAGGATTACATATTACGGAATTATTGCATGAAGAGGAGCTTATTCTGATAGAATTAAAGGAATATAACATTTACAAAATAGATTACTTGAAATAGTTAATAAAAATAAATTCATCATTGAGAAATAACCTCTTGATGTAGGAAAAATCTTCTCATTAGAATCACTACAGTACCATTACGGTGAACTTTCTATAACATACAACAATAAAAACAAGAAACAACAGCCTACAAGTACGAAGAAGATCGAGTCAAATCAGTATAAAAAACAGTTAAATGAGGGCTATTACATTATTTCATAAATTATCTACAGAACTTAAATCAATAGAAAATTTACATAATAGGAAAAGAAAACACAAATTATAGAAACAACGGAATCCATGAAACTTATTACACCGAGTAAGAAAACTAAGAAAGATAAATACAACTGCAAGAATTTAGTTATATCATTGGAAAAATGGCAAAATGGAATTCAGTATCTGATATCGGAAGTCCACGAGGATACAATTTTCCCAAACAACATACTCGTATTACTAGATATTAAAACATATACGAGGTGTGATCAAAAAGTAAGGTAAATTTTGAAATTTAGCGGGCTACGTCCGTTCGATCTTCGACTTTTTTATTTGGTTATGTCGGTACACTCGTCTAGAACATACGTTTGGTTTGTTTGTGAGAGGCATCGAGGTTAGAAGTGTTTTGCGTGCTCCACGATTTGCTGCTGTCTAAAAACATGGATCAAAGAGTTTGCATTAAATTTTGTGTGAAAAATGGAATCAAATGTTCCAAAACACTTGAAATGCTGAAAGTGGCATACGGTGAGTCTACTTTAAGCCAAAAAAATGTTTACAAGTGGTATAAACTCTTCCAAGAAGGCCGAGAAGACACCGACGACGAACCTCGTTCTGGACGCCCCAGCACATCAACAACTGATGAGAATGTTGAAGAAGTGAAGAAAATAGTGTTGGGAAATCGTCGAATTACCATTAGAGAAATTGCTGATGATATTGGCATCTCATTTGGTTCGTGCCAATCAATTTTGACGAGTGTTTTAGACATGAGACGTGTGTCAGCGAAGTTTGTTCCGAAATTGCTCAATTTCGACCAAAAGAAACGTCGCATGAGCATCGCCCAAGAGCTACTGAATGACGTCAACGATGATCCAGATTTACTCAACAGGGTTATAACAGGTAACGAAACATTGGTATACGGTTATGACGCCGAGACTAAGACTCAATCGTCCCAGTGGAGGCATTCTGGATCACCAAGACCAAAAAAAGCACGCCAAGTTCGATCAAATGTAAAGGTTTTGCTTACAGTTTTCTTTGACTGCAGGGGCGTGGTGCATCATGAGTTCTTGCCACAGGGTAGAACAGTAAATAAGGAATATTACCTGCAAGTTATGCGCAATTTGCGCGAAGTAATCCGCCAGAAACGTCCGAATTTGTGGAAAAATAAAAATTGGCTTTTGCACCATGATAACGCCCCTGCTCACACATCGTTGCTTGTGCGCGAATTTTTGGCTAAAACCAACACAGTAACGATGCCACAGGCACCGTATTCTCCAGATCTGGCCCCCTGTGACTTCTTCTTGTTACCAAAACTGAAGAGGCCCATGAAAGGACGGCGTTTTGCCACGATTGAGGAGATAAAGACGGCATCGAAGGATGAACTAAACAAGATCACAAAAAATGATTTTCTGAAATGCTTTGAAGATTGGAAAAAGCGTTGGCACAAGTGCATTATATCCGAGGGGGATTACTTTGAAGGAGATAAAATAAAAATTGATGAATAAATAAATATCTTTTGAGAAAAATAAAAATTCACCTTACTTTTTGATCACACCTCGTACATGTGCTCAAGGTAATTGTAACCTTCACAATAATAGATCATATTCTAGAATGACCATTTAAAATTATAAAAAAATGCTAAACAGACCAACTGAAGAAATGGAAAACATACTTAAGCTAACCAACAAATTCACTGAATCACATAATATAACAACCAATAAAACTATGCTATATACAAACAATGACAACACCTATAAACCTTACATTAAGGGTTTCAAACCAATAACTTTTTGAAAAACATTACACTCAGAATTGGAATCATCACCCGATGAAAACATTACAAAATATAACCTTGTAAAAACGGTTTTTAATATTATAGACGAAATGGCTGAAGCTAACAACATTTAAGCAATAACAAACAAAATTGAGTCAGCCCCAGGAAAGGTAATAGACCAACCAAATTGCATTAGAATGACCTATGGTGATATCAACTATCTAGGCAATAATAAAGTTATTCTTTACTTTTGCAGAGAAGTACAAGGAACCCAAATTTATACCAATTCCGTTTACAGACTAAAATTCCAACCTCACATCCCATCGAACTGTAAGTGCTACCCTTCCTAACATCAAAGCATGTTTCCCCACTATAGGGTCACTAGTGCAGTAGGACTTAAATGCCCGGCCAGACTTAGTCACATAGAGAAAATTTGCTACGCAAGTGACAGAAAAGCAACTTTCAGCAATAGAACTACAGCCAGAACAATACTCATTCGATTTTGGTCATCAGTGTGCAATATTATGTAATAGAGTCGGCTTGCAACGCTGATGCACCTATCGCTATTACCAATTATTTAAAAGGGGGAGGGCAAGGGAGTGCGGTATATCGCTCCTGACAAGGTAAAGAGAAAGGTGGACGCAATAATCATTCCCTTTATCTTAATAAATCCTTTATTACATCATGCTACCCTGAGCATACAGTTCGGACAATTAAACGCGCGTCTTATTATCTACACTACAATCTACGATCGCTGAAAGGAGATGGCCGGCACGTTAGCGCCTTGCCATCTCGATACCGACTTGATATAATTTAACTTAGGCTAATAACCAAACCAGCCGCGCCGGCCCGTGAGAGCCTGGCGCAGCGCACAAGCCGTGAGTAGCCTTAGAGTGAGAATTAGAGAGAGAGAGATTAGAAATTGACCTGACAATTGAAGATCTTCGATGCAGGACCTCGCCGAAGATGGTATTAGCGACTAGCTGCAGGCAAATCTATCCGTGGCCGGAAGACTCGACGAAAGATAGGCTAGATCTGTAGCCGATACTGATGTCGTCTCGGTTTCCTCTAATCTTTTCTTGCGGTTGACTGCAGGGGGTCAGCATACCTCTCTCTGCTAATGGTCACTTTCTACTGCCCGTCGCGAGTACGCTTCCGAGTGCGTGAGAGACTGCTTCTCACGCTCTCCCCACTCTCTTGCCTAATCGGCGGCACGCGGCACCGTCAAGTGCAGCTAGTGTCACGCGCCTGCCTACACTAATCGCGTTCTTTCTTTCTCTCTTATCTCTCTCTTTCTCTCACTCTCTCTCTTTCTCTTCTACAAGAGCGCATAGTAACAGGCGCTCTTGCCGACCAATGCCATTGCCTCTCTCTATCCTTCTTCCTCTTGCTCGTTACGGTGGCGATGCTGAAAACATACAGGCATGCATCAGGCACGTGAATTATGTGCTATAGGTCTGCCATGAGTCATCGCCGATGGTAGGGAGAGATGGGGAACACACGGTGAAGGTCGAATCCACCGGCACCGTTACAATTATGAAATACATAAATTAGAATTATAATAGCTTGCGTGACTTGATAGTCTTTAAATATCAATGTACAACCGGACTGTACAAATATATTATTGATTTTGTTACTTACTATTTTATATTAGTTAAGTTTAATTATGTCCAGACCGGCAAATAGGAATACTATTTCTTCTGCTGGATTACATAATTTGTTAATTGTGCAATATATTGTGACGGTAAACGTCAAATTAGCGCTGATTATTTAGCTTAATTGCTTCCTGTGAGGGGAGCACCTGCCGGGGGGACGAAATTCGTAACTAAGGAATTGGGCACGCGAGCAGACGGAACGCGCGCGATTGAATTCGAACCAGTGAAGCATTGACCATTGTTGTGTCCGCCCGCTTTTCGCTATAGCCACCGCCGATTCACGTGTCCTTGACATCTACACGCATCAAAACAGCAGCAGCCAGTTATCCAGGACTGTAGCCGCCAAGGAGCCATCCAGCTACTAGTTGAGGCCAAGACGTGTGTGTGTGTGTGAGGTTTCGCCATCGAGGGCGAAACCATTCCGTGCGCGCATTCGCGACCCGCGAACTAGACAATAGAAACTGTTCCGCTCTGTGCGAGTTATTTGTGTCTTCTCCGATCGCCTGCAAATATAAGGTAAGCTGGCCAGCTTAATTTCGCGATCGCGGTTGTGTGATTAATAATCAATTTCTAATATTCGATGCGTGCATGTAACGGCTCTAATAACAAAGAGCAGCGAACGTACCGGAAAAGCGTGTTGTCGATGAGCGAGCGTCAACGTAAACAAACGCGCGGGCCGACCTTCTGTAGATTATGAGGGATAATAAAAGATCTAATTCGTATTACTAACAAGTGCTTTTCGATTCACTTATACCTCATAGCTTCCACTCACTTTCCCTAGAGAACTTACTGGTTGACTGACGCACGTCTCCGCATGCTCCCCGATTTACGTACTGAGCATAATTAACTACGCGCGTCCTTTTAGTGTAATTGCGCGAATATAATAATTAAACGGTTTTACCCCGTTACAATATGTATGTTTCTTGCGGCTACATAATTAATGTATATATACTCTGGTAAATAAATAAATCATGAACAATTTTGCAATAAACAAATGTAATATGAATTTGGATATTGCACAGTAAAACTAACATCTTAAGAAAGAAAAACAAGAATTTAATGCGTTTATAACTGATTTTTTACCTAAGTTATCAATAAATAAAAAATTAGTAATTTATTTAAAGATTTAAAATTACATTGCGAGATAGTGATTCAACTGTACATACTTGTAAAATTAGTGAAAACCATTTTTATCCGATCGTCGATTTTATATTTTCAAAAGAAATAATTTGCGAATTTTTTATTTAATTACACAGGCCAACAAATCTCAGAACCTGAAACCGGACCTAGTGTACCCGAAGTATTTTGGTGCGCTGAAAACGAATTCGAGCTCAGAATTTAGCATATACGTCTGAGTTGCGAGATATCCTAACCTAAAAGTGCAAAAAACACCGTTTTTTGCTATTTTTGAGGTTACATAACATCTTGAATAAATTTTTTTTTCCAAAACGAGTAGAAGCATCACAAAGGAGCACTCTTGTCCTTTGAAATCCATTTTTCAGATTCAAGATGGCTTTTTTTTTCGTCGAGATATCATTGATTGAAGTTAAATATATTCGGAGTTTTGTAACAACGTTAAAACAGCTTATGTAGCATATGTGAGGCTATAAGCCCAATTTATAAGTGATCGTATTCGATCCAAAAAATCTACATATGGGTTTTTGAGGTTGCTGTTAAAGAATATAAGGACAGATTTTGAAAATTCAAAATGGCGGATCCAATATGGCGCACCTAAAATTTTATAAGTGATCTCATTCGACCGAAAAAATGTATACATGTGTTTTTGGGGTCACTGATCACGAATACGAAGTCAGATTTTGAAACTGAGGCAACCCTAAACCCTGTAACCTGCGAGGCTATAACCCCAAACCCTCTAACCCCAATTTCCTTAACCCCCGAACCTTGTAACCTGCGACCCTGTAACCCCAAACCCTCTGACCCCAATTTCCTTAACCCCCGAACCCTGTAACCTGCGAGGCTATAACCCCAAACCCCGTGAACCCAATTTCCTTAACCCCCGGGCCCTGTAACCTGCGACCCCAAGACGCTACACCCCCACTTACTCAACCCACAAACCCAGTATCTTGCCGCCCTAGAGTCCAAAACCTTTATATCTACCGTGCGATTATGAGGAAACTGGCCATAGGCCATCCCGTGTTACCATTTAGTTTACATGGAAAAGCAGATAGGTGACCTGAAAAGACCCCCTGCAATATATACCTGCTTTCCCATATAAACTAAATGGCAACACGGGATGGCCTATGGCCAGTTTCCTCATAATCGCACGGTATATCATACTTTAGTTTTGGTAATGTCACCAACCAATAGTTGACAATTGAAATGTTATTTCCAACATTGTCTGAAAATTACATGACTCCATATGCTAAACATTGTAAAAAATACTGAACTTAATCGATTTTCAATTTTTTTTATCATAACTTTACTAGAGTTGGATCATGAGACTTGATTTTCTTAGAATATTCAAAAATGTGATAAATTTTAAGTTATTATAAATTAGAAATCACGTTTCAGTTACAGACTGAAAGTGTTATCCGATGGTTCAAATTGTGATCATTGTTCAGAAAATTTTTTCTTCTTCGAGGTTGCTCTGGAATAGTAAGCTGACAGTTTAAGAGATATATGAAAACACTCGTTTCTTTTTATTCCTTCCGTGTTAGAGATCACGTTTGAGTGGCAGGCTAACGGTTCGGTGCACATGAGAAAAAGTGTATTACTAGCAATATTTCAGTAGCATAGAAAAATTGATAGAATGAGTTTCGTCTCTAGAATATTTTAACTACGCGATTGATTTGAATACTCGATTTACAAGATATCACGTTTGAGGTACAGGCTAAAATTTACAGCCACCGGTTTGAATACCTTTTGGAAGTCTTTTCAACTTCGAAGTTACTCCGAAATGCTAGGCTAAAGAAATTTTATGTTTTTTTAGTTCCTTCCGTGTTAGAGATCACGTTTGAGTGGCGGGCTAACGGTTGAATGCATACGTGAGATTGATATTGGTATAGTTTTTTACTAGCATTTTCTCTTCATTAGAAATTTATTTATAAGTGCGAGTGTGTGATTAAAAATTGTGGAAAAGGTCTCTTTGAATAGGTAGTTGGTCCAATATATTTTCTCGTGTTGGAGATCCGGCTAACTTGTTGATTCTATGTGAATGGTAATTGTCAAAGTTCATCATTCCGTAAGACAAATTACCGAAAGATACATTTAATTATTATGTTATTATTTAATTTACTATTTACAATGAGTTCGCGAGTTTCTTGTTTTAATAAAGTAAACACATTTTGTTATATATGTGGAAAATTTGATACGGAAAAATACCGTAGACCAATAACTACATCTATACAGACATTATACAATAATTGCTACGGGCAACAGATGACGAGTTTAGATAAAACATGGGTACCTAAGTCAATTTGCAATACGTGTAGACAATTTTTGATGAAATGGAATGGAAAAGATACAATGACAGATGTCGTCATTCGGCCAGCTATATGGCGCGAGCCAAGAGATCATACAACAGATTGCTACTTTTGTTTATGCGATACAACAGGTTTCAAAAAACAATATTTGTACAAAATAGAATATCCTTTTGTAAACAGCGTAACACCAGCAGAAGTAGGAACTATGAGAGGTTCTGAGAAAAGAGTCGATGAATCTGACCCGGTATCAATGGATACCGAGGAAACAGATGAGACTGGAGAATTTCCTTTTGAATCTAGTTCGGATGATGAAAGTCCTTAATTGTTTGACCAAAATGCATTGAATGATCTTATTCGCGATCTAAACCTACCGAAAGACAAAGTTGAGCTTCTTGCCTCCAGGCTTAAAGAAAGGAACCTACTGTCATCCGGTACTAAAGTTACTGTTTACAGAAAAAGAGAAAAAGAGTTTCTTAAATTTTTTTCAAAAGAAGATGGAATAGTTTTTTGTAATGACATTAGAGAACTTATGAATTTATATCAAAGTGGTATATATAAGCCAGAAGATTGGCGTCTTTTCATAGATTCCTCAGTGAAAAGCCTGAAAGCAGTTCTGTTGAATAATGGAAATACATATGCTGCACTTCCGGTAGGCCACTCTACTGTACTCAAGGAATCTTACATGAATTTCCAATTACTTTTGGAAAAAATAAAGTATAATGATCACGACTGGCTTCTTTGTGGTGACTTTAAAATGATCAACCTTATAGTAGGTTTGAAATCGGGTAACGTTAAATACCCTTGCTTTCTTTGCCTTTGGGATAGCCGTGAAAACAGGAACTGCAGTGGAAACAAGAGAAATGGCCAAAAAGACGTGAGTGGAAAGTTGGGGATTACAATGTGGTTGAAAAATCTCTTATTGACAGAAATAATATATTATTACCACCATTGCATATCAAATTAGGTCTCATAAAGCAGTTTGTGAAAAAGTTAAATCAAGAAGGTGACTGTTTTAAGTACATTAGGTCTACATTTCCTAATTTGAGTGATACAAAAGTATCGGAAGGTATTTTTGTGGGTCCTGATATTAGAAAGCTCATAAACGATGATGAATTTATAAAAACAATGACGCCCATTGAAAAAAATGCTTGGTTAGGTTTTAAGAATACAGTGCAAGGATTTTTAGGAAACAAGAAGGATCCTCATTATAAAAAAATTATGTCTGATATGCTAGAACACTATTGAATATTGCAATGCAATATGAGTCTCAAATTGCATTTTCTCAAATGTCACTTGGACTATTTCCCTGAAAATCTTGGAGCGTACAGCGAAGAGATGGGCGAAAGATTTCACGAGGATTTGTATCAACAAGAAATGCACTACCAAGGTCGGTGGGATGAACATATGTTAGCTGACTATTGCTGGTCACTAAAACGAGAAGACAACCCAGAAAGCCATAAGCGAAAATCTCTCCAAAGGTCCTTTGATACTAAACGCGAGAGATTCCATAAAAAATAATTTTGAAATAGCCGGGAAAATCGTTTATGAAAAAGATTAATTTGTAGAATGTGATGAGTAATATGCTACTTAAGAACGTTGAGAATAAACTTTTAAAGATTCAACATAGCAGACACTTCGACTCGAATGTTGAAGAAGTTAAGATGTAGCTGTCCAAGGTTATTGCCTCGGTAGGTACAAATTATGAAGGGTGAGGCAATTGAGATATAGCGGGATAGGGTTATAGCCTCGCCGGGTTTATGGGTTAGGTAGTTGGGGTTATTGGATCTCAGGGTACAGGGTTTGTGGGTTAGGTAATTGAGGGTAGCGTCATTGGGTTATTGGGTCGCAGGGTACAGGGTTTGTGGGTTGAGTAAGTGGGGGTGTAGCGTCATGGGGTCTCAGGGTACAGGGTTTGTGGGTAGCGTCAATGGATTGTTGAGTCGCAGGGTACAGGGTTTGTGGGTTGAGTAAGTGGGGGTGTAGCGTCATGGGGTTATTGGGTCGCAGGGTACAGGGTTCAGGAGTTAAGAAAATTGGGGTTAGAGGGTTTGGGGTTATAGCCTCGCAGGTTACAGGGTTCGGGGGTTAAGGAACTTGGGGTTAGAGGGTTTGGGGTTATAGCCTCGCAGGTTACGGGGTTTAAGGTTGCCTTAGTTTAAAAATCTGACTTCGTATTCCTGATCAGTGACCCCAAAAACACCAAAAACACCCAAAAACACCAAAACACCCAAAAACGCCATTTTGATTTTTCAAAATCTGACCATATGTTCGTAATCAGCAACCCCGAAAACCTATGTGCACATTTTTTCGGTCGAATGAGATCACTTATAAAATTTTAGGTCCGCCATATTGGATCCGCCGTTTTGAATTTTCAAAATCTGTCCTTATATTCTTTAACAGCAACCTCAAAAACCCATATATAGATTTTTTCGATCGAATACGATCACTTATAAATTGGGCTTATAGCCTCACATATGCTACATAGGCTGTTTCAACGTTGTTACAAAACTGCGAAAATATTTAACTTCAATCAATGATATCTCGATGAAAAAAAAAGCCATCTTAAATCTAAAAAATGGATTTCAAAGGACAAGAGTGCTCCTCTGTGATGCTTTTCCTCGTTTTGGAAAAAAAAATTTATTCAAGATGCTATGTAACCTCAAAATGAGCAAAAAACGGTATTTTTTGCACTTTTAGGTTAGAATATCTCGGAACTCAGACGTATAGGCTAAATTCTGAGCTCGGATTCGCTTTTAGCGCAACAAAATACTTCGGGTACACTAGGTCCGGTCTCAGGTTCTGGAGTTTGGTCAAATTTTGTCGGCCTGTGTTATTATTCCAATTCTATTTGTTAAATTGGTAATTTTGATTTTGCATAATATCGTAAATTTCTATCATTTTATTGTAAATTTTGACCTATTCATTTCATTAATTTTATTTGTTTATAATTTCGTAAGGCAATTTTTCCTGAGAAGCAAAATTCCGCACTTTCAACTTAATTTTTCAAATCATAAACTTTTTACTTTGCGTGCGCGATTTCGCGGTAAAACTTGTTCAAAGTTTGTAGAAATTTGTGAAAATAGCATTGTAAAGCCAATCCAGCGTAAAAATGGACTTCTTTTACACCTATCAATTCGCCCGTCATTGCGGCAAGGAGGATTCCAGTCTAATCTTGCGTAGCAGCGTGAAAACTGTACAAGTGAAATAAATTCTTAGACATTTCCTGAGGTCTGTTTTCATTATTTAATGGATAGCATTGCTACTCTCCTTTTCTACATGATAGTCTAAGATCTCAACGCATGAAACTCTTTGTATTATGAGAAAAAAGCAGTCTTAGACTACCTCCTCTCAAAATCATATTATTATAGCCAAGAAATTCGGCTAAGTTTTTGTTGCGATGCTGTTAGACCTTTTCCAGATAGACAATACAGAGCAAAATTACAAATGGTACATCGATGTGACGAACTGTATCGAATTAGACAATGTTCGTTGTTTGACGATGTAACTCTCTAGTTGTTTTCGAAATACATTTACTCTCTATTGTAAGCCATCGAGGATTCTTATCTTTATAGCTTTGACTTTGAGTAGTGAATTTTCAAAGGTTTCATTACCTATTGTTTATATCCGTTTAAGAACACCTCAATCAATACAAGTAAACCGTTTTACAACTATCATTTTGATTATCTATTATTGTATGTCAACTTCTTGCTTCGTGTCGAAAATTTAATTTGTAAATGTATCTTAGAGCTCTAATCTAATTTATTACGTATAATTGTTCAAAGGTTATGCAATAGTAATACCTGTGACAAAGAATCACGGCACAGCCGGTATTCTGCCGTCGAGCTCTCGTTAATGTTCGTGCGCCGTGCCAAGCTGCGAGTATGTACCTGTTGAGCCCACACTCATGCTTAGTTTGTTTTTGTTAATGTGCAGCATGAGGATAAGCAACAGAGAAAAGGACAGGTGGTAAGAGAAAGAAGAGTGAGAGAGAAGAAAGAGAGAGACAGAAGAGGAAGAGAGACAGAAGACAGAAGAGAGAAGAGAGAAATAGAGAGAGATACAAAAATCTCGAGTTGCGTGCGTACCATCGTGCC
Source organism: Phymastichus coffea (assembly GCF_024137745.1). NCBI lineage: Eukaryota > Metazoa > Arthropoda > Insecta > Hymenoptera > Eulophidae > Phymastichus > Phymastichus coffea. The sequence continues at coordinate 5,218,094 of NW_026706812.1, read as the reverse complement.
GATGTTGAGATCAATATCTGTAGTTTTATGCAGAGGTCCATCCCGCGCGCCAATTTTCTTACCGCTTTTCGAAGTTTTTCCCGCGACGTCGCCGATGAATTATTACAGGATACACACCCAGTGTACGGAAGTGTTTCGTGTATTGTTGGCTGGGTCGTTTCTAACCATTTCTTTGAGTTTTACCTGGCACCGATGAGTATATCTCCCGAGGTAACGTGGGTGCGCGTGTGAACAGCCATTGCCGCTAATGAGAGAGAGCCGCGGTATAATACCAGTTACCAGTAACAGCAGCGACGAGGGTGAGCTATAGCTATAACAACAGTGACAGAATTAACTAAAAACAGACAACAGCCGCAACAAAAACAACAGCACTGAGCAACAACAACAGTAGACAACGGTAATAACGACAACATCAATATCGGCGACTACAGCGATGACAGCGCCGAACTAAGAAAACAGCGGATAAGGTCAGTGTCGTGATTCGCTCTCTCACTCTCGCATGTTTTGGGCGGCAGTTTTCGACGTGTAGCGTAGTATATCTGCCAACTACAGGATCGGCAGCGATCGTTAATCAATTTGCACGGACGTTGTAATTTTTAATATTGTGATAGAATTAAGGGTTGATAGAAGAATCGAGTGGCAGCCCTGCCATCTCTTCTCCCACACGGGTGTGTATTTGGTTGTTCTTGCGTATAGGAAAATTAGTGAAGAAACGCCCGATAAAAGAGCGCCAGAACTAATATTCAAAGAGCAACAATAATGATAATATAAATTTAGTAAATACAGTAAGCATATTTTTTAGCAAAAAAACAAAACAATCCAAACAAAAAATGTATGACAATGTAATAATTATAACATGTATAAATGTGCCGGAGATTACACAGCTGAACAGTGCAAAAGTTATTTGTTAAAATCTCAAAACTGTGAATATAACAATCATAAATTTAATACTAAATAAAACACTAAACAAAGTGTCATATACAATGAACATTGTAAAATTAAAAAAATTAAATTAAATAATACATTTATACTCGTATGACAGATTATCCATTCACATCGGCTTATGGCCGGTATTTCAATAAGATAGCCACCGGTAATGTGGACAACAACAGAATGCTACAATTGATAACAACAAAAAAAGTAAAGTTAATCTAGCAGGAAATGTATCAACCAGAATAATGTCGTTGGTATGATTCAACCTGCAGACTCCAATTACATCAAACAAGTACACTGGAGACTACTCCTCAGGAGATAATTGGCACATTCTAGACTATGACGATCAGCGTATCAGGGTAGGGTTCGAATTGTCTTGAAACTTAGTCTAAATGTTGCATATATGGTAGTTTACTTAAGCATGAATTAACAGATCATTATAATAATTATATCAAAAGTTATAAATAGTCGAAAATTTTTGACGAGAAAAATTTTCAAAAATTTATATATCCACAACCATTTAAGTTATCGAAATGATTTCTTTAAATTACACGTAAAACGGTGTAGTTTGATAATATCAAATGAACAATACTTTAATATAAATTTTTCAAAGGTAATTAACATTTGTTTTTAACAATTGTCTATATCTCAGAAAGCGTTATTTTTATTTCAAAAATTTTATTTTATTGAATTCTTTAACGTTTTTTCTTTAAGAATCCGTTTCAAATTTCATTGAGCGATCAATAGATGTCACATAGTGGGCGATAATAGTGGAAAATCACAGGCCTTACGACACCCGCTCGGCCGTGCGTTGGTGCTGGATTAGCACTGTCACCGAACTTACCGACTTATCGGCGTCATTACCTATTCACAAAAACAAAGAAAAATATTTACTATCTAATTACAAAAGAATAACTTTTATACCCGATATTTCAAAAATTAAAAAACAATACGTCATGGAAGAATTACAAAATTTTTCAATAAAAATAATAGGATCTTCAAGAAACAATATAGTTTCAGAAAGAACAAAAGTATGAGAGATGCCCTTTACGAAATATCAAATTTAATATATTGTCAATTGGACACAAGTAAACCTATAACAATAACTTTTCTGGATTAAGCAATAGCTTTTGATGCTATGAACCATAAAACATTACTACATAAGCTATTCACACATGGAATTAAAAGAAGTGTACATACGTAATATCCTCCAAAGTTACTGAACCTTTTGACAACCGGCATTTTTCATATGAATGTTTTTTAAGTATATGTGGGCCGATCATGGAATAACGCCATATGGTGCCATGCCGACTGGTAGTATAAAGGGAAATTTTCAAAATTTATTTATCCGTAAAGTAAGTTTTCAAAGGATTTTTGCTGAGAACGATTTTGATACTTTTTCGAAATAGATGCTAGATAATGAATTGATCATTTTTATTAATTTTGAAGTCAATTCTGACTAGTAATCATACATGCAATTACATAGAATTAGACTTTACTAGAAATGATTGACAAATTTAACTTTTCTTTGGCGTTACCCAGAGCTAACGTCGAGGATGTAGAATGTACTATAGCTTCTTTTTGCTTCTTAGTTTTTATCTGTTTATTTTATTATTAGTTTTTTCTTGTTTATTTATTTAAGATATTTTTTATTTTGTATTGGATAATTCCGGCTGAGCGGTTTCTCCGTTGGCTCTCACATGCTCTGGTCGCAGCATACGGACTGATAATGAGAGTGTATTTTTACACACTGGCATGCGTGATTTTCTCTGTTTGAGGTGCGGCCAGTGGACTGATTAGTGGGTCTAGGAGCTGCCGATGGAGCGACCAATCTCAGAGAAGGCCCTTGCGAAAGAGTAAGAGAGACGGAGAAGGAGTGAGTTGCGTGTTGATCTGACGATCGGCGGTTAGGCCGAGGAAATCGCCAGAATGGAAACGGCTAGACTATAGCATGCGCGGGTACTGGTTTTGTTTTGCCCGGTTACCGAACTTTTATTGGTTTTTTTAGGTTGAGGAGCGGTGCGGATTTCATCGCCGTCGACGTTTAAAGGATACGCACTCGGTGTGCGGGCATGTGTGTGTGTGATGGGCATGTTGTTTGTTTGTATATGCTTAGTTAGGTCGTGCCCAACTAAACTCCCGCCGCCGGTACCGGTGTGCATGGGGTTCATCGACGCAGCTTATCACGATGGCGCCTGCATGATCTCGGCGATCAAGCGAACAGCAACCAAACGGCGGATACAGCGTCAGCGGGCAACAGCAACAACAGCAGCAGTCATAGAACGGTAGTGTATTAGCAGCTTAGTCGTAGCGTTTGAGGTTGGTGACGGTTTCTCTCTCTTCTCTCTCTCTCTCTCTCTCTCTCTCTCTCTCTCTTATATGTTCTGGTGCGTGTGCACCAACATAGGTGTGTGCTATTAAGTCGTAGAAGCATTCGTACCTCCCGAGATTACCTCATTTTAAATATTGTGCGGACGGCCGCTAGTAAAATTAATAGTTAAATTGTTGGCTTCATTAATTTCGTTATGATTTTGTTTTCATTTTCATAGTTTTCAAAATATCTTCGAAATTATTTGATGGTTTTTAATTTTTGTATTTTTATTTATAACGTTTTATGAGAAGTTTTTCATTTCCTTTTCAATTCAGCTAATGTATGGTATTCTCGAAACATGGTACAATGTATAATGATACTTTACATTTTTCACAACAAATTTTACATTCGGTTCTCTTTTTGTTGTAAACAGCCCGTTCTATGTGGATTCTCCCAGCGAAAAATATTGACGTCTCCGAATTTTTGGAAACTTGGTAGTATTGATCTAATTTGACTTTCATTAAATACGTGTTGTTTATTTAAGAAAAACATTTTTTAAGCTCTGTAGCGCCATGTAAACGTGAAATGGTTTTTAGTATTGTCTCAGAAATGAAAATTCCCACTTTGTTTCAATTACACGCTATTTCGGCTCAACTCATCATATCAAATTGATTTTTTAAGTGTGAAGAATTCTATTAGCTTTCATTGTGTACTATGACTTTTTTTTTCAATTTCGTTTTTAAACTTGGAAAACCCAAACAGAGCTTTTCTTTTTGAAAATCGATTTTGTTCAAAAATGTAATCTTTATTTTTTTTAAATTTTGGATATGTTGTTTAGGGTCTTGTACGATATTTGCCGACCAAGTGACAATATGCCTCTTTGCCTCGTTCTCGAGATAAAAACTTATAGAGAAAATAACTACTTTTACGTGTTTTAGTCCTATATGAGTTATATGCAAACACAATTGTTCATTCAAACGACCTTACTCATCTTCGAATCTAAGAAATAAATGCGTAGTAAGTATGTATTAATAATTATAAACATTAACTTCACAAACTTTGTCGCTTTAACTTATTTTTGCTTATATAAAGTTGCTTATGTAATTTTTAAATAAATGGCGAAAACGAAAAGAAGGTACTATTTTGAAAAAAAATATCTCAAAAACACCATTTTTCATTTTCTTCATATTTGGATACATTGTTTAGGACCTTATAAGTTGTTTTTCTGCCAAGCGAAAATGTGCTGTTATGTCCTGTTTGCGAGATATGGCCTTACGAAGGCTATGAACTTTTACGCGTTGCCATATACACTCCATAATTTTCTTACTCACGTTTAAAAATTTTCTCAACTAAAATAAATTATACCTAAGGTTTCGAAAATTAATAATGTCTCGTTTATTGTTAATTGCAGCAGTTAAAGGTCTATAAACATATATTATATAAAGAAGTGTTTGTTTGCAACATTCTTGCATGACGATACAAGGGAAAAAATAGCGATAATGAATGTAAAATACGCGATGAATGGAATGATAATTTTAGTTTAGCTTTAGAAAATGAAGATCTAACTTTCCTAGAAATAGTATGATTAGTAATTTAACACCGCACAGACTTTTAAAGAATTATGTTCTCTTTCACATAAGAGGCACTATAGAATGTATGATTAGAGCTTGGCGACAGCTTGTAAAAAGTAAAAAAATTTTATACAATAAACCAGATCCATATTCTGTAACTTTTTTAGATATTGAAACTATAAAGCTAGTTAAAAAATATTTTCTATATATGTTTAAATCAACAGAGTAATTGAAAAAAAAGTTAAACGTTTTTTTACACGTAGTATCAAAGAAATGTACGATTTTTTCAAAGAACATATTCCGGAAATAATTATTTTAAGATTGAAGTTTTATTATCTCAGACCAAAATGGATCACGCCTCAGCTTTAAATAAAGCATGTTTATGTGTGTATTGTCTAAACTTTGATCTCATTGTTATTACTCTAAAAAATATGTTGAAAATACAGAACTCTCAACATTCCATTCTTAAGCAAAACCTTCTATCAATGATTGTATGCTCTACAATACATGATTTCTATGTTTTTTGAGAATGTGATAATTGTAAAAATAAAATGGTAATTATAGAAAATGTTTAGTTAGAGGAAGATGTACTGTATAATAAATCTTAAAACACGACTTAATTTCATTTGAAAATTTTTTCAATGAATCATAATTTTTTTCATACATTATCCATGAACCCAGTACAGTGAAAGAAATCTCCGCCTGTCCCCCTGCACTTAGCTCTTACAACTTCTGCAGGCGAGTAGGTAAGATAATCATATAATTTTTTTACTATACTCAAACTTGTTCTTCAATCTTGAATAGTTTTGCATGCTATATTGGTTTCCTTAAACAATATTATCCCAACCTTTTTTGTTGAATATAATGCTGTAATCATAAGAACAATCAAATTCATAGCCATTTGTTTATGTTTTTTATCAAAAAAAAATTTCTTACTTCAATAACAATACGTAATATTATTACAATTATTATTATTTTTAATTTTTCTTTACGAGGACTTGCGGAATCCTTTTTGCGGATTCCCCTTAGCTGACTAAGAGGTTATGTGGAACTCCCAAAAAAACAGGCCTACTCATTAAACCGCCACGTCCTTGATGTTCTTCCCCTATCCAGGGACTATGTTGATATTACTTCTGACTGGAGGTTCTCTCTGTGTTCGTCCGTTTGTGTTGTTTCTCCGTATCTCGTTACGTCGCGTTACTCATCTGTCAAGCAGTCGTTGGCCTTTTTACGTTTCAGTATGATTTTCGTATAGGTAGCGACTAAGCGCTACCATTCGAGTTTATGCAGCATCATCTCCACAATATTATCGGGGATGATGCTGCCGACCGTTGTCTCTCGTTCTCGTCTGAGTCTTGTCCAGCAGTAACACGCGAAAAACGTGTGTTCCGCGTTGTCTCGTTCGTGTCCACAGTACCTACAGTCGGGTGTTCGTACTCTGTTCATATTGTGAAGGTACCGTCGGAAGTACTCGTGACCTGTCAAGAGCTTGGTGACGTAAAAATTTACATCATCAAATATCCTTCCGAGCCACAGCGTCAAGTCCCGTATCAGTCGTCTCTTTCAGTTACAAGTTTATTCTTCTATCCATCGGCCTTACCACATGTAAATTGTCTTGTCACGCTCGCCGATTGCCGCGTTCTTTCGTCCTATGTCAGCGCTGCTCTCGTAGATCCTTTTGCATTCAAAGGCCAGGAGATTGACGGGTATTACGCCAGCCATCACCAAAACAGCCTGCGTTGAAACTGTTCGGTAGGAACAAGTAATTTGTAGTGCGCTCTGTCTCTGTACTATCTTCATCGTCTTATAGTATTTCTTTGTCTTCCAAATGGAAGTCTGCCCATATTTCTGCGCCATATAGGAGGATCGAGTGAGCTGTTGCCATTAACAGTCACCGTTTCCTCGATCTCGGTCTCGTCGTATTTGCCATCAGGCGACTCAAGGATGCTATCCTCTCTGCCGATTTTCGGGTTGTCATCTGTGTATGAGACCAGAAGGTCATCTTCGTATCGAGGGTTATCCCAAGATACTTCACTTCCCTCTTGGTCTCCATCTCGTATGTCCTCACCCTCATGTGTAGTATCGCCTATATACGTCTTCTCGTGAGAAACGTCAGTTCCGTCTTTTCTGTGGTGAGTTGCAGTCCGTAGTCTGTCATCCATCATTCAAGTCACATCATAGTCTGATTCAACGTCAGCTGCGCGAGCTTGGGGGACCTCTCCGTAATCACCGCCGCGTCATCAGTGTAGGTGACGAGGGTCACTGCGAGGGGTATTCCAACCCGAAGCAAGCTATCGTATAAACCATTCCAAAAGTCAGGATCCCTGAGCCACCCCAACGGTGACCTTTCTCGTTACATGTCCTTCGATCGTCTCGTACTTTATCCGTCTATTTTTTAGGTAATCCTTCACAACCCGGACCAGGTATGGTGGGATCCCAAAGTTGCTTTTCAGCACCTCCAAGATATTCCTTAATCTGGCCGAGTTGGAAGCATTCCTAATATCAAGCGTCGCCAGCAATACTATAGGTCGCGCCGCTTGGCAGTGTCTGTCTAGTTTCACAATGTTCGCATCATATTCGTTGGCTATCTGAGGTAGGAGCGTGTCTACGGTCCTACTTCGATTTAAGTTTCCCTGAACTATTCTGTCCGCCTTTCGGCCTATCACCTGTTTTCCTCCAGCGCGGCTCGGAACATGGCACACATGCCGCTTTCGGCAAGGTGAGCGATGTCCTTGTGCCCGGCCTCGGAGCACAGTGGGCAGACTAGTTTGATTTTACATTCCGTCGCGTAGTGTCCGGATGCGCCATACTTGCAGCAGCATTTCGTTCTGTCCTTTCCTGTGCATTCAGCTTTTACATGGCCGAAGCCCAGGCATCTGTAACATTTCGTTACCATCAGTCGTTTCCGAATGTGGCAGTGCACCTCGCCAATTCCGATCTGGCCACGTCAAAGCAACGCATCGGCTTGCCACGATTTCAGTTCGCAGACTACCATATACTGTTCAACGTGGATCCGACTTTAAACGTGGACCCGGAAGTCCACGTCTCGTCCCGTCTCTCGTCTGAGCACGTCCATTAGGTCTTTCGGAGTTGCAACGCAGTTCAGATCCATGATCTCCAACTGGACCTTGGAGGTCATAGCCCTGACTCTGTCCGCTTCCCCGATCGCATCTTTGATCTATCCTTCAAACACCTCACCTCTGTCCGGTTTATCTGCGTCTACCTGTAGCTTCAGAAGGCCTAAGCCGCTCTTTGACTTCCTCAGGATCGTCACCTGCACGTGGCTCTCCTTTGCATTGATCGTCGTCCGTATTTTGCGTACCACATCGGAGTACGTTGTGTCCGTGCCCGGGTTGACCAGGTCAACCAATTCCCTTTTCTGGTGGGTCGATCCGCCCCTGTCAGGCTGATTCTTTGCGTCCGTTTTTTTTTATCTTATCTGATCTTTTCTGTGTGATCGTCTGCCAGTTCTTGGTCACTTCCGCCGTCGGTGGCTTCTTTTGTGAGAGTTCCGGCGTGGTTCCGGCCGGTAAACGTTTCCGTTTCGTTGTCATTTCTCGCTGTCGTGCCTGTATTGTTGTTGTCTTGGAGACGTCCTCCCGAAGTTGCATCTGATTGCTTGTGCAACGCAATGTCCACTGTCTTGAGAATTGTCTTAATTCCTGCTCACCCCACTGCCACCGCTTGACACGCTGTTTGTCCTCTGTTGTCTTGATAAGTTTAGTAAATACTTGTTAAATTTTGTGTTGTCCTTCTCTTTCCTGTGCACAAAGTGCGGCCCTCAAAATTCATACAGCTGCCCGTGATTACCGGAGCTTTTACCCGATCGGAACCTGAGGTGGATTTCCCCTGAGAAGGGGTTACCACTTGAAAAATAAAAAAATAAATAAATAAATTGGTAAATCAGTGTTACTTTTGTGCATTTTCATAGTTTTGTTTTGTCCCGTTGTGTTAAAGGTCCCTAGTTGTCGCGACTCTACTAACCGTGCTAGAACAACGCACGACCCCTAAAGCCCCCCTCCGCCCTGTGTGTTCAGTGTTCTCCCCTGTAGAGTATGCGTTATTGTGAGTGTCCGTAGTGGCAAAACGGGGCTTCATTCACGGGGATCCTCTTCATTCGCTTTCGGACGGCTCCATTTATAGGAATCCCCGGACATTTGCATTTTCGGTAAGACCCGTTTATAGGGTCGCCGAGCATTCGTTTCGCCGGTTTGCTAAAGGCATGTGTGTGTAAGTGTTTCTGTAGTATGTAAGTGTAGGTGCGTGTAAATGATTAATGGTTGGGCATATCGGCAGAATACCATTATCTTTTGCGTCATTTGTGAGCCATGTCTTCCTCTTCGCCGTGTCCGTTATAGCGTTTCTATAAGAGCATAGACGCGACGGACAACGTTTCCACCGGGCACGGTTGTGGACGTTGGAAGTTTGCATTTGCCCAGTGAGGTGTAACCACTCACTAGACCAGCCCGGCATTAGTATTATTATTATTATTATCATTATTATTAGTATTATTATTATTATAGCTACTACAACGACAAACAGTTATGCTGAAAAAATATATATGTTAGTTTGTACCTGCAATAAACTAGAGAACGATGTGAAATCACTTATCTACATCAGACGAGTATATTGATACGATTAATAAGTAACTGTTATATATACTGTACATTATCTATTTTAATGGTTCCTATATTCCCAGTATCAGTGCTATTGTTTTTGAATAGTAGAATAAATATAAGGTACATAAATAGTTTTATGCGTGTTGCATCGTCGCTTATATCGCTTATTTCTAAGAGAATATCGTGGAATACTATAAAACACATTGAAAGCCATGGAAACTCATGATGAACTATGTAGAACTAGGAATCCATCAAGATTCGTCAAAGACCATAAAATACTATGGAGTACCATAAGAAGCAATGAAGGACTATGAATCCATCAAAATGCATCGAACACCATAAAACTCCTTGCATAATCATGGGGAACCAAGGAGAACGATAAATCTATCGAGATTCGTGCAACACCATTAAATACCATAAAATACTATAGCATCTCATGGGGACCCTGGAGAATCACGAAATCATCGAATTCCGTGTTACATCAAAAAACACTATAAAATACCATAATACATTATGGAAATTCATGGAGTATCATGAAAAATCCTGAAGAACCATAAAACCATCAAGATTTCTGAAACACCATTAATCACCATAACATACCTTGCAAACTCATAGGAATCATGGAGAATCAGAAATTCATCGAGATCCATAGAAAACCATAAAACACCATAAAATATCTTGAAATATCATAAGGAACAATAGAGGATAAGGAATCCATCAAGATAAGTCGAACACAATAAAACATCATAAAATACATGGAAGCTCGTGGGGAGATTCACGAATCCATTAAGATTTGTGAAACATCATAAAAAAACTTGGAATTGCATGTAATATCATGTAGAACCATGAAGAGCGATGGATCCGTCGAGATGTGCGAAACATCAAAAACACCATAAAACGAAGGACAAGCCATGAACAAGGACCTCCTGTTAATCAGTGATGGTAAATGCATATCACGACCATAGGTATCGAGTGAGATCTGTGCCATAAAGGATCATATCTTCTGGTGTCTTCGGACATTCAATTGGGCGTCCGCACAGAAGTAGGCTAACGCATCATTCATGTGATCCTGCTTCGGCTTCATTGAAAATGATGGGCATACGCAGAGCTGCGCTTCGTGTGATCTAGGTTGGTGAGCAACTACAAGCTCTGAAAGCTCAGATGACACTGCAGTAGGATATGAGCCGTGAAACTTTTTAGTCAGCAAAAATGACGCAGGAGAGGTCAGTCGCTTCTTAGCAAATGAAAAGTGAAGATTAAGAGGGTATGACCAATGGATGTGGCAAATAGTAATGACGTTTGATTAGCAATAGGAGTGGCTTTTATAGGTTTCAGATAAACACGACAGCAGAATTCAGATTGGATCTGGATTTCTTGGCCCAAATGCGGTGAAACACAGCTTACGTGTTACAAATTATATATTACAGATGCTGCATGGAAGAGTGTCGTCAAGACGTCAAAGCTAAAGATTACTACTCGAGTAAGATCGTCGCAGAATTGTCCTTATTTCAATTTTGCGTGCATAGTGATCGGTAGGCAATTGCCTACTGTTGCTAAATTCGGGATTTACAGAATCCAGCGAGCAAAGAGCGAATTGCAAGCAGTAGGAAGATTAGGTGAGCTAGATTTAAATATAAATTTAAATTATACGGAGAAAATTTTGCACCGACACCTGTGCCAAACTTTGCTTAGCGAAATTTCGAAGGAAAGAGATTCACAAAATGATGATCGCACTCAACCTAAGTTTAAAAATATTAAGTTATGCCACAATTCAAGATAATTAATGATGACGATACAGTATGACGCAGATAATCATGTGTAGGCAAAGATTTCGCAAATGTAACGATTAAGATAACAGGACAATGATAGCAATCAGATTCTAGTGCGATGATGATAACTTGATGGTGATATTGGTCTTTCTCACGTATTCTTGGTAAAGACGTTTGAAAATCTTAAGATAAGTTTATTAAGGACAGCTATTATCAACAGTAGGCATTATTCCATGGTGGCCAGAGTTGATGACTTCAGCGAAGATGTTGAAGGTTTGAAGATTGAGAATGTCAAACGGCAAGCAGTGAAGGCAACTAAAGTTGAGATTAGATTTCAACTTTTAGACTGTGGTTGCAAATCCCATGGGCATTAGCCTTGCTAATTGCAAATTAATCAATTAGTCATTTAGATAACCCTTAGAATATCACCTAGAGCAGTATCAGCTTAAAAAAGTTGAAAAACAATTAGTCACTTGATTGAAATCCGGAGCATCAAGGAAAGCTTGTCCGTTACTCACCAAAGAGAGAGAGAGAGAGAGAGAGAGAGAGAGAGAGAGAGAGGGAAATGCGGATAAATGGTCGTACTCATCCTCGCTGGAATCCTCACACACTCGGGTACTGGAATTCAACACTGGCTGGGTTCGACCCAGACACTCGTATCAACCAAATTAAACCAAAAAGTCTCTTGCATTGGACACGTATCCTCAATAACTTAAACCCAGAAACGTTGTATCCAGAAAAAACTCTAAACCCGTCGGGAAATCGACGACGTGCCGGATCCTACCGTCCAGCACCAACTCTCTCTAAAACTCTTTTTCACCTTAACTTACTCCTCGCCTCTCCCCCTACGCTTGTGGAACTTTCAAGAATTTTGACAGACAGAGAAAGTAAATTAGAATTTAAATGACTTTGATCTTGCCTACCATATTTCCGTTGCATATCATACCACTGTAACGGCGACTCAAAATAAAAAAGGGAAGAGGAAAAACAGGCCACACGTTTAGATTACGTAAGTTAAGATAATAAATCGCGTACATCTGAGAAAAGAAAACATTTTTTCGTGAACGACAGTTTTCGTCTCGCGCATTTAGCAATTTTTGGATGTTTAGAAGTGGACCATGTATAATAATCAAAGAGAGTTTACAACCGTGTCATCCGGAATAGCCAGATTGCGAACATCTTAGAAAATTCCCGAATAACAAGAAAATGGAGAGCTGCAACGCACATATGCATCCTATCCATAGTACGATTATTTCATTTTAATTAATTTCTTTTCAATTTTATTAAATTCTTTTAAATTAAAGGAAGAACATTTTTTTGCAGATCACTCAAAAATATACGAGACTTAGCTATTTCAAGTAGTTTTCGAGTAATTAACAAAATGACTGTTTTGATTGATAGTTTTTGTTTATTGCTCGAATAGCTTCAGTTTTTAATAGTTCATTATTATATATTAATATTCATTATATTTCCGTATTAATTAAGATTTCTAGTTATAAAAATTTGAATTGTGAATTTTATTTTTATTAATTAATAGTTAAAATTAATAAAATCTTGTTTGTTTCTAGATAAATATAATCCTTTTAACTTAGACTAAACAATAGCTTAGACTAAATAATATTTTTATATTAGCAAGATTAGAGTACCACACACACAATTAATTTAATAATTAAAGATGAAAATAGTACATAGAGGGCGATCTATGCGAAGAGGACCCAAAACACTTGAATGAGACCACTTCCGCATACTCCGCCCCCGACCAATTAGGGTTCGAACTTTGCTTACACTTGAGACACTCCCCAAACTTTGCAATCAATTAAATCAGGAAAATTTATGTTCTTCCTGCCCAAAAATGATAAGGAATTTAGAGTGGGACTCTCTCGCGAAAAGCATAAAAGGAAACTCGTGAAGAAAAATAGGCAGTTCTATCTCAGTTCATTCCAGTTCAGTACTCAAAAAAAAAGGACCTTCCGTTTTATCTCGTGTGTGTGGGAAATAAGTGTTAAAAGTAAGTAAATTAATAAATATCAAAATTCTAATTCGGTTTAATTTGTCAATTTCTTTCCTCATTCTTTCCCTCTTAATTTTGCGTACGTGTTTATATATATATAATTACTGATAAGTAGCAATTCGCGGGAAGCGAATTTGCCCCGTGTTTAGGCCTTTCTAATAGCCGAGCGGCCTTTGGCTCGGGCGGTTCTCAGAATATCAGACACCCCGGACCCGTTCGCGCGTCAATAATAATATTAGTATTATTCGGATCCCGGGCTTCTATATCTCGATTGTAAACTAATTAATTGAATGTTTACCTATAACCGGGAAACATATGGTTAAACTTAGTCTTGTAAGTGTATTTGTAATTTTTATTTTAATTATTATTAGAATAAAATGAAGTAACTAAGTGGAGACAAAGAGAGAGAGAGATTAGATTAGATTAGTTCGTTTATTGCGCCAATGAGGTGGAACCATGTCTGGCAGTTTGGAAAATGTACATAACAAAATAATAACAAAATTTAAACATGACAAAAGACGAGATGCAAGGATGAAAAGTGACGCATTTGACTATTTGAAGGAGATGAATTACGTGAAGCTATGTGAGTAGTATATACGGTGAGCAGCGAGTTTCCAATGGCATTAACAGTAAACACTAAGAGTATATATGTAAAAATAAAATAGAATTAAATATGAAAATATAGTAAAATAAAATATATAAAGAACGATATAAATGAGTTATCAGATAAAAAGACAAAGTTAACAATAATAAAAGATGAAAAATAATACTAAGATAATGAAGACAATAAAGGTAATAGAAAACAATAAAAATAGTAACAACAACAAAATACTAAAAGTAGTAAAAAATAATAAAAATAGCAAGACTAGTAAAGACGCGAATGGCACCAGTTTGACAGAAGGAAGGTCTGAAAAGAGGAAAGGTATAAAGACGGATCGACGTGCGTTCGGCTAGAAAATAACCATTCAATTGGCTATTTCATGAACCATAGGTCGATAGAGGGGTAAGTGTGGGACGATGGATAATTTTGGGCTGGATTGACCCTGTTTGATGTGCGAGTATAATCGTCAGTGCCGGTACCGGCATTAACTTCTCACGAGTCGCCCTCTCAATCCATGCTCTAGCCTCGTAGTTCAAGAATAGATCACGGGTCCAATCCCTGAAGTTAGGGATCCGATCGGTGGAGAACAAGGTCACGCTCAGTGAGTTGAGTATTCTCTGAGCAAGGATAGCAAAGGAATGGTTCCATGCCTCGGTTCGAGGGGCCTTGTATTCGAACGCCGACGGCGGGTGGCGACCCGAGCGCCGGATAATGACACCATCGAGCAGGACAGACAGGTTTTTGGCCAGGTAATGCGGTGATTTTCTGGACACAACGGAGTAGGCCAGAACGGCAAGGGCTCTATACCTATTTGGGGTGAGGGATAGCCAGCCCAGGGCTAGTCTATGGTGCGTGATGTGGCTGTTTATGGATAGAGAAGGTATAAAAGGGATCCATCCTATTACGAAGCGTACGCAGGCGTTTTGCGCAACTTGAAGCTTAGACGAGCACTCTCCATCAAGCTGAATACAAACCACTAAGAGGTAATCAAAATGTGGGAAAACGAGTTGCTCGACAAGAACTTTTCTGAGGGTAGTCGAGAGAGATTTCCTGTGGAAACGAAGTGAAGCCAGACAGCTGTATGCCCTCCTCGTCACGCCTCTCACATGTTCGGACCAGTTTAATGTGGGAGTAAGTGTCACGCCCAGGTTTCGAGCACTGGTAACATAGTCGAGTGGAACCTCGTTAATGGTGATCTTCACGATGTCATTCAAGTTAATAGCCCTAACGTACTGTTCGCTGCCTAGTATCATGACCTTGGTCTTGGTGAGGTTCAGGGAGATACCGTTTCCTAGTGCCCAATCCGCTATAGCCTGCACATCAAGCTGCACCCTCCCCAAAGCCTCCGCAAGGCTGCTAGGATGACAGTGGAGATAGACCTGGGTGTCGTCGGCATATAGCATATAGTTCATGAAGGAAAGAACAGAGGGCAGGTCCGAGATAAAGATTGCAAATAGCAAGGGTCCCAGAATACTACCCTGCGGTACTCCAGTAGCAACCCTGAGCCAATCCGACACCCTGCCATCCTCCCCCATAACAGCCTGAAACCTGTCAGTCAGATAGCTAAAAAACCATCTCAGGACAGTGTCAGACAGGCATAGGTCCCTGAGCTTGACCATCAGACGACCATGGGGGATGACGTCGAAAGCCCTGGAGAAATCCAGCAGGACGAGGATTGTAATTTTACGCTCCTCAATAGCCCTGCGGACGTCATCCAGGACACCCAGGAGAGCTGTCTGGGTGCTGTGGAACCGCACGAAACCCGCCTGCCGTGGATCACGCAGCTTGTGGCGGTCCAGGTAAGACGAGAGTTGTACATGAACGAGCCTCTCAAGCACCTTTGATACCTCAGATAACCTTGCTATCGGTCTGATGTCCGATAAAAGAGCGGGCGAAGGTACTTTGGCAAGAGGGGTGATGAGAGACCGTTTCCAGGAGGTAGGGAAGACGCCGCACAGTAATGATTTGTTGACAAGATGCGTGAGAGATGAGAGACAAGAAGAGGAGACGAGTTTAAGCATCTTGACAGACAAACCATCGGGACCGAATGTTCTGGATGTGGACAAGTTTAGTGCATCCATGACCTCCTGGCTAGTGACCTCACGAAAATTGAACGGGGAGTGGACGTGAGGAGCGTTTGGGGGACTCGCTAAAAGGGCGTCCAAAAAGTCACGTGTCAATGGAGGGGACGAGTTGACTATGTTGGCAAAGTGAGTGTTAAGTACGGCTGGAGAAAAAAATTGAAACGGGGATGGAAGAGCGCGCCTTGTGACTCCCAGGTTTCGTAACTCTCTCCATCTGGCCTTGCTGGTCGCTGCAGAAGACAGTCTGCCTGAAATGCAGGAATTTTTTGCAGAGTCGAGGGCATTTGAGACATCGTTGCGTAGTCTTCGGTACCCAGCGACGTCACTGCCCGAGCGGGTGGAGGATGCCAGTTTATAGGCAGCGTCACGCTTTTTCATAAGCGCAAGAATGCTCGGGGTCACCCAGGGTTTACGCCTAGAAGACAACCCGATGCACCTGAGAGGAGCTACCTCGTCAAAGGATTTTATGAGGACTTCAGTGAGAGAGTGCACCAGGTTGTCAAGGGGATGCACGTCGGCTTCGATCGATGAGACGAAAGAGTGCTGCAGTTGTGTTGAAAAATTGTCGACCAGATTCGAGAGAAGGCCCCTGAGGGTCCCATTTAAGGCCGCTTCGTCCACCCGATTCAAACTGCGGGACCTAATGACTTTGGTGATATGATTATAAGTAGCGAAACGATAGGTGAGCGAGATGAAGTCATGACCAGCAAT
Organism: Phymastichus coffea; assembly: GCF_024137745.1. Taxonomy (NCBI): domain Eukaryota; kingdom Metazoa; phylum Arthropoda; class Insecta; order Hymenoptera; family Eulophidae; genus Phymastichus; species Phymastichus coffea. The sequence goes on along the minus strand of NW_026706812.1, from coordinate 5,201,484 downwards.
AAAAGGAGTAACAGACTTTCCAAATGTCTGGATAGCATTTAGGTCTTTCACTATGAAGAGGTCAAGAGTAGTGTGGGAGGGGGGATTTGTATCAAGACAGTGATGAGTGGGAGCAGTGGATACGAAGTGGAGGTTGTGCAGGTCAACGAGAGATCTCAATGCTCGAGCATCTGGCAGAGAGCTGGAACCCAGGTCCGCGTTGAAATCACCGGTAATGATGACATTTCCGTACAGAGGGAGGTAAGTGGCCAAGCAGTTAAAAAAGTGTGTGGGAGAGCAAGCAGAGGGACGTCTGTAAACCACCGCCATCAAAAGCTTGGTGTTGTCGGACTTTATTTCACCCAGGATGAATTCAGGCGTGTTATCGAAAACTGGATCAAAAGTAGCTAGGAAACTGAATTTAAAGTGAGATCTTACGTACAGACCAACACCGCCATCCTGCTTTCCAATTCGGTCAAGCCTGAAAAAATTGAAATCGGGCAGAGAGAGGTGTGAGTCAGAGATATCAGGTGAGAGGAAAGTTTCGGTAATGGCTATGACATCAAAATGTGTAGAAATGGCTTGTGTTTCGAGAAGAGCAAAGTGACGGGGGGAATTAAGTCTGTTGATATTGATGTGGCCGACAACGAAAGAAGCAGAGGGCGGGGTATGGTCCCGGATTAGAGGGCATCATGGGCCAGAAACTGGAGGAGATGAAGTTGGGATGGCTTGAGATGGCTGGGCCGGAAAAACAGACACTGTCGGGCTGAAACAGCCGTCTGTTTTGCTAAGTTGCGGAGCCGGATTTTTTGGGATGGAGACAGTAGGTCGCGATTTGACAACCTGGAGCGCGAAGTTAAGGTTGAGTGGAGCATGTCTGCGAGTGCCAATCGGAGTGGCAGCCACTGACATGGCACCAGAGCGCGGAGCGGCCTGGGCAAGAGGGTGACCAGGAGGCACAGGCGCGCAGGTGTCAAGGTCACTCTCCGACGTGATTGGGATAGGGGTGGAACGTGTGTTCTCCCGCATATGGACGACCATGCCCGAGACGAAAAGGCGCGCGAAACCCAGCTCACGACTGCACGCGAGTGCCTTTACAAAGAGGTTGTGGATGGGTTGCGGTAATAGCTGGCGGATGAAGACGGGATTTCCGTGACCGCACTTAAAAATGTCCCTCGCCGTCTTCCCAGCGAGCTTGCCCGAGCGCTCCAGGATGACATCACGCACCACCGTTGAGTCGATACGCACGACGAAAGTGGACGTAGTATCGGTCGTAGATTCGCTATCTAACAATGCAATTTTAATTGTTTAAAAAAATTATAAATTTTTTATTTATTGATAACTTAGTGAATAATTAGTTATCAAAGTGTCAAATTCTTGCTTCTCTGTTTCAATATGTCGTGGACGTAATCGCATATTCGAATTAACAATATGATTATTTACTGCAAAATAACTAACAATATTAACTTGTTAATTAAATTAAACTAATAAATACCGACTTGAGAGTTATAACAACATGAAATTCAGGATCAGCGCATCAAAATTGACTAAAAAATACTTTTGTTCATTTGAAAAACTTTATAATTGTCGATTTTCTATTGTAAACAATAAATTTCCCACGGTCGTGACGTCACGCTCCTTATATAGTAATGTTTTCGCAGAGTTGCCCTAACACATTTGCATATATGTGAGAAGAGCGCCTTCGCTCAATTACCGCTTTTCTTTGATTGTCTTGTGTACGTCGGGTTGCTACTTTTCAGAGGAAAAAGGGGGACAAATCAGACTGGAGCGTTACAATAGTATTTATTTTCTATTAAGTATAAAATTAATTGTTTACTTTACCCCTATCATATAATACTTCCCTTTTATATAGCATGATCAACGTACATTGTTTTTTTCCGGTTTAAAAATTACCTAACATCTTTTGAGTCTTCAGCTTTCGTAGGATTGAGTCTTCTTCCTTCTTCTTCATGTTTCCTTCCTTCCAACTGCTCTATTTCGTTACGACTTTTTTTATATCTTACTCTTGCTTCTCTCTCTTCATCCTAATTCTTCTGTCCCTGTTATACTTGTGTCCTCACCTCTCATTACCCCCCCTCCCGCTCTTCCAACTGTTCCTCTTAATGTTCTTTTCCTCTACTTTTCCTATTATCTTCCACTAGCTTCTCAAAGGCTCTGTCATATTGACATGTTGCTTTCTCTAATTCCCCTTCCAGTATCTTTCCTAATTTTTCGATCAGTTCATTTTCTCTATTGTTTCCTGTTTAGTTATCTATCGCCTTTATCCATTCTTTTTAGGCACTTCTTCGCCGTCTCACAGATCCAGATGTGTTGGAGGTCTTCTTGCTCCCTGCCACATACTCTGCATTCCTATTTGGTGAAACCTTTGTTTCCCTCTTTTCCTATGCTGCAACATCTTATTCTTGTTCGTTCTTTTTTAAGTGTCCTTCCCCGCCCCTTTTCACCCAATATTTCTCTCTCTCTCTCTATACTAGTTTTCCATCTCTTGTAGTGTTTCCAGTAACTTGACTCCTCTATCTTGCTCCATATTGTTTAAATGTCTTGTTTGTAAAATTTTTCTCGTTACTTCCAGCAATTTCTCTTTTTCGATTTCCCTATCTTGTTGTGTTATTGTTCAACACTCCCCTTATTCCCTCCTTTAAACATATTTTAGGTAGTCTATCTCTCCTTTATCTCCAAGATCTACTCACCTGTATAATTTATCACCCTCTTTATTGTTTCCAAGTAAAGGCTTTTTATTCTTTCCTCAATCTTCCATATATAGTCTGGTGTATTTCTGTTTATTCCTAATGTTATCTCGACTATTTTCACTTGCACCTTTTCTAACTCTTTTTGGTTCGACCATTCCCACATCTCCGACCGATATAAGCGATCCGCTTTTTTTCCCATTGAATTTAGTATTAACAGTCTTCTGTCCAGGATGTTTAGTCTAGCTCTCTTCATAAGGCCCCAAGTGCTGTTTACTACCCTCAGTGCCTTTTGTTTCATTTTTCTCATATGTGTTCCGTATCCTCACCTTGAAGTAAACCAGAATCCTAAATACTTATATTCCTTCATTACTACTAGCCTTTCCTATCCATAATTCCATTCTGCTTTCCTCTTTAGTCTCCCTCCTCTCCTTACTGCCATCATCCTTGTCTTCATTACGTTTAATTCCATACCGTTCATTTTGTTATATCTTTTTATGCTGTCTAGCATCTCTTGTAGACCATACTGGGTGTCCGATTTTCCATAATTACCTCGCATGTTGTCTCTCTGTATATTTCTCTAACTATCCTCAGCATTCTTCCTGAGACTTCTTCCTCTTCCAATTTTCTAAACAGTATTTCTCTATTCACCGAGTCGAAGGCTTTTTTAAAATCGATGAAGGCTAGGAAAATGCTTCGTCCATTTCTTTGGACTTTATTCCCTAAATGCTGTTTAGCGTGAATATATGATCTCTCGTTCCCTTTTCTGTTCGAAACCTCGCCTGGCTCTCCCATAGTAAGCCTTCTTCCAACAAAGTTCCAAGCCTGTCATTCAGAATTACCATCAATAACTTGTATCGCACGTTAAGCAGAGACACTCTTCTGTAATTCTCTGCCTTGTTTTCTTCTTTAGATTTATATATTAGGAATATATGAGCTCTTTTCCAATCCTCAGGTAAATCTCCTTTTTCCTAAATCTGGTTGAAAGTCTTAGTTCCGTTAGCCAGCCTTCAGTTAAGCCCTTAAAGAACTCTCCTGGAATTCCGATCTGTCCAGCCACTTTGCCTTTTTTTTTAACCCTTTTATTGCCTTCTCCACCTCCTCTCTAATAATTTCTCTATTCATGACACTCTGTTCGCTCCATTTCTTTGTCCTTTCGCCCTCATCTTTTAGCACATTATCCTGCTCTTCAGGTTTTTCTTTGTCTTTCCCGTCATTCCTTTTTTCGGCAGCAGATTCTCATTCGCTTCCTCCTTCGGAGTGAACTGCTTCAGTTGTTCTTTCTCCGTGATTTCTGTACCTTTATCTGCTTTTTCATTTCCTGAAACTTTTCAAGGCTTCCCAAAAGTTCGCCCCTCTCTTGCTGTTTTCCAGTCTTAACCACTTTTCTTCAGCTATTTTTTTCTTCTTGATGTTCTCTAGTTCTCTCAACCTTTTTCTCCCCTCTTTATACTCTTTTCTGTCCTTGTTCTCTTTTGTTATCAGGAATTTGTTTAGTTTCTTCCTAACTAGACTGCTCAATTCTTTGTATTCTTTATCTTTCCATTCTCTTCCATCTTCTGCTCTTCCTGTTTTATGTTTTAGCTCTTTTTGCATACCTATTTTTTCCCTTATGTAAAGAACTTAGATTTCATCTAAGTTCTTTATATTAATCTTTGACTTGTATTCAGAGATATCGAGATTTATTCTGATTTCTCTTGATTGCAAATCGAGGAAATTAATAAGTTAAATACAAACAAAATAAAATAATAAGTTATCAGAAAGTTTCATAGCAAGCTACATGATGATATGCTATAGATTTACAATTTTTTGTTGCTTAATATTATCACAGATTTACTACCAAACTATATCGGTACAAGCTAGACACACCGTTAGTTGATCATTTGCTAATAGCTTTGGTTGATCATTTCTTAGTAGCTTTGGTTGTAAATTTTCAATGTTCTTGCTCTAAGATACTTAAAACAATATCAATGAATCAACCGATAATTCAAATTTTTAAAATTACACTTATATTTAGGATATTAGTATATTAAGTATATTAAGCGTAAGTTAGCTGATACAATTTTTCCAAATTTTATTGTTTATTTAATATTTGTTTGATTACTTTGATTTAATACGTACATATTTATTTTACAGCTCTGTCTAGAATAATTTTATGAATATAGGAACAATTCTTTTTGGCAAGTAATCTTAGACATTCAAGAATTCATGTAAAAATTTGTACAGAAGTTTTTTTTCTAACATATAAATATTTTAATTAGCTTCTCAAATATAGTGTTCCTTCGTTCTGTGTGACGGTGTAGGCTGGTCATGGCCTGCACCGTGTGTATGCTTCTCTCTCTATCCTAGGCGAAGGCGCACGGCTGGCATCAAACGCATGTTATTTTACGTGTCTGATGCCTGCCTTTATTCTTTCCAGCATTGCGGCTAGAAGAGAGAGAGGAGGCAGCAGCGAGCAAGCGAAATGGGGAGAAACATCAAGAGTAAGAGAGAGAGAGAGAGAGAGAGAGAAGAAAATCATATGTAGTTCGGTGAAGCTTGGCGTGCGGCACTTGTCGCGCTGGGCAGTGCCGCGTGCCGCCGATTAGGAGGACAGTGGTAGGGAAGGCGTGAGAAGCCGACTCTCACGCACTCGCGACACTAGATCGACGCACGCTTGAGAGATCGGCCGCACCAGAAGTCCTGAGGGGTCGCCATTCTTGCTATCAGAAATCAGAGAGACTGTGAGAGCCGTGACAGCGTCAGAACTGGGCTACATCTTGCGCCAGCCAAGTCACCTGCAGCCCACCTGCCAAGCAGCCATCACATTTGGTCAGGTTCAGTTTTCTCTCCTCTCTCTCTATTTTCCTCGGCATTGTTTCGCGGTTTGTGTGCGAAGAAACTGTGTGTGTGAAGATCATTGTGTCTACACCTTCTCTTTCCTGCTTTGCTAGGAGCGACACACCGCCTCCCTTACCCTCCCCTTAAATAATTTGTTAATAGTAGCGGAATTGTTGGCAGTGAAGGCCGACGCTATTACATCTGTTTATTGTAGTTTTATAGAGGAAATTATAATAATAATGTCGAATCTATAATGACTTAATGTCAAACAATGAATGAAATCTAATCATTCATAGCAAATTAAAAATTGTCTTTTCCCAAAATAATATCATTCGTACAGGTTCTTCATTTATGGTGCATCAAATTTTGGACTAAGTAACCATGAACCATAGAAATGAATGAATTATTTTTTATTTTCAAAATTTCTTCTTCTCGTGTGCGCAATAAACTGGAACATCGCGATTCGGTTTGAAATATTCCGAAACAATATATGGTATTCGAGTGTCCTAATTTCATAGCGAAATAAAGTTGCTTCCGTGCGAAATAAAAATTCACATTATAACTGAATGCATCAAACTAAAGTACATGAGACTTAAAGTCTAAAATATATAAAACTTATACTTTATACATTGAATTTTCTTTTTTTCAGGGTTTCCGGACTTTATTAGCTCAAACCTTAACTACAGATGATGTTATTGTATGGACAGCTTCGTTGAAACAAATTACATCTTTTACTACAGATTCAATCATGCTTTACTTTGTTGATAGTTTTTTAAAAAAGCATGATTCGAATGACTTTATGCAGTATGATAGGTGTTGTAAAAATATAAAGCATAAAAAATTAAGTGCATTTTGTATTAATAAATTCAATAAGTTTACAATTGAAAAATTAGAATTTGACAGTCAGCTTTATCAAATTCGACAAGACATGTCATACATCGAAAACCGATATCTGCAAAATTTGATAATAATTGCTTACGAATGTGTTATCAGAGATAAAATTAGTTTACTACCATTATGGTTTGACATATACAAATCAGCTATTTCACTAAAAGTGAAGGCAAATCCATCTCTAATTTGGCAAATCAAGTTTTTATGTTTGCCTAGTTTGTATAAAGATTATTGTTCAGATCTAGAAAGATTAATTAACATAGAAAATATTTTAGCAAACAAACAGCAAATATCTCTACAAATGGATTCATGGGAATCAGGTTTGTACAAAACTTACTTTTTATGATAAGGTCAATTTTCTTACGTTTAAGTTATATATTTTACAAAAAAAAGTAAAGAATAAGTTAATACATTGAGATCTGCAATGGCTGTGTCGGTAGGGCGATGAACTCGCACCCGGTAGGCCCGGATTCAATTGCCACTCCTTGCTGATTGATCCAAGCAACACTGAAAAAAGTTTTATGTACTTTATTCTTAAACACATTGCAGCCTGAGTTGCTGATTAGCACTGATGGAGCATAAATAGAGCGACGTTAAAAAAAAAATAAAAAATTTAATAGAGTAGTTTCTTTTTAAAAATCATAAAATAATCACAGATTTTTCAAATTTTATAGTATTTTTCTAATTTTTCAAATAATAACCAGAGATAGTTTCTATAACAAACCGAACGTTTTTAATAGTGATAAAATAGTAAATTTATCACAACAGTATTCGACATCAAGAGTGTGATCAAATATACAATAATTACAACGCTACATGATTTGATCAATCGATACGTTCGCGATTCGGTAGCACTCATGATGTTAGAGCGAACTTCTAAGAGAGAGAGAGAGAGATAGATAGATAGATAGAACAAACTTTATTTACTCCACGGTAAAAATTACAAATTTAGTTACAATACAAATGTAGTGTAACTAATAACAATAGTACAGCTATAACATGTCAGCAATTAAAGTCGTATGACATAAAATTTCCAGTAAGTCACATATCATAAAGTTTTGGTAGGTCACATACATAAAAATTAGAATGAGTCATACACATAAAATCAAAACCAGTCGTATAACATAAAAATTGATTAGTCATACAACATAAAATAAAATAAAACATAGTAAAATCAGTCATATAACATACTAATTAACAGCCAACAGGTGAGACGACGTGCTGTTCATTTGCTGATTTCTATCTAAAACTCCGGTGTTTGATGTTTTAAGTGCTGATTGCACAGTCAGGAGTTACATTAATCGAGGCTAAGTTTGCCGAGTCAAAAACACTAGTCGGCCCGTACGGCCACACCGTTGGCCACTCCACCCCGACCCTCCGGACCACTGTCTAGGCTCAGGATGTACCCCCGAACCGCTACCTTGAATGAGGCAAGCGTCGGAAGCTACCGGAGCGACTGAGGAAGGGAGTTCCAGTATCGCGCCCCCGCGACCCCGAATGATCTTAGTGCAGCCTCAGTGCTCACCGATGGCACCTTCAGCTCGGCCCTCTCGCTACAGCCCCTCCCCGGGTACCTGGACACGTGCAAGGCAAATAAATGGAATAGGTACTGTGGCTCCCTCATTCGCAGAACCTTGTACAACAGTACCGCCAAAAAGTAATTTCTGCGAGAATTGGAGAGGAACCAGCCAAGCCGTTTCCTGTAAGGAGTTATGTGCTCATCCCTCCTGACACCAAAGATATACCTGATGCAGGAGTTACTGAGCCTCTGCAGCCTTTGTAGCTGTTCCCTGCTCGCATGCAGGCACACGACCGCGCAGTAGTCCAGATGCGGCTGAACCAGGGACTCGACCAATCTCCGTCTAAGTGATGAAGTTGTGCAAGCCCTGATAAAGCGCAAGCTGTACAGCGCCCTATTTACCTTTTTGGCCACCTGGTCTATATGCTGCCGCCAAGACAGCTTGCTGTCCAGCGTCACACCCAGACTGCCACCTCATCTCGAAAAGGAACGAAGACCCCGTCCCGCACCTCCACGCCTGGCAAGCACTCACTGTTTAGGGTGTTAATATTCGTTCTCGAACCACAGATAATTGCTTTTGTCTTACCAGCATTGAGCCGCAGGCCGGAGCACTCCGCCCAGTCAGACACTAAACGCGCCACACGCGACAACCGCGATATTCCTTCATGAAGCATACCCTTGCTCACACTCATGTAGATCTGCAAGTCGTCAGCATACAAGATGTGGCTAATGCCCCGATCAGCAATCACATTCTGCAGGTCGTTGACAAAAAGACAGAAAAGTAGAGGTCCCAAAACGGACCCCTGCGGGACACCCAGATTGGTTTCAAGCCACCCCGAGTCGCCCGCTTTAGAGGATACCCGTTGGGTGCGACCCTGCAGATATGACTTGATCCAAAGCAAAGCCGACCTTGAGAGAGAGAGAGAGAGAGCGCGCGAGAGTTCAATTTTTCAGTTAAGCCTCAGTTGTTGTTCATGAGAGTACCGCCAAATTGTTTTCTATTGTGTTCCTGCCGTTTTTCCGATCAAAAGTTATCTTTCTGGATTTTTTTATACGTGCGCAAGTGATCGAAAGAGTAATCACAGCAGCAGCAAGTGAGCAGCAGCATGAATCGTAGCAACAGCCAATTTGCATCGAGGAGAATCAGCGCAGTCGTTCCTAGGAAGGAATACGTTGGTCAACATGAATTTGGTTAAACAATTACGACTGATCACCGTAATTGCACCGCAGAGTAAGTGCACCACCCTTTTTCTGTGTGAAAATACTTACGAGAGTATTTTGTCTATCGCGGCCGTTTAAGTGTTCGCGCTGAGTGTTAGTTTTCGCGGTTAAATTTTGAATTCTCTCTCTCTCTCTCCGTATTATTGAAAATTTGTAAATCCTATTCGTGTGCGTAAGTCTTTCGGCCCAACGAAGACTGTAGTTTTTTAGTCATAAACGATTTTAATTTTATTCGTCGTATTACGTTATTTCTTTCCCTTTTAATTTAACGGATCCGTCACCGATTAATTTTTAAACCTATTTCATTTAGTGGATAGTTGGAGTAAACATGAGGTCTTTCACACTTAAGATAGATCGAGTGTCACAAGTCAGGTGACTTAAGGTGAGTTCAACTCTGTTGGAAAAGGAGACATCGGAACGATAGTATCAAACGTAAAGGTGAATACACGTATACTCATACGTTTTTAAAGGAGCGGCGTTTAGCTCTACATCGTGAGAGTTTGTTTGTGACGGGCGAATCGATCGTTGAGTTCGATCGCCCTGTTCGCCTCTCTCTCTCTTCCGCGTGCCTTCCCCTGAGCCGCAGCCATATCGGTCTTGGTTGATTAAAACCGAGTATCGACGCACGATGTGGCTTTGTTGCAGGTTTGATTCCTGATCGGCGGAGATGCCTGGCGTTGGAGGGATAGGGAAAGAGCGGAGAGCAGAGGAGGAGAGGGAGAAGTAGTGTCGCCGGCTGAAGTCGCACATGCGTGTGTAGCCGACGGCGCTCGGTCGTTTTCGGTGCCTGTGGGGAGGGGCGCGTAAGACGTTGCGGAAGGCGCGAGATCGGACAGGAGTAGTAGGGTTTTGACCGGCAACTAATTGCTAGCTAGTTGAGCCTCGCGACAAAAAACAGTGTGTGCAGTTGATTGTCATCGAGCGACCATCATCAAGGAGGAAGACCAGCTACATCCATAAATCCGCCTTTGAGGACGACATCGTTGGCCCAGTGGACGCGGACTTCCGCAGTAGCGCTCCCTCCCAAGGTCAGATACCCTTTTTGTTTTTCGGTTGCGTGCCTCGATTTCTCTCTCTCCAAGCATCGTATCGGCCGGACGCGGATGAGTGGCTGTATGCCTGAATTCGCGGGATAGTTGTAAGGCGAAGGTCTGTTTCCTGTGCGTTAATTCGCACGGAATGGACTTAGTCCGGAATTGGCCGACGCACACGTCAACGCCATATGTATATTGTTATTTTAATAAAGTGAAAATATCCGAACCGATAAGTTTATTTATACAACCTGCCTCTCTCGTAACTAGTCAAACCGCGATTATCGATATTACCGGACGACATAGCCCTCGTTAATTTTCCGCGACGAAGCGAGTGCGCCTTCCGAGCCTTTCCCCTTAAATAATTTGTGACGCAATGTTGTTCGGGCTTAAATTATTAACGTACGTGTTACATGGCATCCCTTGTGGGGAAAGTGCGGAAATCGGGATTGAGATGATCGTGAGAAAGAGAGACAGGACGTGAATTTATAAAGTAGAAAAGTAATTCGCGGAGACAAAGGAATTTGAAAAGGTTGGTTGAGGCCGAGAGGAGAGGTGACCGAACGATCGGCCGAGCTGCGTTGAGTCGCGGCTCGAGCGATGTTTGGTTACATTCCCCATCTCGGGTTCACAGAGAGCGCCGATCGAGAGAGAGAGATACGAGGCCGAAATTGTAGCATGGTTGTGTTGTCGTCGCTACACTCAGGCACGGGCGAGTGAGTCATCGACCTAACGTGTCGAAGGCCACTATTCATCATACCCATAGTATACGGCCAGTAAAAGGACGGATAGACGAATCCATTTAAGAAGCGGTTGTTGTCAGCGCGGTTAGTTAGATACTTGAATGGTATGGCCATTGGCTACTAATCTGTTTTGATTAGCGGATTATAAAAGGTGCGCCCTTGCCTGGGAGCCGCGACGAGAGAGAGTAGTTAGTATTTGTGTTTTTATTTTGAGATTAAGGACGCAGAGCAGTGCGTATAGTTCGCACTGCCTGAAAAATTATTTTATATTATTGATCGAGTGTAACGGATAAACGGGAGAAAGCGAATGCGTAGAAGTCGCATCCGTCGTTGATGGGAGTAGGCCGGACGATAATTTGGGGCAAGTTAGTGTTGGTTACTAGTGTTTCTTTTTGTTTAATTTCGTTTTAGAATTGGACAGTTGCGCGACGCGGTCGTCGGTTGTGCCCACATCGCGAGCGTGATAGTAGATTGGGCGTTCGGGCGGTGCGAGAAGCAGGGGGCTTGTCAGGATGCCGCCAAGCGGGACGGCGGGCGCGATTATGCGCGAAATATTAAAGGATAGATCGGTACGGGCTCTTAAGCGGCGAATCAATGAAACTCCGCCCGCGGAGTTACTGAGTCTCCTTAAGAGTTATGGCCTTAGCGTGACGGGTGGCTTCGGGGAACTTCAGGAGCGCATGCTGCGCTACATGATCTCGCGTGAACGGCCGGAGTTTAATCCGCCCCTGAGTCCTAGTGACTTTGAGTCGGGCGTTATGCCGGGCCCGCCGGATGCCATTCTGCGGGAGGAATCGCGTGAGATCAACATGGACCTGCAGCCTGATAGAGGCGAGGGGAGTAACGGACATCTGGAAGGCCAGATCGAGCCTGCGTTAATTCGCAGGCAAGAGAGCTTGGCATCCTCGGACGAGCGACCGCCGCCGGTAGCGGCGCGGAGAAGCGGGCCAGAGTATAGGAGCGAGGACGGGCAAGATAATGCCCAAATTGCGTCACATGATGGGGCGACGGCTCTTGCCGATGCGAGGAAAGAGTTGGCGTCTTACGGAGAGGTGGCGTTCCAGGGTGTCGCGGGAGGGCCGAACGTTTTCGGATAGGCGTGGAACATCGTCGCGAGCCTGCCTGGCTTAGTTATGCGAAGGGAAGTGCGTGCAGCATTATCGCGTAGAAGAGGACGCGTTGGGGATGCAGGCGGGTAGGCGGGATGCGCCGCGCGCCGAGGATATGACGGCGACTCGGACGCCACGTAGACGGGCGCGAGAGGAGCGACGATCTCGCTCTGCGTCGCGCCGGCGGAGGGAAAGTAGCTCGCGTGAGCCGGTTTCGGAGGACGAATTTTTCTCAGAAGTGGAAAGCGACGCCACCGAGGAGGGAGTATTGGGGTCGTTCGACCGGAGAACGAGCACCCTGGCATTGCCACGCGAGGTTGGGGAGGCCATGAAGAATTGAGAAGACTTAGTTAGGAAACTGTTGAAGGGCGGCGCACGAGAGAATCACGCCGTGAAAACCATGGGAACGTCGCCGCGGGCCAGGCCACGGTTCGCCGACCCAGGGGAATCTAGGGAGAAGTACAGGCCGAGGTTCCCATCGGCAAGCGAATGGGAAGATAGTTGGAGCGAGTCCCCGAGTTCGGATGAGGACGGGCCGGATGAGGCGGGGTTGGTCAGTCGCTTTCGCTCTTGGTCGCTGAAGTTTTCGGGCGACGGGGGAGCGGATGTGGACGGTTTCGCAAGCAATATTAGGAAATGTCAGGATTTTTACAGTTTGAGAAATGAGGATGTACTCCGAGCGGTGGGCATAATATCAACGGGAAAGGTGGCGCTCTGGTACCGGAATAATGAAAATACTTGGCGATCCCTCGGGAAGTTTCTCGCCGATTTAAAGGAGGTATTCGGAAGGTATTATAAGCGGGAGGATTTATACCAGGAGTTACGGTTAAGGACACAGGCAGAGGGAGAGACGCTGGGTGATTACCTGACCGCCTTCCAATGTATCGTTCGCCGTTTTGATAGGCCTCCTTCGGAGAGAAGGCAGGTGGCGATTTGCAAAGAAGGTTTGCATGCCACCTTCGCGAGGTACTTGTAAGGGAAGTCGTTCGCTACGCTCAAGGAACTGAAGAGGGTAGGCTGCGAATTCGAGCGTCAGCGGGCAAGGGAGAAGAGGTGGCGGCCACCACCGGCGGCCGACAGCAGGCTGGTTCAGGACGCGGCGTATCGAAGCTCGGCGGGACCAGCGAGAAAGGTGTCAAGGACCGCTGTGTTAGAAGCGGAAAAGGGCGCCGAGGTGACACCGGAGGACGGATCAGGTGCGCGACGTTCTAGGAGGCGGTTAAAAGGGAAGAGTAGCGACGCGTCCAAGAGCGAGGTGCTCACGGCTACAGCGCAGCCCGGCGAAGGTGGGGGGCCGACCTCGGGTTCCGGAGCCGACGGGGTAATCAGTGCGAATAATTCCGCACCCTCGGCCGTTCCAGTGGATCCAAGTGCAGCGCTGACACAGATCTCGGTTCCGCCAAGTTTGGTTCCCCAGCAGAGGAGCGCGCAGCGAGGCGGTGAGGGCGCTGGCGTGAGTTCGCGCGCGTTCGGAGGTAATTGTTTCTCGTGTGGAGGCAGGGGACATACGAGCTCGCAGTGTCCGAATCGCGTTAATCGCGAGGGAGGTAGGCCGCCCCCACCTGTTATCGGTGTAGGCAGGCCGGACACTTTGCTAATGCGTGTCCGGGGGCCGTGGTTAGCTGCTAGGTTTGCGGGACCGCGGGGGTGGTCTTTCAGAACTGCCCCACGTGTGCGGATGGTCTGGCGCAACAGGGAAACTCGCAGGCAGGGGCCGAAACTCGCTCGTCGACCCCTGCTTGAGCCTGCTCGGTCGAGCGCGGCTGGCGCTTGAGTTGCACCGGAACAGGGTGGCTCGCGCAACGAGAACCGGTAACGGGGAAATCAATGGTAGTGAAGAGGTCGAGCCCAGGGAGGCTGCGTTGTTGTTCGCGGCCAAGACGCCGGACCGGAATAAGAAGGGCGCGATTGAGAGGCCGGCGCGCGGAGCTGGAGGCGCGCATCCAGAAATAGCTAAGGGTAGGTCAGAGGAATTTTGGGATAGTCTGTCGCGCTGTTATGAGCGGTTGAACGTGTCGGATTTCGAGGATGTTTAGTTCAGGAAAGCGGTAGAAAGCGAAGGAAGGGAAGATCGCACTGTCGGAAAAGGGAAGTTCGGAGTAGAGAGTGAGCGATCCGATCGAGCGCAGGTTGAGCGCGTGGCCGACGAGTCGCCGCGACGCTCCCTGGGGCCCTCGGGTGCGCCTCAGGTAAAAGAGGGGTCCGACGGAGCGCGAGGGGGGCGCGGGGAAATGGAATCACCGCGAGCCTCGCCAAGGCTCTCGGACACTGGTGAGCGGGGCAGTGGAGTGATGCGACGGGGATCGGTGGTCGAGGATCCGGCGAGCTGTGCGATGGTGACGGAGACGCCTTCCGTCGTAGCGAAGGGAAGAGCCGAGGCAGGCTCGAATGATCGGTTCGTGAGCCCGCGTGAAGATGATGACGTATCCCAGGTGGCCGTAGTGGAGAATAGATTTTTTCTAGCCATCAAGATAAATGGGAACAATTATCTTGCGTTGTTGGATTCAGGTGCGCAGGTTACGGTTGTGGGCCCAAGATTGGCAAATAGATTTAGGTCACGGTTGAGGCCGCCAACGATATTTGTAAGAGGAGTGTCGGGTGAGGAACCGGACCCGTTGGGCGATCTGAAATTGTACCTCGAGATAGGGGGAAAGAGCGGGACGTTGATCGCGTGTGCCGTGGCACAGTGTGCGCATGACCTAATCTTGGGCGCAGATTTTTGGAATGCGTGGATGCAGGATATCAGCATCGAGAGACGGGAATGGCGATTGAGGGGCTCGCGAGAATGGATTCTCTTCGCAAATAATGAGGACGGGATGGCGCACGTATTCGCTAAGTGTGCGGGACTCGTGAGTTACGTGAGCGCGCAACGCGAGCGGGTGTTGGCGTTGGTGCACCGCATCGTGCCGGAACCCGGAATTGCTCCGGCTGTGACGAATTTGATCAAACACGTGATAGATGTGGGGGATGCGAGACCGATTCAAACGCCTATACGCCGGATGTCGCCGCCGATCTTAAAGTTTACCCAAGAAGAGACGACAAGAATGTGGCGTGCAGGGATAATCCGGCCGTCAGTGGAGTAGCGCGCCGGTCGTGGTGAAAAAGGCAGACCGAACGAATCGATTTTGTCTGGACTTCCATCCGGTGAATAAAGTTACAAAGATCGATGCGTACCCGATGCCTAGTCTCGACTCGATTCTGGATTGATTGCGCGGCGCCGTATTTTTGTCGAAGGTTGATCTTAGGTCGGCGTTTTGACAGATCCCTTTGGATGAAAAAAGTAAACAATTTACGGCATTTGCGGTTCCCGGGTTGGGGCTGTGGGAGTTCGAAAGAATGCCCTTCGGCCTGGTAAACGCGCCCGCGACGTTTATGCGCTTCATGGACGCTCTATTCGGACCGGAGTTTGCGCATAACGTTTTCTGGTATATGGATGACTTATTAGTGGTGAGCGCGAATTTCGAGGACCACATGCATTGGTTAGAAAGAGTACTGCGGTGTTTAGTTGAGGTAGGTTTGGAGATCAACCTCGAAAAGTCGGACTTCTTTTGTACACAGGTGACCTATCTTGGCTATAGGTTGGACGGTGAGGGCCTGCGCCCGGACCCGGATCGGATTCAGCCGATTATGGACTACCCGGCGCCTCGTTCGATAGAGCAGCTTCGTAGATTCCTGGGTATGGTGGGTTAGGTTGGTACGCGCGATTTATCGAAAACAAAAGTGATATAAAGGTACCGCTCACGAAGTTATTGAGGAAAGATTAGTCGTGGGTTTGGGGTGAGGAGCAACGGGAGGTCTTTGAGCGACTGAAAAGAGCGCTCACTGAGGCTCCTGTGCTGGCGAGACCGGACTTTGAGCGGACGTTTTATCTACATTGCGATGGTTCGTCATACGCGGTGGGAGCGTGTTTAGTGCAGATTTTTGAGGATGGGGAACACCCGATTTGCTATGCGAGTCGTATGTTAAACGCGCATGAGAAACGATATACGGTAAGCGAGATTGAATTCTTGGCGGTTCGATTCGCAGTTAAGAAGTTTAGGCCGTATATCGAGGGATTTCACTTTGTAGTAGTAACGGATCATAGCGCGTTGACGAGGCTGTTAAGCAAGCGAGATTTGACCGGCCGACTCGAGCGTTGGGTGCTGGATTTTCAACAGCTCGATTGCGAGATAGTGTATAGGTAGGGTGCCTTGCACCATGTCCCGGATGCACTCTCGTGCGAGTTTGAGGACGAGGCAGAGGTCGGCGAATTTACGACAATCAAGGACTCTTGGTACCAGCGAAGATGCCAAGAAGTCCAGGAGCGGCCGGAGAAATATAAAAATTGGAAGGTAGAGGACGGCCTGTTGTATCGCTATATGACAGACTATCTGCTTGATCCAGTTACCAATCGTGAGGAGTGCTGGCGAATGGTTGTTCCGCTCGAGTATCGGGAAAGGGTTTTGCAGGGTGCCCATTGTGCGCCTTCGGCCGGACATTTCGGACAGGACAAGTAGTGCGATCGGGTAATAAGGGAATATTATTGGCCAGGGGTGCGATATGACGTGCGAACGTTCGTAAATCAGTGTCAGGTTTGCCAAAAATATAAGGTCGAGCAGAAAGTACCGAAGGGGTTGATGGGAAGACGGATGATTGAGCGCCCGTGGGTGGTAGTTGCGACGGACGTGATAGAGTTGCCGCGATGTAAAAACCGATTTCGGTACATGGTAGTATTTCAGGATCTCTTTACTAAATGGGTCGAGCTCAAACCATTGAGCTCTGCGAACGGAAAGTTGCTCTCGCACGCGTTTGAAGAAATGATCCTGTTCCGATGGGAAACGCCCGAGTACTTGGTTAGGGATAACGCGAAAGCTTATCAGAGCAAGGCGTTTCAGGATACGCTCCGAGAATACGGCGTTGAACATGTATTCTGTCCCCCTTACCATCAGCAGAGTGATCCAGTAGAGAGAGTTAATCGGACGCTGAAGACTATGATAGCTATGTTTGTGGACAACGATCACCGGACTTGGGACCGCTACCTGCACGAATTCAGGCACGCGATTAACACCGCGACCCAGTCTTCTACGAGGGTTACGCCGGCGTTCCTGAACTTCGGTCGGAATCCTCGGCCGGTGAAAAGTTTAAGGAGGGAAATAGAGCGGCGTTCTCCCGTGAAGAGGATCAAACCCGAAATTTGGCAGGACCGATTAGAAAGACTCAATGCTTTGCGAGACTTGGTGGGACGTCATATCGAGAAAGCGCAGGAAAAACAGAAGAGAGAGTATAACAAGAGGCGAAGGGACGTAGTATTTAGCGTAGGTGATTTAGTTTGGCGGAGGAACTACTCGTTGTCGTGTGCTGCGATGGGCAGGAACGCGAAACTGGACCCCGAATACACCGGACCGTATAGAATAGTAAGGAAAGTCTCGAACGTAATATACGAGTTGGAGACTGATAATAACTATCGGATTCCGATGGTCCATGTGAAGGACTTGAAGCGTTACGTTCCGCCGCGCGGTGTGGGCAACGAACGGCGACCGACCGCCGTCGGGTAATGAAGTGGACGGGTTAGATTGTATTTTCGTTTTTTTTTTCTTTGAATTGTTTTTTTATTACTGATTTTGACCGAAGAAGAGAAACGAAGAAAGACCAAATAACTAATAAGCCTTAAATTTACAGGATGGAGAACGAAATCACGGCGTTGGCCGCTCTGACAGCCGAAATAGGCGTCGGGAGCGAGCCTTCCCCCGGACGAGACAGGACAGTGGACCCGCAGCCCGAGAATACGGAGGCAAGCGTGGCCGAGTCTTCGTTGCCTTTGGCTCGGCCCGAGCAGTCGCTTGCCGGTCCCACGGAGGGTGGCGAAGAAGAAGTGCTCCAGGATCCGAGCGACTTGGAGCGCACGACCGGACCTGCCCCCGTCGCCTGAGGGAGGTGCGCATTTCGCCTCCACGTTCCGTTGAGACGCCGGTGGCGAATGGCCGTAGTGGCCGTGATGGAGGGGTCTCCGCAGAGCCTGCCCTGGAGTCTCGCGGATTGGCCGGTCAGGTGTCAGTGGCCGAGCCGCCACGTCTGGTGTTCCGGGCTGGACGGTGGATCCGAGAGACGGACGAGGCCCAGCCGATGTTGGGGGTTTTTCCCCATCACCGCCGACTGGTTTGGGAGACGCATGAGGAGAGGTCGCCTCCGCCGGGGACTCCGTGTTTGCCCGCTGCTGTCCGGCCCGAGCCTGGGCGAGGCGGGGAAGAGAGGCCGATTGCTCCGGAGGAGAGCTCGCGGCTCCCATTGCGGGACGCCTTTTCCGTCGGAACTCCAGCTGTAAGGACCGGGGAAGAGGACGTGGTGATGGGCCAATTGACGGGCACTTTCCTGGCTTGCCTGAGCTCGGTGCCGTTCGACTGGGAGCTGGACGTGCGGCCGTTCACCTGCTTCAACTGCAGGACTGGGGAGCATCGCCGTTCGAGGTGCCCGGAGCCGTCGAGCCCAAGAGACTGCTGTCGGAATTGTGGGCGCCTGGACGTGACGGTCGCCCATTGCGTGCGATGCGCTGCCACTTACGCCAAGTATTTGCGGACTCAGGCGGGTGCCGACGGTGTAGCGAGGGCGTCTGGAGAGCAACAGCCCAGGGAGGCGGATGGACCTCGACCGCCGAGTGAGAAGAGTGGAGGGGCTCATGGCGAGGAGGCCGAATATGGGACTGCAACCGAGCCGCGTAGGAAGAAGCAGCGGCGTGGTGGCCGTCTCCGACGAGAGAGAATAGAGAGAAAACGAGCTCTTGAAGCTGAGCAGGCCGGTCCGGACGCTGCAGTCTTAAGGCTGCGAGAGTACGCGCGGCAAGAACACCAGGCTGCGAGTTCTCTTCAGCGAGACGCCTTGCGGCGCACTCCGCAGGATCCGGCGATGATGCGGAGAGGGCTGATCCTGCCCCTGGTCCCTCTGAGGGGCCTTTTCAACTCCGAGCGGAGGTAGTAGGATCATCGCTTGGGGAGCCATGGACGGACGAACAGGCCGAAGAGTTAGATAGACTGGCTGGGGCGGTTAATCCTAGCCACCCCACCACGGCCGAGTACATCAGGATGGTGCGGCTGCGACGCTTTGCGTTGCAAGCCAGCACACCTGATGCCCGGAGTACCGACTAAGGCGAATGGGGTGAGTAGTGGTGAAAGGTAATTTTAATTGGAGTAAATGTTAAGTTTGATGGTTGACGTGTGCGAGTGTTACCCTTTTGTTATTTCCGTTTAATGTCCCTCTGCATTCCCGAGACCGGTGGCGGCGGTGCTGGGGAGGTCGAGGTGGTCGTCCACCGATGATCGGGGGTATCGATGGACTTGGAAGGGGATGTGACGGGCGAATCGATCGTTGAGTTCGATCGCCCTGTTCGCCTCTCTCTCTCTTCCGCGTGCCTTCTCCTGAGCCGCAGCCACATCGGTCTTGGTTGATTAAAACCGAGTATCGACGCACGATGTGGCTTTGTTGCAGGTTTGATTCCTGATCGGCGGAGATGCCTGGCGTTGGAGGGATACGGCAAGAGCGGAGAGCAGAGGAGGAGAGGGAGAAGTAGTGAGTCGCACATGCGTGCGTAGCCGGCGGCGCTCGCCCGTTTTGGGTGCCTGTGGGGAGGGGCGCGTAAGACGTCGCGGAAGGCGCGAGATCGGACAGGAGTAGTAGGGTTTTGACCGGCAACTAATTGCTAGCTAGTTGAGCCTCGCGACAAAAACCAGTGTGTGCAGTTGATTGCCATCGAGCGACCATCATCAAGGAGGAAGACCAACTACATCCATAAATCCGCCTTTGAGGACGACATCGTTGGCCCAGTGGACGCGGACTTCCGCAGTAGCGCTCCCTCCCAAGGTCAGATACCCTTTTTGTTTTTCGGTGCGCGCCTCGATTTCTCTCTCTCTCCAAGCATCGTATCGGCCGGACGCGGATGAGTGCCTGTATGCGTGAATTCGCATCACCCTCGTGGAATTCGCGGGATAGTTGTAAGGCGGAGGTCTGTTTCCTGTGCGTTAATTCGCACGGAATGGACTTAGCCCGGAATTGGCCGACGCACACGTCAACGCCATATGTATATTGTTATTTTAATAAAGTGTAAAATATCCGAACCGATAAGTTTATTTATACAACCTGTCTCTCTCGTAACTAGTCAAACCGCGATTATCGATATTACCGGACGACATAACCCTCGTTAATTTTCCGCGACGAAGCGAGTGCGCCTTCCGAGCCTTTCCCCTTAAATAATTTGTGACGCAATGTTGTTCGAGCTTAAATTATTAACGTACGTGTTATATGTTCTTTAAATAAATCCTATTTGTCCCAGCTAATCCACCCCATTACATAACATATTTTATAGACGCTAGACATACAATAAAAATATTTACAATCATTCTATTATTTTCCGTTTTCAGTTTAAATCTTTTCATAAGACACATAATATACATGATTAATATGTAAATAATGATACGACTGTTAATATAATGGTTTATGTTACGGATTTTATATCTTTGAAATTATGCAAACGGTTACTTGAAATAGTAGGAAAAACGCAATCTCTCCATCGCTAATTGTGGAGTATCAATAAAAATACTTTGATTTGATATCTAATTTATTCGATTTCTATCTTCACATTTATCTACATTTCAGCGTGAATGATATAAATAGACTCAAACTCAAACTCTATCACCAATTACACAGGACCACAAATAGGAACCGGAAAAAGTCCTTCGGCAAAATTGATACCCTATATGTATTTCGACGCGCTGATTCCAAATCCGAGGTCCACATAACCCCAGCACGCCGTGTTCAAGGACATTTGAAGGTCAAACGCATTTACTACGGGAAAACATAAAATCTGACCACGGATTCGGAAAGAACGGGAAATTTTACGTCCAAATATGTATTTTCTATTTTTTCCAACATGACCCTCCAAGGTCATCTGAGGGTCAAATGACTCACCGATAGATCAAATTCGTATTTCCCACATACATCATCACAACTAAAGACATGCGTACAAATGAGTCAGGTATCTTTAGGTTTCTCGATGCGCTGAATCCAAATCCGAGGTCCACATAACCCCAGCACGTCGTGTTCAAGGACATTTGAAGGTCAAACGCATTTACTACGGAAAAACATAAAATCTGACCACGGATTCGGAAAGAGCGGGAAATTTTACGTCCAAATATGTATTTTCTATTTTTTCCAACATGACCCTCCAAGGTCATCTGAGGGTCAAATGACTCACCGATCGATAAAATTCATGTATTCCATATACATCATTACACTACAGATTTTTAACTATAATTTGGTCACGTATCTTTAGGTATTTCGACGCGCTAAATCAAAATCTGAGGATCCTCGGTCTCAAATTCAAATATGAGTTACGGTGAGAACTTAGTTCATGGTTGTGTTAGCTCTCTTTATGGTTTTCTCGCGCGGATATTGCCAATCGATTCCAGCAATTAAAATTCACCTAGCTTGATATATAGACTTGATTTCAGATAGTGATGTCGATCAAAAAGATTTACGAATGACGCGTTCTTTTATTAGCAAACGATCTGCGGAGCGCTTTTCTTTTGTGTGGAGTAGTAGTGTCTCTTTTAAGAGACCAACAATAGTCTGACATCATGTTCACATCCCAATAGCCTTGATATCTTCTTTCGATGTCTTTGAAGTCTTGGTGGAATCTCTCTCCTTGCTCCTCGCTAAAGTCTCCTAAATTTTCAGGAAAGTAATCAAGATGAGAATGAAGAAAATGAATTTTCAAATTCATCAAGCTACCCATTATTTTGTAATTACCCAACATCTCATTTACTATATCTTCGTAATCGTCGTCTTTATTATTTCCTAAAAATTTATGCTGAACTTCTCTAAAGCTTTGCCACGCGTTGCGTTCCTTTATCGTCATTCTTCTTTCAAATTCTTCATCTCGTAATAGTCCTCTTATTTGTGGACCATCAAAGACTCCTTCGTTGATCTTTGCTTCCGAAAGTTTTGGAAATTTCTCGAAGAGATACATAAAAGCGTTGCTTTCGTCTTGTGAATTTTTCATTGCTTTAATGAACTGTTTGACCAAACCAAGCTTAATATGCAAGGGTGGGAGGATGACTTTATTTGCAGGTATAAGACTTTCGTGTAAAACATTTTTCTTACCTGGGGTCAAATTTTGTCGAAGTGGCCATTCTTTTCTCACATAGTGTTGATCTCGGGCACGGCTATCCCATTCACAAATGAAACATGGATATTTCGTGAAGCCACTTTGTTGACCCAACAAAATTGTTGTTATTTTCAAATCTCCAACCAACTGCCACCCGTGAGTATCATAATGCAATTTCTGTAGCAGTAAATCGAGATTACTATATTCCTCTTTCAAGACAATGGAATGACCAATTGGTATAGGGGCGTATATGTTACCGTTATGGAGTAAAACTGCTTTCAAGCTTCTCGTAGAAGAATCAATAAACAGACGCCAATCAATAGCTTCATACTCTACGTTTCCAAATTCATTTATCAGTCCTGCAACGTCGTTGCAACAAACTAAATCGCATTCTTTCGAAAAAAATTTTCTAAATTGTTGATCACGATTTCGGTAAAATGTGATGGAAGTACCAGGAGCCAGACAATTTTTTTCTTTCAATCTAGATGCTAATAGTTCCGAAAGTTCTTTTGAAAGTCCTGTGTCTCGAACTAAGAATGATTAAACCCATGAAATGTCTGGTCTTGCTCATCATCTTCTATATCTTCCATTCCATCAGTGCAACCTCTTCTACTTGGCCCCTCTCTCGTTGATTCTTCTGTTTGCATTTCTATATTCTCAGCACCTATATCGGACACATTTCTACTGATCGAAATCTCAGGTTCTTTAGCATCCAAGGTGGCGAGGACATTGTATTCGTGTGCCGAAACACAGGGCACCTCCTCGTGGTGGCGGCGGGTAACGGCTTTTTTTGTCTTTTTTGTTTTCCGGCAAAGCCCTGGGGTGAAGGCATTATGCCGTCATGGTCGGCACACGAAAGAGTACGATGCAGGGTTTCGGATGCCCAGTATCGGCGGTTGGTCGGGGTGAGCAAGCGGGCCCGCAATCGTCGTCATCATGCGACCGCAGTTCCAGTTCTACACTGGTGGATAACTTGGCCTGTGTAGGATCTACTGCTACAAGAATAGAATTGACACCATGCAAAGAGCGTATTGACAACTTTTGTGTTGTTTGTGGTAAATTTTGTTTTAAAACTCAAAGAGAATCTTTCACTGATAAACTGCTAGAAAATTATAAAATAGTTTTCCCTTTAATCACTGAACAAATAAACAACTGTTGGACTCCAAAAACTATATGTTTAAAATGTAAGATACAACTGCACCAGAAAATATCGCAATACATCTCGCCAATGATTTGGCGTAATCCGACAGATCATAATACAGACTGTTACTTCTGTTTGACTGATACACGTGGATATAATCGTAAAAATGTATCCCAATTACGTTATCCATTCGTTACGTCTGTAACTCTTCCTGTTCTCGCCACCTTGGATGCTGAAGAACCTGAGATTTTAGAAATGCAAACAGAAGAATCAATGGGAGAGGGTTCAAGTAGAAGAGGTTGCACTGATAAAATGGAAGATACAGAAGATGATGAGCAAGACCAGACATTTAATGGGTTTAATCAAGAAGAGCTGAGTGATTTAGTTCGAGACATCTAGATTGAAAGAAAAAAATTGTCTGGCTCCTGGTACTTCCATCACATTTTACCGAAATCGTGATCAACAATTTAGAAAATTTTTTTCGAAAGAATGCGATTTAGTTTGTTGCAACGACGTTGCAGGACTGATAAATGAATTTGGAAACGTAGAGTATGAAGCTATTGATTGGCGTCTGTTTATTGATTCTTCTACGAGAAGCTTGAAAGCAGTTTTACTCCATAACGGTAACATATACGCCCCTATACCAATTGGTCATTCCATTGTCTTGAAAGAGGAATATAGTAATCTCGATTTACTGCTACAGAAATTGCATTATGATACTCACGGGTGGCAGTTGGTTGGAGATTTGAAAATAACAACAATTTTGTTGGGTCAACAAAGTGGCTTCACGAAATATCCATGTTTCATTTGTGAATGGGATAGCCGTGCCCGAGATCAACACTATGTGAGAAAAGAATGGCCACTTCGACAAAATTTGACCCCAGGTAAGAAAAATGTTTTACACGAAAGTCTTATACCTGCAAATAAAGTCATCCTCCCACCCTTGCATATTAAGCTTGGTTTGGTCAAACAGTTCATTAAAGCAATGAAAAATTCACAAGACGAAAGCAACGCTTTTATGTATCTCTTCGAGAAATTTCCAAAACTTTCGGAAGCAAAGATCAACGAAGGAGTCTTTGATGGTCCACAAATAAAAGAACTATTACGAGATGAAGAATTTGAAAGAAGAATGACGATAAAGGAACGCAACGCGTGGCAAAGCTTTAGAGAAGTTCAACATAAATTTTTAGGAAATAATAAAGACGACGATTACGAAGATATAGTAAATGAGATGTTGGGTAATTACAAAATAATGGGTTGCTTGATGAATTTGAAAATTCATTTTCTTCATTCTCATATTGATTACTTTCCTGAAAATTTAGGAGACTTTAGCGAGGAGCAAGGAGAGAGATTCCACCAAGACTTCAAAGACATCGAAAGAAGATATCAAGGCTATTGGGATGTGAACATGATGTCAGACTATTGTTGGTCTCTTAAAAGAGACACTACTACTCCACACAAAAGAAAAGCGCTCCGCAGATCGTTTGCTAATAAAAGAACGCGTCATTCGTAAATCTTTTTGATCGACATCACTATCTGAAATCAAGTCTATATATCAAGCTAGGTGAATTTTAATTGCTGGAATCGATTGGCAATATTCGCGCGAGAAAACCATAAAGAGAGCTAACACAACCATGAACTAAGTTCTCACCGTAACTCATATTTGAATTTGAGACCGAGGATCCTCAGATTTTGATTTAGCGCGTCGAAATACCTAAAGATACGTGACCAAATTATAGTTAAAAATCTGTAGTGTAATGATGTATATGGAATACATGAATTTTATCGATCGGTGAGTCATTTGACCCTCAGATGACCTTGGAGGGTCATGTTGGAAAAAATAGAAAATACATATTTGGACGTAAAATTTCCCGCTCTTTCCGAATCCGTGGTCAGATTTTATGTTTTTCCGTAGTAAATGCGTTTGACCTTCAAATGTCCTTGAACACGACGTGCTGGGGTTATGTGGACCTCGGATTTGGATTCAGCGCATCGAGAAACCTAAAGATACCTGACTCATTTGTACGCATGTCTTTAGTTGTGATGATGTATGTGGGAAATACGAATTTGATCTATCGGTGAGTCATTTGACCCTCAGATGACCTTGGAGGGTCATGTTGGAAAAAATAGAAAATACATATTTGGACGTAAAATTTCCCGTTCTTTCCGAATCCGTGGTCAGATTTTATGTTTTCCCGTAGTAAATGCGTTTGACCTTCAAATGTCCTTGAACACGACGTGCTGGGGTTATGTGGACCTCGGATTTGGAATCAGCGCGTCGAAATACATATAGGGTATCAATTTTGCCGAAGGACTTTTTCCGGTTCCCATTTGTGGTCCTGTGTTATTTAAGGGGAAGGCAAGGGAGGCGGTGTGTCGCTCCTAGCAAAGCAGAAAGGAGAAGGTGTACATTCAATGATTTCACACACTCAACTTCGTTAATTGACCTTTAATTACACTTGCACTTCCCTGAGTGCCGATGAGAATACAAAACCACTTATCACTAATAATACGCAAAACTTACTCTAAATGAGATGACCGGCACGTTAGCGCCATATCATCTCATTAACCGGCTCAAACGACTAATTGACAAAGATACGTTGCGCCGCCTCGTGAAAGCCTGGCGCCGCATACAAAACCGTAAAACAATGCCGAGAAAAATAGAGAGAGAGAAACGAGAGGAGAGAAAATTAAACCTGACCAAAGGTAATGGCTGCTTGGCAGGTGGGCTGCAGCTGAGGCGGCTAATGCAAGACGTGGCCCAGTTTTCTTTGTCGTCACGGCTTCACACTCTTTGTCGTCACGGCTCTCGCACTCTCTGTCTGGTTCGCGGCGAGAAAAGATGGCAATCCTCCCAGTGCGGCCGATCTCCTTCGCGTGCGACGATTTAGTAGTGCGTGCGAGTCGGCTTCTCATGCCTCCCCCACCACTGTCCTTCTAATCGGCGGCACGCGGCACTGCCCAGCGCGACAAGTACCGCGCGCCGAGCCTCACCGAACTACATATATTTTCTCTCTCTCTCTCTCTCTCCTACTCTTGATATTTCCTTCCCATTTCTCTTGCTCGCTGCCTTCTCTCTCTCTAGCCGCAATACTGAAAAAGAATAAAGGCAGGCATCAGACACGTAAAATAACGTGCGTCCGATGCCAGCCGTGCGCCTTTACCTAGGAAGGAGAGGGAAACAAGCACACGGTGCAGGCCATGATCAGCCTACACCGTCACAGAATGTTATTGGGTTCTGTGAAGAAAAGTCGGCTACCGTTGAATTGAATTGTACAATATCGCAATCCTCGAAATCATGCAGTAAAAATCACCAAATAAATAAAAGGGCAAAGAGTTGGTTAGCTCACCAAGCAACTCAAGATAAATAGAGCTTAAAATATATTGCAAAGTGTTCTTTGTGTAGTACTCCTCATTTTATTTCTTATTGTACTAATAAGAGAAGGCAGGGAGATTACCGCCACCGATTTTCTTTAAGCTTTACATATATGTAGAGGTATCAAGAAATATTGTACACGTGTTTCTTTTCAACGGTCTATACGGTAATTTAGGGGATAAAATAAGATCGCTAATTATATGTACTTACATTTGAGTGCAATATTAAATTCGAATTATCATATCTCATTGAAAAAAGATATCTCAACGATTCCAAATTTTTTTCTATGGAAGGACTTATATTTTAAAATGCATTAATTAGTATTGCACCACTGCCACATCGGTCTTGTTTGATTCAAACCGAGTATCGACGCAGGATTTGGCTCTGTTTCAGGTGTGATTCCTGATCGGCGTGGATATTTGGCACAGGAGGGACGGAACGAGAGCGGGAAGCGAACGAAGAAGAGAGAGAGAAGTAGTGTCGCCGGCGTGAGTCGCACATGTGTGTGTAGTCGGCGGCGCTCGGCCGTTAAGGTACCTGTAGGAAGGGACGCGGAAGACGCCGCGGAAAGCGTGAGATCGCGAGGGTACGGCTTTGACTAGCGACGTGATTATTAGCTGGATTAGCCTCGCGACGAGTGAAAGTGTGAGACGCGCTATCACCAGTTACTACCGGGAATACCATGCATTGGAGGAAAGGACCAACTGCATCGTGATCGACATATTCACCTTCTCCGAGGACAGCGTAGTCGAGCCAGCGGACGTGGACTTCCACTACGGCACTCCCTCCTAAGGTCAGGTACCCTTGTTCTTTTCTCGATGCGTGCTTCGATTTCTCTTTCTGGGCATCGTATCGGCCGGACGCGGACGAGTGGTTGCGTGCGTAGAATTCACACCACATCCACGGAACTCGCGGGAAAATTGTAAGGCGACGCTTTGTCTCCTGTGCGTTAATTCGCACGGAATAGACTAGCCCGGACTTGGCCAATGCACAAGTCGAATACTTGATGTAAATAATGAGATTGGTATAGAAGTGTAATTGACCATTCAAGAAATGATTCTTATATAACCTGTCTTTCATTTATAATTAGATAAATCGCGATTATTGGTATTGCCGGATGATTAAAGCCCTCATTAATTTTCCGCGACGAAGCGATTACGCCTTCCTGGCCTTTCCCCTTTAAAATAATTTGTGACGCAACGTTATTTGGGCTTATTTCCGATGCGAAACTTGGAAAATATAATCGAACGTGTTACAACTGTATATATTCTGTATTTTATATTTTGCCATCATGGCAAATAAAGTGGTATCAATCAATCAATCTCTCTCTGTCAGAGGTGGCGATCGTCTTCACCCGTATCCAGGTGCCGTGGTAATAAGGTGTCCATCCGCCAACTATTGCGATGATTTTCCCTGCCGGTACTCGCCTCGTTACCGTGACGATATCACGCCAAGCAACAAGCTAACTGACTTTTGGGCTTTTATTGTACAGTACGTTAAGTTAATACGTAGAATACAGAATTAAAATTTGAAATTAACGAGTCTACCCCTTTATTTTTCCTTTCTCTTACTCTAATCTTCTCTCAGTTCCTTAGAGCGATATTGCCTCTTTTTCCTACTCCAAATAATTGGTGATAAGCCGTACTATCTGAGAGAAAGAGAAACTCAAATATCGCGGTAAATTGTCGGGTTAATTTTTTAACCCGAAAGTGTTGTGAAATTGAGGGCAAATGCAGTATATGCTGAGTATGGATTGACTGGAATTAAACCAACCGATACATGCGGAAGATTTTGCGGCGAAAACAAGTCTGGTACTAAGGCAGTTTGAGCAACCAGTTACGACGGAAAGCAGTAGACAAAAACTGATCGTTGGTAGCGAATCTGCAATGACTGCCACACCGTTGGCGGCTCAAACACTGCAGAAAAGAGAGCAGGCGATACAGGCGATATCTAACGTTGCTGCTTCCCTTGTGCAAGCGCAGCCGCCGGGTGACCAAGTAGCCGAGTACGGTAGAGCAAACGCATCTTTAACGGCAGTAAACAGGCCGATAGAGAATGCGAATCAGCAAGCAGATAGACGAAATACTATCCAACCAAGCAAGCGGAGTGCGAGAACGTTAAACCAGTTGTATGGGACAATTACAGTTGTACCGCGATAGACGTATAGCAAAGAGGTTAGGCAAAGAATTACAGACGACGAAAACACTATAGCGTATATGTCTATATAGCGATACACGGCAGAGCGACTCAGACCGAGGTACAAGCTTTATTGCCGCCTCAGATCGAGCCGCCGGCTGACCACGCGGGCTTAAATACTCCGACGATTGTACTCAGAGAATCGTTACTCGATGGTGCGCGAGCGAATTCAGAAAGTTGCACGTTTCAGAGAGCGGACTTGAATAGATCGGAGAGCACAACCTACCGAGTTCCTTAAGTTAATTCGTGGGTTGAAGATTGGTAGGACGGAGTACAGGCGTCATCTATAAATAATGTGCACGTAATAGTTTCCTCTGAAGAAAGCAAAATTGAATGTTAGTCCGTTAGAAATGGCGTAGCGTAGCCAAAACGGACCAAGAACCGGACAGATATTCGTGACACAAGTACATATTGCTCAGACACAGAGAGCAAAAGTCGATTAAGAAGAAAAAATCAAGCAAAGTAAGCGATCCTCCGAAAGTAAAATACATTAACGATATACCCGCTGACAGAGTGAACGCTCTTAATACTTGGTATTTGCGTTTCGCGAATAAGGACGGTCTTAGTGCACTGAATTTTCTAGCAGGTTTAGTCGATTGTCAGCAATATTATGGCATACCTGGCGCGGAAACGCTAATGGCGATATACACTACGTTTCGCGATAAAGCTTGCACATGGTATGAGGTGAATCGTGCGAACTGGTCCTCAGTCAAAGATTTTTGAAAAAGTTTTACCAGCGAATTTTGCCGTCCCTTCAACAGAGATCAGCTCTAACTGAAGCTCAGACAAAGAACGCATGAAGAAAAGGAGAAAATCACAGCCTGACATACGATACTTCGGCGTTTCGACTCGCCGGTATCGAATAGGCGGTAGTTTGCGATGATCATCAAAGGTCTCTATCCAAAGTACAAGCGGTACTTGGAAACGAAAACATTTGTGGACCTAAAAGATTTCAAAAAAGCAGATATGGTATTATAAAACCGTAGACTGGTTGGAAAAAGTAGCAGCAATCACCGATAGCCAACGCGATGCTGATACCGCAATCATCTTATTCACAATAGATAAAGCTTTCCAGTAAGTAAAAATCGGTGGATGCATTCGACGTGATTCGATACAGGAGGTACTCGCGCTAGATCCGACAAAGAGGAAAGCGTAGCCGAAGAAGAAGACTGGTAAAAGGATCCGAAAGCAGGGAAGCGAAGTTGCCACGGCAACAGCCGAAAAGTAGCAGTGGCCGGCGACGAGCCAACTAACAACCGAAGCCGCTCCTCTTCAACAGAGGGTGCAGGTTCCGGTCCCCCCGGCTGCCATGGTAGCTCCGAGCCTGATTTCTCAGCAACGTTACCTGAAGTCGAGCACGTGCAGAGGCAACCGCGATCGTCCGTTTGTAGGTTCGTGCTTCCACTGTAAGTAGGTAGGGCACAAGAGGGTACAGTACCTAGTAATTAGAGTAGGGCATATATTGTTATAAATGCCAATAACCCGGGCATTATGCGAACGATTGCCCTAGACGTTTGTCGGAGGCTACTCTAGTATGCCAAGTTTGTAGAACCGTTGGTTTCATTTTTAGGGACTGTCCGACTTGTAATCAAGTAAGACAGGGAAACCCCTTCGCGGGAATTGTCGGCCGCTCTACGATTACCACTTAAAATGGATCGAGCGGGCTTTAGAGGTTTAAAGGGTGCTAAAGAGGAACAGCACTTTGAAGAGGAAGAGAAGGAACTCACTTCTCAGGTGTTTGATGAACTTCAAACGTTAGGTTTCGTTTGCGATAATTTCCTTAGTATAATGAAAATAGGACCGAACAGGTAAATGATGTCGCTACGAAACAGAATAACGCCAAGGCAAATCATGAACACCGAGATGCGATAATACGCGAAAAGACAGCACCAAACGACGCGCAGCAAGCGACTCCGAGCGTTACTCAGAGTTAGCTAAGCCCTTCGAAAAAGAATCAGATAGAGTTTTAATCTCGTTAATTGACGATAGATTTTTCATTAAGGTGAGTATAAGCAGACAGGTCTATACAGCGCTGCTAGATTTAGGTGCACAGGTATCGGTAGCAAGGCCGCATTTAGGTTCGTGCTTTAAAGACCATTTAAAGTCTCCCACAATATTTGTGCAAGGTATCTCAGGCAACTTAAAGTTGAAAATTGAAATTGGAGGAAAATCAGACTAGTAAGCCGCGACAGCCGTGTTTACGATAAGATAGAACTTGATATTAGGCGCGGATTTCTGGAACAAGTAGGTTATTAATATTAGATATGAGCATCGCGCGTGGCGCATGGGTAACTAAGGAGATTAGTATCAATTAGCCGAAAAGGGTAACGAAGCGGTAGATGTGTTCGTCACATGCGCCGGTCTGAGCAATTATGAACAGGCTCAGCGGAAGACAATCATGGCGCTCGTACGTCAGATTGTTCCGGAGCCTGGAAAATCGCCAGTGGTTACATGAGTTATCAAGCTTATCATCGATGTAGACAATGCGCGTCCGATTAAAACTCCGATGCATGTCACACCCGATTTTAGCGTTTACGCTGGAGGAAACAATGTGCCTTTGGAAGAAAGAAATAATTAGGCTTTCGTATAGCCAATGGTGTAACGCGCTGGTGATAAATCCGTAAATCACGCGGTAGGTATAGATTTTGTTTGGATTTTCGACCAGTAAATAAGGCAACGAAGGTAGACGCATATCTAATGCTGAAAATAGATGCTATTCTAGACAGGGTTCGCGGTGCGGTGTACCTGTCAAAAATAGATTTGTGATGATAGGCTAACGCATGGAATAATTACGAAAAGTTCACGTTTCCGAGAATAAGCGTAATATTCTGTCGTGGAGAGCCAATATATCATAAATAATGTCACTTTCATTACTGACGGTCAGTTCTCTTTAAGGTATCAACGGATTTGCCATCCTCCGGATGATATGACAGGACGACCTTTGCCGCTACTATTTGTCGCTCCACCGGTACCATTCAACGGTGACTTGGAGAGCGTTCACATGATGAACAGCGACGTGGCAACGGGCTCTTCGATCATCCGTCTTTCAAAACCAACCGCTACATGAAGTAATGCGATTCATAGGTGCGCGGCTTTCCGAATGACGATGTTGTCCATTCGGGAGGCACCCGACAATTTAACGGTGGAGACGACCAGGAGAAGAATCGTTTCCTTGCCAATGATTCAAACGTAAATACGCCGGGCCACGAGTTCGTGTCGGCAGGTTCCTTATCCAGTAGCTGATTTGTTCCGAGGAGGTTGACACGAGAAACGGCTAGAGGCCGGGTCAGGCGGGCGACAATAGAGCGCGGCGGTATTAGTCGTTTGCTCGATTCGGTAACAAACGGAGTACTTGAAATTAATATCAGCTCCAGCGGCTTAGACAGTGATGTGGAAGAGGCTCCAGAGTCCCCTCGGATAGCTCCTCAGCCCTATGTCCACAAGCAATAGGGCAACTGCTGGCACTCTAATGATTAGACCCAGCCTATCAATTGGTTCGCCGTAGCAAGCCAGCCCTTTACCCACCAGCGGAGTATCTAGAAGATAAGAGGAAGAAGAATGCCGAGGCTCATCAGAACGCGGAGAAAAGGAAGCGTTCCATCCGCTTTAACTTGTCCGCTTGCAACTTTGAGAGGTCAGTTCTATCGCAGACACCTCTGGCACTTAGGACAGCAGAAGCAATCGTTGCGGAAACGAGAGGCTCCTCTACACTGTCAGTGTCAGGGGTAAAACCGCTCGCACGGGCCGCTCATAAAGGAGCGACAAGACCTGCTGAGACTGAGGAGTTGGAAGACAGAGGGGTACCTGCTACGGTGCCTTTGGCCTCGCGGGAGGTCGAAAAGGTAGTGCAAAGAAGGTTAACCTCAACTTCGGTATGAATCAATTCCTCATCTTTGGTGGAAAACTCGGTAACCTTCTTTAGACGTTCGTATTGGTTCGATGAAGCGAAGGAAACGGTCGTGCGACGTTTCTTCTTTAAGAACTTCGTCCCAGTATCTTGGGATTCGAAGATCGACGTCTTGGCATTCCAAAGCTTCAATTGCCGCACTGGTATGCATTTTAGGTCGACTTGTCCGAATCCATTTCTCGTTCGTTTAATCTACAGCAATTGCGGAAGACTGGATGAGTTCGTCTAAGCCTGTTCGCGTTACCCTGATACCTACGATGCAGATCAGGCAGATCACAGGGCATCAAATGACGAAACACGGGAGGTTCTTGTTAAATATTTTGACGCAGGATCAATATTTAAATGTTCATGCTCGATTCACAATAACAATTGAAAGCTTATTTTGAACAATCCAATGATTTGCAAAATACAACTTGGTTACGCTCTTATATTATTTGAGTCATTTCGTGATACGCTCGCTCGCTGGCAACGTGGCAGACAGACTAAACTGCTCGTGCTCAATTTACATATTACATACGTCTGTGCGAGCGTATCCTCATACTCATACTCGCTTGTATACAATATTTAGATACTCTCTTTTTACAGCATACACAATTACTTCAAAACTAACACGCCTCCTTAGTTTTGTATGCTGTAATAAACTTAGTACAGTTATTTTTCTGACTATTTGAATTGTAATAATAATATTTAATTTTTATAATAATAGTAATAATATTTTTCTCTTAATAATAATGAATTGTTTTTCAAAACAACATTAATAACTCAAAATTTTCTTTCATAATCAAACTTAAATAAATAATTTCAATAAATTATAAACTTTAGACTTTCAAATTTAAAAGTGATCTCAGCTTTTCAAATTTGAATCTACCAAGAGCTTTTGTGAATATATCTGATAAATTATTCTCAGAGTCTACTTTTATAATATCAATTTCTTTGCCCTCATAACATTCATTGACGAAGTGATAATGTATCTCTATGTATTTTGATTTTTTAGTTAAATTTCCAAATTTTGCAATTTCTATTGTACTTTGCAACGATTACCGAAAATCGTTAGACTCGCGCGAGGTTAATGAGCGGCTAAACGAGAGGAGCCGCGTTCGGTTCGCGAGAGAGAGAGAGCGCGTAGGGGCAATGACCGGGAGGCGAGGGTCCGACCGGCAGTATGACTGTGTCACTCAGTCGGCCTGCACGGTAGCTAACCTGTTCCCGAGCCCTTCGAAGTTTTCCCGGTGATAGTGCGAGGTTGACATTGCGAACTTTGGTGTGGTGTGCTGGGTGCAGCAGCAGCAGCAATAGTAGCAGCAGTAATTGCAGCAGCCGCAACAGCAACAACAGCAGTAACAGCGACAGTAGCCACAACAACAGCAGTAACAGTAATTGCGGCGGTGTAGCGAGCAGCGAAGCGGCGTTCCAGCAATTGGTTGTTCGGATACGGTTGGCCACCGTATCCTCATCGTTCTCGCGGTAGGTGCACCTTCCCCCTTTTTATTATTGTTATAGCGAGCGATCCCGCGCAGCGTGCGCGAGGAAATTAGTTGTTGCGTGCGAGCGGTTAGTTCGCGGTGATCGCGGTTTTCTCTCTCTCTCTCATACGGTGTGCATTGTTATTCGCGCAAGCGTGCGCAAGACTCTCGGCAAAACCCCCGTGTAATTAAGTTGCATGAATAAAGTGAACGTTAGCCTTTATCAAATCAAGTAGTCGTTATTTAGTCTTTCCTTTGTCCGGAGGTCGCGTCTATATTTGTTTGTTTTGATTCGAATTCGCCGGTAGCGTAGCACGGATCGCGCGGATATCGATAGACAAGAATCGTCGACTTAGGTTCCAGCGGCGGCCGCACGAGCGCTACTAAGCAAGGGCGACAGCGCCGCCAAGCGGTGAGTTGGGGGAACCCAACTCGGAATAGTGAAGAGACTCTGCGCAGGCGCACTCCGAGACAAGGTAGGTTGA
Organism: Phymastichus coffea; assembly: GCF_024137745.1. Classification (NCBI taxonomy): domain Eukaryota; kingdom Metazoa; phylum Arthropoda; class Insecta; order Hymenoptera; family Eulophidae; genus Phymastichus; species Phymastichus coffea. The sequence goes on along the minus strand of NW_026706812.1, from coordinate 5,166,763 downwards.
TGTGCTTCGAGCACATAGATAACTAGGCGTCGTCTAGTCTTAATAAAGGTACATTCAAGAGATTATAGACTAAACGGTAGCCTGTTACAACTTGAATTATCTTCATAAATTTTAATAGGTATATTTGTTTCAATTTCGAAATCATTTAATAAGAGTTTTATAAATTTAATTTCGCTTACAGCTTCTGACAGAGCTACATATTCTGCAGAAGTCGACGACTTTGTGACGTTACTTTGTTTCTTTGTTTTCCAGTATATTATATTTCCAAAGAATCTTATTACATAACCAGATGTAGAACGACGATTTATCGAATCACCAGCCCAATCAGCGTCAACATAGCACTCTAAAATATCTGCTTTCAAATTTCTCATGTATGTTAGTTTTAAATTTTTTGTTAAATATAAATATTTTAATACTCTCCGAGCATATTTGTAATGAGTTTCATTGTAACAATTTTGAAATCTACTCAGATAATTCACACTATAACTAATATCTAATCTTGTACACGTACTGATATATAATAATGCTCCAATTAAATTTCGATATTTTATGTCGTTTGATGCTGTTTGTGTTATTTCCAAAATTAAATTTTGCTCCATAGGAGTGTCATACAATTTACTATCTTTTATTTTGTAATTTTTGGCTAAAGAATCAATATATTCGCATTGGTCTAATGTCATTTTATGTTGTTCAAAATTGTATTCAATATTTATGCCAAGATAAGTTTTCAGTTTACCTAAGTCTTTCATTGCAAATCTATTTTGTAATTTAACTTTAATTTCGTTTATTTTTTCAATTTTCTTGCCACATATTAGTAAATCATCAACAAACAAAATCAAATAAATATTCTCACCATCTTCACCGTGTAAAATATACAAACAGTCATCGCTGTTACTTCTTACAAAACCTAGAATTCTAATATATTTATCGAAACATTCATACCATGCTCGTGGACTCTCTCTCAAACCATACAAAGCTTTTATTAATTTATAAACTCGACCAGTTTTATCACCATAACCGTTTGGTTGTTTAACGTAAATTTCGGATTTAATATTTCCATTGAGAAATGCGGTCTCAACATCCATTTATTCGATTAAATATTTATTTTGAACACAGAAGGCTAATAATAGTTTTAACGTTTGAATTCTTGCAACAGGTGAATAAATATCATTTACAATTTCTTTTTGTTGAAAACCTCTTACAACTAATCTCGCTTTTTTAATATTATTTGCTTTGTTTGTAAATACTCATTTTACATCAATTACTTTTTTATCTTTAGGTTTCTCGACTAGTTTCCAAGTTTTATTTTTATTAATACAATTTATTTCTTTTTGCATAGCATTTTTCCACAATTCCGATTCATTACTACTTAAAGCTTCTTCATATGTTTTTGGACTATTAGCATTAACATAATTTACGTAAATATAGTATGTTTGGCTTTCGCCGTATCTGTCGGGTTTTTGTTTTACTCTTGTTGACCTACGAGGTGTAATTTGTTCATCACACTCAACATACTCATCGGATTCATTATCAATACTTTTATCTTTTTCAACTTTTGGACTTAGATTTTAAGATTTTTTAAACTTCATCGTCTTTTACAAAATCTACATGTCTTTCAACTATTATTCTATTACCTATTAATACTCTATAACCGACTTTCTCGTAACCAACAAGTATACCAAAATCTGATTTCCGATCCCATTTTGAGTCTCTTTTACTTTCAGGAGTTCTTGCAAAAACTTTGCTTCCATACAATTTTAAATTTTCAATATTTGGCCTTTTACCACGAAATATTTCGTAAGGACTTTTATTTTCAATAGTGTTCGCAATTGTTCTATTTTTAAGATAGCTAGCTGTTAAAACTTCTTCAGGCCAATATTGTTTATTTAAATTTGCTTCTGACATTAAACAACGAGCCGAATTCATAATCGTTCTATTAAAGCGTTCCGCCGTACCGTTTAATTCATGTACATAAGGTGGACAATTGTCCATTATGATTCCTTTTTCTCTAATCAAGTTAAAAATATCTTTATTTAAATACTCTTTTCCATTATCACATCTTAGATATTTTATTTTATTACCAGTATGATTCTCAACTTTATTTATGTAATCTAGAAAACATGTGTACACTTCATTTTTTGTTTTTATCGTATAGACAATAGAAAATTTGCTGTAGTCATCGAGAAATGTCAAAAAATAACTTGAGCCATCATAACCAGTAGTTTTATGTGGTCCATTTAAATCTGTATTGTAACATGGGACAAGATCAGGCAGCGGTAGGCTAATTGACCGCTGCTGACTCTCTCATGCGCAATGAGCACTATTGGCTCTCGCGACGTATTTGACAAACTACAGGTCACACGATATTTTCATATTTTGTATTTATTTCATGTTTCCCTGAGTCAAGGCCATATGACGTCACACCACACTTACAACACACTTACCAAGTACACACAAACAATTACCAAGCCCACTCTCGGAAGCTAAGTACAACGAGATGAGGGGCAATGCTAGCAAAGACGGAGAAGAAAAGGAATTCGGCAGAGAGTTCTAGGCTGCGGTCAACGCCGGACGTTCTAAACCCGCGCTTGTCTTACTGCGCCGAGATAACGCTTTCTCCGGCATTCTAAATTGCATCACAAAGTCAGTCTTTGATTAGCTAAAGCGTGCCTCATTCAATCATAAGTGATCACGTTGCATTGTTTGCCGTTATCTTGCCTAACTGATCAACTACCGTCAAAGGTCTTGTTCCGTGTTAATCAGCGAGCTTGTATCAGTAAGTGGATTACCCGAGTTTTATAAGCAATTAAGGTAACAGTCATCTCAAGCTTATTAAATTGCTTCAATCGTTCATGTGTGTGACTCAAATCTTATTTTAAACGGAAACTTGACTAGCGGCGAATCAATTGTATCATTAGCGATTGTAAGTGACCTCGCGCTATTAGAATATTTTGTTTTCCTCTATGCCTGGCTTGACTACCGTACGGTCAAGCCGAAGAGAGCCAAAGTCTCTAAATTACAATCTTGAAATATTTAATTTAATTAGTCGTCGAGTTAGTCGAGTAAGTCGAAGCTCATTATCTTGCTAGTACTCGTTCTAACTCCATATTAATTGCCTAATTTAAGTAACGATTATTTGTTTGTTCAATTTATAATAAATCTTATATTTATCATTTATTTTAATTTTTATTATAAACATTTAATTGTATGCAATCCCCAGTTCCTTATCCCATTCTCTCTAGGTAAATTCACAGGAACCTGCTCCCGCTCTTCAATATTAGAGCTAGCCATATCTAAAGGAGAGGCACTGCTCCCTCACTTCCCCTCAGTGCCTGGCGCCCTTGCGCTAATCGCGTGAGTCATCGTACAGTTTTTGCCTTACCGTAATTACGCTGTTATAGTATGTACAATTTCTAGAATTCTACTTGCTCCACTACGATGATTTTTAAATGGCAAATTATGCATTTTATTTTGTAAACATGTTCCACATTTTAAATGAATATTTTCTAGATTTTTGGGTAGACCATAAACTAAATTCTCTTTACACATTTTATTCAAATAGTTAATATTTATATGGCCAAGCATTCTATGAAATTTTTCTTTTTCAGTCATTTTGTTTGTATTATAAGAAAATGAATTTTGAATGTCTATTTGACTCTCAAGTATATACGAGGTGTGTTCAAAAAGTAAGGTGACTTTTCAAATTTCACGGGCAACGTACTTTCGATTATCGATTTTTTTGTTTTGTTATGTTGATACACTCTTCTCGAACATCTGTACCAAGTTTCAAGTGTATAGCATTTTTTGTTTGGTTGTAAGAGGCGTAAAAGTTATAAGTGTTTTGCGTGCTCGGCGATTTCTTGCTATCGAAAAATATGGATCAAAGGATTAGCATCAAATTTTGTGTAAAAAATAAAATAAAGTGCTCCGAAACACTTGAAATATTGACGGTGGCATACGGTGAAACTGTTCTGAGTAAAAAAAATGTTTACAAGTGGTACAAACTCTTCCAAGATGGCCGGGAAGATGCCAACGACGAGCCTCGCTCTGGACGCCCAAGCACGTCAACAACTGATGAAAACGTTCAAGCAGTGAAGAAAATTGTTCTGGAAAATCGTCGAATGACTATCAAAGAAGTTGCTGAGGATGTTGGTATATCGCTTGGCTCGTGCCATGAAATTTTTTCTAACGTTTTGGGCATGAGACGTGTGTCAGCGAAGTTTGTTCCGAAATTGCTAAATTTTGACCAAAAGAACCGTCGCATGAGCATCGCTCAAGAACTGTTGAATGACGTCAACGACGACCCAGATTTACTCAAAAGGGTCATAACTGGTGACGAATCATGGGTATATGGTTATGATATCGAAACCAAAGTCCAATTGTCCCGATGGAAGAGCCCAGATGAGCCAAAACCGAAAAAAGCACGCCAAGTTCGATCAAATGTCAAAGTTTTGTTCACTATTTTCTTCGATTACCATGGCATGGTGCATCAGGAGTTCTTACCATATGGACGTACGGTCAATAAACAGTATTATCTTGAAGTTATGCGCCATGTGCGAGAAGCAATACGAAGAAAACGCCCATAATTGTGGAAAAACAATTCATGGCTTTTGCATCACGATAATGCCCCTGCTCACTCATCTTTGCTTGTGAGATATTTTTTGGCCAAAAACAACACCACAATCATGCCTCAGCCACCATATTCACCGGATTTGTCCCCATGTGACTTTTTCTTGTTCCCAAAACTAAAGAGACCTATGAAAGGACGGAGATTTGCAACGATTGAAGAGATAAAGACTGCATCGCTGGAAGAGCTCAAGGCTATACCGAAAAGTGCTTATGAGAAGTGCTTTGAGGATTGGAAAAACCGTTGGCATAAGTGTATTATATCTGAGGGGTATTACTTTGAAGGGGACAACATAATTATTGATAAATAAATAAATATTTTTTCTTAAAAATATAAAGTCACCTTACTTTTTGAACACACCTCGTATAAACCATTTGCCTTTTTTGCTATACCAATAATTTTATTCGTTTTTTTGTAAATTAATGATTGTTCTCGAATTGATACGATTTTATAATTATCAGTTATTCTTGCGTAACTGAGTAAATTTTTGTCCATTTCTTTAACTAAAAATACATTGAATACTATTACTTCATGTTCAATACCATTTACATTCGAATACATTAAAACTTTTCCAGTTTCTGTGACCTTTAACGGTCTGTCATCACCTACTTTAACACATATAGGTTTATTTAATTTCGAATATTCAATAAAGTATGATTTATCATTAATTATGTGGTCGGAACAGCCACTGTCAAGTATCCAATCTACCTTTTGAAAACCATTCACACAAACATTATTGCAATTTTTATCTTTACTCATATATTCAAACTTATTTTCTCTGTTTACTTCTATTCGCTTAAGGAACGTCTCACTTGATCGATTTTCTTCTTGATCGTTGTATGTATACCTTGCGTTGGATTGATACCAACCTTGACCACGTCCTCTGGTCCCATTACCTCCAAAACCATAACTTCTTCCTCTATTTATATAAATTAAAATAAAATTAATTTAATTTAATCTCTAGTTGAAATTTTGTTGATTTTGTTGATTGTTGTCGTACCCTCGGCCGACGTTATTGAAAAGGCCTCTCGCTTGATAATTTCCGTCATACGGACGCCGGTGGAATTGTTATTGTTGTTGATGAGATTGTTGTTGTTGATTATATTGTTGTTGATTGTACTGGCCACCTCTTGGCCATTGGGCTATTGCACCTCCTCGACTACGACACTCTCTTGCATAGTGTCCTCTCTTGTGGCATTTGTTGCACTCTACATCACGAGCTTCGGTTTTAAACACACTTGATTTTACATTATTGTTATTAGAACTTTTAAATTTAGTCTCATTCATGAATATTTTATTTTTCACATAGTCACACGTTTTATCTTCGTCTTTTAAAGTGTCAATTAAATCACCTAGATAACTTAAAGAGTCTGGAAGAGTTTTTAATAAATAATCAAGTTTTTCAGGTTCATTTAAAGTTGCACCCGCACTTTTAAGTTCTTTAATTAATTTTTCGAACTCTAGGAAAAAGGTTTCTGAATTTTCAAAGTTTTTCAATTTAAGTCTATAACGGGGTTTTGACCCAGCGCGGGTCACTCGTTATAAAAATTACGAGGGGATTAAAACAGCTCGGTGTGGGCCTCGTAATAGGCTGCGCAAAGCCTAGCCCAGCAGCAACAGGAACGTTGTGGTGCAGCGTCTATTACCTTGGCCCGCGGAGAGCGTCGTGTAGTCCTATGGGCGCTTTGGAACAATCACGAAATTCGGGTGCGAAAGCCGGACGGAACGGGATTGTTTACGATAGGTAAAGGGAAGTGCAAAAGAAGAAAACAGATATACGAATAACATCGAGTTTACTACGGAGAGTAATATAAAATTAATACGCAGCGTAAGCGGTAGAGAGAGTGGCGAAAAGCTAGCGAGAGAGACACGTATTCGAGAAGGTACTTACAATAATGTCTCGGCGTTAGCCCTGCAGGCGATATCCTCAGCCTCGCACGTGGCTCGCGATGACGCGCAGTGTGCAGCTCTGGTGCAGTCAAAAGGCGTGCGGCCTTAAAGGCTCGCGCACGTGGTCGCAGGAACTAGCCCGCCAAAGGCACTAGGTGCAACCTCGGCACCGGTATCTTACACCGAGTAGACACTCGCGTATTCGCAGACAACCGAAAAGTCAGTCACAAAAGGTTAGTCACGGAAAGTCGGATAACAAAAGATCGCAAGCACGAGTATAGCCGCTCGTCACACGTCCACGTGCTTCGAAGTCGCCGGTACAAGAGCGAGTCCTTATCGCGCGCCTCTGCCCTACTCTCCTACTCGCGCGCGTCGCGCCGGCCTCCCAAATTCTCTCTCTCTAGCTCGCCCTCTATTAGCGCTCTCTCTGACTTACCTTTGGCTGCCATACATGTGGGATAATTATAAAACAATTATATATATAAGAATAATTATAATTATGTATGGGGAGAGAGAGACATAACGAGGGTCTGGCCGCTCGTTATAAGTCTATCAAGTTTGTTTCTCACAATAATTTGTAAAGCAGTTGGTGTTTTTAGATACACGTTATCAAATTTTTGCATGATTTTAAACGCACTCGTTTCATCACCCACGAACTCTAATTGTTTATTAGATATACTCGAGTATATATAGTTCATTGCTTTAATGTTTGATTCATTCCACGCTATTGAATCAGTGTCTTTCTCTGTTTTCTCACGTGTCGCTTGGTCTTTACATTTTTTCCACTCTAAATATAATAATAATCTTTTTTTCCATAAACTGTAAACTTGACCATCAAACACCGGTACTTTAATATCTTCTGATTTAATCATTTTTATTTGGTATCGTAACACGTGTTCTTTTTACGTATATTTTCAACTTTTAATCTTCGCGCATCTCATTTAATTTGTTTAAATTGAAAAATTTCTTTAGTTTATCTTCACATTAATATTTTTGTTTTAATATGTTTGGAAGTTCGATTTTTCTCTTTAATTTTTATCGCCACATTTTCATCGTTCATTAATTTAAAGTTCCCCTTTTTTCAAAATCGTTTAATCTTTAATTTTAAATCACACTTTTGTTTATAGTCCCTGTTGATTTGTTACTATTTTATTTCTTTTCACTTAGTTCATAAACACGTGTTATCTTAACAACACTTTTGGCAAACCACGCTCTGCTACCATGTTAAATATTTTGACGTAGGATCAATATTTAAATGTCCATGCTCGATTCACAATAACAATTGAAAGTTTATTTTGAACAATCCAATGATTTGCAAAATACAACTTGGTTACGCTCTTATATTATTTGAGGCATTTCGTGATACGCTCGCTCGCTGGCAACGTGGCAGACAGACTAAACTGCTCGTGCTCTATTTACATATTACATACGTCTCTGCGAGCGTATACTCTTTATACAGCATACACAATTACTTCAAAACTAACAGTTCTGTAGGTCCCTGAGGTGGCTCCGGTTGTTTGGGTGCCGTCGATAAGGGGAGAAGCCAAGGGTGTTGCACGGAGAACAGTACAGAGCACCCTTGGATATACGACCGACGAACCAAACAGAAAGAAACCTTGCCATCGCATCGGTAAGAGAAAATGCAGTATTTGCGTTATTGGCCAGGGAGCCAAGGTTCGGGGGAAGAGGTCGTGATGCAGGAGATGATCGCTTCGGTCCCCGCGGAAACGATGGTGGACGAAGTAGCCGAGACAGCACAACCGGTAGCCATGGAAGCTAGGGGATGCGTCCTCTCCACGGTAGTAGCTCCTCTTGTTTCGGTAGCCGAGCTCAGAACTCTCAGGCTCCGGTATGTGGAAGCTGCGGAGCAGGTAAAGGAAAGGTGAGATGTCTCTTTAACTAAGATGTGTGCGGTAACAGTAATTCGCATTTACGTTCTGGGAATTTCGATTGGTTCTGTTTAATTCGGTTGTTCATTCGTTAATTTGCCTCTAGTTACATTCTAGTTGTTGCCAAAGTTAGACATAAGTAGTTAATAAGATATCTTTAAGGAATCTACTTAAGAAGGATAGCGTCCGCATCGGGTTACTGATCGCCAGTCGAGAGGGAAGGGTTGAGAGTAAGTTAGACTGTTCGCAAGTGTGAATATTAGCCTTGGGAGTAAGTGTGATGGTAGCAGGCGACGACGTTTTGTCGTGCCCCATCCCTCCCCTTTCTCTACTCTCGGCTGGCCTAGCAACCGATGCAGGGCACATTTTAAGAATGTGCCTAATGCGATTTATTTCTTTCAGCGTACTAATGATCGATGAGCCGAGAGAGAGGCTAGATAAGGCGACACTGAGTAAGAAAAGGAGAGAGCGCAGAAAGAAAGAGAAATAAGGGATCAAGAGCCGGTAGTAGTTCACGGTAGGCACGTGACTAATTAGCAGCGTTGTATGCCACCGTGAAATTAGGCCAAGAGGAAATGCGTCGAGTGTAGAGATAAGAATGAGTTTAGCAGTAGTCAAGGACGAGTTGCACGAAGGAAATGTTAAGTATGAGGTGTGTGAAGAGCTAAAAGTCAGCGATTGAGCGAGAACAAGGATAGTCAGTCAGGTTGGAGAGTCAGTCAAGGAAGGTTGTTACAAGCAGAGTCGAGCACGAGGAGTAAGAAGAAGCAAAGAGGCGATGAAGAACAAGAAGAAGTCCAAGACGAAGCTGCTCATCGGGAAACGGACGACGCGCCTTTAAGGAAAGGTGTCCTGCCGCTTCCCGATCACCGAGGTATCCTGCTGAGTAACTAAGTTCAAATGCAAAATGGAGAGTGTCAAGAATAACAAAACTAAGTTCAAATGTCTTTCTAGAGTTTTCTCTCTCTCTCTCTCTTTCTCTCTGCCAGACGTGGCAATCGTCCTCGCCGTATCCAAGTACCGTGATAGTAAGGCATCCACCCACCAACTATTGCTACGGTTTTTCCTGCCGATACTCGCCTCGTAACCGTAGCGATATCACGCCAGGCAAAGAGCTGACTGATTGGCGGCCTTTCATTGTACAGTAGCTTCAGTTAATGCGTAGAATCTAGAATTGAGATTTGAAATTAACGATTCCACTCTTTTATTTTTCATTTCTTTTACTCTAATTACCTTTCAATTGCTTACAGAGATATTGTATCTCTTCGCCGCCACAAATAATGGCTGACGAGCCGTACTATCTGGTTACATAGTTGTAAATATTAATCAGAATTACCAGGCCAAATGGGCCGTCGAAACCATACCATAGGAGGGTTTTCAGCTCCAAGTAATGTAGGAACACTAACGAGAGAATGGAAACTGAAGATTTCTGAAAAACATAGTAAAGTGTTGAACTTTTCCTAGTCCGACTAAACAACCTTCGACTGGATGCAGACTTGACCAAGTATAAGAAGTTATATATGATCACTGAAGTGCTGGATGAAATATTCTCAAGCTGATTCAATAATAACAAGAACGCATGTAATAATTACCAAGAGTTTATAGCCAATGTTTGAGACTGTTTCGAGATTAGCATACAACAACAAAGGAATCTACTGATAAAAGTCTAGAATTAATTTTAATGGGACGATGAGTTGGTTCGTAACTACGTTTTTATTTTCAAAACACTAATGATTCAGCTATGACTATGGCTATTTTTTCGGGGTACATATGCTTTTACTATAAGAAGGAAGACAAATGAATTTAATCCACGTGTCGTTACCCTACGATCAGATACCAAGTATAGGAACAATAATGCAACAGACAACACCTCCAAGTTATTGAACACAGTTAAAATTTCAACCACTAAAAAAGGGATGACGGTAGTAGCTATATTAATTGGATCAGTTGAAAAATTTGATAATATTGCTAATCTTGATACAGTGAAGTAGGCTGATCAGCCAGCGAATTCAACTAATACGACTGTATTTCTCTCTCTTTTTCTGAGTATTATAGCAGAGTGACAAAGTCTACGAAAAAATTTCAAAATATCGATTTTAGCTAATTGCTGTAATACTCACAGTAAAGAGCTAGAATTTAGCAAACAATGCTGCTCTGATTATAGTAAAGCAAACAAAGAGATAAAAACCGGAATGATATGAAGCAGCAATAGAGATCACGCATACCGGTTTATTAAGAAAGGAAAGAAACAGCGCAATGATCTCAGAAAATGATAACCATTCTCAAAGAGCATACGTTAAAGAGTAATGTTAATAATGAGCCATTAGTTAATCAAAACAATTCACCCGTTAAAGCCCATGCTAAAACTGGATTAGATAGCATCAAACTACCTTTTGCAATAGTTTATAAAAAATTATTTAAACAAATTAAATAAAGTTATTTTTTTTAACTGATTACGTCAATAGATGCCACGGGAAAAATTACGACGAAAATCTATATAACATTTTTTTCTTAAATCGCAATTTGTTAGTATGATACGATAATAAATAATGGCAGGCTACATAATCAAAGTATCTACACCAAAATACCAAACAAAATCTATCTTCGATAGCATCGGACTACCTATTAGATACGAGACATACCGAAAACAAATGACCCAAAAGTCAATTTTATGTAAATCTGATCATGCCAATCCATTCTACAGGAAAAATTAGGACGAAAATCAATGTAACATTTTTCTCAGATCATAATTTTTTGAGTCAAACAGCAACAAATATTCGTACAGAACATTGCACACTTTTTGTAGTAAATTTGTAAAGTATGAGATTGCACATTAGTTCACCACTCAAACGTGATCTCTAACATGGTTTCAAGACTTTTATAACAAACAACTTTGGCCAAGTTATACACCTAACTGTCTAATTGCAGAATTTGCATAGAATTATAAACTCACCTAAAAATCAACGTTTCGTACATTGAAATTTTTTGCTGTTGTACATTAACAAAATGTGATCTGAGAAAAATATGTTGCATAGATTTTCGTCATAATTTTTCCCGTAGAATGGATTGGCATGATCAGATTTGCCAAAATATAAACTTTTTTGGTAATGTTGCAAGAAAAAATGCAAAACACAAAAGAAAAAATACGGGTAATTTTTTTTTCGTTATATCCTTATATCCCGTTTCTAACAGTTAATTTGATGGTATCTAATTCAATTTTAGCCTGAGCTTTAATGGGCTTACATGAAAGAGAAGTGTATCTGTAACTTCAAACTCCTCTAAAATTCAGCAATATTAAGGTACAGACACAAAATTTTCAGAAGATATTCAAAACTATCTAAGAAATCTCCTTAAATTGGTTTGAAGTCGGTTCCAGTGGTGCGCCACCTTCAAAAATGCAAAACATCCCATTTTGTAGTGGTTTTTGACCCTTGGCGCCTTACCAACGGCAGCTTTGGTAAAACTAATGTCACCATCGTATTCTACGGGAAAAAATACATCGAAAACATGTATTGTATGATCTCTCTACTATATTCTACTCTGCGGCAAACAAAAGAATAACAATGGCGGCTACGCCAGGCATGTCAAAATGGCCTCCCGCCTCTCATTACTCATACATTCAAAGCTAATTACCAAAGACTTTATCGATCCTTACATATATTCTTTTGTGATTTTTCCCGTACAATACGATGGTGATATTCGTTTTACTGTTATTCAGTTTCGTAAACAGCTAACGGACGAAAACCGGGTATAAATCATGTTTTCTGTCGTTTATCAGCGGCTTTTCGCTGTTAGCGCTTCACAAAAGTCAGCTTCGGTAAAAATGACGTCACCATCATATTATATGGAATAAAAAATATTGAAAACATGTGTAACTCCATTTATAGATCTATTACGACCATCTAAAGAATCCAATTATGCAAAACCACACTGCTGTAGAACCACGAAAAAATCAATCTTCTCCTCGTCGATTCCCTCATTGCTCCTCAAAAACACTCTTACCTCGTGCTAAACGTATGTTTTTCATATATTCTTCCTAGAATACGATGCATCGTATCGTCAGAATTTACATATCTATAATTAAAAATTAGGTAAAAGTGAAAAAAAACTTCATTAATCAATTATCGATATTTTTTATATATTATTGATCTACAATAAATAACCTACAATAAAATACGGTACGGTTCCCATTGGCACAACTACAGCAATATCGTTTGATGCCACTGATGCCGACAGTAGTGTACGTAACACTTGTATGTTTTGCTGTTGATATGCCCAGAGCGTATTTCAAATCGTATTTCAAGGCGTAAAATACAACTGTATTTTACGCCTATCGGATATAATTACATACAGCATTAACCATTCAATTCTTATGAGTTCTATTTTAAGAGGCTCATATGTATCAACATTATCAATTTTCACAGTATCTTGTATGACTGCGTTAAAATTATCTCTTGATCGAGTAAGAATAAGTTCATGTTTTACATTCAAAACAATTTTGTGATAGTTTTCAGCAAATCCTAAAATCATTGAAAGAGGTATTGACACATCAAAGTTACCATTGTTGTAAATTATCTTCTTAGTTTCTTCAATATCAAGCCAGCCAGTATTCTCCAGAAATCGACTTTGATTTTGATTCAATGAAACCAAACCTTTCATCGTACTTGTTAGTCCAACATTTTTACATTTGTCTATCTCAATAGCATTAATTTCATATCGGATATCTTCGAATAGGTGACATATAGCATTATTGACGAACTTTGTTTCAGTAACAATAGTACCATCTTGTCTTCTTATTTTTCCAACGATGTGTAGAGAACTTTTTGATGGTAAAAGACATAAATCTTGATGTTGTATCAATATGCGAATTTCATCGCTACTATTGAATGTTTGTGAATTATTAGGTTGATGTGTATGAACTTCATAGTGAACTATGGATTCATCAAAAATGACAGGTGCTTGCACACTAAGTATTTCTACCATCTTTGAGATGACAAAAACACACAAATATACAAGTTAGTTTTTCAACATTTTCACGTTTCTTCTTCTTTTCATTGCGGCGCTTCTGACGACGTTCAGACCGAGATTTTTCAGGAACTGAATGTTGCGACGTGTTAGACTTTTAGCTATCCGTCGATGACTGACTTTCTGAGCGCATGATGGAGTTGTTATATAGCCGTTGCCTACTTTATGATTATAAACTATTCCCATCATAAAACTCTTATGTGTAAACGGATCGTGATTGTTTCACCACGAAAGTTTATTAAATTTCCATCTTGATCAATTAGACGTAGCTGTAAATGATCGATAACTTTGACAGTTACAGGCAAATATATGATCTGTTCAGGAACTTCAATGATTTTATATCCTCGTGGTATAGCTGGAAAGAATTCGTGAATGATATGTCCCTTATTTTGATTGACATATACTCCAGATGTTATGTTACATTCGACGCGTAGAGCGTTCACTTCGAGAATGGCAACAGGCATTCAGAGACATTATTTATATCTCCGGGCAACAACTGTTTGGTGAAACCTAACAAACGTCCAATAGAGTTATTTGATTGAAAATCGATTGGTTCATTACAAGTTATTTCACTGCATAAAGTATTGTTGTTGAGCTTTATTTCAAGTTTTATCCCTGTTGACTTCAAGTAACCTTTCAAATATTTATCTATGTCACCAATTTCATAACTGCCTGCTGGTAGTTCAATTTCAATGTCACCAACTTTGAACTTATTGTGACCAACATCGATATTTGGTATCGAATTGAATGTGAGTAATTCTACCAAACCAAGAACATAAGTTTTATCTCTATCCAGTTCTATCGGTCGTAAATAGTATGTTTCTAGTATAGATGATCTACCAGACAAACTGCGGGTTAATGATTCAACCATGTTGAGTGATCGTTCAAAACTGAATTATTTATTCACAATTCGCAGTATTTATACAAATGGTAATTGTCATGATGCTCTAGCAAATCACATAAAAATTTCAAACATAAATGACCACAAGTATAAGTATTATAATTTTGATATTTTTTATAATTGTATTTGATTTGATCAACTTTGAAATATTTCATGAGATCTTGAGGTGGTCTTAAATCACCAAAACTATCAAAGTAATAAACATTTTTGCCACTTTTTCGATATGCTACCCAATACGTACTAGGTCCTGAACTATCATCAAGATTTACAACAGCACACTCGTTGAATCGTGGACGCGTTGGCAGAGAGTTCCTCATAAAAACACTGCGAAAGTTTACAATTTGCAATTCACGAGCATATTTCTTTATATCACAATCTGTTTGAGGACGATGAGGTAGTTTTACTTCAAGTTTTTTTTTTAGTCTTCTTGACTTTACTTGTTGTATTGAAGGCTACACCAAAATCTTGTTTATATGGTCTCAAATATAGACCTTTACCAATAGCTAAAGCTTCAACATGTTGATTGTGTCTCTTCTGTTCTTCTAATTGTTTTTTGGCAGAACTCGCTTGGTTAACAGCCTGAGCTATCCCCGCTGCACCGCCTCCTAAAGATCCAAGAGGGCTTAGACCTGCAAAAACCAGAACGAGAGCAGGTAGAAAACCTCCTACTTTTGGGATTGGAAGTATTCGTGGTAAATTTATATTTTTTTTCCACCAACACTTTTGATATTTTTACGTACTGCGTTCAAAGCACTTTTAATAATAATTTTTGAGTCATTACAAGGAGTTATGGATTTCTTTGTCATACTAATTAATCTTTTCATACTTAAAGTGTTTCTCTTCTTGGAACGTTTTTTCGAAATCTTTTTCCTTTCCTTGAGATGCTTCTTGCCGAGCCCCATTCCAAAGGTTGATTTTGCTTTCATAATATTTGTAACAGCGTATGCTGCAGCTTTTTACCTAAAGTAGCGTCAGAACTACGTACACGTTGCCAAGCTTTATTAGCTAACACTTTGTCTGCAGCGTTTCGTGCTTGAATATCTTTATTTTTAGAGTAGGCAATGTCGTGATCTCTACATACAGCGTCTAAAGCATTAATGCCAGGGTCTCCGCGAACCAATCGTTTATGTAGCTTTGTTCCAGGTCCACAATACTGATAACCAGGTATATGAACTACAAAAGGTAAGTTATTTATCAAGTTGTTCACTAGCCCTCTACCCGTTTTCCTCTTCTTTTTTCTCTCATGGACGAGAATTGTTTGAGCGTTTGATAATGAATGCACAAAACTTATATATATAAACTTTTATAGTAAAATTTATCAGTTTTAATTCAGAGTTTGATGTAAAATGGATATAAACGAGCAGTCTCTGAAGCTTCCGGTGATAAATTTTGACTCTTTGACAGAAAAAAATGAAAAGAAATCGAAAAAGCATGGAGATCTATTGACAGAGAGCATACGTGCAGTATGTTGTGGTGCATCTAATTGTGGAAAGACAAATGCGCTTCTATCTCTTTTAAGCCATCCCAATGGTTTGAAGTTTGAAAATATTTATATATATTCTAAGTCGCTGAACCAACCGAAATATCAATTTCTTGAGCAACTTCTTGAACCCATCAAAGGTGTTGAATACTTACCTTTCAACGAGCATGATCTTGTTGTATCGCCAGAGGAAGCACGACCAATCTCTATCATGATTTTTGATGATATTGCATGTGAGAAACAAGATAATGTGAAAGCATTTTACTGTATAGGAAGACATAGAAACGTTGATTGTTTTTACTTGTGTCAGTCATATGCTCAAGTACCTAAACACTTAGTGAGAGACAACGTGAATTTTTTAATAGTTTTTCGACAAGATAATATGAATTTAAGAGACATCTATAATGATCATGTAAATACTGATATGTTATATCAAAGTTTCAAAGATATTTGTTCTTCACGTTGGAAAGAAGATTATTGCTTTCTTGTGATAGACAAAGATCGAAAAATCGATGCTGGTAGATTTAGAAAAGGTTTTGATAAGTTTATTATAAATGCAAATAACTCAACATAAAACTGGTAGTGATCAACTGTATTGCAAGTAGACAACATGATTGATTTAAGTTAACAGATTGGTGATCTTCGTCAGGTGGAAAAAGCTCGTGAAGCAATACAACAGAAATATAATTTATTGAAGTCAGACAGATTAGAAACTGAAAAATTTGTTAAAGAAACTTTCAAGCCTATGATTGAACCACTTGAAAAGTTGGTTGATGGAACAAAACTTACACAGCAGAAAAAATCGAAAAATAAAAAACTGTTGCAACTTAAAAAAGAAGAAAAAGAAGATGACGATGAAAAAGTTAGCTATGATGTAGAACAATTGTTTGAAAAGGAAAAAAAAGCCTTTAGAAAAGTTATCAGATGAAGATGGTGGATTGGATGAAGCATCGAATGCTTATGAACTTCAGGAAAATGATGATATTGTTGAATTTCACAAACCTGAAAGTGATTCACTTAACAAGTATTTATCAATGTTGCAAAGGAATCAAGTAACATCATTGGATACGATCTATGGAGTACGTAAATGGAAAGATGGTTCTTTTATGATAGGTGATAGACCATTGAATTTTGAAGGTGATAAAATTATCATAGGCAGAGATACTTATGAAAAAAGTTCTGGATTGATTCAACTATTGTTCGAGAAAAACCTGATACTTCCATTATAACTGAAGATCAATTAGACACCTGTGGTCGTATTATAAAGAAAACGAATGCGCATAACAAGTATTATAAACCTGAAGAGGATACATGTTATCAAACAAGTGATAAATTCAGAGATATTATTTCTAAGTTGATTGAAGACACACCAATTAACTCATGATCTGGCCGAGGATTTTCTTTGAAGTCACTGTACAAAATTGCACGACTTGATAATCATACTGATTATGTATATTGGGATGATCCCAATGAGCTTGTAGAACGTCTTAGATTATTAATTGCTGAAACATCAGCTGGTAATCAAAATCATGTGAATGAAATTCAGTCTATAATCGAAGAATTGAGAGAGGCTGAAATAATACGAGTATACTCTACATACAGTAAATTGAAAGCGTCGATTTGTGAACGATTTAATAAAACTCTAAAAAATAAGATGTGGAAAAAGTTCTCGCTAAATGGTAATTATAAGTGGTTGGATATACTACCTGATCTAGTTTCACAATACAATAATTCTAAACATCGAACAATTGGAATGAAGCCCAGCGAAGTGACTGCAGCCAAAGTACCAGATATATTGAATCGATTGTCTTTGAAAAAACATCGGCCTCTAACAAAACGTGCAAAATTCAAAGTTGGTGATAAATTACGAGTCAGCAAAAGTAAGCAGAAAGAAAAGCTTTTTGAAAAAGCTTATACACTCAATTGATCGACAGAAATTTTTACAATTGATAGCGTTATGAAAACAGTTCCATTCACCTACCATTTGAAAGATTATCAAGACAATTGATGGCGGATTTTAGGAAGAAGAACTACTTAGGACAAAATATCCAGATATTTATTTGATAGACAAAGTTGCAAGAAAACGTGGTAATCATTATTATGTTAAATGGTTTTAAATGGTTGGGATTTGATGAATCTCATAATAGCTATGTTCAAAAGATGATATGTGAATAGTAAATGAATAAAATATTATAAAATATATATTTCATGTTTCTTTATTTCAAATTCCTTACATTTCTATAATAGTATTGATGTAATGACTTCACTCAAACGATGAATTCTCATTTTAAAATGTTCTCTATTACAAGCCATCCGCATCCATTCTCCTTGTCGAGCAGTTCGATGTGCATATGCCCACGTAACCATCTGATGTATTTGAATTAATTGTATTTGAATTATGTCTAATTATATATCTGTTCTATGTTTTAAAAATATAAATATACAACTTACTCAATTTTGTAATGTCCATATGCTAATGTATCAGTACTGTTAGGAATTAGATGCCTCTTGTCATCATAAGGACTCAATGCAACCTTTCTCTGTCGAATAGTTTCAACATTGTGCAATTTAGATCTGATCATACATTACTCTCTTTTATGAATACTTAAATTTTGCAAACAGTCCAAATAATGATCAAAGTCAATAGTTTTCTTGACAACAGAAGCCTTCACACCTTTGATTTTTTTTGAAGCATCAACACCATTTACACTAGTACAGTACATTTTACTCCTCAAGCCAATAAATTCTGTTAGTATATTTCCATTACACTCATTCTTCATTAATTCAGCAACCTTCTTATTGACTCTTGGCATAATGAATACGTTTTCAGTAGGATAGTTAGAAATGTCAAAATAATCGATGTTAGCTTTCATATCAGCATAAAAATTCAGACACTTTACCAATTGTATAAAACTATCAGTATCCATATAGAGGAGTTTACAATTTTTTCCATACATCTTTTTCATATAATCATAGTGAAAGCTGTACATTAATGTTTTGGATACGTCTAATACTGTAAGACCAATATAAATGGGTTTATTCAAGTATACTTGAGTTTTACGCAACTGAACCGCTGTCAAGTTTTCATCAAAAATTGATCTACTGTGAAAGTTAGGTTTTAAAACAAAAGCTTCCACACCGTACCGTCCTTCCCACTTTGTTAAAAGTTTGACATCAACATGTTTGCTAACGTTTTCCATAGTTTTACCATATATACTATTATTCATGAGTTTAAAAAGATTTTTTTTAAAACTCATTGTCAGCTTTCGCTCTCATTGAACTGTTCAAGTCGATGTACGATTTTAGCCACGCCGATTGCTCAAATTTCAATACTCTATGAATTTTTACAAGCTCGAGTCTATGTTTAACAGCTTGCTTGAGAGCTCGATAATGTACTCGTATATCCGTAATAAAGAAATACCGCGTTTTTTTTCTTTCTGTCTTTCACACACATTTAAACTGCACAATGAATTACTTTATACTGACGCTAGATTTATATTTCTTTCAAATTAAACTGCATGGAGTGTTTTATTTTTGTTTTGACAATATTGGAATACTTGAGCTATAGCGCAGCGTCTCAAATTTTTATGACATAGAATTTCAAACGCGCTCGCACTGGTGCAAAGATGTGTGAGATGCAGCATATATATATAGAAGGTCAAAGGCTACTTCATGGCGCGTAGCTGCACTCAAAGTCATTCAGATCTCAGATCCCGCAGCGTTATACTTGCACGCGACTAAGACCTTTTTATTTTTATGCATGTACGCGCTAAGTCCTAATAAGATTAACTACCTTTTTTTCAAATTAGAAGTTTCTCATGAATTTCAAAAAATTTTCAAGAGAAAGTCTATTACATCGAGTGCATTGATACTTACAATCATCAAGGTGTAATCCAACTGCTAATTTATAAGTACCAATGCTTATGAACTTTTTAAAATTTTCAAAGTCAAATTAAACGCGCTGACCATACAGTCGATATGATGCAGACATGAGGCTGTTCAACCATCAATTGACGTGTGCGCATGATGTGCATTCATTTATGATAATTCATGAATGTGTGTATGTGTAGGGATGGGGATGTAAACATGAGCACATGGCTCATAGCTACATAGACAGCTTTTGTAACATAAGAGAAGCACAGCCTATACTGCTCTACGGCTAACACTATATTAGACTCGCGCGACTAAGTTCTCTTATGAGTGGCGAGTGCTGGCGCACGATCTAAGTCCATTTTGACCTAGCCGCAACTAGCGGTGCGCCATTCAAACGCATTTAAAGGGACTTTGCTGTATTCTGAGCGCATAGAATTAGTGTATCACTATAGAAAGGTTGGGTTGACGTTTTGTAGGCGCGTACTTAAGTTTTCTCTTTCGACCGTATATATGTTAAAGAAATTAAGTGTTAATTTTTACTTAGCCGCGTGCGCATGAAAATTTTTTTCTGTAGGTCTCATATAAGACTTTGGTACATTTTCGAAAAAATTTTTTTTCTTGCAGGATAAAGTGTAAAAATGTGAAAGTGGGGAGGGGGGGAGGGGTTAATATAAAGCTGTGATACAACTGCTTCCTCACAAACGTCAATACTTAGTCATCAGAGCATTTGATAGACTCTCATATGTGTAAAAGACTTAGCTGCGGATGCATTAGATATGGTCTTAGTCGCTAAAATGAAATATGAACTTAGCGCGCACGCAAGCTGATTGACGTTGTAGTACTTCGTCAACACAGGGAGCGGTGTAAAGCGAGGACTTAGTCATCAGAATACGAGATCGACTCTCCTACGTGTAAAGACAGTTGACCGCGTACGCGTTAAATATAATAAAATCTTAGTCGCTTCGATGAAAAGGGCGCACTGAAAGTAATTTTGTATTATGCGCGCGCAAGGTGATCAGCGCTGTACTACTTATCACAATGAGCACTATAATAAGAACTTGGATTTTTTCATGTGTTTTCATGCGTAAAAAGGGATATAGCCAAGCTCTGTAGTAGGGTTATGGACTGAGTGGGGGAAAAAATGTATATAAATTTCATTGACTTATTAACCGGTACGATATACCGAATTAGCTCTGTAAACTAACTCTGGACTTAGCAGCATACGCATTAAGCGTAAGAGGTCTTAGTCGCTGAAATGAACTCTGACATATGCGTCAGCAAGGCGTGCAGTACTTGTGAGTCATCACAGCGAGCACTACAATGAGAACTTAGAATTTTTTTTTCATACTTAAAGGGACATAGCTGTGGACGCTATCTTACGCGCATAAGTTGATTGATTCGCGCATGACCAGAGGACTTTGTATTATGCGCGCGCAGAGCTAGCGCTGTACTACTTATCAGAACGAGCACTAAAATAAGAACTTGAATTTTTTTCTTATGTTTTCATGTGTAAAAAAGGATATAACCAAGCACTGTAGTAGGGGTTATAGTGTTACGTCTCGTGCATCAACTACGAATAGCTAATGAATGAGACGTTCCAATATGTTGACTAGTGGTTAGATATGTCTCACTTATAATAAATGTATGTGGAAATGTAAATATGTATATATGATAATTGCACTACTTTGATAATCGTAGTTTTTAGTTGTTGATAGAAATGCAGCAGGCTCTAACTGCTTGTTGAATTGTATTGGATAAGTCGTTGAATAATACTTGCACGATATTACTTTGTAACAGTCGCGAGTTTATTAAGTAAAGTAATCATCAATTGTCGGACCGGTGTGTACGGAGTTGAGTCTCACAGGTACTTATTGACTGACTGACGGACTACTGATCAACTGCCCCCCGAGTAATTTTGAACATTCCTTTTTATATCTTTTACAGCTCTTTTCAGCTCAGTATTGCGATATGGTGTGACATTTTGTTTTTACTGAATATAAATTCTTGCGTTCGGTGACTTTATTTCGGAGTGTCATTTACCTCGCGTTTCGTCAGCTTTTTGCTGACGTGCGAGTAGTTTAGCAGCTTTGAATTTCATGAATGTGCATTTGTTACAAAAAGGATGCGTCGTAAAACGTAACACCCCAGGGCCTAAGACATTGCAATATTTGCATGAAAATACTTCTGAAATTCAAAGCTACTAGCGGTTTATACAGAAATTTTGCGGTGTGTGCACTTTATTTAGTATATAAGGTGCGTGGTTGCTCGACTTTGTACAGTTCGATTTTGACTTGTAATTTACAATGCTTGGACCTCCAAGAAAGCGTCATTTGATGGTCTGCGTAAGTATTTTACAAATTGATTGTAGTTCTTGTTACTTAGTTTTTTTTTTTTTATTCGTTATTATTATCATTATATATTTTCCTTTTTCTAGTTTGCGGATTACTCTTTTATGATTTGCCAGCACATTGCAACGGTCCTCGTCGAGCACGCGTGGAGGCTCCTAATGATTTCCACAATGCAATCATAGGTCCAAGTGCGGACCATCGATATAAGTGCAATTATATTTGTAAACATAATTGTAATTTTGTAAAAATAAATATCTCTTTTTCTTTTGTTTTTAGATAAAAAATTTGTTTTTTAATTTAAATTCCTTTGCAGTCTTAGCCTAATATCCTAAAGCGAATATCTCGCTTCCCTCCCCGCTTAAAATGCAGCCATGACGTAAAGCATTTGGGGTACTGAACGATACGACAATTAATTAGACTTTTGTTGAAAATAGGTCATGTTTGTATTTGATTAGTGTTGATTCGAGAGGTAAGCTTTGTTGAGGAATAGGACAGTGGGTATCAGGGTAAATTTGTATCTTGACGTCTGTGTCGTTCAGGTTTGTGTGCACTGTGTCCAGTTGAATTTCTGCGTTTTGTTTGTTATTTTTTGTCATACTGTCATGGTTTCGTCGTCCTACTATCACTAGCAGGTGGGTTATTGAGCTGAAGAAGGCCCATAGTAGGTTCATAGACCAGCCATAAACCATGTGCAGCGTATATCCTCTGATGATGGTATCAATCGTCAATTTTATTATTTGTAGTAATATTAATATCATTATGATTACTGATGAGATTGATCCGCACGTGATTAGTTTGTTGAACATGTGATTCCACGTGCTTTCAGCCAATTTCGCAAGTGTATTTTCTGTAAGATTGTTTTTTGTTGTTCCTTCTCCTGATATCTCATTAGCTATAATATTTAACAGAGATGCTTTTTCCACGGGGAACATTATTTGTTGTTGTAGTTGGTCCAATTCTTGTTGTAAGTATATGCCGCTTGTTGCTAATGAATCTATGGATTCAAATTTCCATTTTATGTTTGTGTTAGGTTTGAGTGCTTGTGGTGGTATTGTTTCCATTGGTTTGGGCGTTAGTTTTATCCATTGTTGTTTACTTTGTAGTATGTAGGTATTATGGAGTTGCAGTTCATTGGAGTACCTCTTCTTTTGAGGATATGTGTTTTTGGAGTAAGAAACCAGGTTTTATTGCCTGAAATTACTGGTAATTCGTTGTAGCATTCGCTAAGGTGCTGTGCCTTCACTACAGTAGGGGTGCATTTTATGACATGATATGCTTCTTCTGCGATCCTGGCAATGTATCCAGGTTTCTTCATGATGTTGTATGCGAATTCGTCAGGGGAGAGGGTTGCAAGGGATAGGGAGTTTTGTATTGTTTTCCTCTCTACTTCGCAGCTATCTGTAATGACTTTTCTATAAAGGTCGTTCAGCTGTCTGCCCAAATGCTTTTCGACATATACAAATTTAGAATTTACGTATGTGAATAAATCTATGTTGACCTTGCTTTTGCTAGTAACAGTATCTTTATCGAATTTGTATTTGTTGAAGTTATTGTTTTCTTCCGCGATAAAGAGTTTTGGGTGTTCTGTTCTTATGAACTCTCTGTAGCATTTCAATATTTTATCTTTGGCTGTTAAAGCAAAGGTCGTGTCGCTAGTGTTTACCATGTATATTATGTCGTCATTGTGTGTATTAAAATATTTTGTTACTGGACCTTTATATAAAATATCATAAGTGTTAGTAAAACATTCTTCCTGAGGTAAAGTGTCCCAAAATGTATAACCCCCGTCAGAGTCTACGCAAGTTGTGTCTGAAATTTACACGTCGTTCCTGAGCTTAAATGTAATTTGTCATTACTCAGACAAATTTTCGCATAAGCTTGTATTAATGTGATTTTATTTGTGCCTTGAACAAGTACCTTACTCCACGATCCGAACCTGTCTGCGTAGGCCACGCCGCTGCAGCTTCCTGCATCGTCAGCGAAGTCTATGCCCTTGGTTTTTGTGGCGTTTATTTTTAAATCAACAATCGTATGAAAATTGTCATATTTAAAAATTCTCGTTTCGTGGATAGTTTGGCATTGTTCATGGCTCAATTCATACAAGTATTCTTGTTCTCCGTTTTGTTCAGGTTCGAGATGTCCGAATAATCCGCATTGGTATACAGTCGAACCTGACGCACTACCTCCTACCGCACTGCCTTTTCCCGTGCACTGCGCGCTCTCTCTCCCTAAGCACTGCGCGGCAGACACTGCCGTATACTGCTAGTCCGGGAACCGGGTATCATCCCGTATACTCTAAGACGGCAGAAAGTAAAAACCATGTAATCTTATCTATTTTTACCTGCTGAATCCAATGGTACTAATAATTTTTACGATAAACCCCTAGGCTTTGTATAAAACGCAGTTGTTTAAATAATCGTGTACAAATAATTCTTTTTCAACAAAACAATTTTTTATAGATAATTTGGGTCATTTTAAGATGAAAACGTCTCTTGTAGTTTTTTTTTAAAATACATTTTTAAAAATTTAATAATTGAAAAATTAACTTTTTTTGCAAGTTTAACTGTTAATAATTTTTGATCTATTAAATATTTTTTAGAAATTGAAAACTCAATTTATTCTTCAAATTTTGCTCTATCTATTAACTGTACATATTTAATATTGGAAGGGAAAATAGGTTTTGACCTTCTGTCCTCTGACTGCATAATTAGCTGTATGTAGTTTTCTTGTATACCATCATATACGTATACATTTGTGTGGTGTACGTTTTTCTCTCTCTCTCTCTTTCTCTTTCAAACACCTGCTCGAATATGGTAAATCAAATTTTCTCCTTGTAAAAAGTTAATTTAGATAGATATCTAATGCCGGTGCGTCGCGCCGTCGCGCCGTCGCGCCGACCCTTTTTATGGTAAACTGCAATAAAGTCTTATTGCCGCGCGCTGAGAGTAAACTCACGCCCGTTTTTACTAATTACCATAGGTCCCAGCTACCTTTTCTCTCAGATATCGTGGGAGGGACTTTCCCTTTCCCTTATGATTTTCTCCGAGAGGAAGCTTCCTCGCTGGGGGTTGATGTAACGATCGACACTCTCGCTTAAACTGGCGAACGGTTAAGAGCTTGGCCATCTGACAGGTACACTGTTGTATTTTGCTGCTTTTTTTAAATTTACATACATACGTATATATACGTATATTTATTTGCGTACGCAGTGATTGCTTTTCTTGGAGTGAATATTTGAGAGGTGAGTGTTTAATATTTTTAGCTTATATATTAATGTATTTATTTAATTTGAGAGAATCACAAATTATTTTTCATTCAACATTATATTTAAAATCCGTTCAATTCTTATATACTTTCAAATCATGAAGTTTTTTTTAGATTATATAATATTCATAATATTTTTCATTTGTTTAAACATGTACACTAATTTTTTTCAGATTGCCATGCCTAAGGCTTTGACATCTTTACAAATTGTTGAGACCAAGCAGAAATTGTTTCAAAAGGAGACAATGGCGAAACTCTCCAAGGAGTACGGCGTATCACCGAAAACTATCAAGAGAGCGAGTGAAAACGATGAAAACGCGTCGCCAAACCGTCAATCTCAAGGCGTACGAAAGTCGCAAGTTAATTTGACGATCCAGCAGAAGATGGAAATTATTAGTAAGCGGCAAAAAGGACAATGTACACAAAATTTGGCTAAGTTCTACAAGGTGGATGCTTCGACGATTAGAAGAATTATTGCAAACCAAACGATCATAAGGAAGCGGGCTGTGGCTTTGGAGCAAGAGAAGCGAAGTTTGGACTGCAAAAGGATTCACGCGAAAGAAAATGTGCGCGACAGAGCGTTGTTTTTGTGGTTCAAAAAGAAACGCGCGGCAGGAATGCCAGTATCTGGCGAAAGGATGAAGGAAGAAGCTTTGAGGCTCAACAAAGAAAAGGGTTTGTCGCCTGATTTTAAAGCGAGCAATGGATGGCTGGAGAATTTCAAGAAAAGTTACAACATCCGTGAATTGGCGACACAGGGAGAGAAATTGTCTGCTGATACTGCTGGAGCAGATAATTTCAAGAATACGCTAACATCTTATCTTGAAGAAGAAGGCTACGACTTGAATCAAGTTTACAATGCCGATGAAACGGCTTTGTATTACAAGTCGCTGCCGAAAAGAACCTTAGCAGCCGGAGATGAGAGGCAAGCGTCAGGCTTCAAAAAAATAAAGGAAAGAGTAACTGTCATGTGCTGTGCCAATGCATCAGGATCCCATAAGATTACTCCCTTGGTTATCGGTAAATCCGCAAATCCTAGGTGTTTCTCAAAAGGCGAGAAAGAGAAGTTGCCTGTATCATACTACACCAACAGTAAATCTGCTTGGATGAATACAAACCTATTTCTTGATTGGTTCAAGAATATATTTGTTAAAGAAGTTTGTGAAAAATATCCCGAGCAGAGGAAGGTTTTACTTCTACTGGACAATGCTCCATGTCACTCGTCAATCGAAGAGCTCAACCAAATCGATGAAACGATTCGAGTGATGTTTCTGCCGCCCAATGCCACGTCATTGATCCAGCCGATGGACCAGGGGGTCATCGCAAAACTGAAGAAAATGTTCCGAAAAAAGCTAGTAAAAGAGCTCATGTTGCAAGAAGAAAGTCGCTGCATCGTTGATATTGTCAAAAAGCAGACTATAAAAGACTGTTGCTACAAACTAGCCTCATCTTGGGACGATGTCACTCCGAAAGATATCCGCAACGCTTGGAATCGGCTCTTGGGAAAGGATGAGTCTTTGTGTGAACAAAAAGTGTCTACAGCAGAGGTTAATCAGTTATTAGCGCTTCTCAAAGATTCTCCAGACTTTGTCGACTGTACTTTTGCAATGGCTGCAGCCTGGATTGAGGAGGATTTTCGCGATAATGCTTGGGAACAGTGCGATGTGGTTGAGATTTATGATAGGTATGTATTATTTATATATAACATATATATATTTCGAAATTACTAATTATTGTCATACTAATATATTTATTAATCATTTCAGACTGATATCTCCAAGTAATAGTTTTAAAGAGAATTCCCACGAATTAGCAGAATTTGAGAGAGATGACGACCATGACGAGGTACAAGAGGATGAAGTTACACTTGAAGAAGCTTACAAAGCTGCACTCAAAGTGAGATCATACTTGGAAAAAACTTGGGATGCATCAAAGCAACAAATCAGCAACATTCAAGATATTTCGGATTTGCTTCTTAATATATATAGTCCAATCTAAAATTGTGTGTATTGCTATTCACAGAAAAAAAATTACTTGAAACAAGCACACTTTTGTGCTTAAAAATTTTTTATTTATTTTTAGTAATAATGTTTTTATTTTGAGTAAATTTTTTTTAATAAGTTTTCATGGCTATAATGTTTTTGAAAGTTATTTTAAGTATGTAGAATTTAAAATATATGTTAGCACGCAACAGAAATAAGTAATTTTTTTACTGTGTTTGATTCTCTTTTTGTAATTAATTTTTTGTATCCATTTTGTAAAATATAATCTTTCGTTTGAATTTTGCAACGTATAATTAAATAAAATTTTACAGTAATTACAACGAATTTCTTTTTATTTATTTTAATAAAAACGCTTTATTTTTAATTACGACCGAAATTGAAGTAATAATCATAACATTTGAGAAAAAATTATTTGAAATCACTTTTAATTTGGTTCTTATTTGCAACGAAAATATTTTTTACGTAAAATTGTGCACTGTAAATATGTAATATTTATAAACAACATTATAATTTAGGTTTGGAAAAATACAAGTTTTCTATTTTTCTCTATATGTAATTTCATTGAAAAATAAACATTTCCGGGATTAAGTAATAAGCATTACATATTGAAATATTTATTTGTCAATGAGAAACATTTGTAACCTTAATATTTCATTAAAATTTAAATACCACGAAAAAGCAATACTCAAAAAACATTATTTATTTTCATCAATGAAGCATTTTTTTAATTACCCAAGCCACGTGGAAAATATGCATTAATATTTACTTTTATTTAGTAAGGAATACATTTTTAACCATCAAATTTACTGTTTTTCTCTAGAAAGTATAGCGCGTATAATATTTTCCGGTGTCAAATTTATTCGGGCCCTTCAGATCTCCGCTCACCAGCGGGAGTATACGCGCACCTGGTCCAACGCTCTGATTGGCTAACGCGCGGCGTGCAGTGCACGGGTCGGCTACTCCCGAGAGCAGGCAGTGCGTTAGGTTCGACTGTACTGTTCGATGGATTTCAAATTTGCATTGATGTACTGGAACATCTCTAAATTCGGCTGCTTGGATAAGTTCTACATTTACTATTGTTGAGTTTATGGTTTCGGTATTAAAGTCGCATTCGTCAGCGTCCAGTAGGGAGAATGTTGTAATGTTAGTGTTTGTGGTGCCGCAGTGATATCCAATGTATGCATAAGTAATTTGAAAGAATGTAATGAATATCGTTAATTTTGAAAACCTGATTTCTTTGTCCTAAAACAGAGAAAAGTTTATCAGTTTATATACTCTTGTGTAATATTAATTTATTTGCATGAACTGTATTCGGTTTTCCACCCTTATTTATTACGTTATATTTATCTGTGATGTTTAATATTTCAAAGGGACCCAGGTTGTGATTCTTTTCTAATTTTCCTGGTTTAGGTTCTTTAATGAGCCACACTTGATCTCCTATTTTGAAATTGCAAGGGTTTATGTGGTGATCATAATATTTTTTTGATTTTTCTTTTGCTGTTACGAGGTTTTCTCGCGCTAAGCATGCAATATCCTGCATGTTTTGTATAAGTGTTGATAGATAATTATTGAATGTTGGCAATTGTTCTGAAATTTTTAACGGTTCACTAGACGGTAATCGTGGTGGGTAAGCGAAGACCAGTTCATGCGGAGTAAATCTATGTGCGCTGTGAACGCTTGTGTTGTAATGAAATTGGGCTAATTCTAATAAATTGTCCCATTCAATTTTTTTACTAGAAAAACTTTTCAAATATTCACAAAGGGGGTGATGTGCTCTTTCTAGGGAGCCGTTTGATTGTGGTGAAAATGCGGTTGTTTCTATTTTTGCAAACTTAAATCTACAAGCAATGGCTTTTAAGATTTTACTTGTAAAGTTCGCTCCTCTGTCGGTGAGGACTACTTTTGGTGAACTGAAAATACATATAAATCTTTTGATTAGGGCGTCTGCAATTATTTCTGCGGTTTGATTAATGAGTGGAACAACTATTATGAATTTTGAGAGTAGCTCTTGTATAGAAAAAATGTATTTGTTCTGATTATTAGTAACGTTTAGAGGTCCTACTATGTCCATTGCGATTTTGTCGAATGTTTTCATGGGAGTGTCCGTTATTATCATTGGTTGTCTAGTTTTTATTCTTTTTAGTTTATTTCTTTGACAAGTTTCACAATTTTTGATACAGTTCTCTATATCAGTTTTCAGGTTTTCCCAATAGTATTTGTTCTTTATTCTGTTCCATGTTCTGTTGATTCCCAAATGTCCTCCTAGTGCACTTGAATGATATTGGTCGAATATATTGTCTCGGTCTGCGAGTTTTACGTAGTCAATGTAGTTTAGGCAAATGATAATTTTAGTTTCAGAAGTTTCGAATGTTGTTGCTAGAATGTTTTCTATTTCGGCCCAATGTATGTTTTTTAACTGTAGGTCTCTTGAGATGCTAAATGTTGTTATTTTCTTGCAAATTATTAATGTTCTTAATAATTTAAGGGGCCTTTGAGATTCTCCTTTATCCTCATAGCGGACTGTCTTGTGTCAAGACAGGCTATGAAGATATTTTTTGTTCCTGACTGTATTATTTTAATTTCCTGGGGCTGTAGATTTTTGTCTGATCGTATCTGTTTGATTTTTATTAGTCTTTCTGTTGCGCTATCTAATGATTGATGTTTGTTGTCGATAAAATGTATAATCTTGTCTTTTCTTGATTCGATGGATTTTTTCGTAAATCGAATGTTATGTTGTTTCTGTATTTTTGCTTCATTGTTTGTATTTTCTTCATTTTCCATATGTACTTGTGCTTGTGTAATATTTTTATTTCTATTTTCTTTTTCTTTGTCTTGTTTTCTTGTTATTTTGATTTGTTCCTCTTGTTTTTCTTGTACTTGTCGTTCATTTGTTATTATTTCTATTGATTTGTGCTCTGGTAACTACAT
The DNA here is from genome assembly GCF_024137745.1 of Phymastichus coffea. NCBI lineage: Eukaryota > Metazoa > Arthropoda > Insecta > Hymenoptera > Eulophidae > Phymastichus > Phymastichus coffea. The sequence continues at coordinate 5,136,535 of NW_026706812.1, read as the reverse complement.
GTATTTTTATATCTTCCATCGGATTTCGCGATAGTGCATCGGCATTTGTATTTATTTTGCCAGGTTTGTAGATAATATCATAATCATAATCTGCTAGTTTTAGTCTCCATTTTTGTACTCTTGAATTGTTATCTGCTGATTTGAAGGATAACAATGGTTTGTGATCACTAACGATGGTAAATTTGTTTCCGTATATGTAATTCTTAAATGTCTTTATTGCGAATACTATGCCAAGTGCTTCTTTTTCGTATGTATGGTATTTTTTCTCTGCTGATTTTAAGATTCTTGATGCAAATGCTATTGGTCTGTCATCACCAATCTCTCCTTGAGTGAGTACACAACCCAGCGCGTAGTTTGAAGCATCTGTTGTAATGATGAATGGTTTTTTCATATCTGGGTATAGAAGAACTGGAGTTGTGCATAGGGCATTTTTTAATTTTTCAAATGCTTTTTTTCTTTCTTCAGTTCAAATAAATGGTTGTTCTTTTTGCAGTAAATCTATGATAGGTTTTGCTATTTGTGAGAAGTGTCCAATAAAGCGTCTGTAGTAGCTTGTTAGGCCTAAGAATTCTCTGATATTTTTGATAGTTTTGGGATAGGAAATTTCTTTATTGCTTCTATTTTCTTTGGGTCTGTTTTGATGCCTTCTTCACTTATAATGTGGACTAAGAATTCTACTTCCTTTTGGAGAAATTTGCATTTACTCGTTTCAATTTTTAATCCTGCCATTCTTAATTTTTCTGCTATGAGTTTGAATCTTTTATTATGTTCTTCAACCGTATTTGCAACGATAATTATATCATCGATGTACAGGTAGCAGAACCCTTTTTCCAATAGGTCTCCGAGTACTTGTGTTAGTGCTTTTTGGAAGACCCTAGGTGAGTTTATTAGTCCGAAAGGTAATACTTTGAATTCAAAACGTCCCAAGCCAGGGATACTAAACGCCGTTTTATGTATATCTGATTCTTTCATTTTTAGTTGATGAAATCCAGAAACCATATCGATGGTGGTAAAAACTTTGTTTTTTCCTATGCAGTCGAAAATTTCTAATATGTTGGGTATAAGATATGGGTCTGGAATAGTTTTTGCATTCAATTTTCAATAATCTATTACCATTCTCCATTTTTTCTTTCCGTCTTTTGTTATTCCCTTTTTTGGCACGATCCATACTGGCGCGTTAAATGCACTTGTTGAGGGTCTAATTAAGTTATTTGCAATTAGCTTCTTTGTTTTATCACATGCGATATGTTTGAGTGTATATGGTAGAGGAAATTGTTTAACATATACTGGTTTATCATAAGTTAAATTAATTTCATGTTCTCAAGTTTATCTCCTTCTAACCAGCATATTTCTTCGAATGACAGTATTAAATTTTCTATGTTTTCTTTTTTACGTTGAGTCAGGTGTTCTAAGTTTATTGTATTTATCAATTGCTTTCGTCGTATTTTTATTTCGTATTCTTGTGTCTCTTTTTGTGCGATTTTGTTGTGTGTAGTTGTAAATATATGTGTCGATTTTAAATTAGTTTCTTTAGCTGTGAATTTTTCATTAATGTTTTTGAAGTTATTTTCTATATCATATATTTTGTCATATTTTCTGTCAATCTCTCCTGCAACGTTATCTTTTAACGTGTCGCAAAAATTTGAATAATCATTAATAGTATAATTCTCTTCGGTTTCATTGGATTCGTCTTCCAGGGCTTTACTAATATTTCCAATAAATTGTGCCAAGCTTGAGTGATAGTTAGGTTGAGATAATATTTTTGTTTCTGGATTCCCATATATTTGATCATTCGTACTATTTTTCGTTTCTTTTTGTACGTCACTTATTATATTTAAGATTTGTGTTACATCTTTATGTATTGATACTTCTTTGCTGTGTGTTGTCGTATTTGTTTCGATATCATTTTTGTCTACTATGTAATTTTTGTCAAATGCTATGGGTTCCCATGTGTCATGATGTTTATTAATTTCTTTTGATGTTTGTACTGTAAATGTGTTTGTTTGATTTCTGCTAGTAGTTTCTTTTAATGGCACTTTTTGATTGTTTATTTCCAAGTAACCTCTATCTTATCTTAATTTGTGTTTGGAAGCATTTATTCCTATTATTCCATCGTAAGGAATAGAAAAGTTATCTGTTGCTATATGGAAATCAAATGGTTCATCTGCAATATGCATTTGTGTTGAGCCTATTGTTCTTATGGCATCTTCTGTGATTCCTGATATAGATATTTGTTCGTTTTTATTTAAATGCTTTTGTGGAATGCTGCTATTCTTGATAATGTTTAGTTGTGCTCCACTGTCTACTAGTAGTTGCAGTTTGTTATTGAAATTTGGTTCAAATATTTCTATGTACTTGAGAAGGTTTTTAAGTTTGACAATGTATATTTTGGTACAGTCGTTTGTAATTTGTTGATTAATATCAGTACTGTTTTTAGCTATATCTGTCTGTAGCATGGTACTCTCTATTTTCTTTACGTTTCCTTCGAATTTGCTGTATATATCTATGTGTTGTTTTGTTTGTGTTGGGAGAGTGGATGTTTCGTCGTGGAACGTTTTTATTGTCTGTTCATTCCTTAGGCGTTCCTTCCCAAAGGAGCTCCAGAGTTTTCCGAGTTTACCCCATATTTGCGGCATTGTTCTATTGTATGACCGACACCTTTACAGGTTCTGCAAAATACTCTTTCTTCTTGTAATCTTTTAATTTTTTCACAGTTATCTATGTTATGTCCTGTTTCGTTGCAACCTTCGCATGTGATTGAAATATTTTGTAGTGGGTAATTTTTTAGTGCTTGTAGTTTCCTACATTCACTCGCTGTGTGACCCATATTTTTGCAATAAGCGCAGAATTTTTTCCTTTCATCGTTGTTAAAATTATTTCTGTAGCTGTTATTGTAGTTTTTATTGTAGGTGTTGTAGTTTTGTGGACTTTGCTGAGGATTTGCAGATTGTTGTGTATTCGCATTTTTTCTGCAGAACTTTGCTGTGTGACCTAATTGATCGCATAATTGGCTCTAATAACTTGATTTGCTTCTTTGTTCTGTGAAATATATTCGCGCTTCTTCACAATCTTGTTCTTCATGTCCCTGTTGTTGGCATAGGGTGCATATTCTATAAGGTGATCTATTTTTACCTGTTGTGCAAAATTTGATAGAGTGACCTTTTTTGTTGCATTTTTTACAAAAGACTTCAGGGCACTCTTGCATTGAATGACTTCCCTCTTCGCAAATATCGCATTTGTTTACTTTTTGTGTGATCTTCTTTTTACACTTGATGGCTTCATGTCCCGTTTCTCCGCATTTCCAGCATTTTATGTAGTCGGCAATGTAGGGGCATTGACCTACCTCATGTCCTAATTCTTGACAGTATTGGCAATGGATATTTCTTCTTTTATTTAGCGGGCAAGCGCTTATTGAGTGTCCTTTTTGGCTCCAGTATTTGCATATCAAATTGATTTTGTCTACTGAATTTTTACAGTTATTGGAAAAGTGATCTGATCCTTTGCAATAGACGCATGCTGCATAATGGCGCTTCGTGTTCGGGGTCATGACAAATTTGACATATCATAATTTTTTTTAGTAGTTCAGGTCTATTATAATAATCATTGTAGTCGGCATATGTGTTATTAATTGTCACATTGTCTGTTGCTTTTCTAATATTTATGTCATTTTCAATTTCTATAGCTTTTTTGGACATTTCTTGTAATGTTGTCTCGTTGCCAAATCGTATTTTATTTCCGCTCGCATTCCTTTTTTAAAACATTTTGCTGCGTCCGCATCTAATTCTTCGTAGAAATTCTTCCTGGCTATTTCATTTGTTACTTGTATTCTGTATATTTCTTTTATTTCTAATACTAGTTGACATAATCTATTTGTATATTGAATAATTGATTCTGTATTTCCTTGTGTTATTTTGCGTATCCTAGCACGCAGTTCGTGTATGTCTTCTTGAATTGGATATAGACTTCGTATTGCTGTAATTACTTCCTCTATTGTTTCCACACAGCTGTTTCCTAAAGCTTCTTCTGCTTCTCCCTTCATTCTCACTTTCAATAGTTCTACTACATTGTGTTCATCTTGATTATCTACTAGATTTTTTACTCGTCGTAGTCTCCTGACGTACTTTGCGGGTGGCATATTTTTACCATCGAAGTCCGGGACATAATTTACCAATTCTTTGAGAGATAATTTGATTGGATGTGAATTTACCATATTTATTGGGTTTGTTGCTGGGCTTGTGATACGTTGGTTTTCTTGAATTTATTTTCCTTGAATTTGCTGAGTGTTTCTTTCACTCTCTTTTTCTTTTGTGTATTGTGCTTTGTTTATTTGCCTAATGTCTATTTTTGAGTCTTTACTGTTCTGGTGTTGGTTAATAGATTCGTCAGAGATTTTTGATAATGCGTATTGTGTGTAGACTGATTCTTCGTTTTTGTTTATGGTGAATAATATGTCCTTTGGAGTCCCTAATATTAGACTTTGTTCACCTAAAAATCCTCCAATGTCTGAATATCTATCGTGTTTTCCTGAGTCAAATGTGTCAAATGTCTGGTCTAATAGTGAGTATCTGTCTGACTCAGTGTAGTCTGTTATGTTTGTTTGATTTTCTGTTAAATCAACTAATTGGTCAGCTGTTGGTATGATTTTCTCTTTTTCCACGATTTTTTCTTTGGTCTTAGTCGGCAATCTTCGTAGTTTGTTACTCTTTTTGAAAGCTAATTCATCCAGTCCTTTTTCTAAAAGGTCTTCTAATTTTGGATTCTTGTCAATTTGTGATCGCGTCAGTTTCCTAATTACGGATGATGTGTCCTTCGTTGTGCTGGACTTCTTGCTCATTTGGGCATTTTTTTTTTTTTTTTTTTTATAAACAAAGGGAATTTGACAAAATCAAAATAGAGTGAAGCAGGAAAAATATAAGAAAAATTATTGTTAGCAAAAAAAAATTATGGTAGAAATATAATTTCTTATTGAGTTAAAATTATGGTAGAAGCACAATTTCTTATTGAGATGGCAAAAAAAAAAAAATTGTAACAATGAAATTGTTAGATAAATAATAATATATATATTGTTTGATTTTCGTACCGAAACCAATTGTTACGTCTCGTGCATCAACTACGAATAGCTAATGACTGAGACGTTCCAATATGTTGACTAGTGGTTAGATATGTCTTACTTATAATAAGTGTGTGTGGAAATTTAAATATGTATGTATGATAATTGCACTACTTTGATAATCGTAGTTTTTAATTGTTGATAGAAATGCAGCAGGCTCTAACTGCTTGTTGAATTGTATTGAATAGGTCGTTGAATAATACTTGCACGATATTACTTTGTAATAGTCGCGAGTTTATTAAGTAAAGTAATCATCAATTGTCGGACCGGTGTGTACGGAGTTGAGTCTCACAGGTACTTATTGACTGACTGACAGACTACTGATCAACTGCCCCCCGAATAATTTTGTACATTCCTTTTTATATCTTTTACAGCTCTTTTCAGCTCAGTATTGCGATATGGTGTGACATTTTGTTTTTGCTGAATATAAATTCTTGCGTTCGGTGACTATTTCGGAGTGTCATTTACCTCGCGTTTCGTCAGCTTTTTGCTGACGTGCGAGTAGTTTAGCAGCTTTGAATTTCATGAATGTGCATTTGTTACAAAAAGGATGCGTCGTAAGACGTAACAATAGATTGAGTGGGGGAAAAATATATAAATTTAATTGACTTATTAATCATTAATTCATTCGATTGAGCATATTAATCATGGCACGTTGTCTACCTTTTATACAGTAAGAAAAAAATTCAATACATACTCTAACTCTTCATTTCGTAAAAAATGACTAATTTTTTCCGCTATTTCATTGTAGATTCGCTATGGAAATTGTCGTTGACGTACAAGCTATCAAGTTAAATGATGAACCTGTGTTCAAAGAGCTTGCAGTCATCAATCTCAACAATGATCATTTGATACCATTTCATTTTATTTTTTCACCACCATGTCCTTGGCAAGATCTTCCCAGTTATTCGAAAAGAGAGAACTCCTGGCTCGTGCAAAACTTCCATAGAATCGATTGGAATGCAAGCAATATACCGTACGATCAACATCCTCAAATTATAGAGAACTTAAATCGTTCAGCTTCTGACAATGATTCAGTCAGAATCTATGTTAAGGGACGGCAGAAGGTAGAGTGGCTCTCGCTATACGTGACTCACGTATTTGATTTACAGGAAATAGGTTGTCCTTCTTTACATGAACCAGGATTTCGAAGACCCGTTGTCTGTTCTTACCATCAACCTGATTGGTTAGAAAATTGTGCACTTGAAAATATGATGGCACTTAAAACCTTCTTTTCATTTACAACATATGCCATCAGACACTGATGATGAGAAAGAACAAAACTTGTCATCGCAGAGTAACACTTCTGACGACGACGATGATGCTTATATTGATGAAGCATATTATACATCAGAAAGTACTTCAGTGACTTTAGCATCCAATAGTGACGATGAAATGTATTTTGATGTGATGGATAGATTATCTTTACAGAATGAAGAAGAGGGGTATGACACCGTGAACTAGGAGTGGGGACAAGGTTATATACGCGGCATCGATAAGGTGAGCATTTATTCAGTTTTCTACATCGTGTGTAGTATCGAGCATAATTATATTCATTCAATATTAAAAAGAATATGTATGTAAAAACTTTGACTTTATAACTACAATACTTAAATATTTAATACGTTATTTCTGTAATACATATAACTTACGTTTTCTCTTCCTTTGATCGGTTCACAGATCCAACACCGTGGACGCTATCAACCTAGTTGCAAAAACTCCAAGCTTTTTACCCACAAAAAAACTTAAAGATTCGGAGCAAAATATTCTCTACGCTATCACCGGCATGAAAAAAGTAAACACTAAATATGATGTGAAGATCGTTCTAGAATTGGATGCATCATTTGATATTTTTCTTCCCAATAAAATCAACATACTTCTCATCCAGAACGAATCTTCATATGAGAATTTTAAGAAAGAAGTGACAGAGCGGGATATAAAATTAAAATCTCTTGGTGGATTTATGTTTGATTGAATTTATATAGATAATTGGAATTTGATAATAAAAAATCTTTTATACTTACACAGACCTACATATTTTTTCATTCATTTTGACTCAAGTCATGAAACTCTTACCTATACTTTCTACTCAATCACAATCAATCAACATAAAGCAAACATTTTTTTTTATTTTGGCATGGAACAAGGGGCATGGAGCATGGAGCATGGGGCCGGGGGCCGGGGGCATGCTCGTTGATAATACAAGAGTCGGTAACTGCCGGCTGGGGGCATGGGATCTGCACGTCGATACAAGAATCGGTAATTGCCGGCGGGGCCCATGGGGTCTGCACGTCGGTACACAGTCGGTCGCAAACGATTTCAGTCAAGCAGGTCAATAAACATCTGTCGATAAAGCAGCTCACAGATCGCCAATATGAGGATTTATAACGTTACCGATCGTCGCTAGAGTAGGCATCGAAAAATCGCATGGTAAGTGGTTTAGGATCCCCTTAGCCTCTACTACTTACGGTCTACCACAAACTAACATTTTTCGCAATTGACAAGGAACTATCTTATTATATTACATTTGAGATGAGGCCATTAATGAGTTCGATTTAACAAAAACATTACGTTTTCGTGTTATAAGCACATCACACTTAAGTAAGAGTGTTCCAGTACCAGTCGTCAATGATAAGTCCTAACTGTTATCGACATTAAAATCACCTAAACTAAAACACTACATCATCGATGTTAAACATGAGATTTATCGTCCAACAAAAATGATCGTTACGAAATATTGTATATCACCCGTAGTATTGCAGAACACACTGATTTAGATATATACCTGTATAAGGCAATTTCATATATAGTCTTTACAATTGTTTTTTGTACTAAAACAGATTGTTATTAAAAGAAATTAAGCATAATAAAATGGTAATTTTCTTTGTTTCAATAATTAATTCAATAAATTTTTCAAACCAACCGGATTGTTTTTAATTTCAAAATTATCAGTAGAAAAGCCAAGTTCCGTATTTGAAACAAATCAATGTTTAAATCTATTTTTTAAGTCTACACAATGTAATAATTATATATCAATTGGTTTTTTGGTATTAAAACAAGTTTTGTGTTGATTGTTAGTATATTATGAACATGAAATGAAGGTTTACACAAAAATGAAGGAAACAATTCGTTTTTATTAAGCGAGTTAGGAAATTGAATGATTCTTATTTTCATATTGTTACATTATTTATGAGTGGAAAAGCCAAGTTTTATAAATAACAGAAATCTTTGTTTAAATTTGAATAATTTGATAGCAAGAACAAGATAATATTTTTCATTTTAGAGAATGCAAAAGCGGTGAAGCATTTTTTTAAAAAATGAGAAAGATGGGAATCGAGAACCCAAAAAATAATATTTAATTTTTAAATACATTTCTACAAGCTATTTATTTTTTAATTAGTCTCAATGTTTTCAAACTTCTTTACAAAGAACAAAATGGGATGTTGATCTGAATTATTTCAGTAAAACTTAATTTTAAAATCTGTCAAATCTTTTTATTTATAGTTCAATTAATCCACTTCAGTTTCAATGGAAAATATAACTGCCAAATAGTTTATGTATCTTTAAAAAATCTTTGCTCAGAGTGATTTGGGACTTATAGCCAATCTACTTCGACAGAGACTATTATTATCATATAAAGTGATATATGATAAAGCACTCAAAAAATATTTGTAACTTCTGAAACATATTTTCAAGAATGGTTTTTCACTCAATAATGTGATGCAATCATAATTTTTCTTACTTATTCAAATTATGTTTCGAACAATGTATACTCTTAAAATTGAAACTTAAAAACATGCAAGTTCCTATCATTCACTGTTAATTACTTTAGCAGTGATTACAGGGTATAAACGAGTTGAGAACTTGCTACTGATCAAAACGAGTATCTTCATCCGCCTATACCTCTGAGTTGTAATCAAAAGATTTTATAATTTACTGTCGCAGAAAACTGTATAGAGCAATCAGAGATGATTACACGTAAGGTTAAATTCTGTCTGTCTGTCTGTCTGTCTATATCTGTACTTACTTAATTGACATTACTGCGGCTCTCGGAGAGTCCTATACAACCTATACAATCGTTGTGTAGAGACCCTCTACACAACGATTCTGATACATTGAAGAAGACATGGATTCTGACATATGACAAGTGTAGAGATGGTTGATTATTGGCTAAAAACCCCTAGGAATGTTAAAAACATTATAATAACATAATTGCAATAACATGCAATAACAGCGTATAAAAGGTCTAACAGGCTATACGTTGCACAATATTAAGGAACTGGAAAGTATGATGAAGTCAATGAGAACATCCCATAATCGAAACATATTGCAAGCCTCAGTTATATTCTTATTCAAGATTAGGACTGGTAACTTAAACAAATGTATCTCTGCGATTTTTGGTTTACAGAAACAACAAGTTAAAAACATCATAGATAGTGTATTGCAATGTTTTGAAGAAGATATATTGCCTGGCAATTTCGGATTTGACTCTCACAATAGAGATTTTTTTTTGCCCAAACAGCTGAAGTGGCCAAAAGGCTCCATGATTCTGAAATCGATACGCTATATATAATAGGCGATGGTACATATCTACGACATCAAAAGAGTAGCAATAATGGTTTCAGCGTAAATCGTATTCCGGCCAGAAAAAAGTTCCATTGTGCAAACCATTCACTGTTGCCACAACCAATGGTTATGTAATGGATGAACTTGGTCCATTTACAGCAAATCTTAATGATGCACAAATTCTAAAGATTTTACTGGGTCAACCAAATGGTCTCAAACAGATTTTAAAAAAAAGGTGATATTTTTATTCTTGACAGAGGATTCCGAGATATTGTAGATTGGTTGATCAAGCAAGAAATCAAAGTATTAATGCCAGCACTAAAAGGTAAACGATCTCAACTCACTACACAAGAATCAAATTCGTCTCGCTTGGTAACCAAACTCAGGTAGATTGTTGAAACCGTTCATGGGATTATAGGACAGAAGTTTAAATTTTTACATCATTAATTCTATAACGCTTCATTACCAAAAGCCGGGCTGTATTGTAAAATTGCTTTCTTCTTGAACAATCAATTTAGAAAAAAATTGAATTCTGACGTAGGCTTGTTGGACAAAATTATACAGAGAATAAATCTCACCAAGAATGTAAAAAATACTTTAGCAGATGAAGTTCGGGATAAAAATTGGAATCAAAAGAAATTGCCATTTCAAAAATTGTCTTCAAATGAATTATTAGACTTTCCTGAAATAACGAAAAGAGATATGAAAGTACTTTTCGCAGGATCATATCAGTTGTCACAATCTGTTTCTTATCTAGCCGAAATGATTCAAGACGATAATACTCTTATGCTAAGTTACGCCAAAGAAGAGCCCAACATATTACGATTTGAAATACGCTCTGGGCATATCAACAGCAAAACATACAAGTGTTACGTACACTACTGTCGGCATCAGTGGCATCAAACGATATTGCTGTAGTTGTGCCAATGGGAACCGTACCATATTTTATTGTAGGTTATTTATTGTAGATCAATAATATATAAAAAATATCGATAATTGATTAATGAAGTTTTTTTTCACTTTTACCTAATTTTTAATTATAGATATGTAAATTCTGACGATACGATGCATCGTATTCTAGGAAGAATATATGAAAAACATACGTTTAGCACGAGGTAAGAGTGTTTTTGAGGAGCAATGAGGGAATCGACGAGGAGAAGATTGATTTTTTCGTGGTTCTACAGCAGTGTGGTTTTGCATAATTGGATTCTTTAGATGGTCGTAATAGATCTATAAATGGAGTTACACATGTTTTCAATGTCTTTTATTCCATATAATATGATGGTAACGTTATTTTTACCGAAGCTGACTTTTGTGAAGCGCTTACAGCGAAAAGCCGCTGATAAACGACAGAAAACATGATTTATTCCTGGTTTTCGTCCGTTAGCTGTTCACGAAACTCAATAATGGTAAAAGGAATATCGCCATCGCATTGTATGGAAAAAATCACAAAAGAATATATGTAAGGATCGATAAAGTCTTTGATAATTAGCTTTAAAGGTATGAGTCATGAGAGGCGGAAGGTCATTTTGACATGCCTGTCGTAGCCGCCATTGTTATTCTTTTGTTTGCCGCAGAGTAGAAAATCGTAGAGAGATCATACAATACATGTTTTTGATATACTTTTTCCCGTAGAATACGATGGAGGCATTAGTTTTACCAAATCTGCCGGTGGTAAGGCGCCAAGGGCCAAAAACCACTTCAAAACGGTTTTTTTTTTGCATTTTTGAAGGTGGCGCACCACTGGAACCGACTTCAAACTAATTGAAGAAGATTTCTTAGATAATTTTGAATATCTTCTGAAAATTTTATGTCTGTACCTTAATATGGCTGAATTTTAGAGGAGTTTGAAGTTTAAAATTTATTATTTAGGTTAGGTCCCATTAGCCTGTAATCTTGGAAGAAATCACAATGAATCTACATTTTCCAGGAATATGAATGCCGGAAACTCGGTGTTGATATTATTTTTAGGTCCGAAGAAAAAAAATAAAAGAAGAAAGAAAATATCCGTTTTTTGTATATACGATGTGTGTCCGGAAAGTATCGGACCTACCTTTATATTTTCGTGCTAGCGTTATTCTTTATCATCTGGTGGGTGGCATCCTCCAAAGTAATCCCCACTTGATGGAATAACATGGTTCCATCGATGTTTCCACTCTTCAAAACAGCCCTGGAACTCACTTTTAGGGATAGCCTTAAGTACACTCGTCGCATTGTTTTCAACCGTTGTTTTGTCATCGAATCGGTGTCCTTTGAGTGGTTTTTTTAGTTTTGGAAACAGCCAAAAGTCACAAGGGACTATGTCGGGTCTGTATGGAGGTTGTCGAAGCAATGCGATATTGTGTTTGCTCAAAAACTGCTGTACAAGATTGGATGAATGCGCTAGCGCATTATCGTGATGGAAAAGCCAGTCACCACTTTCCCAAAAGTGCGGCCGTTTTCTTTTTACTGCATCACGCAAACGTTTCAAAATTTGAACGTAGTATTCTTTATTGATTGTCTGACCTGTTGGTGCATATTCCTGATGTACAACACCTTCACAATCGAAAAAAACAATCAACATTGACTTAACATTGCTCCGACTTTGACGTGCTTTTTTTGGCCTTGGCCATTCAAAATGCTTCCACTGTGAAGATTGTTGTTTTGTTTCAGGATCATAACCATAAATCCATGATTCATCACCTGTAATAACTTTTCTAAGCATATTATCATCATTATTGAACATTTCCAGATTGTCCAGAGCGATTTCTAAGCGTATGTTCTTCTGCTCTGCTGTGAGCAATTTTGGGATGAATTTCGCACACACGCGTTTCATTCCTAAAAAAAAAATTTTTCGAAAAACCGAAAAAAAAATTATTGCAGTATTCTACGTGAAAAAACAAACATTTTTTCTCGTATAAAATTTTTTTCGATTGTTACAATTTGACGGAGATAAAAAATGTTGAAGAAAACTGTCACTTCCAGGAAAAAATACCCGTGCGCGCGTCATATTTGACGAAAATAAATTTTTGATGAGTGATTCAGATAGGGCTTGGTAATAGTTAAAAAATGGTGTACTTCAAATTTTCGTACGATTTTTTTTCCAAAATTGGCTAATTGTCAAAAATAATAAAAAAATTTCAGAATTTTCAATTTTGCATAATTGTTGCAAAATTTAAAAAAACAATCGATGGCAACCGTGAGTCATATCATTTGAAAGCCTTTCGAAAGACCTTCCAAACGCACCCACGCTCGTCTCTGTACGTTAATTTCTACCAGAGATATAAAACTTTGAAGTTAGACTGATTTTGCCCGTGGGGGGGTAAAAGTGGGTGACCGGCACTGTATATTCATTAATAATTACGATAAGGGATTATGTCGCGAACGCAGTCGGCGGGGAGAAAGTACAACTTGTGGCCTCGCAGGTGGTAGATCTAGGCAGGACTTACGGGGCCTGCCTCTCTTACGTGGAGCTACCGCCTCTTGGGCGGGTAGAGCTTGGCTTGAGTCTGGTTGAGAAGTCAGGTCGGCTGTAGAAGAAGGCGTAGCCATTGTAGTAGAGGCCTGAGTCGCCGAACGGTCCACTGCCTCCGGGTTCTTCTCCCGAATAGCTAAATCATGTTGCCCTTCTGAGTCGTCTACCGGTTCCAAGGGGCGTCGTGAGGGAATTGTTCCTTGTCGTTGCATATCTTAAGCTGATTTACAGCTACTTTTCCAATATTTACTCCACTTCCTGATTGGAGTAGGTAGGAATTCATTCCCAAACGCTTAGTCACGATGAACGGACCATAGAATTTCGGGCAGAGTTTGGCGGCAATGGCTTTGGCCGCCGAAGAGAGGACATGATTTTTCGCCCAGACTTTGTCACCGACATTATAGACGACGTCGCGATGGCAGTCGTTAAAGTACTTTTCCTGTCGCGTTTGCGCGGCTCTGCTGTTTTCCAGAGCTCCCGCTCGTACTTCGACGAGTTTTTTCATACGGTCGCTCCATTCCTCACGGGCCGTAGTCTCCAATTGTAGAACCGCCGCGCGCTCCTCCTCGCGTCGAACTGTGCGAGGGGGCGCTGGATGTCGCCCGTAGTTGAGGAAAGCAGGGCTTGAGCGAGTAGCTTCATGAATGGCTGAGTTATAGGCGAAGGTGAATTCCGCTATATGCTCATCCCATTTCGCATGCTTGTCTTCGATGAAAGCGGCAATCATAGTTTTAATAGTCCGATTTACCCGCTCAGTGGGGTTCGACTGTGGATTATAAGGGGCGCATGTTCCATGGATCACCCCGTGTGACTTCAAGAACTCATCGACTAACTTGTTTTTGAAGGGCGTGCCATTATCCGAAAGAAAACGGTCAGGGGTTCCGAAGCGAAGGAAGACCCGTTGATTGAGTTCTTTCTTAATGGTCTTACCGTTAACCTTACGGATCGGAATACATTCGATCCAACGAGTGAACATATCCATAAAGATGAGCAGGTGCTCATGGCCTTAGGGCGAGCGAGGCAGAGGCCCCATGGTGTCGCCGCAGACCACTTCCCAGGGACGGGTAGTTACGTGTTTACCCATGAGTCCTGCAGGGGATTTTTGTTCCACTTTCACTTGTTGGCAAATCATACAGTTACGCACAAAATGCGCAACATCTTTGTATATGCCAGGCCAATGATAACGTAATACGGCTCGTTGATGGGTCTTATATCGCCCTTGATGCCCCGATGTCGGTTCGTCATGACATTCCGCCAGGACTCTCTCTCGTTGTTCTCGAAGGATAACTAGCTTCCAGGCGTCGTCATCATTGCCCATCAAATCGTCGACTATCGGGTCAGGTCGATAAACGTATAAGCGGCCACCCACTACCTTCTAGTAGGGATGCGCTTTTGGATCCTGAGCGACTTGCGAGATCTTGCGTCTATACCAGGGGTCCTTGGTATTGTCATCGAGAGAGAAAGAAGCTAAAGCGGCGGCGATATCCTCGTCTGTCTCGAACATACGCGAAAGTGCATCGGGCACGACATTGTCCTTGCCTTTGCGGTGTACGATATCAAAGTCGTAGCCTTGAAGGCGTAACGACCAGCGGCCTAGTTTCCCATTGGGGTTCTTCAGATTCCTAAGCCAAGTCAAACTATGGTGGTCGGTAACCACGGTAAAGTGATAGCCTTCGATGTACGGGCGACACTTCTCAATCGACCATATTACCGCAACACATTCTCGTTCGGTGACTGACAGGCGACGCTCGGCTGCAGTGAAAACTCTGCTGCCGTAGCAAATGACATAGTCGATCTCGTTTATCTTTTGGACCAACACGAAACCAATGCCCGTGTCGCTGGCGTCGTACTCGATAGAGAATGGAGCGTTAGGGTCTGGTCTAGCCAGAACTGGAGCGGAAGCAAGAAGAGCTTTAACTTGCTCGAAGGAGGCCCAGTGTCCTTCGGTCCATACATATTTGGAATCTTTCCGAGTAAGGGAAGTGAGTGGTTCCGCAATAGCCGCAAAGTCATCCAGGAACTTCCTGTACCATGAGGCCATACCCAGGAAATGACGTAGTTGACGCAAATTTTTAGGTCTCGGGTATTGTAAGATGGGTTTCACTCTCTCTGGATCCGGGCGGCAGCCGTCTCGATTCACCAATACGCCGAGGTAGCGCACCTCGGACATACAAATCTTGGACTTTTTCCTATTTATAGTAAGCCCAGCCTCGTTAACTCGCTTCAAAATCAGCGTGAGCCACTTTACGTGATCGGCAAAAGTATCCGTTGCAATGATCAGGTCGTCTAAATAGGCAAAGGCAAAAGGCTCAATTTCGGGCGTGATAAGCTTATCCGCCAGCATTTGAAACGTAGCAGGACCGCCAGCCAAGCCGTAAGGCATTCGAGTAAATTCAAATAAACCCATACCAGGAACAATGAAGGCCGTGATCGGGATAGACTCTTCTTTAAGCGGAATCTGCCAAAAGGCTCCCGAACAATCTAGGGCGCTTATATATTTGGCGTGTTGTATCTTGCGTAAAATAACATCCATATAAGGTAATGGATACGCCGATATCTTTGAAACCGCATTAACTTTGCGATAGTCTACACAAAACCTATACGTTCCATCTGGTTTCAGGATCATTACTACTGGGCTAGACCATTCGCTCTTGGATCTTCGGATCACTCCCATCTGCAACATTTTACGTACTTGCTCATGCATTTCATCCTCAATTTTCTTCGACACTGGATAGTATCTTTGCTTAATCGGGCGCGGGTTAGTGAGGTTAATTTCATGAGCGATCCACCTGGTGCAACCTAACTGTTCACCAGAGGTTTCGGGGATCAAGCTATGCATGACCCTATCGATTTCGGCTCTCTGCTCACCTGTGAGATCTTCGATCCCCAGAGAGAACAAGGCCATTGCCTCTTCAGACTTCTCGGAGGAGAGAGTTGCAGGCACGCCCTCGGAGCAACCTTCGAAAGTCAGCCTGTTAGTCGTGGGATCTAACATGGCCGAAAAGGCGCGTTTGAAGTCAGCACCTAAAGTGCACTCGGTGTCGACTTCTGATAAAATGAGAGCGTTAATCGCATGAGTTACCCCCCCTAAAGTAAAGGGTAACTTTACGATACCCATAATAGATACGTAGTGACCATCGACTGCCTTGGCTCCTAGGCCCACATAGGGGTGTACGCGCCTATTCAAGGCGGTGGCAATCGAAATTGCGTGTGGGCCAAGGACAGTACGGGAGGATTCGGTATCCCAGAGGCCTCTGAATTTATAGTCGCCGACACTCACGGTCAGCCACCAGCGAGGTGACTTCTCAACCTGGGCGCTGGCCACAGTACCGCCATCGCAGGGCTGTCGCACGTCGGAAGAACTAACCTGAGCTAACATCGGGTCGTTCACCGTGTTGTGTACAGCCTGCGGAGCTCCTGTGTCGCCGCTAGTTTCGAAGGTCCCGTGGTTTGGGGGAGCCGTAGGGACCTCATCTACGTGCTCCCTTCGTCGTTTTTTGCTTTGAGTCTAGCACTTTCCAGTGGACCGCACTCAGGGCAGGACTTTTTCGTATAGCCGGGCCAACTGCAGTTCCAACAAAGAAGTTTATCTCCGTCAGGGCCGGCTGCCCGGTCCTTATTCTTATCCGACCTTGGCGTAGCCACTAAAGAGGGATTTTTATCGCGGGGTCTAAAGCCTATCCGACCACGGCCTCTGCCTCTATGCGAATCCCAACGAGGGTTCTTAGGCTCCTCACGGCGGTTGAGCTCGGAGTTGGTGCCAGGGCTCTCTTCCTTGGCCTGAATAGTGGGTGATTTGGAGTTTTCCATTTCTCTGAGCTTCTTCTCTAGGATTCTCGTCATCAACTTTTCCAACTCGTCCGTCGAGGCGCTAAGGGAGCTCTCGTTCATGGAGGATAGGCCGGGTGGCTTGTTCCTGGTGCCTTTCGGGGGCCTATATGCGGTCTCCGGTAGGATGCTGTACTCAGCCGGAGGTGGGGGCTTCCACTGTCCAGCTTCATCGTCTTCGGCCTCTTGGGCATTGGTCAAAAGTACCCGCACGTCCTCCAAGTTATTCCTATAGTGCTTCAGTTTCTTGTGAAGCTTGGGCAGCATATTATCTATGACGAGAGTTATCTGGTCTTTCATCTCCCACGGCGGATCCATTCTTTTCAAAATGGTAAGCAGAGCTACGGTATATTCTGTCACTGGTTCTTCTGCACCCTGGGTCCGGCAATGAGCTTCTACCACTAGGTTTCTCCGATTTTTCTTAGATTTGCTGTAGGTTGTGAGAGCAGTTTCTTTGAATTCGTCGAAAGTGTCCCAGGTTTTTCTTAGGGCCCTATACCAAAAGAGAGCTGATCCAGTGAATAAGGGAGTCATGGAGTCCAACAGCTCTGTATCCGCCACTCGGTCTAGGCGCCGGTTCTCCTCTACTCTTTCCAGGAACTCTTCAATGCTTAGCCCTTCGGCACCAGAAAATTTGATTTTCCACTCTCTGACTGTTTTCCCCAGGTTCCTGCTCGAGGGGTAGTAAGCTGGACCTGTTTGATGTAAACTAGTCGTCTGGCTGGCTACCGGTGGGTAGAAATATGCACCCTGTTGTGATGAGTTCACTGTCGCGCTAGGTATGGCCCCCCTCCCCCAGCTCGAGCTTGCCGGGGCAGTCGAGGTAACGAGGGAAGCCGTCGAGTCGAGCGAAGAAAGGACAGTGCATGGGGCATGCCGCTTGTCGTGTGAGTGGGCTTGTGGTGGCGTAAAATGCCTTTGGGCCATCGAGGTGATTGTGGAGAGGAACGTATTCGGCGCCGCCGTCGCAGAGGGATTTGTGGTGGAATGGAACATCGGAGTCCGTGGGTCCAGTGACAAAGTGGTTGGGGGATGAACTGTGTCGTCAAATTTTTGTGTTTCATCGTAGTAGTTATAATTTAAGGTGTCTTGGAACTGTACTGTTTTTGAACTTTGCGTTTCTAGACGAGTTAGTTCTGCTGCTTGTTGTTGGTTGATGGACCAGCTTGTTTTTAGTTGCTCGTGCAGTTGTATGTTCGCTGTGTGTAGCGTGTCCTTTTCTGTTTTAAGCTTTTGTAAGTCCGTTCCAAGGCGACTGAAATGACTTTTGTATTGTTTCAGCAGGTTTTTAGTTTCTTCTACCTCTTTTTGCCAGACTGCGAATTGCGTCTGGAATTGTGTTCGTTCTGCGTGTCTTGCCATTTCTAGTCTCCATCCTCTGCGCAGTTCGTCTGCTATCGGCTTCGTCGTAATCTCTGTCTGGCCATTGGGCAGTACGATTTTTATTAGTTCTTGACTAGTGCTGTCGTACTTTGGCGTTGGCGCGGTCGTAGTGACGTTGTTTACGGGAGTTACATTTGTCGTCATAAATGTACTTATTTGTTGTGATGGTGATACTTGATGGCTTTGCCCTGTGAGTTCGGGAGATTGTGAGTCTGCTCCGAGGGTTAGCGACATTTTGCTGTTATTGTTGTGAGGTGAGCTGGTTGCCAGATGCTCTTCATTTTCTTCATTTATGGTGATTTGAAGGCTTGAATATCTTTCCATTTCCAAAGCTGTATGTAGGTCTTTACTAATGTCGGACGGTAGTGTACCTGATTCGAAGAATGTTTTGGCTAAGTCATCTCGTCTTGTACGGGTCGACGTGTCATCTTCGTCTTTGGGCGCCAGGAAGTCCTGTGCTGTATAGTCTCCTTGTAGTCTGCGGTATAATCTGTCCGCTCGCTCAAGAAAGCGTCCCTCGTTGTGCAATTCCAATTGTGACAGTGCGTTGTCCAAGTCGATACTTGATAAGTTTCGGACCCAGGCCAGCAGTTGCTCGTTCAATCTTTCTTTAAAGATTGTTAAGTCGTCGAGCGTCCAATTAGTCGCCATTGTTGTCGTTTCTTGAGTTTATTTTTATTATTTTGATTATTAGCGGACTGAGCTAGTTCGGAGGCGCCGCCGAAGAAGATGGACGAAGGTTGTCGGCCGAAATCGTTAAAGGTTAAGTTAAACGATCGCTAATTGGGTTTAGATTAATTCGATGTCTAGCGCAGTGTATACTGCGTGCGCTCTAAAAGCGAAGTTGAAATTCTTTCAGGCGTCAGTCCAGTTGGATTCGTTTTAAGAGTTATCGCTAGGCAATTGTGTGAAAGTAAGAAAATATGTGCGTGCGCTGCCGAGAAAGGTTGTTATATATTCTTATATATGTGTATCTTTATGTGCATATTATCGTCTTAATTTGATTAGCTTGTTCATTTATAGGCGAGTGAAAGTCTTCGTTTGTCGAATTCACGTACCGCTACACACTTTTCGCCGAGTCCTATGTTTACATACGCATTTTCTTACGTACAATCGTGTGATATTTCTCAGACGGCGTAGCCTTGAAAAATATAGTATACTTCAATATTGAAAAAGTTTGAATTGAAATTGCTCGACTAGCGAGGCTTATAGCAATTTCAAGGCTGCCGTGTAAATAACACACTGTGTTTACATTCGCTGCGCAACCTGAGTCTCTGTTATACACGCACTGGCACTCTATCGTTTTCGTAAACACGCTGCGTCGTGTCTCTCGCACAAGAAGAAAGGCTACTTCGAATGCCATTGTCGGTTGGGCGCCAATATAACGGGGTGTATATTTGCCCGCGTTATTTCGCGAGAGATCGGTAAATATTTTATACAGCTCAATGCGGGCGTACGACAACCGTACGAGACTATGCCCGGATATTCAGTTACGCCTTAAGGCCCGCGAGAGCGTCGTGGGATCAGTAACTAGTCTTCTAGATAATTCACCGACGGAAAGAGCGTGGAAAGTTGTAGAGTCAGGTGTAAATGAGAAAATAGGTTACGTAAAATAAATGATATTTATACAGCTTATAAGTTTACATAGGAAGCAGCGCGGCGTTAAAGAGAGAGAGAATAACTAGCTAGCGAGAGAGAAGCAAGGTACGCAAGTAGGTACTTACAAATACGCGCGAGACCACGGAAGAGCCTTATCAACTGCTTGATTACGGGGGGACGATCGACTAGTTCGCACTAGAATAGTCCCACACTCTATCTTGCAACACTGCGCACTATTTGCTGTAGGAAGTCTCTCTTTTCTATTACCGCTGGGCCAAACCAAAGTGTCTCAGTGAAGATGGGCGATATCTCAACTTCTTTGTGAAAGCCGGCCGGCAAGAACACGTGTGTTTTCGGCCGCGATTCTCAAGCTAATGTCGCGGGAGCGTACTCCCACTCTCTCCTCTACTCTGTCGAACTTAAGTCGGTTCCTGTCGCGCGGCCGTCTCTCTCTTACACGTTAGCGCGCCTTCGATGTGGATCTGCACGGGCTTATCCTTCCTCTCGCTAGTTCACGTTGCGGATTCAGTATTCTCTCTCTCTTACCTCGTACTCTATTGTCTGCTGCGACTGCCACTTCTAGGTTTTGTACATAAAGTCACATAAGTTAATATAGATATAAATATATAAGTGTATATATATATATATATATATATAAGAGTGGTTGTTTGAGAGAGAGAGACATAACGAGTGGTTTATCGCACGTTATAATATAAACGTAGGTCCGATACTTTCCGGACAGACCTCGTATATATACATAGGAAGGCTCTCGGAAGGTGTGGTTTGGCAGCAAACCTAATCTTTTTCTATGTAGAATGCTACTGAAATCTTAGTTTCAAGATTCATTTTGGGTGTCTTTTTTATTATCTTAATGGAGGATACTCTTTCTTTTCAAATGCTGTAGTTTATTATGTTTACTAGCGGTGTTATAACGTGATTTATTAATATTTTTATTATTTTGCTATTTATGCTATCGACACCACTATTTTTATTTTTCATTTTGCATGATTTCTTCTATTTCTTAAGTATTGGTTGGTTTCAGGAATAAACTTTTATTTTGATTTGTAGTTATCTTGCTATTTTTTTGTGGTATATTAATTTTTTTTACTTTGGTTCTTTTGTTTAGTTACTACGTAAAAGTAATTATAAAGTTTAATGTGGTTAATAAGTCTCGCCTTGAAATGAATGCATACTGAAATTAGATTAGAGTTAGAACGCGTGTAATATAAATAACAATTCAGTCTCATAGGTTCAGTTAAATGTTACTTTAATTAAAAACAAAGAAAAAAAATGTTTTTATCCGTCTTAAAAAGAAGAATGAGTGATTTGGTTTGTGTACTTTTGTAATGGCGGTGCATCATCGAATGATGAGAGTGAACGATATATCAGAGTTGATGAATAAATACGAATACATAATTAATATAATTTTAACTGAAACTATTAACAAATGCTTTACTACAATGAATAGAAATAAAACACAGCAAATTACGTACACTAAAATAGCCTAAACAAGCAAAGAAAAGAGATCATTAAGAAAATGATATCAAATAACTAGATCGAGTCTAGTTATTTGATAAGACAAAACTAAAATAAATAAAGCATCCAAAGATCTGAAAAAATGTTATAGGAAGAAAAAAATATACAAACATGGAATGGTCTCAGATCACTGAGTTCTATAGAAGCAACAGATAATTCATTATGAGTGGCTACTAAACGACTTAAAAGACCAACTGTATTTATACCGTCTACCAAAAAACCTTGTGGTAGCTTGGCAAGATTGCAAGCGAACAAGGAAAAAGCTGAAACGTTCGCAAATCATTTTAGCACAGTATTCAATCTTCACTAAAGAATAATCACTAAAGAAGAAGAAATGTTACTAGAAGATTCTGACATCCAAGATAGTATATCAATAAAATCAATTAAAATAAAGGAAGTTTTACAAATTATTAATAATATGAAGAATAGAAAAGCTCCCGTTTCTAATAATATCACAGGAAAAATTATCAAAATGTTACCTCTAATTGCAATAAGATATCTAACAATTGTTTTTAATGCGTGCTTATGTCTTTGTTATTTTCCTTCGCACCGGAAAGTAACAGAGATTGTTTAGTACCCAATCCTGATAATGACCAGAACTGGTAACGTCATATAGACCGATAAGCCTTTTATTAGCACATTTCAAAATCATTGAAAAACTAATTCTAGTTAAAATTAACCGAGTGATACTAAACTGAAAACTTATCCCTGTCTATCCATTCGGTTTCAGATGTAATCATTTTACAATTGAACAAGTAAATAGAATAGTATCTGTTGCGAGGAAAGCCATTAAATATAAACTATACTACACTAGTATATTTTGTGACGGTAAACGTCAAATTAGCGCTGATAATATAACTTAATTGTTGCCTGTGAGGGCAGCACCTGCCGGGGGGACGAAATTCGTAACGAAGGAATTCGGCACGCGAGCAGACGGAACGCGCGCGATTGAAACCGAATTAGTGAAGCTTCGACTATCGTTGAGTCCGCCCGCTTTCGCTATCTCTATCGCCAATCTACGAGCCATCAACATCAACACGCTAGAGCAGCAACAGCCAGTCGTCCGTGATCGTAGCCGCCCAGGTGCCATCCAGCTACTAGTTCGAGGCCAGGACGAGAGTGTGTGTGAGGTTTCGCCATCGAGGGCGAAACCATATCCGTGCGCGCGTGTTCGCGACCGGCGACAAACAATTAAAAACTGTTCCGCGCTGTGCGGTTTGTCTGTGCTTCCTTCGATCGCCTGCAATAATAAGGTAAGCTGGCCAGCTTAATTTCGTGATCGCGGTTGCATGATTAATTATTAATTTCCGACATTCGAAGCGTGCATGCGGCGACTCTAATAACAAAGAGCAGCGAGCGTCCCGGCAAAACGTGTTGTCGATGAGCGAGCGTCAATGTAAACAAACGCGCGGGCCGACTTTGTGTGGTATTTGAATGATAATAAAAGGCTCCGTCCGTGTTATTAACAAGTATTTTTGACTCGCTCTTTTCATATAGCTTCCACTCACTTTTCCCAGATTAGAGGACTTACTGGTTGACTGACGCACGTTTCCACATGTTCTCCGATTTATGTATTGAGCATAAATAATTACGCGCGTCCTTTTAGTATAATTGCGCGAATAAAATAATTAAACGGTTTTACCCCGTTACAATTTCTAGATGTTGCCCAGGTTTTTCACAAGGTTTGGCATAAAGAGCTACTGCACAAGTTCAATAGATTTCTTCTTCAGCCCCGGTACAAATTGTTACAGTCTTATCTATACAACAGAGCCTATCAAGTTAAAAGAAATAAAAAGATATGAAAACGTCACTTAACCTGTTAACCGAGCGGGACGTATAAATACATCCACAGTAAACAACAATAAGTACGGGTAGGACATATGAATACGTCCTCGATATTTATATTGCACCCTGGAACGGGCGGGACGTACATTTTACTACTACTATGGTAATACTTCATTCATACACGTCTTAGTGGAAAAGGACGCGCTCGTTATATGTTACAGATAACTACAATTAAAGAAGAAATTTAAAAATTCTACGCAAAATATAATTCCAGACTTCAAATCCACCCAAATAAACTTGTCGACAAACTTCTCAAGACATCTACCGCCAACATCAGACTAAAAAACATAAATTAATGAATGCGCAAAGAAATTAACATAATTATTTCAATCATTTTCGAAAACAAAGACAGTATATACATGGAACATAACTTAAGTGTTAATTAATTAAATATTGCAACGATGGTCGGAAATGGTCATGTGTTTTCGTTCCATTTTTTCCTTCGTAGTATTTCAATTGTTAATTAGAAATGTACAGTTTTGTGTCCAAAAAAACTTAGATAGCACGCTTCCCATGAAATAAGAAGTCGTGAACGACAGTTTTCTCAAATCTAGTAACTTTCAAAAAAAGGTGAAAAATAGATGGCATAGTCTCGGACCTTATATAAAAAAAAAAGGGGATGGTTTACGATTATGCCATTTGGAGTAACCAAACCTTACACGTCTGCTAAATAGCCATCAATATGTGAATCTCGGAAAACTATAGAATAACGGAACAACAAAAAACTACGGAACTCACGTGTATCGTGTTCATTATTTTCAAATTTAAAAATTTTTCTTGTGTATAAAGATACGGATTCTTTCATAGATCTCTCAACATTTTACGGAAATTCATAATCATAAGAAATTTTCCAGTAATTAGCTGAAATTACTTTATTATTTTATAATGAATGGAAGTTTCTTGTTAATTACTCTAACAATTTCATTATTTTTTTTTTATTTAACGTCGCTCTATTTATGCTCCATCAGTGCTAATCAGCGACGGAAGGCTTGCAATGTGTTTGGGAACAAGATACATGAAACTTTTTTTAGTGGTGCTTGTATCAATCAGCAGGGACTGGGAATCGAACCCGGGCCTACCGGGTGCGAGTCCGTCGCCCTACCGACCGAGCCATTGCAGGCCTCGATTTCATTATTATAACTTACGAGGTGTGTTCAAAAAGTACCCGGCATTATCGTTTTTACAAAAAAATATTTATTTATTCGTTTACATCAATGTGGTCCCTTTCAAAGTAATCCCCCCAGATATAATACACTTATGCCAGCGTTTTTTCCAATCTTCGAAGCACTCTTGATATTCACTTTTTGGTATGTCCTTGAGCGCTCTCAGCGATTCGGCCTTTATTTCTTCAATCGAGGAAAAACGCCGTCCTTTCATGGGTCTCTTCAACTTTGGGAACAGGAAAAAGTCACACGGAGCCATATCTGGTGAATATGGAGGTTGGGGCACGACTACGGTATTGTTTTTGGCCAAAAAATTACGAACAAGCAACGACGAGTGAGCAGGTGCGTTATCGTAATGCAAAAGCCATGAATTGTTTTTCCATAAATCGGGGCATTTTTTTCGGATTACTTCACGCAAACGTCGCATAACTTCAAGGTAATACTCCTTATTAACCGTACGACCTTGTGATAAGAACTCATGATGCACCACGCCCCTGCAGTCAAAGAAAACTGTAAGCAAAACCTTCACATTTGATCGATCTTGACGTGCTTTTTTCGCTCTTGGTGACGTTAAATGCTTCCAGGTGGACGATTGTGCTTTGGTTTCGACATCATAACCGTACACCCATGTTTCATCACCAGTTATGACCCTTTCAAGCAAACTTGGATCGTCGTTGACGTCGTTTAACAGCTCCTCAGCGATGTTCATGCGATTGTTTCTTTGGTCAAAGTTCAGCAGTTTTGGAATGAATTTTGCTGCCACCCGTTTCATGCCCGAAACATTTGAAAAACTGTTATGACCTGAACCAATTGATATGCCAATTTCATCAGCAACTTCTCTAATTGTGATTCGGCGATCATTCAGAACCATTTTTTCCACTTTTTTCACATTTTCATCGATTGTTGACGTGCTGGGTCGACCGGAGCATTCGTCATCTTCAACGTCTTCGCGGCCATATTAGAACACTTATACCACTCGTAAATACTTGTTTTTTTCATAGCAGACTCACCATAGGCTTTTTGTAACATTCCACATTTGTTACACTTTATTTCATTTTTTACGCAAAATTTAATACAAATTCTTTGATTCATTTCTTTTAAAAAACGAAAATCGCCGAGCTCATAAAAACACATTAAACCTTAGCGACTACCGCAGACAAAGTAAACAGTGAATATAGCTGAAAATTTTATCATACTTCAGGGGCATGTATACCAACACAATAAAAAAAAATTTTGACAATCGTCTTCTCCAGACCCGCGAAATTTAAAAATTCCGGGTATTTTTTGAACACACCTCGTATAACGAGTGCAATCGCTATTTGTTATGTCTCTCTTCCCCGTCTCAATTCGCATTATTATATATTAACATATATTGTATTCCTAGTATGATTTTTTTGAGCAGCTGATGCGCAAGGTAAGTGAGGAAGCTGGCGAGAGAGAGAGACGTGCGAGTTTTGACCACGTGCGCGATCGGTGAGAGAGGCATTCTCTCAATGAGTATGTGAGAGAGAAGTGCGACATGGAGAAAGTTGCTTATTTTTCTGCTAGCCATCTTCGTTCTTTTCCGGCATTGCGCGCAATGATCCTTTACCGCCGGCCTTGTCCATCTTCTTACTGGCTGATCCGAGGACGACAATGTCAGGAGATTTCCGGCGGGAGTGTATGTGTGTTGCGCTGTGCGTACATTTAACCGCCCGGATTTATCTCGCTTCCTCGACGGCATCCCGGAGATCTCGGCGTATTTCTGTGGCGATGGATGTCGAGCGTTTCTGTGCGGATATGTGCGCTGCGCTACGCGTATAGGCATTATGCCCCTCGGCCTCATCGCTTCGAGGGAACCGTCCAACCCCGCGCCTACAGTAAGTTCACGTGACCAACAGAGCTACGAGCTTGTACTTACCAGTCGAACTAATTTCTAGCTCCTTCTAGCCTATTTGTTGATTACCGGCTATCTCTCTCTACCCAGCCGCTGCGTTATCGCTTTGTATATGATTTATAAAGATCTTGACGGACCGAGCTTTGTAACATTTATTTGCTGTATCTTAGCCAATTCCGTATTCTCACGGTGACGCAATCTCTTTCTCACATGCCTAGATCCTGGCATTGAGCAACACGACACTCTAGCCGACTACGAGGACAGGAGTCCTTTGGAGGAATTGAGTTGGCGAATCAGGTGAGCTCGCCTGCATTAGCCTGTCCGCAAGCCAAAACTGTCTCCGCTCAAGACTCTCGATTTTTTTGTGAACGGGCTATAACGCTGAGTTAGAACCCAGTTACAAACTCTTCTTTATATCCCATGCTATTAAAAAAATTGGTAATGTTATATTCAGACTAAAAAAATATGATCGTTTTCGTACCCTAAATTGATTAATTATTTTAATAATCAAAGAGATCAAATTACACTCTCTTCATTTGTACAATTTTAGTTAGCTTTCCTATATAAGTAGCGTTGATTAGAACTCATTATTGAGAAATTTTCACAATAAATTAATTAAATTCAATTTCGCGTTAACTACAAAGAAACTTTAAATAAAAAATGACTATTATATTCATAATTATTCTGGCCGGTCTTTCTTATTATGATAGCCTTTTCACTGTATTTCATTTTTCGATATGAATTTTTAATTTGGCTGTTTTCTTGTCAAACCAGTTTGCCGAAGGCAAGGAATGTGTGACGTCACTGTTTTGACAAATAATAAGTATGAATATTTTGCCATCTGTCTTATCTTTACAATATAATTCGATGACAAGACAAATCATGCTGTTGGTTAACTCACAACACGATTGGTGGTGACATTTGTTTGTTAAACAAGTTTCAGCTAGCATCGAATTGTGTACTGACGTTACATACTGTTGCAAATAACTTGCGTTTGGGGACTAGACTTTACGGGTCATTTCTACCTCCTACCTTTGGGACTAATAGGGAAATTAGAGAGCGCTTTTATACTTCAGTCCTCTGTATAAAAGTGAATGCATCACCGCTTCTCCCCCTAATCTATTCTAACAGTTGGTTGGACTAGCAGCTGAGTTCTCTGGGTCAACGAGTCAAGTCAACCCAGTCAACACTACATCAAGGTAGCTTTACAAAGTGATTATACACCAAGACGCAAGCACCGAGAGAACAGTACGAGATAACATCCAGTGTCTTTTCCAAGAAGTAGCAACCATCAACCGGAGTGAAAAGTTTAACCTGCCTACAACCTATTTTTTTGCTATGTCAACTATGCAATTTTTCTTTTACAGCGCATGTTGATCCTTTGAGTAATTAATACAGGGAACGACGCGATTGCATACAATAATAAATAGCATCAATTTTTTTGTAATTTTCATGAACTTCCAGTAATTAATTAATGTTTAAAATTAATAAAATTCATTTTTTTTACGAAAAAATGACTTTATCGGTAGTTTGTTTAAATAATTTTTTATTAATAATTGATAAAGACAAATAAAACATGGATGCTTTTTTTTATTATATCCCGCTTCTATCAGTTACTTTGATGCTATCTCATCCAATTATGGCTTTGGCCTTGATGGGTTAAGATGGGTTTAGCAATATTTTTATAAAGACCAGATCATAGTAAGATGAAGATTGTACACGGAGGGTCATTTATCTGGAAAAGGCCTAAAACTTTCAAATATGTTCAATTCCGCGCAACCCGCCTTCGATCAATCAGAACTCAAATTTCGGCAACACCTAGGATACTGCTAGCATTTTTCAGCCAATTGAGCCTGGAAAAACAAAGGTTGCTCTGCCCAATACAATCAAAATACGAGAGTAGGATCTTTGTTTGGAAAAGCTTGTCCTTGTGGAGATTTATGTATTATTGATGGAAAATGTTCGAAAAAATACCGTAAACAATTTTAAGAAACAATAATTTATGAAAATGATTTTGTTTCTTATCGCCGAAGATCTCTTATAAAGAATTATAAAATTCTTAAATTATTTAAATTATAAATAATCTCTTATAAAGACAATTTCTTTATAAGAGATTTATAATATCATGACGATTATCTACTTCATAATCATTAGAACGTAAATGTTTTTCCAGTATCTACTGGAAAAACATAATTACGTTCTAATGATTATGAAGTAGATAATCGTCATGTTATACTCCAATGTTATCTTTGAAGGTTAATTGTCATATTAACGTAGGATTTTGTTCAAGTATGATACCCACTAAATATTTACATAAATATCTTTACAAAAGACATGATAAAAACATATTTTTCTAGAATTTCAGAGTAATAATATTGATGCGCATTAGGATCTCGCATATTCAAATCAAAATAATTTATCAACATTGATTTTTACGAATCAATTGCATTATTTATCTCGTCAATATTAGTAGGTTCTGTGCGAATTGTTATGTTTTAAAAATTTGGAAGATGCACAGGTAAACGAATAATAACATGACTTTTATCGTGCATTGATCGAAACAAAACTATCCATTTTTGAACTTGGAGTCTATAAATACTTTTGATCAGGAGGATGTAAAGTATCACATAAAAATTTTTGACGAATCCACCGGGACTCAAAATCCCTATTGGTCCTGCAAGTATCTGGGATAGAACCACATCTAATAGAGAAAGTTAGATTCTATAATTCATACCGTTAAGATGTGTGCCACTTGAGCAATAACAAATCCACGCCAGTCATGTTTTCAGTGCACGACAGTTCAAAACAGCGTAATTACAGGTGTCGTTTTTTCTAATGTTACAGTATATCATATCATGATGCGTGTAAAACTTTCTCTTCTTACACCATGATGAAAGGGTGAAACAATGAACAAAGGGTGAACAAATGATGAAAAGGTTGCTCTACACACTCTTGACTATAAGGAACCAAGGTATTGCATACAAGTACCTAATGCACCCCTGCAGCGTTTCACGTAGATGTAGTTCTTTCAGTCATAATAAAAATAACAATAACAATCTACTAATCAAAAATTTTCTAACAACAAAATAATTTTATTTACATTTATATAGTTCAAATGAAAACATATTCTTTCGTCGACTATAACACTATCTCTTTCATAAATACATATTCAATATCCTCTCTCTGCATTTTACGAAAAGAGAATTTAAATATATATTTGATTGGTATTGGATGTATATTATACAATTTTTCTACAAACAGCATTGAATGCATACGACAATTTCCTTTTTATATAATAAATTTATTTTCTAACGGTGTAGAAAATAAAGTACTAACGCCGTTATAGAACTTCCATCTCTCGCTACAAGACTAACCGTACCGTCGATCTGCTCCTGGTATACTAGTACATACATATTTCGCTTGAATGAGCGAGATAACGAAGCGAAACGAGAGATGAAAAGAATCGAGTAAAGGTTCTCTACTGCAATCGTGGATTAGTAGGAAGTTAGTTAGGCGAACACAAGCGTGACAGAAAATAAATAAGATCGGTTAGCTTAATTCATCGACAGTAGTACGAGGTGTGTCCAAAAAGTAAGGTGACTTTGTATTTTTAAAAAAAAATATTTATTTATTTATCAATATTTATGTTGTCCCCTTCAAAGTAATATCCCCCTCAGATACAATACACTTATGCCAACGGTTTTTCCAATTCTCGAAGCACTTCTCATAAGCACTTTTCGGTATAGCCTTGAGCTCTTCCAGCGATGCAGTCTTTATCTCTGCAATCGTTGCAAATCTCCCTCCTTTCATAGGTCTCTTTAGTTTTGGGAACAAGAAAAAGTCACATTGGGCCAAATCCGGTGAATATGGTGGCTGAGGTATGATTGTGGTGTTGTTTTTGGCCAAAAAATCTCTCACAAGCAAAGATGAGTGAGCAGGGGCATTATCGTGATGCAAAAGCCATGAATTATTTTTCCACAATTCTGGGCGTTTTCTTCGTATTGCTTCTTGCAAATGGCGCATAACTTCAAGATAATACTGTTTATTGACCGTACGTCCATGTGGTAAGAACTCCTGATGCACCACGCCATGGTAATCGAAGAAAACAGTGAGCAAAACTTTGACATTTGATCGAACTTGGTGTGCTTTTTTCGGTCTTGGCTCATCTGGGCTCTTCCATTGGGACGATTGGACTTTGGTTTCGATATCATAACCATATACCCATGATTCGTCACCAGTTATGACCCTTTTGAGTAAATCTGGGTCGTCGTTGACGTCATTCAACAGTTCTTGAACGATGCTCATGCGACGGTTCTTTTGGTCAAAATTTAGCAATTTCGGAACAAACTTCGCTGACACACGTCTCATGCCCAAAACGTTAGAAAAAATTTCATGGCACGAGCCAAGCGATATACCAACATCCTCAGCATTTTCTCTGATAGAAATTCGACGATTTTCCAGAACAATGTTCTTCACTGCTTGAACGTTTTCATCAGTTGTTGACGTGCTTGGGCGTCCAGAGCGAGGCTCGTCATTGGCATCTTCCCGGCCATCTTGGAAGAGTTTATACCACTTCTAAACATCTTTTTTACTCAGAACAGTTTCACCGTATGCCACCATCAACATTTCAAGTGTTTCGGAGCACTTTATTTTATTTTTTACACAAAATTTGATGCAAATCCTTTGATCCATATTTTTCGATAGCAAGAAATCGCCGAGCACGCAAAACACTTATAACCTTTACGACTCTCACAATCAAACAAAAAATGCTATACACTTGAAACTTGGTACAGATGTTCGGGAAGAGTGTACCAACATAACAAAACAAAAAAATCGATAATCGAAAGTACGTTGCCTGTGAAATTTGAAAAGTCACCTTACTTTTTGAACACACCTCGTATATGATGACTTTGGTGATTCGATCGAGAAATTTTAGACGTACGATAAAGTCTACCATCAGTCGCACTCAGGTCACGATAACTGAGAGTGAGTGAGAGAGAAGAGAAAATGAATATAAGCGTTCTAGCGGCAAGGTATGGTGGACGTAAAACAAATAAAAGCGCTCGTGAGACAAAGAAAATCGCACGTGAAAGCGATCAGTGATTGAAACAACCAACGCTTATCTGGTACCCTGAATCGCTGCTGTAGAAAAGATGCATGTATGATTTAACAGACGAGCGTGAATGGCTAGTGAACGCTAGTGGCTTCCTTTGATCAATCACAGCGATCGCTTAATGACGCCCCAGACAACGATCCTGCTTATATTTGGTACGTTGGGCGTCGAGCTTTCGATGGTCACCATACTTCACTTTCATGATTATGTGCAAGAATTAGTTGCAACAAAGAGACTTGGGCTAAAAGAACAAGAGAAGACTCAACCTTTTTTCTATTTATTCTTCTGCTTGTGGGTTGGCTATCGACGCGATACTAACTATTTTGCCTAGTTAGATGTCACTTTCCCTTTTTATCGCACGTACGCATGCTTTTCCTCGGCATGCTCTTGAATATTAGGTTAGTCTCTCTTGCTCTCTCTGTCTCGCATTCGCACTCACTATTTTCCATTACGGTCGCTTTTTAATACGCACGAGCTCTTAACAAAACTTTATGCATTACAATTTTTTTGTATCTTACCATTTTTACTTAAAAAATATAATATTAATGTCCATTCTCATACAAGGTTGACTGAATTGACGCGTTATATACTTCTAAACTAAAACCGTGCCTCGAACTCCGAATATTGTAAAAATCTACGGCTACATTACGCCAGCGTCTGCAGAATTACGCGTACTGTTTTAAGATCTAATAGTGAAGATCTATTTTTTTTCTATAGTAAGTTTTTTTATAAGGTATATAATTAATCTGTTTGTCAAAATACGCGGATTTGTACTCCTCCTAGACAATTCATGATATAATTCTTGTATGATATTTTGACAATCGTCATAAAGTGATTTTAATTCCTTTTTCTTTTCGAACAAGTATACTTCTTTTGTCTAAATTCATATTTCATAGCCTGGATTGAAAATTCATTGAAATATTTTTATTGTTCAGAATGAGATGAACGAAAAAAAGGAAATAGTAAATACAAAAAATTAATTCTTTCTGTAATTTGTGAAGCATTAAAGGAATTAATAACGTGAAAAATAATCTCGGGTAGTATGGGCTAGTGGCTTACACTATCTTTTCTGTGGTGGCTTTCCTTGCTCCTTTTCCTATGCTATGTATCTTTTCCTTGTTACTGAAGTGACTTGGCAGGATTCAGCTGTGCTCCAGAATTTACTGCTAGATGCACTCCAGATATGAACCACAATTTGCTGTGCACGTAAATTCACATTCATAGCTACCCAGTCACTCTATAGTTCTTCGAGGGATTGATGGGAGTGTCTGTGCTTCAGATGCAAACGCTGACGTAGTTCCCATTTTGAGATAACTTGACTCGATGAAAAAGTTCCGTTAACCCGGTAAACGACTCTGCTGTCCTAACAGGTAGACACTTATGTCGACTTTACGTAAGATCGCGATGTGATTACGTTCGGATCTCGTGTCGCATCGTAGAACTATATCTGGAATGTAACAACACTATTAAAATTGATATAGATATTTATAATGAATACATACTTTATAACTGACTTGCTATTGAATACATATTTTATAACTGTTATTGCTTACATAATATTGTTTACATGAATAAAAGTTAAAATGGATGCATTTTTCAGATCTTTCTGAGTGTCTGTCTCAATGGGTTGATTTTGAACATTCCAAGATTTCAATCCAAAATATTGAAAGAATCATCGGTTATAAAATAAATTATGATGTCCCTTCATCACAATGTACGATAATTAAGCGACTAGGTAAGTAATACATTTTAATACTATTAATATTAACATTTTTCAGAGACAAGGCTTTCAACCATATAATGTTTTTATTCCAGAATACCCAATTGATGGTCCAACGATGTCAT
Source organism: Phymastichus coffea (assembly GCF_024137745.1). Classification (NCBI taxonomy): domain Eukaryota; kingdom Metazoa; phylum Arthropoda; class Insecta; order Hymenoptera; family Eulophidae; genus Phymastichus; species Phymastichus coffea. The sequence continues at coordinate 5,103,217 of NW_026706812.1, read as the reverse complement.
GTTTAAAGGTTTATGGAACGTTAAAATACAACTCATTTTTCAAATTTGGATAAAAATGCTAATAAATGCTTCAATCAAAATTTTGTAAAAATTTTAATTAAATGGTATATTTAAAAAATATATTATTCTTTAATATATAGATTAAGTAACTTCTCATATACAATTCGAGTGAAAATTTATATTCGTAATTTTATTTTATTTCCTATAAATGTGAACTAAAAAGTAGAAGAAATAAGCTAGCATCAGATAAGTTATTATGGATCCCTTTATAAAACTGAATTGCCTAGGCATTCATGGTTAATTCCTCGAGATCGTAAAATTATCGTATAATTCAATAAATATGTAAATGCTACCAAAAATGCATATGAGAATATTTAAAGTTAATCGCATGAGTAAATGGAGAAAAAAATGTAATTATTATAACATCTAATTATTTAGTAAGTTGACTGAAAATCATCTTTCTTACACAGTTTTTTCAAAAATATAAACCCTCCATACGAGTAGACGTCAGGTGTGCTGAAGAGTACTTTAAAATCAAAAATGGTGTAAAACTGCACGATACGTATGACTACGAATAAAGAACTTTGAAATTTTGTATTCAACAAGACAACTATGTAACATTTTTAAATGGACGCTTCGTAGCCACACTTACGTACATAAAGACCAATTTTGATTTGAAAGTAGTCTCCAGACGTACGTGCAACCTACTTACATGGAGGTTTTAACTTTTTTGAAAAATCTATGAGAGGAGGAGCTGTTTTTAGTCATTGTGCTAGGATCATGAACGCTCATAATAGACAAATTTATTACCCTAACCACACATGAAACTTAACACAGTCGATCAGCCTGGTCAATCTGTCAAACACACATTTGTAGTTTATATAGATAATGTACCAATGATTAGATGGACATCCGGTTGTGTGGTCATAGAGGTTGTAACGAGCAACACTCGTGTCGCGCATTTGGACCTCGTGTGACCGTTGCAGCATCGGATGCAAGGCGACCGAAGAGCGACGCGAGCGAGAGCGCGCGGGAGAGAGAAAGGAGCGACGCTCACGTTTACGAGCAGACTATTCGTGTTGGCATGTGTCGCCGCATCGATCCTCAAAACTTTCATAGTTTTCGATGTTCTGGTACAGCGACGATTAGGCGGATTCAGGAAAACTTCGTGTCGAGTGCCATCCGCGTGTATTTTTCTACGCATCGGAACGAATGACGCAAACTGAGCGTTTCCCCGCGAGAGCCGACGTAATGTGAGGTTCCATAGGACGAAGCGCCGAAGAACCTCGGCATATCAGCGGACACCCGAGTGTTTAGCCTTGAGCTTGTCGAGCTCGAAAAACCCCTTTACGCTGAGGCGAATACAGCGGACGAATGTCGGCTAGGGCAGCGAGTGCGCTCGCGCATTTTTGTAGAATCACGACATCTCTCTCTCGCACTTGCGATACATACACGATTTCGTTATCTTTGTCGAACTCATTTTGTAGTGTTTGGCCATTGGGTTAGTTTTACACTTAGTTTTCTAGGCTCACACTAAAGCTCAGGTACTGAGTCGCATAGCCGGTAAAGCTATAGAGCAACGAGCTAATATACCCTTCGCTTTCACGATCTTATACACGAGTACCGCGCCTTTCGGGCGCAGCCATTCACTCACAGTCGCGTCACCGCAACATTCTATTTTTCCGAAAAACAGACCAGTTACAGGGTACATGCATAATAAATGTTATGTATAGTACGAACATACTATAACGAACGACGTATAGTACAAAGCATTTGAAGATTTTTGATGATGATTGTTGAAAAAAATTATGTAAAATAACTTTTTAAAACTGCACGAATTAGATCGAAATTTTTTTGGGGTGAAAGATGATAATGTCAACTTTGAATTTTACTCATAGGAATGTGTGTAAGTCACGCGTAGAAGTCAAAGAAAAATATTGAGAGGGATCCGGACTCACCATCATACTGTATATTAGTACTCGAGTATTAGTGCACTCGATACATGCAATATACGAGGTGTGTTCAAAAAGTAAGGTGACTTTGTATTTTTAAGAAAAAATATTTATTTATTTATCAATATTTATGTTGTCCTCTTCAAAATGAAAAGGTTGCTCTACACACTCTTGACTATAAGGAACCAAGGTATTGCATACAAGTACCTAATGCACCCCTGCAGCGTTTCACGTAGATGTAGTTCTTTCAGTCATAATAAAAATAACAATAACAATCTACTAATCAAAAATTTTTTAACAACAAAATAATTTTATTTACATTTATATATTGGGAGTACAAATAGAAAACCGCCGTTTTCCCATAGGTGGCGTCAGCATTGCACGTCGGTAAAAAATTGTTAACAGGAACGTTACATAGCCAGCTGAGGCATTTGTCAACAACTCTTCATCACCTCGCTTGTCTATTTTTACTGTGCTTTGTTTTGTTCGTGCGCAAAAATGGCAAAATTCGAGCCGAACAGGAGACATTTGCGGGAAGTGTTGCTTTTTGCATTTCATTCGGGAAAAAATGCAGCTGAGGCGCGTCGAATGATTGTAGAAACTTATGGTAACAGCTGTATTAGTGAAAGAACGTGTCGGGAATGGTTCCAAAAGTTTAGAAATGGCGAGTATGACGTAGATGACAAGGATCGTCCCGGACCCGTAAAAAAGTTCGAGGATGCGAAATTGGAGGCTTTGCTGGATGAAGATTCTTGCAGAACGCAACAGGAACTTGCAGATTTATTGGGCGTAACTCAGCAAGCCGTTTCCCATCGCTTGAAATGCTTAGGAATGATCCAGAAAGTGGGATGTTGGGTGCCGTACAAGCTGAAGCCGAGGGACATCGAACGGCGTCTTATCACGTGCGAACAACTCCTCCAATGGCAAAAAAGGAAGGGTTTTTTGCATCGCATTGTGACCGGCGATGAAAAGTGGATACACTATGTCAACCCAAAGCGGAGAAAATCGTGGGGTCTTCCCGGCCATGCATTAACTTCGACAGCGAAACCAAACATTCATGGCTCGAAGCTGATGCTGTGTATTTGGTAGGACCAGCTTGGCGTAATTTACTATGAACTCCTGCAACCACGCGAAACCATCACAGGAGCCCTCTATCGGACGCAATTGATTCGTTTGAGTCGAGCGTTAAAGGAAAAACGCCCAAAGTACGCGGAAAGGCACGACAAGGTCATATTTCTGCATGACAACGCTCGGCCACATGTTTCCAAGGTCGTTAAAACATACCTGGAAACTTTGAAATGGGACATCCTATCGCACCCGCCGTACTCTCCTGACATCGCCCCTTCTGATTTCTACTTGTTCCGATTGATGACGCATGACCTGGCCGAACAGCACTTTCGTTCTTACGAAGAAACCAAAAATTGGATCGATTCGTGGATCCAATAAGTACAATAATACACTAAGGATGGAAATTATTTTGAAGAATAAGATTGTAACAAGTTTTTTACATTAAAACCTCAAATTATTAGAAAAAACGGCGATTTTCTATTTGTACTCCCAATAGTTCAAATGAAAACATATTCTTTCGTCGACTATAACACTATCTCTTTCATAAATACATATTCAATATCCTCTCTCTGCATTTTACAAAAAGAGAATTTAAATATATATTTGATTGGTATTGGATGTATATTATACAATTTTTCTACAAACAGCATTGAATGCATACGACAATTTCCTTTTTATATAATAAATTTATTTTCTAACGGTGTAGAAAATAAAGTACTAACGCCGTTATAGAACTTCCATCTCTCGCTACAAGACTAACCGTACCGTCGATCTGCTCCTGGTATACTGGTACATACATATTTCGCTTGAATGAGCGAGATAACGAAGCGAAACGAGAGATGAAAAGAATCGAGTAAAGGTTCACTACTGCAATCGTGGATTAGTAGAAAGTTAGTTAGGCGAACACAAGCGTGACAGAAAATAAATAAGATCGGTTAGTTTAATTCATCGACAGTAGTACGAGGTGTGTTCAAAAAGTAAGGTGACTTTGTATTTTGAAGAAAAAATATTTATTTATTTATCAATATTTATGTTGTCCCCTTCAAAGTAATATCCCCCCTCAGATACAATACACTTATGCCAACGGTTTTTCCAATCCTCAAAGCACTTCTTATAAGCACTTTTCGGTATAGCCTTGAGCTCTTCCAGCGATGCAGTCTTTATCTCTGCAATCGTTGCAAATCTCCCTCCTTTCATAGGTCTCTTTAGTTTTGGAAACAAGAAAAAGTCACATGGGGCCAAATCCGGTGAATATGGTGGCTGAGGTATGATTGTGGTGTTGTTTTTGGCCAAAAAATCTCTCACAAGCAAAGATGAGTGAGCAGGGGCATTATCGTGATGCAAAAGCCATGAATTGTTTTTCCACAATTCTGGGCGTTTTCTTCGTATTGCTTCTTGCAAATGGCGCATAACTTCAAGATAATACTGTTTATTGACCGTACGTCCATGTAGTAAGAACTCCTGATGCACCACGCCATGGTAATCAAAGAAAACAGTGAGCAAAACTTTGACATTTGATCGAACTTGGTGTGCTTTTTTCGGTCTTGGCTCATCTGGGCTCTTCCATTGGGACGATTGGACTTTGGTTTCGATATCATAACCATATACCCATGATTCGTCACCAGTTATGACCCTTTTGAGTAAATCTGGGTCGTCGTTGACGTCATTCAACAGTTCTTGAACGATGCTCATGCGACGGTTCTTTTGGTCAAAATTTAGCAATTTCGGAACAAACTTCGCTGACACACGTCTAATGCCCAAAACGTTAGAAAAAATTTCATGGCACGAGCCAAGCGATATACCAACATCCTCAGCATTTTCTCTGATAGAAATTCGACGATTTTCCAGAACAATGTTCTTCACTGCTTGAACGTTTTCATCAGTTGTTGACGTGCTTGGGCGTCCAGAGCGAGGCTCGTCATTGGCATCTTCCCGGCCATCTTGGAAGAGTTTGTACCACTTCTAAACATCTTTTTTACTCAGAACAGTTTCACCGTATGCCACCGTCAACATTTCAAGTGTTTCGGAGCACTTTATTTTATTTTTTACACAAAATTTGATGCAAATCCTTTGATCCATATTTTTCGATAGCAAGAAATCGCCGAGCACGCAAAACACTTATAACCTTTACGACTCTCACAATCAAACAAAAAATGCTATACACTTGAAACTTGGTACAGATGTTCGGGAAGAGTGTACCAACATAACAAAACAAAAAAATCGATAATCGAAAGTACGTTGCCTGTGAAATATGAAAAGTCACCTTACTTTTTGAACACACCTCGTACTTGCATATGCATCAAAACTGCGACAGTTAATTTACTCATAGTAATATCATTTTTAAATTTATTGGTTATTCTTTACTTCCGAATAATTTCACCGTCATTTTTTCAAATTCTTGCCATTCATCATATATTTTAGCTAAAACCTGCATATTATTCAAATTACAATTTTTTTCTTTAATATAAATGTGTTGTTTTCCTTAAATTCATACAAAAGAATATTCAACATAAAATTATCACAACTCCACAAAAGAAAAATTTTCTATGCACAAAACCAGACCGCCATATCTTTATGTTTCTGGGGTTGCTGAATTTAAATACGCTGTTTATCTGTCTTGATCAGGGTCAGATTCAAGGCTATTTCAAAATTAAGTCCTGGAAAAATAATTAAGTTAATTTAAATTATTATTACTATATGTTTTTGGGGTTACTGAATTCAAATCTAATATTTGTTGTGTCCGACAAGGTCAAACTCTAGGTAATTTCAAGGTGAAATATGTTTCTTTTACCAAAAATGAATTTTTCTCTGTAGATTCTGAAGAAACGGAAAATTTTACGCATAGATATGTAGATTAATTATTTTTGTATCATTATCCCCAAGGTTATTTAAAGGACGCATCATGTTGTCATGAAGATAATTTATATGTAAATTGCGAAAAGACGAAAATATTGTTTCATGAGACTAGAGTACTATGTTTTTGAGGTTGCTGAATCTAAATCCGAGGTCCATTTTTTTTTTTTTTTTTTAATAAATTGTATTTGACATATAAATCGTCTACATAATAACATAAAGTGCCTTTTAAGCTACCTTAGGGGTCATGAAAAAAAAAAACCAAAAATACACATTTGGATGTTAAATTTTCAATTCTTTTAAAATCTCAGTCAAAAATTGACCTTCAAATGATCTTGAATTTGACCTTGTCAGATAAAAAGGATATCAGATTTGTATTCAGCGATACCAAAAACATAAGGATATAATAGTCTGGTTCCATGCCTAGAAAATTTTTTTTTGTGGGGCTGTGTTATCAATTATCATAAGGAGAGGCTGTAAAGACGTACGATAATAAATAGTATTTATTTTCGTACTCATATGATGCAGGAAATAAGTGTGTTTGTCCTAAGATCATCTTTCCTAGGTATATAATACACTTTTATAAGTTATATATATAAATAATCATATATAACTAACTGTAGAGAGCCAATTTCATTGTTTGAACTGTTGCTTGTTTCGGAGTGCTGAATGTGAGCAACGTAGAAGTCACCGCAAAGTTAATAACATATACTAAAATAAATATGGGTGATGTTATCTTATATTGTAAAATTTCATCCTATTACTGAATCCGTTTATTCCAAAATATAATGTATATTAAATACTGGCGTTAAATCGCTGACATTATTTCTTACTCACGTATTCTTTCCCGTCGATGTTTTTCCGTCGAACTGTTAGTTACTTTGTGACAAAATTCTCTCGCTATTACCAATTCTTTTGCGAGGTAAGTGAGGCACTTTGGCTCACGGCAATTGAGGGAGGAAAAAAAGGGAAGGTCATAAAATAAATTACACAAAGATAGATCAAATTAAACTTACAACCTATTATTACTAACAATTATTTACACTAAACATACGCGCGCATAATATAATCTAAAATTATTGACCAACTAACGAAGAAATAGAACGAAAGAACAACTAAGGATAATCACAAATAAATTTTTCACGGTCTATCCTAACTAATAACTAATCGCACATTTATCCTATTACAAATTTACTTAAATTTTACGCATAACCCTGTACCGGATGAATTGCCCGGCACGTGAGGACCTTGACAATACGCCGGTCGCAACTAACACTAATACAAATAAAAACTAAGCGCGAACCTCCAGATAGCCGGCACATGAATGCCTGGCTATCTTACTCAATGCGCACCGGTCGTCGCATCACCAGAGAGAGAGAGAGAGAGAGAGAGAGAGAGAGAGAGAGAGAGAGAGAGAGAGAGAGTGTAGAGAGAAAGAAAGAAGGCTTGACCTTTTATCCAATGCTCCTCGCAACGTCGTGGATTTCAAGCGATGTGCTGCTGCAGGAAATACCGGTCGTCGCCACTGAACAGAATATTGCTAGCGATGCTGGCTGTTGTCGCTGGCGATGTATCTGCAGGCGACGTTGGTCGTTGCCACAGGCCCAGTATCTGCAGGCGATGTTGGCTCTACTTGCAGGTAGGGCTGGCTGTAGTCGCAGACAAAGCTGTTGCCGGTAGAGTTAGACTTCCTTCCAGCTATCCCAAAACTGCACTCTCTGCTCAAAACTGGACTGACTGACGCACGCATTTGTTCTTGCGCTGGCCGTCTTGCGGTTGGGCAGGCGCGCGACGATAAGCGGCGCGTCGCGCGCCTGCCTAACCCTGCATAGATCTAATGCTCACTCTCTCTCTCTCTTTTTCACTCTCTTTGCGCTCCGTCACAACTTCGTTATTGAACGTCATTTTGGGAGATTTTAAGATTTTTTAATTTTTTTTCCTACCTTATCATTCTATTAGCTTCTCTTCTTCTTAATACATTTTCCTAATATCCCATTTTTCTTCATTCTTTAAACAAATTAATTTCTTCTCAAAGTTAGTCGCATGGAATTTTGTCTCCGATACTAGTAGCAAATACGCACCGGTAATGGAAAGTTTTCGAAAGTTTTTTTATTTACAGTACTACATTTATGACATGTATATATTGCCGTTAATATTATATTCTTTACTTCTTTCATTCCACCAATATGTAACAAAGTTATCACGTCACCTACATGCTTTGTCATTAATTCTTTGAAATAAGGGACAAGAGAGGCATTTTTACTCTCAACTATTAAAAGGGGGAGGGGAAGGAAGATAGGTCAAGAAATGATTTCACGTATAAACTTTCGAAAGTTAACATAAATTTTATAGGCATAAACCATACAAACAAACTAACTCGCAAGACTTACTACTAATACAAACAATTAATAACACATTAACTTATATATCTTACCGTAGACCTTATGATTACTACCGAAGATCAACAAGGCGCGGATTGTAAGGCAACAAGGTCACCTTGGTAGTATGCGTTTTATAAGAGCCGGTGTTCGTACAGAGAATCTCGATAAATGACGAGTAAACACCTGACTACCGAGTATTGCTATACTTAATCTAACTTGTAAATCTGAGAGAGAGAGAGAGAGAGAGAGAGAGAAATAGTTAGAGAAAAGGAACGCTTGACCTTGCTGGACGCTGAACTGCCGGCTACAAGGAGGTAAACTGCTGCTGGCGAGACCATCTTCTTCCCTCTGGGCCCTGGCAAGACGTTACCGCTGGCGACGCTACATTGTCCAATTGGCTACTTAGTCGCTGACGATGAAGTTGACCTGCACGTACTTTGTCCTTACTGCTCATGCTTTCGGCAACTGCAACAGACACTCTTGCTTGCTCTCAACTGCTTCCTTGCTCTCTACCGACACAACATACACTTTCTTTCTGCCGACTTCCTTGTCACCGCTCGCTGTCGCTCTACTGCATCCCCACTTAACCTACTTATTAGACAGCGTGCGACGAAGAATGCTAATTGGTCGTACGTCACAGACCTGCCTAAACCTGCATACGAGAGTGGGTCAATAAGTACTTCGAAAAAGATAGAAAAACAATTTTTTTTGGTAGATTTTTTAACATAATCTTCTTTAAAATCGAAATTACTGTACCTTTTGAAACACAACCCCTGTGGCCTCAACTATTTCGCGTAAGTTTATTCTTGGGTCATTTAAAATCATTTCGTGGATTTTATTAATCATTTCCGGAGTACTTACGTCTACAACACGGCCTGAACGATGTTTATCTGCAGTCGATGTACGGTCACGTTTAAATTCATTTACCCAATTATAAACAGTTGTAAACACATGGGCAGATAGACCATGAACTGCATCTAACTTAGCTTTGATTTCTTTAGGTATAAGACCTTTCAAATAGAAATGTTTTATCACGGCTCGGAACTCACTTGTTTCCATTGTTAACAAAAACAAAAGTTGTTCACTGTGATTGACGATAAAAACGGAACTACTTGATGGATCTGGCTGAAACTTCGGTAGTACTATTTAATAGTGACGCTTACTGGTACAACATAAATTATGAGGGGACGTGGTATACGTGTGCCCACTCATACAGTAACTAACCAAAGATAACTGTAACAAGAGCTTATTATTATTAGTGCCAAAGGCTGCAATGCTTATAAGTCATGCACCACAGCAAAACTGAGAGCCAGTCTTTTACATTAAGTAGCGGGAAAGGAGAAGTTACCCACACCACGCTCATGTTGGCGTGAGACTGAGATACATATTCCTACACACTCCCCTCCGAGAGCTAACGATAAAGAACAACGGAATTCAATTTTTAATTTTTAGTTTATAAAATTATAAAATATGTATTACGAAGATAAACCTTTTCCTTATAATAGAAATTTGCACTTACAACTTAACCTGTAAGGTTATAGTTACAATATTAAGACTTTTGTTTTTCTTAAAAAGTTTTAACATCTACTTTTTCATTAAACGTTATTTTTCTGTTATTTATATGTTTTATTTTTTGGTTGCTCAACTGAAGATTTATCTATCTTTATAGAGCTCGGCATCGAGTTTTGATTTTCCGAATTATCACTCGTTTCTGATCATGTTTTATAAAATAAGGCGCCTGTATATGGTCTCTCTAATATTGTAGCTGACATATTACACATGATTACATGACTACATTTATGTAAATCTTTAAACTAAAATATTATTTTTATGATAAAATAAATTTTTATGATGATAATCCCGCGAAGAAGAATTCGTCCGGTACACGTAACTTTGTGCCTAATTGAACCTCAGCCGATGATGCTTGAGTATTTTCTCTAACGTGAGAGTGTAAACCTAACGAAACTGTTGATAACGTGCGCGTCCAGTTCGAATCATTATGACACATTATAGCCGCTCTTAACCTGTTAAAAAAGTACGTTACCAAGCTACTGGTATGTACAGACGGATTGAATTGCCACTTATGTCACAATAAAGTTGGGTATGGTCAGGACCCCACTGAAAGACTTTGAATGAATAGCTTTTATGAGGAGCTTTTAAATGTTGTATCAGCTCTGCATCCTGCTTTTGAAGAGTAGCTAACTTTTATATAGAAAAATCGAGGGAGTACATCGATCCTAGAAAAGAAATCAGCTACTACGATATCTGAGCCTTTGAAATGCTCGATTGTGTTATAAACTGAGCTATATATCAAAGTTGACATGTTTATCGAAGGGAAGCTTTCTCTGGGCGTAAATAAAGCGTAAATAAGTGGTTTATAGTCAATTAGTATTTTAAAGTTTTGACCTTTTACGTAGTATTCAAAGTATTTGATAGACTCGTAAACTGCTAACAGTTCGTGGTCGTATAGGCTATACTTGCATTACCGTGGCGAAAGTTTTTGTGAGAAAAACGCTAAAGGTTTCCAACAAACGCACCCATCCTCCTCGGAAGATAGCTGTTCAAACGCTCCGCCAATCGCTTTATCGGAAACATCACAGACGATGCGAAGATCTATGTCAGTTCGGGGGTCAACGAATAAAACAGCGCCGGCAAGTTCGTTTTTAACATTTTCGAAAGCTACCTCTATTTTAGGTATCCAAGCAATTTCGCGATAATCATTTGTCTTAGAATTTTTGAAATACACGTTTAGAGGAGCTTGCGTTTCCGACGTTTTAGATAGGCGATCATGATAAAAATTTACCATTCCTAAAAACTTTCGTAAATGGGAAATTGTGTTAGGTTTGGGAAATTTTACAAGTGCTTCTACCTTAGACTGAATCAGTTTCATGCCTTGGATATTGATCAGGTATCACAAGAACTCTACCTCTTCCTGTGCGAAAACGCACTTATCAAAATTTACCCCTGACAGGGGCAAATTTTTCTGCTGCACTTATCCTAGACATGAAAGTGTATATAAGGGTTTTCGGGGTCGCTGATTACAAATCTGAAGTCTAATTTTCAAAATTTCAAAATAGCGGATCTAATATGGCGTACATCATTTTCAAACATTAGCTTATATAAATTAAAATTTGTATACTTAGGTTTTTGGGGTCGTTGATTACGATTCTGAACTCCTATTTTCAAAATTGAAAATTGCGGATGCATAATGGCTGGTGAAACATTTGAAATTAGAAAATAATTTTTATTATATGACAGTCGGAGGACTCGCTAATTCTGATTTCAGCATTCTAGAAAATTTTCTACTCGTTACATATATTTGTAATTACGAGGGGGGTCAATAAGTCTTTACAAAAAGTAGGAAAAAAAAGTTTTGCGTGTGTAATTTTTTTTTATTTTTTAACATATACTCCTTGAAGGTCGAAACATTTTATTAAACGGCCTTCCAGTTTTTTTAAGCCATCAGAAAAATATGATTTCTAAAAACCCCGAAATAGGCATTTGTTTCGGCGATGACTTCTTCATTCGACGTGAATCGTTGTCCGGCAAGCCATTTTTTGAGGTTAGGAAATAAGAAATAAGAAATAAGGTTAAAAATAAGAAAAAGTCACTGGGAGCCAAATTAGGCAAATATGGTAGATAGTCAATTAATTCGAACTTTAAATCGTTAATTTTTGCCATTAAAACTGCACACGTGTGAACTCGAGCATTGTCTTGAAGAAAAAGGCATTTTTTTTTGTTCAAGTGAGGACATTTTTCTCTGATTTTTTCTTTCAGCTAACCTAATAATGACACATAATAGTGTCCAGTGATTGTCTGGCCCTTTTCCAAGTAGTCGATGTAGATGATTCCATACACATCCTAGAAAACCGTGGCCATAATCTTGCCGGCTGACTTTACTGTCTTTGCCTTCTTTGGGGCTGGGTCTCCTGCGGTAATCCATTGTTTGGAATATTCTTCTACAGTTACGAGTCGACGCCAAAAGTCTTCCGGATTACGACGTATGCGTGCCAAAAGAGCCTCAGAGGTGACCACGCAGGTTTGTTTTTTCAACAGTGAGCAAACGCAGCACCCATCTTGCTGATATTTTTTTCATCACCAATTTTTCATGCAAAATTGAAATGATTGTACCCTTTGATATCCCTGTAGCCTCAACTAATTCCCGCAATTTTAACCTACTATCACTCAACATCATATCTTGGATCCTGTAAACTCATCTACAACTAATAAACGAAACTCTTTCAATTTCAAATCTTTATCATGATTGAGTAATTTGAAAATTATAAAAGAGTTGACAAGAGTGACATCTATGAAGTGCCATAGTAAGCGGTGCCACCATTTTCTACTTTTTCTTGTGATTTCATAGAATGATTTCATCTGATCTGATTTGTCAACACATCCCATATGAGCATTATAATCCTTCGCCATTTGAGGGCAAGCTATAGTCTTCAATGAACCATCTTTTTGTCTTCTCTCTACCTCAGACAAATCGGATGAAAATTTGCTAAAAAATGAACTGGTTTTTTGTCTTTTCAATAATCTGATGCCCTCATTTGACGTACGGTATTCGCTGTCACCCATCTTCATGTCTTTAACTTTTCATGTATTTTTAGGAAGACCTTTTCTCTCCTTTCGAATTGTCCCACAGGTAGAAATTCCAACTTTCAATAATGTTATCATCAAATTAGTACTTGTAAAGTCATTGCCAAAATAGATATAGTAATTTTTATGTTTCAGAGTTTGAGATAAACTCATGATAACTCTTTCTCCTAAATTTTTCTCGGTAACATTATTAATTTTTCCCGTCTAAATTTGAAATTCACATACGTAGCCATTCATATCTGATCTTACCCATATCTTATATTCTCGTTTTATGGGTTTCTGAGGCATGTATTGTTTCATAGTATTTCTGCCTTTGAACTTTACCATGCTTTCATCTATAGATTGCTCTCTGGTTGGATCATAATATTGCGTATAAGTTTCAGAAATTCTGTAAATAAATGGCCTTATTTTGTATAATTTGTCGAAATTAGCTTCTCCTTTTTTAGGTTCTTTAGTTTGATCATTCAAATGCAAATTACTAAGCAGAAAACAGAATCTTTTAACCGGCATTGACGTGCTTATGTAAGCATCATTCAACTGAGGATTTGAAGACCATTAATGACGATAAGACGGTAAACATTTGACACTAATCATTCTGTTCACTCCAATAAATTTCTTTATCTCATCTGCAGTCACGGGAACGTCATTTTATTCTATTGATAATATAGATTTGTTTGTTGAACCCTGTTTTCGATATTTTCTACCGATAAGAGCATCAAGAAAATATCCCAAGGTGTTCTGACAGTATCAGGAATATTCTTTGGCTCAACGTTCTGCGTGAAAGGTAAGTTATAGAAAGGTAAAGATTGGTTTGACCAAGTTTCATCTGATGAAATTTTACTGTTTTCGAACCTACGAGAATCATTCTCATAATGTTTTCCAGAGTCTACATTCAGGTGACAACCTTCTTCATCGCTTATGTCATTTCCATCTATAGATTCATCGCCTGATGGGATTTGATCTCCTTCATATTCTTCTTCAGAGTCACTCATTTTTTATTGAAAATTATTTGTTTTTTTTTTATTCAACTAATCAATAAGAAAATTCAATACAAAGTTAAAATTAGGATCACACTATTTTGACCGTTAGTTAGCCTGCCACTCAAACGTGATCTCTAATACGGCCAAAATTTCTTGACTCATCGAAATTGCTTGCCTCTTTTATTTAACTAATCAAATAGGAATATATGACAAACTGAAAACTATCATCACACTATTTTAACCGTTAGCCCGCCACTCAAACATGATCTCTAACACGGACATAATTTCACATACATGAAAGCTTGTTTTTTCTTTCTCAGATATTCTTTTTCTAGTGTACTAAAAATCGTCATAAAAAAATGTTATCCATCCTATTGGGATAATCGGATGCAATCAAATATCTATCCGAAAAGAAATACATAATAATAAGTACATTTTATGAAAACTTTACAACCATATTTGAACCACCGTTTTGAGCTTTCTACGCCCAAGACTCATTTCATCATCAGTGACCTCTAAAACAAGTGATAACAGCTAAAATAACAGAATTTTGTGATTTTTCCTTACAGTCAGCATCTTCAAAAACCCCTACATAGATGCCAGCTCAAATAATTGAATTTCTTAGATTTTCCTTACAATCATGCTGCCATATGGGATCCGGCATTTTGAATTTTCAAAATCTGATACTGGATTCGTAATCAGCAACCACAAAAACCCTTGTGCAGGCAGTACCAGCTGAAATAATTGAATTTTGTGAACTTTTCTTGCGACGAAGACACCATATTGGATCTGCTATTTTGAATTTCCAAAATCTGATACTGGATTCGTAATCAGTGACCTTGAAGACCCCCGTACACCAAATATCAGCGAATTTAGTCGTAAAATGACCTCAAAACCAAATTTCGTTAAAAATCTCTCCTATTTTGTTTGTTAATTGTTTATAAAGAATTATATATAGTGCTATTCTGAATTTTGACCTAAGAAACCTGTTCCCTAAGCATCCAGTGTTCAAACAAAAAAGATTAAAACGATCTACAGCTCAGATTATTCAAGCTATAAAGAAAAAACTGAGGAAAAATAGGGTGCCAGAATACTGGCACCCGCCCCTGAAAGGGTTAACCGAAGACCAAACTTCCGTAACCTTTCAAAAACAATACGCAAATGCTCGTAATTCTATTCAATTGACTTAGAAAGAATCAAAAAATCATCTATGTGAATGAATATGAAATCTAAATCGCCTAATGCTTAAATTCGGGGTTGGGTATCTGTCAGGCTTCGTACACACGTTTAGAGCGCGATATTCGCTACACGTATGCCAAGAACCGTTGGCCTTCGGTGCGAAATACAGGGAATTCGCCCATGGAATGGACGGTGGCCGACAAATCCCAGCTTTTATCCACACTTTAAATTCAGCTTTCGCGGCTTTTAATTTCTCCGGAAACATACGACGAGCACGAGCCGAAATGGGAGGACCTTCGGTTATAATGTGATGATAATCGCCAGTCGGACCTTACATTTCTAATCCCGTAAGCTCGGGGAACTCCGCAAGAATTTGCTTACACTTGCATTGAATTAACGTAGTACTAATGGAGTGATAAGAGGTTTCAGTTATGACGCCCAACGATTAACGTCTAGAAGTGCAGTCAATAAGACGCCGTTTATGTAAATTTACGAATAGATTATAATGAAACAATAAGTCCGCGCCTATGATAGAATACGGTACGTCGGCTAAACAAGAACTCCAAACTATGTCCAAACTTAACTTATGTCCAAACTTAACTTATGTGCACCACCAGCTACACGAGGTAGGATTATGCGAGTATTTTATGTGCGCAGGACAAAGGTCTGCTTGTTTTCTACTGCGGTATCTACTACGTTGCGCCTTACTTTTATTCTGTTAATTATTATCTACATCTTTTTTTATTTGATCCATAACGCTAAAAATGTTATGTAATTATTCTCCTAATTTCTTGATCTCGTCTGTAATCGCAGATGATTTCTGCAGGGAAATTGCTGACATTTGCGCAAAAACGGTGTCATTTTGTAATGCTAACTTGTCTGCCAAAGTGCCTAACGTATTGAGGTCTTCCTTGGCTATAACGATAGTTGAAATGTTGTTGCGATGCTGTTGTAGCAAACAGTCGAAAAAAATAGTTTTTAAAATATTATCGTCAAGCTTAGCATCGTTTAAATCTCGTAGCTGATTTGAAATTAACCTCGATTTAGTATTAGCGTTCATCAGGCCTTTTAAAACAGATTTATAATTCTCTTCACTCGATGGAGCAAAACGCGCAATTAACTTAGTTTTCGCCTGCTAAAATGCGTCCCCCGAAAGGGTGGGAGACATTTAATAATCGGTTTAACACATTTGAATGCATTTGCATTCTCGCTTAAGGCCACTATTAGATATAATCAAACTTCGTCGCATCTTCCGTAATGCGCGAACGACGGAAAGTAACTTCTACCTGGAATAATCATATATGTATATCTGATACAATGATTTTAGGGACTTTGGATTCCGCTGTATCAATCCAACCCGTACTCGCGTTGAAAACACTGCCATTACTATTCGTGTTTAACGCGGTTTCGAGGTTTTGCTTTATTCGTGTAAACTTGGCTTTAGCTGTCGCCAGTTCTTGCTATAGCGTTGCGGAGTCAGTCATCGCGTTCACAATAATACTCGATCTTATTAAAATAAACGGGCTAGAACCTTGCACTCAACCAGGTGCAGTACACGCTACTCTATACCACACATGCAGGTATGTTACAAAAATGACGCAACTACGGCCTTGTGATGTTACTATCACCTTTTATTTTATATTGTTCGTACTCCCATGGTTGTCGCGTTGATAAGTAAGAATTCGTTTGAATTCTAAAGTATTGAATTTGAAAAATTATGTAATAAAAAAAATATATATATGATGATTTGAAATATAATTAAGCATGGACTTTACTCTAGTTTCTTATGGCGCAAAGTGTTCCATAAATAGAGCTTAAGTCTTTTCTTTGAGAGGATCTGATTCAGCTCAAGTTTCTCGCGCGAAATGTTCTATGAGTCGAGCGTAAATCACAATAGGAAAGGAAAGGATTGCAGCTAATCACTAGAGAGAAACAACTTAGGTATAAGCCAAGTTTATTCAATCTCGAGCGCTCACTTTGCAAGGCTAGGAGAAAATACCAGCCTGTGGAAAATTCAGCTTATTTATATACAAATTTTCCCGTCCGTTTTCGTAATAAAATCCTCTTCACGCTGTTTATGCAAGTGTGAAAAATCATTTTTTCTTATTTTCAAGAAAATAGACAGCGCTAAAGAAAATTTATATCGTGTAAAAAATACAAATTTGATATAGATAATTTAAGCATCATTTACACTTATCGCAAAAATCGAAGTTAAAAATTATTAACTAATGAAGTTAGTTTAATACAATAGTGCACAATTTACAATAAATTAACAAGAATTTTTCACATATAAAAATAGTTTATTGCTTCTAGATATAATTCTAAAAAAGAATTACTTAAATTAGTTACCATAATATTTGAACAATAATCAATTGTCGTATTTTTGCAAAATCTTATAATGTAAATATAAAATCGGTTAATTAAAATTAATAAATTATAACAATGTTGTCGTTATGTAGAGAATTAACCCTTTCGATTCATATACTCTTATTTGCTTAAATAAATTATTAATTGTTTATTTATTGATAATAATAATAATTAAGTTTACAACGGTAGTCGATTCGATTAATCAATCCGTTCGCGATTCGTTTAGTCGCGATGTTAGTTCGAACGACTAAGAGAGAGAGAGAGAGGTCGCGCGAGGTTTTGAAAATAGGCAGTTAAGCCTCAGCTGCTTTCGCGAGAGTATCACCTTAATTTAGTTTTGCACTGTGTTTCGCCGTTATTTCGTAAATCAAAAGATTTCCTGGGACTGCTAAATACGTGCGAGTGCAGATAGAGAGTATCACAGCGGCAACATCTAAAGCAGCAGCAAGCAGCAGCAGAATTTTGTGCGAGGCAGCAGCGCAGCTAATATTCGAAAAGCATCGACCGTTGATTCTCAACAACAATTACGGCTGATCACCGTAATTGCACCGCAGGGTAGGTGCACCTCCCTTTATTATTGCGCGACAAAATACTTTCGAAAGTATCTTATCAATCGCGAGCGTAATTTGTGTATTCGCGCCAAGCGTTAAATTTCACGGCAATTTTCGAATTCTCTCTCTCTCTCTCTCTCTCTCACCAAATTAAAATCAATAATTGTGAATCCTATTCGCGTGCGTTAGTCTTTCGGGCCGTAAAAGACTGTAGTTTTTATTAATTAAACTTTGTTAATTTTATTTGCCGTTTACGTCATTTCATTTCCTATTAGCTTAATAGATCTATAAAGGCTTAAGTCATAATTCGATTTCGTCTAGGGGATTAGGTGATTTAAGCATTAAGTCATGCATACTGAAGATAGATCGAGTGTCACAAGTCAAGTGATTTAAGGTGAGTTCAACTCGGTTGGAAGGAAGACACTGAAACGAAATCATCAAACGTAAAGGCGAATACACGTATAACTACGTGCTTAACGGACCGACGGTTAGCTCTGCTGCGTGGAAGTTTGTTCGTTAATAAATTTTTCATTCTTGTAGGATAAACACCGCATTATAAGTTGTTATCAATGAAACGAATTTTGATCATGTTTCTAAGATAGTCATCTTCAGTTCAGAGTATCCGTTTTATTACAATAATTAACATTTACAAAGTTATAAGCAAATTAAGCTTGCACATTAAAATCCAATATTTTTCAATAGTTAAAAGTACTTGAAAATATTATAATCTTAATTTATGCCCTAAAATCTGTATAAAAAATACTTTGTCTGATTCAAATTATTCTTAATAATGCATTTTAATTGAATAATAAAAATTATCATATCGATATCTATAAGTAGAGTGACATTACGCTACTTATACAGACATGAAATTTGTCTCTAGCAATAATACAATCATATAATATGTGAGGTGGCCCGTTTAATATACTAATTGATAGATGTAGATTCATAAGTTTAGCGGGTTTTAGTAATACAGTGAAAATAAGAGAATAGTCTAAGAGCTCAGAGATAGAATCATTACAGCCTAACACACGGGACGGTACACTCTAACTTGATTCATGTACGCAGACGTGTTACAATAATAACGCAAAACTAATACCTAATACGCGAAACGGTAAATTAATTACGCCACCAGGTGTGTTGTGAAAATCCTTTTTTATCTTTAAATTTTGTCGACTGGTATGCACGAAATTGGTAAATTTTAATTTAATATTCAATTTTTCAATCAGTAATTACGCTAAATATACAGGTGTATATAAAAAAAAATACTTCCACAATCCATTTTATTCTTCACCTTAAAATGTGAAAATATTATTTCGTTTATTTACGTTAGAAATGACCTTTACAGATAGATCGAAATAAGCGATCTTCAATTTCAAGTAGAGTTATTTTTCTTAATTCGTGGAATGCGTAGGTTCCGCATGGCGCATGATAAGTACAACTAACAATGAACACGCATTTACACAACACCAAGATTTCAGCTAACGACAAAATTCAAATTTCACAATTAGCGTTTAGTATGTCATGATTGCGTTTTTCGCTAGGTATACCTGATACGCCATGTTCACCCTGAAGACGGTGCTCCGATGCAACGTTCCTTTCCGGGGGTCTGCGGACGCCTAGCCAAGCTGCTCGCAGGAGATAGAGTTTGTCGTTGAAATGCGATCTGCTGCTCGACCTTGGAAAATGCGGGTGCCTATGTAGACTGCTCGCTGAATCTCCATGTGCTAGCCATTGAGAAGGCCAATGAAGTTAGATGGAGTAGTGGTGTGTGCAACATCGATGTGCTGTGCAATTTGACACTTGGTTTTCGAGTGACGAAGGCACGGCTCGAAAAGTTGATTTGACTCACGTGCTCCTGGTAATGCTTGTACTCGGGGTCATCAATGTGGGGATGTTGTGTGCCCACTCACACAATAATTAACCAAAGATAACTGTAACAAGAGCTTATTACTATTAGTGCCAAGGGCTGCAATGCTTACAAGTCATGCACCACAGGAATACTGAGTCTCTTACATAAAGTAGCGGGAAAGGAGAAGTTACCCCGACCACGCTCATGTTGGAGTGAGACGGAGATACATATCTCTACAGTTGAGATACTTTGAACGTCATCTCTTGGATATTCTAAGGATTTATTGACCTACGTCGCCCCAAACGTTTTCCGGTAGAGTTCACGAAGATCGCTTGATTTATTGGTTTTTTTATATTCTTCTTATTTCTGATAAACCTTTGTTTGTTATTTTAATTTTATTTGTAAAAATCTTTGGTTGAATTGTGATAAGTCATCGGTATTGGGATTCAATTTGTGATCTTGACTTACTTCTTCTTCCCATGCAAGGCTTTCTTACGTGCGAACGTCGCAACTTGCACGCTCGACACGTTGTTCAGTAGCCGAAGTACTTTGCCTTCCGAATCCCTGCGCAAATAATTAAATAAATAGAGTTGCGGACAAACATTTATTGTAAAATCTGACACTCCATTTACAATATATTATATTTCATGAAAAAATACGATATACGTGTATTTTTTATCGGTAAAAAATACTTTGAAGGGGTGAAAAGACCACCCTCAAAGTTCACAGAATTTTAAATAAAAAAATAGGGATTGCACCCTTTGTGGTCGGAATTGCATATGCTAGTTTTGTATTTACATGAGAAATTATATTAAATTTGTTTTATTGGTTTATAACAAGTGTGAATTATACTCGTTATGTCTCTCTCTCTCCTATATTCTAATTAATTAATATAAGCCTAATGTATATAACTTGTCATTTTTATTTCAGTGGGCTGAATCAAGGTAGGTAAGAGAGAGAGGAGAGAGAGAGGGAGAGAGAAAGACGATTCAGTATCGTGCGGACCGCGAGAAAGGCGCTTGATTTTTTTGGCGTGGCAGATTCGGCGATCGTTCTTCAACGCGAGTGCACGTGTTTGGCTGACGATACGATACTCGTGCCTTGAGTCTGTGATTCCTGATCAGCGTGAATTAGAGTATGCAGCGTGAGAGAATTACCGAACTGAATTATCGTACGAGTGTGGAGTGTGTGAGTGACGGCCTCCTGCCACCGGCGCCAACCTATTTGGGCTTCTAGTCTATTAATTGCCGTTTGTAATTCGAGCGCCTATTGCGAGCCGATCTTCACGGGGAAGCTACTTGTAAGTACTGCTGCGTACCATACTCTCTCACCCAATTCAGTTTCTTGCCTTCTCTCTCTCCTTTTTGCTTCGCCGCTCTTATATTATTTTTGTTAACATTTATCCGTTGTTCTAATAAATAACACGCTTGTTTTCTTAACGCGCGTCCGCTTTATTCCATCCTTCCGCCTATCTCCTCAACATTTTAGTTTCGCGTTTAGGCGTGCGAGTCTTACGCCGCGAACTGACATTGGAGCCACGACGCCTCGACAACACCTGACGAGCCGAGCTGTTCTTGCCTAACCGAGCCCGGATTCTTTACTTGCATTATTGGCATATCCTCATATACTAACTTTTATGTCAATGGGTCTGTTGCCCGTTGCAGGTTTTATTGTAAAATATGATTTAAAAGTTGAGATACATTGAAAAATGGGGGGAGGAGTGAACGGGTGAACTTTGAAAGCGATTTCCATCCCCTCAAAGTTTTTTTCGCCGAAACACATATATTTTATTTTTTTGTGACACTGATGATTTAAAATCTAACGCGTTATGGGGAATGGTAATTCCCACGAGCCATGCAAAGGCCCGTACCCAAGCGTCGTATCACAAATTATTTTTAAAGGGGAAGGTTAAGGAGGCTCTTTCGCTCCTCTGAACGATGACGATGGGCCTCGTCACTAAATTGGCGCTTTGGGCTTCGGTTTGAGGGGAAAGGAATAACAGGCGCACACAATGATCACTCACGATAACTTTTAACAATATTTATTCTCGACGTTTAACAAGAAAGAGCGACGACGCAAGTTCACGCGTCGTCCTCAACTCCACGTGCCTGCGCTCGTGCAGAAAATCGCACGGGGTACGGTACAATGATTTGAGAGAGTACTAAGGAAGGATTCGTTATAATTTTGGAATTCGCCGTGTTCGCGGAAGATCACGATCACTTCGCTGACGCGTCGCGCACGCGCGAATATAGAGAGAGAGTGAGAGAGAGCAACCTGACCTGGTGAAGGCTGCTGGCAGGAATCGCTGTTGATGCTGCTGGCAGGAATTATTGCTGGTAATTCCGCTGCAGGCAGGAAATACTGCGAGACTGCTGGCAGGTTCGTGGAAGACTCGGATGTGGATTCCTCGATGCTAGAGTCGTTGGAAGTCCTCTTTCCGTGCTGCAATGTGCTCGTCGTCCTCTGCTTCCTTTGTCTGATTAGCTTTCTTTCGCGTGCGCACGCTCGGCCGTCAAACGATCCGTCTAACTCTGAATTTCGGCTCGAACTCTCCCCCCTAATCGTTCGCGTGTCGGCTCGAGCAACGCCGGCGGCTTCGCTCTCGCGAGCGGATCGCCGCGGGTTACTCGCGCTCGCTTACTCTCTACTCACAACGCGTCATTCTCTCTCTCTTCTACTTGCCGCAGTCGCTCTCGCTCCCAATTGGCTCCTAATGACGATGCCCTACTCGAGTATTGGTCCGGAAATAAAGCGGTGCGAGCATCGGCATCGGTTCGTAATTTTCAAACGCTGGCCAGGGCAATAACGAAGGAGCGAGGCTGCGAGAGAGAGATAAAGAGAGCGAGCCATACAGGGCCGGCTATGCTAGCCGAGGCCCCGTCACATTTTCATGAACTATAATATATTAAAAGATTATTAAAATCGATGGAGTCCGATTATAGGGAGGGGGGTTCTTTATAAGTAGTTATGAAAAGACTCAAGTCTTAGTATAGTGAATCACCAGTAGTTGTAAAGGTTGTCGAGCAGATTATTGATATAGAAAATGATGTCTACTATCATAGTCTTTACGCAGGAAAAAAGCATGTGGCTATGGAAGACAAAGATAATCAGGCTGTCGAACAGTCAATAGTGTAACACGCCGGTATCGCGCGTAAGCAGGGTGGCGGGTATAGGTTGTTTTTAAACGTTAGGCAGGTTAATAACGTGACAAAAATAGACGCCATCCTAATCCAATATTGACCGTATTTTCTATATGTTGCATGAAGCTGTATACCTGACTAAAATAGACTTATGTACATTATTCTCTCAGATTCCTTGATCAGAAAATACCAAACAATATATGATATTCGCGGTCCCGGGTTTAAGTTTATGAAAATTTGAGCGAGTACCATTCGATTTGGTAAATGTGCGGACTACTTTTACACGCCTAATAGTCTGCTTTTCGCTTTCGAGGATGAGCCACACGTGTTTCGGTATTTGGACGATCTGCTTATAGTTAGCGCGAATTTCAATCGTCATATGATTTGACTAAAAAAGGTATTGAGGTGGTTAGTAGCTGTAGAACTGAACATTAACTTCTAATTTCTTTTACACCGATGTTATTATACTTAGGTTAGAGGGTATACAGTGAAGGTTTAGGTCCAGATCGCGAAAGTTAAAGCCAATAATAGATTATCCTGCGCTGAGTAATGTAGCTGAAATGCGCCGTCCTCTAAGTATGATAGGATGATACGGACATTTTATTGAATACGAGAACAAGATTAAAGTCCTATTGACTAAGCTCATTTTTACGAATCAGCCGAGCGAATGGAAAGAGGAACAGCAGCTTGCACTTGAAAGATTAAATGCACGAATAGAGACGCCGATACTTCCGCACCCTGATTTTTCGTGCCCCTTTTATTTACACTGAAACGGCTCGTTCTTCGTGGTTGGTGCATGTTTAGTGCAGATCTTCAAGGATAGCGAGTATCTAATCTGTTATGCTAGTCGAATGCTCAATGCACATGAACGTAATTATACAGTAAGTGAAATCAAATTCTTGTTGGTACTTTCTGCCGTAAAGAAGTTTAGACCTTACATAGAAATCTCACAAATCGTTATAGCCACGTATCATAAAGTATCATATGTCACATAGCACAATCACAAAACTTCTAAATAAGTGGAAATTGACAGATCTCTTAAAGAGATGGATACTCGAATTTTAGCAATTAGATTTTGCGAGAATTTGAGGACAGACTGGAGATATACGCATTTGATAAAGTACAGAATAAGTAAGTAGATAAGCCCACAGACCAGTGCGGGCCTCAGATCAGTGATCTGAAGTGCATGAGCTATCAGAAGCACTCTTAGATCACACGTGAAAAGCCTCACCCTTCCCCCCCACTCGCCCAATCTAAAATGCGTTTTAAATGTTAAAATTTATTCATGTGTAATTAATTGTAATTTATTTATATAATTTATTTATGTGTATACGAGGTGTGATCAAAAAGTAAGGTGAATTTTGAAATTTAGCGGGCTACGTCCGTTCGATCTTCGACTTTTTTATTTGGTTATGTCGGTACACTCGTCTAGAACATACGTTCCAAATTTCAACTTTGTAGTATGTTTGGTTTGTTTGTGAGAGGCATCAAGGTTAGAAGTGTTTTGCGTGCTCCACGATTTGCTGCTGTCTAAAAACATGGATCAAAGAGTTTGCATTAAATTTTGTGTGAAAAATGGAATCAAATGTTCCAAAACACTTGAAATGCTGAAAGTGGCATACGGTGAGTCTACTTTAAGTCAAAAAAATGTTTACAAGTGGTATAAACTCTTCCAAGAAGGCCGAGAAGACACCGACGACGAACCTCGTTCTGGACGCCCCAGCACATCAACAACTGATGAGAATGTTGAAGAAGTGAAGAAAATAGTGTTAGGAAATCGTCGAATTACCATTAGAGAAATTGCTGATGATATTGGCATCTCATTTGGTTCGTGCCAATCAATTTTGACGAGTATTTTAGACATGAGACGTGTGTCAGCGAAGTTTGTTCCGAAATTGCTCAATTTCGACCAAAAGAAACGTCGCATGAGCATCGCCCAAGAGCTACTGAATGACGTCAACGATGATCCAGATTTACTCAACAGGCTTATAACAGGTGACGAAACATGGGTATACGGTTATGACGTCGAGACTAAGACTCAATCGTCCCAGTGAAGGCATTCTGGATCACCAAGACCAAAAAAAGCACGCCAAGTTCGATCAAATGTAAAGGTTTTGCTTACAGTTTTCTTTGACTGCAGGGGCGTGGTGCATCATGAGTTCTTGCCACAGGGTAGAACAGTAAATAAGGAATATTACCTGCAAGTTATGCGCAATTTGCGCGAAGCAATCCGCCAGAAACGTCCGAATTTGTGGAAAAATAAAAACTGGCTTTTGCACCATGATAACGCCCCTGCTCACACATCGTTACTTGTGCGCGAATTTTTGGCTAAAACCAACACAGTAACGATGCCACAGGCACCGTATTCCCCAGATCTGGCCCCCTGTGACTTCTTCTTGTTCCCAAAACTGAAGAGGCCCATGAAAGGACGGCGTTTTGCCACGATTGAGGAGATAAAGACGGCATCGAAGGATGAACTAAACAAGATCACAAAAAATGATTTTTTGAAATGCTTTGAGGATTGGAAAAAGCGTTGGCACAAGTGCATTATATCCGAGGGGGATTACTTTGAAGGAGATAAAATAAAAATTGATGAATAATTAAATATTTTTTGAGAAAAATAAAAATTCACCTTACTTTTTGATCACACCTCGTATATAATGTAATACAGATTTAACTAACGAAAAAAATGAATAAATACTACGGGGAATCGAACTGACGTTCTGTGGATCGACAGACCAAAGCTTTACCAACTGAGCACAGTTGCTTTTAGCTCGTGGTAGTTCTTACTGTTTATATTAGCTATACAGCCTATAACGGTTCATAACTTTTACTACGTTATAAAGAGAAAATTACTATGAATTATTATAAGATATTAGTTTTGGCGATACTATGCTCAATTTGCCACCGGGTTTAACCAATGGTTCGTACTCGGCCGAACCTGATTGTTTGCATCAAAACTACTTCGAATAATAAATAGGAAGGGAATTATCACAAGAAAGGGACAAGTGTCAGGTGAGACAAAAGAATGCGTAACTAGTATAACTGTTATTTATATAAATAAAATTTTAAATGGTACAAATGTATATATTTTGTAATGGAATATTTTGTTTAAACTAGTGTTAAAATACATTTTTTTGATTTGACAATAAAAATTTGTTTCTTCAAAAGTACTTTATAAAATATTTTCAGGAAAAGTTTAAATGACTCAAAATCTGATATCGAATGTGAAAAATATTTAATCTCAACGTAGTTATTCCGATTCCATCTTGAATATCTTCTGGCACACCGTGCAATCTGCTGTTCCCACAAAACTTGAGCACGTTGTTTACATTTTTGTTGACTCGCTGCTTTCAGATGTTGACACTGCTTTTAGATTGAGATATCTGTGGAACTCAAGAATCATATGTCCACTAGATTAATTAATTATAAAATTATTTAAATGCTTTTTTGTATAGTTTGATTTTGTAAAACTTTATTAATTGAGCTGTCCTGTAAATATAACATTCGCAGTGTAAATTGCTTTCAGATCTAGTTACTTTTGATAAAAAAAAGTTAGTATAATTTGGTATCTTTTGAATAGTTCTATTCATGACAACCTTATTATGCTGTCTTACGTAAACGTGGTCACATCTGTGAGATGACTAAAAATATACCGATATAACTTGTCAATTAAATTTTAAATTATTATGTCGATTTTCAATTTAATAGTACATTACGATACAAGTCTTGTCTCGTGTGGCGTTTACGCCCGAGCGATGCGAGAAACTCTTTCCCGAACATGGGCCGTACCGTATTTTTTGATACGACGTATAGAAAGTGCAATTTTCAACACACGTTTTGTGCCGAGCGTGCGGGAAAAACGCACTTTGCACACGAAGTGTCGAAAATTATTTTTATTACGTCAATTATTATGTCAATCATCGGCCTACGTTTTACTAAGAATTAATAAAGCATAAGCATAGGCTATAAACGTGGGTATCCATATCAATAGTAGATCAGCTCTGAAATGAATCATTAAATTCTTTTAATTTTTCCATTTTATCGAGTTGAAAGTTTAATTAATGATTAAATTTATTTTTATTAAGCAACTCGGGAAGATATGAAATTAATTCAATCAACAGTCTTTCTTCTACGTATTCTATCTTACTTATATATTCGTTTTACACAATTTTATTGCTTCAACAACATAACAAGTAATAAATATCCATCAGTAGTTACAAATATATTGAAATAAATTTTTAACATATTGTTTCGTTTATTCCTAAATAAAATAAAAAAAAAGAACAGATCCGATTTTCAGACAATGATTTCATGATAATATAAATAAAAACAACGGTAATTACTCAGACTGATTATGTTGGCACTACCAACAAAGTTTTTCT
Source organism: Phymastichus coffea (assembly GCF_024137745.1). Classification (NCBI taxonomy): domain Eukaryota; kingdom Metazoa; phylum Arthropoda; class Insecta; order Hymenoptera; family Eulophidae; genus Phymastichus; species Phymastichus coffea. The sequence goes on along the minus strand of NW_026706812.1, from coordinate 5,075,907 downwards.
GCTTGTCCGACCACCGTATAATTCTTATAAGCAAAATTTAGTTCCGTGCCCGACAAGCATGAAGTAAATTGTAATAAGAGCTCGTTTTACGCTCGATCGCTCTATATTAGACGATAGAAAAATTAAATCAACTAACGATTTGTGACGAGAGCAGGCCGTGTGCCGGTCTCTCGTCTGCGTTTCTCCCTTCTCCACTCAGCAAGGCGTGTTGTACTTTAATGCGCCTAACACTTGGTCTTTTTGTTTCAGCGCCAAGGACGGGCCAGCGCAGTTGAGCGCAAGAAAAAGTTGAGGAGCGCGGAGAGAGAGTGTGAAAGAGAGAGAGAGAGAGAGTACTAGGTCCATGCAGGGACAGGCAGGCGCGCAACGCGTGACCGATAAGCGGTGCGTCGCGTGCCGCCTAACTAATAGGCCAAGGTAGGGAGAGGAGCGAGCGCCGCTGAGCGGCTGCAAGACGAGCGCGAGAAAAAGCGCGTGCAGAGAGTCGAAGCCTAGTCCTGCTAGAGTGCAGAGAGTGCAGTTTGGAATAGCTGGAAGGAAGGTCAACCCTACCGGCAACAGCTTTGTCTGCGACTACAGCCAGCCCCACCTGCAAGGAGAGTCAACGTCGTCTGCAGATACTTGGTCAGTGACAGTAGCCAGCAGCTAGCAACGATCTGACCAGCAACGACGACCGGTACTTCCTGCGGCAGCACATCGCTCAAAATTCTCGACGTTGCGAGGAGTAGTGAATAAAGGTTAAGCCTTCTTTTCTTCTTTCTCTCTACACACTCTCTCTCTCTCTCTCTCTCTGGTGATGCGACGACCGGTGCGCGTTGAATAAGCCTGGCATTCACGTGCCGGCTATCTAAAGGTTCGCGTTTAAGTTTAATTTATAGTAGTGTAAGTTGCGACCGGCAAATTGTCCAGGCGCCCACGTGCCGGGCAATTTAACCGGTATTGGTTCGCGTAGTTTTTAAGTAAGTTTGTAATAGGTTAAGTGCGCGATTAGGTATTAGGATGAAATGCGAAATATTTATTTGTGAATATTATGAGTAGTTTACTGTTCTATTTGGTAGTTAGTTGGTCAATAATTTAGACTATGTTATGCGCGCGTATGTTTAGTTTGAATAATGATTAATAATAATAGGTTGTAAGTTTAATTTGATTCATGTCATTGTATAACTTATTTATAACCATCCTCTCTTTTCTCCCTCAATTACCTTGAGCGAAAGTGCCTCACTTACCGCGCAAAATGATTGGTGACAAAGGAAGAGTGATTCTTGTCACAGATTAAATATAAAAATACTTATAACGGTGAATCGGTCATTTACGCCTGAGTAGCTCGCGGCCGTCAGCACAAATTATATATTTCAAGGATTCTGGAAGCAATAAACGTTTCCACGACTGAATAACGCATCGAGAAAAACCGCGTTAAACGCACGGATTAGGATTCGGGATGAGGAGTGACAGAGCGACGAATAAACACAACAACGGATTAATATACTAATCCTTTGTTTGTCAACAATAGCTTACAAGACGATGATCTCACGCCGATAGATTACGAGCGACACAACAAATCACGAGCGCTAAGATGAATCTGTGGCTGGTCAGCCTGCCGAATCCCTTTTGAATCTTCTTGTTACAATTAATGCCCGATAAACAATTTCCGCCGTTAATGTAACCAACGGGGTAGTCTATTGATAATTTGACAAATCCACATTCTTGATAGTCATCTTCAGCGAAAATACTCTGCATGGGTAAGATATTGGTCATTTGAATAGGTATTACCATATGCTACATAGCAGGATTTAATGATTTTGATAATAGAAGTAGAATCGATTAAGAATTGAAATTCTTCACCTGTCTGTTTGCTAATATAAGAGTAAACTAGATTCTTAATTTCTCTATCATCCTGATGTATGTGCTTTACATTAAGTGGTTCTGTCGAATTTCGTGATAATGCATCAGCTGTCATATTGGGTTGGCCTGGGCGATAGATTATCCCATAGTCATATTCGGAAATTTGAGAACGCCATTTCAAAATCCTGGTATTGAGGTCGGCTGTCTTAAACCAAACTAAAGACTGGTGATCAGTAATAATGGTGATTTTTCTCCCAAAGACATACGATTTGAATGTCTTGTAATTGTAAATAATTGCAAGCGCTTCCTTTTCATAAACTTCATAATTCAATTCCGGACCACGTAGTACTCGAGAGGTATATGTAATAGGTTGATATGATCCAATTGTGAGAGTATTCTTGCTATCACGATTCCAGAGGCATCAGTACGAATGATGTAATCCTTGTCAAAATTTAGGAATTGTAGTAATGGAGCATTACACAACAAATCTTTAAGTTTACAATTTTTTTATTAACTTCCGATTTTATCTGTTCATTCAAGCACCGTATCCTTTTACCGGAGTCTAGTCAAAGGTTTAGTAATTTTCGCAAAATCTTTAATGAATCTACGATAATAACCACAGAATCCGAACCCAACTCTAAAAATTGATGTACAGCCTTAACCATCTTTGGTCTTGGAAATTCTTTCACTGCTTCGATTTTTTTCGGGTCTGGCTCTAAACCATTTTCACTTATTACGAGGGTGGTCCGATAAGTATTTAGCCACACCGCCCGATGGCGCCACTCTCGCAAAAGAAATATTCTATCACGTAATACAAACTTCTCGATGGTTACTGTCAAGATTTTAGCCGGATCGGAGTTGTAGTTTATTTTTGCCGTATCACCGTATTCTCCAGATTTAGTCCCGTGCGACTTCTTTTTGTTTCCAAACTTGAAAAAGTCACTCGCCGGTCAGAAAATTGAGTCGAATGAGGAGGTAATCGCTGCCACGGAAGCCTACTTTTCAGACCTCGAGGAAACGTATTTTTCAGACGGGTGAAAGAAGTTGGACCATCGCTGGGCCAAATATATCGAACTAAAAGGAGACTATGTTGAAAAATAAAACGCTACTTTTCCGAAATTTTCGTTTTTCTTTTGTAGGCTAAGTACTTATCGGACCACCCTCGTATATGACCTAAGTAATTAATTCGCCGCATCAAAAATTTGCATTTTCCAATCTGCAATTTCAATCCTGCCTTTCCTAATCTTTCAACTAACATTCGGAATTTGCGATCAAGTTCTTCAAGTGTGTTAGCATATATAACTATATTATCTAAATATACGAACAGATCTAACCCTTGAAGTCCGTGAAGCAATGTATCCATAAAACCTTGAAAAGTCGCTTGGCGCATTCTTGAAGCCAAATGACATACGCACAAATTCATAGTGGCCGAAAGGAGTACTGAAAGCCGTTTTATGTACACCTTTTGGGTGCATCTTGATTTGATAAAATCCCATGGCGAGATCGAGCACGGAATAGAATCTAGCATCTCTTACTTGGTCAAAAATTTGTGTAATATTAGTTATTGGATATGAATCAGCGATCGCTTTTTCATTTAATCCTCTCATGTCCAACACCATTCTTCCATTACTATCTATTACCTTAGGAACAATCCATATGGGCATGTTATATGGTGAGGTAGTCTCGTATTATTCCGGCTTTTCGTAATTTTTCGACATGATAATTAATCTTATTTTTCATTGCCAGGGGAAATTAATACTGTTTACTTGTAACTGCTACGTTATCGATTGTTTTAATCTCATGCAAGACAAGATCGGTTCCTGGTAACTTGTCGCTAAGGAGATAGAAATTATCTCGCACTTCACTAATTAGGTTAACGATGTAATCCTTTTCAATCTTATTTAAGTGACTTAAATCTAACTAATCTTCTACGCTTTTATTGCTATCATCGTTATTTTCATCTAAAATTACATCGACTATTCCTACATCATTATCTATATTTTCTATATCTAGTTCTTTATTAACGCTTTCTTGTGTAATACTATAAACGTGTCTGATGGCTGAATTAAACGGCACTCCAAAATCTATGAGTATAAGTTCGTTTAATATACTGTTTAGTAAGCTGCACTTTATTGACTGTGGTCTTGGCGTGATTTTTTCCAAGTCACGTTCAAATAATAAGAGTATGACAAAATATTCTCCTTTAAAATTATTGAATCCGAAATCTATAATAGCTTTAGCTTCTTCAAGAAATAAAGCGCCTAGTATTCCTTCATAAGTCATTTCGAACGTATTATCAACTACGTGAAAAATAGTATAGGTGTCACATATCTTTATTTCGGTATTACCAAGTTTTGATATTATTTCCTTTCCTATTCCTTGGATTTGTGTCTTTTGCGTAACACAATTTCATTTCCAGGTGACAGAAAACGTTTCTTTATCAGATTAACTTCAGACCCGGTATCTATTAGAAAATGTTCTTTGGTCCTAGTTGATGGGTTCAAAACCTTGACTTTTGGAGAAACTTTTTGTATTGCTTTAACATTAACTTTGTCTATTCCTTCTGTACTGTGTAATTAACAAAAATTACTATATTGAAGATTATTTTTTTCTTGAAATCGTATAATATGGTTTTCTACAAAAAATTGTCGCGTTGCGAAATTTATTACAGAATTGCTTTCCGAAAAATATGTAGCTCCTAAAACTACTTTCGAGCCTGTATCAATCATAATTTGATATTTGATATCACCTAAGAAATTTGCGTTAATTATTGGGACTTTAGCTGAAATCCTTGGTTCGTTTGTTATGGAATAAGACTGAGCGATACTTCTGCCTTTTGCGATTGATGCGCTTGATTCGAATTGGTCCTCTGCAACGCGCTCTGATGAGAGGACTGCTGCCCGTTTCCCTGAAATTGATGGCGAAAAGGTTGTCTTTTTGGACAATTTGGACGATGTAATGGCCTGGTTGCTTACAATAGAAACAATTAGTGTTCTGAGTAACACTGTTATTATTATAACATTGTTTTGCTGAATGGCCTGACTTACTGCAAATTTGGCAAATAACTTCTATGTCATGGTTGTTGCTAATATTTCTATGACATTCTTTTGCTGAGTGGAAAGGTGCTGAGTGGAAAGAAAAGTGCAAATCTGTCAAACGACTTGATTTACTATTCTTATCTGTACTCGAATTCTGCAATCTGTAGCTACATGGCCACTTCTATTACATATTTGACATTTAAGATATGTTTGACAATAGCGAGCAACGTGACCTTTCCTATTACAAATTTGACATATTGTAGAATTACTTCTTAACTTAGAGAAGCATGAGTTCTCTTCGTGACCGACTTTCTTACGGAAATTGCATCGTTTATTGTTGTTTTCTCTAGTTATTGTATTACAATTTAGAGCATCGTGGCTTTCTTTATGACAATTTTGACAGAGGGTTATTGATCTTAAAGAACGAGAATTATTAGCGACCCGTGCTCGCAACGTCGATTGTAACTCTAAGTCCTTTCCGACTGTTATTGCATTCTTTAGTGCATTTAAGATGGTGGTATCATTAGGTAAATTTAGCCGAATTTTAGGCTTTAGTTCTCTTCTAAAACATACAAATATATTTTGTTCAATTATTTGTTTTTGCGTAGGCGTTAAAGATTCTTCTTTCTTTTTGGCTTCAATAATTTTACTGCTCAATAGTCGTAGCCTCTTTCCAAAAGTCGGTACCTTTTCCTCATTGTTTTGAAACTCATTGCCTAATTCCCCTAATAATTGATTTGAGGTTTGAATAGGATCGAATATATCAGATAAGTGGTTTAGTAATTCATATACAGTGGAAAATATTAATCCTACTACTGTAGCACGTACTTCTCCTTTTAATTTTGATCTCAAGCGTTTGGTTAAGTTTTCTTCAATGTTTGATGGTATTATGCTTAATGCCTCTTTGCACCCTTCTACTAATTGAGTCCATTGGCTTGGTCTTCCATCAAGTGTAGGCACTACACTTAGTGTGTCATTTAACGATACTACATGTCCTGGTAATGCTTTTGTTTCGGCGTATATGTCTGCGTCGCCATTACTATCTAATTTTGGCGGCATTTTGTTATAAGTAATAAAAGGGTTCGGTAAATTAGTGATTGGAATAAGGTAGGTTAAGACTTGTGAAGTAGACGCAGTTTCGACTTGACGCAAGGCTCTGTTGAAGTTAAAATCTGGGTTCAAAGCAGAACTGTCTTTAATATTGTTGAAGTCGGGGAGTGACTCTGTTGATCGTCTTAAACCTCCGCCAACTTTACGAATCGTCCAGCTAACACTCGGGGTTTTCGACTGGCTGCGTGTAAGACGTTTATCCCTATTCTCGTTCATTAATAAATATATATATGCATTTATATATATAAGACAGAGGGAGAAGTTAAGAAAATAAAGTTTGTATTACAGGGTGTAAATTTATCTCATGTTTATTTTGTTAAATATTACAAGTATTTATATATTTTTAGATATTTTTATTAACACTTTTATTGATAAATTTATAAGTAATTACAACTTAATTAAGGAATTTTTATAATCTTTTATGAATGCGAAAAAGAGTGAGTCCAAATTTCGCCCGTTTCCTGGACATCTCTAGCGGATCGTAGAAAAATACTAAAAATATTATGAAGGTACCAAAATACTCGTCACGAAAATCCAAGATGAGCATGTCTCTTAGTTTTTTGAAATTTTTCGAAAATCACCCTTATTTAAGGGTTAAAAACATCCAAAAAGCAAGTCATTAAAATAGTATCAACTAATTTGGAAACGTTATTTATTACACATTGTTGTTGGACGAATATTAAAAAATTGAAAAAATAAAAGCTTCCGATTAATGAAGACTTGTCGTGGTGAAAAATTCACCCCTAAAGCACTTAAAGGGGTGAAATTATCCCTTATAAGCTTAAGAGTTTAAATAAATACTGAATATTACAAAAAATTATTGATTTTGCCAGGATTTCGTATACAAGGGTTTTTTGGTCGCTGAATCCGAATCTCACATTTGTTTTCAAAATTCAAAATGTCGGATCCAATATGGCGGCCTTTTTTCCAAAACTCCACAGACTTTGCTAAATTTTTGTACATAAAGGTTTTCGAGGTTGCTGAATCCGAATCTGCTGTTTGTTTTTCTAAATTCAAAATAGCAGATTCCCCGATCTTCCCATCTTCGGCCACCCAAACTCAACTAACCTTAGACCCCCAGCCCAACTAACTCTGATTTCCAAAACCTCAGATGCATCAGTATGCTTTTTGACCGTGGGTCCCCTCGCTTCTCACATCGGGGTATTTTTTGACCGTGAGTCCCCTCGCCTCTCACGTCGGGGTGCTTTTTGACTGTAAGTTCCCTCGCCTCTCACGTCGGGGTGCTTTTTGACCGTAAGTTCCCTCGCCTCTCACGTCGAGATGCTTTTTGACCATGAGTCCCCTCGCCTCTTACATTGGGGTACTTTTTGACCATGAGTCCCCTCGTCTATCACGTCGGTGTGCTTTTTAACCGTGAGTCCCCTCGCAATGAATTCCGGGATCATTTTGTTTTTTGAGAATAGTCAAGGAGACGTCATATAAATCTGAATCAGGTATGTGGAGTGTATTATACTGCCTATAACCTAAATACCTTATTATTGTTATGATGTGACAACAACAGCCAACGATTCTTGCTCCACTTTCACACGTACAATAATATTCGACAATCGAATCCCTCCCAATCTTACTTTTGTCAGCCAGTACAAAAATATGATGGTGTTTACTTCCACGATAACGGGATTTCATATATGCTTTGACCAACAACGGATCTTCAGCAACAATATTATACTCCGAATAATTTAATCGAGCAGTTGCATGTATTGGACCTGGTTGAAACTTGTGTACGAGGAATATATCTTCATGCTTTTGCTCTGCATAGTAGCTTATTGAATTATTAATCTGATAAGGGCCTAAGCTGTTGTAATATAATTCTTCCATTGTTAGATACGGAAATTGAAGAAGGTTATTATTTTCCTCATTATCAAGACTAGTATAATAGATTTCCATGTAAGGGACCTTCACTTGGGTAAGATTATAATCCTTAACTGCTCTTTTGAGATTATTTGCTCTGTTAAATCTCGTTTTCATATAATGCGCAATACCATCATATTGTTTGTCGCTATGAATGGCTTTATGAAATAAATTCAATAGTGCAAATGTGATTTGTAGATAGTCATTGAATAATGTTGCATTATGAGCTGGAATTGCAAAGTATTTAAACTTCTTTTTCAGTCTACCAAAAACTTGTGCAATCACCCATCTAATTTTGGTGACAAATCTCGATTTGTTAGCTTCCTTAGTATCAAGACCTGGCATGTAAACTTTGAATTCTTTTTCATCCTCAAGAAATTAAACCACATCACGGAAACCTCTGTCGACAAAAATAAAATCCCCTGGTTCTGAAACACTCATTGAAGTTTCAAATGATTTGAAGCAATCTTCCAGAATGATTGCATCGTTATGATTAGCATCATATGTATCCATTAGGATTACATCCTACCATTGGTTTTACCAAAGGCATTTTTTTTTGTTTGCTCTAAAGCATCTTTTGGGCTGAAAAGTTCTTGGATTTCTGTGCAAGGCGATACGTTGCATCAAAAATACAGCAAGCTTGACTTTATGGTACATTAAATAATATTCTGGCCATAGAAGTATTATTATTTAATAATTTAACACGATCAGAAACATTTATGAACTTCGGTACTAAATTCTCGAGTAAGTCTTCGCTGGCCTTTTTCAATCGGTTACTTATTGTTTGAGAACTACATCTAAACAGAAAAGCAAGTTGTTCATTGGATAAAGCAGTATGTATTTTGCACAGGAAAATACCTAGATTCATTGAACTACCTGATTTGAGGTAGTTACGTATCTGCTCAAACTCGTTTTTTGTATACCCGAACCAATTTTTAAATGTTTCATCTTTGATCGAATTTATGTCATCAAAATCGAAGACTGCTTTTTTTACATCTTTGTGATAATATTTGGACATAAGATCATGAATTTTTGTGTGATCCTTGTTCGTTACTTTTTCTGATATTTGTTTTACCAGAGGCCAATAATTTTCTGTCCCTATATGAACTTTACATACGCGAGAATCAGACTGAGCAAAAACTTATAACCCATAAGCAATCTTTTTTGCAACTTACTAGGGGCTGAGGTAAAGTTTTCTCCAGTTTTGCAACCAAATGTACATCGTCAGTGTGAATTCAATCCTCGTCTATAAATTGACAAATCTGATGATGAGTCATAGTTGATTTGAAGACGAGGCTGTTTGCTGATATTGTAACAAGACTTACAGATCTTGCTTTGAAGAGGAATTTCTGATATCCTGTCTAATTATCTCTTTTTTGCATTAAATGTTGATCGTAAATTATTAATAACCATTAATGGATCATTCGCAAAATCCAAAAAAAAGAAAGGGTCATTTTTAGATCTTTTTTGTTCGTTGCAACCTAAACAATTTTGAAATGGCATAGTTTAGGTCAATACAATTAATTTTTGAGAATTCCTCTTGAAACTTCTTCTCAACAAACGATTTCTAAAATGAGCAACAAAGAATGACAAATATTTTTCTCCTGAAGAATCCAAAAAGGGTTATTGGAAGAAGTATTATAGCAGTAAAAAAATGTAAATATTCTCAAAGAAACTGTTTCATGCAATATTTGTTCCACATTTCTTGTCTCATGAAAGCTTCAGGAAACTTTTTTCCTCCTCCTCACAAATGTTATTTTATGAATAAGAATTGTAAGTAAATTGTTTGGTTCTATTTCGATTCCAAAAAACATAAAAAAAAAAAGATTAGTTATTGTCTCAGTTGGCACCAATGTTATCGACCCTTATATTGTTCAGCGATGGATTTCATTCACTATAGGGTTGCTTTTTTATATCTATAAGTAGCGTATTCCTTCCACATTTCCTGTTAAATGAAAGCTCCGATACATTTTTTCAGATTTTTAAAAACATTTGTGGTTTTATATTGTATACAAAAATTTAGCAAAGTCTGTGGAGTTTTGAAAAAAAGGTCGCCATGTTGGATCCGCCATTTTAAATTAAAAAAAATGTGATATTCGGATTCAGCGACCCCAAAGACCCTTGTATATGAAATCCAGGAAAAATTAATAATTCTTTTAATTATTCAGTATTTATTTAAACTCTTAAGCTTATAAGGGGTGATTTCACACCTTTAAGTGCTTTAGGGGTAAATTTTTTCCCATGACAAGGCTTCATTAATCGGAAGCTTTTATTTTTTCAATTTTTTAATATTCGTCCAACAACAATGTGTAATAAATAACGTTTCCAAATTAGTCGATACTATTTTAAAGACTTGCTTTTTGGGTATTTTCAACCCTTAAATAAGGGTGATTTTCGAAAAATATCAAAAAACTAAGAGGCATGCTTATCTTGGATTTTCGTGACGAATATTTTGGTACTTTTATAATATTTTTAGTATTTTTCTACAATCCGATAGAGATGTCCAGAAAACGGGCGAAAAACAGTGGTTTTTGGGGTCACTCTTTGTATACTCGAGGTATTGGCTCACTAGCAGAGGATAAATTGGAAGAAGCCTTACAATTTATTCTTGTTTCCGTTGTAAGCGGCAAAGTCGGACTTAAAAGAGTTTTGGGGGTAGAAGAAGGCTCTGGAGATTTCTTTTGTATCTTAATTTTTTCAATCGCGCTTAAGGATCTTTGTAAAACTTTGTAAACTTCCGGATTTACTTATGTACCGTCAATCAAAAATATTGTTACAGTTTTGCTTCATTCAACTTTAATTGAGATATCCTTCATATTATACTTCTTTTTCAAACATTAATTTTTATTAATTGGAATTTTGAAACTCTTCTGAACTTTATCCTGACATCTAACGCAATGTTCTAAATTTAAAAAATGAGGGCACAGAGATTCCCGAAATTGGGTGACCTTTTCCTCAAAGCTTAATTTAAATTGATTATTAGTTGAAAGCGCAATTTGTTGAGGAAATTCGGACAGCTCTTGACTTTTCGGTATTTCCAAGCTCGGTGTAGAAACAATCTCCACACGACGGGTTAATTCCTTTCTATCCTGGGTGAATTATGCTTTCAATCCACGTTCGTATGCTTCCTTGGTCAATCCAAACTCATGCTCGTTGATTTCTCTACGGAGAGCTTTACGTTGCATTTTGGATAATCGTTTTCTAGCGGTACTGTACCCGAATTTCCACTATAACCTATTATTTATTAATGTTGGATTTTGGAGTAATTTTGTATGCTATAACGAGTATCTATATATGGCATATGCATGATAGAGTATGAGGATGCGCGCGCAGCGACGAAGATGCATGTGTGTATAGAAAGCGAGCAGTATAGTTAGTCTGCCACGTTGCCAGCGAGCGAGCATATCTCGTAATGGCTCAAATAATATAAAAACGTAATTGAACATAACCAAATTGTATTTTACAAATCATTAGATTATTTACAATTAACTTTCAATTATTATTATAAATCGAACTGAACATTTATATATTGATCCTACGTCACAATATTTAACATGGTAGCAGAGCGTGGGTCCTCAAAAGTGAGGTTAAAGTAGAAGTGGTTGAAAGGTTTTCGTATCTATATGGAAACCTTCGGGAAACGCAGAGATATGTTAAAACCTAAAAGAATCAAGAAACAAATCTGAAGAGGTAAAATTTTTAAGATGAAAAAAAAAGAACGTGGTGAAAAACTTTTGAAGTGAAAAATAAATTTATGAACAATTGAAAACTAAAAAATATTAACGATAAACGAAAGTAAAAACAACGAAGATAAATTATTCAAAAGAATTTTTTGATTTAAACAAAAATTAAACGAGATGCGCTTAGATTAAAAATTGCAAAACGAACTTATAAAAGAACACGTGTTACGATAACAAAAAAATGACTAAATCAGACGATGTTAAAGTACCGGTTTTTGACGGTCAAGACTACGCCTTATGGAAAAAACGAATTTTATTATACTTAGAATGGAAAAAATGTAAAGATCACGCGACACGTGAGAAAACCGAAAAAGATACAGATGCAGCAGAGTGGAATGAATCGAACATTAAAGCGATGAATTATATATATTCAAGTATATCTAACAAACAATTGGAGTTCGTGGGTGATGAAACGAGTGCGTTTAAAATCATGCAAAAATTTGATAATATGTATTTAAAAACATCAACTGCTTTACAAATTATTGTAAGAAACAAACTTGATAGACTTAAATTGAAAAACTTTGAAAATTCAGAAACCTTTTTCCTAGAGTTTGAAAAATTAATTAATGAACTAAAAGGTGCGGGTGCAACTTTAAATGAACCTGAAAAACTTGATTATTTGCTAAAAATTCTTCCTGACTCTTTAAGTTATCTTGGTGATTTAATTGACACTTTAAAGAATGGAGATAAAACATGTGAATATGTGAAAAACAAAATATTTATGAGTGAAACTAAATATAAAAATTCAAATGACAATAATATCAAATCACGTGCGTTTAAAACGGAAGCTCGTAACGTAGAGTGCAACAAATGTCACAAGAGAGGACACTATGCAAGAGAGTGTCGTAGTCGAGGAGGTGCAAGAGCACAATGACCAGGAGGTGGCCAGTACAATCAACAACAACAATATAGTCAACAACAACAACAGTCTTCTCAGCATCAACAACAACAACAACAATTCCAACGGCGTCAGTACGACGGCAATTACCAAGCGAGAGGTTTTTTTAATAACGTCGGCCGAGGGTACGACAACCAATCACATTTCAACCGAGGAAGAGGTTATGGTTTTAGAGGAAATGGGTCCAGAGGACGTGGTCGAGGTTGGTATCAACCCAACGCAAGGTATACATACAACGATCAAGAAGACAATCGATCAAGTGAGACTTTCTTTACGCGAATAGAAATGAATAGAGAGAATGAGTTTGAATGTGTGAGTAAAGATAAGAATTGCAATAATGTTTGTGTGAATGGTTTTCAAAAGGTAAATTGGATACTTGACAGTGGCTGTTCAGACCACATTATTAATGATAAATCATATTTTATTGAATGCTCAAAATTAGATAAACCTGTATATGTTAAAGTAGGTGATGGCAGACTCTTAAAGGTTACAGAGATTGGAAAAGTTTTAATGTACTTAAATGTAAATGGTATAGAACATGAAGTAAAAGTATCCAATGTATTTTTTGTTAAAGAAATGGACAAAAATTTACTCAGTTACGCGTAAAACAGATAATTATAAAATTGTTTCTATCCAAAACCAGTCGTCAATTTATAACAGAGTTGGTAAAATTATTGGAATAGCAAAAAAGACAAATGGTTTATATGTACTAGAGAGTCAAATAAAAATCCAAAATTCATTTTCATATAAAACAAACAAAATGACTGAAAAAGAAAAATTCCATAGAATGCTTGGCCATATACTAAACTTTAACTAAGTAAACTTTAACTATTTCGATAAAATGTGGAAAGAGAATTTAGTTGAAGGTCTACCCAAAAATCTAGAAAATATTCATTTAAAATGTGGAACATGTTTACAAAATAAAATGCATAATTTGCCATTTAAAAATAATCATAGTGGAGCAAGTAGAATTCTAGAGATTGTACATACAGATTTAAATGGACCACATAGTGACCACTGGTTATGATGGCTCAAGTTATTTTTTGACATTTCTCGATGATTATAGCAAATTTTCTATTGTCTATACAATAAAAACAAAAAGTGAAGTTTATACCTGTTTTCTAGATTACATAAAAAAGGTTGAAAATCATACAGGTAATAAAATAAAATATCTAAGATGTGATAATGGAAAAGAGTATTTAAATAAAGATATTTTTAACTTCATTAGAGAAAAAGGAATCATAATGGACAATTGTCCACCTTATGTACATGAATTAAACGGTACGGCGGAACGCTTTAATAGAACGATTATGAATTCGGCTCGTTGTTTAATGTCAGAAGCAAAATTAAATAAACGATATTGGCCTGAAGTAGTTTTAACAGCTAGCTATCTTAAAAATAGAACAATTGCGAACACTATTGAGAATAAAAGTCCTTACGAAATATTTTGTGGTAAAAGGCCAAATATTGAAAATTAAAAATTGTATGGAAGTAAAATTTTTGTAAGAACGCCCGAAATTAAAAGAGATTCAAAATGGGATCGGAAATCAGATTTTGGTATACTTGTTGGTTACGAGAAAGTCGGTTATAGAGTATTAATAGGTAATAGAATAATAGTTGAAAGACATGTAGATTTTGTAAAAGACGATGAAGTTTTAGTTGGTTTTAAAGGAGATAATGAGAGCGAAAATGAAACAAATAACGATGAAGTATTCAAAAGTCCAAGTAAAAATAAAAATTTGAAAGAAAGTCTAAGTCCAAAGGTTGAAAAAGATAAAAGTATTGATAATGAATCCGATGAGAACGTTGAGTGTGATGAGCAAATTACACCTCGTAGGTCAACAAGAGTAAAACAAAAACCCGACAAATACGGCGAAAGCCAAACATACTATATTTACGTAAATTATGTTAATGCTAATAGTCCAAAAACATATGAAGAAGCTTTAAGTAGTACTGAATCGGACTTGTGGAAAAATGCTATGCAAAAAGCAAGAAATTGTATTAATAAAAATAAAACTTGGAAACTAGTCGAGAAACCTAAAGATAAAAAAGTAATTGATGTAAAATGGGTATTTACAAACAAAGCAAATAATATTAAAAAAGCGAGATTAGTTGTAAGAGGTTTTCAACAAAAAGAAATTGTAAATGATATTTAGTCATCTGTTGCGAGAATTCAAACCTTAAAATTATTGTTCGCCTTTGGTGTTCAAAATAAATATCAAATCGAGCAAATGGACGTTGAGACAGCATTCCTAAATGAAAACATTAAATCTGAAATTTACGTTAAACAACCAAATGGTTATGATCATAAATCTGGTCGAGTTTATAAGTTAATAAAAGCTTTGTATGGTTTGAGAGAGAGTCCACGAGCGTGGCATGAATGTTTTGATAAATATATAAGAAGTCTAGGTTTTGTAAGAAGTATCAGCGATTACTGTTTATTTATTTTCCATGGAAAAGATGGAGAAAAGATTTATTTAATATTGTTTGTTGATAATTTGCTAATATGTGGCAAGAAAATTGAAAAAATAAACGAAATTAAAATTAATTTATAGAATAGATTTGCAATGAAAGACTTAGGTAAACTGAAAACTTATCTTGGCATAAATATTGAATACAATTTTGAAGAAAATAGAATGTCATTAGACCAATGTGAATATATTGATTCCTTAACAGAAAATTACAAGATAAAAGATAGTAAATTGTATAACACTCCTATGGAACAAAATTTGAATTTAGAAATAGCACAATCAGCGTCAAATGATATAAAGTATCGTAATTTAATTGGAGCATTATTATATATCAGTACGTGTACAAGATTGGATATTAGTTATAGTGTGAATTATCTGAGTAGATTTCAAAACTGCTACAATGAAACTCAATACAAATATGCTCTGAGAGTATTAAAATATTTATATTTAACAAAAAATTTAAAATTAACATACATGAGGAATTTGAAAGCAGATACTTTAGAGTGCTATGTTGATGCTGATTGGGCTGGCGATTCGATAAATCGTCGTTCTACATCTGGTTATGTAATAAGTTTGTTTGGAAATATAATATACTGGAAAATAAAGAAACAAAGTAGCGTCACAAAGTCGTCGACTTCTGCAGAATTTGTAGCTCTGTCAGAAGCTGTAAGCGAAATTAAATTTATAAAACTCTTATTAAATGATTTCGAAATTGAAATAAATATACCCATTAAAATTTATGAAGATAATTCAAGTGCAATAGAAATTGCAAAATTTGGAAATTTAACTAAAAAATCAAAATACATAGAAATACATTATCACTTCGTCAATGAATGCTGTGAGCGCAAAGAAATTGATATTGTAAAAATAGACTCTGAAAATAATTTAGCAGATATATTCACAAAAGCTCTTGGTAGATTCAAATTTGGAAAGCTGAGATCACTTTTAAATTTGAAAGTCTAAAGTTTATGATTTATTGAAATTATTTATTTAAGATTGATTATGAAAGAAGATTTGAATTATTAATGTTGATCGAAAACAATACATTATTATTTTATAAAGAATATTATTAATGTTATATCAGAAAATATGCTATTATAAAAAAAATTATATTATTATTAGTATAGTCAAAAAATAACTGTACTAAATTTATTACAGCATACAAAATTAAGGAGGTGTGTTGGATTTTGGAGTAATTTTGTATGCTATAACGAGTATCTATATATGTCATATGTATGATAGAGTATGAGGATGCGCGCGCAGCGACGAAGATGCATGTGTGTATAGAAAGCGAGCAGTATAGTTAGTCTGCCACGTTGCCAGCGAGCGAGCATATCTCGTAATGGCTCAAATAATATAAAAACGTAATTGAACATAACCAAATTGTATTTTACAAATCATTAGATTATTTACAATTAACTTTCAATTATTATTATAAATCGAACTGAACATTTATATATTGATCCTACGTCACAATATTTAACAATTAAACACAAATTTCATGCAAAAACTCGAACTTATTTATTATTCTATTTATAACCTCAAATTCTCAAATGTCTTCGCTAACTTACCTACTTTATTTACTAAAACCCTTTTTGTAATTGCATTTCTATTGATTAATTTGTTGTTAATTTCTACTCATTTTCTACGATTTCTAACTTGCTTCTATAGGTCAGTATTTGTTTTAAGTCTACACGAATATTTCCTAAACTAATTATTTGACCAATTCCATTCTTATTTTCTAATTATAATTGTGTGACGCGTGCACTAAGATTACGACCGTTAATATTTATTTTAGCAACCACGGCCTCGTGTCTATTAACTACTTCTATTACTGTATCTTGGCTATTTCTTAATGAAATAATATCCTCAACTACTTGGTCAACTGTATCATTGACGTTGTTTGGAAATTGTTAAAACTTACGAAAGGCGGCATAACAATTAAAAAAACTAGAAGAAAAGAAAAGAGCAAAAATTTGATCTAACCAACAACAAATTTTGATATATCATAAGCTATCTTCTTGCTTAAAACAAAACTTATAACTCCACGAAGACAGTAATAAATATATTTGTAATATTCCTATCCATTTATTTATGTAAGATATTTGCAGCGCAAATATCAGCGAACCAATAAGTGACCCATCAATCATTCGACAGTCGATAGTAAGCGCACGACGCGGACCTGGCGGAGATGCTATTATTTTCGAGAAAAGAGAGAGAATAAGCGTGATTAACATAATTATAACAACCCGGCGACCAGTACACATTTCGTGAGGAAAACGCGCGACAGAATTACGACACGGGGAATTGAAGCGAGAACCCTAGTGTAAACAACGAGACGATCGCTTACAAGAGGGGAATTGTACACGCAAGATAGATTCAAGAAGCGTGTGAGCTACCGGATCCGGGTGAATTGAGCGAGCGACCAGCACTGTAAGTACTGGCTTGTCACTTGGCTTTCTTTCTCTCTTACGAATACTCTCCTTACGCTCGCCTTATAGAACTTTTTGTTTCATCCACTTGCTACTGCATCTAGTGCATCGGGCGCATGTTATCATTTCTTTGCGTTGCGTATCAACATTTTGTCATGCCGATTGTCAATCGCCTGTGAATGCGACTGAATATGTTCGATTTCCGTCGAGTTTCGTGCTCCACAATCTTAATTTTGCATTAACTTTCCTCTTGTTAATATAAACTACTGTTTACCCGAAGTTGGTGCCGAGATATTTACCCCCTTTCGGTTATTCACCGGTTGATCTTCGCCTAACTCACGACACTCCCGTGGGCCGATTTCTCTCTCAACGAAGGAGGGAACCTGAAGCAGCTGGATTCTGGACACGCCTATGCAGGACCATAGTGTTGTGCAGGATAACATCGTCGCCCGCTACGTATAATTTTCGTCCGCGAATAACAACAAATGTATCGGAATCGGCGCAGAGTTTGGCTTTGCCCGCTGTACGACTACGCAGGGTGGGTAAAAATTGAATCTTGAGTAGGGCTTTTTCGCTTCCCCGAGCCTCCTTCGATGTTATTTACTAGTCACTTGTCATTCCAAATGACCTTATCTCATCAACGCATGCAGCTAAGGTAGCAACTCCGTGTCTTGAGTCGCGGGTAGTGACTAAATTTGAGAACGGGTCTTACTGAAAACTTGTCCGCGGCATAAAATAAAAATATATTCATCAAAATATATTCGGTCAGTGAGGCAAAATAATCGAATCACAATTTGTCTACACTTTCTTTTATTCCATCGCTGGGCAGAAATACACTCTCAGTTGGAAGAAAATGACGAATGATTAGCGTGTTTCGGTCCGATACTTTATTCGCGGCGGCGACGGATCTTGACGTGGAAACCACCCTCAAAAGCCACCCCCAAAACGCTGTTACAGCAATATCTTCGGTATTTATGACTATTTTTCAAAAAAAAAAATTGAAAAAATCTATGTAAAAGAGAAACGCAACCAACAGGTTTTGTCACTGGGGGGTTGGCATCTCTACCTTGTACAGGGATGAAATTGTATTTAGAGTATATATTTTTACCGTCCGAATTCAAAAACGGATCATAAAAAAATTAAAAAAACGATCTATCTTGTGAAAAATAATACGAATAAACCTAAAGCGTTCTGATATATCTCCTAAACACCCCCTGATTAACCCCCTACTCGCATACCATCTGATCAACCCCACTCGCATACCCCGCAATCAACGTCACCCCGTGATCGATCCCATTCGCATACTCTCTGATCAACCTCATCCTCTCATTAACCCTATTCGCATATACCCCGATTAACCCCACTCGCATACTGCTAAACACTCCCTTATTAACTTCACTCGCTTATCCCCTGAATACCCCTAATCAACTCCACTCGTGTTGCCACTGATTAACCTCACCGGGAATCTCTGATCGTCTCGATGAAGAAAAATGTATTCCTAATCTGTAAAGTAGATTTTGAGTACTACTTTATGGTGTATTGTCCGTTTTTGGAAGTAAAATTCATTCACGATGTCACATAACTTTGAATTTAGGTAAAAATCTAGCCTAAAGGCTTTAGCATGTTTCCGTTAGGATATCTCGATAGCGTGATGTGATTGCTAAATTCTGAGGATGAATTCAAATTTTACGCATAAAATTGCTTCAGAAATTACTTCCAGTCTTACTAGAATATCCACAATCCCGTTTTTTACTGTTCATGTAGTTCTAACTGCAAAACTTGTTTTGTTCACTCAAAAGTTACGTATGTTATCGTATTCTGTCAGCCTATTTTACTAAATAGGAAGAAATTGTTATGATAGAATTTTTTTTTTTTTAATATATGCTTTATTAACACTTTTTACAAGGGTTATTTAGCTACGTACAGAGTGGGAAAATGAATAATTAATAAGAGTATAAAAAGGAGCATATATAAATATGCGCGAGTGCTTAGGTCACTTTAATTTAAGGTACCACTTGATTATACGGTTATTTTACATTTCTTAATAAACTCGTAGACAATATTCAGAGCTTCGCTATTAGGTTGGCTGAGTATACATTTAATATCCATTGGTAAATACAGTTTCATTTAATACAAGGATGCCACCATGATGATAAAATTTCAATCTTGGTTCACCATGTTAACTGCAATAATATGCGGCACGTACATATATATATATATATATATATATATATATATATATATATACGGCAACTCAAGATTAATCAATTGCTTTCTATGTGGTCCAAACTTCAAAACATGTTCTGTTAACTCAAAACATATATGGGACGATCCATGTCAACCGGATCACTGCTGTGTCCAAAATTTGATGTGACCAAAAAAATCGTGCAACGACTCATTTTAAAGCTTAGGATATCTACTTTCTGATGCTGTGTGCGCCTTTGCAAAATCCAACATGGCCGCTCCAATATGGCGGCTACAAGAGACAAACTCGTAAACAAAAAATTTTATTTTTCAAATTTTTAGTAATAAATGTTAAAAAAATTAATATTTCATATTTTTTTATGAAAATCTGGCTCATTTCCTACAAAAAAGTAACAGAGACCATTTTCGCTAAAATGAAAAATAAAAAAGTTATAATTTTTTGAAAATTTTCAAAAATAAAAAACTGTGATTTTTTTACTCAGAAGGAAATAATTTTGGAAAAAAAAAAAAAAAAATTTAAGGAACAAAATTGCTTGAAATTCATCAAAACACAAGTGTGAATTTTTTCGAATTCCTTTGAGCGATTTTTTGCTTTTTGGATTTATCGGATTGTTTGAAAAATTAAAAAACTTCCCAAGATCTTTTACAAAAATTCAAAAAAATCGCTCAAAGGAATTCGAAAAAATTCACACTTGTATTTTGATGAATTTCAAGCAATTTTGTTCCTTAAATTTTTTTTCCAAAGTTATTTCCTTCTGAGTAAAAAAATCGCAGTTTTTTATTTTTGAAAATTTTCAAAAAATTATAACTTTTTTATTTTTCATTTTAACGAAAATGGTCTCTGTTACTTTTTTGTAGGAAATGAGCCAGATTTTCATAAAAAAATATGAAATATTAATTTTTTTAACATTTATTACTAAAAATTTAAAAAATAAAATTTTTTGTTTACGAGTTTGTCTCTTGTAGCCGCCATATTGGAGCGGCCATGTTGGATTTTGCAAAGGTGCACACAGCATCAGAAAGTAGATATTCTAAGCTTTGAAATGAGTCGTTGCACGATTTTTTTGGTCACATCAAATTTTGGACACAGCAGTGATCCGGTTGACATGGATCGTCCCATATATATCGTATTATATCAATATATTTCAGTCGAATAGTAATACAATTTTGTTAATATCGTATAATTTTTTTAAATATTAATATTGTGTAATAATGGCATCGAAATTAATAATGTCATGTAACTGAAATAGTGGAAAATATACCAAAATTGAACGACGCAGGGAAACAGCTACATGATTATATCGAAGATGTATTGAAAAAAAGTGAGGTGTCTAATTGTATTATAACTAATAAAACAGTCGATGATGGATACAAAAGAAAAGCTGTTGAATACTAGGAAAGTGGAAAAAAAAACAAGTTGTCTTTAAGTTCCGTTCAAAGTAAGTATAAATTAGTCACGTCAGAACGTCAGTTGAGAACATGGAAACAGCAAATTTCCGGAGGCGGAAGTAGAAAAGATAATTTGTTTAAAATTTCAGAGTATACTCTACAAAAAATTACAGATGCTTTAAACCATATTTAGATCTTAAGAAATGGGCTTTAGAAAAGAATCATGAATTAAAGGTGCTTTGGTTTAAAGTATCACCAAAATGGATTGAAAAGAAACCTTAAAATTGTATCACATAAAATAACGAATCAGGTAACAAAGGTATCTATTGATAATGAGCCTAATCTACAGCTGAACTGTCAAAGGTTTGTTAATGAAGTGAAATCTGAACTATCTAAAAAAAGAGCAAGTAATGTATATAATTCTTATCAAAGTGGGTTTAATTTAGAAATGCATAGTGGCAGGACTTTAAATTAGAAAAGGATAAAGATAGTTGAAACGGTTGTACAATCAATATCATCTACTACACATAGTTATACGATACAACCGACAATATCTGCAGAAGGTATGTTGCTCTCGCCTCTTTTTATGGTTTTCAAAGAATCAAAGTACGAATTCGGGCCTACTGTTGTAAAAAAAATTATTCCAAGCACCTATTATATATTTGCAAGCAAGTGTATCAGAAAAACTGCCGAGCGAATTACTTCAACCGTGGTTAGGAGATGTCTTTTTTCCTAATTGTGGAAAAACTGCCGTTTTTTTTACTACACTCATGTAGTGGGCAATGTGAGCGCACTATAGAAGTTATACCTCAAGATAAAAATTTTCGATTGACGATAATCCTTAAGGTACCACAGGCAAAATTCAACCATTGGATGTATTTGGTTTTAGAATTTGGAAAAACTTTGTGCGGCAACTATCTGATGCTGTCATTTTATTCGGATCGGACATAAATTCCCATGAAATAAATAATATTATAAAATTACAATCTATTACACATCATCAATTATCTTCACCTACATTCCAAAACGTATTCAAATATGCTTGGTAAAAGAGTGGCGGACATTTGTATGAAAAACCTCTTAAATTCGAAAATCTTGTAGAATATTGCTTTGCAATTGAAGAAGATCCTATCTGCAACATTTGTGAAAATATAGCAATTATAAAATTTGCATGGTCCAAGACACTACTATGCCTGCGGTATTTGTTTATAGAGTATGATTATTGCTCACAATATATCAACAGTGACAAGAAGACGGATCTTATACGAGGTGTGATCAAAAAGTAAAGTGAATTTTGAAATTTAGCGGGCTACGTCCGTTCGATCTTCGACTTTTTTATTTGGTTATGTCGGTACACTCGTCTAGAACATACGTTCCAAATTTCAACTTTGTAGTATGTTTGGTTTGTTTGTGAGAGGCATCAAGGTTAGAAGTGTTTTACGTGCTCCACGATTTGCTGCTGTCTAAAAACATGGATCAAAGAGTTTGCATTAAATTTTGTGTGAAAAATGGAATCAAATGTTCCAAAACACTTGAAATGCTGAAAGTGGCATACGGTGAGTCTACTTTAAGTCAAAAAAATGTTTACAAGTGGTATAAACTCTTCCAAGAAGGCCGAGAAGACACCGACGACGAACCTCGTTCTGGACGCCCCAGCACATCAACAACTGATGAGAATGTTGAAGAAGTGAAGAAAATAGTGTTGGGAAATTGTCGAATTACCATTAGAGAAATTGCTGATGATATTGGCATCTCATTTGGTTCATGCCAATCAATTTTGACGAGTATTTTAGACATGAGACGTGTGTCAGCGAAGTTTGTTCCGAAATTGCTCAATTTCGACCAAAAGAAACGTCGCATGAGCATCGCCCAAGAGCTACTGAATGACATCAACGATGATCCAGATTTACTCAACAGGGTTATAACAGGTGACGAAACATGGGTATACGGCTATGACGTCGAGACTAAGACTCATTCGTCCCAGTGGAGGCATTCTGGATCACCAAGACCAAAAAAAGCACGCCAAGTTCGATCAAATGTAAAGGTTTTGCTTACAGTTTTCTTTGACTGCAGGGGCGTGGTGCATCATGAGTTCTTACCACAGGGTAGAACAGTAAATAACGAATATTACCTGCAAGTTATGCGCAATTTGCGCGAAGCAATCCGCCAGAAACGTCCGAATTTGTGGAACAATAAAAATTGGCTTTTGCACCATGATAACGCTCCTGCTCACACATCGTTGCTTGTGCGCGAATTTTTGGCTAAAACCAACACAGTAACGATGCCACAGGCACCGTATTCCCCAGATCTGGCCCCCTGTGACTTCTTCTTGTTCCCAAAACTGAAGAGGCCCATGAAAGGACGGCGTTTTGCCACGATTGAGGAGATAAAGACGGCATCGAAGGATGAACTAAACAAGATCACAAAAAATGATTTTTTGAAATGCTTTGAGGATTGGAAAAAGCGTTGGCACAAGTGCATTATATCCGAAGGGGATTACTTTGAAGGAGATAAAATAAAAATTGATGAATAAATAAATATTTTTTGAGAAAAATAAAAATTCACCTTACTTTTTGATCAAACCTCGTATACAATACAATCATTAACTTTAAAAATTTGATTGAATGTCAAGAAGAATATGATGATACTATCAAACGTCTTAATATTGTATTAATAAAATAAATAAACATACATCACTTGTTCTGAATCAACTTGTACAGGGGTGAATTTTTCTGCGGGTTACTTTGTGTAAGGAAATATTTGTCAAGCGGTTAACCGACCAGGAGGTAAACCCGTCCGATAATCATTTATTGGGTTGAGCCTTCTGGAGGTGAAACTGTCTTGGGGATGAACTGGGGGCTTACGTTTATGAGGTTTAACTTGACGAGTGGAGTGATTCAGGGGGTATGCGAGTCGGGTTGATAAGGGGGTGAGGTTCATCAGGGGGCATGCGAGTGGGCTTGATCAGGGTTAATCAACGATTATGCGAGTGAGGTTAATAAGAGGGTTAATCAGATAGTTGATTAGGGGGTATGCGTATGAAGTTAATCACTGGATGTTTAGGAGATATACCGGAACGCTTTAGGTTTATTCGTACTATTTCTTACAAGATAGATCTTTTTTTTAATTTTTTTATGATCCGTTTTTGAATTCGAATGGTAAGAATATATACTTTAAATACAGTTTCATCCCTATACAACGTAGGGCTGGGAACCCCCAGTGACAAAATCTGTATGGTTACGTTTTTCTTTTATATAGATTTTTCAAATTTTTTTTGACCAAAAATAGTCATAAATATCTGCAACGATTACCGAAAATCGTTCGACTCGCGCGAGGTTAATTAGCGGCTGATCGAGAAAAGCCGCGATCGGTTCGCGAGAGAGAGAGGGCGCGTAGGGGCAATGACCGGGAGGGGAGCGTTCAGCAGGGAGTATGACTGTGTCACTCAGTCCGCCTGTATCGTGCAGCTAACCTTTGTTTCCCGAGCCGTTTAAGTTTTCGTGTGGTGGTGCGAACTTAGAGGTGCGAACGTTGGTGAGGTGTGCTGGGTGCAGCAGCAGCAGCAATAGTAGCAGCAATAATAGCAGCAGCAGCAAAAGCAGCAACAGCAGTAGCAGCGACAGCAGCAACAACAACAGCAACAACAGTAATCGCGGCGGTGTAGCGAGCGGCGAAGCGGCGTTCCAGCAATTTGTTGTTCGGATACGGTTGGCCACCGTATTCTCATCGTTCTCGCGGTAGGTGCACCTTCCCCTTTTATTATTGTGAATAGCGTGCGATCCCGCGCAGCGTGCGCGAGGAAATTAGTTGTTGCGTGCGAGCGGTTAGTTCGCGGTAATCGCGGTTTTCTCTCTCTCTCTCATACGGTGTGCATTGTCACTCGCGCAAGCGTGCGCAAGACTCTCGGCAGATCCCCCGTGTATTTGATCTTATTGAATAAAACGGTCAATCGTCATTGTTAAATCAAGTAGTCGTTATTTTGTCTTTCCTTTGTCCGGAGGTCGCGTCTATATTTGTTTGTTTTGATTCGAATTCGCCGGTAGCGTAGCACGGATCACGCGGATATCGGTAGACGGGAATCGTCAACTTAGGTTCCAGCGGCGGCCGCACGAGCGCTACTAAGCGAGGGCGACAGCGCCGCCAAGCGGTGAGTTGGGGGAACCCAACTCGGAATAGTGAAGAGACTCTGCGCAGGCGCACTCCGAGATAAGGTAGGTTGATGTGCTTTGAGCACATAGATAACGAGGCGTCGTCTAGTCATTATAAAGGTACTTTCAAGAGATTATAGACTAAACGGCAGCCTGTTACATATCATAGATATTGTTGTTACAGGGTTTTGGAAGTGGCTTTTGAGGGTGTTTTCCAGAGTCCAAATTCCTTTTCTTGCCCAACAACAGTATAATTTTCTCATCAATTTTTAAGCATCATAGTAGATGAATAATCAGCGAAATTGGTGATTGACAATTATTCATATAGCAATAGTAGGGTTTAGGGGTGGTTCACCCTCAAAATATTAAATAACGAAAAAATTTCGAAGCTCGTTAATATTATTTCATCATTTCCTAGATAAAAATTTATTTTTCAATTTTTTTTGGTAATTTCGTGATTTTTTTCGCGAAAAATCAAATCAAATAGGTTGTTTTTTCACTTTACATCGTAGGAGTTGCAATCCTCAGAGACAAAACCTATATAGTTATATTCACTTTTTTGTAACGAATTTTTTAAATTTTTTGTTGTGTAACGGGGTGAATAGCTAGTACAATAGGAAATTTATTAGCGTATAAACTGCTCCGATGCAGAGCTAATCGCTGTTCCATTAAACACGTATAGTTATACGTGTGTTCACCTTTACGTTTGATACTCTCGTTTCAGTGTCTTCTTTCCAACCGAGTTGAACTCACCTTAAGTCACTTGGCTTGTGGCACTCGATCTATTTTAGGTGTGAGTGACCTAATGCTTAATCCGAATAATCCCCTAGACGAAATCGGATTAAAACTTAATCCTTTAGAGGTCTGTTAAGCTATTAGAAAACGAAATGACGTAAACGGCGAATAAAATTAATAATGTTTAACTCATAAAAAGCTACATTTTTTTACGGGCCGAAACGCTAACGCACGCGAATAGGATGTACAATTATTGATAATAATTCGATGAGAGAGAGAGAGAGAGAGAGAGAGAGAGAGGAAATTCGAACTTTGCCGCGAAAACTAACGCTCGGTGCGAATATAAAAAATAACGCTCGCGATAGACAAAATACTCTCGTTCGTATTTTGTCGCGTAATATAAGGGAGTGCACCTACCGTGCGGTGCAATTACGGTGATCAGTCGTAACTGTTGAAGAAAATCAACGGTACTCCCCAAATAGATCAGCTGCGCTGCCTCGCTCACAAATTTACTGCTGCTTTTGTTGCTGCTGCTGTAAATACTGCTGATGTGATGCTTGCTCGCTACACTCGCACGTATCAAACAGTCCAGGAAAACTTTATAAAAAACAGCGAAACACTGTGCAAAATAATTGGCGGTACTATCGCAAAAGCAGCTGAGGCTTAACTGAATATTTAAACCCTCGCGCGCCCCCTCTCTCTCTTAGGCGTTCGAACTAACATCGCGAGTGTATGAATCGCAAACTGATCGATTAATCGAATCGACTACCGTTGAGCTCCCTCCAAGTCCTGACTATCTAGGCAGGACAAATACCCGCGATCCGCCGCCATCAGGAATCTGGAAACAAAAGAAGGAAAGGAACCAAATGAATTAAAAACTTCCCTTCTTTATTTAGGGCTACTTTATTATTAGCCCTCTAGGGCCTACACCACTTTTTGGCTACACCTGGCGCTCGATGTTTCGGGTAGCGCTAGTGTGTAGCCTTCTTCGGAGACCGCTGGGAGTTGGTCTCCCCAGGCTCCCCGCAGATGTAGCAGCCCCTCAGCTGCGATCGGGATTGAGCTTTCTGATCGTTTTGGGTCTGCTCAGCAGACCGAGAAGACTGCTAGACGCTGATTCCCTGGGAGGCAGTTATCGGAACGCCTCCCACCGTGGCCGTCGCACGGCGATCCTTCGACCTTATCACGATTGTGGTTTCGGGAGCTACTTGCCCGTCCAGGTGGACCGTAAGCATTGGCCCAGCACCAATAGCTCTCGGGGCTCTCTTCTCTTAAGCCGTCACCGGGAACGCTGGGAGGATTCCCGTCCTTGTTCCACTTGCAGCAGTTCTTCAGCGGTTCATGAAGCCTCTCAGGTGCTCCTGCACCTAAGACTGGAGATCCGCTGCGAAGCGCCAGGCACTCTCCACCTCATTGATCCCTAGACGCACGTGTCTGAAGTCAAGGAGGAGAGATGGCTGCTCCGGGACACGAGGATGGTTGCAGACCCAGTGCGATGTCCCACAGGTTTCCTTGGGTCCTGGGCACTGGCTGGCACTGTGGCACTCCCATCCGGTGGCCCCCTCCAAGTGGACCCTGGCGAAGCTACGCAGATCTTCTATAAACTGCATCGCATCAGGGCCCAGCTGCAAATTTAACAACATCTGCGTGACCACCTCGAAGGTCTCTTTCTCCACGATGATTCTCCGTTCCATCTGTAACATCCAAAACAAAACAAAATCTCGATGCAACTCCCTGCGCGAAGAAAAACCCTATTAAACGCCGCACCTCACCGAGTTATGCGTTCCCTCGCGATTCCTTCTGGGAATGTCCTGGCCCTCGTCGGTTACCATTTGGGTTTATCGGCCCAACCGTCCTTTACACGACGGGAACAGTCTTTCGAGGCCTAGCTCTCCCTCTAGATTCCTTTAAGGGAGGAGTTATTGTCTCTTGCCTGACCGGTGACCGTCTCTGTGACCTTTCGAGATCGCCCTCGATCTCTCTTGGTTGGGGCAGATACCGACAAATCCGACGTCTCCATCGGATCATTACCTACGGCCGTGGGGCTGTTACCTCGACCCGCTCGTTCAAAATCCTCCCCCCCCCCTCCGGATCTTCACACGTTTTCGCGGATTCGGTCGCATCCAATGGCCGTTCTTTTTGCGGTTTGCGAGGATCGATGACTTCCTCGCTTTCCTCTTCCTCCTCTGGAACGTAATACGGTTTAAGATTGTTGAATTTTACGTAATAACTATACTGTACACACATACAAATGTAATATAGATATATCCATGAGTGATGATGCGCGCGCCGCTATTAGTATGTATGTGAGGATGTGTGAGTGCGTGCGCACATGTATAGAGTATATGACAGTCAGTCGGCTATGAAAGAGATAAGAGAGCGCATCTCGACATGGCTTGGATACATGTATGTAATCTATATGTATCAACTCAATCTTTGACTTTTAACAATAAATAATCATGTCATTATTATTGTTGTAATGAGGGGAACCTCAACACTATTATTATTTTAACGATCCACCTCATATTCAGCAAAGATCTTTGGCTTGGAAGAATTCGCGCAGGATCTTCAGCTGATTGGCCAGAATATGTACTTGTTGGAACCGCAAATCTTTTTAATCACATACAGACCGGCGTATTTTAGCGCCAATTTTGCTGAAATGCCTTGGGCAGCCGAGGAGAGAATCCTGTTGCTCTTCCATACCCAATCTCCGAGCTTAAACTCCGATTGCCGTCTCCTCCGGTCATAATAAGCCGCCTGACGCGCAGCTTCCTCCTCTGACTTGGAGTTGGCCCGCTCCCATAAATTAGGGAGCTTCACCATAAGTTCATTCCAATCTACCACAGCTTGACCCTCCGAACACTCAAAGGCCTGCTGATCCTGGGATCTTCTGTCAAAGGAGTCAAAGGAGGTCAAAACGTCAAAGGAGGTACCGGCTGACGCCCAAAGATGAGCAACGCAGGACTACGAGTATACCTAGTGGCGCTATGAGTTGCCGAGTTCAACGCGAAGTTGAGCTCTGACAGGTGATCGTCCCAGCTCTTGTGATCACGGCTCACATACGACGTGATCATGGTTTTGAGCGTCCTATTTACTCGCTCTGTGGGATTCGCTTAGGGTTAATACACGGGAATCAAGACGCTCTGGATGCCGTTCATCTGGAGATATGAATCGACTTGATTATTCTTGAATTCGGTTCCGTTATCCGATAAGAATACCTCTGGAGTGCCAAACCTAGTGTGTGACAAGCCACTCGTGTAATTCCTTTGCGACCGTCTTCCCGTTGGCTTTACGTATCGCAACGTACTCTAGTCAGCGAGTAAATAGGTCTACAAAGACTAGGACGTACTCAAAACCTCGAGAGCTTTTGGGGAATGGGCCAGTGATATCACCGGCCACCATCTGCTAGGGTCGTGTCTGCTGACATACCCGGCAAATCTTTACGTACTCCCTTACCTGATCATACATCTTAAGCCAGTAGTACAAGTGCCTAGCCCTGGAGAACGTATACTCTCGTCCTCGATGCCCTGCCGTAGGAGCATCATAGACCTCGTGGAGCACCTGGTACCTTTTCTCTCTAGGTACCGCAAGCTTCCGCGCTTCATCGTTGTCGATGGACCTTCACCGTCCTTATCAGGCTGATAGTGATACAATCTCCCCCTCCCCACAACCTTCCATGTAAGGTGTGAGTATGGGTCTTGGCATGCTTCCTGGTATTGTTGCAAATACCAGGCGTCACTGGTCTCCGGCCGACTATTTATGGCACTCACTTCAATATTCAATATCGAAGACATTGCCTTGCAATACTAGCGATCACCTTGTTAGTCTTCCCGTGGGATTTCTCATACTGTGGAGCCATTTCAAGCAACTATGATCAGTGATAACCTTCAAGTGATGACCTTCAATGTACGGCCGGAACTTTCCAATAGCCCATACCACTGCCAAGCACTCTATCTCGGAGACTGTATAATTCCTTTCAGCGCTGTTGAGTGATCGGCTGGCGTATTCTATCACACGTTCCTCTCCATTGACATCCTGCGTGAGCACTGCCCCGATCCCACTGTCACGGGGTCAGTTTGTAGTACAAACTGACCCCTAGGATCGGGTGGTTCCAATATTGGGGTGGAAGTCATCGCCTCATGCAACTTCGTGAAATCTCGCCCTTGCTCTTCCTCCCAAGAGAAACGTACATTCTTCTTTGTCAGGCGGTTTATAGGTTTAGCGATCATGGCAAAGTCAGGCATAAAACGTCTATACCATGACGTCATTCCCATGAATCGCTCAACCTATTTGATACTCCAGTATCGGTCTTATCTTCTCGGGATCTGGTCTTACTCCGTCCTAGTTCACAAGAACTTCTAAGTACCTGACTTCCGTCTTACAGAAGTGACTTTTGGCTTTGTTGATGGTTAGGCCTGCACCTAGAATTCTCTTTAATACCATTTCTAGATGCCGCTTACGCTCCTCCAATGACGACGAAACCACTATTAAGTCGACGAGGTAACCAAAAGCGAGTGGATCCATATCCGGGCCTATCACTTTATCCATCAACCTCTGGATGGTCGCTCCTACGTATGCCTGTCCGAAGAGCATTCTCTTGAATTGAAAGTGCCCTAATCCAGGTACTATAATCGCCGATATTGGACGCGACTCTTCCTTTAAGGGGATTTGATGGTACGCACTACTCAAATCCGGCGTAGATATGAACTTTGCATCCCTTATCCATCTCAGGTTGTCGTTTATATATGGTAAAGGATAGGCATCCGGTTTAGTGATTGCGTTTACCTTTTGGTAATTCACACAAAACCTATACTTTCCATCAGCCTTGTTTCCCATTGCCACTGGACTTGACCATCCGCTGGTCGCTGGTTCGATTACATCTTTTTCCAGCATATCCTTGACCAGCGCATGTATTTCCTCTCGTACCCTATCAGAAACTGGGTAGTACTTCTGTTTGATGGGTCGAGCACCTCCAACATCTATATCGTGCTCAACCCCCACAGTACAGCCTAAAGCCTGTCCTCCGTCAGGAATCAACCTCCTGACGAAGTCTTCGATTTCCTCAAGCTGTGTTTTCGTGGCCTCCCACAGTCCTACCGATGCCAGAAATGTCGTACCATCAATTCCAGCCACTTCCATAGGTACTTTTACTTGGGCGTCCTTCAACCATTACTCATTCTCATCGGGATCCAAAACTGCGCGGAACTCCCTTATAAAGTTCGCGCCTACGTAGCAGTCATCTGTGAGCAGTGGCGTAATGGTGACTCTAATTTTTCTTGTCATTCCCCCTACCTTATAGGGGAACATCACGTAACCAATAATGGGGCATAGGCGCCCGTCGGCGAGCCACATGGCCGCCCGTCCTGGTCACATTAAGCCCGAGTCCCATCTCCGATGCTAATGTTAGCCATAGCTGACCCATGACCGTAGATGAGGTGCCGGTATCATAAAGTGCTCTAATCTTAAAGTCACCTATGTCTACCCGCAACCACCTTCTGGTCTCATCCTCGGGGCCGTATCTACGAGTCGCATCCATCCCTTCATTCGTCGCGCTTTTCAGCGGCTTCTTCCCTTCCGCTGATGCTACGACGATGGGCTTGCTCGTACTCGTGGATTCCTTCGGCAGGGGAGTTTTTTGTGTAGAGGGGCCCGAACCTTTCAGGTCTTCGGGTTGCTCGATCCTTACATCAATCGAGTCTTCCCCCTTCTCCACAACTTGTATATGGCCACCTGGTCCTTCCAGGATGACCACCCTCCTACCCTGCCGAGGGCTGGTATCGGACTCAATCGCCTTCTCCTTTGAGGTACCGCTAGGTCCCGGGCTCTCTTGGTGCCCTACCGGGACCTGTTTGGATCCCTTGGTCGCCGAAAACTTGCTCTTTCCCGTCGACGATCCGCAGCGAGAGGTCGAATCTACTGGAGGCGCGAAGATGACCTTTTTTCTTCGCTCTCCTTACCGTTTCTCTTGTTGCAATCTGGGCAGAATTTACGGCTGAAACCTAGTTTGCCACAAGCGGATAACTGGAGAGGCTTCTTGAAGTCGATTTTCCGCCTCTGTCCTTCTCGCCGCTCGCCAGGAGACCTGGGAGAAGGAGAATTCTTCATTCCCCCACGCTATCATCTTTTACGCAGTTCTGGAGGGCTGTCCTGCCTTTCTTTGGCCAATTTGCGCAGGATTCTCTCAATGCCCTTCAGACGCTCCTCCATCTTCTTATCTGAAGTAGAGGTTTGTGTAGCTGATACCGTTGCTTGCTCGGTAGGCTTCCCGGCAGGGTTCTCCACGCTCTGTCCGCGCTACGGATCTCCCTCCTTCTTCGCACGCACCGTCCCTTCATCACCAGCCGTTCAGGTGATGGTCACCAGGTGATGGTCGCAGTTTTCCTCTGCGCTAAGGTTTTCCAACTCGTCACAGATTGTATCGAGCCATGCTTGTCGGGTGCGCCTCCTGCGCCCTGCCACCTCTTTACTGCGCGTGGTCTTCTCAAAATCTGTGACGGTGTACTCCCCCAGCAACCATTTCCCAAGCCTAGCCGCCTGCTGGATGACACTTCCAGCCTTGCGCAGCTCTAGATCCGCCTAGTAGCGTTTGCGCTAGTCGTTCGAACTAACATCGCAATTGTACGAATCGCGAACGGATCGATTAATCGAATCGATTACCGTTGCAGTTGTCAAAAAATATTGATATAAACCGAAGATATTGCTGTAATAGTATTTTAGGGGTTATTTTTGTGAGTGATTTTTCAGCTCTTACATTTATTTTCCTACAGACTAACATTGTCATTGTCTAGCCCACTTTTAAGCATCATAGCATATGGAAAATCAGCAAAACTGGTCATCGGGAACTAGTCATATAGTATTAATAGCGTTTAGGGGTATTTCATGCTTGAAATACATAAAATTGAAAAAACGCTGAAACATGTCAATTTTGATTTTACTATTTCCTACAAAAAAAATTATTTTTCAATTTTTTTATGATAGTTTTGCGACTCTGTAAACGAAAAATCTATTCAAAAAAAGTTTTTCCCCTGTACATCGTAGGGATTGCAACCCGCCAAATCCAAAACTATGCGATTTTGTTATTTTTTAAATAAAAAATTGTTTCCATTTTGTTTCATAAAAAAAGATTCATTACAACCAAAGTTACTGCTTTAGGGGTGACTTTTGAGGGTGGTTTTCATCCCCTAGACAGCTTTTTCCGTGTCTCTTATTTTTTTATAAAGTATAACATATCTCAATTGCAACAAAATTGAAGGTGGACGGTTGGGCATGTTCCCTTGTAAGTCGGTCAGCATTAATGGATGAGAGAGATCTAGCCCTACTCTTGTCTAATTTTCAATGCGGACGGAAATGAAAATTTCCATTAATATGTAAGATAGGACTCTTTCATATAATAAAATTACTTCCAATATCGAACGTAGGGGACGAAAACTGAAAATTATACCAATTTTCATTCTGTAAGAGAGGGATGCAAGGAAATTATACTTTTTGCTAACTCAAATTGACCACGTTCTTTAGGCTTCATGCACTGTTTACTATGATAGCCGATAGGGTAATGATCCGCAAATTTTAAGTCAGCGTTAAAAAAATCTAGAGTATCAGAGTATACGGGAAAAAATTATAGATTTAAATTTTTACGTATATGCGTGCGTGCGTCCGTGTGTGTATGTGCGCGCGCGCGCATGTGTTTGTGTGTGTGTGTTTATACAATCAAAGATATCATTCATTTTTGTGAGAGGACACACATAAGCAAAAATAATTCTATCATGCATACATATACTCGTATCTCGACTCGTGTTCGTTGATATCGATAATTATAACATTAAATTAAAGATTTCAAATAATTACTCTATTAAATACACTGCCGTCGGACGACTTTTGGCCACCCTAACCAAAATTAGCAAAACTTCAAAGTTTTATATCTTGGCTCCAAAACATGCTATAGCAACCGACGGGATATAATTTTAAAGGTCTTTTGTAGAGCTTTTCAACAAAATAAAATACATATATGATTTTCCTTTTTTTATGAGTTGTGTATCATAAATAAAATTAATTTTTCCGTTTTTTCTCTCGAACTTTAAAGCGATGTACTTTTCGAGACTTTATCGGACAAGAAAACTAGATATATTATTCAACAGCTTGTTTTAAAAGCTACAAAATCCATGTATGGGAAAATTTTTTTAACTTGATTTTTACGAGCTACAAATCCTTTTACAAAAAACTAACCTTTTCATAAAATTCGTTGTACCTCTGAAAGTTGTGATTATAAAAAAAAATTTAGTAGAAAAAAATATTTTTTTTCAAGGACTAACTGCTGATTTACTTGAAAAATAAAAAACGATTATTTTTTTTTATTTTTTAATAACTTTTTTAGACATAAAAATGTATTTAATGCATAAATATACATAAAAAAGAAAATTCTGATTATTAAAAATGAAAATAACACACAATAGCTATATTAATTTGTCAATATAGAAAAATTCGCAATAGAAACAGTCTTTACATTTTTTTAAATTTATGATTCGAAAGCTTTACAAAAGACCTTTAAAACCATATCCCGTCAGTTGTAGTAGCATGTTTTAAAGCCGAGATATAAAACTTTGAAATTTTGCTAATTTTGATCTAGGGTGAGTAAAAATCATTCAACGGCAGTGTAAATATGATTTGTAAATTGACGTTTATTTACATAGTATTGCTCTTTTACAGTTTAATATTAACGATTTTATTGGCATTTTTTTATACAAAAACAATGGACAACTGTAGTAAGGACTGATGTAGCATATTTTCTATGAAGGCACGTTATTAAAAAATTAATTATTTAACATTTAAATTCATTTCAAAGAACAAATACCATGAGCATTAGAATGATTTAAATGGATCTTCCGAAACACTTCTTTCATAATAAAATTATATTTTTTTGAAAGTATAATTATTTGTCCTTTTAATTCTTCTATTTGATTTGATAATTTATCATTTATAAACATTTGTTCTGCTAGAAATTTTGATAATTTATTGTTATCTTCTAAATGTTTCAATTTCTCAGATGTCAGGTTTTCAATTTTGAGGTTCATTTGTTCGAAGTTTTCCGTCAGAGGAATTTGATTGTATTCTATTGCGGCATATTTGTTTTGTAATTTTTGATAGTCGTTGAAAAGTTGAACATTTTTATCTGTAAGTTTTTGAACAAATTCTAGTGCTTGTACTTCTCTGTAACGTTGCATTTCTAAATCTAATTTTACTTCTGCTACATTAGTATGAAGTTGTTCCATTGCAAATTCCAATTCACGAATACGATCTTCCTTGCTGTAACAAAAACCAACACATGAGTTTTCATATACTTTAAATTAAACTCCAAGAATTAAAAATATTATGTAATGATCTATGTATGTGTATAAGAAGGCGAAAATTATTGGATAATTATGCCCAAAATGCAAATAAAGTTAAATTATTTATAAATTATAAATGATGAAACTATATCGAATTTATTACTGTGTATATATATTATTAAAGAAATAAATACTTCAATTATGTTTCTGAATCAATCATTTTTTTATTTATTTATTCTTAAATCTACATAGAATTATTCATACTAAAATATTACCATTTTTTTAAAGTTCAGTTTTATCTCTCCTGCTATTATGCAAAATATCAAATTCTAACCACTTCATAATAACTTAGTTACGAGGTCTTTTAATCATTTTTCAACTAGGTATTGTAATGCGGTACATTACAAGGCCTTCCCTGGGTGCTGCATTATTTGCAACACCTCGGAAAGGCCATCCCCGTCCCTTGCCGCCCCGTAACCGGTTAAAAAAATTAAAGATAAACGAACCCTATATAAAACAATTACCCCTTTTTATGTCCGAACAACCACGCCGGAGAGATGGGCAAAACAAACTCGTCAAACGCGATCCGACGGACGCTCAAAGAGCAGACAGAAAAAAAGGAGCGCACCACGGAAAAAGAGAGCGCACGCACACACTCACTCACATACACTCCCGACCACGTGTTCCCGACCGGCGAAAGAAAAATGCAAAACTTGACTGGGAAATGCAACGGAAATGCATGTTGATGACACATGCAGATCCGTTACACTCCCAGACACCAACACTAACACTCACGAGGCACTGACACTCCAGGGGCGAGCAGAAAATCGCCGATGAAGTGGCAGCCGGTAATCAGCTGTGTCGGGCTGCCGAACACCATCGGCGACATTCTGAGCGCCACACACAAGAAATACAGCAACCGCACACACAAACACCTGGGAGAACATCACTAAACCAACACGGGAGCGCCCCAGGAGGAGCTCCAACAACCGACACAAGGACACGAGACGTACGCGCTAGAAACGGAGCTGCCATCTTGAAGCGCCGAGACAGACTGAGAGCGAGCGAACGAGACAGACTGAGAGCGAGCGAGCGAGACAGAGCGAGCGAAGTAGACTAAGCAAGAGCGAGCGAGACAGACTGAGACAGAGCGAGCGAGACAGAGCGAGCGAAATAGACTAAACAAGAGCGAGCGAGACAGACGATACAAAATGATAGATAGAATAATATGCAAATGCGAAGATGAGGGCGCTACAAATGAAACGGCGTATATTATATACGTATCTATGACACAATAAAATTAAAATTATGATTGGAAAATAATGAGCGTGGAATAAATACCGAATTGTAAAATTCGCACGCGACCGACACCCCTATTATGATAGCGAGCGACAACTACCCCCTTTAGGTTTGAATAATAATTTAACTGACCGAATTCGAACCTTTGACAAAATTCGCTAGTGACGTCACGACTAATGAGCAAATTAGAATAAAATTTGATTTCCATCCGGATAGACAAATAGATAAGAGTAGGGCTAGATCTTTTCCAACAACTAACGATAGCTACCTTAGTGGGGGGTGAGAGAGGGTAAATAACGACGAAAGTAGGAGAGCTAAGGAGCGCGCTGTATCCTTCTAATTTACATACGGACCAATAATAAAATATTCGGAGGGCGCTACCGATATCCGAATTAGCATACCAACCAATAATAACATTTCTTCTCGGAAAGAGGAGAAGAAAAGCGATCTTTGACCGCGAGAAGCCGATTCTCGTCCATTTTGCCACTGAATATCTAGATAGAAGGAGCCTCTATCAGCTAATCTCACTGCAGAATTATTAGCGCTAGACGCCTTCCATATTCTTTTTGACAATTTTGTTTGCCAATACCGCAAGGAAAAATTGTAAGTAGGCAAAGTGCTATTCACTTTAATCGCGGAGTGCGGGGATAAATCTCTCAGTGCTGTAGGTCGTCGCGACGCGTGGATCCGTCGACGCCGGTGCCTATCGAATCGCGCTGACCTGACCGCCATTCCGTATATTTTAAAGTGAGTGTTAGATGTTACGAATGAAAATTGCGATTTAGGATTCGCACTGACCTGTCGTTAACTACTTATTACGAACGTAGGTTTAACCGAATCAAATTGTCTTGATTATTTAGTTGTGTTGATCTTCCCGCCATTTAGCAAACAGGACGTGAGCGTTAGGATTAACCAATGAAAATTGTGATTTAGGATATTCGCACTGACCTTTCGCTGACAAATTGCCGCGAACGTAGAATTAGTCAAATAAACTCACCCTGCCTATTTAATCGTGCTGACTTTTTCGCCATTTCATAAATCTAACGTACGTGTTAAGTTTATACGAATTAGAAGCAGTGGTTGAGTTATTCTCGCTGACCTTTCGCTGACAAGTTATCATGAGAGTAGGATTAGCCAAATAGGATTACCGTGCTGACCTTTCCGCCATTTCATGAACCGAGCGTGAGCGGTAAGATCAGACAAAGGAAATTCGCGATTGAGTTATTTGCGCTGACCCTCCCTCTTTGTTAATCGAAGACCGACCGGAAAATTATTAACATTCCGATTAATTTGTATCCTTACGGATTTATGAGTATTCAGAATCTTACCGACCATATTTACTCCGATCTCTTATGTGAGAATTATTAATACATCAATAAAGTGATTAATTATCTTTATATGTAAAATTTACTTTGATATCCTACCTCTACTGCATGCTAGCGATTTGATTACATTGATGCCGCGAGCGATTACATACGGGTACAACTAATTCGCTGTACTTTCGGGTCACTAGATAGGTAACATACGCGCGAATTCTAACGTCCTCACGACCTGAATTAAGGAGCCATCACCTGAGCTGCCGGCATACTATAATTAAGGAGGAAAAATAGAGAAGGAGAGTTGGACACCAAGGCCTGAAGTGAGGATACCACGCGTATCCCCCGTCTGCCCACCCTGCGCAGTCGCCGTTAAGCAGACCGGGATACGCGATAACCCTACTGGCCTTAACCCCGACGATCGCCGTAATTAGCCGACGGTCTGGCGCCCTAAATAATCGGGGGTAGAGCCAAACAGGCCTTGTGGCGGAAGAAACTCGGAGCGCAGTTAAAACCCCCGAAATTCCCTGCTACAATTGTCAGTTATCTTCCTCCATGCTCCTAATCCCCGCTACGTTCCAGAATAGTATCTTTACTCCCTCCCTTCCCTCCTCTACCTCTCTCTTTTTTCCCTATTGTTTTCGAAACCCTTCCGCCCTTTTTCCTATCATTTTTCCCTCTTTCTCGCTCCACCACCATTCTTCTTCCTCTGACTTTAACCCGATATGCTACATCTTTACCTCTTTACCTTTACTTTTTATTTCTCCCGCTTTCCTTGTTACTTCTTCTGCTTCCACGTCCAGTCCTGAGCTATGTAGATCTTTTTCTGTCCCAGCTTCTTTTTCCTCTTCATAATTCCTTCCTTTTGTTCACATGAGGGGCATATAATTAGCCACATCTGTTTTCCTCTTTCTCTTCGATCATCCCTCCACGCTGTCCCTCCTATTCTTCTCAGATTCACTATCTCCCCTTTCATTTCTAGTTCCTCCCTTAACCAGTCCTCTGCCTCTCCCTTTTTTCCCATCTTAACCCACCCTCTAAATCTGTCACTGTTATATTGTTTATCCTACTTTCTCTATCCATTTTTTTCTCATATATTCTATTTCTTCCTTATTGCCTACTTCTGTTCATCTTTGCTTCTCGTTTCCTCCTTCTATACTTTCTTTTAGTTTTACGCACTCTTATTCCAACTGGTTCATCCTCTCTTACCATTTTTCCTGCAGTTTCTTTTCTCTAAGTTCTGCTTTTTGGGCCCTCGTTCACTGCCCAGTCATATAGAGAGGGCCTATTGAATTTGATCTCAGAAAAGTGGTTCCGTATAATTAGGAATTCAGTTTGACTTGTTAAACCAAGACTTTTCCCACAGGGTATACGTATCCAGCCATCCTGGAAATATGTTCCGTCCGTACAGACTACCCCAATTTCACTAAATTTGCTACTCTACTGGACAATATCTTGGTTTTATATATCTAGATTATCATAACTTTATATAT
Source organism: Phymastichus coffea (assembly GCF_024137745.1). NCBI lineage: Eukaryota > Metazoa > Arthropoda > Insecta > Hymenoptera > Eulophidae > Phymastichus > Phymastichus coffea. Next base: position 5,036,596 of record NW_026706812.1, on the reverse strand, counting down.
TTCTTACATTTTAAGCTTTCAACTGTATTCCATTTTATATATACATAAATTCAGAATTTTATTGTATATATAAAATCATATTATTGAATTAGCACATTAATTCTTAATATTATTTCACAAAAAGAGTCCATATGATTGGAAATAAAAAATTCAAACTACGGATATTCCATCAATTCATATCACTTCATATTACTTTGAAAAATTGTATATTACTATGATTCTAATTAATACAAAAAACAAGTAGTTTGAAAAATATTAATAGTATCAAATAAATAATGTTCATCGCAAACATGGCAAATAACTCATTTTTTTTTCATATTAAATCATTGACTGCATATTAGTATGAGAAATTGTCCATATTCTCAAGGTACTAATAACAAAAAGTAATCTGATTGTACTTATAATTTTATTAGTTCATATCAATTCAATGGTAAAGAAAGTATATTGTTTCATCATATAGAATGTGAGGATAGTTGATCCATTAAATAAAAGGGAATTTTTCAAGTAAATTTAAAAAATCAATTGTGAGCTGCTATCGTTATTATTAATTATACTACTATTTTTTTTCAAGTAAATTTGAAAAATAATTTGTAAGTTGCTACCATTTTTTATTATTTATACTACTATTTTGTACGGTCATTATAAATGATAACAATATTTAACTAAAACTCACTTAATTTCTTAATTAATGTTTTAATGTTTATAATCAAATGGCAAATCATAATAACTCATGTTTAAAATTATTTTCATATTAAAATCTTTGACTGCATATTAATTTGAGAAATTTTCCATATTCTCAAGGTTCTAATTACAAAAAGTAATCAGAATGTACTTATAATTTTATTAATTCATATCAATTCAGTGGTAAAGAAAGTATATTGTTTCATCATATAGAATGTGAGGATAGTTGATCCATTAAATTAAAATGTAAGGGAATTTTTCAAGTAAATTTAAGAAATAATTTGAGAGCTACTATCGTTATTATTATTTATACTACTATTTTTTTTCAAGTAAATTTGAAAAATAATTTCTAAGCTGCTACCATTATTATTATTTATATTAATATTTTGTACAGTCATTATAAATGATAACAATATTTAACTAAAACCTCCTTAATTTCTAATTTAATGTTTATAATCAAATGGCAAATATACCTCAATAAATGTCGATCACCGAAAAAAAAGGGAAGCTCTTTCTATTTGTGGGATTGGAAAAAAACAAAACATAAAAGTATAGGATATAATAGTTAAAGATAAATACTGTAAAATAAAAATTTACATATTATCTTTATTATAGTAAGTTAGACTATAGTAACTATTGAGTTATGAATTGTTTAGATTTGTTACCGTATAATATTTAGATGTATTACATACCATTTTTACACCATTACAATATAAGGAAAAAAAAACAGTCAAAAATATAATAAAAAATCAAATCTGATCGTCAAAATATATGCAAGCTTATATTTATTTTTTAATTATTGTATAAAAAATATTTTTTCCAAGAATGGCAGAACAAACAATGAAAAATATTCAAATTTATTATGTCAAAACATGAAAATAATGAATCAGTCCAATGTAAACATATAAACAGTAATGTAACAATGTCAGGAGTAGTTTAGTCTATTTTATTTGAATTGAATGGTGTATTATCAGCAGTAACATATTCCACATTTACTCGTAATACGATAATGAAACATAAAATGAAATTGAACTTTCATAAATAATTAACAATGACTATTCTTAATATTATAGTATAAGTTATGGAATGATCAACGATTTCAATAATCAATTCAAAGTACTAATTACAAAAAAAACATAATCTACAATGATTTAATATATTATTTATAAAAAATTTTCAGATAAAATAAGTACTATCGTGAATCAGATTTATTTCTATCAAACGGTGCAATTGATAGTTTGATGATATTAATTTAATTCATGAATAGTACAAAATCAACAACAGTGCATGGGAACACACCAATACTCGACAAACTACATTTAATGATTAATTGACATATCATTTTTTTATTATTCTATAGCCTATAATGTTTCTTGATATGAAAATTAGTTATAATATAATTAAAAATATATCGATACCCTAAATTTTACTTCAATATTATTATTTTAACATTTCTCTTTGAGATTTTTACATGTACAATGAATGAAAAAAACGTTATTATACAAAATTGATTGTATATATGCAAATTTTACCTTAACATTGTATACATAATAAATTATAATTTATCGAAATTCAACATGCATTCCAACAAGTAAAAAAATAAATCCTGAGAAAATGAAATAACATTGAACAAATACATGTTTCATCAATAAAAAATATAATGATAAAAGGAATGTCAGAACGAGGGCCCTATGCGAAAAGTAAAACGTTTCGCTTTTGCGATTTTTCCCTTTCTTTTTTAGTCTCTCTCCTTCTTTCTTCTCTCTCTCCCCTCACTTCCACTTTTGCATCTTTTTGCCTCTCTCATTTCTCCTCTAATATTCTCCCTCAACCCTTATCCGCTCTCTCTTATATATATATATATACACAGAAAAAAAGAAATTTCAAATAAATAAGTAAAAATAAAGAATCGCAGTACAGATTTCCGTACAAATAAGTCTTCGGAGCAAAGTGGTATTCCCGGAAAGGTGTTCAACCGTTATAAAGCGGCAGGCAACAGCGAGGCTCTTCGATAGACTCGGATAAACCAACGTCGCTCAGCGGTTACAATCCTGCGTACTGCGGAGCACTCGATTGTTAGGAATCCAAGACATCATAGCCATCATGCGCGCATTATAGCTGATTCTTGAGGAGTGGAAAGAAAGAGAAGAGGTCTCGGGTGCCTCAGCTGCCTCACCGTTCCTTCTAATGGGCTCGGGCGTTGGTGGCGCTGAAGCAAATGTCGGTGGTAGTGCTGCAGTGGCCAGAGACGATTCAGCTCATTAAATCACCAGTCAAAAAAAAACAAACACGAGGAATCCTGCAATGATCCACGACACACTCCCTCCTCCACACCAAAGTCCTCTGTTCTGCTGCCAACGGAGACACACCGAGCTGAATCTTTACATACAATCATTACCACATCCTTCGCTTTGTTATATATCCTCTCTCCTCCCCTCCCGCGGGCCTCTTCGCCTCCACAGCCTGCCGGAAGCTGTGCAGTTAATCCTCCCTAAGCCGCTAGTCCGCCACCACAAATGATATAAACAAGGATTAGTAATGCGCTACCGCAATTTTTACATCGATGCCCGGCTTAACGATAGCGCGCGCAGATAGCAAAAGGCCACGGACGACAGGGAAATAGCTACGAATAAAGCGATTTCACCGTCATATTATAATAAATACTAAAGGCTGTTGTCTTGTCCTCGGCTCCTGTGCTATGCTGTTGATTAGCGATTATTCTTGAGCTACTAATAGCACTGGGCTGATTCCAACTAAACTTGCGTGTGTTGAGATGGACTCAGCACAATTCATCGATCACGCAGTGCATGACCTTGCACTTGACTTTCCCACCTAATGATGCTTTTCCACGCGTTATCGGTTACACATTTCAAATGCGGCTTTCTTCAACATTAAATATCTCTCTCCCTTTCTCTCTCTAAAATTGAGTACTTAATCACTGGCGATCACGATTTTGGTATTACCGATGCTATATTGGAATTTTCATTTTGTAAAATTGAAAATGGACACTACCTTGATACTGAAGGACGTCGAAAATAAAAATAGTGAGTATACAGTTACTGATTAGACTATTATTTTGAAAATTTAAAATTTTCCAACTTGTCAATATTTTCACGGCTACCATCTTAGAAAATTTTTTCAGATTCTGATTAGGTTTATCAAAGAAATAATATTTTCAATATAAATTGAGATTTTCATCTTGGTTCTATAAATTTAGACAACAAGTTTCTGAGGGAAAAATTCTAATGCAATATTAAAATTTTATCAACATTAAAGACGCTATTTAGTAATTTTCCATGGAAAATATCTCAATTCTGACAGTAGGTTGATAAAGAATGGAAAATTTTACAATAGAAAAGTGATTATGAGTATACATTTACGGTTATTTGAATGTTTTCCTCCGTTGAACAAAATAAATCGACTATAAAATAGTGGCTTAGGATAAACTGGGTTATATAACTCCAGATTCAAATGTAGTAGAAATTTATTCTCCTAATTTATTTAGCAGTTTCATAGTCAGCTTCTCTTGTAGAAGTAGAAATACTCCTATGAGCCGATTAATATCTAGTCTCTCATTACTACTCTCTCAATACTTTTTCGACACTTTCAACAGCGAGAAAAATAAACAAACTGATTAAATACTATAAAAAAATTGTGACGAGAGCAGGCCGTGTGCCGGTCTCTCGTCTGCGTTCTCCCTCCCCCACTCGGCAAGGCGTGTTGGCCAACGTTAGGCGCATTAAAGTATGCGTCTAACACTTGGCCTTTTGTTTCAGCGCCAAGGACGAGCCAGCGCAGTTGAGCGCAAGAAAAAGTTGAAGAGCGCGGAGAGAGAGTGAGAAAGAGAGAGAGAGAGAGAGAGAGAGAGCGAGTATTAGGCCTATGCAGGGATTGGCAGGCGCGCAACGCGTGACCGATAAGCGGCGCGTCGCGTGCCGCCTAACTAATAGGTCAAGGTAGGGAGAGGAGCGAGCGCCGCTGAGCGGCTGCAAGACGAGCGCAAGAATTAGTGCGTGAGATAGTCAAAGCCCAGTCCTGCTAGAGTGCAGTAGTCCCGCTAGAGAGTGCAGTTTGGGATAGCCGGAAGGAAGGTCAACCCTACCGGCAACGGCTTTGTCTGCGACCGCAGCCAGCCACCCTTGTAAGGATAGTCAACGTCGCCTGCGGATACCTGGTCGGCGATAGCAGCCAGCAGCTAGCAACGATCTGACCAGCGACGACGATCGCTGCTTCCTGCGGCAGCACATCGCCCGGGATCCACGACGTTGCTAGGAGCGGTGAACAAAGGTCAAGCCTTCTTTTCTTCTTTCTCTCTACACTCTCTCTCTCTGGTGATGCGACGGCCGGTGCGCGGTGAAAGAGATAGCCTGGCACTCACGTGCCGGCTATCTGAAGGTTCGCGCTAAGTTTAATTTATAGTGATGTAAGTTGCGACCGGTGAATTGTCCAGGCGCCCACGTGCCGGGCAATTTACCCGGTATTAGTTCGCGTAGTTTTTAAGTAAGTTTGTAGTAGGCTAAGTACGCGGTTAGGTATTAAGATGAAATGCGAAATGTTCATTTGTGATTGTCTTAAGTAGTTTATTGTTCTATTTGTAGTTTGTTGGTCGGTAATTTAGATTATGTTATGCGTGAGTATGTTTAGTGTGAATAATGATTAATAATAATAGGTTGTAAGTGAGATTTGATTTCTGTCTTTCTATATTTCATTTATCAGCCTCTCCTCATTTACTCCCTCAATTGCCTTGAGCGAAAGTGCCTCACTTACCCCGCAAAGAATTGGTAACAAAGGAATGAGTTTTGTTACATGGCATCCCTTATGAGTTTGGCAATTGAGAAATAAATGAGAGAAATGGTTTGATGATGAAATTTGGAAATAACGGTTAACTGATTTTCTTTGTGAACTAAGGGCAAAAGAGTGCGCGTAAAAGAATTTCGAGTTTTCGGTATTTTGAATTCCTTGTTAGTGCTTGCAAGTGACCTTTCTTAGTAGCGGTGTCGGATGACAACGGTGCGTCATTGAGTCGCTTTGACGCTAGACGACTGCGTTCTTTCCTCGCTTCAGTTTTTCTTTATTTTAAGAATTTTACTAAACTGCCTATTCAAAAATTACGGTAAGTAAATTTTGATAAATTATAATTTCTTTCCATAGGCGTAAGCAAGGCGATTTCTTGCCGGCTTATAGCTTGGAAAGAAATTAGTTAGTAGGTATCAGGTTACACGGACCGGTCGAGACTTGCTTAGCCCCATAAGCTCGCGTCGTAGTCAAGTTACGGATTTTCACTTTTAGAAATAACAATGTCGCTAGCGTGTAGAGATAAAATAGTCTTGCGCAGAATATTACGCGATGCGCATGCGAAAAAATTAAAACGCAAAATTGATTCCACAGAACCGGCTGTTTTGTTGGAATTAATGCGCTATCGCGAACATAGCTTACACGGCGACCTTGAAGAGTTACAAACCCGGTATTTTCGATATATACTGTTAAGAGAGCGGCCAGATTTGCAGCCACCGTTGCGCTCGAGCGATTTTGCGTCAGGCCGATTCCCGGAAAAGCTGTAAAACGAACAGCAAGAAACGACGGTAAGCAGTGCGCGGAACGCGAACCTGGACGATGAGTTCGCGGTAGCTGCAGCACTTTTTGCGGCCGAATTATCATGTGAGCAAGAGCAGGCGACACAGGCAAGAGCAAGTGTTGCCGCTCCTTGCGAACAAGTTCGACCGCCGGGCGAAAATGCAGTCGCGCTCGGTGATAACGACATGTTACCGATGGCGGCTCGCTCGCCGTCGGACAACAGGATCGAACGCGCTCGCGAACAAGTCGCGCAAAACCAAGGCGAGCGTAGCACTAGCGTGATAAGCCAGATTTGGGGAGCCCTCACAGCAGTACCGCGTTGGATATATAAACGAGAAGTGCGGCAAGGTGTTACAGACGGTGCGAATACAGTATTTAGAGTTGAAAGAGAGGCGATGCACAGTACAGCGGCTCAGGCCGAACAGCAGGCTTCAATGCCGCCTCAGGCCAAGCCGCTCGGCGACCGCGAAACGCTAAACGCGCCAGCGGTTGCGACTGAGCCATCGGCCCACGCGAACGCACCAAACAATAGAGCAGGTAGTACATTTCTCTATGCCGATTCAAATAGATCGGTGAGCACGAAATATCACGCGCCTAGAGTAAGTTCATGGGTTGAAGACTGGGAGCGCGAGGTACGGGTAGCTACTAGAGAGGAAATGGAAATACCAGCTCCATTAGGTGAAGGTTCGATTATTAGCGAGGAAAGCGTAATGAGCATAAGGCGACCTAAACAAAAGCAGGTGAGACAGGTAGAAAATATCAGTGGAAGCGACACTAGCTCGAGTCTATCGGATACTGATAGCTGCAACACCTATAAAGTTAAATCGCCGCGGAAAACCAAGCAAGTAAGAGCGGAAAGATCAAGCAAAAAGAGTGCTCCTCCAAGAATCAAGTATATAAATGGTAAACCTGCGGATGGAGTAAGCGCGCTCAATGCCTGGACTCTCCGTTTTTCCGGTAAGGATAGTACAAACGCACTAAGTTTTCTATCAGGTTTGAGTGATTGCCAGCGCTATTATGGCATCTCGGATGAAGAGATGCTGATAGCAATAGGCACCGCATTCCGCGATAAGGCGCGTCCGTGGTACGAGGTTAATCGCGGTATGTGGAGGACGCTGAAAGACTAAAAAGAGTTTTTCTAGCGAATTCTGTCGACGATTGAACAGAGAACAACTTTACGGTGAATTGCGTCAAAGAACACAGGGCGAGAACGAGAACATTACGGACTATATCGCGGCTTTTCAGACGATTTTACGCCGTTTTGATCCACCTGTTTCGGTGAGACACCAATTAGCTATGATTATAGAGGGTCTACATCCAAGATACAAACGATACCTTGAAACTAAGACCTTCTCGGATCTAAATAATTTTAAAGAAGCGGGTATGAAGAATCGAAGATCGCTTGGCCGGTTGGAAAAGGTGGCAAAAGCCGCCCACGGCTGACGTAACGCTAATTCCGGAATCCGCGTACACAGAGACGAAGAAGTCACCCGGTAAGCAAAAATCGGTCGAAACTATTGACGGTTTAAACGACGCGATTGATGAGGTCTTAATAGTCGAATCTTCTAAAAAGAAAGCGCAGCAGCAGAACAATAAACTAGGTAAAAAGGGCAAGAAGCAGAACGGTGAAATTGCCGTGGCTATTGCCGATAGGCAACAGCCACAGGCAAGAAACCAGCCTGCGAACGAAGCCGCGCCTGCTCGTCAGAGCGCGCAGGCTTCGTTGGCCCCGGCTGCAGGTGTAGCCCCTAGTGTGGTCCCGTAGCAGCGCAATCAGGGAGGTAGCAACTTAAATAGACCATTCACGGGGGCTTGCTTCAATTGTAACGCGGTGGGACATAGGAGGGCGCAATGCCCGATAGCTCAGGTCAATCCGCGGGTAGTTTGTTATAAATGCCGACAACCTGGGCATTACGCTAATAACTGTCCAACGCGAACTTCAGAGCCGACATTATATTGTCAGGTTTGTGGGACAATCGGCTACGTTTATAGAGATTGCCCTACTTGTAATCAGGTGAAGCAGGGAAACCTCAGCGCGGGAGCCGTCGACCGCTCGACGATTCCTGCCTAAGATGGATTGAGCGGGCCATTGAGGTAGAGAAAGTGCTTCGCGCAAAGAGCGAAGACATCGTAGAAGAAAGGAATAGAGTTGAGGCAAAAGAGGAAGGCGAGAACAAGGCAGAAACTGCCAGTTCTGCGCCACCTCTCTTAGACGAGGTAATAGGAGAATATTTGAAAGTCAAGGCTAAGGTCAAGCGTGCAGAATTTGTAGAATATGAGGATCCGGAAAAAGGGAGTAAGGAAATCGTTGAGTTTAAAACGTGTTTAAAGGCGAGTTTAGTCGTTCGACATTGAAAGAAGTTCAGGCGCAGAGTGACGAGGGCGTAAGTTTCCCTAGTAGGATCAGCAATGAACCCGAAGAGGCAAATAAAAGTGACTCGTTTCAGCAGGACGCAGAAAGTCTTCAAATAGGTCGACACACTATCACGCGAAAAACTTTGCCCGATAAGGTTATGCAAGATCTGATAGGGTTTAATAAATTTTGCGCGATAGTTAGCTCGCCTGAGAAGGGCCCAGTGAGGCAAAATGAGTTGCCATCGTTGCGCACAAACACGAATGTGGCAGGTTTGAGTATTTCGCCCACGATTGGGCAGGCTTCGGAAAAGGCCGTTGCTTTAAGAAATCAGGGTGAACCTGTGAAAGAATCTGTTGGTAAGGAAACAAGCTCAGGCACTGCGCTCCCGTCGGAGCGGGCTGCGACAAAGGTCATGGTCACGCGCGATAGAAGCGAGAAGCCGCAAACGTGGGGCGACTTGAGGTTAAGTATTGAAATTGGTGGTAGGACGAATTGGTTAATTGCGACGGTAGTATCTACGCTTAAGCACGACTTGATTTTAGGAGCCGACTTTTGGATAGCGTGGAATATAAATATTAGCTACGGTAATCGCGCTTGGCGGGCAGGTTACCAAGGCGATTGGTATCCGTTAGCAGAGCAGAATAGTAACGAGATAGTTGTTTTTGCGGAATGCGCAGGTTTAAGCAGCTACGAGGAGGCTCAACGAGAGACAATCTTGACGCTCGTTCGCCGGATTGTCCCGGAGCCTGGTGAATCTCCGGCGGTTACAAAAGTTATCGAGCACGTCATAGATGTAGGCGATGCGCGCCCGATAAAGACGCCGATACGCCGAATGTCGCCTCCTATATTAGCATTCACGCAGGAAGAAACCATACGGCTATGGAAGGCGAAAATAATTAGGCCATCGAACAGTCAGTGGAGTAGTGCGCCGGTAATCGTATGTAAACAGGACGGTGGCTATAGATTCTGTCTCGATTTTAGACCAGTAAATAAGGTGACGAAAGTAGACGCGTATCCGATGCCTAGCATTGACGCTATTTTAGATAGGTTGCGCGGAGCAGTCTACCTGTTGAAAATAGATCTGCGAGCGGCGTTTTGGCAAATTCCGCTTTCAGAGAATAACAAACAATATACGGCGTTCGCGGTCCCAGGTCTTGGTTTATGGGAGTTTGAGCGAATGCCGTTTGGTTTGGTAAATGCGCCGGCTACTTTCACGCGCCTCATGGACGCACTTTTCGGTCCAGAGTCTGAGCCGTACGTTTTCTGGTATTTGGACGATCAGCTAGTAGTTAGCGCAGATTTTAATAGCCACGTGATCTGGCTAGAGAAAGTTTTGAAGCGTTTAGTAAGCGTTGGCTTAGAAATTAACTTAGAGAAGTCCGATTTCTTCTGTACCGAGGTAACTTACTTAGGGTACAGGTTAGATAGTGAGGGTCTGCGTCTGGACGACGACAAGGTGAAACCGATAGTAGATTACCCTGCACCGAATAACGTAGCTCAATTACGCCGATTCCTAGATATGGTAGGATGGTATGCGCGTTTTATCGAACACGAGAGTGAGATAAAGGTCCCGTTGACCAAGCTCATCCGAAAGGACCAGCCATGGGAATGGAAGGAAGAACAGCAAGTTGCATTTGAGAGGCTAAAGCGCGCATTCACGGAGGCGCCGGTACTCGCGCGCCCTGATTTTATGCGCCCCTTTTACTTGCACTGCGATGGCTCTTCCTTCGCGGTTGGCGCGTGTTTGGTCCAGGTATTCGACGACGGCGAGCATTCCATATGCTGCGCCAGTCGGATGCTGAATGCGCAAGAGCGAAATTACACGGTGAGCGAAATCGAGTTTTTGGCAGTACTTTTTGCGGTAAAAAAGTTTAGGCCTTTATAGAAGGCTCTCACTCTGTCATCGTTACGGATTATAGTGCGCTCACTAGGATTCTGAATAAACGCGAACTTACGGGTCGATTGGAAAGATGGGTACTAGAATTTCAGCAGTTAGATTGTGAAATAGTACATAGAAAGGGAGCGCTGCACCATGTGCCGGACGCACTTTCGCGAGAATTTGAGGACGAGCTCGACATTCGCGCATTTGATAAGATACAGGATGCTTGGTATCTACAACGCGTGAAAGACGTTCTTCAAAGACCGAAGAAATTCGAGAATTGGAGAGTAGAGAATAACGTCCTGTATCGGTTCATGCGCGATCACCTGCTCGATCCGATAACTAATCGCGAGGAATGCTGGCGCATGGTGGTGCCGCTGGAGTACCGAGAAAGGGTGTTGTGAGACGCTCATTGCGAGCCATTCTCTGGACATTTCGGCCGTGAAAAGACTTACGATCGAATTGCTCGTAAGTATTACTGGCCAGGAGTATGGTATAATGTGAGGACGTTCATAAGTGAGTGCTCTCAATGTCAGAAGTACAAGGTAGTCCAGCAGGCACCCCAAGGTCTAATGGGTAAACGCGTGGTAGAAAGACCATGGGCCGTATTAGCGACTGACGTCGTAGAGCTGCCCCGTAGCAAAAATAGGTTTAAATACCTGGTGGTTTTTCAAGACTTATTTACTAAGTGGGTCGAGCTGAAACCACTGCGATCGGCGGACGGCCCTGCTCTTGTTGCCGCGCTTGAGGAGTTAATCCTGTTCAGGTGGGAAACTCCGGAATATATCATTAGTGATAATGCGAAGGCATATAGGAGTAAAATATTTCAAGACAGGTTGCGAGAATATGGTATCGAACACATATTTTGTCCTGCGTATCATCAGCAAAGTGACCCGGTTGAGCGCGTAAATCGTACGCTAAAGACGATGATAGCGATGTTTGTAGATGCCGATCACAGGAGCTGGGATAGGTACTTGCATGAACTTCGTCATGCTATCAATACGGCGACTCAGGCGTCTACAAAGGTATCGCCAGCGTTTCTAAACTTTGGTAGGGATCCGCGTCCGGTAAAGAGTTTAAGGCGCGAGATCGAGACAAAGGCCCCTATTGTTAAGATAGATACGAAGGCGTGGGAAGATAGGCTATCACGTTTAAATGCATTACGCGACTTGGTAGCTAGGCACATTGATGAAGCTCAGGAAAAGCAAAAGAAACACTACGATAAGGGTAGGCGTCAGGTACTTTTCCAGGTAGGTGATTTGGTTTTGCGCAAAGTGCATACGTTTTCGAGCGCAGCGGATGGTAAAAACGCGAAACTTGATCCGAAATTTGACGGACCGTTTGAAATTATTTCAGTAATTTCGCCCAAGATCTACGAGCTAACGACGAACAGTAAGCATCGTACAGCTAGGGTACACGTCTCGGAAATTAAGCGATATGTACCACCGCGTAAGGTAAATAAATAGTGTGCGAAATAGGACAGGTGTAATAACTGAATTGTTCTGTTTTAAGGTACAAGAGGTTCATCGACGTCAGGTGATGATGGCTGAAACCGAGAAGTCGGGCCGCATCGCTCAAGTCGCCGAGGCTCAAACACCTACAGGCGACGTGACCGCATCGGTGAACTCGGCGGAATTTGCTGAGGCAATGGAGGTAGACCGAGCGTCGGAGTCTGCGGCACAGGCCTTGGGCAGACGGCCTCCTTTGACGTCGAGGTTGCCTCCTGTGTTTCATAGTTGGCACGGGCGTCGGTTGGCGGAGGCGGTGACGGGCAGGCGACGGGGTTCCCTTTGCCGCCGCCTTTGCCTTCACCCCCGACACCGTTTTTGAGCGACCGGCGAGGGGTCCGTTTGCTAACGGGAAATCGTCGTGCGGGTTCGATAATTCGTCTGGCTGCGCCCATGCGTACCTGGGACGAGGCGGTACGTCGCAGCGCAGCGTTTCGGCTCACGACGCTTTGCATACGCGAAGCATCCGAGAAGTCGAGAGTTATCGCCGCAAAAGAGGGAATTGTCTTCTCGCAGGCGGGCACGAGTAGCCAAGGCGAGAAATCGCCGGGCTCTTGAACTGCCGCGGGAGGATATCTCGCGGGTAGGGCGGCAAATCGGAGCCGTACCGCGAGGGCTTGTATTGGAAGGGGAAGCTGGAGTCCCACAAAGCGAGGCACCACCAACGGTATACTGGAGCTGGTGCTAAGCTCGAGCGACTCCGAGGATGAGGATGAGGATGCCGGTGCAGGAGCTGCATCGAGTGGCTCCACAACCTCACGTCCATCCTAATCTCCCTTTCATACCGCTCGCGTTACAGAGGCTAGACCCCGCGTACCAATTCGTCCGCAGGGGTGGGCCCGCGCAATTCAACCCAGCGGGGTATTTGGAGGACGAGAGAAGGAAGGAGGCTGAGGCTCTCCAGAATTTGGGTAGGAGGAAGCGCACGATGCGTTTCAACCTATCCGCGTTTAATTTTGAGAGGCCATCCTCCGGTTCGACGCCAACTCTACCCGAGATGGCGGAGGGAGCCGTTGCTGAGGCAACAGGCGCCCTCCAGCCACCGGTTTCGTTGGCTGTTGGCAAAGGGAGAGCCCCGGGAGTTAGTGCGAGCACAGTCACCAAGAAGACGGGAGAGGTAAGCACAAGGTTGGAAGTAGTGGTGCCGCCGACCCCACGAAGAGTGGAGCCGGTTGTGCCGGAGCGACCAATCCTTACGCCGGTACGACCTGTCCCGACTCCTCAGGTAGCGAGCCCGGCCTCGTCCTCTGCGTCGCCGTGTTGGGTCGACGAAACAGGGTTTCGGTTGGTAAGAGGTAGCTTCCTGCAAAACCTGGCTCCGGTCCTCTGGGATGAGGAATTGGACGTGCCCTCGTTCCGCTGCTTCAATTGCAGAACGTGGTCACATCGCAGGTCAGCCTGCAGGAACGCGCCTCTCTCTCGTCCGGTTTGCAGAAACTGTGGGCGACTCGATGTCCGCGTGCATGACTGTCCGCGTTGCCGCGACGCCTTAATGGCAGACCAGGCGCGCGCACGATCGGTGGAGGAGGTAAGGGTTCGGGCTCGCCCGGGCGAACCAGTAGAGCTCCCGGCGACGCAGCCAAAGACTGTGGGGCCGGAGCTCGAAGTTTCTAGGTCAGTGCCCGAGGTAGCCAGCCCTGAATCCTCCGTCGGGGAGCCCAAGGCGAAAAAGCCCAGGCACCGATGTGGCAAGCGTTTTCGCGCTAAGCTCGTGCGTAGGTCACAGACGCTTGAGCCAGAGGGAGCCGGGATTGAAGTCGGTTCGGCTGAAAATACGGGGATGGAAGTCGCGCCGCGGATGGAGCAGGCGTCGGTCCCCGCGGGTGAGCCGAGCGATCGGAGCGCCGAGGTGATTGGGTCCGAGGCGACTGATGATGCCGGCCATAGACTCTCCGGGGCAAGTGCCTCGTTTCCTTCGGCGGAGGAGCTTCGAACGCTCAGACTCCGGTATTTGGAGTCGTTGGAGCGGCAGTGAATGGTAAGATTCTTGGTTTAATTGGATACTGAGTTAGTCGCGATCTTGGCGCAGTGGATTAGTCGGCTTGCTATGACGAAAGGTTAGGCATATCACTCGGATTAGACTATTGGGTTTGTTAGATTTTGCTCTTAGTTGATCTGGTTGTTACCAACTTAGAATTAATTATGATTTAAGCTAAGTCTAAGATATTATTATATAATTTAGCGTTTATCGTTGGTTGCCACTGCCGGTCGACAGGGAGAGAGAGAGGGAGAAACGGAGTCAGGCCGTTCGCGGGTGCGAACTTTGGCCTTGGAAGGGGGTGTGACGAGAGCAGGCCGTGTGCCGGTCTCTCATCTGCGTTCTCCCTCCCCCACTCGGCAAGGCGGGTTGGCCAACGTTAGGCGCATTAAAGTATGCGTCTAACACTTGGCCTTTTGTTTCAGCGCCAAGGACGAGCCAGCGCAGTTGAGCGCAAGAAAAAGTTGAAGAGCGCGGAGAGAGAGTGAGAAAGAGAGAGAGAGAGTATTAGGCCTATGCAGGGATTGGCAGGCGCGCAACGCGTGACCGATAAGCAGCGCGTCGCGTGCCGCCTAACTAATAGGTCAAGGTAGGAAGAGGAGCGAGCGAATTGTCTAGGCGCCCACGTGCCGGGCAATTTATCCGGTATTAGTTCGCGTAGTTTTTAAGTAAGTTTGTAGTAGGCTAAGTACGCGATTAGGTTGTTACGCCTTACGACGCATCCTTTTTATAAAATAAACATTTGCGAAATTCAAAGCTACTAAACTATTCGCACGTCAGCAAAAAGCTAAATAAACGCGAGGTAAATGACTCCCCGAAATTAAGCCTTACGACGCATCCTTTTTGTAACATATGCACATTCAAAACTGCTAAGCTATTCACACGACAGCAAAAAGCTGTCGAAACACACTCCGAAACTAAGTCACCAAAATGCAAGAATTTATAATCAGCGAAAACAAAATGTCACACAATATCGCAATACTGACCTGAAAAAGAACTATAAAAGATATAAAAATCAATGAACAAAACACACTCAGGCAGTTGATCAGTAGTCCGTCAGTCAGTCAATAAGCACCTGTAAGACTCAACTCCGTACACACCGGTCCGACAATTGGTGATCATTTTTCTTAATAAACTCGCGACTGTTACAAAGTAATATCGTGCAAGTATTATTCAAACCTATCCTATTCAATTCAACGAGCAGTTAGAGCCTGCTACATTTATTTCATTCAACAAGCAGTTAGAGCCTGCTACATTTATTCAATTCAACAAGCAGTTAGAGCCTGCTACATTCATACAATCCAACAAGCAGTTAGAGCCTACTACATTTTATCAACAATTAAAGGCTACGATTATCAAGGTAGTACAATTATCAGACATACATTTCCACATATATTTATTATAAGTGAGACATATCCGACCACTAGTCAACATATTGGAACGTCTCTTTCATTAGCTATTCGTAGTTGGTGCACGAGACGTAACAATTGGTTCCGGTATGAAAAATACATTCGATTGAGATAAAGAAAATTATTTTTATACATATTAAAACTTAGTTCTTATTAATGAATTAACGCATCAAACGGAAAAGAGAGAGTTCGAAAACCGCGGATATACGAGTAGGCGTTGTATTACAGAAGTAAATAGCACACGTCACTTTCTTTCATAGTGACCGAATTTCAAAATTGCAATCTTGCAAAATTATGAAACTAAGACAACAGCAGAAATAAGTGACCGAGAAATAATTTTCAGCCAGTAGGTCAAATACCATACGTAGATAGAATTTCCTTTTTTCTTTTCTTTTTCCCCTTTTATTTTTGCCATCTCAATAAGCAATTGTGTTTCCATATACTTCTACCATAATTTTTTGCTTACAATAATTTATCTTATTTTATATATTTTTCCTACTTCACTCTATTTTGATTTTGTCGAATTCCCTTTGTTTATTCCGTTTATTACGAAAGTGCAATAAATGAGCAAGAAGTCCAGCACAACGAAGGACACATCATCCATAATTAGGAAACTTACGCGATCACAAATCGACAAGAATCCAAAATTAGAAGACCTTTTAGAAAAAGGACTGGATGAGATAGCTTTCAAAAAGAGTAACAAGCTACAAAGATCGCCGATTAAGACCAAGACCCAAGAAGAAATTGTAAGAAAAGAGAAAAATACAGGAGCAATAAAGAAAATCATACCAACAGTTGACCAATTAGTTGATTTAACAGAAAAACAAACAAATAAAACCGACTACGCTGATTCAGACAAATATTCACTATTAGACCAGACGTTTGACACATTTGACTCAGAAAAACACGATAGATATTCAGACATTGGAGGATTTTTAGGTGAACAAAGCCTAATATTAGGGACACCAAAAGATATATTATTCAGCATAAACACAAACGAAGAATCTGTCTACACAAAATACGCATTACCAAAAAACTCTGACGAACCTATTAACCAACAACAGAACATCGAAGATTCAAAAAAAGACATTAGAAAAATAAACAAACGAAAGAAACATAACCGAAAGAAACATAAACGAAAAGGAGAGTGAAAGAAACACTCAGCAAATTCAAAGACAAATTCAAGAAAATCAACGTATCACAAGTCCAGCAACAACCACAATAAACATGGCAAATTCACACCCAATCAAATTATCACTCAAAGAATTGGTAAATTATGTTCCGGACTTCGATGGCAAAAATATGCCACCCGCAAAGTACATCAGAAGATTACGACGAGTAAAAAATTTAGTAGAAGACCAAGATGAACATAATGTAGTAGAATTATTGAAAATGAGAATGAAGGGAGAGGCAGAAGAAGCTTTAGGAAACAGCTGTGTAGAAACAATAGACGAATTAATTACAGCAATACGAAGTCTATACCCAATTCAAGAAGACATACACGAACTGCGTGCTAGGATACGCAAAATAACACAAGGAACTACAGAATCAGTTATCCAATACACAAATAGATTATGTCAATTAGTCTTAGAAATTAAGAAATATATAGAATACAAGAAACAAATGAAATAGCCAGGAAGAATTTCTACGAAGAATTAGATGCGGACGCAGCAAAATGATTTAAAAAAGGAATGCGAACGGAAATAAAATACGAACTGGGCAATGAGACAACATTACAAGAAATGTCCAAAAAAGCCATAGAAATTGAAAATGACATAAATATTAGAAAAACAACAGACAATGTAACAATTAATAACACATATGCCGAATACAATGATTATTATAGACCTGAATTACCAAAAAATATCATGATATGTCAAATTTGCCATGACCCCCAACACGAAGCACTATTTTGCCATTCTGCAGCATGCGTCTATTGTAAAGGATCAGATCACTTTTCTAATAATTGTAAAAATTCATTAGACAAAATCAATTTGATATGCAAATACTGCAGCAAAAAAGGACACTCAATAAGGGCTTGCCCACTGAATAAACGAAGAAATATCCATTGCCAATACTGTCAAGAATTAGGACATGAGGTAGGTCAACGCCCCTACATTGCCGACTACATAAAATGCTGGAAATGTGGAGAAACAGGACATGAAGCCATTAAGTGTAAAAATAAGATCACATAAAAGGTAAACAAATGCGATATTTGTGACGAAGGAAGTCATTCAACGCAAGAATGCCCTGAGGTCTTTTGTAAAAAATGCAATAAAAAAGGTCACTCTATCAAATTTTGCACAACAGGTAAAAATAGATCACCTTATAGGATATGCACCCTATGCCAAGAACAGGGACACGAAGAACAAGATTGTGAAGAAGCGCGAATATATTTCACAGAACAAGGAAATAAATCAAGTTACAAATGCCAATTATGTGATCAATTAGGTCACACAGCAAAGTACTGCAGAAAAATCGCGAATACACAACAATCTGCAAACCCTCAGCAAAATCAGCAAAACTATAACACTTACAATAGAAACCACAACAACGGATACAGAAACAATTTTAACAATGATCAAAGGAAAAAATTCTGCGCTTATTGCAAAAATATAGGTCACATAGCAAGTGAATGTAGGAAATTACAAGCACTAAAAAATTATCCAACTCAAAATATTTCAATCACATACGAAGGTTGCAACGAAACTGGACATAACATAGATAACTGTGAAAAAATTAAAAGATTACAAGAAGAAAGAATATTTTGCAGAATCTGTAAAGGTGTCGGTCATACCACAGAACAATGTCGCAAACATGGGACAAACTCGGAAAACTGTGGAGCTCCTTTGGGAAGGAACGCCTAAAGAATGAGCAGACAATAAAACGTTCCACGACAAAACACTCACTCTCCCAACAGAAACAAAACATCACATAGATACATACAGCAAATTCAAAGAAAATATAAAGGAAATAGAGAGTACCATGCTACAGACAGATATGGCTAAAAATAGTACTGATATTAACCAACAAATTACAAATGACTGTACCAAAATATACATTATCAAACTAAAAAACCTGCTCAAGTACATAGAAATAGTCGAACCAAATTCGAATAATAAACTGCAACTACTAGTAGACAGTGGAGCACAACTAAATATTATCAAAAATAGCAGCATTCCACAAAAGCAGTTAAATAGAAATGAACAAATATCTATATCAGGAATCACAGAAGACGCAATAAGAACAATAGGTTCAAAACAAATGTATATTGCAGATGAACCATTTGATTTCCATGTAGCACCAGATAACTTCTCTATTCCTTACGATGGAATAATAGGAATAAATGCCTTATCCAAACACAAATTAAGATTAGACATAGGATACTTGGAAATAAATAATCAAAAAGTGCCATTAAAAGAAATCACTAGCAGAAATCAAACAAACACATTTACAGTACAAACCTCAAAAGAAATTAATGAACATCATGGCATTTGATAAAAGATACATAGTAAGCAAAAATGATATCGAAACAAATACGATTACACACAGCAAAGAAGTATCAATACATAAAGATGTAATTCAAATCTTAAATATAATAAGCGACATACAAGAAGAAACGAAAAATAGTACGAATGATCAAATATATGGGAATCCAGAAACAAAAATATCTCAACCTAACTATAACTCAAGCTTGACACAATTTATTGGAAACATTAATAAAGCCCTGGAAGACGAAAATATGACAAAATGACGAACCTTCACATTATAAATGATATAGAAAATAACTTCAAAAACATCAATGAAAAATTCACACCTAAAGAAACTAATTTAAAACCGACACATATATTTATAACTACGCACAACGAAATTACACAAAAAGAGACACAAGAACATGAAATAACAATACGACGAAAGCAACTGATAGATACAATAAATTTAGAACACCTGACTCAACGAAAAAAAGAAAACATAAAAAATTTAATACTGTCATTTGAAGACATATGCTGGTTAGAAGGAGATAAACTTGGCCAATGCAACATAGAAGAAGACGAAATTAATTTAACTGATGATAAACCAGTATATGTTAAACAATTTCCTCTGCCATATACACTCAAGCAAATCGCATGTGATGAGACAAAAAAGCTAATTACAAATAACTTAATTAGACCTTCAACAAGTGCATTTAACGCGCCAGTATGGATTGTGCCAAAAAAGGGATTAACAAAAGACGGAAAGAAAAAATGGAGAATGGTGATAGATTATCGAAAATTGAATGCAAAAACTATTCTAGATCCATATCTTATACCCAGTATATTGGAAATTTTCGACTGCATAGGAAAAAACAAAGTTTTTACCACCATCGATATGGTTTCCGGATTTCATCAACTAAAAATAAAAGAGTCAGATATACATAAAACGGCATTTAGTATCCCTGGCATGGGACGTTTTGAATTCAAAGTATTACCTTTCGGACTAATAAACTCACCTAGAGTCTTCCAAAGAGTACTAACAAAAGTACTCGGAGACCTATTGGAAAAAGGGTTCTGCTACCTATACATCGATGATATAATTATCGTTGCAAATACGGTTGAAGAACATAATGAAAGATTCAAACTCATAGCAGAAAAATTAAGAATAGCAGGATTAAAAATTGAAACGAGTAAATGCAAATTTTTCCAAAAGGAAGTAGAATTCTTAGGCCACATTATAAGTGAAGAAGGTATCAAAACAGACCCAAAGAATATAGAAGCAATAAAAAAATTTCCTATCCCGAAAACTATCAAAAATATCAGAGAATTTTTAGGCCTAACAAACTATTACAGACGCTTTATTGGACACTTTTCACAAATAGCAAAACCTATCATAGATTTACTGCAAAAAGAACAACCATTTATTTGGACTGAAGAAAGACAAGAAGCTTTTGAAAAATTAAAAAACGCCCTATGCACAACTCCAGTTCTTCAATACCCAGATATGGAAAAACCATTCATCATTACAACAGACGCTTCAAACTACGCGCTGGGTTGTGTACTCCCTCAAGGAGAGATCGGTGACGACAAACCAATAGCGTTCGCATCAAGAATCTTAAAATCAGCAGAGAAAAAATACCATACATACGAAAAAGAAGCACTTGGCATAGTATTCGCAATAAAAACATTTAAGAATTACATATATGGAAACAAATTTACCGTCGTTAGTGATCACAAACCATTGTTATCCTTTAAATCAGCAGACAACAATTCAAGAGTACAAAAATGGAGACTAAAACTGGCAGATCATGATTATGACATTATCTACAAACCTGGCAAAATAAATACAAATACCGATGCACTATCACGAAATCCGATAGAAGATATAAAAATAAACGCAGTTACCAGAGCACAAAAAGCAAAACAAGAATCAAAAGAAATAGTAACAAATGAACAAGAAAAACAAGAGGAACAAATCAAAATAATAAGAAAACAAGACAAAGAAAAAAGAAATAGAAATAAAAATATTACACAAATACAAGTACATATGGAAAATGACGAAAATACAACACAGAAACAACATAACATTCGATTTACGAAAAAACCCATCGAATCAAGAAAAGACAACATTATACATTTTATCGATTACAAACATCAATCATTAGATAACGCAACAGAAAGTCTAATGAAAATCAAACATATACAACCAGACAAAAATCTACAGCCCCAAGAAATTGAAATAATACAGTCAAGAACAAAAAACATCTTCATAGCCTGTCTTGACACAAGACAGTCCGCTATGAGGATAAAAGAAAATCTCAAAAGTCTCTTCAAATTATTAAGAACATTCGCAAGAGAATAAAAACATTCAGCATCTCAAAAAACCTACAATTAAAAAACATACACTGGACCGAAATAGAAAACATTCTAGCAACAACATTCGAAAATTCTAAAACTAAAATTATTATTTGCCTAAATTACATCGACTACGTAAAACTCACAGACCGAGACAATATATTCGACCAATATCACTCAAGCGCACTAGGAGGACATTCGGGAATCAACAGAACATGGAACAGAATAAAGAACAAATACTATTGGGAAAATCTGAAAACTGATATAGAGAACTGTATTAAAAATTGTGAAATTTGTCAAAGAAACAAACTAAAAAGAATAAAAACTAGACAACCAATGATAATAACGGATACTCCCATGAAAACATTCGACAAAATCGCAATGGACATAGTAGGACCTCTAAACGTTACTAATAATCAAAACAAATACATTATTTCTATCCAAGACCTCCTCTCAAAATTCATAATAGTTGTTCCACTCAGTGATCAAACGGCAGAAACAATTGCAGATGCCCTAATTAAAAGATTTATATTGCAACGATTACCGAAAATCGTAAGACTCGCGCGAGGTTAACGAGCGGCTAAGCGAGAGGAGCCGCGTTCGGTTCGCGAGAGAGAGAGAGCGCGTAAGGGGCAATGACCGGGAGGGGAGGCTCCGACCGGCAGTATGACTGTGTTACTCAGTCTGTCAGCGTCGCGCTAACCTCCAACCTTCGTGAGTTTCTCGTTTATTTCCTGTGACTTTGCGAACTTGAGTGCGAGGGTGTAGTAGCAGCAGCAATTGCGGCAAAAGCATCAGCAGCAGTAGAAACAGCAACAACAGAGGTAGCAAGAACAGCAGCAACAACAACAGCAATAACAGCACTCGAGGAGGTGCACGATGCGCCAGCAGCGGGACACCAGGGGAGAGAACGAACGTTCTCCCGGGCTAGGCACCTGTATTTCTTGCCAAAGGTGTCAGCTAAGGCACCACCGCCCCGGGCAGGACCCCGAACGGCGGCCATGTCCAACAAGCCTCGGGGTAGGGAACAGCTGCAACCCGAGTCGCCGGTTAAAGCCCCGGCCAGGAAACCCGAGGACCGGCCCACAATCGCCGCAACGCAGGCGACAGACCGTTTTGAGGATCTGTTGTCGCAAATTGCGACCCTGCGACGAGATATGGACCGGTACTTTAAGGAGAGGAAGGCTAACTCTCCCAGGCGGCCGAGGGGTCGGCCGCAAGAAAAGGGGAGGAATAAAACCCCCCCAGGGTCGCCTGGCCAGCGGCGAGAGGGTCAGCGGAGGAAAATAGACTACTCCCAACCGATTAAGTGCTCGTCTTGTGGCAAACTAGGCTTTACCAGAAGGTACTGCCCGGATTGCAATAAGGTAAACGGGCAGGGAAGCGGAGGACGGAGGTCCCCTCCGCGTCCCCAGTAAAGGTGACCTCTCGTCGCGGGTCGCTGGAACGGGGCAGGGGCCCGCCAGCGACCCCAGGGTTCAGGAAGGTCTCGCCAGGGATATCGGACCCTACGAGACCTGGCAGTGCGGTGGCGTTGGAAGCGACAGCGACCGAACAGATGCCTGATCTGGGTAACCGGGCATTTTGTATCCTCGAAGGGTACGGAGGCCGGATTCAGGTGGTGGAGCAGGGGTTTGAATGGGTCGGAGAGGAGACCATCAGACCCAAAAGCTCCAGGAGACCACCTGACGCTCCGGAGGATACGCCGGCGACCCAGACACCTGTGGGTGAGAGCACGTCGATGCGAGTAGCGGCTGCCCAAGGCAAGAAGAGCCGTGAAAGCCTCCCGTCCACAGAGGGGAGAGAGACGGCGAAAGCTCCCCGCAGGTATAGACCCGAGGATGAGACCCGATGGTGGCTCCAGGTGGGGATAGGTGCCTACAAGTTAAGGGCACTCTACGACACCGGGGCCTCATTGACGGTAATGGGTCAACTCGGGCTTAGGTTGGCATCAGAGATGGGGCTGGGCCTGGACGTTACGCGAGCGGGTGAAGCGAAGCTCGCCGACGGTCGCCCATGTCCCATCTTGGGTCATGTGATTTTCCCCTTCACGGTAGGGGGAATCACAAAAGATGTAAGGGTCGCTATAACGCCACTGCTGTCTGATGACTGCTACGTCGGCGCGAATTTCGTAAGGGAATTCAGTGCCAACCTGAACCCTGACACGGACCAGCTGTACTTGGCGAAAGCCAAAGTGGCGGTACCGTTAGAAGTGGCAAGCGTCACTGGTACGTCGTGCCTCGCACCCGTGGGCCTGGTAGAAGCCACGGAAGCACAGCGTCAAGAAGTGGCTAGCCTCGTCGACGGATTGATTCCAGACGGAGGCGAGTGTTTAGGCTGTGCTGTGGGGGTCGAGCATGAGATAGATATCGGAGGCGCTCGACCCTGTAAACAGAAATACTACCCGGTCTCCGACAGGGTGCGAGACGAAATGCACGCGCTGGTCAAGGCCATGCTGGACAACGACGTCATTGAACCGGCAACCAGCGGGTGGTCAAGTCCAGTGGTAATGGTTAAGAAGGCAGATGGCAAATATCGGTTCTGCGTAAATTACCAGAAGGTAAACGCAGTAACCAAGCCGGACGCCTATCCATTACCCTTCATGAGCGACATCCTGCGAAGGATCAGGGATGCTAAGTTCATCTCGACACTGGACTTGAGTAGCGCGTACCACCAGATACCTCTTAAAAAGGAGTCGCGCCCCATCACGGCGTTCACAGTCCCCGGCCTGGGGCATTTTCAGTTCAAGAGAATGCCCTTCGGATTGTCTTACGCCGGCGCGACTTTCCAGAGGTTGATGGACAGAGTGATTGGCCCGGATTTAGATCCTTTCGCTTTCGCGTACCTCGACGACGTGATTATTATCTCGCCGTCTTTTGAGGAGCATAAGCGACACCTGGGATTGGTTTTACAACGAATCCTGGGTGCGGGCCTCACTGTGAATAAGACCAAAAGCCACTTCTGTAAGTCGGAAGTCAAGTACCTGGGGGTCCTAGTGAACCGTGAAGGGGTAAGGCCAGATCCAGAGAAGATCAAGCCCATCATGGAGTACCCAGTACCACGGACGATCAGACAGGTGAAGCGATTCATGGGGATGATGCCGTGGTATCGTCGCTTCATACCCGACTTCGCAACCATCGCTGAGCCGATAAACCGCCTGACGAAGAAGAGCGTCCCGTTTGCGTGGCAGCAGGAATAGGAGCAGGCTTTCGAACGGTTACGAGACGCAATGTGTTCGATATCGAGTATCGAAAAGGAGACCTCAACGTGGTGCCAGACGCTTTATCTAGGGCCTATGAGGAGGGGGTGGTAGAAGTGGGTGCCATGACTCATCAACCGGAAACTGCCGATGCCTGGTACCTTCAGAAGTATAGAGAAGTATGCCAGGATCCACATTCTCAACCCACCTGGAAGGTGGTCGGAGGGAGATTGTATCACTACAATCCGGCTGAGGAGAGCGAAGGGTCCATCGACAACGAGGAAGCCTGGAAGTTAGTGGTTCCTGCCGAGAAGAGGCATCAAGTACTCGAGGAGGTGCACGATGCGCCAGCAGCGGGACACCAGGGGAGAGAACGAACGTTCTCCCGGGCTAGGCACCTGTATTTCTGGCCAAAGATGTACGATCAGGTCAGAGAGTACGTGAGGAGTTGCCCGGTATGTCAGCAATGCAAGGCGGAACAAAGGCCGCCTTGCGGGCTGATGGGTCGCCGAGAGGTCTCGCGACTCTGGCAGGTGGTGGCCAGTGACATTACTGGCCCCTTCCCAAAGAGCTCGAGAAGGTTCAAGTATATTTTGGTCTTTTTAGACCTGTTCACTCGGTGGGTGGAGTGCGTACCCGTACGTAAGGCAAATGGAAGGACCATCGTACGGGAATTGCACGAGAGGGTGGTAACCAGGTTTGGGGCGCCAGAGATATTTCTTTCAGACAACGGGACCGAATTTAAGAATCAAGAGGTCGATGCCTACCTGTCGAGGAACGGCATCCGGCGCGCCCTTACCCCAGTTTACCACCCACAAGCAAACCCCACGGAGCGAGTGAACAAAACCCTCAAGGCCATGCTCATATCGTACATGGAGCGGGACCATAAGAGCTGGGATGAGCACCTGCCAGAGTTCAACTTTGCGTTGAACTCGGCAACTCACAGCGCGACAGGTTACAGCCCGGCAATGCTGGTCTTCGGTAGACAGCCCACTCCTCCCTCGACCTTTAGGAGGGCCCAGGATCAGTTGGCTCGGGAAGCCTCCGAGGGCCAAAAACTGACCGAATGGGGCGAGCACATGCGCCAGTTACCCAATTTGTGGGAACGCGCTGGCTCTAAGTCCAGGGAGGAGGCGGACCGTCAGGCGGTCTACTACAACCGGAAGAGACGTCAGGCCGACTTTAGGGTTGGGGACTGGGTGTGGAAGCGGAACCGCATCTTGTCTTCCGCGGCTCAGGGCGTTTCGGCGAAGTTGGCGCCGAAATATGCTGGTCCCTACGTAATTCAAGAGGTATGTGGGACTAATACCTACCGCCTAGGTAACCAGCAGGAAGAGTTGCCCGAGCTGATCCACGCCAAGGACCTCAAGCCCTATTTCGGCCCATTCTCGGATCAGGACAACGAGGAACCAGGAGGCGGGGACTCAACACCGTTGGAGGAAGAGGAGGGCGTAGGCGACCCGCCAGCGAAGGTCGAGGAATCCAGCGAGGATCCGATATGCGAGCGCGTCGCGATTGCAGCCCCCGCGAACGAGTGTGAGAAACCCGCGGCGGCTCCAAAGGTACTGATCGAGGCGCCGGTTAAGCGAGGCCGGGGCAGGCCGCGCAAAAACCCTGCGTGCGAATCTCAGGCACCAGGTGGGGATGACCTGGATGGCAATGCGGTAAGGGGAAGAGGCAGGCCACGTAGAACCGCTCAGCACGTGCGGAAGGTGGTCCTGCCAGTTACCCCCGCAAATGGGCCATGTTCGCGAGGAAAGCGCAGGGGACCGGGACGTCCTCGTAAGCAATAGCGTCGAGCGTGACACAGCGACGGGTAGGTTGAGGGCTGAACCTGAGAAATCCCTTAACCCCACTTCTTCTCTTTTCAGATGGAGAGGAAGCTGGTCATCAGTGAAGAGGCCTTCGAGACGGCCACCCAACTGCTGCTCGACATGGGACTGGGTCCGGGCGCCGATCGGCTGATCGGCGATCTTCGTAGGTTTGTCCGGGCCCAGGTCGGGGTGGCCGCTCGCGAGGGCCGCTCGCGCCAGCGGGTGGACGACTTCCTCCGGGAAGGAATGAGGGCCCAATCGTCCAAGCCCTCGACCCGGGAAGCGTCCACCCAGACCGACGGCCCGTCCGAAGAGGGCCGTCGGTCTCAGTCCACGCAAGACCAGAGGGTGCAGACCCAAGGGTCGAGCGCGGCAACTACGGAGAGCTCGACCCAGTGCCCCGGGCCAAGGGAGGCCTGCGGCCAGCAACAGTGGGTCTGCAACCACCCACGGGTCCCCCAGCAAGATGGACTTGCAAACTCCTGGAGGCACGTGAGGTTGGGCCTCCAGGAGTTAGAAAATGCTTGGGAGTTTGTCGGGGAACTCCAGCGCCAGGTACACGCACACCTGGGGGAGTTCCTCGACTTCCGCGGCGCCCAAGAGATGCTGGGGGAGTGGGCTCCGGTAGTCCGGCGGCAGAGGGCCTACGGTGAGACCCTCCTGCGCGTTGACCGGGGGCTGGAGTCCCCAGAGGCCGCGGGCCCGCCGGCGGTGTTACCACCGGCGGCTTCGACAAGTAGGGACGCGGCCAGGACTCCGGCCAAGCCCCCGACCAAGACTCAGCTCAAGAGAGTCTCGGGGGCCCCCGGCGCCGGACAGGAGTTCACGGTCCGCGTGGACGGGTCGGTTTCCGACCCTACCGTGGTGGTGCGTACCATGGGAGGACGCACATCCGCCACGGTGGGCGGCGTCACGTTTATCGCCGCCCCGGCAACAGCAGCCACGCCGCCCCAAACACCAGCAGGGAGCCAGGGCCATGGGGCGGAGCCCAGCCTCATCAGAAGACCGGGCAAGGGCTGCTACATCTGCGGCCATCCCGGGATTACGACCACGTCCAAGTGCCCCAACAAGTCGGAGCACTGGCGCTACCCCAGGCACAAGGCGCCAGGGGGCTCCGGCAGGTGACGTGGGGGAGTGGTGGCCCGGGATGGGCGAATAAAGCCAGATGTCAAAGAGGATGGATTGTACTGATTTCTCTCCTTTCCCAATCCTGTCCTTAGGGTCGCGAGTCAGTGGGGTAGTTCGATCCGGTAGTTCGAAGCTAGGAGGGGGCTGCAACGATTACCGAAAATCGTAAGACTCGCGCGAGGTTAACGAGCGGCTAAGCGAGAGGAGCCGCGTTCGGTTCGCGAGAGAGAGAGAGCGCGTAAGGGGCAATGACCGGGAGGGGAGGCTCCGACCGGCAGTATGACTGTGTTACTCAGTCTGTCAGCGTCGCGCTAACCTCCAACCTTCGTGAGTTTCTCGTTTGTTTCCTGTGACTTTGCGAACTTGAGTGCGAGGGTGCAGTAGCAGCAGCAATTGCGGCAAAAGCATCAGCAGCAGTAGAAACAGCAACAACAGAGGTAGCAAGGACAGCAGCAACAACAACAGCAATAACAGCATTCGAGGCGGTGCAGCGAGCAGTGTAGCGGCGTTCCAACGATTTGTCGTTCGGATACGGCTGGCCACCGTATCCTCGTCGTTCTTGCGGTAGGTGCACCTTTTCCCCCTTTTTAATTGTTGTTAATTTGCGAGCGATCCCGCGCAGCGTGCGTGAGAAGTATTTATTTGTTGCGTGCGAGCAGGCAGTTCACGGTAATCGCGGTTTTTTTCTCTCTCTCTCAATTTGCGTGTGTTGTCATTCACGCGTGCGTGCGTTAGACTCTCGGCAGATTCCCCGTGTCATTGATTTAATTGAATAAATCAATCATTATTTTCATTTAAACGAGTTTCCGTTATTGTGTTTTTTCCTTTGTCCGCAGGTCGCGTCAGTGTTTACGTTCGATTCGAATTCGCCGGTTGCGTAGCACGAACCGTGCGAATTCCGATAGACGCGAGTCGACTACTTAGGTTCCGGCGGCGGCCGCACGAGCGCTACTAGCAAGGGGCGACAGCGCCGCCAATCGGTGAGTTGGGGGAACCCAACTCGGAACAGTGAAGAGACTCTGCGCAGGCGCACTTCGAGGCAAGGTAGGTTACTGTGCTTTGAGCACATAGATAACAAGGCGTCGTCTAGTTATAATAAGGGCAATTTTAGAGATTATCGACTGAACGACAGCCTGTTACAATATGTATTTTCAGTTCACCAAAAGTAGTCCTCACCGACAGAGGAGCAAACTTTACAAGTAAAATTTTAAAAGCCATTGCTCGTAGATTTAAATTTGCAAAAATAGAAACCACCGGATTTTCACCACAATCAAACGGCTCCCTAGAAAGAGCACATCACCCCCTTTGTGAATATTTAAAAAATTTTTCTAGTAAAAAAATTGAATGGGACAATTTATTAGAATTAGCCCAATTTCATTACAATACAAGCGTTCACAGCGCACATAGATTTACTCCGCATGAACTGGTCTTCGCTTATCCACCACGATTACCATCTAGTGAACCGTTAAAAACTTCAGAACAATTGCCAACATTTAATAATTATCTATCCATACTTATACAAAACATGCAGGATATTGCATGCTTAGCGCGGGAAAACCTCATAATAGCAAAAGAAAAATCAAAAAAATATTATGATCGCCACATAAACCCTTGCAATTTCAAAATAGGAGATCAAGTGTGGCTCATTAAAGAACCTAAACCAGGAAAATTAGAAAAGAATCAAAACCTGGGACCATTTGAAATCTTAAAAGTTACAGACAAAAATAATGTTATCATAAATAA
Organism: Phymastichus coffea; assembly: GCF_024137745.1. NCBI lineage: Eukaryota > Metazoa > Arthropoda > Insecta > Hymenoptera > Eulophidae > Phymastichus > Phymastichus coffea. The sequence goes on along the minus strand of NW_026706812.1, from coordinate 5,007,499 downwards.
AGGTGGAAAAGCAAATACAGTCCATGCAAATAAATTAATTATGCACAAGAAAAAAATCTAACAATAATTTATGTTCTAGGACCATTTCAATATGTATCAACAATTCTTAATAATAATTACAATTATCAAAACAACATCAGCCATCATTGGATACGACTGCGGGACAACAACGCCAAACATCACGACGTACTCCTTAGTAGACACGGGAGAATGCGACTTTCACAACACTCCCGTAAATAAATCAAATGTATATATAGAATTAATACAAACCGCGGAATTCCGCGAAATTTCCGTACTACAATGTAAAATAGAAATACATAGAACTGTCTCCACATGTGGAATATTCGGGCACTTAATACCCACACCAACTGGAGAACAGGAATACATTTACGAAATAAGTCATGAACAATGTAAATTTATCCATGAAACGGGAACTTTCGTATTTGACAATAATCATAAAATTGTTAATCTAAAAATAAACGCAACTACTTCAAAAAGTATCGATTTCGCGGGTAGCGCAGAAGGAAACTCCTGCTATGGAGCAGCCTACGCTGATAGCTTCGGATCATGGAATAAGGTATTTGTTCATGGCTTTATCAAAATAACATTAATACAAAGTAGAGCTAAAGTAAACTTAGATAACGATAAATTAAGACTAAACACAGGGACTGTATGCAAGTTCTCTGAGAAAACATGTATAGACATGGAAGCAGGCTATACCTTCTGGGATATTTTACCAGGAGAAGAATGCTTCAAAAATGAATTCGATATACTATTTAAAGGCATAGCAACGAAATATTCTAGTGACTACGATCACGAAATAATTTACGCATTAAATCATAGTGAAATAACATTTGCTCTAAGCGCCAGAAACAAAATACAACGCTGCAACAGAGAACTTGTAAGAACGGAACACCCGAAACTATTCATCGTAGAAAAAGACAATTACATAAACGCATACCAACTAGAAAATGACTTAGTAAGCACAAGAAGCACCGTAAACCTAGACCTATTCACATATGTCAATTAAAAATTTGTATACGTAGAAAAACATTTAAGGAGTCAATTGAACAAACTATACTTGAATTTAATAACAGAAAGATGCGAAGTTGAAAGAAAGGTAATACAAAATGCCCTATCCATTGCCACCCTCTCCCCTGACGAATTTGCATACGACATCATGAAAAAACCAGGATACATCGCAAGAGTTGCAGGAGAAGCAGTACAATAAAATGTGTACCAAAGACAGTAAAAATAATTAAATTAGAAGAATGTTACAACGAACTCTCAGTAACCTCTGGAAACGAAACATGGTTCCTGACACCAAAAACACACATCCTCAAAAAGAAAGGGGAACAGATAAACTGTAACGCTCTCGTACCAACGTACTACAAACTCGAAGAAGAATGGGTAAGACTCACACCCAAACCTCAACCATGCGCAGCACCAAACACACTTAGACCTAACACAAAAATAGGATGGAACTTCAAATCAATAAATTCATTAGCAACAAGTGGAGTATACTCTCAAGACGAACTAGACGAACTACAACAACAAATAATGTTCCCTATGGAGAGAACATCAATACTCAACGACATAGCAAGAGAAATAACGGGAGACGTGACAACGAGTGGAAGCATCTTCTCAGAAAATACCATAAAAAACATTGCAGTCAGCACCTGGAATATAATCATAAACAAAATGATCACTTGCGGATCAATCTCTTCAGTTATAATTATGACATTGATCTTAATAAACACAATAAAATTAATAATAGATACAATAATTAGAGGATACGCACTACACGCAATCTACGGCTGGTCGCTCCACCTACTCGGAGCCATCTTCAGCTCTATTACACACCTCCTCATCAAACTCAAGAAACCAAGCAAAAACAGAACAGACAACGACATAGAAAAACACATAGAACTGCAAGAAATCAAGATTATCCCCACAATACCTATCTCAACACCTAGATGCATATCACCACCTCCTCTACCAAACAGACCACCTTTTACCTTCAACAATCAAACCACTCTTTCAACTACAAATAAACATTTGTTTTCACTAGAATTGAACTAATACGAACATGACACTCCTCAAATGTTGCCACATTTTAAGCGGGGAGGGAAGCGAGATATTTGCTTTAGGAATCTAAAATAAAAACAAATTCCTTATCTAAAAAACAAAAATATATTTTTACAAAATTACAATTATGTTTACAAATTACACTCATATACAATTACAATCGTATCGATGATCTACACTTGGACCTATGATTACATTGTAAAACTCACTAAAAACCTCCACACATACTCGACGAAAACCATTACAATACACTAATAAATCATAAAAAAATAATTCGCGAAGATTCCAAGTATCTTCATCTGGACCATACTCCCCCAAGAAGAAGGCCGTCTACGTCACTCGATCGCAATACCTCAGAGTACGCACTAACTGCCATCTCTGAAACTAACAAGCAACTAGGAAACAAATTAATCAGACATATCAATATACCAATATACAAACATACATTGTAAAACACTTACATCTATTCTCACATATTTTCGGGTCCCGGGCTTAGATGCGACTGGTAAAGGCAAGCCCTCCCGTCTGGCTTTCTTTACCGCACGGGAATACTGCCAATCCACAAACTAGAATAAAGAAATATAATGATAATAATAACAATGAATAAGAAATCAATTTGTAAAATACTTACGTAGACCATCGAATGACGCTTCCTTGGAAATCCAAACATTGTAAAAATTGAACTGTACAAAGTCGAGCAACCGCGCTCCTCATATACTAAATAAATGCACACACCGCAAAAATTTCTGTATTGTTATGTCGCGACTCCGTAGCCGTGACATGTATTTGTTTAATATGAGTAAAATTTATTTTATCACGGTATGATTATGATATAATATGTATAATGGCAGGACTTACCTGGGATATATATATAATTTGTTGAAGATGTTGATAAATTATTATCTTACTCCTTGTTCCTTTATATTATTTTCTTCTTAAATTGGTTTCTTTATTATTGAGAATATTTCGTATGGAAATTATAGAAATGAACTTGATACACTTTATTTAATAATATTTAATAACACTTTATTTAATAATTGGATTTCACTCAATGAGTGGCAGAGTCAACTGGTACAGTAGAATTGTCGCGAGTCGCGAATCAACTGGCTAAAAAATTGAGACGCTGTTTTATATATTGGCTTACTGACTTACATTTAGTTGTCGAGTAATCAAGTTGATGTTTCAATTTCTCAATTGAGTTTTCTGCTCAATTTGATTTATTAATTTTTGCGTTTCGTAAAAAAAAAGAAGGTGAAATACATTTTGTGCTTATTTTGCTACTTTCAATTCGCATGATTGCCGTTGATCTCAAAATGATTTAATTTTACGTCTCAGGACGTAACACCTCCGTGGCTAGATAGTTGCATATCGATGCGACATCAACGTAAAAGAAAGAAATAGTTAAGTTTATATCAATTTGAGGTCTTCGTCAATTTTACTTGGTTACAAATTTTATCTTAAAACTAATAATAATTATATTCTGAAAATGATAATATTTTGTATGACGGTGCAGTAGAGTTCCATTTTAGGGTCTTTATTTATATAAATTTGTGATTATTATTAATGCAAGTCTAATGTGAAGATTGGAGTATCATCTTTGTTTGTTTTGGAAATTTTGTTTGGAATTGGTGCTGAAGGTATGATTTTTGGTGGTTCTTTGTGTATGGTTTGGAGATATAGAGGTGGTGATTTTTGTATGGTGGTTTCTGGGTGGTCAATCACTATTTGCTGCAATTCATATTCATTATTTTTCGTTGTGTCTTTGTATTTTTGTTTGGCGAGTGGTTTGTTTAACGCTATCAGTAAGTGTGTGATAGAGCTGAACACTGCTGCTAGCAAATATGTTGAGAATCCATATATTGAATGCAACGTATATCCTCTGATTATCACGTTAAACACGCTTTTGACGCATTGAAATATGATAATACTCATTATAATGGCGGAACTTATAGAGTCGAATTTAGTGAGTTTATTGATGGTTTTGGTCCAGAGGTTTTCTGCTAGATCGGTTAGAGTTTTTTTAGTGAATATCAAGTTTGATATTAGTCCTCCTTGCATACTTTCGTCGCCTTGCATACCTCTTGCAATTACGTTGAGGAGTGCTGTTTTCTCCATAGGAAAGAGTATATGGTCCTGTAACTGTTGCAGATCTTCTTGAGAATAAATGCCACTGGTTGCTAATGACTCTAGTTCGGTCGGTTGCCATGTTATTGTAGTATTTGGTTTCAATGTCAAAACTGCGTTAGTTGCTTTTCTTGGTGTTGGTGTAAGATTTATCCATTGATTTCCAATTTTGTAGTATTGGGGGATGATTGCATTGCAGTTTATTTCTGTTCCTGTTTTCAGTAAGATGTGTGTCTTTGGTGTGAGGTAGTATGTTCCGTTTTTTGATTTTACTGGAAGTTGTACGAAACATCTGTCTGTGTGAAGTAGTTGGACTTCAGTTGGCGTACATTGTATGATATGTACGGCTTCTCCTGCCAGCCGAGCTATGTACTCAGGCTTCTCCATGAGGCTATATGCAAATTCGTCAGGTGCAATGGATGCAATGGATAGGGAATTGTATAGGAATTTTCTGTCCAGTTCACATTTTTGTTTTAAAATATTTAAGTAAAGGTTTTTTGTTTCTAACCTACAATGTTTCTCTACATACACGAATTTACTATTAAAATACGTGAATAAATCATAATTAAGTATCCCTTGCTTTGTCCGAATGTCATTGTCATATAGTACATTGATATTAGACTTTTCATATATAAAGAGTTTTGGGTGTTCGGTTTTTGTTAGGATTCTATTACAAAAACTTATATTCCCTCTAGTTGACAATGCAAAAGATATTTCTTCTGTATTTAGGCTAAATATTGTTTCTTGGTTGGGTGAGGTTATTTTAGTGACCGAGCCTCTATATAAAATATCATATTGATTTTTAAAGCAATTTTCGCGTGGTAATAATGGCCAAAAAGTGTGGCCTCCTTCCATATCAATACAGTGTTGGTCTGAAAATTTGCATACCGTACCCGAATTTAATTTGATTTTGTCGTTTTCTAATCTAACTGCTGCGTAACTTTCTCATAGGGTTATTCTTATAAGACCTTGTACAAAAACGTTACTCCATGTTCCGAAATTATCGGCATAGGTTGCTCCTGAGCAAGATTTTCCCTCTACTTTTCCTGCTAAGTCTAATCCTTTGGATGTTGTAGAGTTAATTTTTAGTCCTGTTATAATGTGTACGTTATCGTATTTGAAAATACCCGTTTGGTGTATGTTATTACAATCATCGTGTGATATATCGTAAACGTATTCTTGAAGTGCGTTTTCTGTTGGGCCTAAATGGCTAAACATGCCGCAATGAAAAACTGTACGTTGTATTACTATTTTACATTGGATGATTTTTATCGATTTAAATTCGGTTTTTTGTAGTAATTCTATTGTAGATTGTGTTGAATTTATTTTTGTTTCGTGGAAGTCACATTCTCCAGTGTCCACAAGGGAGTAATGGTTGGGTTGGTTGAAGCGCAGTTAAATCCGATGAGCCCTTTGCTTGTTTGAATGAGAGTGATTAGTATTAATATAACTAGTGAATATTGTTCCATTGTATTTTCTGAAATAAAAAGAATATTAATTTATTTGTTTAACTAAACTTAATTTATTCGCATGAACTGTTTTTGGTTTCCCGTTGTAATTTATTACAACGCTGCCTTTTTCTGTTATTTTTAGTATTTCAAACGGTCCTAAGTATTTATTTTTCTCCAATTTCCCCGGGTTTGGTTCTTTCATGAACCAGACTTTGTCTCCGATTTTGAATTCTATAGGGTTCATAAATCGGTCATAGTATTGTTTTGATTTTTGTTTTGAAATTATTAAGTTTTCTCTAGCCATGTGTGCTAGTTCGTTCATGTTTTTTATTAAATTTTCTAAGTATCCGTTAAATGTTGGTAATTGTTCGGATTTTTTCAGCGGTACGCTAGATGGTAATTTGGCTGGAAAGGCAAAAACAAGTTCATGTGGCGTGAAATTATGACCAGTGTGAATGCTGGTGTTATAATTAAATTGTGCCAGTTCTAAAAGTTCATCCCATTCACATTTTTTTGATGTGAATTGTTTAATAAATTCACAGAGAGGATGGTTAGCTCTCTCGACAGAGCCGTTGGATTGTGGTGAGAATGATGTTGTTTCGATTTTTTCGAATTGAAATCGTTTTGCTATTTGTTTTAGCAGTTTACTTTTAAAGTTCTGAGCTTTGTCGGTTAATACTACTTTTGGTGTTCCGAAAATACAAATGAATCTTTTTATAAAAGCTTCGCTTACCGATTCCGCGGTTTGATCTTTTAACGCTGTGAGAGTAATAAATTTTGAAAGTTGGTCTTGAATTGAGAGTATGTATCGATTATTATTTTTTGTAATCTCGAATGGTCCCATTATGTCCATGGCAACTTTATCGAATGGTTTGAAAGGTGTGTCTGTTAAAGTCATCGGTTGTCTTGTTGGTTTTCGTTTTAGTTTGTTTCTTTGGCATTCTTGGCACATTGAAATTCTTTTTTGTATGTCTTTCTTTAAATTTTCCCAACAATATTTTTCTTTAATTTTATTGTAGGTTCGGTTTACTCCTGAATGACCTCTGAGTTTAGAAGTGTGATATATTTTAAATAGTTCGTTTCTTTGATCTAGATCGCTTATGTATTCGATGTGGTTCATGCAAACTATGATTTTAATGTTGCTTTCTTTGAAGATTGTTTTGATTATGTCTTCTATTTCCGACCACCATATGTTTATTATGTTGATATTCTTTGAAATACTTATTGTTGAAATGTTATTTTGTATTAAAAGGTGTTTTAAATTTTCGAACAGTTCGGTTAGATTTTGCTTTTTTGTTTCTGCTGATGTAGCAGTGTTTAGACATAAAATAAATATTTTCTTTTTTCCATAGTTTAATGTATCTATTTCGTTTATAGATAAGTTTTCATTGATTTTTAGGTTCTTTTTTATTAGTATACTGTTAGTGTTTTCATCTAATTCTTTGTGTTTTTCGGATATTATGTAAATTATGTTGTCGTTTCGAAATTGTATTGAATTTTTACTATAAACGATGTTATCACTATTCGTGTCATTATTTTTGTTTTTGTTAGTGTGTTTATTTTTTTCGTTTTGATTATTATTCGTGTTGCTGAATTTGCGTGTATGTTTTCTTTTGTTCTTTTCTTGAATTCTTTTGTTATTCATAATTTTTATTTTCTCGTTGTTATTTAATTTTTGAGTTGGTATTATTTCATTTTTTGATTTTGCTTTCTGTGCTCGCGTTGTGACACATATTTTAGCTTCTATAGGGTTTCTTGATAAACAGTCAGCTGGGCCGTTTTCTTTACCCGGGCGGTAAATTATGTCGAAATCGTAATCGACTAATTTTAATCGCC